>NC_046300.1:1291500-2583000 GCF_004115265.2 Rhinolophus ferrumequinum | reverse complement strand
ATTTTCTTGACAGAACAATATATTGAGGCAATGAATTTGACTAAGACTTGGTATCTATCTTACATGGATGTGGTGTCAATGGTAAGAATCCCGAGGCTCGATTTTGTATAAATATCACTGGTATATATAGCACTGCTTTTTATACCATCTCTCGTGAACCTCAGAAACCTCATTTCATTTCTCTTAAACATCTATGCCAAATATATTTACGTATGGCAGTTTTATAATTACTCACGCAACGGGCAAAGATTTCTATTTATAACTGGAAGTTCCCATATAACACATACACTTACCTTGGCACAGGCAACTTATTATATAGATTCATCATTTGGTTTCTTTCCATCATAAAAATTTATGATTTAAACCTCCTGATTCATTTAAATGGTCATTTCCCAACATTTTCATTCTCATCCTATTAATCTGCTATCAGTAAATGCTTCCATCATTTATCTGTCTACATTTACATGAGCCTGGAAAAAACTTCTAAGAAATATGCCCAGTATTTTTCGTAACTTTTCATTTTCTGTAATTTTGTTTAGAGGTAGGATATTTGGTGGATTGTATATGAACAACTTCTTATTTATATGCTTTAAAAACAAGCAGTGAGAGAGGTTTGTGTTATTGATAACACATATTACGTAGCAGCAGGCCACCATTACTGCTCCAATAGCTAGAGTAATCAGATTAAACTGAAATATACAAAGGGTCCCAAAACATGTATATGCATTTTAAGAAAGGTAAAAAAAAAATGCATTAAAATTGTAATACTCAATACATACCGATAACAAAAGGTAAATACAAGTCACGTTTGACTTCTGCAATTACAAGAGGTCCTCAAAGTGGTTACCATCAGCATAATTTTAATACAGCTTTTTCCTTTCTTAAAATGTGTATACATTTTTTTGGCACCCTCTGTAAATTCTTAAAGGTACACGGAGCTGAATAAATAAGGAAGACTAAATAAACTAACTTCTTTATTAATTTGATACACTATCACTGTGTATCAAATTACTGCCTTAAATCTAGTGATTTGAAACAGTACCCACTCGTTATCTCATAGTTCTGTGGCTCAGAGTCTGTGCCCAGATAAGGTTCTTTTCCTGGGGTCCCACAAGACTGAAGAAGTCAGCTGGGGCTGTAGTTTAATCCTGGGCTCAGCATACTTTTCCAACCTTGCTGATCCCAGTTGTACTGCAGCTCTTGGCTGGGAAACATTCTCAGCTCCTACAGGAACCCCTCTCCACTGACATTTCCCAGCACAGCCATTTACCTTCTTCAGGTCAGGCCGAGGGCTTATCTCCTACTTCCACCTCTGTAACCAACCAGAAAAAACTCTGTGCTTTAACAGGGCTCGTGTGGTGAGATCAGGCCCACCTTTCTTAAAGTCAATCATGCCATATAACATTACCTAGTCCAAGTAGTAAAATTCAACCTATTCAGGGGCCAGGGCCATGCAGAGCAGGCATACCGTACGAGGGGTGGGAAATCTTGGGCACCATCTCAATATCCTAGCTGCCGCAACTTTAAGTGAGAGAAGACATTCATATATAAATGGATAAACACCAGCTACTTCTACCTGTGGGCATTTGCCAATTCTGAGCTTGGGCTAAGGATAAGTCTTGGCCCGTGAAGAGAGGATCTGCCATGGAAAAGAGAAACAGGAAGAAACTGGCTGATGAAGTAGAAACTAAAGGAGCCCCAAACGCAGGGCCAGTTATCTCTGTAAGATGTTTGCTGAGTTCTGGGAGGTTGGGGCTACAGAAAGAAAGGCAGAGTAGAACCTAGTGTTGCATCATGGTACTCAGGACACATGTTCCTGTAGAGGGCAGAGACTTTCCACATATGAGAGTTCACGGATTTTGAAGCTGGATGGAGTAAAGAGCTAGGCTGCCATCTTTAAAGACAACCTTGTCTTTTTATAGATGAGGTACAGGGACAAGCCAGGTTCCCCACCAGAAGCACCGCCGTGCCTGGTGGTGGACTAAGTCTTACTAAGTATGCAACCCAGCTCAGACCCAATTCAGTCCTGATTGTGTAAAAATGACCACCTGTCTCCTCTCGGCTTGAGAGAAGAAAGGGCAAGAATATTAGCTGGTGGAAGATAACATATGAAGCCTCTGTGATTCATTTATACATACCATGTGGCATAACATTGAAAAAACTGCTAGACATGAAAAGAGGAAGATAAATGTGACTGATAATCAAGAAATAGGACAAATGATGGAAATATACCTGCAAATGAAACTGGTATTTGAGTTAGGAGCCGAATAATGTATAATAATTATGACTAACATGGTAAATAAAAGAGTAGAAAAGGTGGACAAAATGAAAGGATGAGGAATTTAACCCAGAACTGTAATCTTTAAAAATAATAAAAATATAATTCTAGAAGTTAAAAATATAATATCTGAAAGAGCTCATTAATTAAATTTAATAGGATCCTGGAGATAAGTGAAAAATGAATTTGTGAAGTCAGCAGAAACAATCCAAATTACAGTACACGGAGGAAAAAAGAAGGGAAAGAAACAGCAGAAAAGAACTGTAGAAGACCCACTCCCCCCCAAAAAAAGTCTAATATATATAATGGGCGTTCCAGATGTAAAAGGCAGGGACTACAGCAGACTTATTTAAAGAGATAATACCTACAATTTTTCAAAACTGATGAAATATACCAACCCAATCCACAGATCTAAGAAGCTCACTAAACAAAAGCAGAAAATATACTAGAAAACTACACATAAACATTATCTTAAAGAGGATGAAGAGCAAACACTAAAAGCTGCCAGTGGAATAAAGAAAAAACTTTCAAATTCAAACAATAAGACTAACAGATAATTTTTCAAAAGAAATTATAGAAACCTGAAAAAAATGTAACGGTGCATTTATAGTGCTGAAAGAAAACAGAAAAAAAAAGCCAACTAAGAATTCTATGCCTTCAAAATAATTATCTATCAAAATGAAGATGGAATAGATAAGAAAAAAAACTGAGAGACTATCACCAGCTAACCATCACTACTAACAGAACCAGAAGTCAAAATCAATCAATAAGGATATAGAATTATCAATATAAGTCAATATGATTAACCAACTTAACCTAATGTATATATTCCCCTCCCACTACAGCTTACTATAAGAGTATATGTGTTCTTTGATCATGATGGAATTAAATTAGAGTAACAGAGGATACCTGAGAAATCCCCAATTTTTGAAAATTCAGTAACATAATTATAAATAACCCATGAATCAGAGAATAAATTACAATAGAAATTTCAAAATATTTTGAGATAAATTACAATGAAAATGAGACATATTGAGGGATTTGGCTAAAGCATTGTTTAGAGGGAAATTTATAGCATTAAATACATTATTATAAAAAAAGATTGAAAATAAATGACTTAAGCTTCCAAAATAAAAAGTTAAGAAAAATAGGGTATTAAATATATAAAGAATGAAAGAAAACACATACCCATGACAAAACCAGAAATCTTTTAAAGTTGAAAGCATATATAAAGAAAATCAACAAAGCCAAACACTGGTTTCTGAAAAAAATTGATACTCTTAGCGAAATAAATTACCGACATCAAGAATGAAAAGACTGCACCACTACAGATTCTACAGATAATAAAAGCAATAATAAGAGGATATTATGAACAAATTGACATCACTACAAATCAAATGAAAGGGAAAATCAAAACTTTGCAAAAACTTAAAACTTACACAAAAGAAAGAGAAAACTGGATAATCTATATAAGTTGAAGAAAACTAATTCATAATTAAAATCATACCATGAAGGAAACACCAGGTTCAGTTTTATTTCTTTCACATATTAGAGAAGAAACAATGCCATTCTGAAATATGTCATTTAAAAAGTGAGGAAAAGGGAAAACTTCCCAACTTATATTATGGGACCAAATAATACATAGAAATCTAAAAAGTACTTCATAAGGAAAGAAAATTATAAGACAATATCTCCCATGAACCTAGGAAAAATCCTAAACAAGACACAATCAGGTTGTCCCTAATATTATATAACAAATTTATTGAGGGTTATTTGGGGAAGATAGTTAGATAATGAAGATGGATTTTAAAAATCCACCAGTATAATTCACCACATCAATAAAATAAAGGAAAACATAGATATGATAATCTTAATAGATACCCAAAAAAGAAAGAAAAATAAAACACCTATGAAAGTCAACAGATGTTCTCTTAGCGGTAAGGAAGGGAACATCTTTCTTTGCCTGATAAGGAGGAGCTAATAATGCTACCTTTAACATCACACATAACAATGAAACAGTAAAGAATTTCCTCCTGAGGTCAGAAACAAAGACAAGGTCTACTTTCACAGCTTCTATTCACATTGCATGGAAGCTCCTAACTGTTGCAAAATTATGGAACAGGACCAAAATTTTCATTTTTCCGAATGTCATAATTATATTAGTAGGCATTTCTAAACACTCTACAAATTATTAAAATTAATGTGTCAGCATTCAGCCATTTTATTGGATACAAAGTCACTTGAAACAACCGAAAAAAAATCAACTGTTAATCTATATACTAACAAAAATAATTGGAAAATGACAATTTAAAATATCATCCGCAATAGCAACTAAAAACATAAAATACCAAATAACAAATCTGAAAAAATATGTAAGACACCAGTATTGGAAAATACTGTGTGAAACTGAAATACACTAACTACATGTATTACAAGATTCAATATTATCTAAATGTCATGATAACCTTGATCTTTAGCTTCTATGTAATCCCAATCAAAATCCCAGCAGCAGTTCTCGTGGAAATTAAAACCACAATACTATGATTTATATAGAAATGTAAATAATTTCCACAGTCAAGGCAATTTTATAAAAAAAGAACAAAGTGGGAGGTCTTAATCCACTAGATTTTAAGATACACTATAAAGCTACAATAATCGAAACCATGTTTCTAGAGCATGGGTTTGGAACAAGATCAGCAGAGAGAGTCCAGAGGCCATGTCCACACGTGACTGCTTGGATCACATCAGAGGTGTCACTGCCATTCCCTGAGGAAAAATATGGATTTTACAATAAAGGGTGCTGGAGTATTTGCTATGTGCATGAATACAAATGAACCTTGAAACCTATCTCACACTATAAACAAAAATAAATTCTGAATGTAGAATAGACCAAAATATAAAATCTAAAATGAAGTGGCTTTTGGAACAGCACTGTTCAACAAAAATATAACGTGAGCCACAGATGTGAGCGACATAAGTAAGTTAGAATTTTCTAGTCGTGCCATTAAAAAATAACAAAAAAGAAAAGAGGTAAATTTAGTTTTAATAATATATTTAACCCAAGATAGCCAAATGATAACATTTAATGAATGTGAAAATCACATGAGGTATTTAACTCTCCTCTTCGGGGCTGAGTCTTTCAAACCCAGTGTGTATTTTACATCAAGCACATATGGATTTGTACCAGCTGTGTCTCAAGAGCTCTAAAGTCACAAGTGACTAGTGGAAACACGTATAAGCAATACATTGAGTAGGGTAGGCAAATAATTTTTAAACAGGGTGCCAAAGGTATGACCAAAACAACACTGGTAAATTGGACGTCATCAAATTGAGGCCTGTTCATCAAACATATCATTGAGAGAGTGTTGCGTCCAGCACAACGAGGGTTGTGGGGAGCCAGGAGAGCGGCGCAGGTTAAGAAAAGACAGTAGCTATGAATAGAGTTAAGCAGGGGGCCAAGGGACCGGCAGCCTCAGGGTTTGGCCTGGGGCACCTAATCAGGCCTTTGCATTAGCTTTTATTATTTAGGTGGGGAGGTAAAGGAGATAAAGCTTGTCAATCTCAAGATCTGTGAATTCCATACATCATAATAGGAAACCATTCAAGCCAAGCACCCTTGCCTGCAGGCAGCTGGACCTTAAGTCTCAACTTCCCCAAGGCACAAAACCTATATGCATATGAATAGATGGAGAGCACCTCATTGAATCACTTCCCTTGCAGGCTTTGGGAAGGAATGCAGCCATGGAGGCTGAGGCTTTCCTTAGCCTGGGGAAGGTGGGGGCTGTGCCACCTCTGTGAACCCCGTGGGTTCTCCTGTTGGTCCCCACGCGACTGTGCTTGGCTTGAGTTGTTCCTTCCGTGAGGAATCTTACTCGTCATTGCCTGTCCAGTCATTTTTCTGGGACCAAACCGGGAGGCATAAGGTGCAAACACAAAGGTTTAGCAAAGTCCCTGAAAGGATCTGTCTTACAGACTCCTTTCTTTGGGGGCAAATACAAGGAAACAAATGGTTAGGCTGCTGCGTGGGACAAGAGAGTGAAAATGCAAACCACAAAGTTGGAGACCCTACTGTTAACGCAAAGCTTCATATTCAGGATATATCAAGGACTCCTGCAGATTACTGAAAACCAGACCAATCAATAAAAGAATGGACAAACTGGATTCATAGGCAATACTTTCTGCTTTGTATGTGTATTTTTTGTATTAAAATCTAATTTTAGATTTTTTTCTACTTCATAAAAATATCTGTAGTGTACTGTTTAAAAGAGCTGTTTTTCATGATAACCTTTTATTTTCCTGGGGAATAGTTTAATATTCATTAGTGTTTTAATATTCATTTATATATTATTTAAATTTATTGGTATATTGTACATATGAACAATTTTTCATAAGGAAATATTTTTATACTATTTTATTCTTTTATATTTATTGAGATATATTATATGTAAACATATACTGGGGGTGCCAAAAAAATGTATACACATTTTAAGAGATGTTAACACTTTGGTCAACGTTGCTCAAGCAGTAGTTCACCGTAATCAGAAGTGTCTGGATGCTGATGGAAACCTCTTGTAATTGCAGAAGTCACACATGACTTGCATTCATTGTTTGTTATCGATATATATTGAGTATTACAATTTTAATAGTTTTTTCCTTTCTTAAAATGTGTATACTTTTTTTGGCACCCTCTGTATTTCCCTCTGTTTATATATTGCTAGTCATCCCAATATATATTTCCCATAAGCATTGTGAAATGTCACTGTTATAAAAATCACTGCCACGTGTTTATGCATGATCATTTTTTAAGTTAATTAGATTAACTGATGGCACTACAGATTTCATAGTTCATAGTTAAAGAAAAATTTTCATCTTTTCTGTTGATTTATTCACTTTTAAAATGAAAATAATCATTTTTATCTTAAGGATAAAAGTTTGGAAATGGCACAAAATATAGCACAAGTAGTCAACTGAAACGAAGAAAACAGCCACTTGAGGTATAGTCTGAAATGGAATTTTACTGTTTTGATATTAAACGGCACATCTGCAAGAAACAACAAAATTTTCCTTTGAATAATACGAAAAATAACAAGATTTATCTGATTCTAAGCGTGAGGCTGCAGTCTTGGTAACAGTTTCCCCAACAAACATAGACAACTGAACTTTACCCAGTAACAGTATTTTTCCTTAAGAATACTGCACTTGCAGAACATGGACGTTTTATAAAGCTCTATAAAATTCTATAAAATGGAGGGAAAATAAAATGCTATGAATTAAAAACAGAAGAGTGCATATTAATTGAAAGATTAAATCAGTAACCAGTGTTTGAAATGACAGGGAAATTGTGCATCCTTGAATATGTCGAACTTGGCCTACGGTCCATTTTTCTAGATGGACGATGGAACCTGAGCACAGAGGAAGTGAGGAAAATACAGTGTTGTACCATCATCAGGGAAGACTTGACAGTAGGAAGTAAAGATTTAACGATTTAGTGGAAAGAAGAGTCGGAACCCAGTTCTGTATATAATCAGCCGTGTGAACCTGGGCAAGTTGTCCATGTTACTTACACGGACAAAGTGAAATCATGTGCATAGACAATAAAAATTAGACATTTCTCCTCATTTGGAATTTTCACACTGAATGTATCTTATTAAGATAAGTAAGTCTTGTCACTGAATCTCCAAACCTAGGAAAACTTTTGCTCTGGTGAAGAATTTTATATTTTACAAAATTCTTGTATATTTTACTTCACTTGATTTATCTAACAAGCCAGGGAGCTAAGAAGTCACAAGATAATTAGCAGTTTATCTGCGTTTATAAGCAACATGATCTGGCCTACATTATAACAGCCCAAATCCATGGGCAGATACATTTTATAATGGAGTTTTGTTATTTGGGCTAGAATTTAATTTGGTCAAACAATAGAAAACAAAGAAAACCTGCATTCCTACCATATAGCCTCATCTGTATTCAAACTACCTTTTCCAGAACACACATACCAGCAGGGATAAATATGTAAGAATGGTTCCAGGAGTAATGGAATTATGCCTTGCTTGCTGTTTGACACGGCTGGAAGCTCTATCAGAAGCAAGGCTCCAGGCCAGCAGGAAGGAAGCTTTGTCACACAGGGAGAATAATGATAATTGAGGAAGGGGTTCTCATTACTTCCCACTGACACTGTATGCACGAGCCTCACTCAAGTGAACAATGCGCCTGCTTCAATTCTCTCCAGTGTCTGAGACTCCTGACCCACTTCCTGGGTTACAGAGCCAGGATCAAGAAAGACTCCTGAAAGCCCAAGAAGGGTAGGGGCTGGCGAGGCAGGCTGTCCTTTTTGGCTGTGCCATGCATCCTTACTGTGGGACTGGTTTCCATCCTTTTTGGCTGTGCCATGCATCCTTACTGTGGGACTGGTTTCCATCCTTTTTGGCTGTGCCATGCATCCTTACTGTGGGACTGGTTTCCATCCTTTTTGGCTGTGCCATGCATCCTTACTGTGGGACTGGTTTCCATCCTTTTTGGCTGTGTCATGCATCCTTACTGTGGGACTGGTTTCCTACTTTCAAGCTAATTGTTTGTTGATCCATTGCTAGCAGTCAAGACCTTGCACTAGCCTTTGGGTCTAATCTCGTTTAGAGTTCACTCTGGACCAGTTTCTTTTTCTGCAGCAATTCCCTTCATAAAGCACACAGGCGCCATTTAGAGAAACACACAGGCCGCAGTGCTCATCGTCAGAACAGTATGGGGAGGGAAGGCAGCACCGAGGGGGGACATGCCAGAGCCAGGCCGGGGGCAGGGGGGTCACAGGAATGCAGTGGAGAGACGCAGCCACCAAGGAGACAAGGCTTCGGGCCGGAAGCAGGCGGGGAAGGCGGGGGCACAGGGGCCAGGAAAGGAACTCAGCCAAGCCACACGAGCGGCAGCCACAGTGCTCATTAAACACACTCCCACTTGGTACCCCACTCAACACGCTGCCACTCGGTCCCCCTGCAATCGAATTTCAAATCATGCAGGATCCTGCACTTGTCCTGCTGGACTTCATCCTGTGTTACTGGAATGACCTTTTCAGATCCTGCATCTAGGACTTGGGCGTCCTGTGTGCTGCACATCATGTGCAGATGTGACAAGCTCCCCCTCTCTAAAGAATTAAACCACCGGCAAAGTGCTGAAACAAGAGGGCCAAAGAGAAAACGTTAAGACTGCCACTTAAATCCCCTTTGTGTCCCGTTTAGGAGTTTTCTTCTGCTCTAACGGCCAGCCATCTCATTTTGCAGGTGCAGCAACAGGCAGCTCTCTGCAAAGCCTCCCCAGACCCCAGAGCAGGTCGGAGAGCTCCATGGACTGGCTGAGAGCACTGTCCGGCCCGCTCCTGCAAGCTTGTCTGCTGCCATGTTTCTGATACACCCCACGGGGCCCTGGGAGAGGGGAGCTCTGGGGTCATGTCTTCTCTACCGTATCTCCGGCATGCCCCGAACAGGTTTGGTTTGGTTCGGTTTTAACAAGGCGAGGATCTGGCAAGCATCTTGTCATGAGGGCCTATTGTCTAAGAACCCTGGTCAACCATGTGAAAATCAAGAAGCAGGATTGAAAGATTAAAATATATCCTCTCCATACAATGAATTTTTTTCTTCAGTATGTTTATGGGATATAGAAACTTTTTCAGCAAAACCAGCTCTCACATTCATATTTTTCTCCTCAATTGAAATCAAAAGAAAAAAAAATGCAGTGCTACTCGTTTCCTACTGTTCTCTTGCTTAGTTGGATTTAATAGACTTTATGGAATTCAATGGTATATGATTTGACTCTTCCTTTTCTCAGCTTAAATCACTAAGCAATTCGAAACATAAGAAGTCCGTATGTGCACCCTCCACCCTGAGTTGACAAGACTTCGAGGGGCCTAAAAGACACCCGTACTACACATTGGAGCCGGGTCCCTCATGAGGGGCCTGACCAGCTACGCCGACATAAAGAGTCCAGATGCCAAAATACAACCAGGTGAATAAATAGGGCAGAATTCCATCCAATGTAAGGGAGGTCTCACATATTTTATTGCACAGTGTGGTTATCTATGATTTATCACCTTCTATTTTTCATTCAGAGAAAGTTGCATGTATTCCAAGAGGTTATAAACCTTGATTTTTTTTTTTTTTGATGCATAGTTCAATCAGCATTATTTACTACAGAAAACAACACTTGTGGGACACGTAAATTTTACTTCATCTTCACTGGCATAATAAATGTTCTATCAAGCACACTATAAAGGGGAGGAAAAAGCCTCTTGCTACATACAGCTGTTTGGACAGCAATCTGTTCCCACAGTGGAGCTCTGGCTCATGAGCACATGTGCATAAACCAGGGTTGGCCAGCACCCTCTGATACCCTGTGACTCCATGTGTGACAACTGCCTGCCGCAGTAACAGTGACAGCAGCCGCTGAGCCCATGGTCACTCCTCTGAGGGCTCCGGCTCCACCATTCACAACCCTTCAGCTCCCCAGGTCTTGATAATCCAGGAACTACTGTGGAAGCATCGGCTGAGAGAACGTGACATGCCCCGAAGCTTAGCTCCTCCACGTGTGCAAAGGGGAAGGGACAGAACCAGACGGAAGGCGACCACAGTCACAGGATTTCACATGCAGGTGGCATGACGCAGAGCTCGAGCTGTTGTCACCAGTCTCCACTCTACTTCTGGGGTCAGCGATTCCCAGAGAGGCTCCTTACTTATCCTGTGCATTGGGCTGGTGATTATACAACAGGAAGAGCACCTCACTGAGGGGTCATTGCTGTGCTCGGGGCTGACAGGAGTAGCCCAGTTTATTGGTTTCTAAGAACCTTACACTTTGGAACCGCTTCCAATTGGCTCTGAGAGCGAACTCCGCTCATCTCTCCCCAAGTCCTCATGTACTGAGTGGATATTGGTAGCTTAAAACTGGCCATGGTGACAGTATTACATTATCGAAGTTGACAAATAGTACAAATCAGGGCTTTTCAAATTGTTGGTTTAACAGCACACCCCTCTAACCTTTGTTGGTAGAAATTATTTCTATTTTACCAATGAAGTAATTAAGTCTCAAAGATGTTAGCTATCCTGCTTCCAGCCAGTACGGTCAGCACAGGGTGTTCTCAGGTTCGGACTGAGTCCCAGTCTGTTAGACACCAGACCCAGGCTCTCCCCAGTAGTAAATCAAGGAGGCTGACTGCACACCACGCAGGGTCAGCTATTGTGAACAAACTGACAGTTGCTCAATACATTCAACCAAACATTTACTGTCCCTAATGTTTTGGTTACCTGGATTGTTTTTTCAGTGCAAATAGCCAGTTATCTTAGTAGGGTTTTTGCATAATAAAATAGTTGTTTTCAATACAGTGTGTTTTTTACAAATGTGATGACTGTTAGAATGACATATTGGCACCTTTTTCTCTTATGATATTGACACATCAATACTGATAATTTAACATTTACATCCCAATTGACAGATTTAGCAGGAACCTCAAGGGGACAGGATGTCAGGAAGAAGGGATAGGTGGGAAAGGAATTCTAAAATATATCAAGATATGACAGACAACGTAAGATTTGGAAAAAAAGCACACTGCGATCACATTTAGAAAGCATAGTGGTTTTTCCTTCAGCAGATTATCAACAGCAACAACGATCCATAGTTTCCTGTACACAGCAGGGTACACGTACACCTCCACGTCATCTGTATCGTGATCTAGAACTCTAAATTCAAACCATTCCGCTTGTCTGACTGCTTGTCTTGTTTCCGTACTCTGGTGTCACAGAAATGACTACAATGTCAAAACATTGTTCACTATGATCCCACAGGGGGAGGAGGGTTTTAGGAGGAAAATTCTGAAAAGGTTTAGAGGCAAACTAAAAACAAATCTGGACTTAGCCCTTAAAAACCAAAGCACACTTTTTGCTTGGCTGTGCTTTGATTTTCAAACCACTTCTTCCATGTGGACACTTAATTCTCTAGTTTGCAAAGGTCCATGAATCCCATTTTCAGTTGTTTACCATCCACCTGTGAACTGAGGAAGTCAATGACTCAGTAAGTAAATCATTTCTTGATTGCACACCAAAAATAGTCCAACAAATCTAACTGAATTGGCCAGCTAATAGAAATGAAATAAATCAAACCAGTTATTTGAAATAATGGACGGGCTAAATGATTGCTTAAAATAACCTGTAGTCTGTCAGTATCTTTCCATTTTTTTTGTGAGATACAAAGGTCAACTTTTTATCCAGTGTAATCTATTGTCCTGAAATGTTTAAACATCAAATGAGCAGCTACAATTTTAATATACGCTTTAAAATGAAAACAACGTGAGCTTCAAAACGCCATTATAAAAAAATGTATCCCTGTGAATAAATACATTTATTCATTCTCACCTTAGGGTTTAAGCACGACTTTCAACTGGCCATTGCATGGCTTTTGTAAAGATTGGCGGGCAGAGTTAGTCCTCTGTAAATTATAAACACAAAGCCTTGACCTGACTGGCAAGATGCCATGAGTGAAAAGAAGAAAGATTAAGTAAGGAAGCAAACACATGGGATGAAATTTTCTGGGACGCAGTCCCCAGTCTGCCAGACGCCCTTCAGACACCCTGCAGAAGGGAAATCCTGACATGTCCATGTCTTCGGGAGCAGATCCCCTCCTAGAAACCACGTCACATGAGCAGCTGCCACTGTCCTGGCCGGTGATGGCCACACAACACAACATGCCTGGAGCTGAGTTTTCCTTGTTAGAATAACCTGTGTGATCTTCACCCAGAACCCCAGGGATGCACAAACTCCAGAGGGGTGTGGACCAGCAGGACAAGTCAGCAACGCCGCCTAGCACAGTGCATGGCACAAAGTGGTTTCACCATAAATATTTGTGGAATCAGATTTGGCAAATCCTAACTTTTCTCACGGTCCATTTTACTATCTGTAAAATGGGAATGGAGCCAAATATGACTCAAAATGTGGTTGTTGAAAACAAACTGAGATTACGTATGTGGATGTGTTTAAAAACTAAGGATGTGTTTTTTAAAAATCTGTCACTTTATACGTATTTTTCATTTCTGTTATTTATGGTAGTCTTATATAAAATATATCCATTCATCACATGGAGAATATTAGTTATAGTAGGTGTTAAAATGAACACTAAACTAGCATGTGATGTTTTTCAACCTTGGATTTTCTTCATGCGAATTTGATGGTTATTTCTTTTTTTTTAATAGAATTATTTCTGCCTTATGAACTTCTGGCAGCATTACCTTGGGCAGTAAGAAATTATTTCTAGATAATTAAAGTATTCTACTATTTAACTGTATCATTTTCTGCTCCCTTTGCTGAAACAACGTTCTGTGGCTGTGGTCTCTGGAATTCTCCAAGTGATGCTTCAAACTGCATCTTTGCATATATTTTTCTCCAACTCAATATCTCTCTGTAATTACTGGGTCCCTCTGTAATTCTTACTCATCTTTCTTAGCTTCAGTCAACTCCAAATAGGTCCTTAAATGTTGTTGTACCAGTCCCCCTGAAAGGGAAGTGATCACGGGCTTAATTCTGATGCCTAATTTGTTACCTCCTGGGACACTGTTCTACGCTCAGGCACAGGTCCTTTTGATCTGAGCCTTGCAGTGTCCACTTACTTATAAATTACTGAGGTCAGCATGCTTCCTCCCACCGACTTCAAAGAGTTGACTGCACACATTGTCTATACGGCCAGAGGAGTTTGTCACCATCTGCATTCCGCCGCATAGTAGGCCTCTGAGCTCCTCAATGTTTTTTTCTTTAAATTTCACTCTTTGTGCTGATTTTGACAAATTAATAATGTCATGTATTCACCCTTATGGCATCATACAGTCATTTAACTGCCCTAAAAATGTCATCTGTGCTAAACCTACTCAGCCCTCCCCAATCCCAACAACTCTGGCAACCCCAAATCTGTTTACTTTGTCCATAGTTTTCTTTTTCCAGAAATCATATAAATTGAACCACTCAGTACGTAACTCTGCAAACTGATTTTTTCACTCCATAATATGCATTTGTCCACTTTTTTTTGCATGCCTTGTTAGCTCATTCCATTGTGTGGCTATGCTAGTTTGCTTATTCATTCCCCCATTGAAAGAAACCTTGGTTGCTTCTAGTTTTGGGTGCGTATGAATAAAACTACTATAAATATTGCACGCAAGTTTTTATGTGGACCTAAGTTTTCAAATCAGTTGGTGAACACCTAGGAGTGAGACTGTTAGATTGTGCAGTAAGACAGCTTAGCTGGGTGACAAGGAGTCACACCGCCTTCCGGTTCCCAGCACTGACGACTGAGAGGATCCGCTGCTTCGCCGTCTCGCCAATAATCGATGCTGTCAGTTTTGTGATTTTAGCCATTCTAGGAGGTGTGCAGTGGTAAATCATTGTTTTAATTTACATTTCCCTAATGACAAGTGATGTTAAGCATATTTTTCTTTTAAATAGACTTATTCAAGACCAGTTTTAGGTCCACAGCAAAACTGAGCAGAAAGAACAGAGTTCCCCACACATGCACAGCCTCCCACGACCACACCCTGCACTGGAGGGGACATTCATTACAGCTGATGGACTTACACTGACACCTCATTATCACACTGCTATGGACTGAATGTCTGTGTCACCCTTCCCGCCCCAATCCAGATGCTGACATCCTAACCCACATGTGTGGCATTAGGAGCTGTGGCCTTTGGCAGGTCATTGGTTTTAGATGAGGTCACAAGCGAGGACCCTCCACAGTGGGATAAGTGCTATGTCCCTGTAACAAGAGGACGAGACGAGAGCTCCTCTCTCCACAGGGAGAGCACGCAGGTCGATCTTTGCTCACTAAGGCCTGTAACTGATTAGATGAGTCCCCCCACACATGGCGAAGGGCAGCCTGCTTTACTCAAAGCCCACCTATTTCAATGTTAATCGCATCCAAGAACCACCCTTACAAAACCATCCAGAATAATGTTTGCCCAAATATGTGCACACTATGGCCCATCCAAATTGACACATAAAATTAATGTTCACATCTTCCACTTCTAGTTTTTTGAGAGTTACTGTCATATGGGCTTGAATTTTGTCAAATCCTTTCACTGCGTGTACCCACGTGAGGACGGTGTTTAGTCTCTGTTAACGTGGTGAATTATATCGCCTGCCTTATAAATGTTCAGTCAGGTTCACACTGCTGGAAAGCACTCCACTTGGCTGTTATCTTTCTGTGCACTGCTGGACTGATTTGCTGATATTCTGTTCAGGATTTTGTATCTATGCTCAATAACAATATTAGTCTACAGCTTTCTGGCAGTTTTTTTTTTTTTTAAATCTGTTATTGAGGTAATACTATTCTCATCAAATGATCTGAGAGGTGTTACTTTTTCTTTAGTAATCAGCAGACATTGTGTCTTTCTGCTACTAATGAAGATGCGCTTCTAGCATCATGCTACTGACTTGCTCGCTAAACCTGGTTCACTTGTGTCATTTCTTATCATTAGAATCAAAGGTTAAGTTTATATGAGCTAATATGTCCCTTTCAGTTCCAGAGAGAAGATATCTATTTTGACATATAATAACAACACCTCAAACTAAATGATTTCTTTATGTTTCATAAAATTCTTCCATGGCCATTGTATTATTTTGTCTTCCCAACCACTCCTGGTAGCTGAGCTAAGCAAGTAGTATTTTCACTGTTCGTAGATGAAGTTACCAAAGTTCATGAATGTTATTTAAGTTTTCCAAGATTGCACAGTTTCTGAGTGGTGTTGCCAGGATTCAAACTCAAGATCTTTAGGCTAGCATGCCAAATATTTTCATTTTTGCGAGAGCACAGACTTATTGTATTAATAGATTCACTCTCCCAACATATTCTTCCAAAGACCATCCTTGCTCTCCCTTAGAAACATCTTGCAATAAATGTTTCTACATACAAGTCAAATGGGAAGGGGAGTTCCCAGCAACTGTTTTATAAAAAAATGGGATTTGCTCAGTCGCCTACCTGCTCTCTCCTTTCTTTTTTATGCTGTGCTCACAAAGTGTAGTTTTCTGCTATAGATGTAAATCACCTTATTGCATTTTAAAATTATTTTTACAAAAGGCAACTTGGCTTAACCAGCAGGGTGCAGCTGTTCTGCAGCCCGAATTGCAAAACTGGTATTAGAGAAGTGAATAGGAGGTGAGAGGAGGGAAGAGTCCAGTCCTGACGCGGGAAAAAGGAGGGCGTTCACATCCTCTAAACGCTGGATGCTGGTATCTCACCTCCTGTGAGCCGCACAGAGTTTGGCCAATCACTGCACTCCACAGTGATGGCAGATTTATAACCTATGGATCACATCCTGAGACTTTCTGTCGAGAGTCTGTTCATATAGTTTTAAAACAGAAGTCAGGTCGAGAGAGTCTCTTAACTCCTCACAGAAACCATGTTTGCCTTTCCCGTCACCTTCCCATCCCCAGTCTGGTCAAAGGAAGTAGAGTTTCCCGAATCTGGGATTTGTCTGCTCTGAGAGGAATGGGGCTTTTGCCCACAGGTTTGCAGGACGAGTGATGCAAGGGCCATGGTTATCAGCGTGATCTAGATAATTGTGAAAAATACAAGAAAGACATCATGAGCTTTGTATTGATGGAGGACTCTGGGTTTGCCTGTGTGGGTGGAGACTCCTCCAAGAATGGCAGGTTTTGGCCAAGTATTTATCATCTATCTAGGGCAAAGCAAGGGTATTTTTCAGAAGCTGGGATTTGCAGGTATGTGATGGGAAAGGAGGAGGATGAACATAAAATAACACGTGAGCATGTGAGGAGATGATTTGGAGACTTGTGCAACAGATCGGACAATACACAAGGATCAACAGTTCTCGGGGAAGAGAACCCATGTTTAGGTCATAAAGCTCTGAGTAATCAAAGGTCTTCCTCTCATCTGCTTATGTGTGGGAGACCACCCCCGTGACTGGAACCATTTGACACTAAACATCTCCTACTCACTACTGAGTGCTGTGCAAAGAATTTTGAACAGCATTTATGAACACATTAATTCTCACACTAACCCTATGAGGCAACTGCTGGTATTACTCTCATCTTAAGATGAGGAAATTGAAGTTTGAGGTATTGAGTGAGTGGCAGAATGACAGAGAGATGAAAACTGGCAGAGCCAGAGTTCCAGAGAGGTCTGCCACATTCAAAAGCTGCGTGAACATTCTTTGCGTCACTATCTGAACAAATGTGCACTATTTGAATAACAACGCATAATTTCTTAGACCATTTCATGCTGAATGTTATGTACCATGTAAGATACAGCATGGTGAAGTAGGAAAAATAAAAAACAAAACCAACAATGAAATCAACACACACGGGCTTTGGAATCTGATAAACTGCAATTTCATCTCCTATAAAGGAAAACTGGCCACATGACGTAACCCAATTACTGTGCTTTCAGGGTAAAATAACCAGAACTTGTAAAGCTTGCCACTTTGGTGTACGCATTAGTTTTCTATTGCTCATGTAACAAATTATGACATAGTGATGGCTGAAAATAGCAAATTTTGTATATAAAATTATATTCTGCAGGTTAGATGTCTGATGCAGATCTCACTGGGTCAACATCAAGATGTCGCAGGGCAGTTCCTTCTGGAAACTTCAGAAGACACCCTCCCTTGGTACAGTCCTTGCCTGGTGGCCCTTATCCTCCATGACGAAAGCTGGCCATTTTCCCACACTCACATCTCCCTCTGACTACCGCCAGGAAAGGACCCATGTGATTCCATTGGGCCCAAGGGGACAATCCCGGACAGCGTCGCCATGTCAAGATCTTTAACTTCATCACATCTGCCATGTAGCAGAACAGATGCAGTTTCTGGACATCTTTGGGGAGCCATTTCTCTGCTATCTCAGTGTATAAAGCCGGGAACCCGGTAAATACAGACGGAGACCAGGCACAAAAGCAGATGATAAATACAGGAAACACTGTAAAGGCCAACCTCAGAGTAAGACAATTTGCTAAACATTAGAGAAATGTGTTTTCAATTCTGTCCATATTTCTCGTCTTACAACTGTGAAATTATTTCCCTTACCTGGAGCCTGATCAAGTCTTCGTTTCTATTCTTCTCTGCAAGGTGCCAGAAATGTTCGAAGCTGGAACAGGGAGGCACAAAGACGCCATAGGTTTCATCTTTCCATATCCTCCACATTTCTCCCTTTCGGCTGTGAAGCTAGCTTCTCCTGGAGGGAGAAAGGTCTGTGTCAACTGATCTTTCTTGGGAATAAATGGCCTTTCAGAGTTTGGAGGAAGCAAGATTCTATGGATAATTTTACCTGGTTCAGATCAATAAGAAGCATATTTTTCTTCAAAGAACACCTTTTACATTACTCATCACTGCATACCCATACTGAAAAAATTACATGTATATGTATTTGTTTACATCTATCTATCCAGCTATATATCTATCATTTATCTATATTTAGCCTTAAAAAAAGGAGAATGGGGTTGTCACTGGAAATTGCTAATAGGGTTTACACAAATCCCACTTCTTTTAAGCTATGATTAAAAATAACAACAAAAAACACCCAAAGACCCAAAGAGGAAACCTAGTAAACACTGATATTCAGTTCAGAAAGTCCTCTGAAGGAAAGCTAAAGCACCAAACACCTTTGAAAACACATTCTCACCAAGCCACCCTGTATTCAAAAAATGAATTGCTAACATTTAGGGGATTTGTGTGTGAAATACGAATGAACCCATTCAATTTATCATCCCCAAATAAACCTGTCATACTGTCGTAGGAGCAGGGAATAGCCAGCTGTTAATATCAAAAGCCGCAAAAAGGGTCCAACTTACAGTTCCTAGGGAGTGACCCATTTTTATATCTGAGCATAGGTAGAAAGCACAAATTATGTTGGAAGAGTGTCGGTGAAATGTCGAATTTAAAAATCCTACTTGGACAAAGAAGACAAAACCTCACAGAAGTACGTTAACTGAAATATCCTACTACTGCCAGCATACTCATGAGCCATAGGTTAGGGCCTAGATACATTTTTGTTTGTTTGTTTGTTTTTTCCCCTCTGAATGTACTAGTCTTCCACTTTGGGCAGCTTAACTGAATTTCTGAGTACCTAGAAAAAAAGGCATTTGAGAGAGTCTGGCAGGACTTAAGAGTTTGCTGATACGAAAGAAGACTTACGTTCCATTCTCAGAACCCTGGCCAATTACTCTGCAGGAATGAGTCACTACGGCGTTAGGTACGAGAACACCACGTGGCAGAGGCAAAGGCTGACACTACTGGTCAGGACAATCCCGGCTACACGGCAGTCACACACACCAGTTTCAGGGCCTTAACAACTGACATCTCTTCCGATGTCTGCCGGGTCTGCCTGACTCTCCAGGGCAGCTCTCTTTCCAGTGTGACTAGGAATTCCAGGCTCGTGGCAGCTCCGTTTTGCACACGGCTCTCTACGCTGCTGTGGCAGGAGGGACCCTGGAGAGACAGGCGCTGCACTTACATACATTGGCCATTCCCAGCCTATTGTCCAGGAGCAGGCACAGCTGCAGAATGTCCGCTCAAGGTGGTAGAAGAGAAAATGCCGGTGAGAACGAGCCGTGTCCACCATGCACAGGCAGATGAGACACTTGGAGGTTATGAAGGCACACGGGCGTGTCTGTGAAGAACAGTGCGTTAGGACATGAAGGGCGTTGTACGGGACAGACTGCGAGAGCGGAAATAGCATCACCAACTCCCAGTAGTATACATGGATTCCTTCGCGCACAATTGAAATCTTCCCGATTTTGGTGACATGAAGTAAGAGAAATGGAGTTGTAACAACTTCCGCCATCAGCATATTACCGAGGAGACACCGATCCACTTAGTAGTAGTACATACTCTGTGAAGGTCACTTCCGCGAAAGGATGTCAAACCCACCGGGCTCCCACAGGCCAGGACCCACACTTAACAAATGCCCTGTTTCTGTCCTCAGCCTGGGCCACCGTTTTTTGGTGATTCCTTTATTTGCTAATGCAAATCCCTTGAGCTTAACAACACTTACCTGTCTTCACTCAGGATTCGAGTTACACGGAGCTACAGCCTTCTCTTTCCCAGTTATTCTAAATGTGGGTTCATTCGTGTAGTCCTCAAGTGTATGCAACTCTTCATGCTGAGGATGGAGGAGAGGATGACGTAAGTCTGCCCAGTTCTCAGGAGGCGGCAATGCTCAAATCCCCGTGGCCACCGACCAGCCTTAGCATTAGCATTCTGTGAGCCACGAAAATGCCAAGAACACATCACAGACAGGAGACGACAGGTGAGACCTTCTGAACCAACAACCCTAAAGGCAGAGGAAAGCTCACTTTTGGCTCGTCTGTGTGCCATGGTCCTGCGCACCTGAGGGGGACAGGAGGATGTGCAGGGACATGTTACAGAGGCTGTGGGGGACGGAGCAATGTGGGGAGAGCAAGGTCTTCATCTCAGCGTCAATTTTTTTGTAATTCTGCTCCAATGCGTGGTTTTGAGACACATCCTTTGTTCTTCTTAGAAGTGAGGTCATGGGCCTCGCGATATCAATGTTTCCTATAATTCTGCAAGCGAGTCTGCTCTCTGTGGACAGTCTCTGTGTTAACTGAATGATCTACAGTGTCTGTAACAGGGAGTGGGTGTGGGAAGCAGAAATGACACTCATGTTACAGGAGCACACGTTTATTGAATACAACACTGTAGCTGCCTTCCTTCTGTACTCATTTCTGTCATTCCTTCTTTTCCCCTTCCTGTAACAAATTATTATTTAAACATTTATGATGTACAATTGACTGTCCTAGGTACCTGGACTTTAACAAAGATGGGTTAGGTCTGCTCCCTGATACGAAGGAACTAAAATAGGGATCTGGTTTCCACACGGACACTGTCTACTTTCTACTCCAAAGTCTCAGATAAGCTCCTGGAATTACTTAACATTTTCTCTTCAAGGCTGGATTCCCTGGCAATGATAAAAGGACAAGTATGTTTCTGTGTGGCTATTTTTGCTTTGGCAGCTCAAAGTGTAGGGTTTGCAAAAGTCTCTGATTTCTGTGTTTTTCAAAAAAATCTATGGTCCTATATTCCCTGAACATTTTGTGATATGCTTTACTTAGCAAGTATAGAAATAGCTTTACCTGCAGACCACCTCTAGGCATTTTCCCCTTTTTTTTCCTACCCGAATACTTTTAAGCAACCTTGGCTTTTAATTCATACACCAAAGAAGAACTTATTCACGTGAATTAGCAGTGATTAATGACATAAATGGTCAACAGACACCCTACAGCGTCCCTAAGCAAAGAACATGGTCAGCCCACTTTCACTCCATTTTCCTCATTTAGAAAGACTGATGTGCTGCGAAAGCCTCCTCAATAGTTGTGAGCGTTTCTGAAACCAGTTTCTGACCAAATGAATTAAAGATATGTAGAACTCTGAGGGCAGCATTTCAGAGCCTCCGATCCACTAAGTAACGTAGAGGTTACTATAGCAAGACCTTGTTTAACAATCATACCATTGTTTTCCCTCATATAAGACTAGCTTTTGTTAGCCATTCTATTTTTTTCCCCTTTTTTAAGAACTTATTAAAACTGACGCCAGTGTTGTCACACAGGTTGGATTAATCGCTTCAACTTTAGTAAAGCTGTGTCGTGGAACGTGGCAACTTTCAGAAGCCTGACAAGAAATGCAAAATGAAAGATCCGTCTTGAATTACTTTTAGCAGAAATGGGAAAAATGATATGTACAAACATGGAACAAGTGTAAGTGTGTTTTCCTCCTTTTCTCAATGTCAGCAGTGTCTTTACACCATTATTGTAAGGGTGACTGGAGTTATGGCCGCACTGCTGGGTGCAGATGGCTGCTTTGCATTCTGACGCTTTAATAAGAGGTGCTGCTGCTTATGGTTCCCCAGTAATCCACGTAACACGGCACTTCGAATTGCCGTAACCTGGAAGCTGTGGTAACGTGCTCCCACGAAGCTCCAAGAAGGGCGGGTGCTATGAGTATTGTTTCAAGTGTCAAAGGATGAGCCAAATTCCTTACAGATGAGCCAGTGTTTCTCCGACTTCAGCGTGCACACGTATCATCCAAGGGGAGGGAGATTTGGACTCAGGGACCCTGAACAAGCTCCTAAGGGATGCTGACGCGGCTGGTGCTATGTCAGCAGGAAGGGACTAGATCTTCCATGAGCAAGGCCACACGGAGAGAAAAGACCCCGGAGTAGCAAGGCTGTGCTTTCTGCTGAGTAGCCCATCAGAAAGAGACTCCTTAGACGGAAAAGCAGACTTGGAGCTATTGTCACTAGTGCCACCAAGCGTGGCCCACTGCCCATACTGCACCACCTACCCAGGGCTCAGTTCCTGGTCCAGACCATGTAGGTGGTGTGCTGAATACATCGGGGTAACGCTGATGCCATCAAACATTTTACTTATTTCTATCCTCTTGTGATTCTCTGCTCACTGGGACAGTTTTTCAATTACAATTTACCTTCTCCTGTAGGACTATTTGAAAGGAGAGGGTGAGGTTAATGGAGTCTGAGTAATAAAGATGAGAATTTCTCACTAAAAATATGGGATTTACACTACGAAAACAATCTGCTGATCAAAGAATAGTAGGTGTTCCAATCTCTGATTACAATTTTTTTATTGAAAATTAACAAAGTGGCACTGAGTCGATATCATAACCCTGCGTGACGTGGAATCACGTAGAATGGATCCACTGGATAGTACTAAGCAATCAGTTCTGAGTCTGAAAATGTGATGACTGACCCCTGATCAAAATGGCTATAAAGTCCATCTGGGGAAAAAACTGAAGGAAAGACAAGGAATGTTGTTTTTTTTAACGGTGATGTGAGGAGATTTTCCCTATCAGATATTAAAATGTCTTATGAAGATACAATAACTAAATATTCCAGTATCTATGCCACTATAAACACCATAGCTCAGTGTATAGAAAGTGGACAAAAAAATGTTTCTAAAAACAACAAGCAGATAAAAAATATCGCATTTAAAACCAGACAGAGAGAGCTCGGATAAAGTACAGTAATGTAGGGACAATTTGGCAAGTCACTTGGAAAGAAACACAACTAAATCCTTATCCCGTACTTCATTCCACAGCAAGTATTATATGGTTCACAAAAGGAAATCATACAAATAATAGAAGGAAATAATAATAGAAGGTGATCACAGGATCAGTTACTAGGAATGTCTGAGGATGGCATCAACGGCAAAACCAGTAAGAATAAGATTGAGATGCACTGCTTAAAAATAAATCACCTATGCGACAACACTTTTACCTACACCTCAGCTATAATCAAATTATGAATTAAATGATAAGCATAAGTGATTAAAGAGAATCAGTAATGACTCTACAAAGAGCTTTCATAAATCAAGTAGAAAAAGAGCATTACCAGCAGCAAAATGACCTTGGCACAAGATCAGTCAATTATCAAAACCCTGAAGTGGTCAGTAAAAACATTAAAGTTTATTCACTGTCAGATAACAAGATGATTTGGGGGAAAAAAATCCTAACAAATCTCTTAAAAAATATGCTTATGTGTTCATGCAGCAACTCCATTTCTGTGAGTGTCCAGGATGTTTACTGAAATGCTTTTAATAGCTGAAATGAAAAAAAAACAACAACCTTGAAAGACAATAAAAACCATAATGCATAATTAAAACAAACTGTAGATTGTCATAGAGGATAAAAGCATTACAATGAAGGTGCAGCTTTATATATATTAATAAGAATATGCTCCTAACATATTTTAAATGAAAAAGGCAGAGTCTGTATTAGAACCACAATGCAGTTCATGCATTGTTAGACCTCATTTATGCTTTAAAACCTTTACTCTGTGTGTGTGTGTGTGTGTGTGTGTGTGTGTGTGTGTGTATGTGTGTGTGTGTGTGTTTGTGTGTGTACAGCAGTATATGAATGCAGGACAAAAATCCTAGAAAAATATATCAAATGTTCACAGGATTTTGAGCCGCCTGGTGGGATAACAGATAATTTACATTTTCATATTTTAGGTATTTTCTGATTATTTTTTATATTAAACGGGTAATAGCTTTATAATGTTAAATAGTAAGGCTATTTCCATAGTTAAAAATAACGGGAAATACAACCACTGTTCAGCGGGTCTCGGAATGGCCTTTTCCTAGCTATCAATACCAAGTTGCTGAAAGTGCACTTACTTAGAAGTTCTATGAGCAAGTCATGGGTTCTGGCTGTTTCAGCACAGGAAGTTTAACTGGAAACTCATATATTTTGTCTTAGATACAGTGGGACATCTCACCACTATTTATGATTCTTTGCCACGAGAACCTGATAATGAGAGCAAAAATAAGGAATTCTTGGTGCGATCAGCAACAGGGTTCTGACTTCTGGCACTCCTCTCTCGTTTCTGCAATCTTTTCTTCCAAATCCATGAAATGTATATTTTAAATGTAGTTGTATGCTTTTAATCCAGTTGAGTAGACAAAGATTATTAAAAATCTCAATATAATCAATCCAGAGGTGTTATGAGTTTCAGGAGAAAGCAACGACTTGTAAGTGGGGAAAATGATGACAGTCTTTGTGGAGGAATCTGACCTTACCTAGACAATGGAGGATGTCCTCGATGGACACAGCAGGGACGATGGGCTTCCAGCCTGGGGAACAACGAGGTCACTGACATTCGAGTGAGAACACACATACAGTCCTATGTGCATTACAGGAAAACAGTCACATGTTACCAGATGGGGGGCAGGGAATTTCTGAGGCATAACTAGAAAGACGTCACTGGAAGGCTGGACGTTTATTTGACAGGTTACAAGAAGCCACTGAACTTTTGAGCAAGTCTGTGAAAATGATCACAGTTGTAATTCCATGTGCCAAAGAGCTCGGACGGGACTGGAGAAACGAGCATTCTGAGACAGGAAAGCCACTCGGGAAATGTTTGCATTGAGGAAAGTGAAACTGGGCTAGAGAAAAAGGATGGAGTCTAGAGTCGTTGCTACTGCAGACCTGAACCATGACAGACGTGGCATGTCTGCACGTGGCAGACAAGAGTCAGAGTCCTCTCAACTACGGGCATTTGGAAAGAAAATGGAAATGAAACTTTGGCAGGTTAGCCTCAAATGTCCAGGTCAGACTTGCTGAGTTTCCGAGGTGCTGACGTAGGTAGCCCAGAAGTGGCATCGCTTAGGGGTCCAGACTAAGGACAGGTGATAGGCGTGCAGGTGTAATTCTGAGTGTCTTCAGCAAACGGGCAAAGCTGAGGCATGAGAGAACAGATGGGTGTGGTGAAACTGGTGGGGAGCTCGGAGATAAAGGAGAGCACCCAGGGGAGAACCTCGGAAGGGCAAGGATAGTCAAGAGGTTGAAAGGGGAGCTAGTGAGAGGGGCGGAAGCGGTTTCTGCACATTGTGTTCACTTGCACATTCCCCATACCTACGAGGGTGCCTGGCATGCAGAGTATCTTGAGAAATATTACTCAACGAGTGAATGTACAAAAGAGAGGGTTCCGAGAGAAAGAGGTTTGGGAACAGTGTGGAATACTGCCTGGGAGGAAGAGGAAGTGAGGTCTGAAGAGGAAAGTAGATTCCGTGTTCAGGTCAGTGCGGATTTGTGACAGCAGGTGCAGGAGAAGTGAGGAAGGGCAGGACCTGACCACTTGCTTGATAAATCCTACTTGTTTCCACTCCCAGATTCTGAGTGTTTATTCTATCTTTTCCAACTGGAATGACTGTTGTCTATATAACAGCCAGGTCTGGGATTCCATGGCAGGATTTTATTTTCTTCTTTTCAGAAGATTATTATCCTTGGAGCATTATACTTTTACTGAAACACAAAACAAAACAAAAAACCCACAACTTTTACTTAATTAACTCCAAGAACCACAATATCAGTGCAGCAGCATACAATTCAAAATACTAATTCAGCCCTTGGATGAAGTGGGCTTTGTCCCGAATACTTAAACAGTGATTTTACAAGGAACAATAAACAGCCACCATGAGTGATATATAGAGTCAATTATTTTCAGTTAGTTTCCCAAGCATTAAATTATGAGGCCCGTGCATGAGTGTGGTGTGTGCGTGTGTGTGTGTGTGTGTGTGTGTGTCTGGAAGATAGTGTTTGTGTAAGTCACAGCTTCTTGTCTAAGTGCCAAAAGACTGATTAATTTCAGACATCAGTGCAACTGACTTCTGCACAGAAGAGAAATCCAGTGGGAAATGCCCAGTCTTTGGGGAAGAAAACTGCACTTAGCTGAAGAGGTTTATGTGCCCCACTCAGGAGTGGGCCTTGACTTGCTGTTCACGCACACATTTGCTCAGCATCACTGCATTAAAGTGTAACCTTTAGGTTCACCAGAAAAAAGTAACAAAAGCAAAGCATTAAGAACAACTTAAATTTACTCTGCAGGTACCAGTAGTATGTTTACCTCATATCCTAAAATGAAGGGTTGTGTGGTATTTATTTTAAAGCATATTTTATTACGAGGCCATGGGACAGATTTTGTTGGATTGCACGCTTTGTCAATGAAAAGAGATAAAAAATAAGTGTAGATCTCACTGACACCCTCTCATAGCTAAAGGGTGTCCTGGTACATGACTCACGGCGATTACACACTTTGAAAATTACCAGGAAATGGCAGCAGAGGAGGAAAAGGCTCTGCACACAGACCTGCCGTCATCTCCCTTCTCTGCCTTCGTGCCTGCGGGTCCACAGGCGAGCCGCATAACCTCTCTGATTTGCTCAGCTATGTACAAAGCCAATATGGAAGAGACCCAGATAGAGAGTCCTATCAAATATGGCTACTTGGAAAGATAATGGAAATCCAAATTTAGGGAGAAGTTTAGCTTATTTGGGGAAGCTGGTACGTTCAACTCCCATTTGCTGAGTTAAGGGGTATGGATGTAAGCAAGCAGAGGCCTCCGTTTGGGGTCCAGACTATGAAGATTGTAAGGTGTGCTGCAAAAACACAATCGCTATGTGTCGGGCACATACCACAATACAGACAGGTACTATGCTGAGCATTCCTTCCCTTAACATACAGTCACTGTATGAGGAGAGAATGACTACAGCCCCAATTTGGCTTGTAAGAAAACTGTGGTTCAGAGAGACTGAGTGACCGTGGATGAAGGCCATGCAGATACAGTGAATCAGGGTCAACCCAGGGCTGGCCGAGGCGAGGCCACCAACCAGGGGGCATCCCTGCTTCCCAAACACGACAGTGCCCCTGTACTGCGCCTGAAAGCCGAAGTGCCACCGACAGCACTTCCGACCAGCTGTATGCCCCCTGGGCGTGCAGATACTGCAACGGACGGCGTGGGGTGTGCGATCCCAATGGCCCAGACAAACTGCTGGGAAACACTTTCATGAGCAGCTTCGTGTCTTCCTAGAGGGAGGGAGGGCTAGAATGTGCAGTCACTTCTTCATGGAAAAGAACGCTTTTGCCGTCACTCATTTGGGATTGGTCCTATTTTAATTTGACTGGCTCTGATCTCCAGTGGGCACAGGTCTTAGGGGAAAAGAGCACATTCTAGAGAAGCAAGGAGAGGGGATGTGCCCAACACCTGGTCACCTCTCTGGACACTGAGCTCGAGGAGCTTATAGGCAAACTGGTAGGTGTCTGATGTCCACCCTCATCACCCAACTCTGACCTTACTCCTTCGCACCCCCTCCCTCCCCCTCTTCTTTAATGAACAAAATACTGACGCTCCACTGCAGGTATCAACAACCTGCTTGGGGTACTGGAGAAAACTGTCAGAACAACAGTGCACGTTTAACAATTGTAAAGCAGGCGTTTCCTTTTCTGTCTTAAGGCATGTAACTTACTAAGATTTTAAAGAACGTATTTCAATAGCATAGGTCACATTCATTCATTCATCACTAATTCATGTTGTAAGTTGAGCCCTTACTATGGTATGTGCCACGCACTAAGCTAGTCACTGGGAATATTAAAATAACTAAATCTTTTCCTTTGAAGTCTTATTTTAGTCTTGTTTCAAAACGGTTTTGCTTCTGTTTTCCTATTTATTTTGTTAAAATGGCGATTGGCAACTTATACATCTCTATTTCTAGCCCTGTCTCTGTATCTACATCTCTATCTTATCTATACACATATATTTCTCTACATATATATCCCCTCCCTTACATCTTCTAGCCGTATTTTGAACTAAGTAGTGAGTATCATTGGATATAGTTTGTTTTTTCAGAGAAGTTTAGGCCCTTCCTGCCTAAATTTTATCTGTCGTCAAACTGTTTTTGCTTTACCTCACTGTTATTTCTTTTTAATTGTCATTTTAGATTCCAATCCAATGGGTTTATAAACTGGTCATTCCCATCCCTCTGAGTACAAAGAAGGATGGTGCTTTCCTTAGCAGGCTTACCCCCCTCCATGATAACAGACAATGAACCCATACAACTAATTAGGCAGAAAAGGAATCAAACACCTGACAATATTGTGCAACTCCAAAAACCAGAATCTACCTTCAGCTTCCTTCTTAAGGGTGTAAGATTTTGTGTTTGTTTTATTAACCTCATTAGTGTGGAATGTTGAGGAGTTTGGAGCCCGCTGTGCATCCAGGTGGGACTGAGGACGTCCTCGTTCTCATTTACTGGGCAGGGAGCACACCGGGCCTCCAACAAGCCGGTGCCAGCATGGGAGGCGCCGAGAGAGCTCTGAGAATTGTTTCCACTCGAACGCTCGGGTATTGTAAAATCCCAACTTCCATGATGATTTGCGGGCGCCGAGTGAGGGAGCATCTGCAGAATTTGCCATGATTTACAGAGCTTTTAAAGCTAATGTTTCACAAACTAATCACTTCAGAGGTGCACATTTTCCTTGCCTGAACACAAACTAATCATGGCAGATTTTGCATTTCTAGAGCCTCTTGCTCTCTCCTTTTCCAGCGTGAGAAAGAAAAATGGCCTGGGATGCACTAATGTACCTGGTGACCCAATTCTGTTCTTCAGGTAGAGATATTGGTGCTTCTTCTAAATGGCCTATAGATGTAATGTTTGCCAAACTAATTTAGAAGTTAACTTGACCTCTGAGACAACTGTCTCCTTAGCAGTGGGGAAAAAAAATGAAAAGAAAGCTACGACTCCTTAATGTTGGTTTACCTGTAACATTAAAAAAAAACAAGTGGAGCAATTAGAAGAGATATAGGGCACTGATTATTTTCTGAAAGGAGGTCGAATGAAAGGATATGTTGTTAGCAAAGGCCTAGATGGTACAGAAATAGCCTACAGACCTAAAAAAATATCACACAACAACACATGAGAGTTTTAAAAATCCCAAATTGCCTTATAGAAACAGAGAGGGTTAGAACAGAGGGGTCTTTGGGGCCACTGAGGACACGGGTGTAACCAAGCAGAACGAACTCAAGTCTCCTCACCGCCTAGATGCTTATGGTTCCAAGGTTAAGAATCCTACAAGCGACATCCAGCTTATGTCAAAATGAACCTATTTGGGTTATTTAGAAAATGACACTAACGCCCACCTCTTGGGTAGACACACGCTTATGTAGGGAAAGGCATCAAATGTCATTAGCCTCAGGAATAAATCAGAAGGGCTTTCTGGTCACACCAGTGGCCATACACATGCACTGGAACTACGGTCACATTCAGACAGCCCGACAGTGAGAGAGGGAAGCACGTATGCAGCTTGGGTTCTGGTACCCAGTGGCATCCTACCACTTGCTGCTAGTGAGTGCAGACCTCCTGCCTGATCATATATTGCTTCCTTTCTGTAGCTCATCTGGGGCTTATCTGGAGCTCTCAGAGTGGGCAAAGTGCCCCAGACTGTGAAATTATTTCAGTATTGCTGTTCACGTGGGGAAGGATAGCCACAATTAAGTTGACCCTGCTCAGCCCACGGTGGGCCTGCCATAATGAGCTCTCTGACTCATCTGGAATTACTATATACAACAGCATGAGCTCAACATTCAAATGTATTTTTCCCCTGGACATGGAGAAATGAATTATTTCACTAATGAAAACCAGTGAAATTCTGGCTCTGATTTCAAACACAAATCTGAATGTTGGGTTACTGTGAAGTTTTGCATGTAAGTTTGTGAAGCTCTGCATATAGCTCTCTTGTGAAATTCTCGGAAAGTATACCACCAAAACTTACTCCATTTGCCAGTGTCTGAACAAAACACCCTTTATGAATGCCAAGGAGGGGTGAAAAGTTAAATGTCCCATATGTCAAATAACCAAAATGGCATACAGTTTATGACTTGATTTAGAAATAATTATGACAAACAGACCATATAAATAACACATGAGAAGGAAGTTAAGGATTAAGGCATACTAAGAGGAAAGTATAAGATGCAGACAATAAGAAAACAAACAAAACAGCTATGCAAGTCAACCTGGCTTATGCAAATGAATTTGGAACCCATAAAATTGATCCATTTAATTTACTTTCTGCAGAAGTAAAATCTGTTCAAAGCCTTTCCATGCTGTGTATTCTTGGCCAATCTAAGTAACTATACTGTGTTCTAATCTAGGTGGATCAATCATGGTCAAATTAATATAACTCAAGTAAAATATATATTAACTGGAGATCACTGCAAACTCATACTCATCTCTTTTTAAAATTTTCTAAGTTATTAAGGATATCCTTTTGGCTTTTTATCTTCTATGAGAGTATGTATTTCCAGATGGATAAGACCATTAAAAAAATTCCCATCTATATAGGATATACACTACCATTAAAACTGGACTGAATTGGTCAGACATATATCTCTTAAAGCATGATTATGCTTCTTGTCATTAAGACCTAAGAGATTATTGATAAAATTCAAGCTCTGATGTTTTTATGACAAAATAGTATTTTAATTAATATTGTTGCATGGATACTTAAACTGTGGGGACTCAATAAGACAAGTGCAATATTTTAAAAGAAATACACATATATCTAAATACCACAAGACATTTCTAACTATCACAGTACATCATACCACTGACGTTTTCAAAGACATAAAGTAAATCTTACCATGTTTTGTTACTATATCAAATTTTCACAAAAAATTGTGCATGTCTATTATACGTACAAAAGTGTGCTATAATGAGAAGCGACTGAAATAAAGGTTCTACTTTCCAATGAGTCACTGCGTGTACAAAGGTAAAATTTTTTAACTTTTAATGAAATGACTAAGAACCACCCATGTTCTAGTTACTGTTAAGTCCTGATAGAGGACAGTGTGGAAAGACAGACCCTGTCCAGGCCATTCTCGGATTTATGCTGATTAGACTCACAGGCATGACATAGTTATACAGAGAAAGGGAGAATTAGAGCTGCGCAAAGTGGTAGGACAGACATGTAAGGACACGTGACAGGAAGAAACTGAGCTACTTAGATCACGGCAGGCTTCCCTGAGGAAATGATCACTGGACAGAAACGTGAAGTTTGCGATCCAGTGAACTAGGTGACGGGGCTGGTGAATGGTCTTTGAGGAGCAGGCACTGAAGGAGAGAAGGTGTGCAGCATTCGGGGTGAGGTCAATTAAAGACCTGAAAGACGATCCGTGTGCTGCATCAGGAGGCGGGAAGGGGTTCTGTCTGAGGAAAGGCGGGAGGGACATGGCACCAGGCCACACGCGGCAGGTAGAGTCATGTCAAGAAGTTCAGTGTTTGTCCCAAGACCAGTGGGAACCCCTGGAAAGGTTTACGGGGCGATGACCAATTGGCATTTTAATCTGGATTCGATTTGGGAATAGAAAGAAGACAAGAAGTAAAAACCAAGAAGTGGATACTGCAGTTGTCAGGGAGGAAGTAATGGTATCTTGGCAAAGAGAATGAAAAGATTTGGTGATGGATTAGACATGGGGGATGGGGGGAGAAGGAGCTGTCCTAACTGGCTTCTGGTTTCCTAGCTTTCTAATCCCTCCCTTGCAGGGAACACTCAGAAGAGGAGTGCCATGCTTTAGGCAACCTAGGCCACTTTGCTCTTGGCTCTGAAACACCTAGTGAACAAAACTCTGCCTCCTGCACCTAGAACTTCATCCTCTTTTACCATTTTCTAGTGCATTATTAAGTCTCAGTTTATAAACTCATTTCTTTTTGGAATTTTGTTCAAAGTGATCCAGTCTTTGTTTTGTTTATGAACTTTAAACAGAACATACAAATGGTTTTCAAATAAAGATAATTTCCCCCCTAAATTATCAAAGAACAATAACCCTCCTGTTAAAAAAAGTCTCATCTTCTACCTAGTGTTACACAAGCATACCTTCCAACATATGGGCAGTTACCTCAAATGCTGACTTTTGTATAAATAGACTCCCTCTGTTGGCAAGCTCCTGTCAAAAGTAAATAAGATATAAAAACCAGGCAGAAAAACTCTGCCTACTCAGAAAGTGGTGTTTCTACAGCTGTCTGGGCCAAATTCTCTCTTCAGTACAATTAAAAATGGCTCCATGAGCATCAGTTTAAAAAATGAAAATTCTCAAAACTTATTCAATCCTTGGAAAGTGACTGGTCATCCAAAACTGCATTTAAATTACAATTTTCTTTTGTATACTGATTTTGAAAAAATGAATACAAACACATGTAGAATGCTGGAAGTGAGTTAGCGCTCATTTATAGCGATAGGTATGTTTGCGTCTATGTTATTGCATTGTTTGGCTGTTGCACTGATTGTTTTCAAATTCTACTTTCCTGTCTTGATTGCACCATGAAAATTTAATTTTTACTCATAATCTACACTGTATAAGTTTTTTAAAAAATCACTGTATAATACACAGAGTACTCCAAAGTTCTCAAGTTAAGGCTCTGGAATATCTGAGGTTTTCAAGCTAGCTGGCATTACTTTAAATCTACTTATCACAGCAGTGCTTCAGTGTTGCATCTGGACAGAAAAGTGATCTGGAAAACTACACAGAGCCAAAGAAAGACAATCATGTTCCATGTATATAAAACATATATTTGAAGGCATGCTTCAAAATGTATGAAGAGAATAAAAGTAGTGAAGATGAGAAACACACAGGAAGGATGCATTCCTTTGTTTTCTCTTACATTTACAGGCCCAGCAATAACTAGCTTGGATGAGGTCAAACCCTCTCTTCCTATGTTCTCATTTATAGAACGGCTGTAAGAATGTGGCCTGCCTACTCCTCAGTCTGCAGTAGAGTTCAAATATAATCTAATTTGCGTGGGATTAGACAAAAACATAATAAGCATATATTTTATCAGTCCTCACTCCCCTCTGCAGAGCTGCTGCAACAAAATATCACGAACCAGTGGCTTGAACACCGCCACCTTCTTTCTCAGCCCTGGATGTTGGAAATCCAAGCTGAAGATGTCGGGTCGGGAGGTTGCTTTGTGCTGAGGTCTCTGTGCTGGGCTTGCAGATGGCAAATTTCTCATGTGTCCTCACCTGGCCTTTCCTCTGGGGCTGCCACCTGGTGTCTCTTCTTCGTCTTCTAAGGACACCTGTGGCGTTGGTCAGGGTCCCACCCCATGACCTCATGTCATCTGAGCTGCCCCCTTAAAGGTCCCTTCTCCAAAACAGGCACACGCAGGAGTGTGAGGGGCAACGCCCAGCCGCTGCTACCCTCTGTGCTGTCCGTGTGACCGCAGGTGCACAGGCCTCACATATTTTCCCAGGAACTGACTGCAACAAGCCTCCAAACCCATGCACTACTGAATGAAGGCACAGGGACAGCAAGCTCATCCCCCTCCTTTGTCTGCGGAGGTAAGAAGTCGGGAGCGCTACACCAGGACGGCGCGCAGGGGAGACACAGCCACGCCGGGGAGACACAGCTGCTCACAGGGTCCCGGCAGGGCCAGACACGCTGGGACACGCTATCTGTGCGGATCTCTGAGAAGTCAGGCAGGCGTGTTACAAGGAAACATGCCCCCAAGAGTCACACAGCAAGAACTCCGCTGAAACCGCGCCAACAGCCCTCTCTCCTTCCCTGAGTGGGGAATTCTGTACGGAGAGTGGCACACACAGCTCCACATGACAGACGCAGAACTGTTCTGTGTGATGGAGGCAATTTCAGTAAGGTGGCGTGTGTTCATTACAGACAGCCTGTAGTATTGGTCTAGTTTAGAAAACTGCTCTTCATTTTCTTAAAAAAAATTCATGTAACTGTACGGTTTTTACGTTTGAATGGGACAATTACTCCATTCTCAACCCAGAACATGCACAGGTGTTAGCATCTAAGGATCGCGGCTTCCTCCAGACGGCCTCTCTGTGCCACTGCAGCCCATGGGCTCTCCACGGGACTGCACACAGGCTGGGGAACCCACGAATCACACACATCTCGGCACACACAGTGTGACCTAATAAGTGGGAATCCAGATGCAGATTCTGTAACTGGCACTGTACTGCAAAAGAATATTTCCAACAGTGGCAGAGAACAAGGCCATCTTTTCAGTGACTGATTTATGTAACTAACTTAATTCCAGAAACACATCTAAGGCGGCTTACAAGGATACACACCACACAACTAGATACATAAACAGGAAAATGTGGAAGGGAAATGAGAAAAGCAACCAAGATGGGAAGAGCACAGAAAGGAGACTGAGAACAGGTGCACTGTGCCGCCGCGTACACCTGCCTCAGCACGAAAAGGTGAGCTCGGCCTCCCACAGCCCCCCTCAGCCACACGACGCAGCTCATTGTCTCCAGAAGATAAAGCAAGCCGATTAACCGCTCAGGAGAAGTGTAATTATTTTGGGTGCTAAAATTAGAAATGTCTTCCGTGGATGCTTATAAAGGAGGCGATGCATGACTTGGCAACGTCCTGCTGATAACTGACTAAACATCTTCAGTTCCAGCTAGAATACGTCCAAGAAAACCCGCTGGAGGGTGAACTGCCTGCTTTTCAGGGAGACTACGACACGGATTGCTAGATGCATGACCTGGTTTACACTGACTACCCCACCATAATTGTTAACAGAACCAAGTACACTCTCAAAAATGTCCCAGTTACGATAACAGATTATACGCTTAGTCTAGTTAAAGTTAAGTATTGTTTTCATGGCAAGGTTTACGTGACACTGGCCAAGTTACATTTTGAGACTTCAAACTCCTCACATCTAATATGGATGGTGTAGAGAATAACTGTCATTTAATTTTTTTCTCAGTGTGTCAGTTCGCTAGCGCTGCCATAACCAAGTGCCACAGACTGCGTGGCTTTCATGACAGCCACTTCTTTTCTCACAACTGTGGTGGCTAGCAGTCGGGCATCAGGGAAGTCAGGGTCAATTCCCTCGGGGGCCTCTCTCCTCGGCAGGCAGCTCACTGCTTCACACTGGTCGTCGCTCTGTGTGTCTGCACCCTGGTCTCCTTGTCCAATCACAGGCTCCCACCCACATGACCTCACTGTGCCTCTTCAAAGACCCTTCTCCAAATAAGTCCCATTCTGAGATGCTGGGGGCTAGGACCGCAATATAGGGATTCGGGAGAGAAAACAAATCAGCCCAGGACCCCCAGCAGACACATTCGCTTTCTCACTACTTTGAAGAATATTTTACATTAAATTTCAAATGGACTGATCATAACAAAGCTACCGGCATCCTTTTGCTCACTGCTCTGACAGCCTGGATGGTTGCTGCTGAGGTCTCCACGAAATGAGAGGTGGTAGGATTTGCTCCGTGCTCCCCAATAGTCGGTTCTTGCGTAGCAGGAACAGGCAGGCACATGGCAGCCCCCCTCTAACGCATGGTCCTCACATGCACTCTATACTCCCCTCTGCACACCTTCTGACCGACAGTACACCCCTGCACCTCCCAGACAGGCCTAGCGCACCCACGTCCATGGGCCTCCATTGTACCTTCTGACCGACAGTACACCCCTGCACCTCCCAGACAGGCCTAGCGCACCCACGTCCATGGGCCTCCATTGTACCTTCTGACCGACAGTACACCCCTGCACCTCCCAGACAGGCCTAGCGCACCCACGTCCATGGGCCTCCATTGTACCTTCTGACCGACAGTACACCCCTGCACCTCCCAGACAGGCCCAGCGCACCCATGTCCATGGGCCTCCATTGTCCTTTGATTTAAAAGTTTTCCCACAGCTACAGAAATCCTCCGTGTGCTTCAAACACAACATGAAAAGCTTCCCTCATTCAACCTTCATAATTAGTTGACCTTTCCTCTGCCTTGTACTCTGATTAGCCAGGACTCATAATATCCATACTAGACTGTATCTTCATGGAGAGAAAGGTTATGTCTCTTTTATTTTCACATCTCCGTCCTCTGATCCAGCCCCTCCCCAAATTTTTCTCCTTAACACTGACTGGGCAAGTATCACAGGGTTTAATGCCTGGCCACAGGCCGAGCTTATGGTTACTGAATAAATCAAGTGACTGACACAGGCATTTGTTGTCCACAGACTATATCTAGCATGGCCCCATCGTGCTCTCCCTGAGCTACAGTGGCCTTTTCCTGTCACCGGAAAGCCAAGTCACACTTCAAGGCCTTTGTGTCTGTGACTCCCTCCGCCTGGAACGTTTCCCTCCCAGCACTTCCCCGGGAATCCCAAGCCCGGTCTCAGGGGAACTGCCCGTATCTTCAGTAGCCCTTCCCTGACCACCTGGTTAAAACAAGGTGCCTGTTGAATCCTCAGTCTGATTTCTTTTTTTGTAGTACTCACCACTACTATGACTTACGTATGTACATTTATGCACTAGAAGGCAAGCGTAATGAGGGCAGGAAACTACCTTTTCATTAGTGTGTCCCCATTATCTAACACAGCGTATTATAGGTACTCAAAAAATGTTTGAATAAATGAGAGAAGCTTACATTCCATATTACTATATGCCTCAAAAATATACATCCTTCTAGTTTTATTTCATTTTGATAAAAATATGTGAGCAAAATAACAATGGTATATATGTTGTTTGATTAATGAAGAACATGTCCATTCAAGTAAAATAAAAATAATACTTTCATAAACATGTAACTTCATACTCTGACAGAAAACCACATGAGCACTGAGTAAACTGCCTGCTGACCATGTGTGTGTGTTGTATATGCATGTGTGTGTATTATTTAAAAATACTTACGCACCAAAAGTACAAGCAACAAAAGAAAAAATAGATAAACCGGACTTCATCAAAATTTGAAACTTATATGCATCGAAGGACATTATCAAAAAAGTGAAAAGACAACCAGTGAAAAAAATGTTTGCAAATTATATATCTGATAAGGGTCTACTTTTTAGAACATGTAAGAACCCTTATAACTCAACAATAAAACAACAACACAATTAAAAACTGGGCAACAGACTTGAATAGACATTTCTCAAAGAAAATACACAGATGGCCAACAGGCACACGTGAAGATGCTCCACATCACCAATCATCAGGGAAAAGCAAATCAGAACTGCAACCATGTGTGACTCCACACCCACTACAATGGCAATAATGACGACGACGACGACGACGACGACGACGACGATGACGACGACGATGGGTTGGCTAGGATGTCGACAAACTGGGAGCCTCTACATTCATGGGAATATTAAACGGTTTGGCCACCGTGGAAAACAATTTGGCAGTTCCTCAAAAAGTTTAACATAGAATTAATTACATATGAGTTTATGACTCTAGTCTTACATATATAATCAAAAGTGTTGAAAAAAAGGTACTCATACAAGCATATGGTCATGCATGTTTTAGCAGCTATAAAAAAGTTTTAACAACTATAAAAAAGTAGAAACAGCCCAAACTGCATTCATGGATGGACCTCAAAAACATGCTAGTGAAAGAAACCAGATACCAAAGGTCACATATTGCATGATTGTTATTTATGTGAAATATGGAGAATAGACAAATTGAGAGGCAGAATACAGACTGGTGGTTGCTGGGGGCTGGGGGAAGGTGGGCAGGGGGAAATTTCCTGCGGGACAAGGGTTTTCCTATGGAGTGATGAACATTTTGGAGCAGACAGAGGTGGTGGGTACACAGCACTGTGAAGGCACTAAATGCTACTGAATGGTTCACTTTAAAATAGTCAATTACATTATGTGAAATCCACCTCAAATGATTTCCAAGATGTACAGTTCTGATTCCTCTGATAGCAATATTTAATTTACTCGATATAGACATTAAACAAGTCTCCTAAAAATAAGTAAAATGTAGGACATGAACTTTATTATATATAAATGGTTGCATAAAAATGTGTTAACACTTACATCCTACCCCATCCCTCAATGTCGGCTGTCTGTATGTCTTTCCAGAATGAGGATGTTCCTTGCTTTTGAGAATGAGTTCCTGCATTACAAAAAGATTTGCCAATTTAATTTCTTATCTCAACCTCCAGTAACCACAGCGTTCCCTTTTGGACAATATTCAAAACTCATAACAGACACATCAGGATATTCAACATGATTTCCTTGATCAGTAAGTATTCAAACGAGGCATTTACACTTACTTGTTGAGTTCTTCTCACCAGGTTTCTTTGCATCGTTACAGCTGCAGTCCTGTCAGCTGCAGCAGGGTTTCCCATGGAGACCCGCAGGAGCTAGGACATACGGAGAGTGGGTGTCACTCCGAGGCAGAGCCCTGGAGCACAGATTTGGCTTTGAATTCATGGCCACCTCAGCCCTGTCCCAAGCTGCCCAGCACCAGGCTCCCCCTGAGAAGGGATGAAGAGAGTGAACCTGTATCTCCATAAGGAGACAGCTCCAATGAACCCCCCATATTCCTCATAAAGCATCCCTATTAGGGGTTGAAAGGTTGAATTGTGTCCCCTTCAAAATTCCTATGCTGAAGTCCTCAAGCCCAGGACCTCCTGATGTGAACATGTTTGGAGACAGTTTCTTCGCAGAGGTGATGAAGTAAAAGTGAGGTCCTCAGGGAGCGCCCTAATCCAGTGTGACTGGTGTCCTGATGCAAAGGGAAGTTTGGACACAGAGGCGAGGACGGAGGCACGATGACGTGAAGAGACACAGCTAGAAGATGGCCTCTAACAAGGCAACGAGGACGGAGGGCTGGGACAGACCCTGCCCACACAGCCTCAGAAGGAAGCAGCCGGGCAGACACAGTGGTTTTGGACTTTACCTCCAGACTGTGAGATAATACATTTCTGTGTTTCAAGCCACCCAGTCTGTGGCAGTCCTAGCCAACAAATACAATTCCCAACTTTTTTCTCCCTTGTCCAAAGAGCCTGGGGAAAACAAAAAAAACACAAACCAAACAAAAAAAACCAAACAACATTCACCTAATCTTAATACTCATTTTCTTAGCCCTCATTAATGGGAAAGGAAACAGAACATTGGTCAATAATTGGTTTTTAGTAAAAAGACATAAATATAAATTTAACTTAATTCAGCAAAATTACAGTGGAAGTCGTGGGAGAGCTTTATGGAAAACGGTTGCCTTTCTGATAAAAGGAACAGGTGCCACTGACCCAGGTTCTGTTTTCTTCCTTCCTTGAACCAGGCAGGTAGTCATCCACCTTGGCGGCATGAGGTGAGATGTAGGCACCTTAAGGCTGTTGGAGCGGTAATGACTAAACGTTCTCGGCAACAGTGTCACTGAGCAGGTGCATGAATACCATCGCCACAAGTATCTCTGATACAGGCACAGATTCCTTCCTAACAGAAAATTCGCTGTTAGTTACGCACTGGTTAGCTGCAGTCAACGGTTCTCCTTACATGACCTCGTAGAACATTTCTCTAGTAAATAAATATAGATGTTATTTTATTTTATTCTTTTTTCACCCAACCATGCTTTCATCACATGCTCTTTGTCATTCCTTCAGAAGCCTCTTCACATCTAATAAATAATCTATTTATTAAAGCTGGAAGAAAACACAACAAAATCATGACAAGAGTTACTCTTGCATATGAGAATTGTAGGTTCTATTTTCGTCCTTCCATATTCTGTATGTTCCCAGTTTTTTGGTTTTCTTGAAAACTTTGTTTTTCCATCAACCTTCTTCCCATATTCTGTGAAGTACACCTTCAAACCACTCAGTAGCTGTTTCTACCCATCCAGCAACCTGAGCTGCAGGCCCGTCCTCAGTGGTGACCTGAGAACCCAGCCCTCAGGGGACACTGCTGGACAGGTGAGAGGGCACCTGGCACCTCAGAGCACTCTGCAACCTCGCTGCGAGGCAGTCAGCTCAGGAGCTGGGGCAGCCCATCCCACTGCAATAGCTCCTGGGCACAGCCTTTCAGCACAGACGGTCCCTCCCTGTCCAGCCTCTTCAGGACCTCTGCAGAGGCAGGCGTGACCCCACACTCCTTCACCGGTGATGGTGAGCACCAGGCGTGCACCCACATGGACCTGCTGCAAGGATGGCAGTGTCCACGCAGCACAGAGGACAGCTGTGCTTCAGAGTCAGGCTAACCTAAGACACCTCCATGAGAGGCCGCTGGGCAGCCCTGGGACCAGTAGCCACCGGAGGGCGCGGTTCCTGGAAGCCTGCCTGGATGGGATTAGAGAAGTTTCCAGAAGGGAAGCCGCCAACAACAGGAGGCTTCAGTGCAGCTCTCTGGCCGGTATTCCTGGGGGAGTGACACTGACAGCAGGTTTTCAATAGCAACAATGGCACAAGGTGCCAGAAGATGCTTCTCCCAGGTTCTCTTCAGTTACAGTGGCCACCACTTTTCCTTTTATAAATGACTGTTTCATTGAGAAAGTTAAGGTTGATGTCACCTAAGTGGGTTTCTTCGGCAAGGAATTTGAAAACATCTTCTTCCATCATCAAGGGCTCCAGACACTGTGAAAGTTTCCCTTTAAGTTATGACCGGAAATCAGAACAACGTCTTATGAACCCATCTGTGGGCAAGGTTCCCAGTTTTTTTGTAAGTGGCATACATTACTTTGAAAAATCAGAATAAAACTATGTTGCATAAAAACAAACAAGCAAACAAAAACTAGACCTATGTTTATATTTTATGAGTAAGGGGGCAAGAGAGCAATCACCAATTTAAATATATTTTATTATATCGCATATGAATATTTGCTTAAATATTCATTTATCATTAAAATATTTCCCATCATGTTAAGAGTTTATATTCAGTTAAGTATTGCATGTTTCCCTACTCGCATTTTGATGTGATTTTTAAAAAAATGAGTACTCAGTTACCATGGCAATAAATGACATAGGAATGCATAGATTAAATTGGAACGGAGTCAAACACCAAATCAATTCAGAATTCATGCAACACCTTCATTTCAAACAAGCAGTTTTTCTATCCCCACCGTCTTCATAAAAGATAGTCAATCCAAACAATCTGTTCAAAAAACAACAACAAAAAAGGCATTTCTGGTGATTAGAATCCAACACAGTCACCGCCAAAAGGTGAGAGTGAGATTTTATGTATATTTCTTAATCATGGTTTTTTTTGACAGGGGGATAAATAGTTACCAGGATTCTATGGCCACAGGCGACTAATTCTTGTCTTTTCTGACAAAAACAAGTGAAAATTTCAGTAATTTTAAACTGAATTAAATTCAGAGGATAATCAATATATTTGGAAATTATATTTTCTCAATAATGGGAACATCTGTACCTGTATCTATGGATCGGTCCTTTGGCATGTAGTCACTGCTTATACCTTCACGTGCAGTATCACCTTAGTGTACTTTGCAATAGGCAACTATACTTGTTATGAATAACTATATATTTATTTATTACGGAAAACTATTTTCATTGTCAATTCAAATCCTTGGTATGTTTTCTTGTCCACATGGTCTTTGTGAATACTAATAGTTTGATGAGCTTTTTTGTAATTTTTATGCATGATTACTAGTCTAATTAATGTAAGTGACCTAAGTAGATCAAAAAACATCATTTATAAGAGAGTTCTTCAGGTTCTCCTAGGAGGAGATGGAACCTCATATTTTTTATTCTATAGAGACAAGTAGAATGTTGAGTAATTACCAAAAGTTATTTATGAATTAGCAATTTCTCTACTTAAAATGATTAGAAAACTTTAAGTAAAACCTTTGAATTAAGATAGTTTTAAAAGACCTATAAACTGGCTTTATTTCATTTATAAAACTTATACTTCTTCACTTCAAAGACCCCTAAGAGGGAAGAAAAACCATATAGCTTTGGGTTAAAAAAGCTATTTCCTCCTTTTTTATTCTCTCAACGCCACCATTTTTTGTTACATGTGCAGATGGTAAAAGGTTTGGGAAAGTTAATGAACTAGTGAGTTTCCTTAAATATTTTGCCAAGAACTGAAATCTATTTTAATTGATGGCAATTATTTTTTTAGAGTTACACATTTTCATTTATCAAGAGCTGTTGAAAAATCTCTTGAAGTGATCTGAGGCTCAATGGTTGACTAAATGATGATGGGTCTCCTTCCGCTACCCTAACAAGACTACAATATACTGTTAAAAGTTCACGTTCCCCGGGTGGTTTCTCCTCCAAGCAAATATGTTTCAGAGAATAGTTATGATCCCCAGTGGTTTGACTGGTTGATCTTCTTGTCATCTTTTAGCCACAAGCCCCAGGATACTGGCAAACATGGTTCAGTACCCCCAAATAGTAATACTCTTTATGAGAATATCTATGTACGAGTAAACCTGTAGGGTCTGAAGGAGCACAAAGTGATTGTGAACATAGGTTTCCAGGGTTAATAGCTCAGAATCAAATGTATTAAGAAATCCAGCAGGAAGGGGCTGATACGAAAAATTCTTTGTTCCTCTGGACAGAGCAATATTTAAGATAAAACTCGAGTACATTTCAGAGTGTGCCCAAGTCTAACTTGAGAATGAAATAGAGTGGATACTGGAAAAAACATCAGGAAAGCATTTAAAATTTTTTCTCACTAAGCTAAACATTCGTAGTTCAAAAGTAAATTATTTTCTAGTCATTTTAAAAACTCTATAGTTTTGAATCTCCATTCACATAGACGAGCAACTGTCAAATGTCTCCTAAAATAGTCACATGAAGCACCCAGTATAGTAAATATGTTTAGAAGATGACATAAGCCATTATATTAACTATGACTACCAGAATCGTTTGCTATATGAAATAAGCTATATGCGTGAATGGGTGGGTTAATGCATCCTGTTATCTTTTTATTTTAGTCATTTGAATTATAAAACTAATACATGTTATCCCTTATCCCTGACAAAATCACGCCTAACAAAATATGGCTAGCCTTTTTTTTGCTGTCTGTTTAAACATATACAATTGCTTCGTACCATATAATTTAGTTTTACAAACAATATTGTGCTTCATAGATGTGGGACTAAAGGAAGACTAACTCATGAGAACAAGCAGACCATTTATTCAGAACTTGCTGTAGCATGGCAGCCAGCCCCATCACTTGTGTTTGGGCAGACTCAGCTCAGCAGCAGGCTAGGAGTGGGAAAAAGGGGGTGGCTTCAGGTGGGCCCGGATTCGAGGCTGCTGTTCTGGTCAAGGTGTAGGTAGGTGAGCTAGCTAAGCGGGGTGCCATATGTGATGGGTTAGGGGTGCATATTTGATGTTTTCTGGTTGACCCTAAGTTGGAAGTGGAGACACAAATTAGGGGAGCTCGTTTGTCAGTTTCTAATCAGTTCCTGGCCATTTCGGGCCAGTTGTTCAGTTGTAATGAGGGTTACTGCGTGGCTTTCTGGACAGGTAACTAGAGAGAGAAGTCTGACTTCCTGCAAGTCTGATTTAGAAACAGCTGGTTGACCTCAAGTGTTCGTTTCTTGGGCTGGTAGATGCAGGTCAGATCTCTATCTTTATTTACAGGTATAAATTACACACACACACACACACACACACACACACACACATATAATATAGTCTGGCCACTGTCCTATTTTTTTGGTCTCTCACAGACTACTCAGTAACTTGGTATTTTCACTTAAAGGTTAAGTCATTACCAGACCTGGAAGTCCATGCATGTATGTTTTCATCATTTCTTGTAATAGCCGCATAATATACGACAGTAAAAATAAACCAACCGTAGTCAAACATTTTGAAGGACATCCAGATGGCTTTCAGGATTTTGCTATTTCAAATAATGCTGCAATAAATGTCCTTAACTAAGCATCTTAACTGAATGGTATCATTAACAATATTGGTCAAATTCCCAGAATTTAAACTGCTCGGTCAAAGGTTATGTTTCTCTGAAATTTTAATGCATACAAATGCATCATTTTAAGTGCTTTTAACAAAGCCCCGAAAAAGGCCATCATTGGTAAAAGCTCATACTCCTGATGCCCCAGCTCTTGATCACTAGACCTCAGTAGAGATTAGATGATAGAGTTTCCTTTCAAGGTGACAAAATAAGCACACCTGGCCAGTCCACACACCCCACTGCTAAAAGTCACACTCAAAAATAAATGGAACAGGAAGTTTTGAGCCACCATCGGTAGACAGAAGTGGGAGCAATCTTGGCAGGTAGAAACTGAAGGGTAAACTGCTGCCCAAAAGATTGAGGGTTATAGCTGTTTTGGAAGGAATCTGGTTGCTGTACGGAAAAGTGGGAGGGAGCCCAGGAGTAATTTCCTGAATCCCGGGAGTGACCTGATAGTTCAACCTCTGCTGACTGTGTCTTGGGACAGGCAGGGGAGACCCACGTGTCTGTCCAGGAGGGAGTAGCGACCAGGGAGCTGACATTGGAGATACGGGGCTGCAGCCTGCTATGGGGCAGTGATGGCTTGACAGGGATGAGGAACATAAGGGGGAACTAGCTGGTCAGTGAGTGTCCAGTTCTCTGGCTCATCCATTCTCGCTGAAAAATGGCACAAGTTATGGCTGGAGCTGCTGAGTGTGCAAAGAATAAAAGAGATAGCCCAATAGGAAATCTTAGCTAGTAAGGTGAATACCCCATTCCTTCTCAACATGAGCAGAAAAGTCTAGGCCACTAAAGAGAGAGAACCAGTCCCACTGGGACAGACGTAAACATATGAAAACAAAAACAGGAGAATGAGATTTTGAAAAACTAAAAACGGTATTTTTAGAGTGATGTATTTTATTCAACAGTAAGACCAGGTGGATATAAGAAAGAACCAACTAGAACCATACAAATAAAAAATGAAATTGTTGAAACAGGCAGAGTGTAAAATGGACATGGCTGTTGGGTGAGTGGGAAAGCTGGGAAATAAAGGGAGTCTGATGATGAAAGAAAAGTCAAGAGACTTGGAGAATAGGTCCAGAAATTAAAAAAAAAAAATCATCTAATTGGAGCTTCAAAAGAGTAGTATATAAGGACTAGTAAGCACTATTTAATTAAAGCAATAAAAAGGGGAATTCTACACGGAAAGAAAGATATGAGATAAAAATGGGCGCCCTCAGTGTAGAGGAGGACTTACAAAACCAAAGCAAGGCAAATCAAACAAAACGAAAAAATCCAAAGAAATTGGTTCCAAATATATATGTATTCTATCTGAAATTTCAGAACATTAAGGTTAGACTGAAAATCCTAACAGGTTTCCAGAGAAAGTAAAATGTATAAACCAGGACTAACGATCTCAGTTAATTTATACCACCTGTATGCTGGGAGGTTGCCACATAGTGTGCCATCTATGCTGGCACGTTCGTAAGCCACCCTGACGGGGCCCTGATCTGCACTGGTGTCTGTCTCTGCTCTACATCATGTGGCTCCATCTCTCTGCCAACCTGTCACTTTCACTCATTCTTAAGCTTCAGTTAACCTGCTCTTCTGACCTTTGACTCCGTGTCCTATTTTCTGTCTTACCTTGTTCCAAACAGAGTCTTCATGCAAAGACTTATTGTTCATTAATACTACTTTTTTGAATCGGCCTTATGAACTGTGCCATAACAACCCTACTGGCATGGCATGGCCTTCCTGAAAATGACCTGGCTCCTGCCTGGAGCCTCCTGGCTGTCTGCTGTCAAGACAAATTTGCATTTTGAAAACAAAGAAAGGGATTTTAAAATACTCGAAGCTCATATTTTAGACCTTAATGATAGTCTGCAGCTCTTTTAAATTTGTATGGTGTCTGAACACATTTAAAAATTATTTGTGTTGTATTTGAACACATTTTAAAAAATATTCTAGTTATACGTTAACACATTCTCCTTGAATCAGTGAAAATATTAACAGATGCAGCAACCATCTATTGTTGGCTGCCATCTTTGATCCTGGTTCTTTTTCTCATCTTCAAAGCTATGAATCATCTCACTTTGGGGTGTATCATTCCAGACGTTTTTCTCCATAGAATTGTCTACACGTATCTGAAGAACAATATAGTATTCTGATGTGTTTTTAATATACGAAGAGTATCCTACTACATGTTTTGTCCTACAATTTGCTTTATTCACTCTAGTACTTTTCTGAGTGTATGCAGGTCTTCACCTCTTTTGACAAATATTGTATCGTATCCTTTAGCATAAATATATCATTATTAATTCTGCTATCATCTTATTCATGAACATTTAGGTTGTTTCCAATATCTGTCTCATAAACAACTGTACAATGTATATCAGTGAAACTGTATTTGTTATTCTAGAGCAGTAGAAATATTTGAAATTTTAATAGGGTATGCTAACATCCCCTATGGGGTGACTGTGTAGTTTGACTTTTTCATTTGCAATGCCAGAGAGAACTCATATCCTCAAACTCTCATAGACACTGGTTATCCACCTTTGAAATGCATGCCATTTCATTGAGTGAAAAATGAAATATCATTGTTTTAATCTTCATTTGTTGTTTTATCACATATTGTTGTGTATCCTTATATTTTTTCACAGGATTAAACTTCAAGTTGCTAAAGTATGCAGTCATATATCTATAAGTAGCCTGAGACCTGAAGGCCTTAAATGGTTTCCAAATATTTGGAAGTAAGTTTTTTTAATGAAGTTTTCCATCAAGAATCTCTCACCCATGGCTAAATGAGGGAGTGTTCTTCCTAAAATGAATAACACCTTGTGTAGTCACCAAACGAACACTGAAATCCTAGAGCCAAATTTAAGTCAGTGAAGGCAAATCCAACTATGTGCTCTCTGACTTCCCATGGGGACAGTCAGGTCTGGCCCTGAGGTCACTGCATCCCAGATCAGATCTGCATTATAATTCCATTATCATACTTTATGATTTGATTTGTTTGTTTCTTCATCTTTTGCTCTGTTTCTCAATTCTTTCCTTTAAGTGTGCTATTTAAAGTTTTTAAGATTCCATCTTGATTTGTTCACAGCAATTTTCAGCGTATTGCTTTGTTTAGCTTTTCTAAGTGGTTGCTCTGGGATTTACAATATGATCTGTTGGTATTATTTTTTAACCACAAGTGGAGTATTAAACACTTACTTCCTTTTAGGTCCCTTTACGCTCCCAAATAAAAACATATACATCATTGTTTCAAGTATTTCCTCTTTCTATCTCGAGTGACACAACAGATACTATATATTTTTTATTTCCACCATCAAATATGATTTAAGAGACTTTTCAGAATAATAGTCCATTATATGTACCTCTATTTTTAACATTTCATTTTTTTCCCTGAAGTTCCACGCCTCTTCTGTTATAATTTATTTTCTGTTGGAGAGCTTTCTTTAGACATTCTTTAAAGATAGGTTTGCTTTCAATAAATTTTTTTAGTTTCCTTCAATTTGTCAATGTCTTTATTTTCCATTCATTCCTGACAGTTTATCCAAGTATAGAATTCACATCTGACAGTTTTCTTTCCACAAATGAAAATGTTATGCTAATTCCTTCTAGCCTGCATAGTTTCCGATGAGAAATCGGCTGTCATTTGTGCTCCCTGGTTGCTTTTAATATTTTTTTCATTGCCTTTACTTTTCAGAAGTTTAATTATGTGTCTTGGCCTGGATTCCTTTGTGTTCATCCTATTTGAATTTCTTCTGCTTCTGAATCTGTAGGCTTACGTATTCTATCAAATTTGGGAAGATTTTAGCCATATTTCCTCAAACACCTTTTCAGTCCCAAGTTTTTTCTCCTCTCTTCTACCATGTTTCCCCGAAAATAAGACCTATCTGGACAATCAGCTCTAATGCGTCTTTTGGAGCAAAAATTAATTTAAGACCTGGTTTTATTTTACTATAAAACTGGGTCTAATATAACATAACATAATACCGGGTCTTATATTAATTTTTGCTCCAAAAGATGCATTAGAGCTGATTGTCCAGGTAGGTCTTATTTTTGGGGAAACATGATAGGACTCTAATAATACGAATGTTAAATCTTTTATTGTTGTATCACAGTTTTTAAATTCTCTGTTCATTCTTTTTTGTGGGGGAAGGGTTTATCTATTTTCTCTCTGTTGTTCAGAAAGAGTAAATTCCTTTTTTCTGTCCTCATGTTTCTTGATTCTATCTTCTTTCAACTTCATATTATTCTGGAATCTACTTCATATAGTGTATTTTTTAGTTACGTAATTCCTATTTGGTTGTTTTAAATAATTTCTATAATAGATATTAGCAAATAATATTGCAAATATTTTCTTTTTAATTGTGTTGGGAATTTTAAATTACTTGTTGAAACTATTTTCTGATGTTTGCCTTAAAGTTTGTCAGATAATTTCAACATCTGATTCATCTCAGTATTGACATCAGCTGATTGTGTTTTCTGCTTCAAGCTATGCTTTTCCTGGTTCTTAGGGTAATATGTGATTTTTGATTGCATTTTCAAAATTACGCTAGGACACCCTTGATCTTATTTAAATATTTTATTTTAGTAGGAAGTCTCTGCTTAGCTTTAGCATACAGGTTATGGACTATTTTTCTGAGCTGTATTCTAATGAGAATTGAGTTTTCTGATCTCTTGCAATATTAATCTGGTCTGCTGTGTTCCTCTGGCTGTTTGAACTCCAACTAAATTCTTGCTGGAGTCATTGTAGGGTTGGAAGGTGCTTCTATGGGCTACTGAGTGGGAGATGCTGGATTCATGACACAGAGAGCGTTTCCCCTGGCCTATTCCCTAGTCACCCAGTGGAGGGGGTGTCTTTTCTTTCTCTGCTAGTGCTCCAGGGCAGGATAACTAGGTATCCCCTTTCCCGATCCTTTGCCCAGAATGAGCAGACGTTTGTTTCTTTTATTTTTCCTATTTGTGTTAGCAGTTCCAGATCATACCCCTTTCTGGTGTCCAGTCTAAGATATATAAGATATAAAAAGGAAATCCAGGAAATTTCCTGTGGTGTCTATTCTCTAGTCAACAAGATTCCTTGCTAGTCCACATTTTCACATTTTCAGCCTTTGTATGATTGTCTGTAAAACTATTGCTCCAGTTTTTAGTTGTATTTAGAGAGCAGGAACAGGGAAAACTTGGATCTCTGACATCTTGTCCTTGAATTACTTTTTACAACTTGCAATACACTCTTATGTCTATCATCTCACTTGTTTCTCATCAAAGCCCTGTGGGGTTTGCTCTTGGGAAGGTATAACTCTCCCTAAGAAATAAAATGCAAAAGAATTAGATTTATTCTAAACATATGTAAGTCCAAGGGAGCAAAAAGTTAATAATCTGCTATTTTAAAAAAAATCAGCCCAAAACTGTAGCTTAAAAAAACTCCAGCTTAGGAGTCTGTGGATGAATGAAGCCATCTAATTTGGGCCACCCTGCTGATCTCTGCTGGACTGGATGACATGTCTGTGGTCACTCCCCAGGTCTGGCAGATCAGGTGTTTGTGCCGCTGATGACTGCTGACTGATGTGATGGAGAGGATGAGGTCACACATCTTCTTTCAGCAGAATAGCTCCGGCTTCTTCCCACGGTGGTGGGAGGAGTCCCAGCACGAGAGAAGGCGAACCCCGATGAAAAGCACTTGGCAAGTCTCTGTCTGCCTTATGTTTGCTGTCATTCCACTGGCAAAGCAGGTCACAAGGCTAAACTCACAGTCACTGTAGGGGGTGACTCCTAAAGAATGTGGATGCCGGGATGGGGAGAATTCGTAGCCACTGGACGATCTACCATGGCCACCATCAAATTCTGACCCATACGTAATCATAAGTGAGCTCCTGTTTGCACGAGTTTTACAATTTATAACGTCTAGCATGTGTATTACCACATTTCTCATAAATATTTGATGTCTGCTGTGTGGGAAAGCATAACTGTGCTCCCTGATATAAAATTTACTATGTTCATGGCAAGTCCAAATATAACTAACTTATGTTAACAGTTCAACAAAGAAATTAACAAATGAAGGTTGATAAACATTATGTTAGGGCATTTTGCAGGTTCTATGAAATGTGAGGTATATATGGAAGACCTGATGTGTTTTACTCTTTGTTGCACCCTCCAAGCTATAATGGGTATCTGCTAGTTCTTTATTCTAGGCTTTGTTGGAAAAGTCCATGTCTATCTTAATCATATTTTCCACGACTTTATGAATGATGAATATATCCTCTGTGTAGATGGAAATAATTCTTATTTGTAGTCTAGTCTCATAGAAGTGACTTAAATTTCTTGATTATATTTATTGCTCGATGCAAATAGTTATAACAACTTTATGGCTTTTTTGAGCGTTAGTTATGACAACATAACCTTACATGTTTAGATTTACCACAATTTATTTGGCAGTTAGGAGAATGTCTTCTTTGGTTGTTGTTTTGGTAGTATTATTATCATCTATATTTTATTCTATTAAAACTATCCTTTTTATGTTGTCTGTCTTTCGAAATCATTGGTCCAATAATTTTAATTTAAAAAAAATGCTTATAGCTCTTCTTTAAAGTTAAAACTGATAGTTTAGCATCCATTATTTCATAAGAATTGTTTCCTCTTAAGTATAACCCTCAAGAACTGCAGTAACAGAGACTGACAGCCTGTTTCTGATCTCTCTCTGATTTTCCTGTGAGTTCTCTCCACAGCGTATCCTCATCATCTTGTAACTACTCAGATGAGCTTAGTATTTTCTGCAAACCTTCATATTCCATTTCGCACACCCTCTTTTAGATCAATTATTATGCGCGAAGCTGAACTACTTGATAAAAATGTGAAACGAGTCTAGACATGGCACTTATTCCCAGGTACCTACTGCACACGATTCTTCATCCGTAAAATTCATAAGCTATCCCCTTCTCTCTCTTTTTTTTTTATATTATGTAGGGGTGTATCCATGAAAATGCCTGCTTTCTAACATTCAGTTCCAGAGTGGAGGAAAACAGCATTTGGTAAAGCTGTAAGGGAGTGTAATACATTGCCAAAGGCTGAAAAAATTCAGACTGCTATCCCTTTCTTTTTTGCCTAGACATTTATTTTGCCTTTTGGAGAACTCTGGTGAGAACAATGTGTACTATTATCCTTAGAGAAACAATGTGATGCACCCCCCGACCCCCACCCCTCCCATATGGGTTATACCTCCGTAAGAGTGCAGTGAACCACGGCACCTTATATATTGCTCCGATCTGTTAGGCATGCAAGAGAGAGCTACTGGTCTGAAATTCTAAACCTTTCAACAGTGATTTTTATGGGTGGTGTCAAAACAAAGGCAAACTCTAATAAAATCACTGCTCTCATGTATCTGTTACAGCTTACAACAAGCAACAACAGGCACAAATGTACCAGTACATTCCAACACACTCTCTTAGTCATCAGCGTTAGGACACCTCCATTGTAAGACTGGCCAAACCTCACTCCCTCAGGGAAACATGAGATGCAAGAGGCTTCCTGTTATGGGGAATAACTGTTCTCCGGAATCCCTGTTAATGCCAATGGTTGCACCTGGCGCAGAGTCTGCCCTTCCTTGGACATATATGTCTGGAGATGTGTTTATTTTCGGCAACTTGGGCATGGACACCCTACTGTCACCTAATGGATGGGAGCCAGGGATGCTGCTAAACATTCTACACTGCACAGGTCAGCCTCTTACACCACATCATCTGTCCCTGCTTGTCCACGTTGCCAAGACTGAGAGACAGCGCTTTACACCATCTTCTTTTGCGTATGTTCACTCCTTGGGTTGGCAACCTCCGCCCAGTGCAGTGTTGCCAGGTGTCCACCACAATCATGAACAATGACATCAGTTTTGATAAGTATCCTTCCGAGCACACGATTTTGCAACATATGAAGAACATATGCTGTACCATATGCACATGAAATCTATGATTTCTCTTTTATTTTAGTCTGATTATTGTTAAGTAAGCATTGACTTGCAGTGGATTTATTATCTGTGGACCACTTCCACGAGTTCTTTTAATTTTCCGCCAACTTCTAGATTCCTTGTAATTACAACACAGCCCATCAGACCTCAAAGAACTGCACAACTTGTTAGTGTTTCTATGGTCATCTACTACCTTCAGGATAAATCTGATTCTGAAATTATACCCATAAACTTATCATTTTCATAGTTGGCACCGCACTTAGAATCCAGAGTACACAGATTCTTGAGCTGCTTAAACACAGTACAGACATCGATCCAACCAGAATATCAAAGATTCAAGGCAAGTAATCATTTCCAAGAAAACCTGACCAAAGGAAAATGACTGAGAGGTAGAAATGATCAGATGCCTCTTAGGTGCACGGCTTTAATTCATTTAGGCCAAATTTAATTTCTTTCAAGCTAAGGCACAGGAGGAAATGTTCATTAGCATGCGTGCTTTAGCAGTAATATTAATTAAGACTATTATAGTTCACTGCAATGTCAAAAGAAACTTCTTTTTTGCTTTTACAAGCTGATATGTATTCATGAGAAAATTACTGACCCCCCTTTTTTTCTGTGTGACCCACAGAACAAGAATCACTAAGAGAAAATCAGCAACTCACAGTCTTGTTCTCTGTCAAACAGCTACGCTGACATCCTTCAGATGTGCTTCGTTAGGGTGAGTTTTCATTCATAAGGTTAACAGGCTGTGACATTTAGCTCTCAGTAAATTTAATCATCATACCATTTACGTGTGCTTAGTCATGTTAGTTTACTTTACAGGAGACACAGGTACTTTAAAATATAGAGCCATAGGTGCAAAGAATCCAAAATTTAGAGCTGGAAGGAAACCCTGGGATCATTTGGTGTCAGCCTTATCATTCTGCAGGCTAGAAATTGAGGCTTGTGATGAAAGTCAAGGGCAAACTGTGAGGCAGGTGTGCGTGCGAGCACTCACTCCCTGGTGAACTCCCTTCTGCGCCCCATTCTGCCGCCATCACACAACCTCAGTATTAAATCCAGGCCTTATCTTACGGCACAATTGCTCTTTTCTTCCTGGGACTTTCAAATAACCATTTTGCAGTACATAGTTGGTAATTCAATATTCTCACCAGTAAATAAGAGTTTAAATGAAAGAATTTTGAAAACGATGGATCATTTTATACAGATCATTCTTTACAGTGTCAAATGTTCCTTGGGAATAACTGCAGTCTTTTACTTTTAGAACTGGCTTTCTATCTGCTATCTTGTAGGTAAAAGGGTAATAAACATCATGGAATTTTAAAAATTAGTAGCTCCTAATTACTATTTTTGCAATTTGGGGCAAGCCATTGAGCCTCAGTTTCCTTACTTTAAAATAATAATTAAAAAATTTGTTTATTTGTGTACCTAATAGTGTTAATAAAATAAGACAGAGTAAATGAGATCACCTTTATAAACTACAACAGATTTATATAAGTTAATGTTAACATATTATTAAAACATATTTTGCTCAGACCCAAAACCAATGTATTCGTGTTTATATGATTCTACTTTTCCTAGTTCTTAGTTTTGCTATTTGAACTACAATTGATGCATCCTAACTGACACATGCAAATACATTAAAAACTGATGGTAGTTGATTAAACCTTACACAATATAGATTTTTTAAAAATAGACTTCTAATGTTTAGGGAAGTTTTAGGCGCACAAAAAAATGGAGTGGAAAGTATCAAGTTCCCACATACACCCTGTTCCCACACAATACACAGCTTCCCCTACAATCGATACCCCCCACCAGATGGCACATGTGTAACTATCAAGGAACCTACATTGTTACATCATCACCCAGAGTCCACAGCTTACCTGAGGGGTCACTCTTGATATTGTACGATCTATGGATTTTCATAAATGTATAGTGTCATGTATCTACCATGACAGTATCATACAGACTAGTTTTACTGCCCTAAAAATCTCTGTGCTCCCTCACCCCAACCCGACAACCATTGATCTTTTTACTGTCTCCATAGTTTTGCCTTTTCCAGAACGTCATGTAATTGGAATCACAGCCTGTAGTCCTTTAAAACTGGCTTCGTTCACTTAGCAATATGCACTTCTTGTATTTTCATGGCTTGATAGCTCATTTCTTCATATCACTAAATAACACTCCATAGTCTGAATGGACCACAGTTTGTTCATCCTCTCACCTACTGAAGGACATTTTGGTTCTTCCAACTTTTGGCAACTAGGAATCAAGCTGCCATAAACATCACTGTGCAGGTTTTCATGTGGACATAATTTTTTAACTCTCTTGAGTAAATACCATAGAGGGCCATTGCTGGTTTGTATGGTAAGAGTATGTTTAGTTTAGTAAATAATCACTAAACTGTCTTCCAAAGTGGCTGCACTATTTTGCATTCCCACCAGCAATGAGTGAGAGTTCCTGTTGCTTCACATCCTCACCAGCATTTGCTGTTGTTGATGTTTGGGATTTTGCCAATTCTAATAATTACGTAGTGATATCTCATTGTTGTTCTAATTTGCATTTCCCTGATGACATATGATGTGGAGCATCTCTTCATGTGCTTATTTGTCTTGTGTATATCTCCTCTGGTGAGGTACGTGTTGAGGTCTCTGGCCCATGTTTTTAATCAGGTTGTTTCTTTGCTTATTGTTGTGCTTTAAGAGTTCTTTGTATATTTTGGTAACAGTCCTTACCAGAGTTTCCTTTACTCTAATGTAAACACTGCTGTGTACATCCCACTTTCTGACTGTATCTTCCATCCTCTCCTAACTTCTGAAACCTTAAAATGCATCATTAGCAAAAGCCCCTGTATCCCCGGTGTCTTTCCGAGTATCTGCTTTGTATAATACTCCCTTACTCAGTGAGCCTGGCTTTCTAAGCCCCGAGTACTGCTTTCCCTAAAGCCTCATCAAGCGCTGGCTTTTTCCTCTCTACACCCTCATTCTTCTTGAGCCTACAAGCAGGATTTATGTCCTTCTTGTCCTTCACTGAAACTTTCCAGATGATTTTCCTTCTTTGCTCCCCAAACTATCCCAATTTGAATTGCCTACCATCCGACTCAGCCATAACTCTCCCATGAGGACCTCAGGTGCCTCCCCTCACATGACATTTCTCATTGCAACTCTTTCTGCCCATCGGTCACCTGACTTGCTCCCTCATGCCCTCAGGCCTTTGCTCAGAAGCCATCTTCTCAGGAAGGCCTTTCTGGGCCACATTTTAAAAGACTGGACCTGATACTCCCTTCCCCCTTCTCCTGGTTTTCTTTCCCTCTTTAGTATTTCCTACCATCTAGTATATTATAAGACATACTTTACATGTTTTATTTATTTTCTCTATCAAACTGACTAGAATATATACTTCATAAGGATAGATTTTTTTTTCCTTTTTAAAATATCCCTTTTAAATCCCCAGTTCCTAGCAGTGACTGGTGCATAGTAGGTGCTCAATAAATATATTTAAATATATAACAATGAAAGCAGAGTGTATCTAGATATCACTGAGGGGGAAGATTTGAACTGATTTTTAGGGGTTTTTGTTTCTTATCCTTGTATCGTTCCTAGCTTACGCTCAGCACTTCCATGCTGTAGACAGAGCTTCTAGATCTGAGACCACACTTCTGCTTCCTCCCAATTTCTGTGTCTAGAGACAAATCATACTAAGTGTTCACACCACTCTCTTAACTGCCTCCATTTATTTTTCCTAACAAACCTCAAAGAAAAAAATTATTCCCATAATTCTAATTTCCGGGTTTGTGCACAGTCTAAGAATCTACACTTGAGATACATCAGAGATAAAAACGCATGTGTTTTATTTTTGCTCTTGAGAAACAGAGCAGAGCCTGTCAAGGTGAATTGCTTCTAAGTGCAAATGAATTTTGACAAAAATCGATTGTACTATTAACATGTTAAAAAATCTAATATTTATATTAAATTTGACCCTTCGATAAAGTTCTGTGGTCTTGTACATGTTAGCTGAATTCTGTATTTAGAAAAGACATAATTAAAATAACTTGCATAAGATTGTTGTTAAAATGATAATTAGTTTTCAATATACTCAAGTAACTGCAGAACTGTTTTTAGGTACATTTCTTTTTCTCTTTGCCCATTCTGTGAACAACCCTGGCAGAACAGGGTATTCTAACATTATTTTTCCGAGAAGAAATAGTCCTGGTCAGATCAAGTCTCCACTTCTACATTTTTGCCATTTAACATTCAACTGTTTCTTGACCTATTTGAGGACAAAATAGTTTCCTATGTTGGAGGGAAAACATCCGAGATATGACGCGCAATGCTGGGAACCGTCACTTAAGGGAAGTACTGGCAGAAAAGGCTATGTCCTTCAGCACAGCATTTGGTGAAATACACAGCTCCTATGCTCAGCCAGACCTGGCCTCATGCTGCTGTTCATTACGTTGTTGGGATAATCAATGAGACAAGACACGCACCTGAGTAAACATACGTACCCAGCCTCACACACTGCCCCTTAGAAGCTACTTATTCTTGTTGCTATTATTTTTTTCTGACAGTGAGGAGATGTAAAACTGCACCACGACATGATCCAAGTGACTGAGGTCAGGCATGGTAGCTGCTTCACACATCCAAAGGGCGGCCCTGCAGAAGGTGAATTAGAGCGAGTCTGTGCAGTTCCAGGGGGCATAATAAGCAGTGCTGGATGGAGTTCACCTGGGAGAAATACTGGATTTAACATCTGGAATAGTGCAGTTGGTGAATAATGATTGTCTCCTGTGAACATGTTGTTCAATGCCATGGTGAGGTATGTAGGCTGCAGATGGAATCACGGTTGCTAATCAGCCGCCCTGAAAACCAGGCAGTTATCCAGGATTCTCCAGATGGGTTGGGTATGATCACAAAGGTCCTTCAATATGGAAGAGGGAGGGAGAAAGACCAAGGTGAAAGTTACGTGCCATGAGGCCAACTTGACCAGCTATTGCTGGTTCCGAAACTGTACGGGATGACAAGCTAAGGCATGCAGGTATCCTCTAGAAGCTGGAAAGGTAAAGGCAATGGCCTTCACTCCAGAACCTCCAGTGAGGAACGAAGCCAAGTCAACATATGATTTTAGCCCAGTGAAAGCCATGGCAGACTTCTGATTTCCACAACTGTAAGATAATAAATCTGTTATTTTAAGCCACTAAGTTGGTGATAATTTGTTACAGCAGCCACAAGAAGCTAACAAAAAGAGCGTACTAGAAAGTGAGCCATACAAAACAGAAGATAATGATACTCCAAACCTGGGGGTTCAGACTACACGGTGGCATTTTTTGGGGGAAGTGTTCTAAAAAAGGATCACATACGACATAGAGTTTGACTATATGAAGCTGGGATTTGTTTAGCAGAAAATATAGTAAGAAGATCGTAGTAATTATTTCTTTGATGTATGGATTCAGCTGCTATTTTTTCTTGGTAATTCAAAGGAAGCAACTACTGTTGATACGCAGTGAGTGCGCCATGGACGGAAAAGTGTTCACACGTCTCCCAAGGCCTCACATCCCCCTCCAACCTGTGAAATGGAGAAGAGTGCATTCCTCTCAAGATGGAGAACTTATTTGTCAGTGACGGGTTAAAAATCCCGCCTCTCTCTTATTTTTTTAAAGAGAAGCAGACAAGTTTTGACTTAGCGTGGAAACATCTAACCCAGTTAGAAACAACACGTTCTATATTGATTGTCATGAAGCAAATACATAGTGAAAGCTAAGTACATTTTGCTGATGAGTATATTTTTGGTTCATTGCAGAAGTGAAAAAAATACAGTACAGTCAATGTGGCAGAGGTCATCAAAAGTGGTGTGTGCAGACAGAGAGAATATGGAAGATCATGAAGTCTGCAAAACCAAAAAAGGCAGCAGAATCGATCCCTCTGTTGTGGGTTGAAAAGAGAATAGTGGCATTTGAAAATCAACCATTCAATTATATAGAAATGGTCCAGCATTTTTATTTTGTGGGATGACATATAATCAGCATTAAACCCATGTGTTTAATTTGCATCTATCATGTCTGCTTGTGGTGCAGCCCTGCCATTTATAGCACAGCAGTGGCAGAGGAACAAGCTTCCGGTACCCAGTGGGTTGGCTGGCCAGGGGCGGAGGGCGTGGACTGCTGTGGCGCTCCTGGATGCCAGGCTGCGCCAGGACAGTCTTCTACATGGCTGTCCTCCCTCTAAAGCAGGCAGCTTGCCCTTAAGCGCAACCTCACAATTTGTCACCTTCCTATTGTGAACCAAAAGGGGCTACGTGGCAAGCACAAGCTCAACTAACCGAAAGTGAGCACACAGGACGTGCTGATGCTCAGAAGTCTCAACTGAACGGGGTCACGGTAGGAATTGAATCCGAAGGCCTACGCAGTAGATCATTCTCCACCCCGAGAAGCCCTGTCCAGTTTTTTGTGCATCTGGAATGACAGACTGCAAACGTCAGTGACCCTTCTCCAGACCTCCAAAGACTAACCCCTGTACCAGGGCGAGATGCCCCACACGCCTCATTGTCATCCTGTGTGTGACTGGGAACTATCCTGCCCCCACCACGTAAGAGAAGGACGCATCTCTCCAAGCCTAGACCTCTCCCTGCTTTGCTTTCTCCTGCTTCTTAATCTGCCACCAAGGGATTTCATGGAACCTTTCTAGGTCTCGTCTTTTTCTTTGATTCTAATGCACAAAATAAACTAAAAACTATTATTTCCCAGAGCGTTATCTCAATCAGGTGAGATTTTGCTTCCGGGACTGGCCCCTGAAAATTGGCTAAAAATAAACTCTTTAAACCTTTCTTTAGGTTTGGAATTTCTTTCATCCACACTGTGTATTTTTATCTGGATTATTCCACCTTTAATTCTGGAACCTAAAAATGCAACGCCAAAGCACATTACTATCTTCAGCAAGAAAACACTCCCACCTTTCCTTCTCTTCCAACTACTGCTACTACTATTCTACTACTACTGCTGCTACTACCGCTGCTACTACAACACTGGCCTCCATCACTAATCAGGAACTTAAGTGCAAGCGCTTTACAAAATGCTTTACATATCTCATCTGATTTAATCTTGCAAGCCATGGTTGTGATGTCCATTTTACAGATGAGGAAGTTGAGGCTCAGAGAATGTAACATAACTTTCCTCCAATCACAGAAAGATGAAATGACATACCCAGTATTCAGCTTAGGGCTGTGTGACTCCAAAGAGCTTGGCTGTAACTAAAAGTTACTCTGGCTTTCTGTACCTTTTAACTCAGTATCTACTTGTAACAGTTACTGTTTTAATGAATTACTTCCCCAGAACAAAATCACTGTAGTTCTGAGGAAAGTTCAGAAGAGGGTAATGTAATCAGCGACATCACCGGGAGCTGTCTGGATTCATTACATATGTCCTCTTCCTGCATTTCTCCTTTCATACCCTCTTAAGAGGAATGTACATACACGAAGACTCCATAACTGAAAGCCGGCAGAAGCTTCTGTCTTAGACCAGGTTTTACACTTAAATGACTAGATCCATGGATGTAGGAAAATGATACAAGTGAGAAGGGAAAGCACTGCAAGACTCATGAAAACAGGAACGTATGGAGCTCTTTCCAGCTCTTTCCATTCTATCTTGTCACATCATCTCTAAACAGCCTGCCCTCAAATGGAGAGCGTCACAGCCCATGCGCTCACCCTAGTCCTACCTCCCACCTTCCTTGTTCTCCTAACATCCGACACCACAGCCAGCTCTCAGGCCCTAACATAGGTGGAATCTATGGTGAATTGTTCCCAGTAACTTCCCTTTATGCTTCTCCACATCAGCCCGAAGAGGCCTCTTCCCTTCCACTTGGGCACTTTGCATCTGGGCATGGCCAGAGGGGCCTCAGGTTTGCTTTTCTTCAGCTAGACACAGTCTACCAGCCAACCAGAGCTGCACACAGTCCACTGGCAGCGAGACGCGGTCCTCAGTCTCTGCAGCTCACTAGGGTGAACTGACTCCTGTTTGTGGAGAAACATCACCGAAAGTCTGCATCACTTGGCGAAGAGAACTACCCTGGCACGGAGACCAGAGGTGATGGGTGACTGTGCAGAGGCACGCTCCTGCATCCTCTGAGCAACCTCCTCTCAAGCACAGCTGCACAGACCAACCCTTTCCTCCTCAGATAATCCTGCTCCCTGCTCCACAGGTCCTCACGTCAAAGAGATTTACACCACTGGTCCATCGCATGTATTCCAGAATTTGGTTCTCTCCCTCCTTTTGGATTTTGATCTTATTCATACTGCTTTTGTTCCCTTGTTAGCATACGGAACAGCCTAAACTCTGTTTTGCAGAATTGAACACAAAGAGGATATGCTTGTCAATATGAATGGCTAGAAAATCCATGATTAAAAGTTATGTTACTCATTACTGTGGAAAATCAAAGTGAGAACAATGCTTACTGACCATTTTTGGAAAAAAAATTCTTACTCATTGCTTTCTGTGATCTTTCTTAAAAACAAAGCTGTAAATCGCCACATTTCCCCGAGATGGCAACACACAGAGCAATTTGTATTTATGCAAAAAGATCCCATTACTCATTTTTCTTTCAAATTAGTTTCTAAGAATTTCTACCTGAAAAGTTCTAACATTGGTAATTATCTGAAAATGTGTTAGCTGGTATTTTACAAATTAAAACCTCCATTTTCTGGGGTTGACTGATAACTGTCAATGCTGTCCATTTTCCCAAGAATAATGGTTACAACACATGGGCCACAAAATCAATAATATGGATGATTATTTGCCAGTGAAATCAGTGGATCTAACGCCTGTTAAATGTGCCCATCATGAATGGAAACCATCGTGGTACTGGACGCATGCTGGCAGAGTAGCATCTTACCAGCAGCTCAGATCTGGTTCTCCTTATGGAGACAGCCTCAAACTAACACAACAAAACTGGGGACACAGAAGCAACAATGGCTGAAACATAAACAGGTATTTGAGAGGTCAGAGAGTTGTCCCAAGGCCATGGAAAGCCTGGTGACTCTTACTTCCTCCCCACAAAACACAAGGACATTCTAACGGTACAGTATGTCATCATCTTAGGGTGATGAGTAATATGAAATGTCATTGGGTTCAACCCTCCATCTGATGTTAGTGTTTCTTCTATAGTGACTTCACAAAGTGTCGTAGAATGCCTCCAGGAATGGGGAACTCACTGTCTTGCCAGGAAACCCACAGCAGGAAGAGACAGCAGAACTAGACAAAACAGTATAGGAGTCTGTAGGCTGAGTAGTTCCAAAGGTGTCCCCAGCAGTTACTTTGGAAGGAGTCATTATGCTTTAAGAAGGAAAACACTTATTTATGAGCTGCTCTTTAAAATGATTACCTGTTAAAAACTTGCTGAACAAAGCATTAGTAGTCTAGGAGATTTTACGATATACATCAACTCCTCACTTGTTGACGAGGTAAAACTGAAGCCTAACAACACTGATTTTAAAAGCCACACCTGGGCTCATGGCGAAGCATTTGCTTGGGCACTGAAAGGTGAATGAAAGACACATTATGCTTATGAACGAGCAAAATGACTTCAGGGTCGGGGTCAAGAGGGGAGAAAAAACAAGGCGAAAAACGTCCTTTTTAAATGTATTGTCATGACCTGGGTTGAACCACCAATATTTGAGCTCTGATGCCATAGGCATCAAAAGCTATCTGACACAGAATGAGGACAGCTGGGACTGACCTATGGCGGAGGAAACGGAATATGAATGAGAGGCAAATCAGAGCTGCTGCTTCATTTGGCAAACAGCCGAATTCTCAGATAACCCACCGCCTGCTGGGGAGTGCGTGAGTATGAATGGCCGCAGTTCGTTTGCAGTGTCAGATCCAGGCGCTCACCAGTCTGAGGGAGAACACTTCTTAGCCCAGGTTACCACAAGTACATTTGTATGAATCCAGAGAGCAGACACTCCTCTTTAGAGAACTAAATTTCAGTTTAATATAGCGGTATCTTTCTAGTGAATAAAGCTGCTGAAAACTGAGTGAACTATTTTATGATACGGGTTTGTGGTTCTGGGACATGTTAAAAAGAAAAGGACTGAGTGACCACTGGTGCTGAAGCGTTTGCATGATCCCTGATGAACCCGCCCGTCCATCTCTGCAATTCTAGTCATCCATGCATCCATGCATCCATCCATCCATCCATCCATCGATGTAACAAAAACTGACTCTGATTATGACACAAAATGACATTCTTATTGTTTCCATTACATTTTAAATTTGAATTAACTAGATATTGTGAAAATATGAAAGAGTCAAGGAAGTGAAATATATGGTAGCACTCAATTTCATTTTTCAATGTACAGATTCTCATAACCACCAATCTCTTAATTCAACTGATCAGCAAAAAGTCACTTTTTACTCATTCTTACGTGTCATATAGACCGTGCATTATGTTGACTAGGAGCATTTTAAGACTGTATTCATAGGTTTGTCAAAGTTCGTTCCCTCACTTCATTTGGAGTTCTTTTCAAATATCTTACTGGAAAAGTCATCTTTTGCCTCTCTATGAAAAATGTCACTTCCATGCCATAGCTCTCTCTGTTCTAACACTGCTTTATTTTTCCTGATAAAATTTATCACTTCATGATACTCTTTGTTTGCTTTCTCCATCCACTAGATTGTAAATTCCACAGGAATAAAGATTTTGAGCGTTTTGTTAACACCTGTGATAATCTCTGGCACACAGTCGATGCTTGAACATGTTAAATGATTGAGTAAATGAATGGATGGTGGAATAAATGCATGTAACTCCCTAATTTAATAAATGATTTTGAGTAATATGAGAGAAATTAGATTGCAAATAGATGCTACTTTAATATAAATAAAGTAGTTAATATAAAATAAAGCAATGTTTTAGTGTACATTTGAATGCAAATTTACACTAAGAGAAATAATCTGAAAACAAGAGAATAAAAAATATTTTTAAAGAATTTTAGCACCCCACTCCCATTAGAATTTCATCTTCTGTCATGCCTTAGAAAAGTAAATGAAACTCACTCACTTGGAAAAAAACATTAAAAAACTGTGACTAGGCGGCAGCAGGGCGCACTTTCTGAGTTCTCCTCCGGATCTTGTTGCAAACGGGAACTATAACCCATCGAGGAAATTTTCACTCACCACACAATATAGTGGAGAGATTCGTGGATTGCTTGAAGCTAAGAAATTCTTGGGGGTAAGCTAACTGGACGGAGCAAGGAGAGGAGGAGGAGAAGCGGCGTGGGAACGCCCGGCCGGCAGCGGCGGGAGAGCCCAGCCCCCAGCGGAGCCTCAGCTGGCGGGGGCGAGGACCGAAAACCACGCAGAGACCGGGGGTAGGCCCTTTCCCTGCTCCCACGGCTGATTTCTCCCGCCGGGAAGGCGGCGCGCCCTGCGGCGGTCGGGGGCGCAGTCTCCATACCTGGGCCCCTCCCCCCCGCCCTGCTCTCCCAATCCTACCCCGCCCTTCCAGAGACTGGGACTGGAAACCGCGGTGGAGCCCCGCTGTGCCGGGTGCGCATGGGAGCCCAAGGCGGAGCGGAGAGCGCAGAGACCGGGAGGCGGCTCTTTCCCTGCGTCCCGCGGCTGATTTCTCCAGCCGGGAAGGCGGCGCGCCCTGCGGCGGACGGGGGGCGCAGTCTCCATACCTAGGCCCCTCCCCCGCCCCGCTCTTCCAATCCTACCCCGCCCTTCCAGAGACTTAAACCGGCCCCTGAACCGAGAAGTGGTATCTAACGCTCACGCTTTGGGAAGCCTGACGGGCAGCCCTGACCCAGGCAGACTGGGCAGTGTGCGTGATTTTGGCTGCGCTAGGAGAGAAGAGACGCCTCCACCCCCAGCCACCACCTCTTCTGGCCTGCGGGAAGAGGGCGACACACGGCTGGGCTGGGAGAGTGAAGACCCCTCCATCTCCAGCCCCCACCCTTCCTGGCTTGCCTAGGGTGGGGTGGGTGCAGCGGCCGAGACACACCCGGAGATCAGCAGTGAGGCAGGCACAGCTCTGGGCTTTCAGCAGATCAGAAATCTCCTGCCCGCACTCACACACACACACTGAAGAGGTGCCTTAAGACTCAAGAGTTTTGGTCACGTATCTGGTGGTGCCACTCTCAGTGTGCATTTGTGCAGGCAAGGGCAGAAACTGCACTGATATTGTAAAAACTATCATCCAGACCCCTCAGGCCCACGCTTTTAAGTCTGCAGTCCCAAAGTCTCTCTGGGCACCAGGTGACCGGCTCTGCCTGCGCAATAAGCAGGGGGCTCCTTGGTACAGCAGAGAACAACCTGGACATTGCTTGGTGGGCTTAGGCCGAGACTGTCGCTGCTTTTTGTATTGTTTTGTTTTGTCTTGTTTTGCTTTGTCTTTATATCTTTGATATCTTTGCCTCTGTTGAGTGGGGTTATCAGGTGGTTTTGCATGTGAACGTATTTGATATTTTTCTTTGTTGTTGTTGTTGTTGTTGTGCTTGGTGATTTGCTTTGTTCTGAAACTGCCCTGTCGGGGCCCAGCTTGTGAGGCACGGTCAGCAGATCAGAAATCTCCCGCCCGCACCCATACACACACACTGAAGGAGTGCCCTAGGACTCACGAGCTCTGGACAAAGGACTGGTGGTGCTCCTCTCGGTGTGCATACGTGCGGACAAGGGCAGAAGCTGCACTGACTTTGTGGAGACTATCATCCAGACCCCTCAGGCCCACGCTTTTAAGTCTGCAGTCCCAAAGTCTCTCTGAGCACCAGGTGACCGGCTCTGCCTGCACAATAAGCAGGGGGCTCTTTGGTACAGCAGAGGACAACCTGGTCATTGCTTGATGGGCTCAGGCCGAGACGGTCGCTGCTTTTTGTTTTGCTTTGTTTTGCTTTGCTTGGTTTTGTTTTGCTTTGTCTTGTATCTTTGATATCTTTGCCTGTGTCGAGCGGGGGTTATCGGCTGTTTTTTTTTTTTTTTTTTTTTTTTTTTTTTTTTTTTTTTTTTTTTTTTCCTCTTTGCTGTTGTCGTTGCTGCTGTGCTTGGTGATTTGCCTTGTTCTGGGACTTCCCTGCCGGGGCCCAGCTTGGGTGGCACGGGACTCGGCATATTTGGGGGCCAACTCCAGACCAAATCGGAGTGCAGCCGGGTTTGACCTGCAGGTCACACACCTAGAGGGGGTTCTCGGCAGGCTCTGGAGCCCATAGAGGCCAAATCACATTGGGGTGGTCAACCCTCACGCAGCTGAGTGCCCTGCGGGGGGCAGAGCCAAGTCTCACGGCAGATCAGCCCAGGAGTTGACCCCACCTGCTCATTAGCGGGAAGCAATTAAAGATCTTCTTGAACGGGACAGTGTACACAACACAAGACTCACCTTTGGAGCACACGCAGAGGAGGACGACGTGGTGCGAGTCAAATATAAAGGACACATACTACATAAGATAACCTAGCAAGAACTAAGAACTCTAGGGGATCTACCTAATATATCAAAATAAACACAGTCAGCCAGAATGGGGAAACAAAGATACACGTCCCAAATAAAAGAACAGAAGAAGCTTCCACAACTGGAACCAAATGAAGCAGACGTAACCAACCTCTCAGAGACAGAGTTCAGAACACTGGTGATAAGAATGTTTAAGGAGCTTAGAGAAGACATAAAGAAGGATGTAGAAATCATAACAAACGAGCTTAGAGAAAACATAAAGAAGGATGTAGAAATCATAACGAAAAACCAGTTGGAACTAAAGAACACAATTACCAAAATTAAGAACTCACTTGAAGGAATTACCAGCAGGCTAGATGAAGCAGAGGATCGAATCAGCGACTTAGAAGACAAGGTAGCAGAGATCACCCAAACGGAACAACAAAAAGAAAAAAGAATAAAAAACAATGAAGATGGCCTAAGAGACCTCTGGGATAACATCAAGCGCAACAACATGCGCATCATAGGAATACCAGAAGGTGAAGAGAGCAAGCAAGGGATTGAGAACATATTTGAAGTAATAATGTCTGAAAACTTCCCCAACCTGATGAAGGAAACCAACATACAAGTCCAGGAAGTGCAGAGAGTTCCAACCAGGATTAACCCAAACAGGTCCACACCAAGACACATTATAGTTAAAATGGCAAAGCTTAAAGACAAAGAGAGAATCCTAAAAGCAGCAAGAGAAAGACGGAGGGTTACATACAAGGGAACTCCCATAAGACTATCAAATGATTTTTCTACAGAAACATTGAAGGCCAGGAGGGAGTGGCAGGAGATACTTAAAGTGATGGAAAACAAAGGCCTACAACCTAGATTGCTTTATCCAGCAAGGCTATCATTTAAAGTTGATGGAGAGATAAAGAGCTTTCCAGAAAAAAATAAGCTAAAGGAATTTATTACCACCAAGCCAGCATTGCAAGAAATACTAAAAGGTCTTCTGTAAATAGAAGAAAGATCAAAACAACCTAACTACAAATTTAAAAATGGCAATATCTATGTACCTGTCAATAATCACTTTAAATGTAAATGGATTAAATGCTCCAATCAAAAGACATAGGGTGGCTGACTGGATAAGACAGCAAGACCCTTGTATATGCTGTATACAAGAGACTCACCTCAGAACAAAAGACACACACAGGCTGAAAGTGAAGGGTTGGAGTAAGATATTTCATGCAAATGGAAATGAGAAAAAAGCTGGAGTTGCAATACTTATTTCTGACAAAATAGACTTTAATATGAAGAACATACTAAAAGATAAAGATGGGCACTATATAATAATAAAGGGATCGATCCGACAAGAGGACATAACCCTAGTAAACATCTATGCACCCAACATAGGAGCACCTAAATATATAAAACAGGTACTGACTGACATAAAGGCAGAGATCAACAGTAACACTATTATAGTCGGGGACTTCAACACACCTCTGACCACAAGGGACAGGTCTTCCAGACAGAAAATCAATATGGAAACAACAGCCTTAAATGATACATTGGACCACTTGGATTTAATCGATATTTTCAGAACATTTCACCCCAATGCTGCAAAATACACCTTCTTCTCAAGCGCACATGGAACATTTTCCAAGATAGATCATATGTTAGGCCACAAAACAAGTCTTGATAAATTTAAGAAAATTGAAATCATACCAATTGTCTTCTCTGATCACAATGCTATGAAATTAGAAATGAACTACAGGAAAAAAACGGGAAGACACACCAATTCATGGAGGCTGAATAACTTATTACTAAATAATGAATGGGTCAAGCAGGAGATCAAGGAAGAAATCAAAAGATATTTCGAGATAAATGAAAATGAAAACACGACGACCCAAAATCTATGGGATGCCGCGAAAGCAGTCCTAAGAGGGAAATTCATAGCTTTGCAGGCCTACCTAAAGAAACAAGAAACATCACTAATCAACAGTTTATCTTCACATTTAAGGGATCTGGAAAAAGAACAGCAAAATAAGCCCAAAGGGAACACAAGGAAGGAGATAATAAAGATCAGAGCAGAAATAAATGAAATAGAAACCAGAAAAACAATACAAAAGATCAATGAATCCAAGAGTTGGTTCTTAGAGAAGATAAACAAAATCGACAAACCATTAGCCAGACTCATTAAAAAAAAGAGAGAGAGGACCCAAATTAATAAAATCAGAAACGAAAGAGGAGAAGTGACAACGGACACTGCAGAAATACAAAGAGTTTTAAGAAGTTACTATGAGCAACTATATGCCAACAAATTTGACAATTTGGAAGAAATGGACAATTTTCTAGAGGCGTACAACCTTCCAAGGCTAACTCAAGAAGAAACAGAAAACCTGAATAGACTGATTACCACCACGGAAATTGAATCAGTAATCAACAGTCTCCCAACAAACAAAAGCCCTGAACCAGATGGCTTTACAGGTGAATTTTACAAAGCGTTCAAAAAAGAATTATCACCAATTCTCCTCAAGCTCTTCCAAAAAATCCAGAAGGAGGGAAGACTCCCAAACACTTTTTACGAAGCCACTATCACCCTGATCCCAAAATTAGACAAAGACACCACAAAAAAAGAAAACTACAGGCCGATATCTTTAATGAACATAGATGCAAAAATCCTCAACAAAATATTAGCAAACAGAATTCAGCAATACATTAAAAAGATCATTCACCACGATCAAGTGGGATTCATCCCTGGTATGCAGGGGTGGTTCAACATCCGCAAATCTATTAATGTGATACACCACATTAACAAAATGAAAAATAAAAATCACATGATCATATCAATAGATGCAGAAAAAGCATTTGATAAAATCCAACAGCCATTTATGATAAAAACCCTTAAGAAAGTGGGAATAGAGGGATCTTATCTCAGCATAATAAAGGCCATATATGACAAACCCACAGCTAACATCATACTCAATGGGGAAAAGCTAAAACCATTCCCCCTAAGATCAGGAACAAGGCAAGGATGCCCATTATCTCCGCTTCTATTCAACATAGTTCTGGAAGTTCTTGCCACAGCAATCAGACAAGAAAAAGAAATAAAAGGCATCCAGATTGGTAAGGAGGAAGTAAAGTTATCATTGTATGCAGATGATATGATACTATATATAGAGAACCCTAAAGACTCCACCAAGAAGCTATTAGAGCTGATAGATGAATTTAGTAAAGTGGCAGGATACAAAATTAATATTCAGAAATCAGTTGCATTTGTATATACCAATAATAAAACATCAGAAGGAGAAATTAAAAAAACAATCCCATTTACAATCGCTCCAAAGACTATAAAATACCTGGGAATAAATTTAACCAAAGAAGTAAAAGATCTATACTCAGAAAATTATAAGACACTGATGAAAGGAATGAAGGAAGATATAAATAGATGGAAACACATATCATGTTCATGGATAGGAAGAATTAATATAGTTAAAATGTCCATACTGCCTAAGGCAATATACATATTCAATGCAATTCCTATCAAACTGCCAACGTCGTTTTTCACAGAAATAGAACATATAATCCTAAAATTTATATGGGACCATAAAAGACCCCGAATAGCAAAGGCAATCTTGAGAAATAAGAACAAAGTGGGAGGTATAACAATACCTGACTTCAAATTATACTACAAGGCTACAGTAATCAAAACAGCATGGTACTGGCATAAAAACAGACACATAGATCAATGGAACAGAATAGAGAGTCCAGAAATAAATCCATGCCTATATGGCCATTTAATCTACGACAATGGAAGCAAGAATGTACGATGGAGTAATGACAGTCTATTCAATAAATGGTGCTGGGAAACCTGGACAGACACATGCAAAAAAATGAAGTTGGACCACCTCCTTACACCATATACAAAAATAAATTCAAAATGGCTTAAAGACTTAAATGTAAGGTCTGAAACCATAAAATACCTAGAAGAAAATATAGGAAGAAACTTCTCAGACATTACCCGGAGTAAGATTTTTACTGATATACACCCTCGCGCGAGGGAACTAAGAGAAAGAATAAACATGTGGGATTATATCAAACTAAAAAGTTTTTTCACAGCAAAGGAAACCATCAATAAAACAAGAAGGGATCCTACTGAATGGGAAAAGATATTTGCCAGTGATATATCTGATAAGGGATTAATATCACAAATCTATGGAAAACTTACTCAACCCAACTCCAAAAAAACAAACGATCCAATTAAAAAATGGGCAGAGGACTTGAAGAGACATTTTTCTGAAAAGGACATACAGATGGCAAACAGACATATGAAGAAATGCTCAACCTCGCTAACCATCAGAGAAATGCAAATAAAAACCACAATGAGATACCACCTCACCCCAGTCAGAATGGCTATCATCAATAAATCAACAAACAACAAGTGCTGGCGCGGATGTGGAGAAAAGGGAACGCTTGTGCACTGTTGGTGGGATTGCAGACTGGTGCAGCCGCTATGGAAAACAGTATGGAGGTATCTCAAAATTCTGAAAATGGAACTACCTTATGATCCAGTAATTCCACTCCTAGGTATCTATCCGGAGAAATCCAGAACTTCAATTCAAAAATCTCTATGCACTCCTATGTTTATTGCAGCACTATACACAATAGCTAAGACATGGAAACAACCAAAATGCCCATCGGTAGATGACTGGATTAAGAAACTGTGGTACATTTATACAATGGAGTATTATGCAGCCATAAGGAAGAAAGAAATCTTACCATTTGCAACAACATGGATGGATCTAGAGAACATTATGTTAAGTGAAATAAGTCAGACAGAGAAAGATAAGTTCCATATGATCTCACTTATTTGCGGATTCTAAAGAAAAGAATAAGTGAATGAACTAATCAGAAACTGTTTGGGAGACAATGAGGAAAAACTGAGGGTTGCTAGATGGGCGGGGGGAGTGGGGGGTGGGGGGGAGGGTGAGGGGATTGGAGGGCAGTCGGTGACCACAGGATGGCCAAGGGGTTTGAAAATTAATCTGGGGAACGTAATTTGGTGGTTACCAGAGCGTAAGGGGGTTGGGGGGTGGGGGATGAGGATGAGGGGGATCAGGTGTACGGTGATGGAAGGGGAGCTGACTCTGGGTGGTGAACACGCAGTGTGATTTATGGATGATGTGATACAGAATTGCACAACTGAAATCTATGTAATTCTACTAACAATTGTCACCCCAATAAATTAAAAAAATAAATAAATTAAAAAAAAAAAAAAAAAAAAAAAACAAAAAAAAAAAACAGTGACTAAATTTCCAGTCAAATTAAAAGTTCCTCCTCAAGTCACGTAAGGCCCATGTTAAATTGAACAAGAGAATCTTTTGTTAAGTAATGTTTCCATCGACTCTCAGAGGTGTTCCATTCACCTATATGAAGTCATGTGACATGACTGCTGGAAAGCACAGAGATGCTGAGGAAAATACACTGTTTTGATGCTTTGCCATGCACTGGGGATTTTGTAAGAGGTGACAGTAGTGTTTGCCCATTGATATTTTTAAATAACTGATCTATTTAATATTCTCCTGACTGTTGGCCCACCGTGGTCTATAGGTCCATATGAGCACTTAATGTTGAAGACTAATTTTCAAAAATAAATACGGTTTTCTACATGGATGGCAAATATTTTTGCTAGCTATGATCTATCTAGTTATTTATTTTAGGTACTACGTTAGAAAAAAATAAAATAAAAGTTGCCAATGGACCTTTCTGATTATCGGTTATATCGATTCAGCAATGCAGGTTGCTTACAACACGGCAAAATATGTATCATTGAGAACACAGAAAAAAGTCATAAACTTGCCTATGCACAGCAGCAAATTGCATGCAGACAGAAATGGATTTCTGAACACTTTTAGAAGGCATTTTGTTACATGCTAGAAAACTAAATATAAATCAGTAAGTATCACGACATTTTATCTAATTTTAAAGTGGCATTGTATCTCAACCTTTTGCTCCAAATGAGAAAGATATTTTTCTAATTTACTTCAAGTTTGAAAAGCAGTATTAGCAAATACAAAGACTGCTCAGGTAGCTCTGGTTTTCTTATTATGAAAGAAGGGCAATGTGGTGTCATAGAAGGAGCAGTGACAGGCGTCTTGGGTTGAAGTAACACTTCAGCCGATATTTATCTTTGTAACCCTGAGCCAACTATTATTAATGGCACTACACTTGATTCTACCTAGGACTGAAATGCCACGTAAATGTCAATTCATGGTATCAATTATGATGCTTAGAAAAATATTATCACAGAATTTATGTCCCTGATGTCTCTAAGTCACTAGAATAATGCAAGAAATTAGAACAGTAATTTTTTAAAATAAAAACAGAAGGAAGCTGAACCATACATTAAGTAGTGTTAGAGCTTCAGGAATCCTGGAGATCACCGTATCTGACCTCTTCATTTTAGACATGAGGAAACTGAGTCCCAAGGAGATTAAGTGGCATAAAGGCATACAGCGAAGTACTGAGACAACATCAAATAACAGGTGAAAACCCAGGTCTTCAACAACATTCTAATACTTTTTTGTTTCTCTCCTCTTTTTGAATTTTCTCTTTCCATCCTCCTTTCTGCTCCACTTCCTGCCACTCTCCATTCCTCATTTCTTTTCTTTTTTTAAAAATTTCCATTCTCTAGCTGATCGTTAAATACGTTGTTTCTCTATTTTAACTAAACACTCACAGTAGTGAATTTAGAAAATCTAGAAAATCAAGAAGAAAAATTGTTCATAATATGATTATTCAGAAAGATTCAGTTATTTTCTACAAGGGGACCTGTACAATTATAAATAATTAGAGCTATGCTTTATTAGTCACAAAACTGAAAATTCCAAATGCAAAAAAAAAAAAGAAAAAACATTGGAAGAGACCATTATCATGGTGAAAATATTCAATGCTAATCTAACTACAGGAAAATTTTCATCAGTGTAGCATTTTGAGACTCTTCAGATAAATAAAGACCAAGCCTGCCTTTCCACTGCTATTCCATTCATTGAAAACTGGCTGGTAGCATTTGTGTAGCATTTATCTTTGGGCTTGCCTAATTCTTATCAGTTGGCATCAGCAATAGACACATGCAAGAATTAAAAGCTGTCAAGTTACTTTAGTTTCCTTAAAATTGCTGTATAAAATATGCTAGTGTCCATGAATTTGGATAAGGCTGAAATGAAATATTTGAGGCATCTTACTGGTTATTAAATCGATACAACTGCTTTACTATTTTTTGTTTTTAAATAATTTTGGGGGTGGGGAGAGATCCTAGTAGGGAAGCGCTTGAACTAGTTTGTTTAGTACATACGATACAGCCTAGGTGCCATTAGTTGAACACCCTACTCAATCCTAAGTAAACCTTTGCGTCAAATGCAACTATGAAGGCATTTAAATATTAATAAAAATCCATTTCTTCCATAAATAACGATAGGAAACGCACAATTGGATGGGGCTGTGTGCACACAGATAAGCCCCTCATTAAAACCAAATTTACTGATGGTAGAACTGTCAGTTAAGATACTATGACACACACACAATGGCATCATATATAATTTAAACTGTTCTCACTTTACAAAACAGACAATTGAACAACTGTAATTGATTCATGTATTGCAATTTCCATCCCATTAGTTAGAATGTATATCCAAAATTGGGGCTGTCAATCAGAGAAAATGAATACATGTTTTGTATTAATTGAAGGAGGGAAAACATTCTTTGTACTTAGATTCAGCAGGACTGTACACATTTTAGGTGACACAACAGTAAACAGACACATTTCCTCTAGTCAAATAATTAGTTTGAGTACCTCGGTAAATATATAAAAAATAGGTTAACATGAAGTCCTGTGAAACAAAAGTGGCTTTCATTTCATTTATATTCGATGTAGTGACTGTATTACTTTTCAGCACTGTTATTTTATTGACTCCCAGATTTACTATTGTTTTTTGGAGGACTCCATTTTTATTCAGTCTATAAAAATATACTGAATTACTAACTTAAGAAAGTCATCTCATATTTCTGAGGATCAACAGACTGAAGGATTTTGTTAATGAAATCTGGGGAAAAGCACACTCACACAGAATATTTATGTTATTAAATTCAAAGATAAGAAGCAGTTCTTGCGTTTTCCATGTAGACCTACTCAAAAAATACCTTTTTCCCCAGTATTTTTAATTCTTGAACTTCTCTATAACTATTTATATTTGTATTTGATTTTCAGATTCTTCCAATAATCAACTTTTATCAGCATTTCGAAAATGCCCTACATATACCAGGTGGTAAGACTTTATGTTTCAACTATCAGCTAGCTTGGACCTAGATAGCTTCAAAAGATTGATAAACAAGCACAAATTTGGGGAGGTTTCAAGTCTAACTGATCACATAATGAGTCTTAATTAGGAAGCAACCAATCTTCCCATAGTGTAACCTTCATGACAGTTGTGATTTCTTTGTTATTCTTTTTACTGAAATAAAATTGGAATTTTTAGAATTGTCTATGAATATGAGAAGTATAAACCACTTATGAAAGGCCCGATTTATTAGCTGAGCCATATGAAATTGCTCAAGTTGACAATTTTTGACTTACAAAAATAGTAATTTCCCATGGTTCAGCCTAACACCGGGTGAAACAAGCTCCAGGAACAGCTGGTACGAGGCTCACAATGGTACTTGAACAACACGCAGGTTCACAGTCCTGCTCATGAACTTGAGGTCCAGACTCAACATCCATTTGTTCTGAACAGCCAATCTCTGAGCTCTGGATTCCCTCACTGACAAAGAACGCCATTCCTCTACTCATGGTTCTTCACAGTCAAGCCTGATGAGAAAGCTAAAGTTTTAGGACTTCACTGACGAAACGGTCAATTCTCGCTGCAGTGTGGACACAGAACTTGGCCATACCTGGCAGTGTCACGGCTCACGCCCCATCGTTGCAAGCTCCATGCCGCCCCCATGCAGCTGGAGTTCCTTTTGGTCGCAGAGAACTTTAGAGGTGACAGAGATCACTCTGTTCTTCCGGACTAAAGGTGGGAAAAATCCAGTCTCATTATACCTCCGCAGAATAAAACTCAGTAGGATTTTCTAAAGTATGCAGATGCCTGTGGCCCTCCAAACCTCCTGGCCTCTGCAGTCACCACAACTCAAGCCACCAGTCGAGAGGTGCTAAGGACGCCTCCTGTATCTGTCTGGCCAGGATTTACGCCTCCCAGCTGACATCATCTGTTCACCAGTTCTGTTTACCTGTTCATTCAGTCTACCGGTTCTTTCCTCAATGTTGACTGAATTCACAGGCTGTAGCATATAATGTACTGAATACTTGGGACACGAGGGCAAGATGAATAGTCAATGTCTTTGCCCCCTGAAATCTATGATTCAGACATTAACCAAATAATCACAAAATTATATAATCATAATTTTGTTAACTGCATCAATGAAGAAATACAAAACAATACTGCACGACGGGGGTCCCCAAAATGGGTATATGTTCAGGAAGAGGGTGGCGGATGGGAGAACCATCAGATTAGACTGAGTATGTGGAAAATCAGTTCAGTACAATTTAGGCCAAAAAAATGGAGGGGGGCATTTCAGATATAATCATTAGTGAAAGGCCCTTAGGAGAGAAAGAACAGGGAGTCTTCCCTAAGGAGGTGTGTCGACTAGTCCTGTTGGGGGGAAAAGGCTAGAAACCTTGGTGAGGACTTTGGTTTTTTTCAACCTTAGTCATTTTAAGAAAAGCACTACTGCTTCAGATATCATATTTGAAGAGAGAACGTTTTCTAAATTTTATGTATGAGAGAGGAGACCTGGTTTTAGTAATTTAGTTGAATTATTAAAGGATAAAAGAAAATCATTGTGGAGTCACAAAACTTTTTAATAAGGGCATTTAGGTCCTGCTTCACACTGAGGAAAAAGGAAGGAAATCAACAAGAATAATGTCGGTAGCTGTAACCCACACCACACACTTGTTATCCCTTGGGATTCCTGATTAAGTACCTTTAACCTTGGACAATAAGCATGATGTGTGCCCTTGTCCTTCAGAAATTAGATGGTTTCTGGAAACACAAAGGTGATTGAGGTCTTGTATTTTATGTCATGTAATACAATTTCAGATCTAGTGGGAGAGTTAATATAATGTTTTGCCTCATCCAGAACTATAAGTAACCTTAACCCTGACTTGTAGTGTCTGTTTTACACATTTCTTTCCCTTTGGCACCTTTCCTAATCAAAAACGACCAAATCCCTGAGGAATTCTACATGTTCAGAGTCCAATCATATCAGGGTAGAAATTCATCTTGGGGTTCTCTCTTGACCTCTGTAGTGGGCTGTACAGTTGCCCACCCCCCACCCCCTCCAAAAATAAGGTATGTCCATGTCCTAATCCTCAAAACCTGTGAATATTATCATATTTGGGAAAAGGGTCTCGGCAGATGTAATTATATTAAGAATCCTGAGATGAGGAGACCATCCTAGATTATCTATCTGGGCTCTGAATCCACGGACAAGTGTCTTTATAAGGGACATCAGAGAGATTTGAGACAGACGGAGGAAAGGAGTATGCATGCAGCACAGGAGGAGGCAGCGTGACCACGGAGGGGTGTGGAGGGCCCGGGCAGCCACAGACCGATGGAGCCCCCTGGAGTACCCAGTGGGGTGGGGCCCTGCTGTCCTGTGATTTAGGGCTTAGGGCTTCCGGAATTATGATACATTTATGTGTTCTGAGCCACCAAGTTTGTGGAAATTTGTTATACCAATAGCAGCACCAGGAAATTAACACCGATTTTGGTGTTGAAAGGTAGCATGCTGCTATAATAAATGGCTAGCGATGCGAAGTGACTTTGCAATTATGTAATGGGTTGAGAGGGGAAGAATTAGGGAAACAAGATTTAGAAAGAGACTGGAGAGCCTCAAAGAGACCGTTGGTAGAAATGGTTGTTAAAGGAGATTCTGGTGAGGACTGAAGGAAATGAAGAGCGTGCCCGACAAGGTTCCTTTCATCTTCAAGAACACATGTATTGTCATAAAAAGGAGGTCAGCAAAAGAAGGGAACACTCCAGGTGTGGCAAGTGAGGGTGAGAGAGAGACGAGGAGCGCGGTCCTACACAGTGACAGAAAGCTTTCCGGAATTACAGTCGACGGGTGTATGAAAACGAGAACTTGCAAACAATGTTATCTGTATATTATTCAAGGGCATTTGCAGACCAAGTGCTGAAGATGGGGCCTGCTTTTCCTTTGCTGCTTAGCGTGGTGAGCAGAAAGACATACATAGAGGAACGGCTGGCAAGCAGAAAGGAAACGGCACTGGATGTTGTGTGAGGCCCTTGGGCTATTCAGACTGTAAAGGACGGTAAAACGAGGACATTCACTCTTGGGAAAGCACATTCTGGAAAAGGTGCCAAGAGTACGGCTGGATAGCGTTCATTGAAGAAATCAGGCATGTGGCTCACAGATTCACTGACCATCTCGGCAGAAGCCAGGAGTAGAGATGAGGTTACCCAGGAAAGATCTGGGGAGGACCCTCTCATCCAATGGTGTGGACCCTCCTGACATACAAGTAATAGGAGAACCACAAGATTTGGAGGAACATTACGTTAGCAGGAACATTTCCAGCCTGAACTGAAAAAGACAGTGACGGGATGGAAGGAAGAAAGTCTACTGGACTTCTGGGATCCTACAAGCAGGAAATGGACTACTAGAGCTGCTTAGTAGCAAACTTATGACACCCTTCAAGAAAAATAAAGTCTGATTCCAAGGGAAAAGCTTCTGGGTCAGACACACAGGATGGCAGAGCTGTGGACCTAGAGGGTAGAACTCTGATCCACAGAGAAATATTCTCAGGCCTTGAAACCTAATGAATTTATTTTGTCGAATTTCAAACTTGTTTGTGACTGATTATCCCTTTATTCCTTCTAATTAGTTTTTTTTTTTTCCCCTTTAGGAATGAAATGTCTATCATATGCTCATCCACAATGGCACTTTGGAAGCAGATCATTTACTTCCTAGTTTCTCTGGTCCACCAGTGGAGAAGGATTCTGACCCAGAATGGTTCACACCCCGTCTCACTCATATCTTATTTAGCTGATTTAGATCCTGAGAACTGGGATTTTTGAGCTACTTATATTTAGATGGAATTTTGGACTTGTAGCTGATGCTGTCATGGATCGAGACTCTTGAGGATGCTTGGATGGGGAGAATATGTTTTGCAGAAAAGGATGGATGTAAATTATTTGGGAGACAGAGAGCAGTAGATTACAGTCAGTTAAATGGTGGCACCCCAAAAAGATATGTCTGTGTCCTACTTTCTAGTACCTGTGAATGTTACCTTATTTGAATAAAGGGTCTTTGTAGATGTACTTAAGAATCGAGATAAGGAGATCATCCTGGTTTATCTGAGTGGGTCTCAAATCCAAGAACTAGTGTCTTTGTAAGTGAAAGATGGAGGGAGATTTGAAACAGAAGAGGAGACACAGACACAAGAGGAAGAAACAACGTGACCACAGAGGCAGAGATTGGAGTCAGGTAGAACGCTGAACCAGTCACTGGAAGCTGGAGGAAGCAAAGAACAAATTCTCCCCTGGAGGCCACAGAAGGAGCACGGTCCTGCCAACACCTTGATTTAAGGCTTCAGGTCTCCTGAATTATGAGACAATAAATGTATGTTGTTTTGAGTCACCAAGTTTGTGATAATTTGTTTTGTCAGCTATAGGAAAGTAATATAACCTTCTCTCCCAACACTGTATTTCAATTTTGATACCCATAAAGGATAATATTTTCTCCCCTAGTCAGAAATTCATACTTGTACTCAAAACAGTTATGGAAACGTCCAGGAATAGTATGTGTATATACATATATATGTATGTGTGTGTGTGTATACACACATATGTATGTGTATATATATATACACAGACGCGTACATGTATATATACTATTGTGTACATACACACACACATATATACTATTGTGTATATACATACACACACACATACACATACACATCTATATACACACATATACACAAAACACACAGCGATAATACCCTTTAGGAAACGAGAGGTGATTAACCAACTGCTACGGGGCTCAGGGACGGCCTCCTCCTGTGCAGGCACCAAGTCTGAAGGGAGAATTAAGATGACTTTTATGACAAGAGCCATGATGTGCAACAGGCAGCCTTGCATATGATTTGTAGACAAAAAAAGTTGCTCTGTCATGGGAAAACCCTCACCACAAAAACCAATGTCATTTATTTGTATAAGGGCCAGACCCCTTCAAAAGGACTGTGGGGCAATTAACAGAAGAAAACACCATGTAATGTGTGTCTTTCATGTTCCCTCTAATTTGAGTATTTACTCAAAAAAATCTGAAAACATTTATGCGTAAAAATATATGTACCCCTTTGCAGCATTATTCACAGTGGCCAGGACATGGAAACAAACAAATGTCCTTCGATTGATGATTGGTTAAAGAAGACGTGGTACATATACCCAGTGGAATACTATTCTGCCATAAGAAAAGGTGAAATACTGCCATTTGCAACAACAAGGATGGATCTTGAGATTATCATGCTAAGCAAAGTAAGTCAGATAGAAAAAGTAGAGAACCATATGACTTCACTCTTATGTGGGATATAAAATTGAAAGCAACAAACGAACAACACAAACAAAAAATCATAGACGCAGACAACAGTTTAGTGGTTACCAGAGGGTAAGGGGGTGGCTGGTAGAAGAGGGCAAACGGGGTCAAATATATGGTGATGGAAGGAGAACTGACTCTGAGTAGTGAGCATACGATTTATATGATGTATTATAGAATTGTACACTTGAAACCTATGTAATTTTACTAACCGATGTCACCTCAATAAATTTAATAAACATTAAAAAAAATAAAAGTATCTTAGTCACTTAAAAAAAACTGCAATTCTTGACTCTATCTTTTGATTTAAATCAGGAAGGCATGGCTAGCACGTGAGGAAGTAGAAAGAGTAAACCCTCTGGGCACCTAACGGAGCTCTAACTGCAGACCAGCAGTTTGCAGAAAATGCTCGCAAAGGCCTTGAGGCTGTTTGCTGGGGGAGGGGCCAGGACGAGGGACAAGCATGAGGACAGCAGCCCCCAGGCTGACTCTCCCTTCTCAACCCACCGCATGTCATGTTTCTTCTGTTTTACATGCTGGCTTCTGCATCGTACTTCTAAGAAGACTGCATCTCTACACCACACTTGAAAAAAACTAGCATAGATCTCTTTTCTTGGCTCTCAGTGCTTGCCTGCTTAAAGCAAGACCTGAAGAGTGTGGAGCTGTCATCTTCCCAGTTCTGAGTTTTAAATCATGGTGCAATGAGCAGGGCTGAAGCCATACGCTTTCTTACATGAAATTAGTAGAGGGAGAAAAAAAACATTTTGCTAGGTTAGTTTGTTTCTGTTTCCTGTCACATTTGATAAAGACTGCTAGAGATAGTTTATTAATTTTCTGCTAAAAGATGATCTTCACCTTGCAGGAATGTTGAATGTTCTTGCACCTTAAGGGTTTCATTACAATTTGGAATTAGAGCGGTATTAATTTTTGATGACAGAAATGGAGGCTAGCAGCAAACAGACGTGTGATTTGCTCGGTATTGCTCGTATGCCAGCGTGCACATCCTAACGTCTCTTGTCCCCAAAGTAAAAGCTGATTCTTCCTCTATACAACCTCTGCCTCCTCCAGTACTCCAGGCAAATCAGGGAGCTAGCATCGGAACACCCAAAGCGGATTTTCAGCGTGCAGCCTCCGATGCGAAGCATGTCAGACAACGACCACACCTTCACATGCATTCCAGAGGCTCCCTGCCCACGCCTCCCGTGCGCCTCTTCTGCAGATGGCTGCATGGCCGGACACGAACGATTTTCTTCACTGTGTCATTCCTTTGGGCACATATGAAATAAGCCATGCTAATTCAAGGGAGAAGTCCCCTTCACAGTAATGTTTTCAGATTTAAAAAAAAAAAATCTAACTGGCTCTTTCTATTAACGTTATTTCAGTATTTCAGTTGATAGTGAAATCAATGCATCAGACTGGCATTTCTGACCTAGACTATATCATCGTTTTAATCAATCATCGTAGAGACATTCAAAGTAAATCCCCCTTGGCAGTCAAGAGAGCTGAGAGTGAAGGCCAGAGGGAGGTAGCAGCATTCTAGATGACACAAATCAAATGGATTTAGGAAAAAAACAACTTGTAGAGGTCACCAGGAAAGGAATTTTACACGACAGTGCTCTGATTTGGTCAATATTTTGCAAAACTACATTTCCTCCTGTGCCACGTTTAGCATAACATAGCTAGTTTATTGTACACCGGAAATACAAAATTATAATAAATCAAGGTAGTAAAGGAACCGCAACTGGCACCATTGTTTTATGAGATTCTATCGGATTGCTCTAGAATTATGCCTTTTCACTTGTTAGTTCCATACATTACTTGGAATTATAAACTATTTAGTAAGAATACAGAGATGTGTAGGCTTGCCATTTGAAAATTTGTGGTAACAGCAACTGAAAAAGAAAAAATAAAAAGAGTGATTTGCTTCTTCCATTTCATCATTTTAAAGGAACTTGACGAGCTGCTCTAAGGCAACTCCATTAGGGAAAGCTTTAATTAAAGAGTAAGACATCATTTAATGATCAGAGTAAACAGATCAGCATGGAGGCTAGTGAGAGCTTGTTTTTCTTACCAGCTAAACAGAGAAACCTTTTACCAAGGAGGATGAGGAACTGATGCTCATTTTGCTGCAACTTTTAACAAGGGGACATTAAGTAATCAAAGAAATAATGGTAGACTGAAGCTTTGGGATGGTGATACAAGTGTGCTCTTTAAAAGTTTTCCAACATTTTTTTAACTTCTGATACTCTGAAGTTCATGAGAAACCATAACCCTCATCTCTGCAATATTAGTTTCTTTTAATTTTGAAAATTATTGTCTCTTCATCCATTCTCATCCACACACAGGTAGTGACTCTAAAGTGTTACTAAATGACCGGAGACCTCCATGCTCCTTAAAAACGTACCATATAGTTTAGTATAGCCTTCCTTGTGCAGATTTAATTCACATGAAGAACAAAGCTAGCATTAGTAGTTTTTCTACATTCAACAGTGGCTTTTCAATCTATTCATTTAGCTGTATGTGATGCTCATTCATTATGTCTACTGTAGAGCATTCCATTGAAAGAACCCACTGTATTTACTTTACGTCACTTTTGCAGGGCACCTAGGATACTTTCAGTTTTCTGTGTGAAACAGTGTTGCAAAGACCATCACCCTGTATGGCTGCAGCATGAGTTTTAATTCGGGCTTGCAGGCTGTGGGGTGGGAAGTAGTAACAGGGGGGTACTGGATTAATGCACACCTGATTTCATTAATTTCTCAGGAACTGCTCTCCAGAGAATCTGTGACCATTTACATCTCACCAACAGAGCCCCAAGTGGTCCTACTGTCACCAGCAGTTGAAAAGATGTCACTTTCTAATTTTAGTCATTGTGATGGTATAAAGTAGTATCTCATGGTTGTTTTAACACTATTTTCTGTCTACTAGAAACATGGAATCTTTCTTCATATACAGTTTCCTCTTTAAGAAGTTGTTTTTTGTACCATTTTTCTATCAAGTTTGATGTCTTTTGTTATTATTATTGTTGTTGATTTGAAAGCATGGTTTATATATGCTACATAGTGATACTTGAGTTTTACGTACTGAAAATATTTTCTTCGGATTGTTAATTTTGTGCATAGTGTCCTATGTAGAATACAAATCCATAATTTTGATCTGGTCAAATTAATAAATTTTTTACTTTACCATTAATTTTCTCATTCTTCGGGTTGTCATTCTTTTCTCTTTAAAATAACTTCTTCATTTGGCTGCCTGGACTTCCTTCCTTTGGGCTCCTTTTCCATAAGTCTGACTAATCCTCAGTCTCCCCTTCTTTTTCTTCTTAATCTCTTCACTTCTATTTCCTCATTCAAGGTCCATCTTCAACCTTTTTTTCAATTTGCATTCACTGCACAGGCAATCTCATCCAATATCAAGACCATAACGAACAGCTACATGCTGGTGAGTCCCAAATCTCTACATACTATCAGCACCCTTCCTCCCCCTGCAGACTGGTCCATCTAAGTCCTCACTGAACCACGAATCAGGCATGCTTCTCCTGGAGACGCAGAACCAGTAGGAGATACATACGAAAGGATCTGAGGCAGTCAGTCGGCTGTGCGATGGTGGGCCTTGGCTGAGAAACTCAGAACTCTGGAGAGGAGACCATAGGAAGGACAGAAGGGACTCTTGGGTGATATCCACAGGGACAATTCCTTCCTCTTCATGGAAGCCTCAATTCTACCTTTCAACTGATAGAATGGGCCCACCCAGATTACCTGGGATAATCTCCTTTACTTATAGTCAACTGCTTATGGACTTTAATCATATCTACAAAATAAGTTCACAGCAATTCCTAGATTCTTACTTAACTAACTGGAGACCATGGTCTAGACAAGTTGATACACAAAACCACCAAACTCACTAACGTATCTCAAATCAATTTTCTCCCCAACTCTCAAGCCTTCTCACATATTTACCCCACCTGGTTTACGTCAACCCCATGCTACCAGTTCCTTCCACCTACGCAGTACCCATCAATCATCTGGCTCTCTTATACCTTGCATCCAGTACACTGGCAAAACTTGTTATTTCTATCTTCAAAATACATCCATACAATGACCAATCTCTACCAGCACTACTGAACTGTGGTCCAAATCATGCTCATCTATTTCCAGCTTTACGGCAACAGCCTCTCAGCAGGGCTTGGTGCCTTCAGCCTTACTGCCCTCTGCTTTCTTGCCTACACAGTGGGCCACACAGAACCTATGAAGTTGAGACGTGTCACCGCTCTTCTTTAAATACCCAATCACTTTCAATCACAGAGAAAAAGAAATGTTTGTTCAGTGGATGAATAGATGTCTTTTTCTTTTATGGATTTTTTTTTAACTGGGGGAAGACATTAACTTATTTTGTACAATATCTGTCTGTCCTATGCTGCGTAAACTAGATGCTTTAATTAATGAAAACTGTACTGTGTACTATTTATTAAGCATTTACTGGGTGCCCTGACACTTTTCAAAGAACTGTAAGTGTTTTCATGGCTAAGCCTTGTAACAACACTAGGAAGCCTGTATTCTTATTATCTGCTTTCATTCAAGAAAACCGAGGCACAGAGACGTAAGCATCTTGCTCAGATTCACAGCGTGTAAGTGATGGAGCTTGTATTTGAACAGACACTCAGACTTTAGTGCCTGTACTAAAATTTATTTACTGAGGGAAGGAACTATGATCCTTGTTTATAGGGATAAAGAGGTTAAGAAAACAGAAGGTGAATGAGGTTAGAAATGGTCCAGACCTTCCAACATAGTACTAGTTTGCAAAGACACATATACAGAGGGTGCCAAAAAAATGTATACACATTTTAAGAAAGAAGAAAACTATTAAAATTGTAATAATATATACCAATAACAAAAGGTGAATACTAGTCACATTTGACTCCTGCAATGACAAGAGGTGCTCAAAGTCGTTCCCATCAGCGTCCAGACACTTCTGATGACAGCGAACTACTGCTTGAGCAACGCTGACCACTTGTAAACATATTTTTGGCACCCAAAGTACTCAAAAATGTGAGAAATTTGCTAAGACAGACATAATTATGCATGATTTTGTGGAAATAATTAGTAGAAAAATGACCAAATAAACACCAATAGACTGTGTAAATTGCTTGAAACATCTTAGAAGTAATGCTTTAACATTGCTTGAATATTTTCAGTGTTCAAAATTTTCTGGGGAATCAATGCTCTATTTGTAAAATGAAGGAGCTACACTGATCCATAAACACAGAATTTAGGGAGTTTTTATTTCTAATCAAATAATAAAAAGAGAGTACAGTTGCTGTCACCAGTTGCTGTCACTTGTCTTTCTCCTTGGAAGGCTATGCTGTCTGAATATACCCGTGTAAAGGAGAAGGAATGATGAGAAATGAAGATCTGAAATCTAAATAAGACAAATTAAAATACCCTTGTTTTACCATGATTATTGGTTTTACTGAAACTATTCCAATTATAATTGACTTTGCTTGTGAATAAAATCATACTACCATGTTTCCCTGAAAATGAGACCTAGCCGGACAATCAGCTCTAATGTGCCTTTTGGAGCAAAAATTAACGTAAGACCTGATCTTACTTTACTATAAGAATGGGTATAATATAATATAATATAATATAATATAATATAATATAATATAATATAATGCAATACTTGGTCTTACGTTAATTTTTGCTCCAAAAGATGCATTAGAGCTGATTGTCCAGCTAGGTCTTATTTTCAGGGAAACAGGGTATGCAAGAAAACAGACATGGCTTAGTACACCTCTGGGGTCAAATCTACCTGACTTTTTGTTTTTTTTAATAGGTTTATTGGAAACCAGTCGCCACATCCATTCTTTTACATTTTGTCTGTGGTTTCTTTCATGCTAAGAGACAGAGCTGAGTAGTTGTGGGAATGACAGTATGGCCAGCATTGCTGAAAATATTTACTATCTATCCTTTTACTGAAAGTTTGCTGACCACTGCTGTAAAAAAAGAGGGAAAAAGAAGCCCCTGTAAATTATTATCATATTGTAAGATTTAAATTTAGATTTAGTAAACTTGTAAAAATTGTTGTTTTCTTTCTGCAATTGTCCCAAAATGTACAGATGAAGAAGACAGAATCTGGATCATAAGAGAAAAACTCACCCTAGAGGCACAAGTGGCCATTATGGCTTCTTACAGGGAGGGGCTTGTGTTTAGATAGCAAATCTATTTAAAATCATCTGACACAAATTGCAAGGCAACCTTTGAGCTTTCACAACCCTGTGGGACTCATTTGTTTGATTCACTGTCCTGCTGTCCTCACATCAGGACTTCAGGGTCCATAAAATGTGGTAAGACCCAGGATGCATCTAAAGAGAGACCATGAGTGAGGGCAGTACCCCTTCGCTTGAGTCTCTGTGGGCCTTTCTCTCCATCCTCCAGCCCCACTTTGTCTCTCCCTTTGTTTATGCTTTTGCTGCCCTGGTACTCATTGTGAAGGCTCTCTTGTCAATCATTCTTAACATTCACCTACAAAAATCAGCAGCACCAGATCCATTTCTTTTATGATTCAGAGACACTATTACGATATGAAAAATAATCTATTAAAAATAGAATGTCTTCAATGGAAAATAAGAGTTATCTAGAAAGTAAGCTTCTATTTAGGGGGCAGCATCAAAATAAAGCATTACAGGAGTATATCAGTCACTGTTGATTTATATTATCGTTATATATATATATAACTAAAAATTGTTGCATAGTATATAATTTCACATGTATGAAGAATTATTTGATATTAAATTATTTACCTGCTTTTAATTTTTTTCCTAGTTAAAAAAATTATCTTCCCCACTGGCATCTTATTTTTCAATATTTGTTTATTTATTTATTTATGTTTGAGAATGCATCTATATCCAGGAAGTATTTGTACATATTAACTTACACAATTACTAAATGGAAATACCTTCATTCATCAATTATCTGCTCAAAAGTTAAAAAATTATAAGCTTTCTGCAAGTGAGAATACAAAAATGGTTCCAAGTTTAAATAATATAACCCATTAAAATAGTAATATTCAGAAAAACTATCAAAATATAGGGGCTATAGGCAAAATTATACTCAGAGAACTACTCATGATTTTTTTTTTTTTTTTTTCTTAAGGGAATGAAGGATAAAGAGTTCAACTCAAGGAGTAAGAAAAACAGTACGAGAACAAACTTAAAATGGATGAAAGAAGAAACAATAAAGATGAAACCAAATCCCACCATTTTTAAAATGAAAAATAGTATTTTTAAATTGAAGACTTGGTTTGAGGGACATGAAGGGATCCAACAAAACCTGAATATAAACAGTGGGAAAGGATGATATCCAAGCAAAACTAATCAAGAGAAAAGGGGAAAAAAAAATAAACCAAGGATGATGAAGGACACTTAAGAATATACAGGCAAGAGTTAAAAATAAATTATAAATGAGTATATGCAAATATACAAAGTCTGACAATTAAGTTAGCGAACTCATCCTAGAAAAAGTGCTACATACCTCATTGCTGAATATCACTATATTCACCTTCGAAGTACTCCCCTTGGGAAGCTATGCACTGACGCCAGTGCCTCGTCCACCCTTCAAAGCAATTTTGAAACTTTTTCTGGAATGGCCATCAGAGCTGTCATCATATTACCCTTGATGTCCTGAATGTCATCAAAATGTCTCACTTTCAACATTTCCTTTGTCTTTAGGTAAAGAAAGAAGTCATTGGGGGCCAGATCAGGTGAGTAGGGAGGGTGTTCCAATACAGTTACTTATTTACTGGCTAAAATCTCCCTCACAGACAGTGCCGTGTGAGGTGGTGGTGCATTGTCGTGATACAAGAGCCATGAATTGGCGAAAAGTTCAGGTCACCTAACTTTTTCTCGCTGCCTTTTCAGCACTTCCAAATAGTAAACTTGGTTAACTGTTTGTCCATTTGGTATAAATTCATAACAAATAATCCCTCTGATATCAAAAAAGGTTAGCAATATCGTTGAAAATAAGTTTAAGAACTTAATTGTCAGACCTCGTATATTCACATATGGTAACCTCATTTAAAAAAGATATATGACTTCGTAGTTTTTCAAAGTCATTCTGTTTTATTCCCAAGTGGTAACTGTATCTATAAATTTTTAAAATTCTAAAATATTTAATAATTTTATGCACATTAAATAGAAGAGAAAAATAAGTTCATATCCTGAAGTGAGACAGAACGCAATCTTCATTTAGATTCTAATTAGAAGTTGAAAGCAAGAAAACTGTAGATTCTCTTTGGTGACTACAGTGTTTTTGTTTGTTTGTTTGTTTGTTTTAAATAAACTTTAATTTTTAGAAGATTTTTAGGTTCACAGCAAAACTGAACAGAAATTAAAAAGTTCCCACATATCCTCTCCCTGCGCTGACAAACACACAGCCTTCCTCACGACCAACATCCTACACCAGAGTGGAACATTTATTACAACTGATAGACCTACATGCACGTCAGAATCATCCAAAGTCCATAGGTTACCTTTGGGTTCACTCTTGGTGTTGTACATTCTATAGGTTTTGACAAATGTCTGGTGACATTCATTCACCATGATAATATCATACAGAGTAGTTTCACTGCTCTAAATATCCTCTGGGCTCTGCCTGTTTTTCCCTCCTTGCCCCCTAACCCCTGGCAATCACTGATCTTTTTACTGTTTCCATAGTTTTTCCTTTCCTAGAATGCCATATAGTTGGGATCTAGCCTCTTTAGATTGGCTACTTTTACTCAGTAATATTTATTTAAGATTCCTCCATTGTCTGGATGGACCACAGTTTATGTATGTGTGCAGGCTTTGTACATAAATTTTCAACTTATTTGAGTAAATACCAACGTGTACAATTTCACTGAGTTTTTAAAGAAATTTAACTGAAAAATTTTAGATGATACTTGTTTTTTTCTAATTTACTACAACTGCCAGTGCTCTCTATAATATTATACCCAGCCCTCTTACTTTTTTTTTAACTTGCTTTGGGAATTTGAGATTTAACTATAATATAACCACTTAACCAAGGTGGAGGGGTATGTATTTTCTGGTAGGAGACAGCCATTTTTCATCTAAGAAGGCAAAATAAAACTTCATACATAAATTGTATATATTTTAATTCACCCTTTGACTTTGGGACACTAGTCTAAGGATCCCTGAGGAAGAAATCCCTGATTCTTATCAGTTGCCTATGGGAGACTTCAGAGTACTTTTCTTTAGAGATCTTTAGTAATGAAATTCTTTTTCTGGATATATTCTCCTAAGGACTAGGAAGTGGCCATATAAGACCTGGTTTTGGTCTGAATCTAGCATCAAAAAGAAATATTCCAGCCCTGTCTATTTCACAAAGATTTTGTGAGGAATATATGAACTAAATAAAACCTTCACATGCTACACAAATATCAAAGAAAGTTCTGAGTGACTCTCCACTTTATACTCAATTAATAAAACTCTGAGAAATAGGTTGAACTTTGAATAATCAAGGTCCGGTTCATCACAGGGCATGCCTTTAGTTGACAGGATGGGTTAGACTGATTATGTGCATGTTATTTGCCGATTGCTGTGGAGTCATTGCTTTCCTGGAGAGTCCATAGCATTGTGGAAGAAACAGCCTTACTGGGGGTGAGGGGCACTCATTTACTGCCACGGGAGTGAGGGGGACTCGTTTACTGCTATGAACTTGTCATCATGGTCTACTTTACACTGGCAGGCTTTGTTGACTGAGCATGTAAGGTGATCAGAAACCCATTACTAGGCTTGTTTAGACAGGGCAAGTGAATCATGGAGGAAAGAGATACGGAAGAAATTTCGTATTGCCTCTAGATGGAAACATAGCTCCTTATTGAAGAAAAAGTGACATTTTCCAAGTAACAATTATCTGCACAGCTATGTGTCTTAATGACTAAATTGAGTGTAAAAATGGCATACAAATTCATCAGAGAGTATCTGCATAGTTAATTATGTCTGAAATAATAAATGTGTGATTTCCACAGGATAAGGTAAACAGCCAACTAAAATAAGATGTGATATACACTTTCTCTACTCATTAGTCAAAGCATAAAACATTTTAACATTGCTTAAATAATTTACTTACACTAAAATAAAGGATTTCCCTTCAAACATTAATAGGGTATTGTACAATCTGGGAGTCAATAGTTGTTACATGATAGTTATGTAAATAATTCACGACTCCATTCAGCAGAAAGGAAGTCAGGCATTTCTGCAGTGCTAATATCTGAGGTCTGCCATAGATTTCTCCACTGGCCCAAGCTACCTCCAGTGGCATCTCACAGATGAAAGCTGGAGAGATTCTGGTGCTAAATTCTGCTTCTGTTTCTCTCCATGGAAATATTTTCTGTGAGCTTTTATTGATTGTTACTAAAATCTGAGTACTACTGTTCAGGTGCTGTGAAAGGGGACAGATAAAAACTGCATGATCATAGTTAGCTTCCTGAGCAAAACTAAAATAGGAATAAGCAAAAATAAATACACAAAAACTAGCAAAAGTTTATATATGTATCAGATAAGATACTTTTAATATTCAAATCTCAACAGAGTTCATAATTTAGTATGCAAGAGAAATCGTATGTTTATAGAGTAATTTGACCTAATACAATACATAAAGTAGATTCTGTGACCAAAATATATAACACAAGTGAGACTCAGGAAGGCACAGAATCACAAAACACTTCCGGTAGGACTCATCTGAGATTCGAGTGTGAGTAACACATGAAGACATGCATGGAAGAGCGGAAGCCATTCCAGGGCAGTGGGTGGAATCCAAGTGAAGACACTGGCAGAGAGGAAAGCTTGGGTTTCTGCTCTCTGACTGTTTGAGCAAACATCCCTGCTTTTGTCAAGTTTACACAGGAAACAACACAGTGGACATGACTCTCCATAGAAGATGACGTGTCCTCAATGTATTGTCAAATGAAACATTTCAGTTCTCCACCCATCCTTAATGACCTCATCCCAAATTAGTCTTTCCAAAGTTTTAATTCTCTGATTCGTTTGGGTTATGGGTCATAACATATGGCCAAATGTTTGAAGGAAACATATTGCTAAAAGGAGAGAATGACTGAATTATATAACAAAGGTGTGAGTACGCTGGAATTTCCCTTTTTATTTGGACACTTACAATTACAGGGAGTATACATATCATATAGCATCACTGTGTTTATGCTGTGGTGGCACTAGGAAAATCCAGGAAACTGAAAACAAAGAAAAATCAGTGCTGTCATTGGCCTACCCATGCATCCACACCCTCTCCGCGGCCTGCACCCTGAGGCATAGGTGGCATGTGTCCTTGCTCCAAGATGCTCACCAGCATTTCGGCAACGGTTCATAACAGTAGCCTGGCCACATCAGAAAAAAATGAAGGCCCCCACTTAACCCATTTGTCATCACTAATGGATTATATAATGGGGTCCAATTGTATTCAATCTATTCTACCTAGATGTGCTTGAAGATGCAGCTAGAAATGAGAAGCTGATGCTAGAAAATGCTTCCATTCATCTGAGAAGCCCTTTTCCATCAATAGATTATAAGCATTATCAGAATTTATGGAGACAGATCATTCATCATTTTTTCTCACCACACCTAAAAACACAGAAAGTAATCAGCACCTACATCTAACTCTAGACACACACACGTGACCCCAGAGCAGACTCACACACAAATCCACACACTCCCCACTACATCCCTGTTGGACCTGACAGTTAAGACACGGTTAATCAATTTGACACAACACACAGCTCTTAGCTATAATGAGCACAAAAAGAAATGGCTGACTTTTTAAAAGTTAAGCACAATAAAATACATCTATAGCTGAAACATTACAGAGCAGCATTTCAATCCTCCTTCCTTAGAGGACATTTAAATGTTATAGAGCACCAGGAAAAGAATTGCCAAACCAACTGCTATCTATCACTGTTCATTTTAGACATATAAAATGACCACAATGCTGTAAAAAGTTAATTATTTAGATATACTCATGGTGATGGTTAGCTTTTTTGGGGAGGGGTCATTTTTTCTCTAATCTCACAAACAAAAGACAGTATTTCAAAGTTGATTTCATTTGATTGTTTGTTTAGATTCCAGGCAAATGATAATATTCTAGATTATCCTAAAGATTATATATAGACTCAAAAACTCTGCTAGTCAGTAGTGTATCGTTACCCTGACAACGTCAAATTAAGCAGCAGACCCTCATAATAACACAATTATTGTAGTACCTCCAAATTTGAACAGCTTTGTCTCCTTGCTTTTATAACTGTGCCATATCTATATTAGAAATGACGTTTGAATGAACTATTTTATGGTTACTGTATGTGTTCTCAAAATATGAAACTAAAAATGTCATTTAAATATTCAATACATGCCCACAAAGGTGAGTTTGAGGTACATTACCCACCCAAGGCTTAGAATTTTCAGTTGATTTTGCCTTTCTGAGCACCATAACTTTATTTTCAACACAAAAAAACTGTTATTTTCTCGGCAGCAAAGAGAAGATGCCTCAAATTAACAATGCTGCAATTGGGGGCACAATGATTCAGAAAGTAATTTTTTTGTACTTCCTATATCTTTTCAGGCACACAGCATTAAAACAACATCCTATTAAAAAGCTTTATAAAGTCATAATAGGCAAGACAGTCTCAAAGTCAACTATGTCAGCTAATAAACCTTCAGAGTCATTATGCTCTTTATTGGCTATTCCGTTTATACCCTATACAAATAAAACTTGTTCGAATAAAAGCAATTTTAGATTTCCTAAAAACATTAGATACACACATATTCGGGCTGAGATGGAAAGTGAGATTTCAACTTCTCTGATGCCCAACAGCACGAGCCAGCGTTGGGATGTGTGGGCACTCAGGGTGGAGGGCACCAGGCTGGAGATGTAAGAGGTGCCCCCTCTCCACAGCACCACTAGCCATGTGCAGCTCAATTAAACTAATTAAATCCAAACTAAGTAAAATTAATTAAAAGAATTAACTAATTAAAACAAAATCAAATGAGAAATCCATTTCCTCAGTTGCTCTGACAACATTTCAAGTGCTCATGGCTAGTGGCTACTGAACCGACGGCGTGGAATGGGACCTATCGATCGCTGCAGAGAGTAATTTCAGGCAGCCCTGGATGGACTACGTGAAGTAAGCTTTAATTTAACATGCCGAAAGTGTCAAATAACCTGGCCAGCAAAGCATTTCTAGTTCTAAGAATATGCAAAGCTTGCTTTCATTTGCTTATTTTAACATGGATTTCTTTAAAACTTTTTACTGTATGTACAGATTTAAAATTGCAGATAGCTGTCAACTCCATGAATTTGCACAGACAGACACAGAACCCACATGTAACAAGCACCTGGACAAAGACAGAGCACTGATTACTGGGAACTCCAAACTACCCTCTGCTCCTCATCCCCACCTCCTCTCCTCCAGTCACCACACCCCAGCAAGGGTGGTCATTATTGTGACTTCTACCAATACAGGTTATTATTGCTCATTTTATTTTATATAGAAGGGATCATGTATTATCTAATCTTCTGTGTTCAACTTTGTTTTCACATGAGATTATGTCTGCGATAATTTTTCATTCATATTATTATGTGCATTTGTAAATGGTCAATACACATTGCCTATAGCAGGATTCAGCAAATGTTAAGAGTTGGATAGTAAATATTTTCAGCTCTGTGGGCCATTTGGGCTCTGTCATAACTACTTAGCTCTGCATTGCAGAGTGAAAATAGCCACAGCCAATACATGAATGAAGGGGTGTGGCTGTGTTCCAATAAAACTTTATTTACAAAAACTGGCAGTGGGCTAGATTTGGCCCATGGTCTGTAGCTTGCTCGCTCATGCCGGTTAGTTTTCCACTGTGTGACTACACCACAGTCCATTCATCCAACTGTGGGCGTCTGGGTAATCTCCAGTTTGGGTTATTAGTGCCCTGTGAACACGTTTCTGTGAATATCTGTTAATTCCCTCTTGCTCCTCTTCTACCTGGCATGCACCCACCTCCCTATTCGGATACTCATCCTTTAGTACATACTTTAAATCTGACCCTCTGCTATGGGGGGAAGATGCTGAAATCCTAACCCCAGTAGCTGTGAATGTGACCTTATTTGAAAATTGGGTCTTTGCAGATGGTCAAATTAAGATGAGGTCATTTGCAAGGGTCCTAGTAACACGAAGACAAAGGGGAACTTTGAACACAGAGATAAGCAGAGGGAAGGCAATGAAGACACAGGGATAAAGGCATCTACAAGTCCAGAAATGCCTGAGGCTCCCACAAGCTAGGACAGAGGCGTGGAGCAGATCCCCCTCATGGGCCTCAGAACAACCTATCCTTGTCACACCTTGACCTTGGACTTCTAGCCTCCAGAAAGTGAGACAATGAAGTTGACGCCACCCACTCAATCTGTGCTATTTGGTTCCACAGCCCCGGCACACTAATACCCCTCCAAGAGAGGTCTTCCCAGACCCCCGTCGCCAGTAGCACTCTCCCTATTACTACCACTTGGCCTTGTTTATTTTACTCATTTCTTTTGTTTGCTTTCTGTTTTCCCTGCTAGAATTAAATTCATGAGCGCCAAGTGCTTGTCTTACTTCTACTCCACTCAGTTTCCCTTACATAGTATTGTAGATGATCAATAAATATTTTTGAGATAAATGCATGTGTAAGGTCTCCAGTGTTACAAATTTTAGCTGGCACTTTGGAACTAAGAGCAAAGGGAGTCGTCAGATCCACAAACACAAGGTCAGCTAATTGGGGGAAAATTAATGGTTTCAGAAGACCCAGACCGAATGACGTTAATAAGAGCAGGGTAAGAAGAATTTTGAGGAGTGGAAAAACGAAAGTCTCTGAAAATAGTATTTATTGAGTCTTGCTATGAACCCATTATTGTAGTGGGCATTTGAGTTTTAGTGCTCTGCTATCTCCTAGCTTATTTCACTTCTGTAGACCTCTCTTCATCTACACAATGAAGAAAGTAGTGTTACCTGCACTATAGGATCACTGAAGGGAAAAGCATGAAAATGCCAACAATTCACTCTGTATTCATCCAGTACAGCAGATGTGCAATAAATGCAAACGTCCAGAATTCACAGCGCACGTCACGGAAGAGGAACTACACGCTGACAGCTTCTGCTCAAGGGCCCAGAGCTTGCAAGGGGCATGAGCAAGTTGGAACCCAGGGTTATCTGGCCTAGCTGATCATTCAGCACCTATTTCTGTGCTCTTTCCAGATATTGATTAGAGTTATTGGCTGGATTAATAGTCATTCCTCAAGAATGAAAGCCTCTTTTATTTTTAAAGAGAAAGCAAAGTTGGCCGCTTTGGAAGGTGCCTCAGCTTTCTAAGACGTGGCCAGCGCTCAGAACAGGGCCTGACGCGTGTGTCTGGGACGCACACTACAGAGCCCCCAACTGGCAGCAGCTGTGGAGGTGTAGGAACAAGGGACCGTCCATTCAGAGCTGGCTCAGGGATGAGGACATCATCAGGTCCTTCCTGACTCTGATTTCACACAAGCAGAGCCACTTTGCTTGGAGAGCTTTAAAAATGCTTATTCTAACGATGGAACCTTAAAATTCTAACAGAAAAACTTAAACCTGATTTGCAGCATTGCCAGCAATGCTCTGGCCCACAGAACAACCTTCAGGGTGACACGTGCCAGTGAGCACAGGCAAATCGTGGCCACCGCGAGTGACCGTGCAGCCTGCAGAAATGGACATATCCCACATGACAATCTGGCTGGCCTGTCTAAAGACAGTGTCTTCATCTTTTGCCTCTAATAAAATATGTACATCTCCCTGGCCAAATAGATATAGAAGGTGCCAAAAAATACATGCGCATTTTTGCAAAGGAAAAAACTGTATTAAAATTATGCTGATGGGAACCACTTTGAGCACCTCTTGTATTAATAATTGCATAAGTCAAACTTATATTCATCTTTTGTTATCGGTATATATTGAGTATTACAAATAATACAGTTTTTTCCTTCCTTAAAATGTGTATCCATTTTTTGGGGTACCCTCTGTATATGCTTCAGATTGGTAGAAAATTAAGATTTTTTCCTATAACTTTAAATATTTGCCAAAATGGATTTAAAAGCAAAACAAAGTCCTTAACTGCAATTATTGGAAGTCGGTACTCTGTCCATATTCTTAAGAATGCAGGCGTGTATGTAAATACACATCTACACACAAAACACTGATGTTCACTAGGCATATTTAGTGAGATTTCTGCTCTTTGGGAAGGAGTATATTATGACCACGTTCTCTGTAATCTCAAACCCGCTGGCTTAAGGACATTCACGGGGAGAAGGGAGGTCCAGAATAACCACTGGAAGAAGTCAAGGGTCTCTGGTTTCCGACAGAGCAGGCAGCACGAATGCCGCCTGCATGAATGTGTACGGATGCCACACAGACAATGAGTGTGAAATAAGACGGCACTGGCCACATATTATCAGTAATGCTGAGTGAACTGACAACATCTTCAAAGGCAAGAAGATATCCGACGTCAATACAAGCCCTAACCTCATTCTATTTGAGATTTTAAATCTAAATAATAATCCAGTGTTTCCTTGTCACTCAAAACCGGTAGTTGACTAAAAAATTAAAATTTACAGAGGATTTATCTTTGGAACACAACGTGACTAGATACGAACTCTGTCCTACCGCGCGCACGCACACACGTGCGCTACAATAGGCATGGGACAACCGTGTGAAAAATAAGCAATTAAATATCTACAACTGAACACCTAGCCCTTCATAGAACCAAGCGACATGCACCCTTTGTGGTTTAACTTTGCCGATGCCCTGGCTGTCTGATTCAGCGCTCCCTATTCAGAGACATGTCTGCTTCTTTGGGGACATTTTCTGCCTGCCGATGACAAGAACGCTGTGCCAAAATAAATTCTGGATTCCAGTTTTAAATTGAATCTCACCCTCCAGAGGAAATCATAGATGGCAGATGCCTGTTAAATCATCAACTTTTAATTAAATCCTTTGCAGCCATAAGATCCCTATACTCAACAAGGGGATAAATGCATTGTATTTTAATTTAGTTATTTTTTTTTGTACTAAGCTGACTGCAAAAAAACAGTGCATGATATTTACCAAGTCACCAAGGATGGCTTCACTATGACTTCTTGATCATAGCTTAGTACAGTGTTTAAAAAGATTAGAGTCAGCAACTTGGAGTCAAATCTTGGCTCCAGAGCCTATTAAGTCTGTGACCTTGGCCAAACCAAATGACTCTCCTTAGTCTCAGTTTCCCAGGCAGATTGAATTACTGGCTCCAATTCTCACCCCATCCCTCTATAACCATGCCACCACCATGGCCTATTTGGGGATGGAGGCTATTACTCCTGCTCTTGACTTTGAGCTTGACCATGGGACTTGTTTAAGCCAAAGACACACAAGGAGGGGTCCATGTGTCACTTCTGAACCTAGGTCTCAAGAAGCCTCGTGTACTCCTGCTCACTTTCTTGCATTTTCTCATTGGCAAAAGAAAAGCTTATCCTGCTTGGCTGCTGCTTTTTTATCTTGAGTCCCATGATCAACACATGAGGTGTGAAGTGTTCCCACCCAACCTACCTTAGATGAACTGCCCCAGTGGACTAGCACGCACAGGAGGACTCAATGCAGATGTCACATCACTGAGCTATTGTAATTGCTTGGTACACAGCATTGTAGTAATAGTGAATAGATACAATTTTCTTATTTGTGAAATGAGTATTAAGATGTCCTTTTAGTCACAGAATTGTTGGAAAAATTAAATGGAATATTCATTTAAGAAATCATAAATGCGTACTACCATGTTTCCCAGAAAATAAGACCTAGCCAGACCATCAGCTCTAATGCGTCTTTGGAGCAAAAATTAATATAAGACCCGGTCTTATTTTACTATAATGTAAGAGCGAGTCGTTAATATAACACTATAAGATAATATAACCGGGTCTTCTATTAATTTTTTCTCCAAAAGATGCATTAGAGCTGACGGTCCGGCTAGATCTTATTTTTGGGGAAACAGGGTACCTATGAGACCCTTTGCTAAGACAAGCTTGGGAGGTAAGAGAGATGAGGTACCTGCCATTAGGAAGATCACATTCTCAATGTAACGTGTATTTGAATATTCATAACACGGTATTCCCAACATGTATTCACAACGTGGTAAGCACTGTAACAAATACTACTAAGATAATCAGTAGTAATAAGTAAAAGTGTATTATTAATGTTAATAATTCTATCCATGTTGATGTAATGGGGAATGACAAACTTAAAATGGAAATATAGCACAGCATGAAAATATACTAAAACTACCTTCTTAGACAAAAGTTTTTAGTAAGTAGCTTGTTCAGAAATGGATTGTATGTGAAGGAAACTGCTACGTAAGACTAAATACATGTCCTGAACTTAGCAAACATTCCTCTACAGGTTTTTGAAGACTGAGAGGCTGAGAGAGGAAGCAAGCTTGGTTTATTGACACCACAGAGTGTGGTGGCTCAATTTATGTGTCAACTCCACTGGTTGTGGAAGGTGCCTGGATGTCTGGTCCAACATTACTCAGGGTGTGTCTATGAGGGTGTATGTGGATGAGATGAACACTTGAATCCGTGGTTGAGTGAGGCAGATGGCACTTCCCATTGGGATGGGCACCATCCAATCTGCTGAAGGGCCAAACAGAAGAAAAAAGCAGAGGAAGGGAGAATTCTTCTCTCTGCCTGCCTGTCTTCAACCTGGGACGTCCTCTTCTCCTGCCTTTGCACTCTGACTCTGACCAACTGCTCTCCTGGGTCCCCAGCGTGCTGACTGCAGATACAGAACCTTCTCAGCCTCTATCACTGCGTGAGCCACTGACTTATATCCTGCTTGTTTTCCACACCTCCTTGCAAGCCTTCCTAGTTCTCCTCTGAGCTGACAATGGTTTCCCAATAAATATGATTTTTTGCTTAAGTCAACCATCGCCATGTTTCTCATTTGCAACTAAAATGTCTTCATGTCCCATTTGCCTTTTTTCATTTAATTCTCAAATATGTATCTTTGTTACGTATCTGGCACTGTACTAGGCTCTAGAGAATAAAAGAGTGAGGCCCAACTGCTTTCAAAGGATGCCTTCGCATACATACAGTCAATTTTGTCACTCACCTTATGTAGCATGTCCTGTAAAGTCATTGCAAACACTGAACTAGTGACAACTGGAACTTGCTCTTAGGAAAAATACAGGCTTGGTGCCTTAGGAGCCTGTGGCTACATCATTCCTATCAATGATCAACATAAAACTGTATGTTATGTGTATTCCTATTTCAATACAGCTTATTAAACCTTATTCAATAAATTCTGTTTGTTCAGAGCATTTAACTCATGGCCAATGGCACTCTAACTCATGCCTAAAGAAAGCTTATCTAACACCCGTGTTTTTTCTGTGAGTAAAACACAGCCTTGTTAAGAAATACTAGCCAGCACTTCAGCCCTACACTTGGGGGCCATTTTAAACAGTAAAATCACCAAGAAAAACCACAAAAATATGAAAAATGGACACGAAATATATTCTGAAAGGGACACTAGGTAACAGTATGACAGCTGAAACAAGAAAGTAGGGTCTGACCTTGCTCTACCTCAGTAGGAATGTCCAAGCTGCAGGACTCTAATTATTTTCCCCTCTGTACATGTCTGTGAATGACTGTGAAAGACCAGAGAGTATTGATTTGGGGGTTAAAATAAATTTTAACACACAGATAAATTCACAAATATCAAATTCATGAATATGAAGATCCACATATAGACAAATTAGATACAGAAATAGGGATAGTCTTAGAGATATAGAGATTAGATATATAGAGTTAGATTGATACACAGATATAGAGGTATAGATAAATTAGATAGAGATATAGACTGGATATAGAGACATAGATTATAGATAGAGGGATAGAGTTCAAGATAGACATATACAGATACATGTATATGTGTTTAAATAATTTCAATGCATGATGTTTTTAGTAGAAAACTGTAAGATATGTGAGAAGTGCAAAGAGAATGCGAGTACAGTGAAGAAAGCAAGGCCCTGCCTGGGTGTGGCAGTCAGAATAAGGTTGACTTAAGAGAAGACAGTATATTTGAGGTGCTCTTTCTAGACAAAGGAATAGCCTCTGCAAAGTGCCAGACACAAGGCCTCACAAACCACTCTAGGAATAACAAACAGATCATGAAAAAGGAAAAGGGGGACGTTGAGGGAATGGGAAAAATACATTGGGCTCAGAGAATAAATTTCAGGTCACACCAATGAGTATAGTGGAAAGAGTAGGACCTGCTCAGATCTCAGCTTTGGAAAGACAGCTCCATGATAATGTGGTGGCTGGATTGAAAAGGATGAGGTCGGGGTAGGAATTCCAGATGGGAATGACGTGTAAAAAAACAAGTGGTATGAAGCTGAACTAAGACTGTGAGAATGGTGGTAGGCAAAGATTCAAATCCACAGAATTTGAGTAGAAATTAACTGTGATAAAACGATAGGAAAAGAAGATTAGGGGATAATCACATTCAGTGTTTATCTTTAAAACCTTAACAGAAACCAGGCATACAATGGGCAGTTCTGCGGGTAAAAAACAAGCACCTAGCTTTGAACCTGCTGAGATGGAAGAAACAATGAGACACCCAAGTAAATAAAGTATTTCAATCATGACTAAAAAGTAAAAACAAATCATTGTTCAGCATAATTTTCTGATCACTTGGTCCATGGTTCCTTGATTATCAGAAATAGGATGATGAAAAGATATTTAACAAATGCTGTTTTGATGGTAAATTTGTCATATGAGAGAATTCCCATAATTCTCATAACTATAAGTGATGAGTTATGCGATCAGCTTTTCAATGGCAAAAATAGCTTTGTTTTATTAAACACCATAGCATGTATATGTACATGTACACTAAAAAACAGCATGGATAGGTAAATATATTTGAAAAATAGTTAATTTGTATGCGAATATGTACAAGGTTTATTGTTTATCCAATTTATTAGCACCTTTACTGATTTCTAGATCCAAAGTTGACCTGAAGCATGTATGTGGGTGACCTGTGATATATCATAAAATTATATTGCTGATCACATATCAATGGTTTCAAGTAACTATCCAATAGTAATCCCCAGTAGGAAGTCTTGTCTACATGTTGTTTTTTTTTATTTTTCGATTTACAGAAAAATAAAGCACAATTATAGCCTAATTAAAATTATATAAACAGCACAGTCTTTAGGTACATCACAATCTGAACTATGTTTTATGGGCCTACCAAATTAACTAATTCTGCCTTTGCTATCTGATAGTTTCTCTTAGCCTATCAGTTAAGGTTTTAAATAACAACTTAAGCATAAGGGAGTGCAAATAAAAGAAATATAAATGTCAACCCCAAGTAGACAAGCAGGCAAGCTTTATGACATACACTTGATGGCTCTCAAACAACAGTGAATTCTATATTTATCTCTCCCAAAACCAGACGGCTTACGCCACTGACACTCAATGTATCCTGTCGGTGCTTATTGGTGAAACATGGAAATCTGGAAGGCTCAAATCATCAGATCAATCCAATGTTACTCAGTAGAGGGGTCATCCCTGGGGGTTCTGCAAATAAAAGCTGAAGGAGTTAGATTCTGATCTACTCATTGCAGCTTTCTTTCATTCACTTATTTATTCAGCAAATATTTACTAAGTATCCCTACATGCCTGGCACTGTTCTTGGAGCTTAAGCTGTATCAGTGAAAATAAAAGACAAGTTTTTGCTTTTGGAGATCTTACATTCCACTAGAAAGGCAAATGATACCTACTAAACATAACAGTTAGTGAATTACATGTTAAAAGGTGATAAGGACTGACTGTGAGAAAAAAAGAGCAGAGCACACGAGGTCGGAAAATTAGGTTTGTGAACTCATCCTAGAAAAAGTGCTACAGACCTCATTGCTCAATGTCACTATAGTCACCTTCCAAGTACTCCCCTTGGGAAGCTATGCACTGACGCCAGCGCCTAGTCCACCCTTCAAAGCAATTTTGGAACTCTTTCTCTGGAATGGCCATCAGAGCTGCTGTCGTACTACCCTTAATGTATGTCCTGAATGTCATCAAAATGTCTTCCTTTCAATATTTCCTTTATCTTTGGGTAAAGAAAGAAGTCATTGGGGGCCAGATCAGGTGAGTAGGGAGGCTCTTCCAATACAGTTATTTGTTTACTGGCTAAAAAGTCCCTCACAGACAGTGCCGTGTGAGCTGGTGTATTGTAGTGATGCAAGAGCCATAAATTGTTGGTGAAAAGTTCAGGTCATTTTCATCTAACTTTTTCACGCAGCCTTTTCAGCACTTCCAAATAGTAAACTTGGTTAACTGTCCAGTTGGTACAAATTCATAATGAATAATACCTCTGATATCAAAAAAGTATAGCAACATCGTTTTGACTCGATTTGGACTGATGGAACTTTTTTGGTTGTGGAGAACTGGCTGACTTCCATTGTGCACTTTTGATGCTGTCTTTCAGGGTCGTATTGGTACACTCATGTTTTATCACCAGTGATAAAAACACTGCCCAAAACACTGTTTTGCCTCTCCAAAAGGTCTTGGCAAACTTCAACTCGCCTTTACTTTTGTTCATTGGTGAGCTCCTTTGGAACCATTTTTGAACACACCTTTCTCATGCCAAGATTGTCAGTTAAGACTTTCCTAACTGTTTCTCTATTGATGTTTACTTGGTCTGCTATGCTTCTCATAGTCATCTGACGATTTTGATGGACAATTCGATGAACTTTTGTAATGTTTTCGTCAGTTCTGGTCGTTACTGGCCGCCCTGACCTCTCTTCTTCAGTGACACATTCTCTCCCCTCAGAAAAACGTTTAATCCATTTGTACACTGCTGTTTTCTTCATGGCATTATCTCCATAAACTTGGACTAACACGCCCCTGGCTTCACTTCCACTCTTGCCAAGTATAACAAGAAATTTAATGTTTGTTCGTGGCTCTAATTCAAGCTCAGACATTCTCGCAACGGCACACAAACACACGCAACAACAATAATGAACACCACTCAGCATGACACCGCCACACGTCAACATGAACACAGCTGTGAGACACTGACATACCAAGGTTATGAAACCTTACTGAGCTGTTTGTACAGTGCTGCCAATGTAAGCAAACAGTGGCAAGTTCATGAACTTAATCGTCAGACGTCATATTTATCTCATAACTTGAATTTGTACCTTTTGACCACATTCACCCATTTCTCCACCCCCACCTCTGGAAACCACCAATCACCAATCTGTCTGTATCTATGAGATTTTTTTTTTTTTTAGATTCCACATAAAAGTAAAGTCATACAGTATTTGTCTTTCTCTGACTTACTTCACTTAGCAAAATTATCTCAAGTTTCATCCACTTTGATGCAAATGGCAGGATAGTTTTTATTATTTTTTTTACAGCTGATGTTCCTGACAAAGTATTAGAAGTTGAAGATTTTAAGGTGTGAGTTCCTTGTAAGAAGTGTCCCAGAGATGTTACTACCAGTAGTAAATTACCCTGGTTAGCATATACTTGTTTGTTAGCCTTGTGCTTTCTTCATCATGCAGTGAACTTCCTAAGTGCACTGGATAGGTACTCCAAGGGAAACTGTCTAAGCTGTACTCTGGGAGACCCAAAAGTCAGTTTGTTGGTGTTGTTCAGTGAGCATCGAAGTTTATTAATACTTTTTGGCATTGTAAAACTAGTTTTCATCACTGAAAACTACCCCAGGAGGAATTGAAAATTGAATGTACTTTTTAATTCTCTTTGGAGTCCAAAGCTAAATCCTCTTTTCTCCCAGCCTCTGAACTGGGACTTAATGATCTCAAGCAAAGAGAAGTAACTTCCCTCAGCTCCTCTTCTGGGTCTGTCTGTATTCAGAGAAAGAATTCAAGAGGGGCCACTCTAAACCACCTTGCTCTAATACATTCATAGTTAATTGATGTACAGCAGGAAGCCATGCTCCCAACAGGCCCATTCATCTATGAGTCTTAAGTGCTTGCCTGTGATTTTTTTTTTTTTTTGCCATTGAATTTCTTCTCATCTTTAACCTCAGATTTATTAGGGTGATCATCCTAGTACATTTAGTGACCCCTGGGGAGAGCAAACCTAGTGTAGGTATTCCACAATTAAATCCTGCTTTGGGGGAGCGGGGCTGGCACAGAAAATACCCATAGTGTTATTCCCAATGCAGTGGTGATGTCAGTTACATTTTATGCCTGTATGGCCTGTTGTCCCAGAATGAAAGGACTAAATGAATCAACATGAGTGAAGTCCTCTGAGCTAACATTTAATGAAGAGCTTTGAAATTCCCAGGTGGAAAGTACCATAAAAGTGGTGACCATTTTTATCTAGTAAGTGTCTTTTTCATTTTCTTTCCCTTGTGACATTTTTATTCTTCATTTCTCCCTTTTGAATTTAATTTTGAAATGAACAAGAATGCCTGTTATAAACTTTTTTTTTTTTTTACAAATTAGAGAAACATGAGGAAACTACTTGTATCAATTGGATTTTAGAAGAGATACATACATAATACCATTCTTCCTTCCTTCTTCTCTCCCTCCTCCATTCCTCCTTCTTTCCCTCTCTCCCTTCCTTTCTTTCTTTCCACAGTATGTTGCATTTTCTTTTTAACTTTATGCTAGGCTACTGACACTTATATTAACAGGAATCTTCTCTCAAAGCGTTTGAAGATATGTTTATCTTGAATGTATGATCATAAATAAGGCAAATACTATTTATATAATGCTCAGCACTTTATAAATTAACATAAAAACATCAATTAAAACCAATACATAGATAAATATGTTAGAGTGTGAAGAAAATAGGTCTCCGAATGATTTCATTTGCCTTAAAAAGAGGTAAAACTATGTCAGGAAATCTATTGGGAATTTGTCCTAATTTCTAACACAAATAATGAGTCAGATAGATTTGGTATAATGCTAAAATAGTGGATGGTATACATAAATATGCACTATATGTTAAATGTTATTGTTTGTAATGAAAGCTATTATATACGAAATATGTTTTTCAAATTTTACCAAATAAGAGAGGAAACACTGCAGCAAATAAAGGGTGTTTTTATATTAGTGTGTATATATGTTTTTTCTAGTTTTAAGTTTGCTGCTCTATAAGGCTCTATAAAAACTGAAAGCAAAGTAAGAACTTAGTAGAAAAACGGAAGCAGACCAGGAATCCAGCAAAACAACAGATAATTAAGAAGCTTGATTAAGAAACTCTTCTTGAGAGGGCAGTATCTTGATTAGAAAGATAATTTGGGAGAAAAACTTCATGGGCAGAATAAAGTCTATTTTGTGTCATGAAACCATGGCCATCCACTGTGGGTAATTTTTTTCTGAACAGTTTCTCATCACTGAGCCATCGCTGAAACGCTCTAATCAGAGATGAAACAGAGCTTGGTTTTTTTCCCCACAGCTACCTTATTTTATGGGTGAGTCTACATTTTTATCAGCCCTCTGGAAAGAAATTTTGGTCTCAGTGAAATTTTTCATAGCTGTGTTCTACACATAAGCTCCCGCGTATCCAGATTTGTTTATTCCTCCAGAATTACTTTTCTAAGCAATCTCAAAAAAGTTAATGGCCAAGACCAAGACTTACTTATACTTTAGTGACATCATAATTACTTCTCCATGTTATGCATGTGCTATGTTCTCTTTGTACCTGCAATCCCACTGTACACGGGCCCTCAGCAAACACTTGCAGTCACTTCCCATTCCATCCTGGCCTGGTCTCCTCACCAGCAGCCCTGGCATTTTCCAGACAGCCATCCTCTCTTCTGCACTTGTGGACTTCCCTTGATCTGTCAATTTTTGTTACTAGTCCTTGTGCCACATTCTCCCCTTCTGAGATCCTTAAGCACTTCTGCCTGAACCTTCTTTTGGAAGCACAGGAACAATAAAGTATGAAAATAAAGAGAGAATGAAGAATACTGGCTTAGAGTTTAAATTTTTTAATATCACCGAGTCTGAAGCTTGGCTCTAAGAGCCCTAGCTATTTGATTCTAGGCAGCTTATTTGATACCTCTATGAGTCAAACAGAAAAAATAATGGTATCTAGCTCATGTTTCTTGGGCAACTGGATAATTGCAAAATCCTTGGCACACTGGAGCTATTCAATAAATTATTTTTGATATTATAATTACCATTAGTGGTGATAGTACTAGCTGATTAAGTATTTTTTAAGATGAACGTCTCAGTTCCTCCAAGGAATATATCCTCTCAGTAATGTCCAAGCACATCTACAAAGTTCTCTTTGATTGAGAAGTGACAGGCATGGATTCTCCTGGTGATCAGTATAAATATTTATCCACTTTCAAATAGGTAGATTTTTGCATTATTTATGTATACCTATTATTTCTATAGGGGTGCCATTTACTTTAGAAATACAGGATTCATATAGTATTGGAAATTATTACCATATATTAAATAAAAACTGAACTTTACGCTATGCAACTCATTTTACTTAGGAGTTACATATTTCATTTCCTAAGCATTTCTGGAGTGATAATGTTTGATTTGCCAAAACCTGCATTTCCAACATGTGCCATATGGGCTTCCGATTTTGCAAGTGATTGCTTACATTTACTCTAGCAGGTATCTAAAGCAGGTATCTAAACCCATAATCCAAAAATTCTGACATGCTTAGGTTCACAAATACCCCAAAGCCTAGAATCTTTTCCTATTCCTTCACTGATAGGACAGAGAAAGAAATAAGAATGAAATTGTGTTGACCCATTTGGTGTCTGGATAGACTTATATTTGGGAAGTGTGACTGTCTATATAAGTCATACAGTCAATAGAAGGTGGAAGAAGCTGGAGTTGAGAATTATTAGGCAGACCTAACTCTTGGTCTCCTTTGGCTAACAGGAAATACAGTGTAAGAATGAATCCAGCATCAGGACAACTGAAATGAAAAAGTTGGAGGAACTAGTTCTATCACTCTTACCTGGACTGTGATAACTTTGGTAGCATCCTTAGGTAGAAGTCTGAGAGAACAGTTAAAATGCTTAATAGTAGATACAGTGAGCTGTATACCCGTCCAATGAAACACAGCTGCCACTATTTTTGTACAGACTTCTCAAGTTAAGTAAAAAACAAAAAACACAAAAACACAAAACAAAACACTTCATTTTAATACATTTTGAATTTCAAGTGAAAAATAAATAAATCAAAGCACCCATGGTTCAAAAAGATAAGAACTGTACCTATTTCCCCTGCTTACTTCAGGAAGATATCAAGAACAAGAGGCCTTTAAAAAGCAAAATTTAATGATGACCAAATGATGATCATAAAAGGACATAGTATGAACCAAAGCAAAGTAGAAGCTCTTATCTTGAGAAAAACGCTGGAGTGGCAGGTGGAGGATTAACAATACGGTGGCACAGTATGAAGTTAATCCTTCAGGGCTAACCGTAGTGTAATGCTAACATTAACAGGCAGAAGAAAATTACAGTGGGCTTGACCGCTGTGGCTACCCTGGGCTGAAATGGCCTATGAAATGTTTGCTATTGTTTTACAATGGGATAAGAACATACCTTCAAGTGATGCTCTTACCAGAATTGTATTTTAAACCGGTGACCTATTTTTATTTCCTTATAAGATTTTGCATATTTTATTGAAATACTGCATGCTTTCGGTTTAGAGGGGTGACTGAGGATGTGGGGCTCACTATAGTTAGTACACGTGAAGCTCTCAGTACATTGGCTATTGATAGGAAGGTTTGAATGTGGTAGGGACCTCTTCATCTCAGCTTAGGACACTTAGAAATCATGAGATGACCCCGGGTTTTCCACAACATCCACACCTAACTTCCTCCTTCCAGGAAGTGAGATGAAAAAGACTTGGTCAAGGGGACACAGTGTGTATAGACTTTCCTCCGTGTCCATGGTACTTAAAAATCAACCGTGACATTCTTTACCTCTGAACAAGGCTCGATCTCAGAATCAGTCTCAGATTTGCATTCAGGCAGCCAATACTAATGAATTGATTAGCGGTAGCATGCAATATAAAATCAATTTTCCATCCCTTGGCTAGACAGAGGAATGGAGCAGAGAAATATGTTTGCACATGGAGTACGTTTCATTTCAAAGGTATACTAATTATTAGACGCATGATTCCCCTCTTTATTATAGACTCAAACATCACTGGAAACTCTAAACAAATATCAGCTTTATTTTCAAAGGGAAAAAGGAGCCTGTAAGTTCTACAAAACTGATGATTCCTTCCCTTTTTGCTCCACTGTACCCAAATAAATTAACGTCACATGAATACATCTTATGAACAAATTTCAAAGTAAATTATTACACATTTTATATCTGCTTAAATACATTGAGAAGCTGACTAAAATCAGTCCATCCCAATCCCTAGGTAAATAACTTTTTTTTTTTTTTTTTTTTAAAGCCCCTAGAACTGCAAGCTATTTGTGCTTTCTCCACTCAGCCTCCCCAGCCCTACCAGACAATTCCATTCTGGTCGACTTCGAAAAAGACCTGTTCAGTTCCTTGAAGGATGTGCAGGCTAACTTATACTACTGGGGCAATGACTCTATAACCCTTCCAAGAGGGCAGTAGAGTTTTGACTGATGACTTTTATCTTAATCTGAAAAAATCTGGTTTCTCAAAGTGGAATTCCAGTCCCCATGGCAGATTTCTGGAAAGGGGTATTTTTTTTGAAACTGAAATTGAAACTCAATATGTTGCTTTGTACACATTTGAACATTCATGCATTTTTATTTTGATTGATTGACTGATTGATTTCACCCATCCCCCTGCCTCCCTCCCCTTTGGCAACCATCAGCCAACCATTAAAGGTGGCTAAAAAATGGCAAAACTGTTATGGAATAAAAACAGAAAACACGGATGAATACCAATAGTGTGAGGCCAGATGGAACTAACAAAACATCAAGGTGTGTGCTACATGGTAAGTGTGGTATACAACCTAACGTAAAAGAGGAAATAATAGTTATGAAGAAGAATACGGAACATGACTAAATTATGGCGCCCAAATATCAAAAGACTCAGTCAGGTTTGCACTTGTGATGCTTGAGCAATTTAGAGAGTAATTAGGGGATTAACACTATGTGTAAAATTGAATGCATTATCTCTTTTGCTTGACAAAATCAATTTCTTAAATGACTCCCCAATGTCTCTCTATTTTGGAATTGCTGACTTCCTATGATTGAAATGTTCTTTTATCCAGTGGACCTCAAGAGCACGACTTAATTTTTGCTGAAATATACATTACCTCCTAAGATAACAATAAAATTTTGGACTGGCTGAAAATACTAATAAAAAATAACAAAGGCCTCTTCAACATTGATTTCCTCTGTATCAGAGTTCTGATCACGATTTAATGGACCACTTTATCTAATTTCCCTGAAGACTACTTAACCAGGAAACTCTAACCTTTTCAGAAGGACAAGTATAGTAAAAGGCAATCCAAATAGACATTGCATTCTGTTTCGACCACTTAGTAGTTGTTTGATGTTGGGTAGCTTAGTTAACCCTCCTGAGGGTTACATGAGTCCCTCCTATGTACAGTCGACACTCTTACCTTGTGAGGATCAAATGGCTTCTTTTATGGAAAGTGAGTTGCCCAAAGTAGTTTAGCAAATGATGGTTACAAAATCACCCCTGCCATTGTTTAAGAACAGAATTAAACCTATTTATTGCCAGAAGTAAGACATGTTGGCCTGAAGCTTCTTCGAGCATTCTATCCTTCAGTATTCTCCAGCTTAGATCAAGGACCTGGAGCTGAAAACTACAGGGAGGTAGGTGTCACCTCACTCTAAAAAGGACATCTGTAATTGTGATAGCTTAAAATTGATGAGCTTTGGTTTATAGTTTTCGAGAATTAAGCAGAGACTTCAAGACCTTTTGATGGACCATATTGAGGGCTGCTGCTGTCAGTCAATTCCTAAGACATCCAACATACTAATTCTTTAGATTAGTTACCTGTGATTTATTTCCTTCCCCAATCACCTAGTGTATTACTTTCCAAATACCAACAGTTATACAACATTAGGTGCACAACTAATGACCACAAATTTAGTGGTTTAAAACGAAACACATTTATTACCTCAGTTTCCATAGGCCAGAAGTCCCTCTTGGTTTCACAGTGTTCTCTGCTTAGGGAATAATGAGGCTGAACTCAACGTGTCACCTGGCTGGAATCCTATCTGGAGGTTCAATGGAGCAGCCCCTTCCAAGCTTATTCAGGCTACCAGCGGGGTTCAACTGCACGCTGCAGAACTGAGGTCCCCACGGGAGTCTCGGCCTGGGCTGCCCACCTTTCTCATCATGCGGCCCCTGCCGTCTTCAAAAGCCAGCACCAACCCTTGGGTGCTGTGGGGCCCCCCGATTTCCTCTTCTGGAGTTAGGATGGGGGAGGGAACTCTGCTTCTAACCGGCTCGCCCGACCGGGTCAGGACCACACAGGGAATCACTGGATCTTCAGATCAGCAGACTTGAGACTTCCATGCTGAAAATGCCTTCACAGCAACACCGACTTCGCTTCTGTGCGGATCCCATCCAGGGGGTGGGGGTCTCGGAAGGCCACCTGCAGTTCTGCCGACCACAGCTTCCCGAGCCCTCCAACTCCCGCCCCCAAATCCCTCACAGGGCGACGCCCCCCCGCCCCCGCCCCCACGGTGACCTGTGTTTCAGGCGTGCTTTCCACACCTTTCCCTCACAGCTCTGCCGTGGGTCACTACACAGGTGGTTGTGACCACGGGACTCGAATCACTGTGTACCATCTGCCCATGAGACTGGGCCTCCTTTGCCTCAGCACCCGGTCCTCCGTGCCTGGCACACTGCCTGACCTGGCTTTGAGGTTAGCACCACTGATGAAAGGCGAGACCAAACGGACAAACACATAAAGACACGCGTTTCTGTGACTATACCTGGGTGGAAAGGCCCTCTGGGTCAGCAGGCTTCCGCAAGGAAGAGCGACCACGAGGCAACCCCGCGGGAGCGAGGCCGAGGGCAGAAAGATGGCGCCGCCGGAAATGGGAAGATGGCGCCGCCGGAAGTGGGAAGATGCCGCCGCGGCTTCACCCGGGCCTGAGACCCGGGAGGGAAAGCGCTGCGGCCGGGTGCCGGCCGGCCCAGTCCGGGGCGTATCCGTGCCCCGCGGGCCTGGCTCTAAGGGTAGCACGTGAGCCTTCGGCACAGAAAGCGCGGGCGCTTTCCCACGGCTGCTTCTGGGCGGGGCCGACGCGGGGTGGGAGCGCGAGCCCGTTAAGAGCAGCTTCTCAATTCACCACAGCCTTGCTCTGGTCTCCGGAGCACAAGCCCCACCAGTTTTTGGTGGCCTCCTCTTCCAGGTACAGGTCTTAAAAGTTGGGGTGTCTGATGTGGGGTTCAAACCGTTTGCTCTCAGGGAGAAGCCCCGAAATTTGAGTTGCCTCCTGATTATGGGGCGCCGCTGGGGCCTGGCGTTAGAGGGAGATAGAGCCCAGCCTTTCCCTCCTGCCTCCGTGCGGTGTCCTTCTCGCTGGCCCCACAAGCTCGAGTCCTTCTGCTCGTTTTCAGTTTTCTTTAGAAGACGTTGTTCTATTGGTAGCTGTAGATTTGAGGTGCTGTGGGAATGGGTGAGTTCAGGATCTGAGGTCTGCAACTTGAAGTGGAACCCCTCCTTACCTTTGGCAATATGAATCTTTCAGTGAACTACAGTTACTGCAGGTGCGTTGTGTGCATTTAGATAAAGGGGCCGGGATGGAAGGGTTCGTGCGCAAGACTCCCAATTAACCTTTCACACAGCATCTGATAAACGGCTTATTACAACAGATGCGCATTGAGATCGCTTAGCTTGCAGCAGGAAGGAGCTTCTGAAAATGCGTATGAGATACCCATTTTGCAACAGCCCAACAACATGACCCACTCAATGTCTTCCCTAGTTTCTTTTCAATGAATTAAGAAAATAACAGTCGCAGCCTGTCCTCTGCCAACCTTTATACGATGTGTACAAAGTTGAGTAGCATCTCCCAAAATTCACATCTACCTAGAACTTCAGAATGTGATCTTATTTGGAAGTACAATATTTGCAGATGGAATTCATTGAATGAATATGAGGTAATGCTGGATCAGGGTGGACCTTAGAGCCGGTATTACTGGTCTCCTTGTAAGAAGGCCACATAGAGTCACATGGACCCAGGGAAGAAGGTCTTGTGACACTAGAGGCAGAGTTTGGAGGTATGCTGCCAGAAGCCAAGTGTCAGCTGGAATGCACCAGAAACTAGGAAGAGGCAAGGAAAGATCATTCCCTAAAGCCTTCAGAGAGAGCATGGCCCACTGACGCACTGAGTTTGGACTTGTGGCCTCCAAAATTGTGAGAATAGATGAATGTTGTCTGTCTTAAGCTACCACGTAGTGGTACTTTGTTGCAGCAACCCTAGGAAACTAATGCAAAAAGATGTTTTTTGTCTCTTAATGAGTGAGGCTATCTTTCATTATAAGGGTTTTGCACAGGCCCTTTCCTAGGTGTCTGTGCTTGCATGGGATCCCTTTATGATACTTTATGCCTAATCTGTGTTCTGTGATGACTAGTGTCCATCTCTCAGCGGCATTAGTAAAGGATATCTATCTGCACTCTGCAGACAGGCCTGGCTCCACCTCTGTGATGTCTCCACTTCTCCGGCTCAGAAGTATCCATGACCCCTGCATTTCCAGGCTGACAGAAGATGGCGGATGCAAGGTAACTTTTCTTGTACCACATTTGCCTCCTTCATTGAAAACTCCAGCCAAGCTCACATTGGGGGAGAAGCAGATAATTCTGGGTATGAGATTATGACACTTTCGCTATAGAATTCCACAATAGTGGTTGGATTCCAAACCCAGTGTGATCAAGTGCATTTCTCTGACTCTCCTTTATTAGTAAAAGTGACTGAGGCCACCAGTGAGATGTTTCTCTGCTTACTGCCTGGTGTATTGTCCTGGATGGTGAGTAAACACCAAGCTACTAGAGCCTTCTAAGTAAGATCCAGTTTGGAGCTGACTTCTAACATCTGGAATATTTTCTAGTTCCTCTACCTTCTGGCTGATGTCTGTTCACTCAAGTGTGGACATGGTCACCATTTCCTGGAGAAAGTATCCCTGGTATCCTGAGACTTTGCTCTCAAGTGCCCCCCGCGCCCCCAGCATAAGAACTTTTCCCATAATTCCTGTTTTAATTGCTTATTTAATTATCTGTCTCTTCTAGTACCATACTGTAAGCACCTTTCCTATTGTCTGAAATAATGGTAGGAAAATAGTAAGCACTGTATGCAACTCGCTGCAAGGCAGAATGAACTGGTCTGAGTTCAGAATGAAGGAGCAATGGCTTTGGCATTCCTTAAGTAGGTACATGTGCTGGTTTCCATGCTCCTTATAATAAAAAAGGGAGAAACCGTTTCTCATGTATAATGCCAGTGCCTGTGTTTTTCCACAATAGCTTCTCCAGATGCCTGTCCTCAAAAGGACAATAACACCAGTTCACACCCACTAGGATGGCTATTATTAAAAAAACTTAATAACCCCTCCCCCCAGAAAAGGAAAATAACAAATGTTGGTAAGGATGTGGGGAAATTGTAAAACTTGTGCATGGGTGGTGGAAATATAAAATTGGTACCGTGTCTGTGGAAAATTCTAGGGTGGTTCCTCAAAAAATTAAAAGTAAAATTACCAGATGACCCTGCAGTTCCACTTGTCGATGTGCATCCAAAAGAATTGAAAGCAGGGACTCAGATATTTGTACATCCATGTTCATAGCAGCATGATTCACAGTAGGCAAAAGGTGGAAACTACCCAAGCGTCCACTGACAGATAGATGATGGGTAAAAAAATGTGGTCCATACACAAAATGGAATGTTATTCAGCCTCAACAAGGAAGGATACAGCTCGAGGGCATTGTGCTAAATGAAATCAGCCAATTATAAAAGGACAAGTATTGTGTGATTTTACTTATATTAAGTACTTATAGTAGTTAGATTCATAGAGACAGAAATGGCAAGGGTGGTTGCCAGGGGTAAGAGGGAAGGGAAAATGGGAAGGTATTGTTTAATGGGGGCAGGGTTTAAGTTTGGGAAGGTGACAACATCTGGAGTTGAACGCTGGTGATGGTGACAAAACAGTGTGGTTGTACTGACAGTGTGGCCACTGAAGTGTACACTTAAAAATGGTTACATGGTAGCATTTATGTCACGTGTATTTTACCACAATTAAAAAACTAAAAATATACATGTTCCAAAAAAGGATGATTGTAATAAATAGAATGTCACCAAAATTTGAGGTCTTTCCGTTGACTGTAGCTGTTCGAAAGAAGGGCCACAAGGGTACCCATCGCTAGTACCTGACTTGGCTGGACTGTCTGAGTATTAGCAATATAATGAATAATGCTGAAACGATCAATTTATAATAAAATTTATCCAATACACTGAGGTACCTTGAACTGATCTTTGATTAGATTATTTTAAAAATAGGCATCACAGAAATTGTTGTGGAAGGAAATTAAAGAAAAGCAGAGCAGGGAGAGTCCTGGGGTTTCTAAATCAGCTCCCTCTCCCCTGGTTTGCATATTCACATATTCATTAAGTGTTCTCTACATTGTTGGTAATATCTTAGCACTGACACCCTATCATTAGATTGCTCAATAAGAAAAGCTTAATAACACTGAAATTTGAAGTTTAAGTTTCTCAATTTTCCACATGAAATAAGTTCCTGAGTTATTTAAACACAAGCCAAGACAGTCTAGGGAATTATTTGAAATAAATATTGAGAAAGGGAATTCATTTAAATGGAGTTAATCCTCCCAGAAATGGATAGCAACAAGATACTAAATCACTGCATATCCAGTTAAATCACACTCAGGAACTGCTGGAAATGGAGACGAGACAATGTCCTTAGTTTAGAGGACAGTGTAATGCTTAAGGCTTTAATCCTCTTGTGATAGATATTGGACTTAGGACTTTGGCTCAGTTTTCATGATAAAACCCTTGCTCTTATTAAGATGTTTTATACATGAGTCAGTACAAGTCATTTGTAAATCAATTAAATTCACTACAATAGTCATCTAGTTTTCTCTTCTTGAGGAAATATGAGTATTGACATTTTTATATCTGATGTGATTGTTTCTAGGTTTATCATTGCTTGGAAACCTATCTTCTAAGACTGATTTAAATTTTTAAAAATAAGAGTGGGCCCTGTATCATACAAGGACAAAGATACCCAGAGTCTCGAATTTCTGTGTATTTGTTTTCAGTGCTAAAGAAGAGGGAAAAAGAGCATGTCAGTCAGACTAGCACATACCGTGTTTCCCCGAAGATAAGATTGGGTCTTATATTAATTTTTGCTCCAAAAGACGCACTAGGGCTTATGTTCAGGGGACGTCATCCTGAAAAATCATGCTAGGGCTTATTTTCCGGTTAGGTCTTATTTTGGGGAAACACGGTAGAAACCATATGGCTTGGGCTCTTTACTAAATGGAATGGGAATAGTAAATTTTCATCAGATATATGTCATGTAACAGTTACAAAGCATTCTCAATCAAAATCTCAGAAAATTAAATTAAAATCATATATCTTATCCTCATTCTAGTGGTTAATGTAGTCTCAGGAATGAAATAAAGTCCATGAACAGATTTCCAATTAAATTCCTCATTGTATGAAAATAAAAATCATAAAAATAATACAATTTATTATATGATTTGTCATCAAAAATGCTATAGTAAAGCTTATATTCACTTGCATAACTTAATAAATCTTACCACAAAGTAAACAACTTATAGAATTCAAACTCCTCTGTGAAAAGAATACAGAATTTATTACATCATGTAATACCCACATAAGCTGAATAAAAGTTACCTTTACATATCGATAGTCTCTAATGCATTTTAGGAAGAAAAATAAACTTCTTTATAAAGATCAAGTTGGCAAATATAACTGTAAATATATTTTATTACTTGAGAGCATATCTGTAGAGGAAATATAAACAAAGCTGTAGCTTGAGACTGTGCATATTATATAATTTAACTCGATACCACAAGAACTTTTCAGTAAACACACCACAATTTGCCATGGTGCTTCAGAATCTTGGATCTAGTAACTTTTGCACTTGGCTATTGACCAGCCTTCAAGAGCACATGAATATGACTTGTTTTTTCATTTATGAAATTTGAGATACACAACAGTGAAGAATAGTTATTTTCTTTGGACCGTAATTCCTGACAGCCACTTTACCTAGTGATCTATTTCCAAAATGACAGTAGTTTTATTTCTGCATTTGATTATAAAATACATTATGCTTATAAAAATCAGACCAACTCAGAGAAGCATGGAGGAAAAAGTGAAAATCAACTATATCCCACAATTCAGGAATCATTAATACCGTGTTTCCCTGAAATAAGACCTAGCCAGACAATCAGCTCTAATGCGTCTTTTGGAGCAAAAATTAATAATTTTACTATAATTTTACTGTAGCATAAGACCAGGTCATAATATAATATAACATAATATAATATAATACCCGGTCTTATATTAATTTTTGCTCCAAAAGACGCATTAGAGCTGATTGTCTGGCTAGGTCTTATTTTTGGGGAAACAGGGTATTAACTTTTGGAGCATATTCTTTCAAATTTACTTTTATGCATAACTATTTAAACATATACATGCATATAACATACATTTACTTAAACAAGAATGGTATTATGCAATATAATAACTAGTGTGGTACCAATTTATCTGTAATAAACAGAAGCAAAATAGGCATTTACTTTGTAGTGTTTTTAATAGTTTATTCATGTAAACACTTCAGTGGCTTCTTAGTTCATTCATGTAAACACTTCAGTGGCTTCTTAGTTCACTTCCATTAATTCCTCAGGATAAATGCTTAATGGGTCCATATTATTTCCATACCCTAGGAGTTTGTTCTAAATCTTGGGAAATTTCCTCAATTTAATCTCCTAAGCTTTCAATTAAAGTCATATTTTGATATTAGCTTTTTCTTGTTTCCTCTCACTGTATCTCTCTCTCTCAGTTCATGAAGACAATAACTTCCTGTCTTTGAGAATTATAGTTTTTTCTCATTTCTTTTTTTCAGGTTTTCTTCCATCCTTACATAGTTCTATTAGTATGTTTTTCTGTTTGTTTGTGTTACATTCTAACATGTTACAGACTGTTCTCCAACGTCTGGTGATCTCTAATTGGCCTTTCGTATTTAATGGTGAGCCCCTTGAAAGCTGACAGGAAGCTCTATGTGCATGGGGCTCTGCTGTGTGGTCTGATAAACCAGGTTTATTTTTCCCGTAGTAGACCCCCAAAAGTCTCTCCATAGGTCTTTTCCCTGGAGTACTTCATCTTCCCCGGAGAGGAGTTCTTCAGTCTGTTTCTTGAAGGGTGTGGATGAGCCTGAAAGCCTGCTTTCTAGGAACCTGCTACTGAGGAGGCAGAGGCTCTCACTGTTCAGTATTAAATTTTCAGCTAATCCTACAGTTTATAGTTCAGGGTCTCATTTCCCACCCTCTTCTGATCCTGACACCCCATGTTCAGAGCTTTTTGGCCAAATTGCTCCAGAGAATGAAGCTTCATTTCTGTGGGTGATTGATAACTACAGGTCGAAAAGGAGTATAGTTCTGTCTTATACACATTTCCATCCATTGCAGGATGTCGAGTTTGAAAATCCTGGGTTTTTTCCTCCTTGTACTTCCTGCAGCATTTGACACAGTTGGCCACCATTTTGGCTACAGCCTTATCCTCTCCATGTGTGGTCACTCCAAGTCCCATGTCTTTTGGAGCTTTTGTGGAAGTAATACCCTCCATAGCAAATAGTTGAGTTTAGTTGATTCTTCATTGTTAAATCAATTATGGTTCCTCCATCTACTTTCCATCTTCCCCAAAAATGTATATTTTTATACTAATAGCATACTAACATATACAGTATGTATACATACTATTACTATAGTATTCTAATTAGTATACTAATTAATACATACTATTAGTATAGTGTGTATACATACCACTTAATACAACACCCAAAAGGCCTGGTAGATTACTGCAATATAAAAGGTATTAAGATTGAAAACCTACAGAGAAAAATGTTACAATTCCAGCAAATTTATACTAGGTCCATCCATGTGGTCAGTGCCAGCTAACTTTACTTCAGAGCTCACTTCATGTATTTCCTCCACAAAGGCACATGCTGCACTTTGGGAACTACAGATGTATAAATAAGAAGGAAAAGCAGAAGGAACCCTTACAATGATGTTGTATATTATACTAATAACTGGATGAAAAGTGAAAACCATGACAATTAAGTCACTTAATTTTTCTGGACATTGAGAAACTGTGCAAAGACGTTAATTTTTTTTCTCAATTTCAGTTGCTCATTCAGGCACATGTTGGATTACTTCATTTCCCCAACCGGATAAAACAGTATCAGTCAGCCATTTTTTGAGATAATATAGAGGGGGATTTATAAGGCCAGACAGCTGGGTTTAATTCCTGGCATGACCATTTACTTGCCATTGGACTTAGAGCTAATTAGGAGGATTTTCCCCATCTGCTGTGACAGCCAGAATGAGGCTCCCCTGAAATGTCTATGCTCTCGTCCCCCAGAACCTGTGATCTGTGAGGTTACATGGCGAAAGGGATTACAGCTGCACGAACGGGGCAGAGCTGGTGTAATCACAAGGATCCTCAGGAATCAGAGACATGTGACTGTGGAGAACCAAAGACACAGCAGCTGGACAAGCACTCGGCCTCATGCTCCTGTCTGATACTGGAGGAAGGGCCACGACGAGTCAAGGACAGTGGGTGACCTTTAGATGCTGGAAAAGGCAAGAAAACAGTTTCCTCCAGAAAGAAATAGTCCTGCCTACACCTCGGTTTTAGCCCAGTGAGGCTTGTTTCAGACTTGTGGCCTTCAGAACTGTCTACTAAGTTTACGGTGACTTGGGAGAGCAGCATGAGGGAGCCAGGGCATCCGCTAAGGCAGGATGTGAAGAGTACAGCTGTTGAGAGGTATACATGGCACGTGTGGGTGAAGTGCTTAACCCGATGTGTTGCACAGGAGCTGCTAATCGGTAATTATTTTTATAACGTATAATGCATTATTATAACACTGATGAAAGCACTCAAAAGATAAGGACTGAACCACATTCTGCTAAAAACAATAAGAATGCTTGGACCCACTGGTAGGTGACATTCCAGGGTGTGATTGAAAACCTTAATATTTATGGTAGGCAGGATATAAACTGTGATAAGTATTAACATTTAGAGAAAACAGAAACCACAGGAGAGACCCAGTATCCTTTTTATCCTACTGAGCACTTTAATGAATATATTTAAATACTTGGAATAAATCTGTTTATTTCAACAAAACTTGATAGCGTCAAAATTCCTAAGGGGGTAAGATACTCACAATTTCCATTTTCATGATAGCCTCACTTTTCAGACAGCTGAATACATCTAATCTTCATAGGTTGGATTTGATAGGAATCATTTTAGCACTTTTCCCCCTAGTCCGAAAGATGAGTGAAATCAATTTTAACAGAATTTTATTCCAAATGACTTCCACTGTCCAGAGTTTCAAAAGTGATCGTTCCAGGATACAAACGAGGTTTTGAATTGTTTTAAAGGAAAACAGCTTTAATGATATGTATCCTATTCACTTACACAAAAAGTATTAATATACTCCGATTCCGTGTTCTGGTACAATCCTTAGCTTTTCACTTTTTTACATTTTTATTTATTTATTTATTTATTTTTAATTGGAGAACAGTGTGTTTCTCCAGGGCCCATTAGTTCCAAGTCGTTGGACTTCAATCTAGTTGTGGAGGGCGCAGCTCAGCTCCAAGTCCAGTTGCTGTTTTTAATCTTTAGTTGCAGGGGGCACAGCCCACCATCCCATGTGGGAATCGAACAAGCAACCTTGTTGTTAAGAGCTCGTGCTCTAACCAACTGAGCCATCAGGCTGCCCCTCTGGAAGCTCAGTGGCAGCTCGTTGTCTTCAATCTAGTTGTGGAGGGTGCAGCTCACTAGCCCATGTGCCAATCGAACCAACAACCCTGTTGGTTCAGAACTCGTGCTCTAACCAACTGAGCCATCAGGCCGCCCCCTTAGCTTTTCACTTTTGTTTTCTTTGATGCATGAGTCAGTATTTTAAGCTTAAAAGCTTATCTATTAAATTTCCTTAGTGACAGTCCTCATTAGAAACACGGGTTCATACCCCTAGAACTTCATTAAGTTCCCTATTGCTCGACTCCGTTCACAACCACAAAAGTTAACACTCTGACCATCCCACAGATGAACTGATGGAACATGGGCGACAGAGATAATGTCTTGCAGAGAGTAGAGATTTCATGGCCAGTTTGCTATTTTGGAGCATTGTCTTTAATCAACTCTTTACGCAGCAGGCAATAGAAACTTAAGGACTTGCATTAGGTTAAACTGATACAAGTCATTCATTTATTCATGTAGACAAACTAAATACTTAGGTTACATAAAAATACTTCACGTGGTAACATGGGGCTAATACTGAAGACGAGTAAGGACCAGGAGCTCAGTGAGTCTACCGCGACCAAGGGGGGGTGCCAGCTGGGATTAAGGCACACGATTTACGCAGCGAACAAGACGTGGAATACTGGGAAAGCCAGTTACGGAACTAGGATGCTCTGTGTTAGGTAATGAGAAGCCTCAGTTCACACCGGAAGTTCTCAGAAGTGTGTGTTTGTGGCACATTTGCAGATACTCAAATTATTGCAGTCATGTGAAGTTAATAAAAGGAACAAAACAATATAATGTATAGATGCAGTCACAACTACAGTATAACACTGGGCCATGGCGTCTGTGAGCAACCATCGTTTTTAGACTATTCTTGGTAGCCCCTCAACAATGTAAACTTTTCAAAATAACTGTTTGCGTCCACAACTCTCTTGTTTACCCACAAGGGCACATTCTTAACTATGTCAGTAGCCTTGTTTGGGGCATTTCCTTGATGTAGTCTGTGTATACTTCATTGTATCATACACCTTTCTCAATCATGTTTGCTGTTCTACTTAAATGTGAAACATTGAAACATCTTCTTGATTTGTGGATGCATCCTTTTATTCTATAAGTACTTTGATTATAGTATTTGCAATTTTCTTCTATCTTTTTTTGTTATATATTTTTCTTCCTGGTGTCAGTTTTCTGTTTGTCTGTTTTCTCTTTCAGTGTTAGAGGTATTCCTCAGGTATCTGCCAATGCCCCTTTGTCCCCTCAGGTTTGCACTGGGGCACATACACATTCTTTGGAATTCTGTGGGAAATTAGCTTTGCCCATTAGCGTGTCTACTATGTGGGATGTACCGGCTGAGCCGTTTTCTTGGAGACTTTAAACATGTATTATCTTAGGTTCATTCCTTGGGTTGGTAAGATGCCGAAGGGGACCATCTTCCAGTCTCCTGCCTTATTTCAGCCTTCAGGAATTGAGGGTGCTGTGATTCTAAACATTCATGATGTAGACATACTTTTAGATTCCTCCAAGGTTTGTTTGGGAATAGAAAGAGTTGGAAACTGAGGATGCAAATTCCCGAGTGTTTTTGGGAACTTGTACACACAAGGTTGTCACCCTGTCCCACAATGAGTTTGGAATTCTTTTGTTTTCCTTCTGCTTCCCAAATTATTATACAAATTAACTAATTGACTTATCTATTACCTCCATTTGAATTTTCTTTGTTCTTATCATTCTGTGCCTTACGACACAGTGACAATGAAGGATACACACACACACACACACACACACACACACACACACTCTCACTCACTCACCCCCAGGAACTTTAGTGCATTTTATGGAGAGAATGAAAATAAAAATAAATACACATTTTAATTCCCTTATTTATTTATGTATTTATTTATTCATTCATCCATTCATTTTTAAGTAACCGTGAGCGTCTTACAGGTTTTGTATTAGGCACCGAGCCTCTAGGTCGTACCTTCTGCACGTGGACTGGTGAGGCTAGGGCTTCCGCATTCTCATGGATGTCTATTTCCGTTCGGGTCCTGGGGGTCATTTATGCAGAAAACGCACTTCTGTCTCTTCCTGTGGCTATAAGATGCATGGGTTTCATTTCCAGGCTCACATAGGAAGACCTGACAACCTGGCACCGTGCCATCCATCTCATTCCATTTCTCTTGCTGTGGGGAACTTTTCTCTGGCAGCTAGATGTTTCATAGTATGGCTTTTTAATTTAAATCTGTATTTACATATTTTGAAAAAAATATGTACTTTATTTCCCAGTTATATTAAATGTTTGCAGTGGAAATGGAGGCTTTTCACGTCAAATCATTTCTCCATCTTGATTGCAGTCTTCTTGTTAGTAAAGTACATTAAAAATGGATGAAATTTCTAACGCCACCTCCCTTATTAGGGAGGAAGGAGGCATGCTTGCTGTGTGTGAATAGATGGCACTTACATTTGTGTTTTCAGCTTCCATTTACATGTTTATGTTGCTGTTGGGAATAAAGAAGAGCATTTTATTGCTAAGTTACTGGGGAGTTTAGTCAGCTTGGTCTTCCGATACTTTTCTGCTGATAACATCCATACCATTCTCTGCCATGTCTTGGGTTGTGTGTTTTTCATCCTTGATTATCTTTCCAATCAGTATTTTTAAGCATCTTTGCCCTTGGATCTCTGATCAATACTTTCATCATTAGCTTCTAGATTATCTGCAATGTTTTTACAGCTCTGTGAATCAGCTGCCAAAACCAGAGTGAGTGAGGCACATGGGTGCACATAGACCAGAATAACACGAGAGGGTGGACAACAGGCTTGGCACATCTTGGCTTTTCCCCAGCAGTTTTTTAAAAATTATTTGTTTTTGTTGATAGATTGAACTGTTCAGCTAACAGTGTTTATAACCTTTCATCATGCCTAGTATTGATGTTTCACAGTTACATTTGCATGGGGGGAGGTTAGTTATCTGTTAGAATTCTGGCAGTGTTTTTATTGGGACAGGAAGACATTAGGTGGTTTGGTAAAAACAAACACAAAAACTGACCCGCAGCCTGTGGGGCCCAAAGATAGTCTTTTGCTTCATCCCCTGTTCCATTTCTGAGGAGAAAGTACAAGTACAGGAAAAGGGGAAATGAATGGGAAGTAAGTAACAAGAGAAGGCTGGACGTTGATGATGGTTGTTGTTCAGCCAAAAGTGACACTCCGGGCCTTGTTTCTTGGGTTTAGAAAAACAACCAGCTCAAGAACTGACTGTCTGACGTCACACTGGGTCCCGTGACCTCAGGAAAACATATTCAGTTTCTGAAGTGGAGGGCAGAAATGGGCAGATTTTATACCATATTGAGTGTTTTTAAACCATAATGGAGTGTTTTCCTCATTTCTAATTATTTTTTAACAGATTCTATTCACACACTGTAGGACACACAGGAACATAATTATATCCAGTTTATGATGTAAGTATCGTAACAATGTATAATTATATTGAGCTTCTTTCCCTGAACCTAAGACGCCATCACATTCAGGATGCCCCATTGTTTTATGGATGTCTGTGCTGCCTCCTCAGCTGTTGTCTCAGCTTCAGACCCGTCCTTTGATGCTTCAGTGGGACTTTGCTGCTGGGACCCTGAGACCATGCCTCAACTTTGCCAGCGGGCTCCCCTTAGGACCCGATCAGGAAGTGCCAGAGGGACAGTGTAAGGCTGAGGAAGGAGTGACTAGCCCCGTCCTACTTGTTTTCTGTCCCTCGGTGGCACTGAATCCCTTGTCGCATAAATGTATTGAAAATATTTTCCCTCAGTTTATGGTTTGCCTTCTCATTTTCTAAATGATACACATATTTTATTTTAATATTGATTGTCATTTTGACGCAGTCCAGTTTATCAACTTTTCTTCTACTCTTTGTGCTTTGTGTCCTGTTCAAGAATCGTTTTCTTTTGGAAAGCTGTATGGACCTGAGGTTGACGTTGGCGGCTATGATCAACATCAAAACAATTCTTGTGTATAAAGTTAGACAAGCATTGGGGATTCTTTCTTTTCACATGAATGTCCTCTTGTTCTAGAATCATTTGTAAGTGGAGGTTTTCTTTTCCCGTTGAATTGTCTTGTCATCTTTGTTAAAAGTCGGTTGAATGTATACGTGTGTGAGACTGTTTCTGGAGTCTTAATTCTCTTCCAGTTTTCTGCTTGTCCACATTCCAGTACTACTCTTAGTGGGCATCACATATTATCACTCACTGCAAGCAAAAGTCGTCATATCAAGCCCGTTCAGTACAAGCAGATCTCCAAGTAACATGAACGACACGGTTTGAATTTGCACTTTTATGAAGATGTGGCCTCATGTAAGGATGACATTTCAAGTGCAAAGCGACCCCTAGGCAGCAGATCCCATTAGGCTCAGATCCAGGCTTGGAAAAGAGTTGTGAGATTGAGATTGCCATCTGGCATACGCAGAGTGCACACATTTTATGTTGATGTGTACGGGCATATCTATAAATGTGGACCCTCAATAGTGAAAATGAGAGCACTAAGCAGACCTGCTCCATGATGGAAACACGGTGTCCTAACAGTCAGCCTAGGGTGTGGCTAAGATTTTTCTTTCCCCCGAAAATATTTCTGAGTAACCTAGACACAGAAATACGTTTCTTTGTAATTACTCAGAATTACTAATCAAATGACAAGGAAAATGACTCCAGAACAAAGCAACCAATAGCATCCGCTGAGACCATACCATGAAATAAATACCTCACAAATATTTGAAGTCTTTTTAGAGCCACTTAGAATGATGTTAACTTTTTCTAGTTTTAAATTTAAATAGTACATTTACTAAAGCAATTTCTTTATTTGCATTCTCATTCTAACCTGGCCCTTGCGTGATTTATAGAACCCGTAACCTTTAGAAACAGACCTGCACATAAAATGTGCGTTACTAATGTGTTTCTATCTCTGCCCAAAATTCATATCGATTATGCCCTGTGCTGTGGAGATTCATTGATCACTTAACATATCAATTCTTTATGCAGAGTGATGAAGTCCAGTCTATAAATCCATGGCAGTAAATTCGTTAGTCCCATTTTGTCCCAGGAACTTTCCAGCATTCAAGTTAATGAGGAGCTTTATTGTGCCCATTTCCAAACACAATACCATTTACTGACAGCTGGGCATTGATTGGGTGTGTGTCCCTTTAAATCTGTGAATTGCCTGGAGTTGAATGATTCGCTGTCAGCAGAGTGCACTGTAATTAGCCCAGAGGAAATCGCAGTGGGGATGAAGCAGGTTGGCTTGTTATTTTTCTGTTTGTACTAACAGGCAAGTAAAAGCATGTAATTGGATTTTTAAAAAGTATTGTCAGCCCTCTAGAGTGTGCCATGTTTACAGTTATGATAGCCTTATCTAGTATGAGTGTCACACCTCCCTAAAAAGGGCCTTTTTCAAATTCAAGAAGGTGTTGTTCCAGGAAGACTGTTGCAATGGTGTCCCTGCTGTTCAGACGTCCACCTGATGCACTTCAGAGCAGGGCACCATCGTGCTCAGCGTCCAGCACGCCTGGCTGCCACTGCACTGCCCGACGTTTGTCTACCCACTGTCTGCCACTCAGGGCTGCAGTAACAGGGGAAATCAAAGACGGGTAAAAGATACAGTGGTCAATTTGGGGAGAAAGCAATTTAGATGCTTCCTTGGACTTCTTACAAGTCACAAGGGTCTGACTCTCTGGTATTGTATCCTCGTGCACACAAGAGCTGGTATTATTTTCTTTCACAGGATGTCAGTCTCAACTGGGCAATCTGAAGAGAATATATATATGTGAAACACGTAGTAAACAGATATCTTAAATACTTAATTTTAAAAAATCATTTTGATTAAGAAAGGGTCAGTATCCCCCATTTTTGTTTTCCCACTTCTAAATTATAAACATAAAATCTAGATATTTTTAAACTCTAAATTTGTTAGAACAAAACATTTAGGGCTAACATGTCTGTGAAATGATTTCTTTTGGATGTGCTCTCATGAGTGGGGGAAAAAGGCCTTTCTAAAGAATTTTTTTGAATTGAATGACGGAGAGAGATCTTTGAAGAATTATTATTATTTTTTTTTTACACAAAACAAGACATAAAAGGACAAGAAAGCTACAGACTGATAGCCCTTAAGAATAAACATGCAAAAATATTTAATATATTAGGAAGTATGTATGTAATAAAGAAAATGTTATATGATGGCCAAGTGGGGTTTACCCTAGGACTGCCAAGTGGGTTTAACGTTTGAAAATCAATCAGTATAATTTACCACAATCATAAAACAAAGGACAGAATGATCTGATCATCTCAATAGGCACACACAAATTACTTCACAAATTCAACATCCATTTTTGAGAGCAATTTTCGATAAACTAGAGATAGAAGAAAACTACCACCTGATAAAGGCTAATATCATACTTCAATGATGAAATCCTAAGACTGGGAATAAGAAAAGGATATCTATTCCTATCACTTTTATACAAGAGATGAGCAGGGAAAGAAAGCAATCAGCACACTTGTAGGGGTAATTGACTCTGATCAAAGAGGAAGCAGGGCTGCTATGACACCATGGGCGGTATGGAAGAATGAGTTTGGCAGTTGGGTGACCCCATGGGTGTCCCTTGGCACTCAGTTGACCAATTTTAATGGTCAGCGGACAAGGGCAGCAGCCACAGCCTGAGAAGCTTGGTCTCAAACCCTCCATGGAAGAGGTTCTGTGTCACCCCTCTGGATAAGACACCTGGAACAGTGAAGTACAGGGCATGAGGGAAATGCAGGTTGGGAAGTCAGGGAGGGAGATGGAGTCTGAGCTGCAGCCTTAGGAAGAGCTGGCAGCCAGGGCTGAAATCCACTCCCTCCTTCTTCCCACTGGTATGTCCCCTAGGAAAGGCAGCCGTGCCAATGCTGGAAAAGCAGCTCCCAGGCAGGGTGCTCTCGCCGAGAAGCAAGTTCAGCCCCGCTGCACAAAGGAAGATTGTAGCGGCTGCCACGGGTGTGGCCTGAGCCCTCCCAAGCTCTGAGGCACTCACTGCCCAGGTAGCAGGACTGTCGGCTGCCAGGGCTCAGGTGTGTGCCTCTCCAAGCCTCAACCTCAGCTGACAGCTGCTTGCCGCAGGTTCTGACCTCTCTCCAGGGTCAGTCCGCATCCAATATGTGGTTGGTGTGGGGGCACAAAGGCCTGGTCCTCTGCCTGAATTTAGAAGAGCTCTGGAAGACCCTCCCAGCCCCAGAGGGCCCTGTGGGATCAGGGTTGCATACGAACTGCAGTTCAGCCTGTTCCTGCACCTCGTCCTCCAGCCCTCATTTGCTCACAAGTGTTGTTGCTCTGTGAACTCATTATGTCGCTTGCAGCTTAGAGCCTGTTTTTAGGGAACTGACCAAAGAAATGGAGCATTTTGGAGGTGGGGCTTCCCCAGAATCTTGGAATTCAGCAGGTGGCATGTGGCCAGTGGAGGGCAGTAAGATGAGATTGATGGAAGTGTGTCATTTCCTGGCTGTGCCAACACAGCCCAGGTAAGACTCTTTGGTCCTTCAGGAGCTTGGTCCCATTTTTGCCCCCGGTACCATGAGGTACACCAGGGTCTGTGTGGTCCTTTTTTTTCTGTGTACATTTATTTAACTGGATTGTTTGTGACTAGAAGTCACTAAGATGACTGCCTCCCTGCTGTTCTGAGGCTGAACTTAGTACCAGGAGATAATTTACGTAGGAGAAGAAATTAGGGCGCTTATGTTCTCAGCAGTGTTTTCTCTTGGATCATTAGTGGGCAGACTGCCTTTTGGTCAGAGATGAACCGTTTTCTATTGACCAGACCCTCAAGATCAGCGTCTCTGGGCAGGAGTTTCTTGCAGGCCTGAACCAGACTGTCCGGGATAAATAATGAGAACACTTAGCCTCATTTAAGCTTGGTTTTACGTCAAGCACACTTACTACATGAACTTAATGCCTCTCTTTATTCTGCTGTACGGAGGTCGCCACTGTGAGATTCGTTTGATTTTGCAGTCTGGCTAATTAATTTGTTCATTCTGTGCTCTCAGCACCCGCACTGTTTTTTGGAGCAGTGCTACCAAAGCAATGGATTAATTTACATGGCACAATGCATCTAGAACAATCATTACCCCACAGAATTGTTATTGCTTGAATTCTGAAGACAGAGAAGAGGTTTCCCCACTGAGATAAAAAAGTTTCTGGTGCAGTGTTCAGGGGGAAAAGCAGAAAATAGAAATTGTATAAATTTTTTGAACAGCAGGGCTTTCTGGAACTTTCATAATTAATGGACTATTTTGCTGACCATTCTGGATAATGGCTCTGAGTTGCAAGGAATAGAAACCCACCTGAAGATATCTTAAGTAAAGGATATCGATGAGTCTCTAGAAATATCAGGAGAACCATAAGTACAGGTTACTTCATTGGACAAAGCCACCAGGAACCAGGGCTGCATGGTCCCTGTTTCAATTTCTCAAATCAGCATGTCTCTTCCATGCCATTCATGCCTCTCTGTCATCTGTTTCACTTTTCTCTCTGTGCGAATTGCTTCTTACTCTGCCTTGTCTCTGGATATGGCCCATTATGGCTTTCCATAAAATGGCAACCTGGGCCCCTTGATCTTCAGCATATGAGCTCAGCTGCTCACTATCCTTCAGCATCTCAGACGCATCTGACTGAACCTGGATCAGAGTACCTGGCTGCACATAGGCAGGGAGGTAGAGTCAGGGCCTTTGGCAGGTGATTCCACTCCTTCAGCAGGGACATATTGTGGGCAGGCATGCCCCAAATATGTATGGAATACTGATCCAAAATTTGTCACATTTTCTGGGGTCCAGCTAGAAAGTAATAAAAATGCTTTAATAACCATGTTTACAGCTGGTTTCAATGACAGCAATTAATTCAATTTATAGTGCCAAGCGAAGGCCGATGGTGGAGAGTGTTTAGACTAAGGAGTTATAGCCACTGCTTACGCAGGTCAGGCTAACAGAATCAACTGATGTGCAATAAGTGGCCAAATGTGAAAAACGGAAAGGTGGGCTGTCATAGTGTCATCCGTCAGCTGTACCCAGATGCACTAAACTGGCCTTTGCAGCAGCCGCACACACACAAATAAAAAATCTCATTAGCATATCTTTTTTCGTTCTACCTAGATCTATATTTTGTAATATAAACATTAAGTGACGAAGAAAAACTCAGAATGTGATTCTATTAGAAAGCTCATTGGTATTTTCAGCCACTAACACATTATAAGCATAATATATAACTGAGCAATGATAAGGTCTTTCCGGAGCTACATGTGCTTTGAATCCCTATAGATGTAAAAGCCAGTAACGGCCACAAGGCATCTGAAGCAAGTCACCTCTTCCTGCCACCCACAGATGCAGTTAATTGTCCTCAGTGGTCATTCTCACCTTGGCCTTCCACCTCTTTATCAGGCTGTTTGCTTTATCACACGTTTGCTGCATGTGTATCAAATTTATAATATTTCATGACTTCTAAGCCTATCTTGCCTTATAAGAGAAAAAGTAGTACATGTTGAAGCCAAGGTTTATGATTATGTACAATTAAAAGAGGAAGAAAACAGAACCAAATCTAATGCCATCAAAATCTGTGCAACTTTTATGAAATGGAACTTTTCATAGATATGAGTGTCTGTAACTTTTATAGTATCTTAGTGGGCATAGGGATAACACAAACCCACAGCCTTTGGTAAGCTTATATTCATAGAGGAATTTCTATGTGTATGAGATGCATGCATATCTCCGAACATACTAAAATGTTAACACTGAAAAAAAAAGAGCTTTTTCCCCTTCAACAGAATCATGTTTTGTTATCTCATTTAATTCATCAATTTATAGAATTTTATAAAAATGCATTAAACACAGATGTTAGATCAAGTCGAAAAGTGAAATTATTATTCTTATGTTTATAGACAAAAATATGCTTCAATTATCGGGCCATTTGTAGTAAAAGCTATTTCTGCATAATATTATTAAGATGATTGCTAGATAATTTCCCTAGCTTGGTTTATGTTATCTAGCAGACTAAATTAGTGTTTTTCAACCAGTAGAATATGAGAAATGTTACAGATGTCTGTTGTATATGTAAATAGTACAGAGAATGAAGAAAATATTTAAAATCACATGTCTTAAAAATATATTTTCTTGTGTATGTTCAACTGAACTATTCCGTTACTTAATTTTTTAAAAATAACAGCTTTATCAAGATGTAATTCACTTAACAAAAACATACTTTTTTAAAGTGTGCGATTCAGTTTTCTTTAATAAACTCAGAGTTCAATAATTTCCTGTCACCGCAGTCCATTTTAGAACATTGTTATCGCTCTGAAAAGAAACCCCAGGCCCACTGGTAGTCAATCCGCATTTCTCTCTCTTCCCTGCCCCTGGCAACCTCTAATCTGCTTACTTTTCTGTTGATAAGCTTATTCGGGAGATTTCACACAAATGGGATCATCCAATATGTGGCCTTTTGTGTCTGAATTCTATCACTTAGCATGTTGCACAATGTTGTCGAATGTCACAGTACTTGATTTCTTCTTATGGCTGATAGTGTGTACACGGGTAGACTACACTTTTTTCATCCACTCATCAGGTGATGAACATTTGGTTTGTTTTCACTTTTTTGGGTTATTTAGAAAAATGTTGCTGTGAACATTCATGTACACCTTTTTGTGTGAACACATTTTCAGTTCTCTTTGATATGTATCTGGTAGTGGAATTTCTGGGTCATATATTAACTATGTATTTAACTTTTGAGGAATTTCCAAACTGTTTTCCAAATGACTTGTGCTGTTTTACATTTTCACCAACAGTACATCAGGGTTGTAATTTCTTCACATCTTCATCTACCTTTGTCATTTTCTATCTTTTATGTTATAATCATCCTAGTGGGTGTGAAGTACTATCTCTGTTGTTTGGATTCACATTTCTAATGACTAGTGATGTTTTCATATGCTTGTCCACATTTCTCCTTTGGAAAAAGGCCTATTCAAATTCTGTCCCCTTTTTATAATTGAATTATTTATCTTTTCTTGTTGAGTTGGAAGTTTTATTTCATTTTTTTAACCTATTCTGGATACACGTCCTTTATCAGAGATATGCTTTTCAAATATTTACTCCCATTCTGTGATTTTCATTTTCTTAATGGTGTCCTTTGTGGAACAAAAGTTTTTAATTTTGATGTAATCCACTTTATCATTATTTTTCTTTTTGTCATGTGTGCTTTTGTTGTCAGAGCTAAAAAGGAAAAAAAAAACAAAAAACAAAAAATGATTAATCCAAGATCACCACCATTTGTTGAAAAGATGATTCTTTCCCCATTGGATGGTGTTGGTTCCTATGTTGAAAATCAGCAGATCACAGTTATGTGGGTTATACCTGGATTGTCAGTTCTATTCCATTGACACACATGTCTGTCCTTGAGCCAGGTCCTCCCCATCTTGATTAATGTTGCTTTGGAGTTATTTTGAAACCAGAAAGTTTGAGTGCTTCCATTTTGTTCTAAGTTTTCAATACTGTCTTGTCTATTCTGGGCCCCTTGTGATTCTATATGAATTTAGAATCAGCTTACCACCTTCTGTAAAGAAGTCAGCTGGGATTCTGATGGGAATTGCGTTGAATCTCTAGATCAGTTTGGTGACTATTGCCATCTCACCAATGTTAAGTCTTGTAATCCATGAACATGGGATGTTTTCCCAATTATTTACATCTTTTCAAATTTCTTTGAACAATATTTTTATAGTTTACAGAGCATAAGTTTTGCACTCCTTTTGTCAAATGTATTCCTAAGATTTTTTCTCAATTTGATACTCTTGTAAAGAGAATTGTTTTCTTTTTTTCATTTTCAGATTGTTCATTCGTAGTGTAGAATTACAATTGATTTTTACATATTGATCTTGAATCCTGCAGCCTTGCCTTACTCATTTATTAGTTGTGTGTTTGTGTGTGTGTGTGTTTCTAAGGATTTCCTAAATACAAAATCATGTTACTTGCTAACAGGAGTAATGTTACTTCTTCTATTCCATCCTGGATGCATTTTATTTCTATTTTTTTTGCCTTATTGCAGTACGTAGAGCTCCCTGTACTACTGTGAGTAACAGTGATGAGAGCACACCTGATTCCAGTCGAAGGGGTAAACAGTCTTTTACCTTAAGTATGATATCAGCTGGTGTCTGCAATGGCTTCTGTGAGCTTGAGGAAGCTCCCTTCTGTTTCCGTTTTGTTGAGTGTTCTTATCATGGCGGTAGCTCCATGGGATCACTTTGTATTATTTCTTATAAGTGCATTTTCATCTATAACTATTGTCAACATTTTCAATTAAAATAGTAATTGTTTATTTTAAGTAATAGTTTCAAATGTCTTCTCCCTATACGTTTCTTCTTATAGATATTACCATGGATTACACTTAATCATAAGAATGTTTCACTCTCTTAAAAATCAATATGGACTTTTCACATTCAATGTTTATGCCAGACTCCCCAAACTTGAATTCCATGGAAATTTGGCTAGAGCATGTTTTTTATAGCAGTCCTGATTATTAATTAAAATACATTTTCTCTTAAGATAAACCTTAATTTTTGAGAGGGCTTGGATAAGATACTTTCACTGAGAATCAAGAAGCAGCCCAGTATTTTGCCTCCCTTAAATGGATAACAATCCTTCTGGCTAGAAACTTCTGAGTCATCTTTCTACAATAATCAAAACAGCATGGTATTGGCAGAAAAACAGACACATAGACCAATGGAATAGAATTGCGAACCCAGAAATAAAACCACATAAATATGGACAGATAATTTTTGACAAAGAAGCTAAAAACATACAATGGAGGAAAGACAGCCTCTTCAATAAATGGTGCTGGGAGAATTGGATAGCCACGTGCAAAAGAATGAAACTGGACTGCTGTCTGTCACCATGTACCAAAATTAATTCAAAATGGATCAAAGACTTAAGCATAAGACCTGACACAATAAACTGCATAGAAGACAACATAGGTACTAAACTTATAGACCTTGGGTTCAAAGAGCATTTTATGAATTTGACTCCAAAGGCAATGGAAGTAAAAGCTAAAATAAACGAATGAGACTATATGAAACTTAAAAGCTTCAGTAAAAGAAACCATCAACAAAATAAAGAGGCAACCAACTGAATGGGAGAAGATTTTTGCAAACAGTGACTCCAATAAAGGGCTAATATCCAAAATATACAAGGAACTCATGCAACTCAACAACAAAAAAACAACCCAATTGAAAAATGGGCAGAGGACCTGAAGAGACATTTCTCCAAAGAGGACATACAAATGGCAAATAAACATATGAAAAAATGCTCAACATCACTAATCATCAGAGAAATGCAAATAAAAACCACAATGAGATATCACCTCACCCCAGTCAGAATGGCTATCATCAACAAGACAAATAGTAACAAGTGTTGGAGAGGCTGTGGAGAAAAAGGAACCCTCATACACTGTTGGTGGGAATGCAGACTGGTGCAGCCGTTATGGAAGGCAGTGTGGAGGTTCCTCAAAACATTACATATAGAATTACCATATGACCCAGCAATCCCTCTCCTGGGTATCTACCCAAAAAATCTGAAAACGTTTATACATAAAGACACGTGTGCTCCAATGTTCATTGCAGCTTTGTTTATGGTGGCCAAGACATGGAAACAACCAAAATGTCCTTCGATAGATGAATGGATAAAGAAGGTGTGGTATATATACACCATGGAATACTATTCGGCGGTAAGAAAAGATGATATAGGAACATAGTGACAACATGTATGGATCTTGAGAGTATAATGCTAAGCGAAATAAGTCAGACAGAAAAAGCAGAGAACCATATGATTTCACTGATATGTGGTATATAAACCAAAAACAACAAAAGAACAAGACAAACAAATGAAAAACAAAAACTCATAGATACAGACAATAGTTTAGTGGTTACCAGAGGGTAAGGGGGGTGGGAGGTGGGAGATGAGGGTAAGGGGGATCAAATATATGGTGATGGAAGGAGAACTGACTCTGGGTGGTGAACACATAATGGGATTTATAGATGATGTAATACAGAATTGTACACCTGAAATCTATGTAATTTTACTAACAATTGTCACCCCAATAAATTAAAAAAAAAAAAAAAAAAACTTCTGCGTCATCTTTCTCTGTGTTCATTAGCCCTGATTGTCTTCCCACTCGACAGTGAAATAAACTCATCTAGGCCTAGTAAGCTCAGATTTCACCACCACTGGCTTTAGTCTCCTTGTAAAATAAAATTCCTGTGGCCTCCAGTATTCTGATTTGCCTAGTTCGTTTACAGACTTCAGTCAATTTCATTCAAGTAAGCAAGAAAACACAATCTCTTCCTACGTGTGATGATCAGACAAGCAAGCGTGCCAAGGCCCCAACATTTTACAGCTCTGTTAATCCTCAAACATGATCAATTTGCACGTGCTTGGTTCTGGAGTACTCTCTTTTCCAGGGTATCTACCTCGAGATAGGTCCCAGTTCCAGCTGCTTGCTTTCTGATTCTATCCCAACAACGTGGAAACCTTAGATCTTGAGCACCACTGAGAGAATCTGGCAAAACATATTATAACATGATCTTTCTTTTTTCCTAAAACTCTACTCTTTCTCTTTTTGACATGATCCTATCCCTATAGAGTAGGTCGTTGAATAACGTCATTTCATTCAACATCATTTTGTTACAACTTTGATGAGAAAAAAAAATTGATTCCTGGCTGGGACCACTGTCTGTGTGGAGTTTGCATGTTCTCCTCTTGTCTGCGTGGACTGTCTCTGGGTATACCGGTTTCCTCCCACATCCCAAAGATGTGCCTGTCAGGCTCTTAGGCGTGTCTGCATTGTGCCTGTCTAAGTGAGTGTGGGTGTGTGTCAGTGGCCCTGCGATGGAAGGACATCCTGTCCAGATGGGTCCTGCCTGTGCCCTGAGCTGCCGGGAGAGGCTCTGGCCACCATGACCCTGAACTGGAATAAGCGGATTGGAAAAGAATGGTCTTACTTGTTTGTATTAATCATTCTTAAATATTTCTATAGCTCATGTTTATTTCAGTGTTTAATATTAGAGTTGTTTTGGGTCTTTATTTAAAAGTGTGGTGATGTTTTTGTGACCAGAAATATGCTGTAGGAACTTAACTCTTGTTTATATCAATTAGCCTAGGGTACAATGGTTTCATTGTAGGTCGTTTAAGTCACACTTTCCAAGAACCTATCGAGAAGTCAAGTGAAGATTTTGCACATGGATCTGGGCTCTTTGATCATCTTATGTCTGAGGATCTCTCTCTTTCCTTTAGTCTATGTCCAGTAGCAATAAAGTAGATGAAGACCAAGGTAACCTCAGTCAGCCGTATCACTTATGGCCCAGGCAAAAGCCAATCAATGTAAGAATGGAGAAAATGCCGATTTCCACTAATAGTCTCTTTAAATAGGGGAGGAAATTGTAGGCTGGGTCAGTGCCTGATCTTGATGGGAAAAGAAAAACAAAAAAACAAAGCATAACTAATACTAGTCCCTTTGTAAGAATCTTGTAAGTTCTTAAGTCTAATAAAGAATGTATGCTTAATGAGTGTCTCCACATTGGACATTTTAAGTAATCTTGCCTATAACTCTACAAAATAGAAAGTACCTAAATTTTATAATTAAATAAACTGAGGTTAAGGGTTATTATATAAATAACCCACAGGCAGGTACTCAGTGGAAGAGTGGGAATTTGAATTTGAAGTCTTTCTGGTTTCAGTGTGCGTTTTTCCCATACATCTCACTGACAGCCTAGGAATCATTACCAAACGTGACAATAGTTCTGCTAAAATAACTGAAAAGACAATGAGAAAATGTGGAAAACATTGATTTTAGTTAACTAACAACTTCTCTCCATTTTAAAGTCATTCAGTTTGAATGTTTTCAAATGTTTAACAAAAAGCTGAAATAAAACATTCAAGTGATAAAGAGTTTATTTTCTATAGCTAAAGCAATTCATTAGGGAAAAGATTTTTCTTTTGGAAAATGGTGCTGTAATAATTGCATAACAATATGCAAAAAAAGAAAACTGAACGTCAGTCTTTACTTACACCAACATTAACTTGAAATATAGGGTGCTGCTTTCCCTTTCCCACAATACCTTGTGCTCTTCCTGATGGCTCCCACAGCAAAGTGTGGCGAGAAGAAGCAGGGCAGTTCTGCCATCAACAAGGTGGTGACCAGAGTATCCACTGTCAACATTCACAAGCGTACCCTTGGAGTGGGTTTCAAGAAGCATGCCCCTCAGGCACTCACAGAGATGCGGGAATTTGCCGTGAAGGAGATGGGAACCCCAGATGCACACATGGACGCCAGACTCAACAAAGTTGTCTGGGCCAGAGGAATAAGGAGTGTCCCATATCTCATCCGCGTGCGGCTGTCCAGAAAGCGTGATGGGAATGAGGACTCACCAAATAAGCTCTATGCGTTGGTTACCTACGTACCTGCCACCACTTTCAAAAATCTACAAGCAGTTAATGTGGATGAGAACTAACTGCTGACTGTTGAATAAGTTATAAAACTGCAAAACAAATAAATAAATAAATAAAATATATAAATTAGAGAGAGAGAGAGAGAGAGAGAGAGAGAGACTTGAATGTAAGAGAGAAAATAACAAAATATCTAGATGAAAACAAAGGACCTTGGGTTAGGCAAAGATTTCTTAGGACATAAAAAGCATAAACCAAACTGAAATTTGATAAAGTGAACTACATTTAAACTACAATCTTTTGGATGAATTCTATTATTTATAAATCATACCTCATTTATTAAAAATTACTCTAAATACACTATGTAAGTTTGTAGGCAGTGAGTATGCAAAGAAAAATACAATAAAATCCTTTCTCTCAAAGAATTCATAGTTTACTGACAGCCATCTATAAACAATAGCTGTACAAGCTACTGTGTCCGGGTTTATAGTGAAGGAACGTCACTGGAGCCTGGAGAAACTCACTGTCTGCTTCACCTTATGAGAGAGTGTAGAGTATGGTATCCCCACTTTATAGAGGTGGAAACTGAAGCATAGAAATCATAGGTAACTTGCCCAGGTTTCACATGAAAACATAAAAATACCGAAAAGAAAAAAAATGGGACAATATTATGCTTGAATGGAAAGCTCATTCGTAGCCACGACAAAAATCTCAGAGACCATACAAATTATTGGTAACATTGAATATGAAAATAAAAAACATGTATCTGCATGACAAAATACTGTGTGGAAAGCTAAAAGACCATTGATAAATTGGGGAAATATTTTTATAAAAAAATCAAAGCATAGAGAGAACTAATTTTCTTAACCTATAAGAAATGCCTACATAGCAAAAAGGAAATATTAAATAAAAAAGAATGGAGGATACTAACCTCATTCCTAGAAAAAGGAAATGTAAAACACCCTTAAATATACATAAAGGCTAAATTGCACTCACAATACAAAACTGGAAAATAGACAAGATACTGTTTTTTACTCATCAGATCTGCTAACTTAAAAAACATTAATACTACATTGGTGTGGTGCAGGGTCCCATGTACAATTGTACATTGCAAGTGGAAGGCGAAAGTGGTGAACTCATTGGAGGACCACGTGCAATATCTGTCGATGTTTATAATGCACATACTCTGTCCAAGTAATAAAACTTCTAAAATTTGCTTTAAATTTACGTTCAGCTATGTATAGTAGTATGCATATACTCATACAAAGTATTCATTATATGCTTCTTGTAATAATAAAACACTGTGATAAAAAATTCAGGCACAGGTCATCAAAAAGGCAAAATTAACAACAGACAGTTTTAAAAAATATAGGTTTGAAACCTTTCCCTGAGCAGAAAATCACCTAGAAAGGAAAAATTAGGCTGGCTCCCACTGCTCTCCAGCCTCCTTCATGCCTAAAGAAAGAAGGACAGTGTTCTCCAGATCCCGAAAAAGGGTGCTTTTAATCTGAACATTATACCTGGCTTCGGTGTCATTCAGATGTAAAGGCTATAGACAGAAATTCTGATATATTAAAAAAAAAAAAAACAAAACAAAACAAAAAAAACCTGTTGGGCAGCAAGTTCAGTCCATTTGATCAATTCAACTGTGCCAGAACCAAAACAAAAACTCAGCATGGAAGACACCAAGGTAAATGGACCTGCAGTTAACATTGCAAAAGAAAGAAACAAAAAACAAAATGGAATTCCAATGAGAAGAGACGAGGAAAGGCTGACAGTGCTATTTTTTTTAAATCTTGGAGATGGAGATGACAGACACGTGACAAATAAGGAAAGAAAACAAAGTAACTTCTTCAGCTTTTATAGTGGATTGCTAAATAAAATATTCTACAATGTTGAGTATTGTCGTGAGTCATTTTCTATGACTTTTAAATTTCTAAAACTTTAGCTTTAAAAAGTTTAAGATAGTTAAAATTTTGTGTCTTAAATGTAACTGACTTTCTTTTATTTAGGTCTAGTCCCAAAGTAGAGTCAAGGAGTATCATTTTGCAGGCACATATTAACAAGTATAAATGTCAATAATAAAACAATAATTAGAAAGAGACCATGTATTCCAAAAACCTCAATAAATACTACATTTATGTATAATGTTTAAGTTATATAAAAATTTAACTGAATATATATATAAATTACAGTAATATTATAAAATCTATACATAAATACATAAACTTGCACACATGTATATCATTACACACAAAAAAATAGGATTTACTTGCCTACAAATAAAAATAAACCTGTGTATGGTGTATGTATGTACGTATGTATAGGTGCAAGTGTGTATGTGTATGCGCATGTATACCTATGTACATGTATATGTATAGATAGATACTGTTTTAGGTAAAAAAATTAGTTAAATTTCTATCTTTTTTCTCTACCAACACAACATACTGAATGTAGTTTAATACATAATAGCTGAAAGCCCAGACTTTGAAGCCAGAATGATAAAGCCTCTCGTTCTGGTTTCTCCCAAACTTTCAGCATCTGTGACCTCAGTCAGCTAGTGTGGCTCTCTGACCTCAGTTACTGTACCTGTAACACTGGGGTGGTATCATCTATGTCACAGTGCTACCAGTAGAATTGACATTACATATAAAGTGCTATATGGAGTGCCTGACAGGACAAACGTAAAACGTATTTGTGAGTGTTAAGAGTGACAGATGCTAATACTGTAGAATACAGGTTCTCAAACGAAGCAGAGAGGGAAGGAGACATGCCACCAAGGTTAAGGGAAGACGCATGTAGTTTGACAAAACTTCCAAATGGTCCTGATACCCTCTTTCTGTCCTCTCACTTAAGAATTACTGGTATAAATAGTGTTTTTACCAATAGGTGGAATCAAGGCAATGATTTGGTAAGAAGGATTTTTTTTTGTTGTTTATCCATTCATTATTCTTTGGTCTACATTATCTCAGCATAGCAATAAATAAAATATCAGTGACCGAACATAATATTTCTTCACAAAAATTGCTTGTAGCTATTACATAGCATTTCAAAAACTTCTTTGTCCCTGAGTAACCTTTATTTCTGTTCATTCAATTCCAGTCCCTAAGAACTTCCTAATTAGCTACCTAGGAAAAAGCCACTCAAACCCATTTTTTGACCGCCTTATTAATGTTCTGAATTTGTCTCAATGAAGTGTGTATTCACAGTGTTTTCTGACCTCTACTTGGTATTTTAAGAGCTGGTGTTCCCCTCACTTGTTTCTGGACACTAATATTTAATCATGCAATCATAGGAGTTGGAGATGGATGAGGCCTCATGGTTCTTCCTCCGTCTGCCTGCCAAACCCGCTGCTGTTTTCCCAATCAGTTGGCACTGATTTTTACAAAACTGGTGATTTATCCACTAACACGGTTTTTAAATGCCATACTTTTGTACATATATCAGGAATATCTGCTGCCTAAAGTTTTATGTTCAGTCCATGGCCATCTCTTTCAGATGACTTCACCTCTAATAGTAAGTGGTACTTGTGAGAAGATTTATACCCAGAATGCCCAAATCACCAGCCATTGTGGTCAGTTTAGTGCACCTGTTATTTCAATGAGCAGAATATAAATCAGACAAATGGCTGCGACGGAGATGAAGAGCCTATTCAGTCAAAATTTCAGATCCAGCCTCCAAGTATCACTGTCATGTTCACTCTATGATTTTTTAACAATAAAATATTTTCTCCACATTTAAAAATGCATGACAGATTTGTATGGTCTTCTTATGTTTTGCCATTTGAAAGCTTCTGTCAGATTCTGGAGAGACATGGTTCTGGCAGAAGGCTTATTACAGTTCAGTTGCTCAGTGGTAAATGGGTTTCAAGCATCCAAACCGATAAACATTACATCCTGCCTGAAACTCCCATTCCCTCGCCTCCAGCAGTCACTACACTTATTAGGCTTCCGTTCACCAAGAAATGTCACTGCAAGAATATTTGGAAAGTTACCTCAAAATATGGCTTTAGAAGATGATGCTAGAATGTGATTTCGATATGTCCCTTCATGTAGCTCTCATCGTGTGCATGTGGACAGAGAACATTCTAAGTCAGGACACATGTACGGACAGGCTGAAGCCCAGCTCACCCCAGAGCCACCCTCTGCTCTGACCTTAGTCAGGGACTTCGGACAGTGGATGAAAATGCCCACTTTTCTCCCACAGAAATCACTAGTGTTCTGATTTGAAAGGCAGATGTTCTTGGCTGTTCTTGTCACACACACACATTCGCTTTCCTGAAACTCACCGCGCCCTACCTCATTATCCTGCACGGCCCGAGCACAGGTCTGTCTCCCCCACCGGACTGTCAGCTACTTTGAGGGCATGTCCTCTAACATGTGCCTCACCATCCCCATTGTTTTGCACACTGCATGTGCTGTCTAAACTCTAAACCAGGGGTGTCAAAACTGTGGCCCGCGGGCCAACTGCAGTCCGCAATCCATTGTTAATTGGCCTGCAGCAAATTCCAAAAATATATATTTAGTTTACTTAAATAAACCAGGTGAGGCAATACGTACTTCACCTCAAGTGAGTGGCCCGGCTGTTTGTGTATTTTACCACACACATATGGCCCTTGGTGAAAAATGTTGAAAATTGGGCACCCCTGCTCTAAGTGAAAGTACGTCAGAAAAAAGACAAGACATCACTGACACTTTATGGTTGTAAGAAATCATGGCAGGATTGCCTGTAGATCAGAGTTTATATCAGAGTACCCTCAGGTGAGCAAAATTACCTGTAATTACAAAGGATTAACCAGTGTTTGGGAAGTGGTGTGTCCCTGTGAGACAAGGTCACACTCCCGTCTGATTACATGAAGGTGTTGACAGAGGTGACTGTGAAGTGACAAATGTCTCCCTAGTTTGGAAGGTTTGTAATCCCCTCCAACTCCCATCCAGCCCAGCCCTAGCACCCCTAAACACGTGGTCTTCAAACTGACGGATCACGGGCTGGTTCTTCCTTTGAGGAACCCTGTCACCATGCTATCAGAGTTAACACATCCGATTTACATCATAGAACTTGACAAGCTTGCCCGAGCTGTAGAGTCAGAGCTTGGATAACGTCTTCCTTCCAACTATTGCTAACTGGAATTCCATAGGAGAGTCAGCTAACCTTTCTGTACCTCCTTTTTTCTCATCTACACAATAGGGGTAGCAATGCTTGGCTACGGTTACCTCGCAGGGTTGTTATAAACATAAGTATGAAGCTTTTATCACAGTGCTTGGTACATAGTCTCTGTACAATATTTGATAGCTGTGACTATTATTGTCAACACAAGAGATACTAAAGTTTAGAAAATATCATCACATTTTCTCCCTGATTATATCTTCTTAGTCTCCAAGTAATTATTTTACTGGGGCATGACAGTGAAATTAAAACAAAACATTTATTTATTTACTTACGTACTTACTCATTTTATAAAGCAAGAATAAAGGCATTGCTATGGAACATAATAATCCAATACTATCCCTTAAAAAATGGAGAACTAAGTAGTGAAGAGTTATTTGAAGAATAAACAGGAAGAGAAGTCACCAAGCAGTATTTGTGATTTTGTTTATGGTTGTATCCCAGGAGGTGACATCAGCACCTTTCAACCGCCTTTGGATACATTCTGGAGATGATGCAACAGATGGATTCTATTCTACTGAGTAGTTAGTTTCACACAGTGAAGAGTTTTAGGATCCCTCTAAGAAAGTTCAGTAAAAGAAGGGGTGCAGGGTGGGTATGCTGTCCTTTTCTCAGTATTTGGCCGTAACCTTACCTGCTGGCCTTACGCACTTAAGTCAAGGTAAATGGTAGGTACTCACTAGTTTTCCTAAGAAACTGAAGTGTAGAATGTATGCTACACTTTTCTTGAAGTAATGATCTGGAATCTTGGAAGTTAAGAGATAGGTCTTTTTTTGAGAGTCAACAAAAACGCAAAGGTGTATACAAGTATTTATTCTGGAGAATCAAGAACTAATAAAGAGAAAAACAGGAAACATTCCTGCAAAAGTATGTGTGTGGCTTGTTTTTTAGATCAGCACAAGCCACATAGAGGAGTGAGCAAGAAATGTGCGAAGCCTTATCTTGGAATCCTACAAAATGTGTTAATTCTTTGAATTCTTTAATTATTTTAGAAATCTTATTCTTTATTGCCCCCAATCTGCCCCCAAAGTTATAATGTCGTCATCAATACATCCTGCATTTCTTTTGTAGAGACCAGTGATACATTCGATCTTAATTTGGTATTGGCTGTTTTGTGCCTAAAGCCTTCCAAGAAGTATAAATCGGATAGTAAATAGAACAAAATGATTTTGTCACCTTAATAGTTCTAGAATTTTTGTTTTATTAGGAACAAATAATCACCTGTTTGCTTTTTGATAATTCTAAATATTTGTCTCATTTTTGTGTTTTTTCCCAAAAGGCGATTTGGAGGAAAAAGAAGTACTCATCAAGCATGGGATAGATATATTATTCTTTAATACAAGTTCTAATGCCCAATAAACATATGGTATTTATTTATATCTTCTGATCTGTAAACATATTGTGAAGGGCATAGGTACTTGTTAATAGTTCTCGCAGTCATACTGAGCATAACCACAAACAGCTCTTTATAATGTCACCGATCCTAATTATCCACCATCCATGTAATCAGTTAGTCAGTACTCATCATAGAGCATTGCTGGTGTTTAGAAAAAAAATACTTCCTGGGCCTACTATGAGCCAACCGCTGTTCCAGGTACTGAGGGCGTCCCAGTGACGGAGTTGATTCACTCCTGCTCTCAGCTCGTACAACCATATTCTGGTCAAAAGAGACAGTCAGTGAATAAGTACCCACATAAAAGATAAAATAGCAAAGAAAAATGTGCTAAAGAATATATTATACTTCAGGCTAAATTGATGGAGCGATACAGCATAGGTGCTACTTTAGATGGCTACATATTTGCATATTTAGATAAATAATACATAGGCATACATACATACATATAGTTTTATCAAAATAAAATATTCTCATATGTAGTTGTACATACTTAAATTGTCATATGTCTTTCATAACTTTCAGTGTTTAAAAACTCTCCAGTATTTATTTTGTGTTCGACATCTCTTTCTTGCAGGCAATGTGGTCATGAACACATACATCCTTCCTTATTGAAGGATGGAAAAAGGAATTGCTGGGTCAAGAGGTTGCACACTTACCATTTTAATAGACGCTGCCAATGGAGGTCCCATAACAGGACTAGTTCCCTGTATCCTTGGCGAAATATGACAGTAAATTTTTAATTTTTGTCCATTGGTAGGTAAAACAGTGGGCATGGCATCTCTTTGCTATTTTAATTTGCATTTTTTCTGATTGTTAGTGAAGTTAAGCATCTTTTTTATTGTTTTAATGACCATTTTTATTTCCTCTTTTGTGACTCTTTGGGTTGTCTGGGTTTTTTGTCCATTACTCTTGGATTTTAATGTAACTTTTATGGACATGTTTGTACTTGTATGTATATACATATAATATAAATACACACTATTTACAAATCCTTGTTTGATGATACAATATTAATATTGATATGTAGAAATATAAAATCACACAGAGATACATAGAGAAAAATATGTGTATATATAGTACAAATATCTCCTCCAATGTTTCCTTTGAGATTGCTTAATGACTTGTACTACAGAATGACTTAAATATCATATAGTTAAATTAATTAATTAATTAATTATGGCTTTTGTGTTGTATTGTTTGGTTGTGTGCATGTGTGTTTTTGTCTTATTCCTATTCTAATGATAAATAATAATGAGCTATATTGTATTCTAGTTTATTCATAATTTTGTGTTTTACATTTTGAAATCTGAATTTCTTTTCATGAATTATGGGAGGTAAGGGTCTAATTTCTTTTTCTTCATTTTGATAGACAACTCATCTTGCACTGTTTATTGCCAGTGGATCTTTTTCCCAATTCAAATACCACCTTTCACGCACTTGTCCTCATGTGTCTGTTCCTGGATTCTCATGTCTTTCTTTATTTCCACGCCAATGTTACATTTTCTTAATTATTCAATTTTTATAATAAGTTTTAAAATATGGTAGGTAGTTCTCTCTCTTCTTATCCTATTTATCTTTTTCAAATGTTCTCTTGGTTATTCGGTCACTTTTCCCCTTCTAAATGAAGTTTACAAAGATGATTTTGAGCTTCATGAATAACACTAATAGGATTTTTTATGACATTGCAGTGTATTTACAGATTAATTTGGAGGAGTATTCTTATCTTTATAATATGGAGTCATCCCATTCAGAATATGGCTTAGCTCACCTTTTATTCAAATCTTCTTTTATGTCCTTCAGTAAAATTTTATAGTTTTCTTCATATAGATCTTATACTTACTTTTATTAGGGTTATCTTTATGCATTTTATAGTTTTTTGGCTATAGTGAAGCAGATCTTATCATCTGTTATACGTTCTATTATTGCTAGCGTACAGTAAAACGATAGAAAATTGCATCTTTGCTATTTTCTGAATATAATGGAATTTTTCTTCCTCCTTTTGAATATTTATACAATTTATTTTTTTTCCTTCCCCATGTTTAAACATTTTATTTTCTTTTTGTTTCTTGGCTTGGTGGATGGACTGGGGACCCTGGTACAATGCTGATTAACAAACCAATAGTAAATTCTTTTCTTGTTACTGATTTTAAAGGAATGCCCCCAATACTTCACCACTAACTGTGATGCTGGCTGTATAGTTTCCTGGTAGATAAAATTCATTAAATCCAAGAAGTTCCCTTTTATTTCTAGCTTGCTAGGAGTTTTACTTATTAATTTTTAAATCAGAATTTTGTGTAGCATTTTATCAAACAGCTTTTCAACGTGATCTTGCATTTTATTGTCTGTAATCATTAAATGTAACCCATTAGCATGGTGCTTTTCTACTGTCGAGCAAGCCCTCTCATTTATTGGACAGTAGACACTCGGTGATGATACATTCTTATTTTCAGGCTCTGCTGGAATTTATTTGCTTACATCTTAATGAGGATATTTACATTTGTGTTCATTGGTGATATTAGCCTATACTTTAATTTCTTCTGCTGTCCTTTAATTTGTTCAGCTGTCCCAGTTTTATCTACTGGTGGATTTTTCTTATTTGTTTCTATAAAACGAACCTAGGAGAATTACATCTTCATTTAAGATTTAACCTGTTTATATAGCATGGGGATTTACATCTGGTTTTCTTTTAATATTTTAGATTACTTAGATCTGACACCATTTTCAGGAGTAGATGTTACTATATCCCTTGACTTATTCACTTTTGATCAATTATGGTATCTATATGTTTTGAGCCAGATTATCTCAGATAATCAAGCATTTCATCTAATTTTACAAATTTGTTATAAATGATAGATTATATTTCCTTTGTCATACATAGATCGTATTGCTTTTGTCATAGATTTCTGGATTCCCACTTTTTCATCCCTTATAATTTTTTGCACCTTCTTTCTTTCTTCCTTGAAAAACACTAGTCGACGTTTTGACTATCTTATAAATCATATCACGGAACAGGCCCTTGGTTTGTTGACATTCCTTACTTTGTTTGATCATTTGCTCCTTGCTCCCAATTACCCATCTCTGTCTGTACTGAAGTTACCTTGGAGTAGACAATTCAAATTCAGCTGTTTTTACTCTGTAGAACTCCAAATTGTTACATACGTAGATAATTTTTTGATGGGGGCAGAGGAAGAAAATATTAACTTCCTCTTTATTTTATAGAAAACTTTATGATTTTCCTTTTCTGCTTTCATAACGGTCGTCTTCAATCTAAGCTCCTCTCTTTCTTTTAGAGTCTTACTCAACGCTCTGGTAAGGAACCAATACACCCAAACAGTGTGATTTTTCCTACTATTTTTCCCTAATTCTACAGCCTCAGTTGCCATCCAGTGTGCAAAGTATGTGACAATTGAACCAAATATTTCACAACCATCTACAAGGGTTCGTAAAGTGCCAGCTTTAAATAATGGGTCTTCACTTGCCTTGACTCCGATAATTTCAAATTTTAGATTTTTTTTTCCGCTACACCTCATTCCTTGTATCACAGTTATGTACCTAAAACATGTATTTTCTTACATGACAAAAACCCTACCTGTGTGTGTGTGTGTGGAAGGGTCAGCTCCAGGCCATGGTTAAGCCAGGCTCACATTCTTATGGTCCCTTGCTCTACAGCCCTCCATCTGTCACCTTTACCCTTAGCCTGGCGGCGATATGGCTACGCCAGTTCCCAGTATCACCTATGGATGGTCCTCAAACAATCTTAATTCTGTTGTTGCAGAGATGGGTCAAGTTCTGAGACAGAAGTGGTGGGGATGGGATATGCGGGTGGTGTTGTTGGGAAAGGAGTGAGGACACTAGAGTCTACGCTTGTCATCTGTTGGAATAATGTGCTAGAATTCAATGAAAACCCACAGGACATGAACGGGGACTTAATTTCTGTCTCTCAGTAGAGGGATAGCATTATTTATTTATATTTTTTATGAATGATTCAGTCACTCTTCCGTTATCTCCCTTTAATAAGGCTGATCTTAGAGTGGTCAAACATGAATTCTTCCACTTACAATGTTTTTGGTTTCTTTACAGTGCCACTCCTGTCTGAGGCTGTACATAGTTTTAATGTTTTTAGCCATTGTTGATTTTCTGTAGTTAAAAGCAGCCATTCATTTACAAATAGGCCCAACCTATAGTTTAAGTTCTTTATATCCTGCTGGTTGTTGACAACATCAAGGAACAGATATCCTAGTTTGCGTCACCAATTCTTAAATGATATCATTGTTCATTCTCCAAGAAGCTGCCCTGACATTACTGGAGAACAGTTGCCAATCAGGCTCTTAAATCAATCAATCAAGAATTACTTTAGTGCACCAAAGGGCTTATTGTTTACTGAATGCCAAACATCTTGTCAGCTAGTGTACTTAGGCTAAAATATACTCAGCTATGTGGACATTTTGGCTGTGAAATAATTTAAGAAATCTGATTTAGGAACCCGTTTATAGCCTTCTTCCACCTACAAATTCTGCATGGCTCCAATCCTGAGAATAAGTGATTCAGCTACACCATTTCTGCTCCCAAAGGTCTTTACCTGGCTCTGAAAGCTTTCTGCCTAGATTGGCTGAGCTGTTGTCCTGTTTAATTTCTCAGTTCCATTGAATTTCCAGGTTTCTGTCTGTGATCCCAGTTTTGGGCTTATTATTGGATCTTCATTTTCATTTTTATGCTTCTGCCTGTCGAACTCCTGTGACTTGAGTAACTTGTTCGAGTGAGATTCTGGTGTGCATGCTCCAGACCATCTGCTCGGTTTCCATCCCTGCAGGGCCCTAGCCCGGGCCCCACCGCTCATCCTGTGCTTTGGCTGCAGGGCGCCGCGGTTAGTTCAGGCTCGCTCGGTGCTGGTCCCCAGGTGCGCAAGCGTCAGCTGTACACACCCTCTGCATCTCTACAACTGACCACGCCCTGTCCGCCTGTGGGGCTGCACAGATTGAATTCACGGAATGAAACTCATGATTAGAGCTGTGATTCTCAATCCTGGCTTCCTGGCTTTTAGTCAGAATTTGAGGCACGGGGGACTTGAACTATTTTGTAAAATAAATCAGGATTTCAACAGCTGGGTCGTGGGCACTTCCAAGTCTCTGGATGAGTATAATGTGCGGCCTCTATGGAGGACCATTGCATCAGAGTTAACAGTGACACAGGCCGAGGCTGGAGCACCTGAGTGCCCCCTCTGGGTAGGGGGCTGGAACACAGTCCTAGGAAATCCTCGTCTCTCTCTCACTGTTGATCCCCCGCTTTTATTTCCCTCTGGTCCACTCACTGACAGTGTTTATAGAAGTCACGTCAAACAGAGGTAATGGGTGACGGTGAGTTAGTGGGGAAGGGAAAAAGGGTGGGGGCCATTCTGTCCCCCTGCCTCGCCTAAGCCAGGGCTGGAAAAGGCAGGCTTCTTCATTACGGTGTCCTGGATGAACCATATCCAGGAAGGAGAATTGAAACCCACCCTGAATGCGAAAAAGCATCACTAGAGAGAAATAATTGATGAGTGAGACGCTAAGGGATACACACGGTAATTTATTTTTACACGGTGGTCTTTGTTCAGACCACTGCAAAGTCCACTTCAGAAAGAATATCCATTATGAGCAGGAAAGAAAAGAGAGACTTCAACACCGGACGTATATCTTTCATATTCACTATGTGCTTATGCAAACACACTGATAACAGATGCTTTGTTGGTTCACATCCTTACAAGCTGTGAACCAGAAAGAGAAGCGGGCAGTAAATTAAGGCCCCTGGTTCTCTAATAAAATGTCTCCATGTCACAGCCCAGGGAATGCCTTGTAATCACAATGCGCTCAAACTCTACCCAGTTCTTGAAATGTAAATACTGCGTGACTTCTTCAAATTAACCTTTAGAATGCCTTTAAAGGACCCTGCGTATCCAGGGTCAGAAAATTGAGATGCTGACTCTACAGGTAAAGTGAAATGGTTTGATTGTTCATGTACAATTAAACCGCCAGACGTTTGTGGAAAACTCTTGTGTAGATTGATAATAACAGTGAACGTTTATTGAGTACTTTCTATTGTGAGCCTCAGTATTTTAGACATATTAATTTATCCCAAACAAACAATAATCCAATAATACCAACCTTAGAAATGAGGAAACTGAGCAGAGAGAGGTTAAGTGACCTGGACAAAGTCACACAGATGCGAAGTGATGGAACTGGGCCTCTGACCTTGGCGCCCGGCCCCACAGCCCTTGCTCCTGGCAGCCGCGGTTTCCTGCCTCAGGTTCAGTGCTGCCCGAGGAACAATCCTTACAGCAGGCCATATGGGCAGGATTATTACTTAATGGTATCCAGCTCTGAGTATTGATAGGACACGGAGCTACCAGAATTCCTTCCGTATAATTTCCTTGAACTGAGGGAGCTTTGATGGTCCTCCACTGGGAGAACAGAGCAGAGACTACATAGAGTGTAATGACGTTTGTTAGGCATTTACGTTTCGAGAGTTGAAGCACCTGTTCCAAGTCTGACCAGCAGTCACCGTGGTCAGTCTTCTCTGGGGCTCAGATTCCCGCCTGCTGCGCTGTGCTGCGCCCCTCTCCTGTCAGTCAAACCCAGCCGAGTGCCATGCTAGCACATTCACCACGGTCGATTGGTTGGTTAGGTTAATTGTTCCTGTACTTACTCTTTCCTGGATTCTCTGCTCACTCACTACATTTAACATGTGGTGCTCCCTTTTACCTACCCTACCTGTTGTACAGCTCTGGTGATATCCGGGCACTGGTAAAGTCTGCAGTCTGGTAAGGGACAAACATTACACCAAATTCGTCAAAAAGTCATTAATAGCAGTAAATGCTAAGCCAGAATGGTATCCTGTAAATAGAAATCTGGTCATAGCGGTCGTCCTCTACCCTGAAGAAGTGATTTCCTCCCCCTGAAATACCCTCCCCTTTTCCAGACTAAAAAACTCGGGTCGTCTTTACCACTCAGGTGTACAACTGTCTGTCACTTCCCAGGCAGCATTTTTAGTGCTGTGCTTGGTATCCTCGAAGGTAGCGCTTCTCAATCCCTCCATTGTAGTACTTACTGCATGTTCCACTTCTTAGGTAGGTTGCTGGGCCTTGTTCAGTTGACTCAGGACTTTGAGTGCATTTCCTGTGGTGTTGTGATGAATAAGCAGATGGTACCTGCAAGACACCTGGCATGTTGTAAGTTCTCAAGAAACGCTAAGTGCACATGTCTGTATTTTACCTGGTCACATGTCTGAGCTCCTGGGGGCACAGTTCCCGGCTTCATTCTCTAAGAAGAAATGTTACGTACTGTAAATTAGACACTGCGATTACAAGTGATGTGCATAAGTCTGTTGGCTTTTGTGGACTTGTCTGTATTCTGTTACCTGTTCTCTCTCTCCTTTTGTCTTTCCCATTCTCCTATGAACACTGACAGCTCAAAGACCAGAGTCACCACAGAAGTTAGGCATTTGTTAATAATCCCTGACTCTTTAATTTGTCTCTCCGTCCCCTTAAACCCTTCAGAAAATCTTGTGGCTTCTTTACAGTTAGAGCTGAAATCCTCATTCTCGATTCCAGGAAGCACTTGAAACAAGCTGTGTGAAAGTGACATGGATCCTCAGACTGATATAAAAACAGTCCTAAGACATAATTATGAAGAGTGCACTGATACTCAGAGTGCTGTGTGAGTATTCAGATGTGAGGGCATATGCATGTGAAAGCTCCCCTCTCAGTGCCATGAACGAACCAGTGTCTCTATTGTAAATGGCTTCTCTCTTCTTACTTCTACTGTGACTGCTCTGTGATCACTTTTCCACCCGGTGCTAGGGGTGATTTCAAAACATGAATTCCATGATGTTCTTTCCTTGCTGAGAATGATTCTGTGATGCCCCATTTCGTTAAACAATGCCTGCCTTTTCTGGGTGGCCTTGCTCTCTTGCCTTATCTTGCAACCGTCCTCTTAAATCACCCACTATCAACTTCTCTCAGTTCCTCAAAGGTGCTGAGCTCACTGGTAGTTCAAGAGCCTTTGCCGGGACTGTGATTGCCCTGCAGTGTCTTCTTCCTTCTCTTCCAGTGGCTACGCCTTTCCCACGGTCACCCCGCTCAGAGGAGCTTCCACGATTATCCCACCTGAGGGGCGAAACTTCCCCCATCGTTGTCTATTGAAGGCTCTTCTCGTCACCTTAGAGCACTCGTTCGTTTGGAAATATTTACTTCATTCATTTTGGGTCCTTTGTAAATTATTTGCCGCTTGATTCGGGGATTCCCAGAAGTAGGTCCTACATCAAAGATATTCATTCAAGTCAACTTAGGTTGGACATTATCCCAGGAAGCACCAGTAAGAACATGTAGAAGTGAGGAACAGAAGCTAATCGAGATGCGTCATCCTCAGGCTGCTGTGATGGGCAGCTGAGGTTTGGTCCCAAAGAGCAGCCCCAGGGCTCGTGTCGGCATGCCTCAGCGTGGGGCGAGGGCCTGGGCATGCTCTGCGCACCCATTCTCTCATCCCTGGGTGACAGGCACGCATGCACCCAGTCTGTCCTGTGTGGGCGACGGGCATATATGCATCCAGTCCCTCCTCCATGGGCGACAGGTGACCCCTGAGGGTACAGGGGCTAGAGCACTTGGCCGTAGCCAGAACAATTTCACTGCAATGGTTGAGTCGGTCTGCTGGAGAACAGTAAGTGTGGAGGGGATGCCGGAGGGGCAAGAGTGGCCCGGCTAAGCTCTCTCGATGGCCAGGTGCCATGAAACCTGTGGCAGGACACTCGCTGGAGTGTGTACTCCCTGGTACTTGGTACAGAGACGGCATGCAACAGGGTAAAATGAAGGAATGGACAATAGGGCCAATGGATAATAGTGATGCTTTTATAGTGTAGAGTTTAATGAGATGAATGGAGTTTGGATTTATAGCTCTATATAGATCCTGTTTGCCAGAAGAGAACCAGACAGCTCAACTGTGTGATGTAACAGCCAGATTTACTCGATTACTAGGTTTAGATGTAGCGAAGACACATGATGTTATAAACTTGCACTAGTTTCCTAGGCCTCCTGCAATAAAATATCACAGACTGGGTGGATCAAGCGACAGACATTTACTGTCTCGGAATTCTGGATGCTAGAAGTCTGAAATCCAGGTGTCGGCAGGGCTGTGTTCTCTCTACAACCTCTACAGAATCCCTTCCTTGCTTCTGCATAGCGCCTGATGGTTTCAGGACAACCTTCAGTGTTTCTTGGCTGGCAGCTGCATAACTCACCTCTGCCTCAGTTGCCTCATGTCTTCTCCCCACGTGTGTCTGTCTGTGAAGGACACCTGTCATATTGGATTGGGGACCCACCCTACTTCAGTCTGTCTCATCTTTCCTTGAGTCGTCACGTCCACAATGGCCCTATTTCCAATAAGGTCACATTCAGATGTATTCGGGTTAGGACTTCAGCATCTCTGTGTTTAGAGTTCGTAGTTCAACCCATAACAATAGTCTTGAAGTCAGAGTCTAGGGAAGAGCTTATCACAATCAGAAATGATGTTGTTGTGTTCAAGTCTCAAGTGGGACTTCAAAGTCAACCCAAAAAAGTGTGTTTCAGGAATGAGAAAAACAAAAACAACAGCTTTCAGGACTTCAAATGGTCTAGGGTCACATCCAGTGTTGGGGTGTGTCGGTCATATGTTCCACCTGCCAGGAGGCAGTCTGGTCTGCGTGGTGAGTTCTGGTTCTGGAGGGACAGTACAGACAACACGTGGAAAGAGGGATGACATTCAAGGGTAATGTCTGGATCCCCTGTGATCTCATTAAGGAGAGAACTCCAAGGCTTTGCCGGAAAAAAAAAAAATAAATCTTTTCTCATAAATTCCCACATGCTGCCCCCCAGGTTTTCAGGAACCGTTTCCAAAAGCTACTGCTTCTGCTCACAACAGTTTGTAAATAATTACTCCACTCTTGTAGTATTTATCAACTGTATCTCTGAGGCTTATTAGGGACACACATAGAAATATTTACCCTTGGATTAGCTGCATGCATAACAGGGGTTGTTTTTTCTATTATCACATATGATTTGTATAAAATCTGATAGTAAAAGACTATTTTGTACTTAGCTGCTAAGAATCATTTTGTCACTTTGTATAGTAGCAAAATGTTTGACCATGGATCTCAACTTCTCTTAGAAATCAATGTGACGGTGACACTTCAGATAAGAGGTCTTCAATATGAAATAGACATAACTCTGCTTAAAATGCCAAACGAAGTCCATTCTTGTTCCACAGTGATCTCTGCCATGATTCCAACTGACCATTTTACCTATAATTTTCAGGCAAATAGCACTGCCTTCCCTCCTCTAAATTATCAGCTGCAATATAACAACAGTCTTGATGTGTGATTGTATAGGCGGAATACAGGAAGGAGTAAAACCAACTAGAGCTAAGAGTCCAGAGTTAAGTTTTTGGTTTTTTTTTTTCCTTTTTAATAACTGAGGCTTGTTTGGGGCAGATGGCTAATAGCTCTTCTCACATATTTATTAATCTACATTATAGGAGCCGAGAAACAAAATTAGACTTGATTTTGCACATAAAAATAAATCTTGTAATATTTTACATGTTTTCAATGCCTGTAATAGTTCAAAAGAAATACTTATATGAAACTAAATAATATAGTTGAACAAAATTTTGCATGTAAATTGAATGAGTTATTCAAAATCACAGTCTCTTATTTATATACCACTGTGCTTTAAACAATGCCAAAAATGCCTATAGAAATTAAATAATCCTTACTAAGAATATGCTATAGCTTTACATTTAAAAAGTAAAATTTTCTCCACTATTTAGAGAAACACAAATTGGAGGTTAATTGGCAGAGAGAGGGCGGGAAATGCCCTGAGTGATAATATCTACTGTTTTTCATAAAAATATTTATCTCTCTTCCTGACTTATTTTAAATGTTTCATCTAACATACCCCTAAAGAATTTATATCTCATAGACAAGTATAATATAAAAAGTGAAAAAATCTCATTTTATCCTTGAGTCCGTGGACGACCACTGGGATAATTTGGTATATATTTTCCAAGATTAGATATACATGTGTGTCTATGTATAATTCAGTGTGTATTTGCTGATCACCTACATTCCATCTGACAACTTTTCAGTTTTTAAGAGAGGCTCACTGTGTTTTTAAAGTGTAGCTAAATCCTGAATGTTAAAATCATTGCCATTGATTATATTTCATAAAATTTGAAAACAAAATAGACATAATGTTCTGCAGCTGGATTTAACCCTCCGCTTACATTGAGCATTAGCTACTTTAATGAGGAGGGAGAGTAAGACAGGGGACTCTATCTTATGATTCATTGCACATGGGGATTCCAAAATATGACACCTAAAATGACAGAATCATCAGCCCTGTGGTGATGCTTTTCTAGGGAAGTGCCCAGTTGTTCCATTACCAAGTCGTGCATGCTTATATTTTAGCAAGGATTTATGTTTCTTTGCCATATTCTGTTTGTTAGCTTTTCTTAGTTGAATAGCTCGAGCCTGACTTGTTCTGAATTTTCCTCCAAATGAATCATGGGAGACTCTTCCGTGTCTCTGACAGCATTTCCTCTCAAAGACACCTCAACATATGAATCAATGAACTGAAATGCCACAGCCCTGAGAAGAAATTAATTCAAAGTTGTTCATCTTCATAATCCAAGTCTTTGGTGGTTTCCATGGTGATTCCCTGGCCAGCAATATCTTTTCTTACCAGATGTCTTATTGTGCAACTGTTCATCTGTCTTAGAAATTTAAAGTTTAAAAACTAAAGTCTGAACAGAACATTTGTTGGGGGTAAATATTACAAAGAAAGACAAAAAAGACAGTAAAAACTCTTATGACGATGTGAGCTGGGAGTGAGGACGGAAGAGGAAATTGTCCTGTGCAGTGCAGGTCACTTATTACGTCAGGGGTCACGTTTGCACTGTGTTCTCCGATCATCATGTTCTGATGTGTCACAATAATAAGGGACGTTGGGTGGCACTTGGAACCCCACACATGTGGCCATGTCATCTCCCTGTCGGCTCCATGATGTGGCAGTCCGCGTGCTAAGCGCCTACTCGTGGGAAGAAGCTTCAGTGCAGAGGAGCCTTTTTTGAAAAAAACAAAACAAAAGAAAACAAAACAAACAAAAAAACAATGAGTAAGTTGTTGCCAAAGAGATCCGACTTGAATATCTGCTTCCATGTATAACGCTCAGGAAACATCCTGGCATGTCATCACGTACCATGTCACACTTCAGCCCACTGCCAGTTACCACTGATTTGCCTCAACTCTGCTGAGAAATGAGAAAACCAGCCACAGTGAAGTGGCCAGAGAGGTTGAAATTGGCAGAGGATGAGGTGTGAAGAGGAGGAGGAAGGTCTGATGGCCCATGTGACCCAGGCCCCTGTGGTTTGTAGGCTCCAAGGAGCCAGACCAGGCTGGGTACACTTGGTTAAATTCCTCATGGAACAGCAGAGGAAATGAAGATCTATTGAGATGGGCACATTTGTCAAGGTGACACCAAATGAGTAGTGGGACCAAAGCCAGACTCAGAATCATTACTTCCCAGTCCATGTAGTAGAAATAGAGAATAGAGGCTCAGTAATTTGTACTTTGTTACCTAACTCTCTAGCATTGTTTTTTAAACCAGGCCCTTACCCTTTACTTATTTTTTTATAATTATCACTGGTATTGACTAGAAAGCCTCTCCCTCCCTCTCCCTCTCCTAGTCTCCCCCACACCCCAAGTTCTCCAAGTTGTCTGCTCTTGTCCTTAGAGTAAATACTGGGACAAGGGAAAGACCACTTTGAAGATCAGTCCCTCTCATGCTGAGCCAAATATCAACACTGAGGGGTGACAGACCACTGTGTTTGAAAGAACCATTTAATTTCATTGACTTTCTTGTCAGTATTACTTTCCCAGTCAATTGCACTAGAGGTATTTGCCATCACATGTGGGGAGAGCACCATGAGGGGCACTGATGGGAGACAGAAACAGCCATCGCTGCCTTCAGGGCACTTATACTCCCGCTGCCGGAGAGAGGAACCCTCCCACAGAAAGTCAGACCAGCCGCTGTTCTCACAGGACATCCTCATATAAAAAGGACAACAGAATTGGTCAGGAGACATTCATCAGAGATCAGAGTAAAAAGAGATCCATTTCAGCTAGAAGCAGACAGAGTGACTCCATGGACAGAATGAGCGACACTGGGCCCTGGAAAAGGAATTGCATCTGGGAGAGAGAAGAGTATATAGAATATTCCTGTCTGTAAATGTGGGGTTCCCACCTCCTGCAGTTACTAATTTAGAGAGCCATTCATTTAGCACATGGCCAGTCACATTAAACACATGTGATAAATGTTGTTTTTAATCATTAATGACAGAGATGGTGGAAAGAATATTGTAGGGAGAATCTAAAGTTCTTAGCTCTCAACCCATCAGCTAAATGGGTAAAGTGGAAAAATCACTTATTTTTTCCAGACCTATCTTCTTACTGATGATTTGAGAGCTTTAACACAGAATGATCTCTGGAATCCATTTTCACTCATCAATTCTATGATTCTGGGACTCTGATAAAATGCCCACAGCAAGCGTTTTATCAGAGGGAATTTCTCTGAACCCTGGACTGAGGACTAGTTAAGTCCATGACTCATACAATTACAGTCAGATGTCAGAACCCTCTTTGTTGACATCACCAACTGTGTGTCTCATTACCATTAAGGTTTTTTTATTCATCAGACAAGGACTATTAATTCACATTTCTTATAAAGCTGAACAATCCAAATTTCTTAAAATAAATGTCTCTATTGCATCTCTTGGTGGAAAAGTTAATTTATAATCCCAGAGAGAAAGAATTAGAGAGTTAAAATTACATTTAGTCTATGAGATTTTTTAAGAGATTAGCATTCATGCGTGTTGTGAAAATGAAGTATCTTAAATAATGTGTGAGGTTCTCCTTAGCTGTAAGATTTTAAATTGTCAGGATATTTTTTCCTTTGTTTTTTTTCTATTGAGTAATTATCTTTATGCATTCCTTGTACCTCATACTGGGAATTAGAAGATTACAGTTTGGTCATGGCATTAATGAAGATTATTATTTACAACAATGGTCAGAAAATGATTAGAGGATTAACTCTAGCAATGTGAGTCATTAAAATGCTTGTAGGTTCCTTTGAGGTTTTAAAAAAAATACAGGTGGTTAAGAAGAACTCATGTTCTCAAGATATACAGCTTTTGCCAGTATACTTTCTTCAGGGGCCCAAAGCTATCATAAAAAATTACTTTCCGAAAAGACTGTGAAAATAATTAACACCTTAGATGTAAGAAAATTTATCCCCTTTCTAACAACAACTGGATTTCAACCTTCTTTTCAGATCCTATGATCAAAAAAATCTAAACATCTTGATAAAATAATTTGACTTATTGATTATTACGATGGACATCTACTGTCTTTCCCATTCTTTCTCTCTCTCTCTCTCTCTCTCTCTCTCTCTCTCTCTCTCTCTCTCTCTCTCTCTCTCTCTCTCTCTCTCTCTCTCTCTCTCTCTCTCTCTCTCTCTCTCTCTCTCTCATCCACTTCTCTTTGTAACACACTTTCTTTTCTTTGGGGAACTGCCCTGTCATCTCTCAGTATACTCCTTTTGGGATTACCAATTTGTCACTTGCCTCTGCATTTTCACCTTACTAAACATGGATAACACACTTGTTTTCCCTGAAATTTGGATCTTAAGGAAAGTGACACAGAATTAAAAAAAAAAAATGAGTGGAGACTAATTTTGAGATTTGAGACAGTCTGTGACTTTCCACAACTAAGATTTCAAGCTTACCTTCTGAGCTACTCAGGTTCCCATCCTTCCTGTTCCTTTGGTTCCTTATTTTTCTCTTCTTTTTTTTTTCTTTCTGTGAGTCTAAATAACTACATTGGTGAATTCATCAAATATTTAAGAAAGACATAATATCATTTGCAACTTTATTCAGACACTAGAGGAAAATTGAAATTTGTCTACATCATTTGATAAGTGTATTATACGTAATAATAAAACATTAAACGAAAATATGTGTAATGACTATATAATACAGCAATAAATTTATGTGTAGTATACAATAGGTAATATAATAATAAATATAACAATACATATTTATAAACATATATAAAATTATGTATAGTATAATAAAATGCAATATAAATATTAAAAGAAAAAACTACAATACAACTCATGAACATAGACACAAAAATCCTTTAAGAATATAAGCATATCAAGTCCAGTTATATATATATATATATATATATATATATATATATATATATACACATACATATATATATACATATATATATGACAATACATTATAAACAAATGAAGAATGCAAGGTTGAAATAATATTTGAAAATCAGTCAATTAAATTTAGACAATAGACGAAAATTGAAATTTTTCTACCTCATTTGATAATAATAAAAGATTAAAGGAAAAATATATATAATGACTATATAATACTGCAATAAATTTATGTGTGATATTTATTATATTACATACAATAGATAATATAAGTATAACAATACATAACATTTATAAACATATAAAATTATGTATACTATAATAAAATACTATATAAATATTAAAAGAAAAAACTGCAAAACAACTCATGAACATAGACACAAAAATCCTTTAAGAATATAAGCATATCAAGTCTAATTATATATACATTGGATAAAAATAAACAAATGAAAAATGCAAGGTTGAAATAATATTTGAAAATTAGTCAATGGAATTCACCCCATTACAGAGTAAAGAAGAAAAAAAATCATTTCAATCAATGGATGCTGAGAAAGAATTTGACAAAATTCAATAGTTATTCATACTAAATAAAAATGTTCAGCAAGCGAAAAATAAAACACCTTTAAGATGCAATATATCTACAGATGTCCTAAAGCTAATGTCATACTTAAGTTTGAAAAATCAAATGCTTTTCCCTAAAAGATCAGGAACAACATAAAGATGTTTTCTCTGGGTACTATTCAACATCATGCTGGTCCTTGTTCATATAATAGAAAGGAAAAATAAACAAAAGTCATAAGTGATGGAAAGAAGATCAGAACATGATTGTGTACATTAAACGATCCAAAGGATGTTACAAAGAAACTAACAGAACTAATAAGTGAATTTGGCATGGGCACAGAATACAAAGGCAATGACATACACACACATACACGCACACACACACACAGTCAACAATTGGGAATTAAAATTTTCAAAATATCATTTACAATAACATCAAAAAATAGAAGTACTAGAAATACATATAATAATGTAAGAAGACATTTACACTGAAAATTACAAAATATTACTGATAAAACAAATACAAAATTGAGAAGTAAACTGGACGTGAGTTAGAAAATTTGATATTAAAATACTGATTCCCCTCCAATGTGACCCAATAAAAATCCCAAAAGCCTTTTTAAAAAAAATAGCAGTGGACAAACATGTGAAAATTAGATGAAGAGCCAAAGAACCTAGAATACCTGAGGAAACCATGAAGAAACACGGCAAACTTGAATACTTTATTAGTGATATCATCTACAATAATAAAAGTGTGTGGTGTTTGTGTAAGGATACACAAATAAATTAAGGATATATAATTCAAAGTACTGAAATAGACACACAAATATGGTAAATTGATTTTTGACATGTCAGTGTAATTCTGTGTATAAATTAAAACGTTTTCAACAGTTCATGTCAAAGCAACAGATTTTTTTTGGGGGGAGTGTGAAACTTGACTCTTACTTCACACCACACAGAAAATTAATTTTGGATTTATCATAGGTAGGCTTAACCATAAAAGTTAAATCCATAAAGCTTACAGAAGAAAACATGGAAGAATATCTTCATACCTGTGGTGTCTGCATAGATCATGTAAAGATTTCTTTAAACAATGACTATGCAAAAAGAGTTGATAAGTCAGACTTTGTCAAAATGAAAACATTTGCTCATGTCGCAGTTAAGAAAATGAAAAGGTAAACCTGAAGCCGGGAGAAAATGTTTGTAGTAAACATCTGACCAAAGTCTATTATCCTGGATACAAACCTTATAATAAGAAAATAATCCAATTTAAAAAGTGAGCACTTGTGAATCAATAATTCACAGATTCTGAAAATGTAGTGAGAAGTTTATATGATTCTTGGCATTAGTTATAATGGAAAAACAAATAAAAATCAAAATGAGACGCCACTTCACATTCACTAAAATGGTTAATAGTAAAAAGTTTGACAATCATAAGAGTTGACAAATATGTGGAAAACTGAACTTCTTAGATAAGGAAGGAGGAATGTAAAATGGTACAAGCATGTTAGGAAATTGTTTGACAGTTTCCAATATGGTTCAATACACAACACAATACATACTTATGATCTAATAATACCCAGGAAAATTGAAAGCATACTCATATCTCTATAAAAGATTTATACAGGAATGTTGATAGGAGACTTATTCATAACAGCCCAAAGTTTGAAACTTCCCAAATTTCCACCAACATAATAGATAAATAAATTGTAGTGTATTCATAAAATGGAATACTAAGGAATAAAAGAAACAAATTTCTCAGCCACGTAAAATGGATTAAGTTTTTAAAATACTGTGTTCATCAAAAGTAACCAGACTCAAATTAGTACTTATGCTAAGATTCCACATATGTGAATCTTAAAAAGAGGTGAAATTAACAATGATAGAATTAATGTAACAGGTTTACTCTGTAGGTGAGAGGATTGACCAATAAAGGTCTGGAGAAAGCTTTGTGGGATAATGGAAACGTTCTATACTTTGATTTCAGTGATGGTACAAGCCATGTATATCTATCAAAACTCAATGAAAAGTACTCTTCAGATCTGTGTGCTTTTGTGTATGTCAAATAACCACATCAGGGGGAAAAAAAAAAGCTATGTAAAGAGAGACCTAAAAATATTTATATTTGAAGATTATGAAACAATTTTGGTCAAAGCCAGGAACAATATGAAAATACTTGCTTGATAGAGCCTTTTATTAAAGAGATGTAGTAAAACAAAGGGTAGAAAGGCAGACCTGATAAACGATTGGTAATGCTGTACAGTCGTCTGCCAGTGTCCTCAGCGGATGGGTTCTAGAATCCCCTCAGTTACCGCAATCTGAGGATGCTCACGTCCCTTCTGTAAAAGGGTACAGTGTTTGCGTATAACCTACGTTGCATAGGTTATACGCAATACAACCTCTCATGTACTTTAAATCATCTCTAGATTACTCACAGTCCCTAATCCAATGTAAATGCTGTGTAAGTAGTTGTTATACTGTATTGTTTAGGGAATAATGACAAGAAGAAAAGTCTGTACGTGTTCAGGTCAGATGCAGCCATCTTAGACCTAACTCAGTACTACTCGTCAGTAACCACAAACCATGTTTCTTTCCAAATATTTTCTATCCACTGTTGGTTGAATCCACAGTGGGTTGACTGTATGTGACTTTTGAAGAGCTGACTTCTCTGGACTGTGACACAGTTTGCAAATGTCTTCAGAACAGATTTTCAAAAACAGTGTTCCCATTTTTGCAGAAACTTAAGATTTAGTTTTCTGGGGAACTAAGATGATATATGAGAATTAACTAGTTAATTGGTAGAAGTCAATATGAATTATTATTATCATTGTGTTATTTATTACTGAAAAAATCATTCCTTGAAAATAGTGATGCATTCGCTGCCCAGAAAAAAAAATTAGTAAATGGAGGACTTACACACTCTCATCAGTGCAACGTTACGGTAAAGGCCGCTCCCTAGAAAATCCAGACAGAGCAGTAAGGTTCCGATGAAAATGTGTTTCCCTCACTATCTGGAATGTTAACGAATAGCAGTTTCATTATTTTTTTTCTTTTCTCAATATCCTGGTAACTCAAGCAAAGCAAATTGAAGATAATTTGTTTTTGAAATCCAAGTTTATACACTCTAAGTATAAAGATAGTAATTTGTTTTTTTCAAGATGAAATGTATTTCTCCTTCAACTTGTCAGATAATTTCCCCCACTGTCTCCACTACTTAGAATGGAAAGCCTGATTACTTTAGAATTTGAGCAATAGTTGTACTCAGACAGCTCACACACAGACACACAGACACATGTGCATGTACACAGCCAGATTGCTTTAGGCTAGCACCAAAACCATAATGAAAACAGCATTTTGAAACTTGGAATCCCAAAAGTCTTTCATATCTACGATTCAGTTACTAGTCTGTTTACATATTCACGTAATGACTTTTCATCAAAAATCTGAGAAGTTTTTCTTTGAAAACCAAGACTCTGACAGTACGCCATGTCTACACCTAGAATTGCTCTCTCAGCATTCAGTGGGCATTCAGTTCTCTTAGAGTCGCTGTATTTCTATGAATATTGTAGCAACAGGAGAAATCCATACAAGTGCCGAATAGTTGGCTTGCTGTTTACCCAGTGGGCATCTGTACCTGGTGACCCCAGAGGAAGTGTCTTCTGAGAAAATTGAGCAGGTAGCAGGGGGATCCTCCCACCGCGGAAAGGAAACAAGACAGGAGCCCTTCAGGGAGTGGAGAAGATTCCCCACTGGTGAAATGTAAAGAGTCCACTTAGTGCTGAAAACCTGCTGCGTCATCTGCGCCCATCGTGAGTGGATTGTTAGTCACCCGTGCGTCAGGCTGCCTCCCTCTGGCCTGATTTCACAGCTTGGGTCGCTTGGTCCACAATCAGACAAACAAAGGGAAGCATTTAGTGGTTCTTCAGCGCTGGGACGGTTCCTGCAGGCTAAAAAGGGCAGCAGGGAGCCCCATTTGCCCTTCGCTTTCTTCTGAGCATGTTAGCTCAGGCGTGGGGTCCCCTGGTTCCCATTGATCCCTGCAGTACAAGAGTGAGATTGGCTACCGGCAGCCAGCGGGGCAGCCAGCGGCAAGGCCCAGATGCTTCCCCTTCTTCCATTGTAAGAGCGGGGCCGCAGCTGCCCGTGAGGAAGAGGCAGGAGTGCGGGAGGCGCCGGGTTTGCCCCTACTTGCTCCCACCTGGAGCCCGGGCCGTGCCAGAGCAGGCACGCAGGACACTGCACAGCCCTGAGGAAAAGAGCTCAGGGTCTGGTTTGGACTCCGTCCTCTTCACAATTACAACTCAGTCCACAGTTTGTCGCTGAAGAGTCCACAGGTTTTTGTTGGTTTGTTGTTTTTAGTGCCCATAAGTGAGCACTTTTTTCTAGGACATGCAGGGCTAAATACTCCCCCAACCCCCCCCCCCCTTGTCTAACTGCAAAAATTCATCAGCCCATAGGATGCTTTCCTCCTAAACCATCTACCTTTCCAACGTCGACAACATCCCCTTCCCCAGAAAGAGAAACTGGAAGTGAAATCCCAGTCACCACTGAAGCTGGAATCCCATCTGAATACGCTCCCTGGGACCCCTGACGTCGGGAAGACGTTTCCAAACCTGTCCTCAGTATTGCTTACCGTTTCAGTTTGAAACTCATTTTGCGTCTCTAACTTTTTTGCCTATCCCCCACCCACCTCCCATCTGGCAACTGTGAGTTTGTTCTGTTTCTATGCGTCTGTTTCTGTTTTATTCATTTGTTTTGTTTTGTTTTGAGGTTCCACATGTAAGTGAACTCTTACGGAATTTGTCTTTCTCTGTCTGACTTATTCCATTCAGCATAATATGCTCTAGGTCCACCCATGTTGTCACAAATGGCAAGATTTCATTCTTTTTTATGGCCAAGTAATATTCCATTGTATATATGTCCCACCTCTTCTGTATCCATTTGTCTATTGTTGGACACCTAGGTTGCTTCCATATCTTGGCTACTGTAAACAGTGCTGCAGTGAACATAGGGGTGCATGTACCTTTTCAAGTTAGTGTTTTTCTTTTCTTCAAAGTTGACAGTATTTTCAGTTCCTGACTTAAAATCAAATGTGTTTGGTACCCTTCCCCTGGCTTTCAAAGAAAGCCAAGCTCATTAGATTGACATACAAGACCTCATCCCATTTTTAAATTTATTTTGTTTTGTTTTGTTTTCTGATATCCTGCCCAACGTCCAAGGCCCAGATATAATGAACAGTTTGTGTTATGAAGGTGCCGTGTTCTCTCTGGAGTCTGAGCTGTGCGGTCTGTCCCCTCTCCCGTAACAGCTCTGCCTGATTCTTCCGGAACCCCTGCTCAGCCTTCACATTTCAGTCCGCTCTCTCTCCGGGGCAAGCCACGGTGCCCCAGATCCGGAGGCCTTGTCTTCTGTGTACCCTGTCCGAGCCCTGCATGCGTCTTCTCATCATTCTTAATGCAGCCGGTGCATGATGACAGCAGGCCTGGACCACCAGGCCTCGTGTGGCAACAGGGCAGCACGCTTTCTTGTCCTCGCCGCTGCTGCTGACCGTGTGATCCAGACATCGTGTAGGAAAGAATGATGCGTGAGTGGATAGGAGTTGGCCCTTCGAGGGGTGTACTGGTCATAATCAAGCTCTGGATTTGCTGGAGGAGCCCCTCAGATGTGGAAAACCCTGTGCTTTGAGGTTCCCGACAGATGTTTACAAATGAAGAAATGACGAAATTGGGTGACAATCATTAACCTGTAGTTTAATATATTGTCTGTGTTTAACATACCGACACACCTGTAACAGACAGAGTGTTTGGGTAAAAATGTCAAAAGTCTAAACGGAGATACAGGGAGATTTCCCCAGCCTGTCCTGGCCCCAACTTCCTAACCTTGTTCCTTGGGCGTGTTTTTCCAGAGACTCAGAAGGCACCCCATCCTGGCACCAGTGAACTCAGGGGGCCTCTGAGAGCTCAGGGGTTCTCAGCAGCAGGTCAGCCTCTGCCATATCCCAGGCCCAACGAGGCAGTAAGGGACAGTGGCCCTTTCTGCCTCACTGCCCTTGACCCACAAGAGTTTTCTAGAGGAAGCAGGAAGCCCCAGGAGTCGTTCTACTTTTAACAAGCAGAGGACTCTGCTGTCATGTCTCGGACACCTCACCTGGAGCGAATCTACACAGGTCCCCTCCAGGAAGACAGCCAGGGGCACCTCGGGGTGGGAGGGACCAGAGGGAGCCTGGGGTCCCCAAAAGGCTGAGGGAATGTCACAGGCCTTTTGGGCACCCGTTGGGGGCCTGAGTGGCTGTGAGGGAGGCTAACGGGACCTGCAGCATCCTAAGTGAGTCTAAGAGGACCCCAGGGGAGGATGATGAGGGCCCGAAGTCCTGAAAGTATTGTTAAGTGTCAGTCCTAGAATTCCTCTCAATTCTTCACTAAGCTGAAGAAATTCCTTTCACATTGTATGAAATTCATATTTTAATCCCAATTTTTCCCGTAAAGTCTACAGAAAGGGTTTAATGAGTAGGGTTGGGGAGAAGGAAGATGGAAAATTCGTCCGCGATGTGAACTAACTGAAAGATCATACAAAGTTGGTACATTAGAGTATGAAATAATGCTTGAGCAGACTTGATGTTTCATCTAGCATCTCTGGCTCTTCATCAGTTTTGTAGTGGTATTTGAAGGCTTCATAAGATACACTGAGTTTCAGGAAAAATGGAGATTTCAGAAAGAATCACCATGTCAATGCGTAGTCTCAGTAGTTGAAATGCGAAAACAGAGACACCAGACTAAGAGAAGCACCCAGGGCGGTCAAGGCACTGTCCCACGGCCACCTCCACATTGTCATTTGAGGTCAGTGGCCCCTGTCGACTATGGAGCAGGGGGCACGGGGTGTTAGGGACACCCAGTTATTGCCTAGTTCACTCTGTAACTGAGACCGTTCTGTAACCCTTTTCAGCCTCTGCTTTGTAATCTCTAAAATGGAGATAATAGATATTTATCTTACAGGTCTGTTTAGAGGGATTAAATCCAATAACTCATGGAAAGAGTTTAGCGTAGCACCCAACACTGTTGTTATGTGTGTGACCTAATAGTGGGTGCAGTTTTGTCTCCCTTTGCCAAAGGCTCCTTGATGGCACATTGAAAGCTTCTGAGTTGGGGTGGGGGTGTGTGTTTAAAAAGCACTGATACCTGGGGTCCACCCTCAGGGATTCTACTTTAATACGTCTTAGGTGTGGCCTAAGCATCCTGAACTTTAAAAATTCCCCAGGCGATTTTACTCTACAGCCAATGTTGAGAACCACTGCTTGGGCCGCAATCTTGCTTGAATAATCACCTTTATTTGGATGACTGCAAGAAACTCAGTGAGCATCAGGACACACTCTAAGAATGGTGACTTGATCACTTCTTTCAAATGCTCATTTTCTTTTCCTTGCCCTTTTCGAGTTAAAAGAACAAGTGAGACTTAGTGATTTCAGCTTAGAATCTAAGGTTCCTTGTGGACTCTATTTAGGAAATGGCAGAGGAATTCTTTAAAAAATAGCTCTAATGTAGATGCTAAAACTGTAAAATACGGAGTACTCATCCTTGAACTAGCCAAATATATACTCCTCTCCTCCACTCTCCCTTTCTCTTTTACTACACCTCAGTTTTTCGGAAAGAACCAAAAGTATATTTTGGTAACCCAGAGAACCAGAAAGCAGTCTGCATTCCCACGGAAAAGGCCAATCATATTCCCTCTCTCCTTCTCTGTTTTTCTCCTTTTCCTCCCTCTCCCTTCTTCTTCTTTTTCTTTTTTTTTTCCTTTACCTTTAATTTTTTTTCTCTCTCTTTCTTTTATTTTTTAAAGATATGACTTCCTTTCCAGGTGAGGAGAAATGATTTTCCTAGTGATGCCAATTAAAGTTGCCCAGATGAAGCAAACTCCCCAGGGATCAATCAGATGCCAACATACTCCTAGATGAGAAAGTGGAAGTATGTCCTTTCTTTATCCTTGTTAAAGTTTAGTTTCTGCCCTGAGGACCACTAGTTATTTATTTTCCACTGGAGGAAAGAATGAGCCCTACACAGAGCTCCACTCTTCTAGTTGATAGAAAAGAAAAAAAATATCCACTTTAAAAACTAAAATATAAAATTCCCACTCTCTCACTGTGCTGTTGTTAGTTAACTGTACAGAATACCTCAGTTATTCAGGTTCTGCAAATTGGGAACGAAAATAATGTTCACAAGAATTAGACGAAAATGGTGTAAAAGAGGTTTACTAGCTTCCTGCTTTAACCAGGCAGTTAGATTTGTGCCTATTTTCCAGATTGTGTGCTAGGGAACATTAGTGTTCACCAAAACCTTCAGAAATGACGATTTTCAGACAACCATTTCCAACACAGCCCTCTGAGCGCGGTGCCAGGAGGCCACATGGGGACAACCTGGTTACTTGTTGGGACGCACACTCGCAGGCCCCACCCACACGCGTCAATCAAATGCTCGCTTTCACAGGGTCCTCAAGTGAGCCCTCCACACAGGACAGTTTAATAAACCTCCTGGGAGGACCCCAACTCATACTTGCGTGTGAGAAAAAAAATTAAGTTAAATTAATAATTTCACAATCCATTTTAACTCTGTTTATCCTGTAAGTTAATGAAATCATATGGGAATGTAGCTATTTTATTTTTGAAATTTATTAATATCTGATAGAGCAAAGCTTTCTTTGTTTTGTTTTACATAAGACAGCCAAGAAACAGCTAATTCAAATTATTTCCCAGGTTCCTGGTAATTTTCCTATTTTGTTATCCTAAAAAACGGTGAAGGATATGCTTATCTTCTTAGACAAAAAAAGAGACTTTAAGAGCATTGAGCATCCTTTGTTGATGATATTGTAATTAACATGGGGACTCTACTTAGTGGTAAAGAGGTTTTTGTCTAATTTTGTTCTGTTTCCATCATTAGTGGTAGACTCGGCTAAGGAGATATGGGCTGGGTTTGTTTGTGAGTGCGTGTGTGTGTGTTTTGCAGGCCACTTTTCAGCTTCTCCTGACTCCATCCACTACAAAAAAAAAAAAATGCCCTGAAAGGGGCATGTCTCACTTTAGCTTTATCAATTGTCCTTTGTTCTTACCTTTCTGGGTTGGGGTGGACCTTGGCCCATGTTCCACCAGACTTTTGCCTGGATCTTTGCCTCTTGTATAACGTTTATGGAATCACTGGAACAACTGAACTATTCTTTCTATACCTTCCAAAGGCCACCACGATTTGGGATATCGTGGGTCATATTCCCTTGCCATTCCTAGGCATGCTCGCCTAAGGCATGCTCGCCTAACCTTTCCAGATCCACTGGCATGAATGACTCCAGCACTCTTCTTGTTTCCAGGAATGTCCAGCCCAAAAACAGGCCCCAGGCTCTGTTCCCATCTGTTGTCCCTTCTATCCAGGTACTTATGTCAAGCTGTAGTAAGAACTCTTTCTCAGTGATTTTCTCTAGCAGAAGTGTGTGTGGGTCTACGGATTCTCACCTTAATATGCATCCAGAGGGGGAACGAGATGCCATTGTCCCTTCTTGAAAGATGGGGAATATGATGTCCTTGTTCTTTTTTGAAAGAATGATTTTTTATAGCCATATCCAGTATTATGTAAAACCAAAGCAAAGTGTGCTTTTCAACAAGCCATGTTATAAGTCAATAAATAATAATGTTTTACTTTGTATGGATAAAGCTAACAGATTTCTTAGTCTCATTTTGTTCTTTTGCGTTACAAAGGAACAAAAAAATATGTATGCGAGAAAGAAAAAAGTAGATTTAAGAATTTAGGGTGTTTTCTTCAATTTTCTTCCTCAAAAATTATATATTTTTGGATTTGTTTTGAAGACAAGTGGACATTTGGCATTTGTAACTACATAAGACTTAAAGTTATGCCTCTCTAGTAACAAAGCACAATACTACATTTCTGAAGAAATAAATGCGTTCTTCCTTGAATTAAAAATTACTTACAAAGAATCAGTAATAAGTTCATCTTAGTCTTTAGATTCACTAAGTTCATCCTATCTCAATCGTGGTTTTAAAGGCAGATTTCATTTCAAAGCAACATTTTGTAAGATACCTGATTCCTATTTGTGCTTATCAGTTTTGAGAGAATTTAGGTCAATCAGAGCAGACAAAATAATAACTACCTCTGGCTCCCTCTCAAAAATTTCCAGTGTTTAGATAAAAAACGTACCTTTTTCTCAGAAATTCTAATCTTTTAAGAGGTGAAGGTGAGACATGTTTATTTACACCATATTCTTTCCAAAGAGTATTCTTAAGAATGCCCTTTCTGGAAAGATGTGAGGGCTGAGAAATAAAGAAGAGCTTGAAATCTCACAAGAAAGCATTTTTTAACCTAGCAATTAAAGAGCTTTCTGTGTTTCAAGGTCATTTCACTGTGGGAGGACATTGATGGAGTCTCATGAGAGTAGAAACGCTGTAAAGTCTGCTCAGTAGAGACACTGTTGGCTGGCACTAATGGCAGGAAAGAGGCTGTGGAAGTGTACAAAATTCTCTTACTGATCTGCATTTTGTGTGGCCCAATGAATGAATGCACTTAGCATTACCCACAGTATTTCACCCCTGCCGAGTGACTGAAATAGCAACTTTGGGGGTTTTCCTCTGCCTAGTCACTCATTTAAGTGTTCAAACAAACACTGAATTGTAGATTTAATACAATATGAACTGTCTTCACCTGACAGAATTCCAAAACATTCACTCAGCACTTATTGTGCAAAAGCACAATTGGCCCTAAACATGTGTGGGGCACGCACCTCTGGTTTGAAGAGCTTATATAAGGTGTGATGAAAAAGTATAGTGAATGTTTAAATAAAAAAGAAAAATTACAATAAAAGACACATTGCCATTAATTCCCCTCAAAATACCTGCCCTTGCTTCGAACACGCTCATCCCATCGGTCTTGCCACTTTCTGCAGCAGTTCTGGAAGTCCTCTTTCATGAGTGTCTTTATTGCACTGTCATGGCTGCCATGATTTCCTGGGTTAATTCAAAATATTGATTTTGGGGAAGAGCCAGAAGTCACATGGTGCCAGATCCGGTGAATAAGGTGGATGAGGATACACCATAATGTGTTTATTTGACAGAAATTGCCATACCAGAAGCTATGTGTGACACCGAGCATTGTCATGATGGAGGATGAAGTAAAGACACTTACAAGAGAACTTCCAGAACTGCTTCAGAAAGTGGCCAGAACGATGGGATAAGGGTGTTTGAAATGAGGGGGAGTGTTTTGAGGGGGTTTAATGGCAATGTGTCTTTTACTGTAATAATGTTTTTTTAATTGAACATTCACTGTATTTTTTAATCATACCTCATAATTATAATTATAGATAATGTATCAATGGTGTATAGATATTCCTTTCTTCTGTGCTCGGAAAGGAAAAACTTTAATGTAATGTGTTTGCACCTGTTTTGTAAGTGGGATGGCATAATTCATGTTAGGTTTATACATATATAATACATTTATAACTATATGTTGTATGTAGAAATATATATATATGTATATGTATATATATATATTTTCCACTTCCATCAACTGATGGAAGCAGAGAGGAAACTGTTATAATTTTAATGCCTCTGCAGTTTTTCTGTGTCAATGAATAGTGAGAACCTGAGAGGTTGCGTGGTATTTAGCAAGGCATCTTCATACGTGTTTTTGGATGTCTGAACGTATAGTACGCACGATGAATGACATATTTCCAATCTCTTCTTGCTACACTATCGATATCTTGATCTTGTGGATTGCGCTAATGAGGAGCACTCGATTCCTAGAAGGAGGGAGTGTCAACTCCCGGCTCTAACTGTGGTCTCTGGACCACCTGTGACATCTCTCTCTCCACTCAACCACCCAACTCTCCTCAACTAACTGACGAAGTAGACATGGGATTTTGTGTGGGTCTTTAACATGCTCTGTTTCTACCCCTAAAAGTACACTAGTGAAACTTCTTCTTTGTAAAACGGGGGAATCACTGTAGCCATAGACAATTTGGGGTCATTCATCGTAAAGATAGAGCAAGCATTCCTTTCTATTCTTGTCACGTCCTTTTTGCTTTCTCTTTCCCCTAACAAAAAAGTCACCAAATTTCCCTGTAGAGTGTTCTGATTGTCCCTTTTATAGAGAGGAGAATCAACTTCACTTAACATCACTTAACAACACTTAACATCAGTGTAATTTATCAGAGGGGCTCTGGTTCTGCGTAGGCAAATTCTAAATGACATTAAATCCAAATTCTCCTCATTCAAGGTCAGATTTACTACCCATCCATAACCCCAGTAGACTTCCAGTGCTGTTTGACTTTCTGAGAATGTTTTTATGAGATTGCGTCGCACACTCACCTTTTCTGTGCTGTGCAGGAATGAAGAACAGAGTCGTTCTTTACACATTCCTGTTCATGTTGGTGTAGACTCTGATTCCAGGACCCTGTAAAGTGAGAAGCAGCCTTCCAGGAAGAGGAAGTAGGTCACTTCGTAAGACAATCTGATGTTTGGCCGTGTCAAGGGCTGCATGTGACGGGTCCCTTCATGTGTTACCCACAGTAGCATCTCACTTCCAAACCACAGCCCCAATTCCAATGGGCTCCAGCTGATCCAGCACAAAAGTGGTAGCAGAAGCTTTGAAGATTGAGTGTAGTGGTTAAAAGTGAGCATTCCAGAGACGGAGCACCTGGCTTCCAAACTTGCACTCACTTGCCATGTGATCTTGGGTAGGTTACATGGCCACTCTTCCCTGACAATAATCACACCATGTTCATGAGTCAGTGTGAGAGTCAGGCAAATCTGTACCTGCTTCGCATGTCGGGTGTACCCTAGGCAGTCTGCCAGTGCTCACTGCTGCTGTTGGACGTCTGGAAGAGGGGAGCTCACAAAAGCAGCATTGTGCAAAAGGGCGAGCTTCAGCTCGTGTATAACCGACCTCGGGGCTCGGTCATCCAGTCCACCCTTACTCTCTCCTTGACCAAAGAAAGTCTGAGGGTAGAGACATTCGGGGCAGACCTGAGTTCCAGTTCCAGTACCACCTGACACTGGTTGCCTGGCCTCGAGCAAGTTCCTCAATCTTTCTGTCGGACTCAAAAAGGCTGAGTCACTTATCCAAGGTCACACAGCTGGTGGCAGAGGACCTTGGGTTCAGTTCAGGTAGATCTGATTCTGAAGTCAGTGCTTTGTCTCCCCACCACGTGAAGCACTCACTTTGTGTCGTGTGTCTACATTGTACTTCCTGTCAATGAAGAAACAAGTTAAATGCTTCGTGCATGGTTATCGGAAATTTGACAAGAGCCCAGACTGGAAGTGAAGTTCCTGAGTGAGCAGTTAGATGTTCTTCCGACCAGATCAGTGAGGCTCAGTCCTGGCTGCACATGAGGTTTACCTGGAGCCCCACCTCACACTAATTATTTCTTCTTCATTCTGAGGGATCAGGGCTAAGAACCAGTGACCTTGACCCAAGCAGCACAAAGAGGCTCATTTCCCACCAACAGCCACGCCACCAGAGTGCTTCCAGATGAATGGAACTCAGATCTGTCGTGACACGTGGCAGTGCTTCTAGCTCCTGCCTCCTCACCCGCCGCTCTCATGTCTTTGGCATGCTCTGTCTTCAGGACACATGTGCAGCTATGAAGGACATATCCTTCATATGTCCTCTCAGGCCCTCGTTCATCCTTTCCTGATTTCTTACTTCTTGTTGGGATTGACTCCTCGATCCCATTAATTCCACCTTCAGGTTAGTCTCACCGAAACCTCTGATCATGCTGTTCTTCTGTGGAGACTTCCCGCAATCCCTCCCTGCCTGCAGACGAAGGTGGTGGAGAAACCCTTATCCAACGCTACCCAGACCTCCATAATTTAGTCTTGAGCGACCTTTCCACCTCACCCCTGACCAACCCACCTCCACATCACACGCCTTAATGAGAGTTGTCACGCTGTAGGTTTCTGAGATGCACTGTGTGCTTCTGCTCCTCCCGTTCCCTCTGCCCCGAATGCCTCACCTTGCAGCTCTATGTGTGGGTATCCCCTTCACTCCATGATCGAGTCTGAGCTGTTCTCTGCTCGTCCATATTCCCTGTTTATTCCTGAATGTAGAAATGCATCCAAGGTCATGTCCTTGAACGTTTCATTCCTCCTGTTCTCCCATCATCACTCCCTCCCAGTCTCCATAGTACATGTTTGTATTGTGTCTGATAAAATGCACCTCTTTGCCACTCATGTTATATTTAAAGCAGAGATACCGTTCTACTCATCTTTACCTCTCACACTTCTCAGAACACAGAAGTAATGTTACAGACATTTCTACTTTGCTGTCTCTCATGAGAAAATTTGTCTCTGACCCCATCTCAGTCCACATGGATTTCCTGGGACCTAAACCTTGAGGATGGAGCATGTGATTCTGGTCTAAGCCACCTGTGTGTCCCCTTCTCTGCACCATGATGACTGGTTCCAGGTTGAGTGTATTACCTAAGCTGGTCATAGAATAAATATTAGGGATTCTCTGAAGATTTAACCTCTAAGTGTATAGATGCAGCAAGCTTCTGGTAAACATTCTGCAACCAAGAGGCAAAAACTATTTCCAGTGAGACTAAGAAATGGAGAAATGGTGTCCACTAGGGACAGACCTGGGACCCATCTATCCAGCATGGCCTCGAGCCAGGCCTATCTCAGAACCTTCAGTTATATAACCTAAGCCCATTTAAGTTAGGTCTTCTGTACCTGAAACTGATGAAATGACTAGTACCAGGTGTGATCAAACAATATGGTGAATGTTTAAATAAATAAAAAAATTACAGTAAAAGACACATTGCCATTAATCCCCTTCACAATACTCCCCCTTGTTTCGAACACACTTGTTGCATCGTTCTTACCACTTTCTGAAGCAGTTTTGGAAGTCCTCTTCTGTGACTGTCATTAGTTGCGCTGTCGTGGCTGCCTTGATGCCCTGAATCCATTCAAAACATTTACCTTTCATGGTCATTTTGACTTTGGGGAAGAACCAGAAGTCTCACAGTGCCAGATCCAGTGAATAAAGTAGATAAACACAATAACGTTTTTATTTGACAGAAATTGCCGTATATCAGAAGTGATGGGTGCCATGGAGCCTTTCTGTTGTGATCAAAAACTATGGTGAATGCTGCTGCCGAGTGCCATCCAATGGAAAGGCAGGGATCTTCAATATGGGAAGTGGCACATCGAATCTTAGTAACAGTGTGTGACAAGTTTCAACTTGTTTGGTGCAGTCAGTCAGGTGTGAGCTACAGTTGAGAGAAGGTGTGTTTTAAAGTGTGTCATAATCATCCTCCATCATGACAACACTCTGTGTCACACATCGCTTCTGGTATGTGGCAATTTCTGTCAAATAACAACATTATGGTGTGTCCTCATCCACATTATTCACCAGATCTGGCACCATGAGACTTCTGGCTCTTCCCCAAAGTCAAAACGACCGTGAAAGGTAAATGTTTTGAATCGATTCAGGACATTGATGTGGCCACGAGATTTACTCAGTAACTTTTAAATAGCCAATCATCAGAATACATTATCCATTCAACACCATTAAATGGGGATGGGAGAGGTTATGTCGTACACTCAGCCAACTCTTCTGGTCTATTTCGACTTAGCTTCTGTTTTTCAATTTTGCTTTGTATCTTAGCCTAAAAGCCTCAGCCCACTAAAACGTCTCTGACATGAAGCTACAGAAGGCACACTGGGACAGAAAAGCCACTCATGTCCTCTGATCCTCGGCTGAGGCCACACGGCAGGCTCCGTGCATGTCGTCCAGCCTGACTGTTCAATGTGGGGGTGGTGGCACCCACGCCTATCCACTTACCTGTCAATCAGGACATTCAGTAAGGCTCAGAAAAAGATCAAAGATAACAAAGGGAGAGAGGAACTTTCCTGTCCAGATCATGCTCCTTATCTGCAAGACAACCTGAAGCCCTTTCAGCTATTTGTAAACGCAAGAGCAAAATCGATAGGACTTAAGGTCAGAGGGAAGGACCAATCAGACTGTTACAGGTGTATCATGTTTTGGGTACAAAGTGGCTTTGCTTATCTTGTGTCCATCATCTGTCAGGGACAAGAACAAGTATTGTTCTTACACTTTCAAATGCTGGTCTGAGGTGGGGACTGTGCTATTAACACCCTGGGACGATGTGAAGGTCTCAAGGGCACGGGGTCACAGATGTTACTTAGGGAATCTGAGGGTTGGAAAACACCTGGGTGGAGAGCTGCTGTCAGATCAGAGAAGGGAGGCCCAGAGCTTCCACAGAACCATCAAGGAGGCACCAAACTCTGGATACGTTTACCACACAGCAGAAAGGAAGGGGGGAAAAAAAGGAAGGTGGGGGAAGTGAGGCGGATGCAGGACTAGGTTGCCTCAACCGGCATCTGCCCTGACCTGGGTAGTTGCTGCATTTCCATCTGTGATGAGCTACGTCTGACATATCTCCTGGTCGATCTACGAAGGTCACACATTTATCCACTCAGCAAGCTCGTACTGAGCCCATGCCACCCTCGTGCTGGTGGTGGAGACAGACTTGGGACACTTTAGAGAGAAAGCGACTGTTGTGTATGTGGAATGATTAAGGTGGAGAACCTGAGATGCCACATCAGTTACTGCGCAAATTCTACTGCTGCCCATAAGCTCACCCTCAGGCCCTCTGTGTGACCAAGCATACACGTGGTCTCTTGAAGCTGTCAGTGAAGAGACAAATAGGGTGTTGTGAACGCAGAGGGTTTCGTGTGCCACTCACCGGTGACTCCCAAGAGAAACACTGCAGACCAAGAAAAGTGTCCTAGCAGTGCCCAAAGGGTGTGAAATAAGTTACACAAATGACGAAACACCACTCCTCATTGGACGTGTTCATTGCTGCTGTTAGAAGTTGCTGAATTGTCATCTGCATAGAAAATTGAAGGAAACCTGTGAAAGACATCTGCAAAAATAATCACCTCGCATCCAAAAAAAAGCGTGTCCTTTACACAATTTAGATCATCAGGAGTGGAGAGAAAAGAGGGTACTTCTCAAGGTAAACAGGAAGGACCTGGAGAAGAAAGTGAGCCAGGCAGTTGTCAGTGAAACGTACTAGGCCTTTGATCTGGGAGAGTAATTATTTTAGGGAACTTAGTGTGTATTGACTGTGATGTATCCAGGTGTTTGGCGACGGTTGTACGAGTCGCACACAACTTGTTAATGCAACTGCTTTGCTACAGACAAGCTCTTTGTTTCTTTTGTTTCCTCCCATAGTGTTTAATTAAAAACAAATTGTGTGTGTGTGTGTGTGTGTGTGTAGATAGACACATACATACATACACACACAGATCCAGATGTAGATATAGGAAAATATTAGTCTATCTCAGCAAATGGAAGGGCCCGGGGTTGCTGACGACGGCCAGAATTACACAGGTGAAGCAGCTTCTCCTTAGAAGCGGTGTGGCAGGGACTAGGAATTAAGTAATCAGAACCGAAAGGAGAAGCAGCCTCAAAAAAACAAAAAAAAGAAAATGTAGGCCTGGCTCTCTCACTCTTCAAAGGCACTGTGATTCGCCCTGTGCCGTTCACTTCTTTGCTGTTTTCCTCAGAGAGAAATACCTACGGGTAAGTCTTGCTCCTGTCCACACCCACATGCCGGAAAGGCCCTTTACAGAGGTGGTCGCAGGGCTCTAGCTTTGGTTTAACACAGAGAGGCCCTCTCCCCCCCAGTTAACAACGTGGAAGTTGGGGTTCTGCCACCACACTCTTCAGGCTGGACGAGGCCAGGGCACTGTCGTTGCCTTTTCTAAGATGCAACTAGAACGAACCTTCCAATTGCAATGCATGTTAAAATATCTAAAAACTAACAAAACGATGGGTAGTGGCTATGTGACCGGCACTGTGTAATTCAACTTCACTGAGGTTTGAAAGTTTTCATAATAAAACACTGGGAAAAATGAGTAAGGTGGCTTTCTTACCCTCCTACTTCTTCGGTCACTCTGTCTCTGTCTGGAACAGAGAAAGAAAAACAGCAAACTCAGACCCCTGTCATTAAGAAATGGGTATTTTTAAGCCCTGGCCATATTGAAATATTTAATAATTATTATACAAAATTATGGTTATGATTTATTATGATACTATTGCATCCATCTATTAAGCCGCATAATGTGGCAGTCATCTGTGTGAATTATCTAATTTAATTCGACAATTACTCTGTGAAGTAGATACTGTCGTTCTGATCCATTTACAAACGAGCTGTGGAGACTAAGTGACATTAAACAACGTGCCCTGTTGTTCAGACTAATCAGAGGAGCTGGGTCTCAAGCCCGGTCATCAGGCCAACCACCTCGTTACAACATGGTAAAAAACTCCTTTCCCATGGCCATTGTCTGAACAGAACACATGAGTGAGAGGCCTTGGGGAATGCTGCCGGGACCTGCCAAGTAGTGACAGAGGAAACGCTTAGCAAGTCGGTGAATCTGCGGTGGCGTTTGGGATTTGCCAGCCACAAAATCAACCTAGAAGGCAGCTGCAGCTGCCAGATGTGTCCACAGCTTCGTCCTGCCTGGGAGGAGTGGAGCAGCATCTGGACGAAAAGGCCATCTCTGCGGCCATTCATCGCTGGCTTTAGTACAAACACTACTGGGGGCGCCCTGCTTAGGACAGAGAGCAGCTGCGGTTTCTATGACGGAAGCACCCGTCAGTTAAAGCCGGGAGCCACCAGGTGGCATGTGTCACTGACGTCACCAGCCAACAGTCACCACATAGACCATTAGACAGTAATGCTTCCCGACAAAAAAGCAAAAGAAAACGACAACAGCTGGGAGGTGGTGATGGAAGGAACAAGGCCTTGCTCTGTCCAACAGTTACCTCCTGCTGCACTAGAAGCTTCGCTCCCTTTCGATTTCATTGATCACATTGTAACCATAACTCATGAGTCAGGTTTTTAATTATTTCATTAAATGGTATGACTTTTATTTTGGTGCCTCTTTTGCTATAAGACAGCAATATTTTTTCTTTATTTTTAACTCAGTGGACACCCTGTTTGATCATTGGAACTGGAATTATTCACCGTACATCTGTTACCTTCCAAAGTCGTCAAATGAAAAACACCCATATGCTTCTAACCTGTGTAGTTATAAAAAACTTGTACTTAATCGGCAAGTCTCTGTTATATGCCTCGGACAGGAACTAGCACATCTCGAGCACTTTCTATTTGCCAGGCACTATTCAAAACCGTTCATTTTACATACGGCTCACAGAGTGGGTAAGGTAAGCTACCTGCCCAAGGACACACAGGAAGTGGTGGGTCTGAAATGTGAAGCTGAACAATGCTGCAGACCCCACTCTCTGAACACAGTGACAAGTGATAACATGCTTTTTAAATGTCACCATAGGCTAAACATCTCTTCGTCCACTTAATAACTTTTAGAAAATGCTTAACCATTTGAAAAGCATGAGTAGCATCCCTTTTATATTAAGACAATATCAAACTGCTGTTTAAATTATTTGCTCAGGTCTAACCTAGGTGTATGAAATTATTTGCTCAGCTGGAACTTAGGGTCTCCCTGTGATCCTACGCGCCTTTTTAGCAGTAGAGGAAGAAAGAACAGATTTCATTTTAGTCACTCCTCTCTTTATTACGACAGATAAATGAATTTCGTTACAATGGAGCATTACCTGCTGCTGATTGCAAATGTTGTCTCAGTTACTGAGCAATTCTTTGTTAAGTAGACACACTCACAAGTTTCTACATGGGTATCTAATCCCGATCGCTGATAAGAACAGCTCTAACTGCTCCCCAGATACCCTACAGCAAACATTATAGAAACAATGAAAATATCAGGAAACACCTTTTGGTGCCCAAAACATCATTTCCTCATTGATGGCAGTGGGAGCTGTGGGGGCTGCAAAGCAGTCACTGTTAATTGATTCCAGTGCAGAATTTAGGCAGGATCATACAAGCATCACAAACCCAAGTCAGACTATCTAACACACAACACCACACCTCCCCCCGAAAAAAAAGGGTAATTTATTGAGTCCTGTAACTAAAAATTCTAGAAGCATCTGATTCTAGGCAATGCTAGATACAGGTACAAAACAAAAGAAAATTGTCATGAGAATTCTCTCTCAGCCCTATTTCTGTCTGTGCTAGCTTTATTTTCACAATGTTCTGCATAGAATCTAGGAGGAACATCACCCCAAGTAAAATAATATTTGGCCAAAAGAATGCAGAGATGCTGGACAGGATGAGAGAGTAGAGGCCAGCGTCTGGATTCATAGCAGTCTTATTTGGGGGGAATCAATGGTTATCAGTATTGAAGCCTCGATTCTTTCCAGAAAACCCACTGGTTGCACTTTTGTCTCCTCTGGCCACCCTGACGTTGGTGTTCTTTCCTCCGTTGGCACATGGTCACCCAGCCCAGAATCTTCATGTCACCCCTCATTCTCACCCTTGACTTCTTAAACATTTTCCCGATCAATCCATTGATCCCGATCACTGTTTCTCTCACTTGGAAAACAACAATGGCATCATAATGAGTCTCTGACTCATGACTTGTCCCCTTCAATGCATTCTCTATGCCGTGGCTAATGTAATCTACTTGAAGCCTGTATTCTGCCATGCCGCTTCCACGCTTAAAGTCAGCAAGGGCCTCAAGTGTGGTCGGAATAACAGGCACCGGCCCAGCCTGCTGTCCTCTATGGTTTGGCTGCATGAAATGGCAGCCACTAGCAACACGGGACAATGTAAATCGAAGTTCATTAAAATTAAATAAAATTTGCAACATATTTCTTCAGCTCACTGACTACACTGCAAGTGCTCAGTTGCCACATGTGGCCAGTGGTTATGGACCAGACGGCACAAATACAGAACCATTCCATCATCGTAGAAGCTCCAAGAGAACATGAAACATTGCTGTTCTGTGGCCTCAGATCTGGCCACTATCCAGCTGCTTTCTCCAAGCAGCACAGAACCACTTGTAGTACGAGAGTGAGTCATGCATATTCGTGTCTCTATCCGGCACAGATCTTTGAGAAGCCAGTTCCAAACTCTGGGGTTTGGCGAAGTGCTTTCAAGATACTCTGTGCCTCCTTGTACCTTACCATGCAATGGTGAAATTACCTAACTTCCTATGTGACAGTGGACTTGAACCAAACTTCTTGCTCTTTGTTGCTCTCTCAGCATCATGCACAATGGTGGGCATGTGAGAAGAATTCCAACGTGGGTTTGTTAAGATGTAACAAATCATGTAAAGGCAGGGTGATCCTTTGGACATTGTTAAACAAATTACCCACTTCGGTTGTATAAATGACTGTCGTAGATGCCCCTGACCTTCTGCTAGCCTCCTCTGGCCCCAGCCTCGCCTCACCTCACCCCTGACATCAGACCTCAGCCTCAGTCCCCTTCCTCTTTGAGACTTGCTTCCCCAATTGTCATCCTTACTCATCATGGGACAAATGTACAGAATTAGTTGAGGTCCAAGGGTGATCTAAGTTGAACTTCTTTTCCAGGGATGACAACAAAGACAGTATCATGCATTGCTGAAGACTTCCTCAGTGTCATAAATTCTACAGAATGATCTTAACCACATTAGGGTAATGTGTCTTCTTTACATGACTCTCTGATGGGCGTAATATCCACACAAAATGGAGTAGACGCCACTCCTCCAGAGATAACCATTTCCATTGAAAACAACGAGAGAAAGGAAAGCCCAGAATTTAAACGTGCGATTGCACTTTCCCTTTCATGTTGAGATTTCTCATCTGCCTTAAGGCAGATACAGCATCCTTCCACAAAACGCTACCTGGCTATTTCTCCTCGTCCCTCCAGGAGAAGCTGGGCGACCAGCAGGACCCCACAGTGACTGCGTCGCTGTCCCACGAGCCTAGCTCTGCCACGATCCCAGCAGTACAGCTCAGCATCGTGCAGGCCAGACTTCTAGCTGCATGGCAATCATCGGTTCTTTGACATTTCGCATCATTCTGGTCCAGTAAAGGCTGGTGCTTTTTTTTTTTTCCTTTTCGCAATGACTTTCTGACCTGTCGTTAAAGCCAGCACTCCAATCAGTCTCCACTGACATGCAGAAAAGAGTGACATATTGACTTTTACAAGAGATGAATCCAAAGGTGACAGAACATGGATAGATGGAACCGTAGCACTGAATTTTCCATATAAATGCAAGTGTCAACTAAACAAAGAAAAAGCCTCCCTCTTTACATACTCAATGCAGGTACTTTCTCCACATTCTATGTATTTGAGTTATGACTCTGCAGAGGCCTGGTGTTCTAGTGCAATTGTGGGTATTGCTTTTTAATAAAAAGTAGAATTTCACTCCTAACACTGGCTTACCTTAAATAGCAATATACTTGAAAAGTTAATCTTTTAAGTCAGTCTCCCCCAGGTTCTAATTTTAGCTGTGAACCTCAGAATTTTCTAATATACTGTAAAATATAGATGATCTAAGTGACTTTGTCTTTGGCGCTTTCTCTCTCCCTGCCTTTTCTTTGGTGTTCTGACATTCCACTGTATAGCTGCTACTTCTTCAGCCCACACAGTTCTAGAAAGCATTAGACACTCATTCTGTTGTCAGAGTCTACTGCACAGTTTACTCTGCAGGACCCCTGTGCTACTTTAGCTTTCTCTGTGCCTTCGTTCCACCATCCAGAGATGCACACTAATCAATGACTCAGTAATATCAATTAGAATAACTGTAATGTTAGTGAAGGTTTATCGTGCATTCATTTTATGTCAGTCACTGGCTCTAAGATCCCTGAATTACCTCAGGTCATTCTCAATATAATCCTATGAAGAAAATATTTGACTATATTTATCCCCATTTTAGAGACAAGGAAACTGAGACAAGGGAAGACTATTGAAGTATCATGCCCAAGGTCATGCATTTTGCAAAGCACTCAAGCCCAGGACTGTCTCATTCCAAAACTCACATTTCTAAACCAGGTTATTCCCATTCTCCACACTAATGTGTTCAAGTTCAATTTATTTTTTAAACTAAAAATGTATTTCCATGTTATAATATTTAAGAACTATCAACAATGTATATAATGTAATCTTATCTTCTGAAAATTGTGTAATAGAATATCACACAAATATTAGTTAATATAAAACATATTTACCTTTCATTTTATGCCTTTACTATATTTTGTTATAAATTCTTATGTCTATGAACACAGTGGAATTACTAAGAAAATTTTATTACATGAAAATAAATAACTTTTTAAAGATTGTCAATTGCTCACTGAAAAGGAAGAAGCAAGAGTGATACTGAGAAGTTGTATCACTGCAATAGATAAAGGATTAATATTATGACAGGTTCTTTATGAACCACTGAAATCATTATTTCTAATAGTACATTAGCTAATACACACAATGAAAATGTTTTTGTTTTTTCCACTAAAGAATACTCTCAAAAGGGACTACAACCTATGTGGATATTTTGTGACAAACAAACCCACAAAAAGAACAGGAAAAGGAGAAAACAGTGGATATGAAATGGAAACAAATTTGTTAAAGAAAATATATGGAAGGGTGGCAATTAAATTAGCAAGGTGGATTGTAACAACCAAGAGCCTACAGGATTTGGAGGTAAGACAATGCTGAACACAGGAGAGCATTGACAAAAGCGTATAACACAAGGGACAACCATGTGTTCCTCTCCCCACTCTGTGCAACAAGGTGATGACAATCCATCCTATGTCCCTCTAGCAGGAGACAGATACACAGTTTATGACATTCTTAGGCATTCCTGGTCTGAGGACACCATGCATAGTGAAAGTCTAGGGTGAAGCATGGGATCAAAAAAGGGAGGACGATAGGATACAAGAGGTTCTCAATGCCGAACTAGAACCTTGCTCCCCAGACACCAGAGAAAGGTTCACAGAACCACTCCCACCAGCATTCATCTCACAATAAACATGAACAGGATTGAAAATTAGCAGATGTTTCTCTAAAAGAACTGCCCAGGCCTAGAGAAACCACCATTCCACGCTGCAATCGCGGAGCCAGCTGACCAGACAGTAATTCAGTTGTGAAGTCTACAGAGCAGTAAACCCCACTGCCAACACTGTAATCATGTTTTACTGTTTCATTCTTACATAGGAGATGTGACAAAAAATACAGTGAATGTTTAAATTTAAAGATTTATTACAGCAAAAGACACACTGCCATTGATCCCCTTCATAATGATCCCCCTCACTTCGAACACACTCATCCCATCGTTCTTGCCACTTTCTGAAGCAGTTCCGGAAGTCCTCTTTCATGAGTGTCTATAGTTGTGGGGACGTGGCTGCCTTGATGTCCTGAATCGATTCAAAACGTTTACCTTTCATGGTCATTTTGACTTTGGGGAAGAGCCAGAAGTCGCACAGTGCCAGATCTAGTGAATAAGTTGGATGAGGACACACTGTACTGCTTTTATTGGACAGAAATTGCCATATATACCAGGAATGATATGTGACATGGAGCATTGTCAATGGAGGATGAAGTAAAGACACTCACTAAAGAGGACTTCCAGAACTGCTTCAGAAAGTGGCAAGAATGATGGGATAAGTGTGTTCAAAGTCAGGGGGAGTATTATGAGGGGGATTAATGGCAATGTGCCTTTTACTGTCATAATTTTTTTTATTTAAACATTCACCATATCTTTGATCACACCTCATATGCACAGGCATACAATAATGGCCAGATAGTTGATGAAATTCTCCAATGTGAAAAAAAATGGAGGTAAAAACCAAACTATTAGAAAAAACGAAGACAAAAAGAAACATAATTGTGTGAGGTAACAAGTTTCCAAAAACTAAAATAAATACCCTCACATAAGTATGGGAAGTTATTGGGTCAAGATGAGAGAGAGAGAATGAAAGAATAAAAGATAGCTCTTATAACACAAATAAAAATAAGGACAAATTTCATAATATAATAGTTGAGGTATATGCTGGAATTTAGAATAAAAAGACAAAGGAATCCAAGATAGTGGAATAATATGAGAAAGTTGGAAGATGAGTTCAAGAGATGCAACATTTTAATAATGGAAATTGTAGTAAATTACATTTTTTTTTAAAAAAAGTAGAAATATTCCAGAACAGAAGGACTGAGTGGATTAGCCATAGATGAGTGCACAGAATAAAATTTCCAAATTCCAGAGATGAAGGAAAGATTCTAAATATTGTCTGCTATGGGCTGAATTGTGTCACCTCAAATTCATATGTTGAAGCCCTACTCTCCAATGTCATCGCCTTTGGAGTAAGGCAGTGATTAAGGTTAAATGATATCATCAAAGTGGGCCATGGTCCAACAGGGTTAGTTGGTCTCCTTACCAGAAGAAGCACCAGGCAGCTCACGCTCTCTCTCTTGTTCATGGCAAAAAATGGCTGTCTGTGAGCCAGGAAGAGTTCTCACCAGAAACCAAGTCTGCTGGAACACTAATTTTAGATTTTCCAGTCTCCAGGACTGTGAGAAAGAAAATGTCTGTTGTGCAAGTCACTCAGTCTATAGGATTGTGTTATGGTAGCCTGAAGAGCCTAAAACACTTCAGAGGAGCAGAAAGTCATATATTTCAGGTCAGGATCAGAATAGCTTCAGACTTTCCAACAGTAACAGTGGATTCCAGAACCTAATCGATCAAAGTCCTCAACTTTTGAGAGAGAAGCAACATTGAACCTAGAATCATACAACCAGCTAAATTGTTAGTCAGTTGTTGGGGTATTTTATATAAATCTTGCAGACATGCAAAAAGAGAAAACCAGGGAAAGGTCATGCACCATTTCTCCCTTTTAGGAAATGACTGAAACGTGAGTGTCAAGAAAATAAGAGAATAAATCAACACAGGGAAGAACATGGGATGCAGGAACCCTGTATCCGTCATAAGAGAGCAATAATGCGAGATTTGTCTCAGTATGCAAACTGTTCAAACGGGGGCATCTTCAGTGGATTCCAGGAAGAAAGTCTCCAGGAAGGAAGGAAGGAAGGAAAGAAGGAAAGAAGGAAGAAAAAAAGGAGGAAGAAAAAAGAGGATAAAAACATGATCTGATTAGTTTGAATATTTGAAAAAGAATTATTTATAATTGTGTAACATATCTGTTGGAGATTTGGGGGGAACATCAACAATTCATGCAAAGTACGTTAAGCGAGTGAAAAAATAGGCAATTATTAACTCCAGGTTAAAAAAATTACCATATAAAAGGTAAACATAAACCCCAATAAATTAAAAAATAAAATAAAGAAAAAAAAATAAAGAAAAAAAAAAAGGTAAACATAATAATAGGTCACTTCTTTGCCCACTAGTAAATGGTAATTTTATAGATGCAAAAATGCACTGACTGTTTAGTAGACAATTGTGATATAACTGCATTGAAAAGACTGGGGAGAAAACGTGGGCAGGTTGGTTTAAAAATGATAAATCTTGCCTATGAAATAGAAGGCAAGCTCATGTTTAAAATTGATAATAAATAATAAAATGAACATATTAAGTTTATCATTTATAAATGTGTGATAGATTATTAGATAGATAGATAGATAGATAGATAGATAGATAGATAGATAGATATAAAGATTAGAATAAGTGGGTAGAAAGTACAAACTGTTCACCTCTGAGCAGAGACTCAGTGAATGGAAGGTTGGATAGGAAACCCTTGTTTTGTTTTTTGTTTTTCTTTTATCATAAAAATATTTAATAACAGTGCTTTAAAAAAAAGTACATGCATAAATCACTTTTATAAATAAACTTTTCATTTAAAAAATGACTCCATAAGAGAAAACTACTGGAAGTTTGTGGTAGAAACGATTATTATTTACAAATTTTTTTCTGCTTCCTGCATTATTTACAAACTCGATCATGTGACTTGCTTTGACCAATAAACATCTCTGAACCAACATGTGCTTGCCATGATATGTTTCTCCCCTGTTGTGACATGTAGCCATGTTCTAGAGGGAGGGTTCACCATTAGCATGGGTGCCAGAGTGAGTGGACAGGTGGCGAGTGATTAATGTGTATCATTTTAGATTGAGGTTTTTGTTGCCGTAGCAAAAACTAACCTGTTCTGACCAGTGCAGGGGTGAAATACTAATTAACCAAGTATTAACTAAAGCACAGACTGGGGTAGGTTGTGAAGGTAAGCCAGTCATTAATTAATGTTGGAGAATTTATGTCATATAATCCTGTGACATATAATCTTTCTAGACACTGTAACATTTTCATTTTTGGTACGAGGCATGCCATGTTCTCCCTATTTCTAGCAAATTCACATGACTGTCACATAAAGAAGTGAATTTAAGAAACAAATTTAGAATTGATTCAGGTCCTTTTATTCCATATCCTATGAGACATCTATGATCCTGATATCTGAACATCCCCAACCATTTCTCAAGGTTCCTCAGATTTTTAATTAATTGCTTAATTTTTCATTTTATCACAAGCAATTCCCTTTTGGATGGTGATAGTAATTCCTATCTTCTCTTGTATACTTTATGTTACACTTTCATGTAGAAACTTGAAGTTGCTGTCCAGCTTATCAATTTAACTATTGCTGAATTTATTATAGTTTATAGTTTGAATGACATGGTGTTTTGACATTTGGAGTATTGTAAACTGTGAGTTTACAACAGTTTAAATTGTGAGTGTTGTAAACTGTGAGTTTGCTCGAGGCAGAGATTATAAGTTTTAGTTCCTGTTTTGAGTCTCCCGGTTTCAAACACAATTGGTAGGCACAGAATAGGCATGGAATGAACGTTTGCTTGAAAGATTATGTCTTCCTCTATACTAAGCATGTGGGAATGGATTCCTGTTCACTTACCCAACAAATGCCATCTCCAGCTTAAGTATCACCTACTGTGTGAATTATTCCTTGCTTGGTTCAGCCTTCTTCCTTGCCTGGGTCTGAATCATGGGGCTTCAGCGTGCTGTGATGAGAGCTGAAAATGGAAACTAGTTGTTACATTAGCCCAAGCAGAATATAAATATGAACGTGATTTCCTGGAAGAAAAGTACTGTATCCCAAGACTAAATGTCAATGGCATTATTTCCCGGGTTTGTGCACGATCTCAGCAAGGTTTCCCTTTACTCGTTTATAGATTATAAACTGTAGAGTGAAGAGGAGTGCTGGAGCACGTGTGACCCACTCCCTCATCTCGTGAGTGAGATGACACGCTGTGTCCACAGTCACAACCTCCTAATGGCAGCTGACGGCCTGGAGCCAGCATGGGACACGGTAAGCCCCGCAAACGCGGATCATGTGTTTCATGACAGATGTTGTGCTGGGTCGTTACGGCTGAAAAACGTCACAGGAGAAGTGACGCCAACTCTCAGGAGACTGCATGTGGTGGAAAATTCATCTGTAGTCATTTAGCAAGGTAGCTGAGTATTGTATATTAAAAATGCTGGCTACTGCACAGCAGAATGAAGGAATTTGATTTCTAAATCTTGGTCTGCCAACTTTCACTTATGTTTCTCCTTCCCATTTTTTTTTTTTATAAGAAGAGAGTAAAGCAAGAGAGTAAAATAAACTGATCAAACTCACTTGTTCTGGGGGCACAAAGGATCCTTAGAATTATTCCATCCAGCTATTGGGATGAAGTAACCCATATTCTTAAATTAAGACTCATTAATTTAAGTCTTTGAATATTTAAATTTCATGGTAACATGTTCAAAGGTGCTAACGCACTAAAATTCATTAGCTCATCGCTTCGCTTGGTATTTAGGGAATGCTGTTAGTTATCCAGAAATTCAGTCTCTACCACATCTGTTGTTTCCTCACTTACTGTCACATTTTAACGAATCCCGCACACTATAGTCAGATTGCTCACATTGGGAAAAGGGTGGGGTCAGGGCTATCTTGTATTCCTTTAATTAATCTCTTTCCTGAGGTTCACTAGCTGGGAATGCTTTCCTGTCAGATCAATGGAAAAAGAATAATCTGTAGTCATTTTGTCTTGAGCAATAATCTGAACATTCCTCTTGGAAATGGTCCGTTGTGCCCCTCGGAAGCCTTGAGCAGTGGTTTTAATTGTGTTTTCATGAGCTGCTGATGTTGCCAGCCCAGCTTTGATGGCCACGGCAGCACAGAAGCAACTCAGCACGTGTAACATCGCAGGCTGTAATGTTAGGTTGTTCCAGGGCTCTTTCCATGCAGGTTTAATCACCAGAAAAAGAATGTTACCTCCTTAATAATTGAACATGCGTTTAATATTTAAACAGCCAGATCCTTGCAGTCGTTAAACTAATATTAAAGGAGGATGGAAGCCGGCTACTTACTGGCAACTGTCCATCTCACAAATGTCTTTTGAAGTTCAGGATAGTGATGGCCTGCCGAGTTCAGACTGGAGGGCGTACTTTCTAATCCAGGACCAAAGTCAGTGCAGACTCTTTCTGTAATTACACTCCTGTGTAAAGCCTGTTTGTGTAAGAACTACAGTGTAACTAACCGTTTTTTTAAATTGCACATGTGATTTTTTTTTCCTTCTTTGTGGCTATTGAATACAGGAATAATTTTCCTGAAAATGAAAAAAAAAAAATACGACAGTGTTCATCGCAGATTATGTGTTGGGAATTATTTCACTTGTGACTAGTGTTCAAAATACGAAGATCACTGTTTCCTTAAATGTTGGTCATCTCAAAGCCTTCCTTTCTGGGGCACCGTGACTTATCACATGGAGGGGTCGGGGAGAGGAGCTGCACTGGTGAACACTGGCAAAGCCCCCGCCTGAGGCTTCACACCAGTGGCCCCACCCCACCTTCCAGCTCACCTTGTAAATTCTTGTTAGCGCACAGCGCTCCTCGGTTTACTCAGTCAGGAGGAGGTTTGTAATGTAACAGCTACTTTCACCTATTTCATGAAGAAATTTGACTACTTCTACTGAAGCCTGTTCCTGATTGAATATAAATCACAGAGTTAAAAACATCCTATATTTCTTCCTGAAATACCTGTTCTTGACATTTCTGTTCCAAAGTCTGTTTTTAAAAAGATCAAGGTGACTTTAAAATTCACTCTATTTGATTCAGGCCGTACCTTTTCCACTAAGGATTTTAGGTGATGCAACCCAAATGTTCCAGATGGCCTTGAATTTTCTTAGTGTAGTTTCTGTTCGATTTTGCATAGGGGAATTAAAATGACTGTTTCATTCTTGATAAGCATTTCAAGTCAATCTTTGGGGAAAAAACTACATAATTTTAAACATTAGAAACAAGTAGAGATAGATGCTTGGGCTCCACACACAGAAATCTGATTCAGTAAGTCTGGCCTCAGTAAGTCATCTCTCTCTCTCTCTCTCTCTCTCTCTCTCTCTCATCCATCTGTCTGTCTATCTCTTTTTCCTCCCACCGTCCTCTAGGACACCTGACTCTAACGACTGTCCTGTTTGACTTTGTTTCTTGGTAGCTGTTTTCGGTGCGTCAGGACTGACCCATCAGGAAAGGCCTCCTTCTCTTATTGCCAAGTCTCCTGTGATGATATGGACCCTCACTTCTGTTGTCAACACTGAGGTACGGAAAAGCTATTAGTCTTCACTGGTTTTACTTCTGCGTAGATGCACCTCAGACTTGCTTGTGGGAAAGCACATAAAATTTATTTGAGAATCCATACATGAAGTTTACGTTATTATTTTTTTTGTAAAGGACAAAAAAATAAAATTGATGTCCTTTTTTTCTGAAAGGACATCAATGCTTGTTACTTCTCTTAGGTAATCAGAATGGAGGTTTCCTACAGAAAGATCGTACATTTAAGTAGCTGGAGGAGAAAATATTTTGTATCTGCAAAGATGGAGCGAGGAGCATTGGGTCCAATGTTTCTTGAGTTCTTTTTTCTTTTCCTCCTGTCTGTTACTTGCTTAAAACAGCAGAACAGTGGTGTTCACTGACTGCTTCAACTTACCACGTGATCCTGCAGGGCCTGTGAGTTTTGCTTCTCCTTTGCACTTTTAATGCAGGCCTTTCCTGAATTTAGCCGGGGGTACCCATCACCTGAGTGCAAAGAGAGGACTGCTGGAGCTCAGATGCAAAAGAAAGATTCAGTGCTCAGCTTCTGAGCCCCAGAAGAGGCCTGAAGCTCATTGGGAGCAACTTTTGTGAAACAAACCTTTTAATTTGCCAAACCCTGGGTCTGAAAAAATGAACTAATAAATGTCTACACTGATACACACTGGAGTTCCTTCGATAATGTGGGAAGAGCTTGTGTTCTACAAGTTCACACACTAAAATAAAAGGATATTTTGGGGAAAAATAAAATAAGGCTGAAGCCTAAACTCTAGGTAACTGTGTTACCAAAGTACTAATAAAAATAGTAATAATCGTAATACAAATATTAGTATAGTTAAATCTTGACTGGCCTTGGCACCTAAGTTGATGATCAATGAATTTTTTCCAAGGTTCGTGTCGATTCCTCATGAGAAAAAACTTTAGAGGGATGTACTACCAACTGAGATCATTTTACCCAAATTACAAATGTGTTTCAGTGTGGACTTCTGCACTGATCATTTTTCTGTTAACGCGCCAGAAATATCTCTGCAGATTTATTAGCATTTGAGTTTCAGCCAAGAAATTGTGGAAAACTTTGTGCTTCCTGAAGCCACTGAATGAGCCAGTGTCCACCCCAATGGAAAGCACATAGTAGGTGCTTTCTCTTTTTCTTCTGGAAAGACATGTCCCAGATGGCCCCACAATATCAGCATGTGGGAAAACCAAATGCAGGCTAATGAATTCTACATTTTACTGGCATTGTTCTGTGATATGCCAATTATATGTGAATAAGTTTACATTATAGAAATACACATTGTAACAGAGAAGACACACAAGCACACACACACATATACATACAGAAGACATACATGTCAGTCAGGTACCGCAAGATGCACATGGTTCATTAAGGATGTGCTGGAAGAAATGCCTGTGAAGCAGAGGCAGAGGCAGGCAGGCAGGTCTGACTGCTGTGAAGGGCCAGACTGGACGAGAGCGGGCAGGGTGAGCCTCAGAGCACAGCTCAGGGCTGGGAACTTGTCTGCCAGAACCATGGGGAGTGCCCCAGCATGTTCCCCGTTAGCAGGGTCCTTGCCTGAGCAGGGGTCAGCTGGCACTGGGACCCCCACCCTCTGGGTCACTGGCTGGCAGCAACCCGTGATCGGCAAAGTGATCACCTTCTCTAGAGGGAGAGCAGGTGCTCCCAGATCTCCTGATAGATCTGAGGTGCACAGTCCTAGGGCCCCCTCAATACATGGTCACGTGCTCCCCCACCCACCCCAACACACACTTTTTATCCAAATAGAGAACCCTGATATAGCAGGACATAAGGTCATCTGTAACTACTGCATCGAAAGGCAGATAGGGGAGAATATTTCTTGCTGGACAAACTAAAAGAAAGAGGAACATGAAGAGGGTGCTTCTAGGAGGTCTGGGTTTGGAGAACCCGAGTCGAAACCACCCAGCTGCTGCACAAGACAGCAGCTGACTGCACTCCTGGGGTCCGTGATGACAGTGGGAACTGAGCGCCCTGCACAAGCAGCCCGTCCCAACCTCAGGGAATTCTCCCCCCCCCCCCCCCCCCGCCCCGGAGCTGTGTGACCCTCACTCACCTGGGGAACCGCGGAGAAGGGAACCCCTGTAACAGCGGCTTGACTTCTGATCTTTAGTGGGAATGCCTCCCCTTGGAACTTTGTTTACAAAGCCTGCCAACACCAAAAAACAGGCCACAGGACAAGGGCCCAGGACACTTGCAGCAGAGCGGGGTGGGGGGCGCATCTGTTTGAAAGAACAGTGACTCCCCCACAATAAGAAATAAACCCGTTGCCTTGCGAAATCGAACAGGGACACCTTGAGATTCCTCTTTCTACCACGCTCTTCAATGGTGAGCCCCTTGGAAAGTGGTGAGTCAAACCCTGTATTTCTGAATGTCTGTTATATATGGTATTGTTAGTGACCATTTACTGTCACATAATGAGATAAGCAGCATTGCTATGAAATAATAAAGTTATTTTTATGGAAAATAGCCCCCCAAAGAACACTTGCACTAGTAGTATTCATGAAACAATAGTTTCCTATGGTCTCTGAGTACATTTTCCCCTGAAATCAAGCATCTGCCTGTGGTCGGCCAGAAGTACTTAATGAATGGCCCCTGGGCCACGTTCAGTCTGCAGATAGGTTAGTAGTTGGGCATCCTGGCACGTTTTTAAGGAAGGCATCCATTCCAGGAGCACGGGTGACGCTGGCCTAACAGTCCCACCAGCTGGCCTGGAATCTAAGAGGTGGGACTGCCAGTCCTGTGGACGGGAGCTCGCTCACCTGAGCTGGCTCATTACACAAATTTATGTCACCTGCCTTGTCTTTCGAGACATTTATGTCCAAGAAGTTATTAACAGTGCGTCATCCAAAAGGGGCTGCATTTTTTCCCTTTTCCCAGCAGCTTGTCCTACCTAATTATATTTGGAATGAGTTAAACATTAGAGAGTGCACTCCCAGAGCACACATCCCTGCAGACACGGATCACAGGCATTCTGCACAGTGGGAATAGGCTAATATTTAAATTTGGTGCACACTAGAGATAATTTACACATATCGTTGAGAATTTATGGCATTTGGCATCCTAAAAATATCCATAGTTTAGTGGATGAATAAAACCCAAATATTCTATTAACAAATACATTTAAAAGAATTTCCAAGCTTATTTTGGTATTATACAGATAAAAGCAAACCTAAAAACTACCTTGTCTAAAAAAAAACTGCGTTGTTTTCATAAAAAGAAGGTGAATATTTGTTCTGCATATTGTTGTTTCTGTCATCAATAGCTAATGAAAAATATGCTGAAAGGTTTAAGACATTGGAACACTCAAGTCAGTTAATATGCAGCTGCCTTGCCAATCCCCAATTTAATTTTACCTTCATCCCCATGTTAGCAACAAATCTTGGGAATCTTCAGTTCAGACACCTTTGCAGGTGCTACACATAACTAACCTTTCAATAAGATTAACTGCCAGACTGTGACATTTGATGTGTGATGATGCAAGGCTTTGTGAATTTTAAGTGATTCTGCAGATGAAGTTGAGATACAATAAAGTCTTCTTAAAATATAATTTAAGGACCAGGCACTAGCAAACCTTAATTCCAGAAATGTTTTAAGATATACTTGTAAACATAAAAGAGTTAACTTGTGGAGGAGAGCCAGACATTTGGTCAAATTTCATGGGGTTTTTAAATGAAAGGACCTCTACAGATGGGGTAACTTTAGTTGTCATCATTACTATGGCACACTTCACACTGTACACCTACGGGGAGAGAAAATGGTGCAATAATCTTCCTTTAGTGGCTTATGAAACCTAAAGACGTTGTCGTCTTTCTTCGGTCTCCTCTTGCCCTCCATGCACAGGGGCCAATGTAAAACCAACGATTGGCGAGCCATCCAGGAGACCGAAGAAATGGGTCTTGGGAAACAGGTAGCCAGGATTAATATTTGGTGTATTTCATTATTGCATGGATAGGATATGTTCTGTGCACAAAAATAAATGAGAAACTGTTCCTGTTGCTTAATTCAAACTTCACAAGTAAAAAGAAGTATATATTAGATTCCTATAGATAAGGAAAATAAATACTTCTACGAATTGTTCCCTTGTTTTTATTTGTGCCACAGAAGAATGAATATATTAGTCAAAAATTAATTTACAAGCTGTGAAAGTCACCTTTGTAAAGTGTACAGTTCATAGAAAGATATTTTTAAACGAAAACAATAATTTGGTTGTGTACCAGCACTTTTTTATGCTACTAATGGTGTCCTCAGTATGAGTTTTAATGCTTTCATGGTAGTCCATTGACTGTATTCCAATGCTTTAATTTGGTAATTCCACTTGTTAAGAAATTAGCATCATGCTTTTGTTATATACAATGTATAAATAAATATCTGTGTAACATTGTTGTTTTTTAAACAGTCATTGTTATTTCTTCATCATAAATTTTTATGCATGGAATCACTGTCTCAAAATTATATACATTTTTAACCTAAGCGATAAAAAAAAAAATGTTAAGTTTTTAGATTTCATTTTCATGATTGCCGGTAGTTTCTGTGAAACGGAAAATAATACTTTTTTAAGGTATAGAAGCAACTAGGGTCAATATGGTTAAAGAAAGGTCTAGTTGAATGAAAGATGATTTGAAGAGCTGGTTTTTGTTTTTTTCATTTTAGAGGAGTATATAATGTGCATTCAAATTGATTGTACAAATAAAATAAAGATGTTATAAAATAAAGATGTCATGAGGATGTACTATACAACATGGTGATCATAGTTAATAATACTGTATTATATATTTGGAAGTTGCTAAAAATGTAAATCGTAAAAGTTCTCATCACAAAAAAAAACCATGTAACTATGTAGATGATGGCTGCTAATTAGACTCATGGTGATTATTTCACAATATGTTACAAAGAATGAATCATTATGTTGTACACCTGAAACTAATGTAATGTTACATGTCAATTATATCTCTATTAGAAAAAACTTTGTTTTATTAACTTAATGTATTTTCATATGAAAAAACCTCAATATTTATAAGATTAATGTGCAGAATGTGTTTATATAACTAGTAATTTGAAAATTGTATTTGTGATTTTACTGAGATTATGTATTGTTACACAACTAAGATTAAATTATTTTTATCAGGTTTTATAGAAGTCTTATTAAACCAGAATATGCAACACCAAATATCTTAAGTAATTGTTCTCTAAATGAGATTATGCAAGCATTTTCCCAATTTATTTTAGTTTGCTTTCTATTTGTTCTAATTTTTCAGCAGGAGGATTATTTTTCTGATTAAAGAGCTTCTGTAGAAAACGATGAACAAAGTATTGTCCTTTATCTTGTTCGAAATTTAGATGAGAGATTTAGGCAAATACCACCTGGGGTAACCTCAATTGACTCTTAGTTAGCTGTGAATTTTGACTAATTTATTCCCGCATTCCACTTGCTTGATGGATACAGTTTTCACAATATGTTGACTTTTCTGTAAGTCAGTGCCAGATAGGGAAATAATTGCTATCAGATAGAAAACCCAGGATGGTACTGTAATAAGATATTTGTTATGAATATCATACAAATGCTTGTTGACTATAAAACTGTTTTAAATGAGTTGAATGATCATTTTATAAGAAAGACAGATTCATTTAATTTGAGCCCTGCTTGGGGAAAGTCAATACAGAGATTGCCAATATAAGCAATTACATGTTTAATGAAATTTGTACAGTACATTTGAGTGTAGATCTTGCTTTTCAATTTTTTTTTTTTTTACATAATTGCAGATGATTACATTCCAATGAGGCCATTCATGCTGCAAGACTTGGGAAACATAACTAAGATGCTAGAGTGAAAACTTCAAGTTGAATGTATCAGATAGCAATAACAGACCAAAGGGTAAAGAGGGAGGGCAGTGAGGGACAGAGTTCATGCTTCTAGCTTGACATAAAACTGCGTTTAATGATTGAATGACTATCCCTATTGAAGAAGGTGCTTACCTCAACAACTTAAAATTTTTTATCAGAACATTTGTGTATGCCTTGAGTCACTCATGTCATATTTTTTTCTTCCTGTGTTTCTCTTAATGAAAAATGGGAATTCTTATTGTCCACTTTATATGTTATAGGGTTACTAGAAACCTAATGTATATTTTAATATCGAGAATAAGTTCTTTAAATCCTATAACTTTTCACTCATTGAGGGACACACATTTGTACTCAATAATTGTTGGCTTGAATTCTAATTTTATTCGTTCAGTAAATGTTAATGAGTACCTACTATGTATCAACTCCCATACTAGGTTCTAATACGGAAATTATACAAAAAAAAGTTTGAAAAGTAAGATCTGCAGCTAAATGCATAGAACTATAAAAATATGAAGAAGGTACACTCTTCATTTCCAGAGTTCCAACAGCTTGGGGGAAGAAAACAAATATACAGGAAGATACTTGCAATTTGGGGTAACTGTATTGGAGGAGGTCACCAAGTGGACATGACCCCAGGTTGACACTTGGGCAGGACAAAGGCAGTCAGAGGTTCTTCACCCCTCCCCTGTCCTTGGAATGTGGGCTCTTCCCTTGTTCCTACAGGGGAGCCATTTTTAAGGATACAGCTGTGAACCCTGAGGAGGAACATACCTGCCAAGAAAGACTCTTCCTGGTTACCTGAGGGCAAATTGCAGAGCAGTGTAGCTGCGATGCTGACAGGCCTCTCAGGAAGGCCGCACTGCAGGGAAAAGCCGCAGACCGAGCTCCTGATGGCTGAGCCGGCCCTTGTAAAGGGGTTCCTGGTACCGCATTTCAACCCGTGGGCTGAGACAGGTCTGTCCAATTGGAGCTGTCCCGCTATATCCTCATTTGCATCTTTACTGACCAGTCGGAGCAGCTCCTTAATGACCAATCAGAACACGTTCTGACCAATCTGGACAATGTTACTAAGACCAATCAGACTGTGCAAATTTGGATTCCTTATTTGCATAAAAATTGACCAATCAGGGACCAGGGTGGGTACTATCTCTGTATAAGCAGCCTCCCTTTGGTCTCAGGGGAACCTACTTTCCGTTTCCACCAGAGATGGTGTTTCCCAGGTTTGCAAACTCTTCACCTGAATAAAGTTTCTCCTTTCACAGCATCCCAAATGGGGGGCTTCTGTTGGCATTAGATTGGTGGCAACCATTTTTTATTGACACAGCCGTGAGAGTGTAAGGTGTTGTTAAGTCTACCTGGACTGCGAACATGACTGAACCACTTAAAGCCTCTGTCTAAACTGTTCTGATTTTGGTGGGCGGATGCTGAGACCTGTCTTGTGACCATCTAAGACAACCCTCCTCGGTTCTCTTGCTTATTAAACCTGCCATCCCCAACCCGGAGTGGTCTACCTCTGTTTCAGTCTCTCCTTGCCCTGAGTGAGAGGCCACCATCAATTTCAAATGGAAGCTACCAAGGTTTCAAACCAACAAACTAGTATTCTGACAGGAATGAAAACCAACCGTTCTTCTCCTAATTATGCTTTCAATCTATGTTTTCAGATGAGAAGACAGAGGCTGAATCAAATTAAAATGAAGATTCACTCTCTTCTGTAGTGGTGCGAATTTTATTCAAGAGATCAAAGGTATGTTTTCAAAACTTTCTTTTTCTACTATGATTTTACTAGTTCACAAAATATCACTGTATTTAGTTTCCACACGTTAATGCAAAAAGAGTAAAACCTTGTCAAAAAGTATATTGTTATGCAATATTTGGAAGTTTTTGATGGTTTTAAGAGGTCAAGGACACAACTAAATCTTAGACTCCTTTAAATAACGACAGGTGTCTAGTAATTTGAACTCCTCTTATCACATCAACTTTGTTGACTTTCGTCTGTACATCTCTAACTGGTATTTGTAAAGCTTGTAGCTAATAAGGTCCAAGAAACGTGAAGGGTTTTCTTATTCATGTTAAACTTAAATTGCAAAAGAGGTCTAGAAAGGCACGGATTTACATTATCACCATAGTAACAACAGTTGATATTTTTATATTCAGTTTTTCATATTGCTTACAATAATTTAAAACCAAATATTTTAATAGAAAAACAGAGATAAACTACGTATAAAATGACAACAAGAGTTAGTCACCTGGCATCCAGTTTATGGAACAGGACTAGAAAGAATGAGGAGGCTTTGTGTGATCTTCCTTCTAAATAGGGGAAAATAGCCAGAAATGTGTAATTTAAGTCAATAGTTCCGAAAATGATACAAATGGACAGTTGTTCCCAAAGGAGAGAAACACGGGGTTGACCCAAAACCTAGATGAGCATGATGACACTTAGTTTGGCCCTTTTCTGGCTGCCAAAGGTGCTAATCCATTTGACACCCATAAGTCAAGATGTTCTTATATCTGTTTATCCCGTTTAGATGAAGTTCTAGTTTATTCTCTTTGGCTTGCACAGCAGAAATAGAGTAGACCTGAGGCAATTGTCTAACCCATTATAAGAATATAAGCTAATGATTCTAATATAATCTGGATAATGGAGCCCTGATTAAGAAGTTGTGCAGTAGATTTCTGACTATTTTTTCAAATATGTTATTCAACTCTCCAATCTCTCTAAATTTAGGGCATGAAGCCTATGACTTGGGGAGAATTAGAAATTGTTTGGTAGCAGATACTGTACAGCAATAGCCCTATATTCTAATCCTAAAATACCATCCTAAGGAAGTTAGAGAGGCAGGAAAAAATAGAAGGCTGTCCCTAGATTATTATTTTCTCTAATAAATTACTGCAAACAACCTGAAATTCTGGCAATAGGGGAATGGTTCTGTTATATATTCGAATGATGGAAAACTTCTGCAGCCCTCACACTGCATATTTATAAAAATAGTTCAGACTTGACAATATGCTCATGGAATAACATTAAATGCAAACAGGGAACACAATATGATCTAAAATTTTAAAAATAGAACTCTGAGTGTGGACATATATGTGTGTAAATCCAGATTCAATTATTTTCTGAAAAAAATACATATACCACACTGTTAATCTGTAGCTGATGTGATTCCGGTTGATTTTTATATTTTATTTTTGAGTACTAGACACACTGTCTAAAATAATCATAAAGTGTTTTAAAATAGAAAGAATCTTTAACAGAGTGGAGGTGTATGGTGATGTTTTAGTCACTTATTCCACAGAAACATTCAAAATTCCTATATAATTCCAAAGAGTAAGCATATCTTAACATATGTTGTCTAATGCTAGCGTGGCCATATTTATGTCCTAAGATGAGACACTTTTGAAAGTAGAAAAAACTTTGTTAATAAATATTCTGGAACAAAAAGAGTATATTATTATTGTTTGAGACAACAATTTTTCTGGAAATTTCCCATCTGCTGGTTCTCCAGGGTATATAAAAATATATCCTTGGTAGCACACAACAAATTAATTTTTTTTAATTCAAGTTTATTGGGGTGACAGTTGTTAGTAAAGTTATGTAAGAAAAGAAAATAATCTGGCCACACTCTCCACTCATTCATCTGGTCCAGAGTTCGGAGAAATAGCTCAAAACATTTGAGAAGGAACCCACATGTTTCCAATTCCTACAGTGTGAAGCCTGGAATATAGGAGAATTAGGGGCACCACCCTGTGTCTCCTGACAAGTTCTGTAGCCCACTAAGGTCATAAAATATGTAGATTTCCCCAGTTGCTAAGTAAGTTGCTACAGCAGAGTAGTTGTTTAAAGAACTACACACCCATGCATAACGATTACATTTTTTACTAAATGGAAATTACCAAAGCACACTGGCTTTGTCACTGTGCCTCAGGTCTCCTGAACTCATCTCACCTGTTTGAGTGAAAATCTGAACTTACCCACACAGTACTGGACCAAATTAAAGCTTTCTGCCATGTTTCCCCAAAAATAAGACCTAGCCGGACAATCAGCTCTCATGCATCTTTTGGAGCAAAAATTAATATAAAACCCAGTCTTATTTTACTATAAGACCGGGTCTAATATAATATAATACAATACAATATAATACTGGGTATAGTATAATATAATATAATATAATATAATATAATATAATATAATATAATATAATATAACATAATATAAGACAGGGTCTTATATTAATTTTTGCTCCAAAAGACTCATTAGAGCTGATTGTCCAGCTAGGTCTTATTTTTTGGGAAACATGGTAATATGTTAAATATATCTTATGGAGACTCTCAGTTCTAAATGTTTTTGTATTGTTTCATCATAAGAGCTATAACTTATATTTTACAATTTAAAAATAAAGGAAAATCTCCTTGATATTTACCCAAATGGGTTGAAAATTTACGAGATGTGATCAAACAATATGGTGAATGTTTAAATTTAAAAATATTTATTATAGTAAAAGACACATTGCCATTAATCCCCCTCAAAATACTCTCCCTCACTTCGTACATACTTATCCCATCGTTCTTGCCACTTTCTGAAGCAGTTCTGGAAGTCCTCTTTCGTGAGTGTCTTTAGTTGTACTGTCGTGGCTGCCTCAATGTCCTAAATCAATGCAAAACGTTTTCCTTTCTGGTAATTTTGACTTTGGGGAAGAGCCAGAAGTCTCACGGAGCCAGATCCAGTGAATAAGGTAGATGAGGACACACTGTAATGTTTTTATTTGACAGAAATTGTCATATACCAGAAACAATGTGTGACACGGAGTGTTGTCATGATGGAGGATGATTTACAGCACACTTTAAAACACACTTTCTCTCAACCGTAGCTCACACCCAACTGACTGCACCAAACACATTGAAACTTGTCACACAATGTTACTAAGGTTCGATGCACTGCTTCCCTTATTGAAGATCCCTGCCTTTCCGTTGGATGGCACTTGGCAACAGCATTCATCATAGTTTATGATCACAATGAAAAGTCTCCATGTCACATCACTTCTGGTACAGCAATTTCTGTCAAATAAAAACATTACGGTGTGTCCTCCTCCACCTTATTCACTGGATCTGGCACAACATAACTTCTGGCTCTTCCCCAAAGTCAGAATGATTCAGGGCTTCGAGGCAGCCACGATAGTGCAACTAAAGACACTCACGAAAGAGGACTTCCAGAACTGCTACAGAAAGTGGCAAGAACAATGGGATAAGTGTGTTTCACGTGAGGGGTAGTATTTTAGTGGATTAATGACAATGTGTCTTTTACTGTAATAATTGTTTTTATTTAAACATTTGCTGTATGTTTTGATCACATCTTGTATGTCCAGTAATAAACCTGCACACAAATGTTTCTAATAACAGCTTTACTCATAATTGCCCAAACCTGGAAACAACTAAGATGTCCTTCAATAGGTAAATGGATAAATGAACAGTTTTACATCCACAAAATGGATTATTACTTAACCATATAAAGAATTTAGCTATTATACCTTTAGAACACATGGGAAAAGCTTAAATGCACTTTGCTAAGTAAAAGAAGCCAATCTGAACGATTCCACCTCTGTGACATTCTAGAAAGGGTAAAACTATGGAGACAGTAAAAGATGAGCTCTTGCCAGGGGTTAGAGGGGAGCCAGGGGTGAGCTGGTGGAGCCCAGGGTGTATTTAGAGCAGTGGATGACTGTGTATGATATTGTAATAGTGGGAACGTGCCATCATACATTTGCCAAAACTCAGAATGTACTCAGCGCAACACAAAGAGTGAACTCTAATGTCAGCTATGGATTTCTGTTAATAATTATGTGTCAATATTGGCTCACCAATTGTAATAAATATTCCACACTAATGCAAATATTAGGGGGAGTGGTTATATGGAAGTTCTGTACTTTATGTTCAATTTTTCCACAAACCGAAACCTGCACTACTAAATAAACACAAGTAAAGGGAAGAGAAGGAAAATGAGAAAAAAATCACGTCATGCCTATTATGTTGTGTAGTGAGTAATTTTTGACTTAAAAACTACTGGTGTTTTTATATTTATACTATTTTAATAATTTTAGCTCACTGTTATTTAAAAGAAGTCAAAGCATCTTCAAATAAAGATAACTTAATTTTCTTTACACACTTCAAGTTTATTGTTTCTTCATCTCCTATCTTTCCTTCCTTCCTTTCTTTTTTCCATATTTCCTTGCTTCTTTCCTTTCTTCTTCCCTTCCTTCCTTCCTTCCTTCCTTCCTTCCTTCCTTCCTTCCTTCCTTCCTTCCTTCCTTCCTTCTTTGTTTTTGCCATATTTTGTCTTATTTATTTAGAATGATGTTAAAATAGCAATGACAGAAGTCACTTTTTTTTTTTTTTTTGGTTAATTGGCATTTTTAGGGACATAAGGTTGGGACTGGGTGTTGCACTTTAGTTTTAGCATGAGATTTTAATATTTGCTATGATATTTCTAAATATTAGATGTATTAAATAATGCGTCAACAGCTGGTGGTAAGGAGAGAATTTCAAGTCAAATATATCAGAAAGTAATGCATTAGCAGGGTATTAAAACCTAAAGTATTACTTTCATGTGGATGTAAAAGAAGTCATTTTTATGGGAAAAAGATGAGCAAACATGGACTCGGAGCGCTGAGGTATGAGAAGGTAGGGTATATGATTACAGGATCCATAGTGACTTTCTGTTAAGTAATATGTAAGTTCGACTTGGATACCAGAAAGAGAAACCAGTGGCTGCTAAAACTAAGTGTTGGACTTGTGAGTCCATATGTGAGCAAATATGGCTGGTGCTCAATAAACCCCTTCTGTGCCAAGAAAGAAACTGAAGGAGTATTTATAATTCATCAGAAGAGGGGAAGGCAGAATCTTACATCAACTATAGTTTTAGGGGCTTCGGCAAGTGAGTCTAAATGGGACCATGTTTCTGAAAAAATATAAAGTGTTTTTGAGGAGAAACAAAACAGTATTTTAAGTGGCTACTTGTAAGACATGATTCCAGACCCCATTTTAGGGTGTGGTGGATGAAAAATAAAGAGAATGCTTGTGGTGAGGTGCTGCCAAGGGCAGTCACTGCTGCTTTGTTTGCTCACTCTGTTAAGTTAAGGAAGCATCCTTCTGTTCTTCATTGGCTAAAAGGTGTAAAACAGAAATGTAGGTGGAACTTAATCAAGTGCCTTTTCAATATCAGTCAAGATAATCTTTTAATTTTAACCTATTAATGCAGAAGATTATATTGATATGATTTTGCTGAAGTTCAAACATCTTTGCATTTCTTGAACAAACTTAGTCATGGTGTATTTTTAAAAACGTGCCGCTATTTTAATTTTGTTTATGTTTTATTTCTCTTACAAATGAGGTACATTCATGACTTTCCTCCGAAACCTTGGCAGATTTGGGGTGTGGCTATGCTGATTTAGTAGATGAATACATGAGCTTTCTGTGCTAAAGAACTACGCCGCCCTTCGAGATTTGCTATATCTTGGATGTAAAACCGTCAGGTGACCGTTTTTCTCCAACCCTTTACAAGTTTCTTCTAGAATATATAGGGGAATTAATATCCTGCTCACTCACCATCCTTTCTCTGCAAATCAGAACCACATCAACCCTCTGATTATAGTATCTACTGTGCCACTAAGGTTGGTCAACTAGAATGATCAAAATCTTTGTGCCTTGTGACTCGTTCCCTAAAAACCTTGACTGTATAAACAACAAATTTACATTTACACATTGATAATTAGTAAGAGTGATGACTGGTTATGTCATCCAAACAACAGTTATATTTTTAACAAAAGACTTCAGTGCCTTCACTGGAAGGAACAAATCACTGTAAAGGGATATGTGAGGACTTATAAGATGTTTTAGGTGAAATGTGAAGGTAGAAAGAAAGTATTTGGTCAGGAGATGGCGAGTGATCCATGCTGGAGGGGAAGGCAGTCTGCTTTCCATTACATAAAACTTGTTTCAGAAACAGGATTATTGAAGAATTCTCAATTTTATCCTTAGAACATACCACCAAGATTTTAGATATTGCTCAACTTGCCAAATGTGAACTCATTCTCCTCATTCTCCTCTTCTTTCTTATTGTTAAGGGGAAAATGGAATGAATATGGGGGAAAGTAATGAAAACCAAAGCAGAGGAAAGTGCAACAAAACCACACAAACGCTCCAAGAAAAATTGCACTGAACAACTTCAATCAGACAGGAAAGTTTTTGTTCAGGTCTGTTGCAACAGGAGACAGAGATTGAATACCACGCTAGTGAAGGTAAAGGAGGGAACATTTTTAAGCACTGCAGGTGAGGGAGACTGGTCAGATGCTAGTAGTCCAGCTCTGTTTGCTAACTGGTGCTTCGAAGTTAGGCTCCTAACCCCCATAGACTGGGAGATTGGGGTGCTGTCTTTCTTGATGATTGTCGTTGAAAGTGGTGGCTTCAGGTACTCGAAAAAGGCATCCCTGGTTGTAAAACTGGCTAGAGGCTGAGAGGTTTACATCTCAGTGTGATAATTTTGGGAGAAATAATTTTACAATTCTAAGTTTTCTAAAGTAAATGCTCAGAGAAAAGGGAGGTCAGAAGCCTAAAGACAGGAAGAAACCTGCCTGAATATTAGTCAACCCGAGGAAGCCCTTAATGCTGTCTGGGTCAAACCACTTTTGTCGTCCCTCTGACCTTGTCACTAAGAGCTGCTGACCTACTTTTATAGAACTAGGCTTTGGGGATAGCTACTTGTTTGATTTTTAGTTTTGTGTTATTCACTTATTCGTTCATTCACTTACTCATTCATCCATTCATTTCCAGAAGGCACTTTCAAATTAGTCAACATTTAACTGAGACCTATAAAAATCTGTCATTTTCTCAAATTTTTAATTCAAAGTACATTCAAAATTGTAGATGTAAGTTTATTAAATGATTTTAGTTTAAACTCTGCTTTGGAAATTATTATGTTTCTTTTTTTCCTCAAATAATTCCTTAGTCAGTCTCTTCCCACATGAAACTCTCTACTCTGCCCTTTTACAACAAAATAGAAGTAAAATATTACTTAAGGTAGTAAAAGAAAACATTTTGGCCACAGAGATAGTAATTTTATTAACAATGAATCAGAGTTAAAACAAACAAAAAAAAAAGGAAAAAAGGCCAGTGTGCTGATGGCTTTTTCAAAGTCTCCACTGAGGAGAGGACAGCTAAAAACTGTGAATATTTGGACCTTTGATACTGAAATTCTGTTATGGACAAGATTCTGGAAACTCCTTGATTTTTCATAGCATCTAATAAGAGAAAACAAACAAACAAAAGAATCTAACAGAGATAGAAACTGTAATTAATTGAAAGGGCTCTGAAAGAGATGGATTTTTTTTAAAGTATTTACTGAAATGCTGTTTGCAAATGTTTTATTTGCTGTAGTTGAGTAAAAGATTAATAGGAAGGGAAGAAAATGGGAAAGGAAGCAACTTGTAGACAACTCATAAGACCTGGCGCGTATGGTGGTTTCTTTTACATCCCCCACCTCTTTCCTAGGACTTCCACATCCCAGGCCCGTCCTCTAAAATGGAAAGGAAAAGATACATGGAACCCAAAGCATCTCACGCCTGCCAGTAACGAGACTCTAACGCTGTTACATCTGAGGCTTTCACCTCCCACTGGCGTGGATGCAGTTGACATTTCACTAACACAGTGCAGGATTTCGTCGGCAACTGTGTGTAAGTGGAATGTCGATGTGGTCACATTGTGAATGGAAACGAACAGCAGTAAAGTGGGATTTGAGAACTGATAAGGAACGCTGGTAGATGTGACATGCCCAGGTCACCTTGCATTCTCTCTAGTCTACATGTTCGTTTTGGGCCGACATTTAATTAGAATGATGTCACACGACGTGGTTGGAGGGACTCTTTCCTGGTGCCTCTGACAGTCCTTCAACCAGCAGAGCATCGCGTGGGGGTGAACTTTTGCAGAATTAATTGCTCAACACAATTACCATTGGGTCTCTTGGGATCCAGGCAAGGTCTTTATTTCATAATTCAAGGTGGATCTTAAAAGATGTTATTTTTGTACTGTTTAAGATAATTATGATTCTGGACACAGGTAAGACAATTTTTGTTGCGTGGGAAACCAAAGCAATATATTAAGGGTCTGTATTCTTGATTAATCTATTTTAAAAACAATGTTCTTTCCTAAGCATGCCAAAATGTTCACAATGTGACCTCATATCAGGTCAACCTATTATCAACATTCATAAGAAATTCCACAGACTATTTACAACTCTTTTCCAAAGTCACTGTGATATATATTATTTGGCAGGATGGATTCTTTGCCCAAGGTTATATTTGAACACGAGATTTTATTCCCCAATATTTATCAATTGGTTCTAGTGAAGCCAGGGGAAAAAAACAAGTCTGAGATGAAATATTTTTCCAGGATAATCTGAATATAGCCAGTAAAGAGTTGGTCATTGTTATATCATGAGTACACAGAGACACAATATGAAAAAGCAAAGTGTCAGGAGCTTTTGCTTATACGGAATGGCCTGAGTGTTTATGGAGAAAACAACACAGTTTGTTAAAGCACACGTTTGATTGAAAATGGTATTGAACAATCAAATCCTGGAATAATAAAGCCGTGAGGACTAGAAGATCACCTCGTCTAAACCTTACATTAAAAAGAAAAAGCTTCTATGGTCAAATATCATTAGAGCTGATAATTGGCATAGTTAAGACTACAAGATGGTACTCAGAGCTCCTGGTCTCATCCCGTCCACTTCCATTATCCCACTCCATTTTGATTTCAAGTCAGACAAGCATTTGAGTGGCATGGTGGACGGTTAGACAGGACTGACAGTATCCATCCCTGTGTGACCACCTCCCCTTTACATCTCCAGCTGCAATCCAGCTGGCACATTGTGAGTGCTCTGTAAGTTTCCATGACTACATCATTATCACACTTTCTTATTCAGCAATGAGCTTCCCCTGCAAAGGTAGGGCTCCACTAGTTTCTAAACGAATCCTAATGAGGCAGGAAGCTTTAGCACCTCCAAAAAGTATGGATTGGATTAAATCCTGGGCTTCTACCTGGATCTCCGTCCAGCGCTATAATATTTTGCATACAGTATAGCTCTCCCTTTGAAATCCACTCCGACCTAATCCACACACTTGCTGCTGGTTATGTTACTGTTGTGTTTGAACGATTTAGTAGCCTTTTATCTCCATGGATGCTTGTCTTACTAATGTGTTGCGTTAAACAGTTCCTTCCTTTTCCCTCAAACACCTCAAATCACAGGATTAACTTGTGGAATTAGAAATGCTTCACTTCCTCTGAAACTTGCAGTGCTTTTGCCCGATGACGTGTGGTAAACAAAATGAGTACACGGGTATTTTGCTGTTGGTCTTGAATGTAATTCATTCTGGATCCAGCAAAACAAATCATCGTTTTGGAATGTATGGTATATAACACAGATCTGCAGGGGTGGAGGTGTAGCAGGCATTGAGGCATAATATGAAAGCAGAAACAGTCAGAGTAAAGATTAATGCTGAGCAGCCTGTAGAGGAGAGTTTAATTCTAACCCAGGCTTGAAATTCCTATTCAGGCTCTTTCAAAGAAATCCAACTTAAGGTCTCTTCTAGCAGAGAAATGGAGAGGGCTTTAATTAGGAACAAAGTCCACTTATCTAGAATCCTACTTGTGTTAAGTGTTATCCTTTCCAGTGGTAATAATAGCACCTCCTATGAACCTGCAGATAACACAGTGGGCTGCCTGTGTTTCTCCACTTTCTTTGAAGGAATTCATCCCTACCCAACTACAGAGAGACTAGCTTATTCTCCAAATACACTTAGGTACTGACTTATGGCTGGAGGCAGGAGAGCATGCTGGGTAAGAGAAATGTGGCTTCTGGGCTTAGACCACCTGGGCATGCCTCCCAAGTGGTACCTTCTGTCTGTATGTAGGGCAGAGTGGCTCAGTCTCCCTGTGCCTTCCACCTTGGTTCATTGATAGGATTAAAGGAGACAATGAATGTAAATTTCTTAGGACAGAGCCTGGCCACTGGACACACCCAATAATTAATAGCTGTTATTCTAGGATTGAAATCCTATATATGTTTTTTTTTAACGAAGAGCAGGTCAGAAGTAGTAGATAATCCATTGAGAACTTTCCTTCGTCATGTTTCAAATATAAGGATATAATTTACTGCAGCTTCAGTTTTTACTAGAAGGTCAAAGGTTATTAGTTTATAGCAGCTGCTAACAGTGCAACTCACAGAACAAATCCTTCCTTACTTGTTCTCATAAATAAAGTTTTATTGGGACGCAGTGGCCATCATTCATTTACATATTACGTGGGACTGCTTTTGCTGTTTCATCAGAGACAGTCTGGCCTGCAAAGTGTAAAATATTGATCATCTGCCCCCTTTGCAGAAAGAGTTTGTCTAACCTTAGTAATAACAGTTGTCAGACATAGGTTTGGAACATAAGTGAATTCTAAGAATAGGTTTCACTGAGAAGAACCTCTGCAGATTTAATGCTAAAAAAGGACAGATTTATGTTGAAAATGGTTTGTAAAATGTATGTTATCCAAGAGCCTACGCTTGTATTCAAGCTTTATGGAAGCATAATTTACATACCGTAAAATTCACCATTGTAAGCGTCCCATTCAATAATACATTCGCACAGCTATACATACAGTTGCACAACCATTGCCACAAGCCAGGTTTCAGGTTTCCATTACCCTGAAAAATTCCCTTGTACCCATCTGCAGCCAATCCTTCCTCTCACCCCCAGTCTCAGCAGCTGCTTTTCTCCTTTGTGTCTCTCTAAAGGTGCCTTTTATAGACACGGGGAATCATTTAACATGGTACCTTCGCATGTGGCTTCGTTCACTTAGGATATTGTTTCTAAGGTCCATTCACATAGAAATGTGATGAGTATTTCGTTCCTTTTTATTGTTAAATGGTATTTCGCCAGAGGGATGTGTGATGTTCTGTTTGTCCATTGTCCAGTGAAGGACATTTGGCCTGGATTTAGTTTGGCACGTTTATTAATAATGCTGCTGCGGATGTGAACATTCACTAACAAGTTCTTATGTGAACATACATTTTCACTTGTCTTTCGTTGATTCCTAGGAGTGGAAAACCTCATCGTCTGGTAAGTCTATGCTTCAGTTTTTCAGAAATGGCTGCACCGTGTTCCAGAGTGGCTGTGACCTGTGGTGTTGCCATGCGTGAGGTGTGGTGCTTTCAGTTTCTTCACATCCCCACACATGCTTGTTCCTGCCTGCCTCCTAATTGAACCATTCTAGGAAATGTAGAACAGCACCTCCCTGTCGTTTCAATTTGCATTTTCCTAATAACAAGGAATGAGGTTTCACATGCGTAATAGGCACCCGTTATGTTGTCTTTGGTGAGATGTGTATGCAAGTCCTTTGCCTATTTTTCACCTGGAGGTTTGATAGTGTCTTTTTGTTACAGAATTGTTTGAGTTTTATACATTCTAGATACCAATCTTCTATCAGATACCTAGGCTTATTCTTAAGAACTCTTTGCTTCAGATCAGAGGCAGACCAGAGGAGCGTTCGTTCTCTGGGCCCCTGGCATTTGTAATGCCCTGTAGTAGACAGAGGACAGACCCTGGAGTTAGGCAGCCCAAAGTCCACTATTATGGGTATACCCTGGCTGGGCTGAGGCTCAGCATTGGAATTCCCTTCTCTTAACGTAGGATTTATAACACACACTTGAGAAATGTGTGAGAAACGAATAAGTGAGCCAGGTCAGTTACTTTGAAGTAAACAAAGGAAACCCAGTCCCTGCCTTCTGCACTTGTGCTGTCTTTGGGAGAGAAAGACATTTAAATAGTGAATGTTATCCTATGCTGTGTGCTGTTTCAGAGGCATGGACAGGGTCCAGCTGACACCAAGGAGCAAGGAGTTTGAGTAGGTGAGGCGGTCGGTCGGAAAGCGCTCTTGGGGGGCTGGTACTAAGTGGGGTGAAGCCCTGGCTAGAAGTGAGCTGGGAGGGACGTGCCTCAGGGATGAGGCCGCTGCAGGTTTTCACACTCCTGTTGTGTCCCATCACCGAGAACATCGTTGGGGAGAAATTGATAAGTGAATTTTCTTAGAGGGTATTTGTTTCCCTCTCGCTGACAAAGAAGCTGAGGGCCTCCTGGCCAATGGGGGGCTGCATTCATGGGGACCGTTGGTCAGCTGCAATGAGACTCTGAATGATTGGATGATAAGACTCAGAATCATTTCTGAAGGATTTGGAAATACTTACTGACAGGGTTAACGTGTCACTATATATAAAAGAGAATCCAGAGTCATCCAATTCCCACTCTGCGATTTCGTTGCGATGTTACTGTGTTGTAAACACAACTGGCTTTCTTGTACCGTCTGCAAAGAGGATGAAACGTGCTGCTTTGGTCTAGGTGAAAGCGGGGAGACCCTAGAGACATAATAACTTTTCTCAGGACACCTGACAGCCACCATTTATTAACAATGCGGCTTCAGAACAGTCTAGCTGTGCAGGAGTTTGTATTAAACTGATAGCAAATTGGAAGTTTGGTATTCAAGATGCTGGGGACACGCCTGGTGTTGTCCAATGCCCTTTCTTATTCTACACCTTTCCTGGGAGCCTGTCTTCCACATCGCTTTCCATTGGGCTTAATGGCAAGTAGATGAGGACGAATATCACATGAAATACGAATGAGAAGATGGAGGGAATCCTAGGCCCTGGAGAGGCTGAGGGAAAGGAAGATAGTAGGAAGTCAGATGGAGTCTAGACAGACAAACATTCAGGGTGTGGAATGTTGACCCTCTTTGTCTCCAAGCTGAGATCGTGCAGAAAGTCCCAGAAGCAAATCCTATCCTGATGTGCCTTACATTCCCTCAGGATAATCTGAAACTTACGTATAAAAATAGCGTCGTCCACAGAGCCACCAGCAATGTGAAATGTATAGTGATGTCCAGGGGCACTGATAAATCAGTAGTGAATGCAAAAACAAAACTCACTCGTAATGATAACGTTCGAAAAAATGTAAGTCGGCAAGGCTGGATTTTAAACAGAGTTCCCAATAAATTTAACTCATGAGCTCTTCACTTCCTCCTTAGCACAAAGTAATAGGATACAAGAGCAGAAGCAGCAAATCTACCTGAAGCGGTTTTCCAATAAGTCACATTGTTCGTATGAGCTGGGAAAAGGGAAGCAGGAGAGAATGAGAGTCAGAAATGAGGCAAAGAAAGAAATGCAGTTAGTGGTGGAAAATGAAAATAAGTTTGGCTCGGGCGACATTTTGGTACAGGTCTGTAGGGAACTGAGATGTCAACGTCCCTGACATCTCAAAGCAGCCTTTGATGATTATCAGTTTAATTTGTTTTTGAATCAAAGTAGGTTTTTCTTTCACTTGTTTCCGTGGGTCAGTTGAACGGGATATTTTCTGGAGGTTCAATTTGGGGTACACAGACACAACATTTAGGTTCAAGTGTGCAGGGCATATTAGAAACAAAATTGATAAGAAAACCTGTATTTGAATCATAAAGGATGGGAGAATTTATGAGATAAATCAAAACAGCTACGTAATAGATGATTTGCATAGACAGGGGAGGCATATAAATGGCCAGTTTGTCTTTCAAGGTCCAGTTCAAAGACCTTCTCCGAGATGCTATCCTGATTGGAATTAATCATCCTTTCTCTTCACTCTCATTGTCCCTCTATTCTAGCAATTATTTCATGTTCATTTTATTACTATTGACACGCCATGTTTATGTCATCTGAATGTCCTTGGGACAAGGCCCAGGTCTGACTGAGTTCTGTTTTCCCTCCTCTGACGCCTCCACACACAGACGTGTGCGTGCTTTCACCTGCTATCCCAGGCAGATTCCGTGCAGGTGTTACTTAGAGATGCTCTGGGCAGAGAGAGACCCCGGATTCAGAACTTGGTTCACCAAATGAACACGAGGTCATCTTAGGCAATGACATAGGCGTTTAAATTCTGCCTCTTGTTCTGCGAAATGGGATCATCTCATTTAACTAGTTGTTGCAAGGTGGAATGAGATAGATTTGTCCTGCCTCCATTGGCTGAGACAGAAACACAACCTGAACTTTCTTAAGTGAGAATAAGTGGAGATGGAGAGGGTGGGCTTTGGGGAGGGGACTGGATCTGGGGAAGCTCACAGATCAAAGACAGAACCCTAGGACCTGGGGACAGCCTCAGTCTCCAGGTGTTTCGGAATTTATCTCCATCATCCCTCTGGACCCTCGATTTCTGCGTGTGTTTGTTTTTTTAATATCAGCTTTATCTTTTTAGTTTTTGCATGAGTCGAGAAGGGTTCCCAAAGAAGAAAGAATCCATTTTCCTTGCAAGTTCTAGCAGAAATATCCCAAGAAAAACTGTAGATTGTCTCACCCTGTGTCACGCGCCCGTTTCTGACTATAAGCAGGGTATCACCAGAAAGAGAGGAAAGTGGTCTCTGGCAGATAAGAGACAAGAAGTACCCAAGACCCAGCACAGTGCTTCCCCGTTACAAATGCTTAATGGTTGATAGCTTTTCCTTAATATATTGCTTTCATGAACAACCAGTGAGTTCTAGATAAAGAATGCTTCTGCTTTCTACAGTAGCGTGCTCAGTAAGAATCCATTACATGACTGAATGTGGCCATAGAGGGGGAAAAAAAATCATCTGGGTTTTAGAGTCTGTCTTCCCTGTGTCAGCAAATTGCACTTTCCGCCCAAAACATAGTTTGCAGTTGGTTTTTCTCCAGACTGTAGAATAAGCCTGTCCACGTATCTCCATTCCCGCGATACAGCGTTAGACTAAGCCGCTGTCGTCCCTCCATGATTGCCGAAATAGCCTCCGGAATCAATGCTCTGCTTCCACTCTTGTCTTCTCAGTGGCTGTTTTCTCCACAGTATCCTAAGCGATCTTCTAAGGGTAAATCTACCCAGTCACTTTTCTATGTAAAAGGAACGTCTTCTCATGGCCATAAAAGTCGAGTCTAGACTGTTAACCATGTCATCATGCCTTGTCGTCTGGCCTCTCCGCCCACTTCACCTTCGTCATTTCTTACCCTGTGTCCTCGTGTCACTACCTCACTTATGTCAGTTAGGAACCCAGCTTCCTCCCAGGTCAGGGTGTTGACACTATTTTCTCTCCAGAATATTCTTCTTCCAGATCTTCGTATGGCCACCTCCTTTATATTCTTCTTAGATCTCTAGTGAAACGTTTGACCATAGCCAGGAGGCTTCCCTAATGTCCGTGGATGACACAGTGCCCCTTTCCCACAACTTGAATATAAACTCCAAGAAGGCAAAGATTACAGCTGCCTGTTCCACCTTTTATCCCTAGGGTGTAACCTGTAGGAGGACCTTAATCGTTACATGTTGATGATGAAGAAGTGTGATTCTAGTGGAAAACGGGGGTGGGAGGTATGGGGGACCGTTAACAGCTCAAAGATCCCACACAGATGTTACTAGTTGAGACTAAGGCACAGTCTCTGTAAGGGGTTGGTTAAAATGCTAGGTACTTACTAGAGGTGACACGGCATACTGTCATCTGCACCCTACTGAGCTATGAATGTTATCCTATGTGGTCACCTAATAAGACCTTGAGGGAATGGAACCCAAATTAGGTATTTTTGAAGAAAAGCAGATAGAGATACGAACATGCTTGGACTTCTGTTTTTTGTTTTTTTGGGGTTTTTTAAAATAATTTTTATTAAATGTATTGGGATGACATTGGTTAGTAAAATTATATAGGTTCCAAGTGTACAATTCTGTAATACATCACGTGTATGTCACACTGTGTGTTCACCACCCAGAGTCAGTTCTCCTTCCATCACCATACGCTTGACCCCCTTTACTCTCTTCTACCACCCCCTCCACCTTACCCTCTGGTAACCACTAAACTGTTGTCTTGGACTTCTTATCTGGAGCTTTGAGCGACAAGGGAAGAGTACAGAGCAAAAGGCCACGCGGTTCTTGAGAAATGGCAGGAGACTATTTAAGGCAACCTTGCTTCTTAATTATCCAGCTGCAGACTTAGGCCCGGCAGCAAAACCCCAGGCCTCGAGTTGGTAGACCAGGCAGAGGCAGCCATGAACGCACCAGGTGACCTTGGGCAAAGCCCTCGCGTTGCAGAGCCCTGGTTCCCATCTCTGTGAAACGAGGTTTAATGACATGCACCGCTCTCCTGCTCTAATATTACACGAGCCTGTCGGCTTCCTCACACCAGCATTTGTCAAATGGAAATGAAGGCTTTACAGAGCCCTGGAGGCCTCCCTCAAAGTGTGCAGGGAGAGACTACCAAGAAAAAGTGTATCGCTCGCCGAGGCAGCCTCGCCAAGGCCCAAGTGGGGTGGACGCTGCAGTAGCCACTGGGGAACTGTCCTACTTACCTTGTCAGTGCAGTACGAGATACGTGAGGACCTTAGCATGTAGCCAGTGTGTGTGTGCTTGTGTTTCGTGTCTGTGCGTTTTCCTGTCTTTTATTATATTGATGCAACCTCCTTTGAAAATTACCAGAGCGGAAAGGCAATTTTGTTTTAGGACCCTTTTTATATTGATCACTGGCCTAGCTCCCACGAATCCCCATTAAGACTGGGGCAGGAAAATCTCTGTCTCATTTGTTGTTGGTATTGTAACCTTAATTTGGGTTATAAATGCTGCCTCAGGCCTAAGGAAATATAAGTGTGAGAGGAGTTACGTGCTTGACGCTTATGCCTTTCCTCTGACACACTTGGAGTGTCCCAAAGTGGTGATGGGTTTTCCAGAGCAAACTGTTATGCCCCAGCCTTTATGACAAGGAGATTCATCCATCAAGGATTTCTGCTTAGATCCCAAGAGCCAGTGACTGAGTCTGACAAGCAGAACGAGAGGTTGTCTCTTTGAGGGAGAATTCCAGACAGGGGAGGGTTCTATTGCATCTGCTTTGGGGTGAAGTGAAGTTTGCTATTCAGAACAGGTCCTCACGAAGGCTACTGCTGCAGAGGTTTTGATGATATGAGAAACAGACACTAAAACCCAGGGTAATGGAAGAATTTGAAAACCTCCGTGTGCTTTCACTCCTCTGTGGCCATTTGCCAAAACAAACACATGACAGTAGGTATGTGATGTTTCTGTGTGCAAAAGGTTAGGGAATATGTGCTGTTGGTTATTCAAAGAGATTGTTAGTTTTTCTTTGCGTTGAGACTATATTGTTTTACAGAAATATATGAAATGTTCAATCCTCTATGAAAACAATACATAGCAACACACACACACACACACACACACACACACACACACACACAAACCCAATTTATCTGGTCAGAGAAACGCAGTGAGAAGGAATGTCCTGCCAAGTGGGATGCAAGGAGTCTCAAAGGAATGTTACTGAATCTTAGGAGCCTCAGCAGAGAATCAATTCATTCTGATTCAAATGATCTAGAAATACTTCTTGAAAGTTTGATTTTGGGCAGAGACTTCACGAGTGGATCCTGGGCAGTGAGCACAGGCAGAAGTTAGGAAACCACACGACTGGTTAGAAGAAATCGAGCAACCTCACGTGACAGAGGAACGTGTACTTGAAAACGTGGTCATGTTTCAGAAAATGGTAGGTCGCGGCAGACTTGGGGTTATGAATTTGACTTCAATGAGCATAAGCCCTTTGTTACAGCATTCGTTACCTCAGTAACTCGGGGTCGGTTCAGATCCTGCGCCTTTGAGAGACCTTCCAGCCTCTGGGCCCGAACTATCTCGAGCTGGGACGCCCTTAGTACCTAACATAGGTGTTGGTCTTAATTACAGTGTATCTTGTCACTGTTTCTGTTGCATCCATGTTCACTGTGCGTCTCTCGAGAAACTCAAGCCATGTTTGAAGGTAGAGTCTGACACCGCTTTACACGCTGAGTTAGCCCCGAACACATCAGTGATTATATATTGTGAAGGAAAAAATTATACTCTCAAATCGAAACAATGACAGTCCCACCTCAAGTGTTTTGCTTGCCCTGGAGGACAGAGAGTGATTCCGTCTGACAACAAGAATGCACCTGATAAAGGGTTTCCTTTGCACACGCTTCAGTCATAGTGACTACTCTGCTGTGTGGTCAAAAATCCATGTTAGCGGAGTGCCAGCAATGCATCAGAGGTGCTGTTAATTTTATGCCCGGCAGAGGTTCTGCACTTTCATGAAACCACTTACATTTAATAGAGAAGCAAACTGCCCCATGCCTGTTCTAAAACCAGAAAGTGACCTAAAAGCCAGGCGACAGATTTATGTGACATGCCCAAAGGGCGCTGTGTGCTGGTCAGCCCCCAGATCTGATTTTTGGCCAGAGGACATGGGGTGAAATGAAATGCTGGGGACAGCACCGCTGGGGGGGTCTGCATGAGCACCAGGTGTGGCCATCACAGAGGCCCATGACAAGGACAAGCCTATGGCAGAGAGCCCACGAAAGATCCCTGTGCAGACACCGCAGCTGTTGGAAACAGCTTCTAGAACCACACACTGTGGCTGGGCACCGGGAGCCTCCCCCAAAGTTCAGAGAGCAGCAGCAGCGACTGAACCACCTCTCGGGAATCACGGGTGCCATATGACCTGTAATTTACAGATGTTAGAGACAGCCTTTGATGTTGAGGGAACACACAAGGAGTGGTGTTTCCTCTGTCAGAGAAATCGCCGTAGAGCATGTATGCTGTGGATTTCTCTGAAGATGAGTATGCTGACACCAGATGAAGCGACTCATGAACTGTGTGGAGTAGGCGAATGCTGGTCCCACTTGTGTCAAGCATCGCAGTGCACGCGTGACCCTGAGGCAGACATCCTAACCACTTCAGCGGGATTGTGTAATAACAACCACCGCATCTTACTCCTTGGACTGTAGAGCCGTCCAGCAAGCACCGGGCAGCCTGGAGCGTGTTCTGTCAGAGCCTCCACAGCAGCGGATGAAGTGTGTGTCTGCGAACTGCAGTCAGAGTAGGGGGTTTCGTCAAGTGCTGGGAGAGCTTTGTTTCAGATCAAAGCTTAGGGCTGTCCCCGCCCTCCCACCCCCCCACCCCCGCAGGATCCTGCAGGATCAGGCTAACGTTACTCCTTCTGTATTTGGATTTGCACTGACTCACTCGCTGTGCATTTATTCAGTACATGTTTACTGAGTGCATCTGTTTATCGGGTCTTGCTCTAGACTTTGGGGATACAGACATGACGGTAACAGACGAGTTTATGCCCTCCCTGAATTTACACGCTAGTATGGGGAGGCAACACAGGCCAAATAAGAAAACATGCCAGGAGCCTTTCAGAGGGAAAAAACAAAAAACGGGGAAGGAGGGCAATCATGGAGGGGGACTTTTAACATGGGCGTCTGTGGAATGCTTCAGTAAGATGGGAGCATTTGAGTGCAGACGTGCAGGAGGTGAAGTGAGCCATGGGAGTAGCTGGGGAGGGAGCATTCAGAGCATAGGAAACGGTAAGAGTAGGAGTCCTGATGCCGCTGGGTGCCTGGGGCGTTCCAGGAGTAGCTGGAGTGGGACAGGTGGAGGGCGGGTGAGGACAGACGAGGGACCAGAGACCTCATCGGAGGCCACGGAGGTGACCACAAGAACCTGGCAGTCCACGTAGATGAGAAACCAATGGAGGGCTTTGGGCAAAGCAGGGATGTAATGGTCTTATGATTTTAACACATCACTCTGGCTACTATAATATGATTGAAACCCAACGGGACATGGACGGGACAAGTAGTCCCGTTAGGAAGCACTTGAAATAGTTCAGAGAGAAGTGCTAATGCCTTGGACCAGGACGGCAGCCATAGATGTGTTTGTCGTCTGTTATCACAGTCCACTCACCTAGCTGTTAACGAGTATTCTTTGAAATCCATAGCAGGTATACAAAATGAAATCAACTAGTGATACTAGAAGACTGATATTTAAAATGCCATAATAGAGGAACCAAATGCTACAGAGTGCAGAGCAAAGAACAATTATTTTACCCAGGGACCGATGGGGCTCAGTGAGGGACAGTCAGAACTGGCTTTCTGGAGGAGGTGGTCTACACCTGAACCTAGACAAACAAAAGGCAGTGCAAACACAGCATCTGTCTACCTGCTTGGTAGGCGAACGGAAGGGGTAAAGGAAATGGCTAGAAAATGCTGAGCAGGAAATGGCAAATATCAGTCCAGTCATTGAGATAGCTGCATAGAATTATTCTAATACTGTAGCTGAGAGCAGTGCGGGAAGTGAGGATAATTAGTAATGTTTTCTAGGAGCACAAAAGAGGGTGAGGGAGGGCCCCCAGAGTAAGGAAAGGACAATGAGCAAAAACATAGCAGCAGGAATGTGTGCGTGTTACTTAGGAAATGCTCTGTCGTGCCTAGAACATAGGACACGTGGAGGAAAGATAACGAGGGTGACAAAGCATCCAGCTACAGATGTTAAAAAAAAAATAATCAGTTCTTTGAGTAGATAAACCAACCAATATGTTGAATAAATTTGTCTTGTTAGAGATATTCATTAACCCATAAATTACACAGATTATATTTGAAAATTAATGTGGAATCTTGAGCATGATATGTAATAATATAGCAAAGACATTGAAACACACGTATCCGAATGGTTTAGAAAGCCTCTCTAGTTAAAGAAATTGTATTCAAAATTCTTAAAAAGTGAATATAACCACTTAATTTTATTTTATTCCTAAATCTAGATTTTTCACTATTCTTCTGCAAATCAAATATAAATATATAATATATATTATACTTATTACATATAAATATAATATATACTGTATATCATATATTATATAATTTATATAGATATAATTTATATATTACATAGTGTATACTAGAAATATATATATATATATATAAAATCTTGAGGATTTTTCAAAAGCTCTAATACCATACTGCAATAAAAAATAAATGATAAATAATTTGGTTCTGATATCTCGCTCAGTTACCCACTAGTGATGTGACTTCAGCAAATTACTTAACACCTCGGGGCATTTGTTTCTTCATTTGTAAAATAGAGTTGTTTTGAGGACAATCCTATTACTGATGTGAATGCGATTTGAAAACACAGTGATCATTAATCATGTCTTGCACAGCATGTACGTTTAGGGAGTGAGTGATAGCACCGACACATGGCAGTTTAGCAGGTATGTAGAATCTACCCACCTTTAGATAAATAGCAATCGCAGCATCCAGTACCTGTCCAACAGGACACCTAAACTGCAGGAGATGAGTCTGGAATGGTTCCAGGCTCAGCCTGCCTCTCACCATGTATGTTGCTATGATCAAGATTATCCTTAAAAGAATGAGGGTCATACAAAAAATTAATCTTGTCAGCTGCTACGCTATGAACCCAAACATGGTGGGATATACCTCAAACATCAATCACTGATGTATTTTAACAGCGATCAGTTATCATCAAGAATTTGGCATAAAATTATGGCAAGTGGCAATTATTTGAGTGGGGGGCTACTCTGTGATCAAGCATATTATTTTTAGTCTATTTAACAATCATAAGTGATAATTTTTCTAATAATTTATATACAAGGAAATTGACGTCTGGAGAGGCTCAATAATTAGCCCGCGGAGATTCTGTTGTTAAGCAGTACCTGTGGGTGTTACTCAATGATCTAAGTGATGCTGAAGTCTCATCCTCCTTGCCCCTTCTGTTCCCCGACTCATCTCTATGCTAGATTCCTACTGACATAAGAAGGGGGGGTGGGTTTTGGAGAAAGCAGGAAACAATGCTAATGGGGAATGTCACAAAGATTGGATGGATTTATGCCAAGATTCTGTCCAGGAATATAAATGAAGGACTTTATACATGTATATGTTCTGTGGTTTGTCATATAAGTTTCCTTACATGATGACCATGTGACTTGCTCTGTTTTACATTCTACAGATGTTGAAATTGCAGAGCTCAGAGAGGTTGTGTGGCTTGCCTAAGGTCAGACAACATAGTATATTGAGGAGCTGGGTCATAAGCCCAGATTTTGTGTCAAAATCTATTTCTTTCCATTGCTCCACTCATAAATCCTCAAAACATAGCTGTTCCCTTAATGTTAGCCTTGGATGTTTGCTATCAAATCATTTCAGATGTACCATTTAGTTTGTTACAAACCATTACCTACATAAATGTAAATATTTTATCATGTATTATTTATTGTTATTTCTTGGCATCAGTGACATTGTCCATATAGGCATTTGGGTCCAGAATGTTGACAACTTCCTTCCGAAGAGATTATAATTGATTCTTCTTTGTGTCTTGTGATCAGTGAACAGTTAATAATATATATCACTGCGATGTACTGTCTCAGTTTACCGAAACCCTGCTATTGCAGGGCGGAGAAGTACATGCAATGTTTTATAAAGTTCTTGCTTACATAGTTGTAGTAACTTTATGAGCTGTGATCAAATTGTGACTGACTACCCTTTACTCCATCGGTCCTAATCTTGTCGTCTTTGCCAAGGCAAAGGGAGGTAGACATGGCCACACTGTAGAAGGAGGTCTTTTGACTGCGTTACTGTAAACGCTACACAGGGATGAGTTAGACCGTGAAGGCAGTTATTTGTGTTCGGTGCTCATTATCACTAATGGACATGTGTGCTTGGGATGCCCAGTGTGGACTCTACAACGGGTGCAAAGGGAGGAGCAGCAAATGTCATCGATCCATGTTCAGTCAGCGCCTCAGAAAGGATGGCTTGAGGGCTGGGCTTTCGCTTCCCGGGTGTCTGTGAATACAGGTTGTTCTGACATACAGGTTGCATGTGCCTCTCAGAACTCATGTGTGTTCATGCCAAGGGGTATTCTGGCTCACTCGGCATCAACTCTGATTTGGGATAAACCTCTTTTTGGTGCCATTTTATCATTTTGTGGCATACCTGCCCAATTTCAAAAGTAGTTTTGACTTAGATGGAATATAAAATATTATCAGGATTGACTAATATAATAGATACTTCTAGTGCTGTGTCTTTCTCATAATGTACAAATGTGACGACGGTATTCATACTAAAACATAAAAATAAAAAAAAAATCCTAAGGGAAATAGCAGCATTTTCTCACTCCCGGCATTGCTGTAAATGGAAGGATGGACAGAGCTTTTGTGGTGATTGTCATTTAAAATGACTGCACAACTAGGGAAGGATTATAATATTATGCAAAAAAGGAGAAGATACTTATTTTGATTATGAAATTTCAGTGCAAATAGTTCATATTTTAGCCATTCAAGATGTATTTGGGAAGCTAAAAGTTATTGTATTTGGGAAACTAAAAATTATTAAAAAGATAATACCACTGTGTACCATCAAAACATTATTGCTAAATGAAAAGATGCCATTCATTTTCTTCTATTTTTAAAAACTCTTAAAAAGAAAAAAAAAAGCAAATAAATTGAAAGAGAACCACAATCTACAGTGAAAGCCATCACAGAGATACTTTAATGACACACAATCTGTTAGCTATCTGAGGAATGTAAACAGACTAATATTTCAAGAAGTATCGGATGACTCACCCATTTAGAAGCATTGAAGAGAAAATGAAGAAGCTATGAGTGAGTTGTGAAACAATGAATAAGGATGTATTACACCCCAGGATGCCATCAATATTTATTTATTATGTCAGTATAAGAAATAAATCTGTTAGCTAATTTGTATTCTCCACCGTTAATTCCAGTGTTCCTGCTTGAGCATTTTTGTTTCAGAATGAGTGTGGCACAGCTGTTTAATGGTGCCATCAAGAATTCAGAAAGTTGTGGTCCCTTGGAGATGGAAAGACCTTGCCAACTAGGATATCAAATCACAAATCGTGAAATGCCATTACCTGCACACCTGAGACTTCTCTCTGGCACTCTCCTGGACACACCCTCCTTCTCCTGCTCTCGTGTCTCTTATGTGCGTGTGCACACATGTAATTAGACTTAACAGTCTCTTGGGTTTTAAAAATAACTATTCAGATGAGAAGCAAAGTAACTACTAGTTTAAAAGGTGAAAACCGTCTTTTTTTTTTGCAGTTGCAAGCTTCTTTGAAGTGTGTCTAAGTTTAGTAAGCACTGTCAATATAATTAAAGACAGAAATTAAATAATTTCATGTGTAGAAAGACCCATACTTGCAAATTGCTCTTAGCTAAGTCACAATATCAATATGATAACTTATATTCCCACATATACCTATCTTAAAATGGTAGCTTTTAAAAATTATATTTTTAAATAATATTTTCAATAGCATTTACTACTTTCTAGGTATTAGAAGGCAATACTGTATATCTGTGTTTTGGGATGCCACATTCCTTGCCGTCTTCTCTAGTTTTGCTTTCCTATCAACCCAACTAGACTTGCTGCCTTCTCTAACTTCAAAGGGGAATTGAAACCTTAATTCAGCTTGAAATTATGACGGGAAAGTGACAAACTGGACTTGTACCTATGAACTCTCCTTAAATAAGGTTGCAATTTGCTCAATGTAGTGTCACAGAAGGTTCCAGGTGAGAATCCTACTCTAGTGATTACAATTTCCTACACTCACTCATTGCAAGTTTAACAGCCCAGACGCTACAGCCTAGTTTCTGTGAATTCTTTCCTACGCTGGTAAACTAATGAGTAAATTACCAGTGGTTTCAACATTTTTGAAAGTTAAGGAATAAATAATCTAGGGAATGATAGAATACAAAATCAAATATCCTTCTTCCCCCTTAAGTCCAATCCCCCCTGCCAAAAAAATGCCTTAACCAAAGCAAGTGTATAAACTTCAAAACTAATGGTCATATTCTTAAGTTTGCAAAGACAGTCATCAAGAGTTTGTCTTGTCTTTAAACATATGAAGTTCAATGTATCATAATAATTTTTATCTCCCCCTGAATACATTTAATAACAAAATTTCTTCTTTTCATTCTGATTGTTTCTATGTTCTTGGTTGTTATATTAAATTCAGTGAATATTAAATGGCCTTCTCTCTGTAAGAAAAATACATATTTTTTCAAATTGTATTTAACCTGCATACAAGAATTCATGTTTTTGCACATATATGTTTATAATGTATATATAATAAGGATGGGATCACATATAGTTGTATTTATAAAATATATCAAACATTGATTACAATTTTAAAAAAATGAATCAATCATGTTGATAATTTTCTGCTTGATCTAAAACATTTGGTCATTTGACAAAATCCAGATGATGAATAGGATATATTTTTACATTTTTATGGGTGTAAATATACATGACTAGTTCCGTTTGTAGCATGAGGAATATATAACGTCATATAATTGTGTATTCTCTGTTAAATATTGCTATTTAAAGATATAGATAGATGAAAAGTTTATGTTTTCCAGGAAAGGTCAATTTTTTTTCCCCAGTTGTAATTTACTAACAATAGATAGCTCATCTTTCTGGGTTTGTTTTTTGGGGTTTTTTGGAGCGGAGGTAGAAAAAGGAGCATTTTTATAAATTGCTCAATTGATAAAAGAGATAACACATTAGTTGATAAAAGAGGCAACACATTTCATTCCATAAGTGTCCAAACTGTGCCAGCAATCAAATGAAAATCTTAATTGTTTGTTCACTAGAGATTTATAAAGGTCTTCAGAGTAGAACTCATTTCATAATCATTCCTATGAATGTAAGGAAGGTCATAAAAGTTTTGTGTTGACTCTCACTACTTGTTTTTGGTTTTTATGAATCATCTGGTTCTGTAAGTTATAGTTTGTAGCACTATGAAGCTAATTCCTGACTTACTTGGAGGAACTGAAGTTATATGTCTTAGAAAATTGCACATCAGAGGCAAATGATAAAATGTGTAATTAAAAGTGAAATAGCATATTTTGCAGGAAATATTACATGTTGTAATTTCTTTGTTACACAAGGGATTTAAACAACTTTCTTTTCTCTAAAAACATTAACGTTAGAATTTTCCATTCTAACCCCAGAGGCTGAAAGAAAGCTTTATGCGTTGTCCTTGGTCCTGAAAAAAATCAGTATCTTCAGTCAACCAAGTGTACACATCAGATAGCTTCTGGCTTACTAATGTGGTTGGTTCATGCAATTGCATGAGAAATGACACAGTTGTACAATTTGCTCTGTATTTGCTTCCTACAATTCTGCAGGCATGGTTTCTTTCCAAGTCTCAGTGATGTACTGAGTAGAAGGTGTACCAATATTCCGAGTATATAAAGCATCTAATGCATTATAGAGACACACCATTTATGTGTGTGTAACAGCAACTCTGTGTCAGGCAGCCAGTGTTCTGAGACACCACATAATCCCTTGCCCTATAAACTCTGGTGCCTGTGAAAGAGCCAGGAGCAGTTGAAGTGATGGTTGTTCATTTGCAACTTCTAAGGGAGCGTCTGCGTTTCTCTGAGCTCTGACTTTCCCACTGCAGCTCAACAATGCATACCCACTTTGCTAGGAGGTGGGAAGACAAGAAAAACATGAGAAAAAAGTAGGTATATCTGGAGAAGTACAGAGAACCACTTAATCGATGTTTATTGAGAATAGGTTGTGAAAGCTAACACACAGTAGGAAGTGAAAAAAGTCAGAATCATTGGGGAAAGGAGTGGGCTAGAAGTTAGGAATCTTACATAATTGTTCTTCACATATTATTTGTACTGTACACTATTGTAAAGATTATAAATCATCAGATGGTACTAATTAGCAAAGGGGGACTTCCCTGTGTGTTACTCCATTAGAGTAATGAAAAATGTTAGAGTAGCTTCACTTTAGATACTTCAAATTTGATAATTGTCAAGTTTTACTTAAGTACCCACTTCATAGTTCCAGGTACTATGCTGGGAACTGGAGCTACAACAGTTGTATTCGTGTCCATTAAAAGAGGTACAATTAATATGATTCTGTATGGTGCAATGAATGAGAGAGAAATGCTGAGTGCTGTTTAAATTGTTATTATGGAAACTTTCAAATGACACAAAAGTAGAAAGCTTAAGCTGCTACTCATCATCCAGCACCTTCAGTCATCGATGTACAGCCTGTGCTTTTTATATTTTTTACCTCAATTCTCCCCTCAACCTTTACTTCCTTATTTCAAAGAAAATCCTAGACACAGTAGCACTTCATCCATTAAACACAGCAATATGTTTGTCTAAAATATGAAGTTTTTTCTTTCTTTCTTTTTTTAAATCACAATACCTGTTAAACCATCATGCTTTAAAAAGCTAATAGCAGTATTTACTTAATGTCACAGCAGTGTCCTCATTCTCTTGGTTGTCTGAAATGATAACGTCATCATAGGTTTATTCAAGTCTGGTCAAAATGAATTCCCCACGTGACATTTATTTGTTTTTCTCCAGTATTTAACATGAAAAATTTCAAACCCACAAAGCTACAAGTAATTAAGAAAAAATTACAACAAACACATATTTACCAACTAGATTCAACAATTAACATCTTACATGTGTTCAGTCAAATATCTACACATCTTTGTAGTCCTCCATTTCACCCATCTTACTTTTTGACGCTTTCCAACAATATGTGACCAGAGTGGAAGTTGTGGGAAGGTTTTAGAGATAAGAGCAGCTGGAGGAGTCCACGGAGATCAGATCAGGAACAGCCCCGTTTTCGTGGTTAAGAAGTTGGACTTTATCTTATATTTTTCTGTGAAAGACAGAAAATAAACCAGATAAACAAGCTAAAGAGATAATATCTTACAGAGTGATAAATCTTAAGGAGAAACTTTTAAAAGGTAGGTGGGTGTAAGAACAGTTGACAGATAGTAAGATTTGCAATTTTAAACATGGTGGCCAGGGTAGACCTGAGCAGGAAGATGGCATTTGAATAAAGACCTGAAAAAAGTGAATGAAAAAGCCATGTGACTCTCTGAGGGATGAGGGTTCCAAGAGAGGGAATATCAAGCAAAGGCCCAGAAGCGAAAATAAACTGGCATTTCTTTGATCATTTTCATAAAGTATAACTATACAAACATTATGAGGCTATAATAACAGGAAAACAGGCAATAATAGAATGAAGTCACCTGTAATTCTGCTACTATTAAAAGTCAAAGTATTTTCATGTTTCTGTTCTTGTTCTTGTTGTTTTTATGCATCACATTCACTTAAAATTTAGGTGTGTGAATATACATATATCTATGAACTACATGCATATAAGTGCATACATGTGCATACAAACATACGTAGCTAATTTTGGCTGTTAATTTATTACAACATTTTCCACATTACTCTATGGTCTACATAGTTACTGTTTTAATAGCTGCCTATTATTTCATGAAATAAAATGCCATGAAATTTTTTCATAGCAATTATCTTGTACTTAAATATTTAAGTTGTACATCTTTTTCTTCTTACAGTATAGCAGTAAGTGTCTTTATACATTTAGTTGCTTTTATTTCACTTTTAACAATATTTCAGAAAAATAAAAAAATAGAATTATAGTATCAGAGGAATGAACACTTGAATAATATTGCTTTCTCAGCGTCTTGAATTGTTCTTCCAATTAACAGCATGTGATTTTACCAGTTTCACAAATAGGAATATTTGAGTTAAAAATTGGTGGATGTTGTTTAATCAATTAAACTGTACGATAGACTTTTGTCATTTTGTTTTGCATTTTTTGTTATGAGCAATCTTGAATATTGTACCACGTGTTTACTTAATAGTTATATCTGCTAATATGTAGATTGTATGGCTTCATAGTTCTACATGGGTATAATTTTTTATTTGAAATAGTTTACAGGGGTGTTTGTCAGGAAAACTGGTAGGAGAGGATACTGACTGTTAGTCTTTGCCTTACTTTTGGAAATAAGAGCAAATGTCTAAAATACACACAACCTTTTTAATATATTAAAATATTCAAAAGTTTTATTTCTTCCAATTATAAAAGAATATACATTTAGGGTTTTTTGTTTGTTTGTTTGTTTTAAACTTCGACTGAAACTTTAAAAGTAAGACAATACAAGTCCGCTGTTTTTGCGTACCGGTGGGTAAATGGGGCACATGATCTTGTCCCCCTCTGTCCCAGCCCCTTCCCTTCTCCACTCTCCATTAAAAGGACAGTACACATGCAAGGGGTTAGAGGACATGAAGCTTTTACTAATATAATTTAAAACAAAAACAATGGGATTTTGATAGACAAGAAAAGCAGAGAACACCCTCAGGAGGGCACTCCAGGAAATGGACAAACACTACAAGGTAAGAATCAGTGACCACTGAGCAAAGTGGGTGCTGGAGCACGATTTAGGGGCTTACGTTAAATGACTCACTGGAACTGCTCCATCTGCTCATGTTCTATGTTTCCTCAACGCACTGACCCATGGCAGACTCTTCATTTTCTGTCCCCTTCACTGGGATGCAAACTGCCAGAGCAGGGACCACAGCTGTGTGTCCCAGTGCCTAGGAAATGCCTGACACATAGCAGGTTCCCACTGGGGATTGTGTGAATGAGCCAAATCCAAAACCCTTCCCACTCTTCTCAAACTTCTGCTGCTTCTGGATGTGTATTTCCCAGGTCTTACCTTTAATTCTTTTCCTGTTAAATGCCACGGGCCCTGGGTTCTTCCTGGGAATTCTTTCTAGGGAGACTGTCATGCCTGTGTGTCCATGTTGCCTAATGTGTTCATCTGTTCTAGAACCTTCAAAGTCTTGCAGCGGAAGTAGGAAGAAGGTTCATCAGGATTGCTAGCCAGGTGTACCTTGGGTCCAGATGTGTTCTGTGTTAATCATTTAAAATGGCGTCCTTAGCCTCTGTGACTACAGTGCAAGGTGTCGTATTTAATTGCTTACACCTTTCTCTTCAGGAAAGTGGGGCCTGGAGGACCTCTATAAAACTCTTCATTTAGAAACATTTTCCATCTACTTTAATGGGATGTACATTTGTGGCCTTCTGCACTGTCTTTTTAAACAACAACAAAGTGGCAGTTTTGCTTCTGGCCACACTCTCACCATTCCTGAACACTGATCTAACTTCAAAAGCATAAAAAGAAGGCTGTGCTTTTGAAGTTTGGCAGAGAATGCACGTAAACATATCCTAAGAGAATTCCATTTCTAAAAAGCCATTTGCTATTAAGCAGTTTCAAATTTTCTTTTATTTCTGTTTTCCTTTAAAAAAATTTTTTTGTTTTCCAGTCAGTATTCTCTTTTTGGTTTTGCTTGTGCCTACTTTATCACAAGGGGCACTTTTGATCTTAAAGTTTTGTTTCTCCACATTTATTCCAAAGTTGTTTCTATTTTATACCATGTCGCCAAAACATTTGTGCTACTTACTACGTTCCTAAGAGTGCTTCTAAATGTGAAACTCTCAGTTATGTTTGTTTAACTCTTCAGTTTTCATTTAGACTTTAGATAACATCCCTCATCCTTGCCCCCGAAGGCCTGTGATAGAGCAGTGGGGAACCATGCATCTGATTTAAAATTTTTAATAACAAGGGAAAGTTACAAGTAACTTGCCAGCAAGGGAGAGTGGCAAAGGAAGAGCAGCCTGACGGAATTCCTATGTTAGGGTGAAAACAGAATTCCAAGAAGGAAAAGATATGAGGGAGCAGGGTTCCTGACACCACATTGAGTCCCCCAGAGACACACGGAGAAGGGATCAGTGCATACAACACACTGGCCTTCACAACAGACACTGGGGTTGCAGTTCAAAAGCTTTCCAACACTTGGATAAATGCAAACAGCCTACTGGACAATCAAAGGTCAGCCTCTTTTATAAATAGTGGTTTAGTTTGGTTTTGGTCAATGGAAATTTATTAAACATCGTCTGTCTGGAAAAAAAACCATGCTTTTCCTTCCACATGCTTTACCTCAGAGAACCCTAACCATAACACTAGGATGTAGAGAGTATTGGATTTTGTATAAGAGGAATTGAAGTTCAGATATTTTAAATAACTTGCAAAAATCACATAGGCAGTAGAGGTGCTTGTTGGAATTTTATTTCCAGATGGCCTGATTCTAAATCCAGTGTTGTTTCCATTATATGCAACTTCCCTGTTGGACCTGCAGTGGCCAAAATAAACGAAACATAGCTGAATATCTACTGAGGGCTTCATAGAAATACTCTTGTAGACAAAAATTGGGCTAAACAGCGGTGAGGAGACAGATAAGGAAAGTCAACAAAATATTTTCTGATTTCATAATGGAAAAGAGTATCTTAAAACAGGATTTATAAATGACACGTGTATTTCTTACCTAGCCAGTCCTGTTTGTCTGTTCTCGATTTAAACTTTTTGCCCATCTTCCTGTACTTGGGTAAGATAGCAACTAGAGCTCTTTTATGTAATAAGATCGTATATAATATTAATATATAGATAATATATATCATATACACATATACATTTAGACACATACAATATATGTGTACATATATATTTCTGAGTGCAACTACAGGCATCAATTTTTAAAATAATGTTGCTGTTCAAACTCCTATCTTTCAAATATTTCATCCAAAGCAGAAGGTGAGACTATACCAGAAAACACTAGAAGAGGAAGTCCCATTCCTTACCATTCCATTTGTGAGTTACATTGTGATTACTCGTTGTGATATTAAGTATGTGGATAGAATAGACTCATCAGTGTATATTAAATATAAATCATAACATATGTTTAAAATTTTCATATGAGGTCCTTTGCGTAACGACTTTTAAACTTTATTTTACTAATTCACCTGCATTTAGATCGAGCCAGTACAGTGAAAGGTAAAGATTGTCTTTACTAAACAACGACACTCTGGTTCGAAGTTTATAATCTCATCGCCTAGCTTTCTTTGCCTCCTACTCTCCCTCCCTCCTTCCCTCTTTCTTATTTTTGAGAGGGCCAATATGAGCCAAGGAGAGAAGGGAACTTTGTGTGTGTGTGTGTGTGTGTGTGTGTGTGTGTGTGCGTGCACCCTGTTTGACTTTTCATGAACTTTGTGCGTTACATTGTATCATTGTCCCGTTCAAGAGGGAGGGAAGACCTGTTCTTGCTGTTAAAATCTCACACATCCAAAATGCATTTAATCTAAAAGCTTCTCTTCCTAATGGAGTTTACTCCCCCTTCACGATCCTAACTGAATTGTTTCCTCCCTGTAGTCACCACATTCATCCACATTGACCCACCATCCTTGCTCCTCCAGCATCTCTAGGTTTTGAGCAGTTATTTATGGTCTCAGTGGTTATCTGCACAGCAGTGGAAATTTACAATAGATTTTGAAGAATGGTGGGCGTATGTTCTTTGTCATATCTGAGGATGGGCAACCATCACTAAAATCATTAGTAGGAAGCTACTATGTGGAAAGAACGTAAGAACTGAGAAAGAACGCAGATCTCAGAGTATTTGATCAGAATCATGGTGCCGTCACTTACTAGCTCTGGGAAAATCAGTGGCGCTCTCTGTGCCTTGATTTCATCAGCTGTGAAATGGGCATGTGAATTGTACGTACCCCTTGGGTCCATTCAGGAATTCAATGACTAAATGTGAGTAAATGTAAAATACAGAAGAGTAGCTGACATAAAAGTGCTAAATAATAACTGAGAGGTCGGCCGATAAAGGAGCGCACACCGTCAGGCAAGTTAAGGAAGTTTTTATTGTAAGAGAGTAAGAGTTTATCGGGCCGAGCAACAGATGGCTACAGCCCAGGCTGTACGTCTAAAGGAGAACTGCAGCCCCGAAGGAGGGGGTGAGGAGCGTTTTATAGGGGCTGTGCTGACAGAGTAGCATTGTTTGAACAGAAAATACTGACTGCCTGCAAGCCAGTAGCTGTTTTGTGGTGTTTTCTGTTATCGCAAGTTTGGCTCTGTCTGCAGGTGCAGGCCAATAGACATTTTGGTGTTTTCTTGCAGACATGGCTCTATCTGTAAGTCAAGGTCTCTGAGACCTAACATTCAGAGACCTAACAATAACAATGATAATAAAATCATTTGCTTACTTTTTGCTTTTTAATTGATATGCTGATGATTTTTCTTGTATTTTATGCAATCTTAAATGTTATGTTACCTTTTACCAAGTTCATGGATTTTGGAGATGGCTTGCTAGAACTAAATATATGATCTGTTGCCTCTGGGATCTTATAAGAGGGTGGCCTTGAACTCATTAATAAAATACTCTAGGTTCAAGTCAGTTGGTGGCGGTTCTTCTTAGAGGGATTATGTGATGGGACTCAGAACTTGTCTCTGGCCTAAGAGGATAAAATGTTGGTGTTTGTATAAAACCAACATAGTATCATGCTACAACTTGAATTTTAAAATGCCAACTGATTATACTTATTCTTTGAAACTGTTAATAAACAGAGGGTGCCAAAAAATGTATATACATTTTAAGGAAAAAAAATTGTATTAAAATTGTGATACTCAATATATATCGATAACAAAAGATGAATACAAGTCATGTTTGATTTCTGCAATTACAAGAGGTGCTCAGAGTGGTTCCCATCAGCGTCCAGACACTTCTGATTATGGCGAACTACTGCTTGAGCAACGTTGACCAAAGTGTCCACTTGTATACATTTTTTTGGCACCCCCGGTATTTAGTTTCTTTTGTGCCACTCATGTTATGAATCAGGCAAAATGTGACACTCTGTGTACGTTGGAAAAGCAACTACATTTTTATGAATGGAAAAGTCAAAGAGCTGCTATCAGAGGCAGCCTCCTTCCGTGCTAAAACAGTGTGAGCCATCACTGCTTTCCTGTGTGTGCTGTTTACTGGACACCTTTTTGTTAGTGCTTTTAATAACCGGGAGTAAAGAATGTACATTATTCTTCACAGCCAATTCACTGTACGTTATTGAAGAAAGCCCCCTGTCTATCCAGCTGTGAGCTGTCCCAAGTCGTGAGATTGGCGTGAAGCAGAAGATCTGACTGCACACGTGTGATGTACACATCTATCTCTGCGTGTTCTCCATCTGTACAGCAACAGAGAAGCTGAACCACATGCCGCAATTTATTTAACGACCATATTTCACTTCCACATTGTTCCCCGGATGCACTAAAAGTATATTAATGATTACAAGGAAAACATTAATAAAGAAGCAACTCACAGAGCTGTGGGTTAAGCCAAAATCAACTTCCTAGTTCACGCTGGCCCATGTGACTACAGAGCTGATTCAGGATAAGTTTCCTTTACCTTATTTCTCCATTTGCAAGGCTGCGTGAACAGTAATGAAAGCAGAGGGCTGTCAAGATGGGTAAACACGCAGAATCTAATACTCAGGGGTTTCCAGGAGTCACACACAGGATTATAGTGATTCTAGTAAACACAGTGGTCGGATAGTAATAATAAGTATGTAAATGATTTACTCTTGAAAACAGCTATTCTGCAGAGGTGAGGCGCAATTATTTAATCCTTTTTGCTGAGTGAGTGGTTTGGAGATATGCTGATTTCAGTGCTTATGTGCTCCTTGGGAATGCGGCAGGCTGGTTAAAGTCAAAACAAAACAAACAATCAAGCAGCACAGTTATGTGGACTATGGAAGGCTTTTTTGTTTGCGAGCATGCTGATTTACATGCCTGAGCCAAATGGAAAAGGCCGAGACGTCAGGCCTATTAGAACAGAGCCTCCCTTGGCAAACAGGCCATGATTTTCACAGAGCGTGATGTGCTGTCGGATATAAATGCTCTGAAATGAAATTAAGCCTCTTTGGGCTCATTCCCACTACTGACTTTTATGGAAGGAGGGGCGTTCTCTTGTTGCACTGTTAAGGCTCATATTCTAAGGAAACAAATAAATATTTCATGAGTTCCAACCGTGTGTGAGGCCCGTGCTAAGCATTCTGGAAAAGGAACAGTGAAAGACATGGCACGGACGCTCAACTGGAATGATTGCAGACGTAAAGCCACACATGAAGTCTTACGGAGGACGGAGTCCCAGAAGGCGGGTTTGTATTGAATCCGAGGTCACCTGTCACCTTGGTAATTCGGGCAATTTCCTGAAACCCTCTGAGTACAACAGCAATAACGAAGCCCAACTTGCAGGGCTAACATAAATACAAGCAATTATCTGCACGATGCCACCAGCCAGAATTCATTTGTGTTTTGCACATAACCTGTAGATTTCTCCAAATTTGTAGGTTCATTATGTTTAGCCGAGCTTTTGAAAATTTAATGAAAAGCTGAACTGCTGGGATCCAAAGACCCCAAATGGGATAAAGGTGGATTTCCCTAACGTGGTGGGTGGTCTCAGGCAGGCAAGCCGACGCTGCTTCAGAAAGTCACCCAGGGACCTGGCCGGGTAAGTGGGTCAGCTCTAGCTCTCATTGGACCGATTTTCAGCCACTTTGAATGAGGAGGATAAATAAGTGCAGGGCAAGTATTTTTAGGAAAAAAGAGCTCTCTGTGTGTGGGCGCATACAGTGAGGGGAATCCTCGCCATAGAATAACCAAGACCTAATATAGCACGTGGCCCGCAATGATCGTTCCATAGGTTTTCCTAGAAGAAGTATTAAAATATGAATATTATTTCAAAATACTCCTCATTCATTCCTAATAAGTAGTAAAAATAATGAATATCATCAAAATTCAGAGAATTAAGAAATAATATCAAGTGGAAAGGATACATATTGGCTTCACCAAAAAATGCGGTTTTTAGGGTAGATAATGAGTGACAAAAAGTTTCCTAAAAGAAAATGGGAACATGTGGTGATTTCAGATGATACAAAGGGCAAGAACCAAACTGCAAATGTGGTAGATTATTGGAGTTCAAGGTGACAGTGTCTAGACCAGATGGGTTGGGGGTAGAATTTCTGTAGAAAATTGCAAACATGAAGATTTGAATCAGAATCTACAAGGTCATTTAAGTCAAGCTAGAGAACAGGGACAGCTAATTCACGGAGGGATTCAGTGGAGAATTTGTCGGCAAGTGTAGATGGAGGAGGAAGAAGGTGGAGTGAGATCCTGGGCTGTTCACTGCGGCATTCAGTGCCACTCTTGGTGATGGGGTGGAAACAGAAGAGACAGCTTAGGAGAATCATCCGGAAGATTTCATTTTCAGAACGGCATTAGATTGGAAGTGTCTGCAGTGCCCCTAAAAGGTGGAGCTGGAGCCCAAAAGACAGGTCAGACATAGGTTCTGGGTGAGTCGTCTCCATAGAAGGTTCAAACCCAAGACATCGAAGAGACTTCAAAGGAGCAGGAGGATGTGTAGCCTCAGGGAAGTTTTTCATGCTAATCATGTGGCTACCCATACCTTTACGAGTCTCAGGTAACATTGACGTGTTTCTTTTTGATGCCAGGTGCAACTTTGTCAAGTCAATTGAGAAAATTGAGGCTCAGGAAGTTAGTTTCTTCGGGAAAGTCGTTCAGCTAATTGGAAATGTGAGTCTGGAGCTCAGAAGACTAATAGACCAGGAGTCTCCCACTTAAGCTTCCTGAATGTTAAACAGGGCCGCAGGCAGAATGTCCTGGCTCTAACTAAGCAAGGGTTCATTTCACCGTGCTACCAAAGAAAAGAAGAATGAAGTGAGGTCCTCCACAGTGCCGGTGGCGGCATGGTTTAAGAGAAGGGCCCCTGGTGTAACTGCTGCGCTGCTGAAACTTCCCAGAGAATGCCTGCATTTTGAATGTGAAGACTGAAGGAGCTGGTGCACTCCTGCAGGGTGCCTCCGCGAGGCATTGCTGTACATGAATGGATGATTCGTTGTATGGCACACACACAAATACGACCTTGAGATAATTTCTTTTTCCAGAAATCATTTTCTCTAGGTATGTAACTTTGGCTGTTTAAATGCAGTAGGCAAACATTCAAATAGAGTCTTTGCTTGATCAACAAACATGAAAATGGGAGTGGGGATGGTTAGCTCCCAGTAGATGTAACAACACTGTTTTCTACACAAAGTTCATCAGAACTTGATTATTTCTAAATAAGTTTCTTGTCCATCTCAAAACATCTGGGCAGTAGATTTCACAGTGTATACTGGTGGGCTTTAAAGAACCAGCCCAGAAGAAATCAAGACAATTAAAGAATGTTGTGCAATTAAAAGAAAGGCATTGAAAAAATCTGTTTCTCTGGTGGTTTTCAACCGAACTGATGCTTTCTCTGTCTTTCTCTCTCTCTTCATATGTATATGTATCTCTCTCTCTCTCTCTCTCTCTCTCTCTCTCTCTCTCTCTCTCTATGTATATATATATATATATATATATATATATATATATATATATATATATGGTAGATAGATAGATACACAGTTTGTATTTGTATTGTTTGGGAGTAAATGATATTGGTTTTACTTCAGGAGAGAGACCTATTTAACATTTGGAATTCTTTTTACTGAAAATAACAAAAGACGTTTACAAACTCAGACTGCCTTAAAGGATATGGAAGGTATCTTATGTGACAGGAAATTGAAAGGTTGGTAAAGTCTTAGATTTGGTTAGCTCAGTGACTAATGATGCTTTCTGTCCAAGTACTCTGCTGTAGTTACTCTTAGCTTCATCCTCAGGCTAATGTCTTTTGGATTTTAAGAGTTTAAGATGCCTGCCAATAGTTACTGGAGCAATATGCTACCTTGTTAATATCCAGTGGGGGAGAGATGCACCCTACAGAAACTAATGCTTTCTCAAGTTTCCCAAGGTTGATGAAGCTAGTACCGTTCTATGTGAGTAGATGTTAATTCATTACATGTGGGTGTGTTTGGAAATCAGGTCTTCTTTTGTCCAACCTGGCTCTGAAGGGCTGGCTGGAAGTCGAGAAGCTAAGTGAACCCAATTAGGGGTATGTTTGGCAGGAGGATGGAGTTGGCAGTCAGTAATAACCACTAGATGTAACTTTCATAATTGCATCTCAAAACGCCACTGCAGGAGACTCCTTTCTTTATTTTTAAATCTAGAAACATCGATCTTGATTTGTCACTAGTTCATTTAAAGATTGGCATTTTATATCATTTATCTGAGTTCACCGCGCTGGTCTAAGTAACAGCCCTTAAACGTTATTTGTCTTGGTTTGATTCACATTTCCTCAGTAGTTGTCTTCCAACAGGGCTCTTCCTCGTTCACTTCTCATTTATTAAGCAGAGACGGATGGCATTGTTTGGTTTCATTCTTTCCAATTCAGTTCAGTAGTGTTGGCCTCAAATCATCCTTCTTCATCGAGCCATCTTTGTCCCAAGCTAGTCTCTTCCTCTCACTCGTGTGCATTAGCAATGATCATATAATGGGATTCAATTTCTTTTATCTTCCATGCATTCAGAAGTCATCTGATATCATTTGCTTCCATCCTCTTTGGGTCCATTCCGAGGTTATTCATCTTGATTTCTTTCCTCTCACTGAGAAATAATGGAGTTAATGCCACACACTGGCCTTCTCCGCAGGACACTATTTCTGATCGAGAACGTGGGCATTTATCCATGCACACTCAAGACTTCTCAGCTTCCATTGAGCCAGCGATGCATTTTCATCACTTCTGACAAATTCTACCCAAAATACCTTAATGTTGAGAAATGGAAATGAAATGAAGTGACCAAGGACTCCTTGGGGTAGATTTCTTAAACTGTATTTTTAAAATATTTATTCTGGATAATCCTCTCTATATGATTGCAGCAATATTTGCAGACTCCGTGTCTTAATCCTCTACCTCCAAAAAGAAAACAAGACTGAATATATTATGAGGTTCTACCAATTGTCCATCCCTCAGTGGTGGCTTCTGTCTTCACTGCAGAGCCTCCCCTAGTCAAGGTGGCGATTCGTCCTCCACACAAGCGCTTACACTCGCCTGCCCACAAGATTTTCCCTTTTCCGGAGAAGTTTACTGCTGAGAGACGCACAGGTAGAGTGGGCGACAGCATTATTATTGAAATTATATTCACTTCCTCGCTAATGTACATAGTTGTTTGTCACTTTATTCCCAAGCCAGTCACACCTCTAGCTCAGTACTGCATTGTGGGATTTCCATTTCAAAGAGTCTGGTACTATTTCAAAGGGTTTATGTATTTCTGACAAAAAGAAACCCTTGGCCTAAATCCTTTCCCTCCTGGTATTCTACTTAAAATTCAGTTTAGTATTTAAATCCTGTTTAGAACTGAGTGTTCTCCAATAGTAACTTCCCATTAGAACTTCTTGGATTGTTGCCAGAGGGCCTGCCAAGCAACCTCGGTTTTCTGAAATAGATGCAGTTACACATATAAACTCTAATATCAGGTCTCCAGATTATGCAAGCCATTTGGTTTTCCACACAGGAGTTTCGGCAATTCTGCTTGAGACTATTGTTGCTACCACAAGACCGTCTCCCTGATGACGTGCTCTGATGCTGGCCTGGAAACGGCGGCCATCGTGATACCGGGTACGTCCTGCTGGCCTCCATCAGAGTTAGACAGCTGGCATGACACTGGCCTGATCGAACCTTGGCTGGGTTACAGAACCTTTGAGAATTTTCCTGATTTTATGACAGCTGGGAACACCTCATGAACACAGACGGTCTCCCTGTTGTAGACAGAGGAGTATGTTGATGGGAGGGAGACAAACATGGAAACATTTCCAAATCGCAGTTGCAAAATATCTTCTGCAGTCTCGCCCGAGTTTTATTTCTCTTGCTTCTCCATAACAACATTTGTCCCATTATGTCCTTTAAAAAAATGGAGAAAAGGCAATAGAAAGATTTCTGGTAGTTTTAGGTAAGTATCATTTTTTTTAACAATCCGCAGTGTAGCACACTGCTAATAGGTGACGCTGTCCAGATTTCAGAGTGCCCGTATTTCAAGGAGGGTTACTGTCTTGCCCACATTGAAACCTATAGTTGCATTGTGTTCCCGTTCCATTCTCCAGGCGGTGGGAAATATTCACATAAAGCACAGTATCAGGGTGACGCTGGCAGCTGTGCCCTGTGGTGGGTGCCTGTAAGGCCTGTTCCGCCTCGCATGTTCAGGGTTCACGTTCACAGTGTCTAATGCAACACATCCTGGGTCGACTGTGTGTCATCAGTCAGGGAGCCCGGCCTCATCAAGAAGGAACATGAGTATGGCGTATGGGGCAAGAGCTCTTCAGCAGGAGAATCCCCAACTCCAGCCCCAGGGGAGTCAAGGTTTGTGCTAAAAAGAAAAACAAAGACCCCATAGTGAGAGCGTTCCCATAGGGTGATATTGGTTAAAGTTCAAGTAGTGTCTTTAATTTTCAGATTATGCCTTTACTTGACAGGTTTTTGTTTGTTTGTTTTGTTTTAATGGGCAAAACTATGACAACAGTTTTATCATATTGCGGTTGTTTTTTGTTTGCTTGTTTTTTCAATTTTTATAAACAGGCCTGTCTTGGACTGGGCTGCTCTAACAGAATGCCACAAATGACAGTTACTTATAAATGTGGCTTATGAAGGACATTACTTCTCGCAGTTCTGGGGGCTGGGAAGTCCCAGTCAATTTATTAACACAAGCAGATTGTGTGTTTGCAGGGGAAGGCTTGCTTCCTAGGTGCTTAGCGGTCCATCCTCTTGCCACGTCCCCATATGGGGGTGGGGGGAGGGGGTTCTGGGGCGTCTCTTTCAGAAGGCGCGCCAATCTCCCTCATGGCGGCTCCACCCTCGTGACCTACCCACCTCCCAAAGTTCCACCTTTAAATACCATCACATAGGCTTAGATTTCAAGGTATACATCTTTTGGGGGATCACAACGTTCAGGCTGTAGACCCACTTTGAAATATTGTAATAGCTTATGAAATACAGGTTTGGAAATGGCTGTGGTAAAACATGAAGATTTTTAAAAAATTGATTATTATCCCTCATGTAAATACCAATCCATCAACTTCGTATCGATTTCTAGTTTGAACATAGAGAAGAGACCAGTGGGGAGAGATTTGCCGTCTTCTTCTGGTCACTGTACTTCATTACGATTCTCTTTTCATGGTAGACCCTCACATGTATGCTAGTAGACTTTTAATAATGACAAACAGTAACCATAGCCATTAGGGATGGTGATTTAGTGCATTTCATTCAAATTTCTGAAAGCACATTACAGCCAGTGTCTACTGCAGATACTAAGTCAGTTTTAATGGCCTCATAAAATAATGTTTTGTGGAGGTGAATGGCCATTATCCTAATCTGAAATTACAATTATATTTCCTTGTTTTTTATTAAGTGATATATGAAGTGTACCATAAAATGTAATGATAATGCTATTTTCAGTTCTATGGTAATATTGTTCAAGTATGTGTTGTATTGTTTATATGTGGACATCTAGACTTAGCCAGATTTTGAATTTTCCAAAGTAGAATAGGTCAACCAAAAGAATTTTATGTCAACCAAAGAATCCATTTCATGACTGGTGGCTTTTTTGGAGCTCAGAAAATTCTTTTTGTGTTCTGTTTAATAATAAGCTTAACTGTGAAAGCTACTCATATTCTCAAAAGATTTGGAAGCCTTAACCTAGATACCATATAGACAAACAAAAATAAAGCTTTTATGCGTGTGCATTTCTGTCTCAGAGACTGCAATGGTGTGAAAGAGGGTCATAGATAGAGAGTCAGTTTCAGTATAATTTTCTAATTGCCGTTGAGGTGTTGAGCATAAATATCACGGTTTTACTGCTAAATTATAAAGTCAGAAAGTGTACAATTCTTATTAATGCATTTTAACACTGGGTCAATAATATTATGTCCATCTTGTAGTTTAATAAATAAAATAAAGCCCTTTTTTCATCGTATCTAATAAAATAACACTATCTAAAAAATTGGTTTATTTTTTTACCATATGTAGTATCTTAAACTGTAATATAATTAAGAACATTTATTTTTCTCTCTCTTAATTTCTTCTCATTTCAAATTTTTTCGCACAAGCCAGCACATCCACAGAATGGCATTTGATTTTTTTTTTTTCATGTTATGAGACTTTTACTCTTTAACCACTACAGAATTTATTCTTCAACCATCTGGAAACCTTAAAATCCAAGCTTTGGAAAAAACTCAATGCTAGTGATGGGATTTTTCTATAGATTTATTTCTTCAATGCTTTTCTTTCATTGCTCTCTCCTTTAAATTACTTGAAGAACTTTTAAAGCATTCATTATATTAAAATTTTATATCTGATTCTGAAAATGCAACATATATTTTCATAAGTGTACTGATATTCCTTTGAATAACTTCCCTGCATTTGGGGATAATTTCCAAAATAATCCCAGTAGCTATTTTATATATTCTATGGGCTTGTGGTTACAAGGTGTATATGAGGTCTGCCAATTAAGTTTGCGAAGTTGCCACCGTTCGCTTACATTGGCAGCACTGTACAAACAGCTCAGTAAAGTTTCATAACCTTGGTATATCACTGTCTCACATTTGTGTTCATGTTGACGTGTGGCGGTATCTTGCTGAGTGGTGTTCATTATTGTTGTGTGTTTTTGTGTGCTGTTGCAAGAATGTCTGAGCTTGAATAGAGCAACGAACAGACATTAAATTTCCTGTTAAACTTGGCAAGAGTGGAAGTGAAATCAGGAACATGTTAGTCCAAGTTTATGGGGATAATGCCATGAAGAAATGGCAGTGTACAAATGGATTAAACTTTTTTCTGAGGGGGGAGAACGCATCACTGATGAAGAGAGATCAGGGTAGCCAGTAGCGAGCAGAACTGATGAAAACATTGCAAACATTCTTTGAACTGTGCATCAAAATCATTGGCTGACTGTGAGAAGCATAGCAGACCAAGTAAACATCAATAGAGAAACAGGTAGGAAAATCTTAATTGAAAATCTTGGCATGAGAAAGGTGTGTGCAAAAATGGTCCTGAAGGAGCTCACCAATGAACAAAAGCAAAGGAGAGTCGAAGTTTTTCAAGACCTCTTGGAGAGGCAAGATGATGTTTTGGGCCGTGTTAACACTGGTGATGAAACATGGGTGTACCAATATGACCCTGAAACAAAGCGTCAAAGTGCACAATGGAAGTCAGCCAGTTCTCCATGACAAAAAAAAAAAAAAAACACTGAAAAATAACAAAACAAAAAAACAACAATCTTAAAAGTCTATAGAAAAAATTGTTTTGTTAGTAAAAGGTGATAAATTTTTAGAATTTAATAAATTGTAGAATGAAAAGTGCTGATTTAGGAGTGATAAAGTCACTAGAGAGGTAAATTAAAGAAGTTTCTCAGACTCTTACTCTTTGAAAAACATACTTTCTTTGCTGGGAAAAAAAGCATTGAAAGTGCTTAGGTGATAAAATAGCAGATATTGACTGTCCATAAAATTCCCCAATATGTGGGCTAGAATTTATACAAGGTGCCTTCTCTGCGTCCCTTCATCTTCTATGGCAATGCAGTTATTTCTTAGGTTCAGTATAAACACAGACTGAATTTGTAACTGAACACACAGAGAAATGTCACATTTTAATAGAAAACCCAGTTAATCTGGTGTGACAAGTTCACCATTAAGGAACCTGGAGCACACACTTCATGTGTGGAAACAATGCTTACATAGCTTTGCAGGAGAGTCTGAGGCAGGAAGCATTACCTCCTGGAAGACCTGGGTGACTGGCAAATTTGGGAGACCTGAGAGGAAGGAGAAATGCTTCACATCAACACTGAAGACAAAACTGGTGAAGGTAGATAGTTTTCTGTTCTCAGAGAAGATGACTTGAGAAAATTTGATAAAAAGAAATAAAAGATAAAGACTTTCTTCATGCCTACAGATTCAGCATATAGGGCTATAGGTTTACTAACCACACAGTAAGGAAGCTTTTGTGTATTCATTAACAACACTTTTTACACCTATACAGATAAAACTGCCCATAACGAATAGAATATGAGGTCTGCCGTTTAAGTTCACGAACTCATCCTAGAAAAAGTGCTCAATACCTCATTGCTGAGTGTCACTACGGTCACCTTCCAAGTACTCGCTTTGGGAAGCTATGCACCGATGCTAGCGCCTAGTCCACCCTTCAAAGCCATTTTGGAACTCTTTTTCTGGAATGGCCTTCAGAGCTGTCGTTGTTTTACCCTTGATGTCTTGAATGTCATCAAAATGTCTTCTTTTCAATATTTCTTTTATCTTTGGGTAAAGAAAGAAGTCATTGGGGGCCAGATCAGGGGAGTAGGGAGGCTGTTCCAATACAGTTATTTGTTTACTGGCTAAAAAGTCCCTCATAGACAGTGCTGTGTGAGCTGGTGCATTGTCGTGATGCAAGAGCTATGAATTGTTGGCAAAAAGTTTTGTCTAACTTTTTCAGGCAGCCTTTTCAGCACTTCCAAATGGTAAACTTGGTTAACTGTTTGTCCAGTTGGTACAAAAAATTCATATTGTCCTTATTTATAAATTTTGGTTCATGGGTAATATGAAATAGTTTTTAATTTGCTAATAATTTACTTCTTAAAGCATAATAAATATTATTTCAGTTTCTTCTCAAATTAGAATGTGCTAGTCAATTTAAGCTAACTATTAAGACTGTTACCTAAATAGGTTTGCTTCTCAGAGTGGTAAGTTATCCATCTTACTTTATAAGTTTTTTTAACACTTCCAGCGTGAGCAGGTGTTGGAAACTATTGTTGGACCTTACATGAAGGGGATCATTAGGAAAACTTGAATGCATAAAATAAAAAATCCGTTAGAGAAAATTGGAAATAAGGTATAATTTCATTAGGATAAAACTATAGATTTCTCCATAAATATACTAATGTATATGGAAATTCTTGGTTGATTTATTATTTACTAGCCATAAATTCACTTCAAGAGATATCAGGTAATAGAGAAACTGCAAGCTAAAATTACAGATCCCATGTCAACTGGAAATAAATCTAAAATAAATATAAAACACCACAAAGGTCATAAAATTAAAACAAAATAAATAATTAATAAAATTGTCTAAATTGTTTATAATATTTTTAAGAAAATTAACAGGTTTAGCAATCTGTCCCTTATAACTCATACTGTGAAATAAGTGAAATTGTAGTAACTTCAGATCATTACTTGTGTTTCACAAGGAGATTCCTTTAGTATCAAGAAATAGTTTTAGCATTTAGGTAAATTTTGAAATGTTAGTTTCTGAAATTTGTAGGCAGCCTTAAATGAGAGCTAGACCTGCTTTGTAAAGAGTTTCATGAGCTATTTCTTTCAGATCAGCATGCTGACTTATTTTAACCGTTGTAGGAAGAGTCAGTATTCGTAGACTTTTTCCTTTTCAGAAGAGACCTTGGAGGCCACTTAATGGGGTGCTCTTTGGACAGTTGCAGCCATTGGAGGCCACACAGTTTAAATGACTTGAGTCACACAAGCAGTAGCAACTGTCTGGCATTCTTGTTGTTTTTAAGTGCTGATTTATTACCCAAATGTTAGCCAAAGGGAGAGCCTTTTTAAGTTCCACATAAAAATAAAAGTTAAAAATAATAGAAAATTAAGAAGTACAGGTTTTGCATTAATATACAAATATCTTAATTGAGCGAAATCTCATATATGTATTTAAGTTTATTTATGTTGTGTGCCTCAAGAATACATCCCATAGATTATTATTTAAATCATGGCTTTCAAACTCCTCTTCCCTCCATTGATGTGTCACTTACCGCCCTCTGAATGACAGAATAGCTGCTCCACATGGCTTTTACCTCCCCTATGCTTCTCAATTCTCAGTTTATATCTCAGTAACGGTTACTTTGGCCATGTTGGGTTTGGCCAGTGGCCCAGTAATTTTTTTCAAAACCATTTATTAGTAATCTGTGATCTACCATATAGTGCGTGGGATACATTGATGGCAAGGCAGACTAGATTCTTTTCATGGCAGTGCTTATTGTCTGGAGTAGGGCAAGGATGCTTCATGCTGAAGGCGGTCCTTGAACTAACTACTTAACAGATTACCCCCAACATGCAGCTGCCTACAATAATTCATATTTATTAGGTCTAGATTTCTGTAGGTCAGGCATCTTGACCTAGATTAGCTGGGTCTCCTGACTCAGAGTCTCTCACCAGCCTACAAGCAAAATGTCAGCCCGGGCTGCAGTGTCATCTGAAACCTCAGCTGGGGAGGGTCAGCTTCTAGTGTCACTCACAGGACTTTAGCAAAATCAGTGCCTTCTGGCTTATTTGAATGAGGACCTCAGTTCATTGCTGGCGGCCATCAGTTCCTTGCCATGTGGACCTCTCCATAGGGAAAATCATAGAATGGCATCTGGCTTCCATTATAGTGAGCAAGCAAGACAGAAAGAAGAGGAAAATCAAGATGGAAGCCAGAGTCTCTTCGGAATCGACACTTGGAAGTGATACCTATCTCTTTTGTGATATTCTACCCATTAGAAGAAAGTCACAACATTCGGCAATGCTCTTGGTCAGATCACACAAGGACATTACAAGCAGGAGTCAGGGATCACTGGCAGTGATCTTAGAAGCTACTTACCACTGGCGTGTCTCTAATAAATAGATCAGTATGAGACCAACTGCAAATTTAAAAACAATGTTGTGTCCAGAATTATAAAGGGATTGAGATTTTACTCTGTATCTGTGTGCCATTTAAGAAGTTAACCTTCCACAATTTCATAGATCTGCTAGGAAGACAAGAGACTCTGGGCTCAGAGACCAAGGATACTTTATTACTTGTAACAATAAGATTAGGCAAAGCATCAGCATGCTTTGGTATTGTTTCGTTGATCCAATGCTCACTACATGATAGAGTGCCAGGTTACACTTGTACATGCAGTGGACTGTATTACAGGAGAGGAACCCTGAATTTAGTAAAGCTACATTTTTTTTAATAGACAATAAGCATATTTTGCTTTTTGCTCTAAAAAGAGACACTATCTCCATATTTCAGGTTGTAAACAAACATGTGCTTTGCACCAGAGGAAGACTCCCTGTCCTCCAAGGCTGATTACTGTGCAAATGTCCTTGGAAAAGTGGTTTGGGACAAAGGGCAGTCAGTGTCTCTCTCACCCATCAGACATGCAGAAACTTGAAGTCCCTCCCATACAGAATTGTTTCTCAACATACTGGCTCACACTATCACCAGAGAAGTTTGAGAAGCACTGATCTAGAGCGTTTTAAACTCTTTTGCTCACAAAATTATAAGCTGGATGTTGTAAACTTCTATTCTGTGTGGTTCCAGGGGGCTGCCATGTGACTCTGAAACCATTGTAGGGACTGGTAATTTTAAAAGAGACTGCTAGAAGAGAAACTTCTAAAAGAGACTGCTAGAAGAGAAACTTTTGCTTCATGTAGATTTCGTTCTTTTTTTTTTTTTTTTTTTTAATATTGGCATTTGACTTCAGATTGCATAACGGAGATCCTGCTAAAATGTTGAAAAGAACTAAGTTGAGTGGGATAAAGATAAGCCATGATTATCAGGGTTAATCTCAAGCAAACTCTCTTGAAATTTCTTCAAGATAACCTCAGATTAGAACAAGAACAAAAGCTCTTGAAGGTGAGCTCTGAAGGATTTGCACCATGGCATATGTTTACAACTATGAAGGGCCATGAAATACCGTATTTCCCCGAAAATAAGACCTAGCCAAACCATCAGCTGTAATGCGTCTTTTGGAGCAATAATTAATATATGACCGAGTATTATCTTATATTGTATTATATTATATTACATTACATTATATTATGTTACATTATAGACCTGGTGTTATATTACATTAAAATAAGACTGGGTCTTACATTAATTTTTGCTCCAAAAGATGCATTAGACCTGATGGTCCAGCTAGGTCTTATTTTGGGGGAAACATGGTAGCACCCTTTAACTTTATAGTTGATTTCATAGAAGAGATGACTTTTGCAATGTTAAGTATGAAATGCTGATCAGAAGGGTAAGACAATGGAAAATTATGCTGTGTAAGAAAAGGAATAGACATTGTGGCTAAATTCCAGGAAAAAAAAACAAAAAACAAACAAAAAAAAACATACAGGCCAAAAGAAGCTTATGGAGAAGTGAAAAATACAATATGAAAACAAGCAAAACTGTGGAATAGTTTGCCTCTTTTTAATCACACAAGTGAGAAAAACCAGGAACATAGCAGGAATCTGACCAAGTAGAGTTAAAGCTAACTTACGGCTGCTCTGTGCAGATTCTGACTCCTAAGAATGGAAGGTATTGAGGAAAACATCATGCAAATGAAGAAAACAGACATGAGAAGCACTGCTGCATAGATTCTAACTAGCTCCATCTTGAGTGAACGTCTGGAGAAGAGTGTAAAGGGAGTTATGCTTTAGTTAGACGCTCAGGCGTGAATTTCAGTCTATGCATTCGAGAGATTTTGGCAACTCCAGACCTGATGCTTCCCCTTTACACTGTCAGATGAGAGTAGGTAGCAAAGAGGAGGTTGGTTCCTCACATCGTCCTTTTCTGCCCTTTGATGTTATAGGAAGCCCCACATATGAGGGAAAACTGGAAATCTTGAATTTAGTGGTCTTTGTAAACTGGACTGGGACTGGTGCAGCTTGAGACTTAGAATGTTCTCGTTTGAAACATCTCCCAAGAGTGTTGATTGTTGATCCCTTGTGTGTGTGTGTGTGTGTGTGTGTGTGTGTGTGTGTGTTTGTGTGTGTGTATAAAATCCCTGTAAAAATTTCAAATAATCTAGATAAAGCAAAAATCCCTAACTATCAATCCCCATTCCAATATCATTGCAGTCCCCAGATATACATACTATCAGTTCGGTACGTATTTTTCCAGATGTACACATAGACATTTATATGTTTACATATGTACATATAGAAGCGGGGTCATATAAAACAAGGGTTAGCAGACTGTATCCTGTGGGTCCCGTCCTGACAGCCACAGGCTCATTTACTACCTGTGAGCTAAGCGTGTTCCTACCTTTTTAAATTGCTACACTTACGTAGTTACATAAGAACCCACATGGCAGCCTCAGTTTGTCTCTTGGTCTGCAAAGCCTTAAATACTTAGTATCTGGACCTTTGAGAAATAGTTTGCCAATCCTTAATATGTAATGTACTGTTGACCAGAATATCTTACTTTATATTAATATGTAAAACACGCTTGGAGATCTTCTCATGAATTTACCTCATTCTTATTTGAAAGGTGACATTCCATAGTGTGGATTATTGCCATACGCACCATTTATGTTTTCACAGATATTAAGGTATTGCCCCATTTTTCATGTCACAAACAATGCTGAAATAGCCACATTTCAGGTGCACATGAGCAAGTGTTGCATGTAAATGTTTTCCACTGATTTATAAATAGTCGGTGATAATCTCTCCACAGATTTGAGGTAATTTTCCACTTCTAAGATTTTACCCAAGTCAGATACTTTGGTTTATCACTTTATGAGAATTGTTAAATTTCAGGGAGAAATATAGCGATCATGTGGGCCACAGTCTTACTTCAGTACATATTATACATTATCCCACAGGTGACGCAGTAAAGGATGACGAATTATAATCACACAGGTATGTGATGAACACAGAAATGAAAGAAGGGGCATCAGACTGACGCAGCCTAATTGTATCTACCACTAAAATAAGGATAGTCTTGTTTATAGACCATCAGGTTACAGGTTCCTCCTCCTTGTCAATAGACTCTACGATTCTTATGTTAAGTTCACAGCTCTAGCTCTGTAGACTAGCATGCAATAGGAACACTCATGCATCTTTGTTTCTGAGATTGATACTCAGGGATGCATGATTATAAGAACATAGACTATAAAAGAATGAGTGAAATTTAATTCATGCCAATCATGGGTTTATCATGGAAAAATAATAAAGTTGCATTATTATAAATTCTTAGAAACAGTTAATTGGACCAATTTTAAACTACTGTAGGTAATATGTAGGTAGTACAGCAAATCAGAGAGAGGGATATGCAAAAGATTTTATATTTAAAAAGATAAACCATGCATTTGGAGCAGTATGAGTAAAATGTAACTTTTGACTAGCTCACGAAGGTTTTATCTATACCACGTCAAAGCACATTATAAGAACGTATACAAACTACATTCAAATAATTGAATGGTTGTCTTAGAAAATAAGAATTGAACATTTCTATGTTGCTTGAAAGCAGATGTCCTCAGATGTCAAGGTGTGCGAATCAGAATCACCTGCAGGGGCTCGTGAGCCTGCAAGGCGCCACCCAGAGTTTCTGAACCAGTGCATGTGCTGGCTCTGCTGTGTCAACCTGACGAGACTGAGCTACGTCCCCAGGCTCCCTTCTTATGCAGGCACCTCACTTTGTTGCACCTCGCTTTATTGCACTTCACAGACGTTGCAGTTTTTTACCATGAAGGCAGACCCTCCACCAGCAAAAAGATGCCAACTCACTTGATTGCAGCACTCACCCTATCGTGGTGGTGGGGACCCGGACCTGCACTGTCGCTGAGGTGTCCCTGTATGTCTCTGTAGAGTGAGCTGCAAAACATCGTCTTGTGAGAGCTGGAGAAAGGAAGGAAGCAGTGGCTACTTTGTACTGTTTTCCAGTGACTGCATCACACGTTAACCTAAGTGCTGCTCTGAAGGGCTTTTATAGATGTAAAGTGGTGATTAGTGGGTTTTAATGAGGGAGATTATGGTGGGTGGGCCTGGCCTAATCAGCGGGAAGGACTGAAAAGATCACTTAGACCTGAGAGTCAGAAAGAGAGACAGAGAGGTGGAGAGAAAGAAAATGGGAAAGAAAAACAGGGAGAGGCAGAGACACAGAGAGCCGTACTCCCACAACGGACCGCTGCTCTGTCCCAGGCCGTGGGCTCCAAGCCTGCTGCTGGCCTTCCCTTCTTAACTGCCTGCCTGAAGCCAACCCCACGACTGTGGAAGCCACCTTCTTATAATGTATTCGCCACTCTCTGTCGTATATAGATAGCATATAAAATATATAATTGCACCCTGCTTCTCTGGGTGGCTCATGACTGATCAATAGTTTGGGGTGGGGCCCAAGACTTTTCTTCTCTAACAAATTTTCAGGTGACACTAACGCTGCTCTCCTGGGAACCCCTTTGAGACCTGCTGTCGTGAAGGACAGAGTCTGGGCCAGCGCGTGTAAATGAACAGGAGACAGTACTAAACACAGCGTAACAGAGGTGTCTTAACAAGATGGAATTTCCAGTAACGGATACTCTGCCGTGTGCAAGAGTGAAAGTCTCTCCACTGCAAATGTTCAAGATGAGTGTGGATGATAATAGTAGATACTGGGGACTTCCACGTGCCTGGCAACCTTCTTAACGCTTACATGTATTAACTAATTTAATGTTTTTATTATGCGATGTCAAGAGTACACATTTTTTGTCCAAGGTCATAACAGAGATGGTAGAACTTGGATTTGGACTAAGATAGTCTGGCTGAAAACCTGTGTTTCTGAATAATTAGAAATACTGTCTATCTATCTGTCAATCAATCAATCAAAGATAGTATTAGATAATTGTTTTATGAGGAACTCTTTGAATTAGATGATCTGGAAAATACTTTTCAACTCTGATTCAATGATATAGGAGAAACAGCTGGCTTGAATAATTCTTCTACTTTTTACTTTCTTCTCCCATTCTCCGAATTTACTCTTTTTGACTGACTGCTTTGATAAACTTAGTTCTTTAAACGTGAATACTCGGCCCCCTGGTAACTTGGATAAGTGTTAACATTTTTCTTTTTATAATAACACATTATAATTTTCCCTCTCATGGGACAACTCAAGTGGAGAATTGATAGAATCAAGTAACTCCGACCTCAGTACCACTGTCTATATTAATATCTGGTTTTTTGCAAAAACTGCCAGGAATGCATACAGTTCGGCCTAAAGGAGTCTCTACTATGTTATACGTGTTTGCGAACTTAACAAGGAGAGAGAAGAGAAAGGATTTCCAGGCCCTAAAATGTTCTTAGTGAATTATATCATCTTTATCATTAGTCATCAGCTGTTGTGGCGTGTTTGCTCTCCATCTGGTTGGGTATCAGGTGTGGTGTTGAATAGTTTCCGTACATTGACCTCCAACTCCTGACTACTGGCGGCAGGCAGATGAGGTTACTCTGTGACTATTTATTAACTCTGTTAATTGTTTGACAAATCATTATTGACTACCATTCACAGAATGACAGATGGCCAATAAGGTATTAAATAGCACTTGCTGTAGTTTTGTGATCTCAATAGATCATACATTTAAAATACTGAAAAAAAAATTCTTCCTTTAAGGGGGTGAATGAATTATGTTGTAAAATCAAGGTCTGAATAACTTTAGTATGAAAATGAAGCCTAATTTAAACTAAAGTAATGAGCACCAAATTAATCTTAAATACTCCCACAATTAAGGGTGGTTTTCAGAATCTTTTGTGCCTCTCTGGTAATGCGTGTGTTAGAAGAGTGCGCTAGTCCTCAATGTTATAACAGCAAGAGAGCAAACCTGGGAAAGAATCCATAGTTAGTGGAGCCGTCTCTGGCCAAATGCTTGTTAGATGAAATAATGAATGGGGACACGTGTGAATTCATGTTCATTTCCAGGGCCTTCCCGCACCTGACATTTCAACAGAGCCTGAGCAAGAGAGCTTCCACAATAAACCATACTTAGTGATTTTCCCATTGAAAACTTCAAAAAAGGAATGTAAACCTAAAGCAATTTGCTGATTTAAAAAAAAATATAGAGAGACTATAATGTGGAAGACCTGAATACTGGACAATGAGTCCTAAGGATGATGACCAGTATTGCATCAGAGATTCAAAACAAAACCGAGAACTTCCCCCTGTCCCTTACCTCAGCTGCCATCTGGCTCCGGCACCAGTGCCTTCCTGCATTAACTAGGGTGATGCACGCTGTCGTGACAAATCAACCTAACATTTCATCGATTTAACACGATTGAAGCTTATTTCCTGCCTGGGTAACAGCTCTGGTGTAGGTACTACCAGTCAGAATGTGGTTTTTACTCCGTGCAAGAATGTAGGCTCTCAGATGTTTTCATCTTGTGGCTTTCTCATTCCCTAGAGTCCACCTTGCTGGGGTAGAATAAGCAGGAGAAAGACAGTGAAGAGGTATTCACACCATTTAACCTTGTTACGACAGTTGTGACAGATCACTTTCACTGCCACGTCACTTCCATTGGCAAGAAAGAGTCAGGTGACTCCACAGGTGCAGAGGGGGCTGGGATGTGGTTCTGTCCGGGCAGCCAGTTTCCAGCCACCTCCCTGTTCTGTGCAGGAGGAGAACATTTGGTGGCTGGTTAACAGTCTATTACACAATTGTCTCAGAGGAAGTATTGCATTTATATTTGTGGGATAAATGGCTAAGGATGACATGTTTTTGGACTACCCTCGGGGAGGGACAGTGATCAACAAGGTGAGGGGTCATCCGTGAGAATTATGACTCCACTGGCTCTTTGGAAGAGAGAAATCATTCGCATGATTTTTATTTGGCACTCAGGTTCAGTATGTTTTCTAAGTTCAAGTATGTTATCTGAGAGTTGAACTGGCATTGGTACAGTAGGATGCTACTGTATGTATGATACATACAGTAGTTGTATAAAAGAGTACCTTATTAGGGAATAATCTTATAGTAACTCAATGTCCGACTGTATAATTTGAAATCAAGAAAAAGATATCATTACCAATGAGGCATCTATAACATTAATACATTTAGAATCCTAAAGATGATATTTCCTACTGTCTAAGGAAATATTTTCCAATTAAATAAGCATTGAGCAGATATTTTTACTCTTTGGCTGGTTTACAGTGTGTGAAATAATTCAGGACAAGATGGCTTTCTTGCTCAAATTAAGCAGGATGGTCTAATATGGTGGTGACCGTGTGGGTGAATAACTGTAGATACGATCAATTACTGATGACTTGGTCCTCCGTTTGTCTCTATCAGCATATACCTTAGCATGAGTCAACTTAATTTGTTATAAAAAGTCTGCACTGGAGACGTAAACTTATATAATTTCTTTCTGGTATTTGTTGGTTATCTTCAATGAGATTACGAAAGTCTATTGAATTGTAAATATGCCCTCTTTCTTTCCAGGCTCACCATTAAAATACTCTGGTCATAAAATCCCTGATTTGGAAAAATTAATTGTGTCACATTCTCCTAAGTATAAAGAAGAGAACATTAATGTAATTTTAATAGAACAAAGACATGGGAGCAAAGATACACAGTGAACGTACAATGTATTGATGTGTTTTACCCTCAAACCATACTTTCTGATATTGAAAAATAATACAGTTAAAATCCTGTAACTTGCCTATTGGAAAAAAATGTTTCATTTCTGTAGGCATTTTCGCATTCTGTTTACTGTTCCATTGAAAGCTTTATCTAAGCCTTGGAAAATACAAGGAAAGACTATTGATAGAATCTCATGATATATAAAAATCAGGCAGAAATTTTAACTGGTGTATTACAACACGTTAACGGGTATATAAAAGATAATGCTGTCTAAAAATTGTATGACTGGAAAATGTTTCTTGAAGCTGCAGTTTGAGTATAGTGACATGCTTGCAAATAACTTTGTGAAATCGGAGCATTTTCTCCATCCCTGAAAGTACTCACCGTAACTCCTGGCAGATAGTATGGCCCTTACCTGTCAGTTGTCATTATTGTTATTATCTATGAAACAGGGGAGCCGAACTCTAGCCACATAACGTGTCACACTAGGCTAAGTTTATTCTCCTTTACTGAAGTCTTTACTTAATATATTTCAGGCTACGTATCTGATTCTAGACAAGACATATGATGTTCTCACGGGGACATTCTCATTTTTCAAAGATTCTCTTTTTGTCTTTGTTCTTGAAAGTGCAAACTGTGATTGTCACAGAACGAACCAGCTTATCACTTTGCCTCGAGCAGACGTTCCTGTGCATACACCTGCCCTGGGATTAGGGACCAGTACTTTTGAGTTCAGGCCACTCGAGAGGCTGACGTACTCAGACTCTTTCAGCCAACGTGAGGATAGTCTCGGGTCCGCTTCGTGTCATCAAAACTAGAATTTTAATCTGACTTTGAAGTGAATGAACTTTTGCTTCAAAGGAAGAATATCTTAAAATTATTTTTTGGAATCTATATTTCCAGTAGGATGCTAAGCTTTGGAAATAATATAACATGCTTCTTAGTTTTAAGGCAGTTAAAATCGGGAAAAGACAGACACATAACTATTTGTTTATAATATATCACTTAGTGTAGTATCATATTATATAATCTAATAGTTCAATTAGTCCCCTGGGAGGTGTACATGCTGTTACAAATGGAGGGCATCATATCATGGAATAGATGAGTTGCAGCCTTCTGGGTTTAAATTTGAAGATGAGGAAAATGGAGAGAAAGAGAGGAAGAAATAAGAGGATGCGGAAAAGGATGCCTTAATCGAAATAGATAGGAGCAAAGGCAGGGGACTAAGACTTAGAACGGCATTTGTGGAACAGGCAAGCAAACTGAAGCGGGTCAGTGCAGCGGGAGCATAAACTGCGGGGGTCCAGAGACTTTTATTATTGACTTTCGACAGGTAGCCAAAGAGCGCGACCTGCTTCCCTCCTTTGAGCATCTCACCGCCAGCCTGAGGGGCATTGTCCTTCCTGAACTCCTGGAGCCACGGCCACATACTTAATTAGTTCATTACACCTGAACTTCTCTGTCACGTTTTTAAAACGTCCATTGATTCTCTTAAACTACAAATGGAATCTTATTGCTTTCCCTTTCACATGCATAACTCCTTGGAAGGCACAGTTTGAATATCGTGATACACCCGTGAGTGTGGCCCCACAGTGCACATGCACCTCACATAGAGTTGCTATTTGACGGTATTTTTCATTAGGCTACTTGTCCTGTGTGAGTGCTTGTTCTGATTTATTATTGCCGAGTAATCACCTCTGTGAGCGGTTGACTTCTTTCCCTGCAAAGAAGACATGTTGGAGTCCCAACCCCTACTATTCCGAATGCGATCTTATTTGCAGATGGATTAATGGGGTAGTCACGTTACAATGAGGTGACTGGCTGGCGGGTGTTAATCCACTGTGCCTGGTGGATTATAAAAATCCTCATGAAAAGACGGAGTGTGGATACACACGGGGGAACGATGTGAGAGACACAAGATGACCATCTGGAGGCCCAGGAGAAGGCACCAGGCAGACCGTTCCTCGCGGCCCTCAGAAGGAGCCAGCCCGGCCAACACTTGGGTTTCGGAATGTCCAACCTCCACACTGTGGGACAATACATTTCCATTGTTGAAGCCACTCAGGTCATGTGACTGTTATGGCAGCCCTAGCAAACTACTACAACCTTGAAAATGACTTGACAATCCTGTTGAAATATTTCAGCATACAAAAACACTAAGTCATATAGGAGTTGAAATTTCTGGAGTGCCCTCAGTTCTGCAGCACACCAGAGAATTGCTCACCCTCTGCTTCAGCTGGAAGGGCGAGGTGCTGAAAGACCTGAACCTTGGGTGTGATGGCTGATTTTACATCAACGTGACTGGCCACCAGGTGTCCAGGTTAAATGTTATTTCTGGGTGTGTCTGTGAGGGGGTCTCCAGAGGAGATGAGCGTTGGACTCAGTGGACTCAGCAAAGCACTGTCGTCCCCAGTGTGGGCGGGGCCTCACCCCCCAAAGGCAGAGGAAGGGGGCATCACCCCTTTTCATGCCGGCTTCAGGGGCGGCATCTCCTGTCACCCTCACAGGACCTGGGTCTGGGGGTCGCACCACAGGCTCCCGGGGTTCTCAGGCCTTCAGACTCAGACTGAGTTCCACCACTGGTCTTCCTGGGTGTCCAGCTCCCAGATGGGAGACTATGGGACGCTCAACTCCTAATGGCACGAGCCAACTCCTCATAACAAATCTTTCTTTCTCTCTCTCAGTAATACAATGGGTGATACATGGGGAAAGTGTCACTATGCACTTCACCATTTCAAATATATCTCATGCTCATAATAGAAGTTTTATAACTACCTGCGAAGGTTATTTGCCAGTCAATTGCCAGTTGTCAATCTTCTCTCAATTACCCATGTATAAATTATTCAGAGCTGGTTAATCTCAGGCTGATTTCTTTTTCCCTTCCAGCACACATCTGATCTCACTCTCTGTTCCAACAATTGATATGTGCTTAGGGAAGGCTGACCAATTTGAATGTTAGCCTGAGCAAACACTCAAAGGGCATTCCCAAAGACAAATATGCACGGTCTTTGCACATTAGATATTTTGAGCTACTTAATGCTCATTTCCTTGATAAACAGAGTATAAATATCTTACACCATTATCACTTTAGGTTATAAATTCTTAATCGTCAGTCAGATGTTTTTCCCTCAGTTGTATGTGGTGTTCAGGACAGCATCACAGTGACAGCTGCTGTAGGTTGGCACACAAGGGCCAACTGTCCTGCCATCTTACCTACTTGGCTTAGGAGCCCTTACTCGGTTCCACTCTGAGCTCCTGAGAAGTCCTCACCGCCGGCGCCTGCCCGTGTCCGAGGCCTGTAGACTCCAGGGGCCCTTTCATGAGTCCACCTTCCATCTTCCTAGCCCTCATCTCTCATCCTCTGTGGATGACTAATTCAAGTCACACAGGACTCGAGCTCTTTCCTAAGTCTTTTGGAATTTGGACTCAGTGCAGGAATCCACTTTTGTCGGTGGGCGGAACTTCTCATGTGACTTCATGAGTCTGTGAGTGGTTTTCTGGCTTACGAACTGGGAAGCAGAAAGGGCAGATCAACAAATAAGAGAAAAAGGGAAGAAATGTTCACAAAAGGGAGACTTGCCGGCTTGTTTCACTTCGGAAGCCCTGTTGCAGTTCTGTCCTAGAGCGTGCTGAGATTTCTCCGTGTCCTTGTAAATTCTTCCTATTTGATGACATTTAGCTAATACAGAATTCACCTGGTCAATACCCCTTCTTTTACAGATGAGTATATGGAAGCCCAGGGAAGTCCCGTTGTGGGTCTGCGTTCACAAAGAATTAGTATCAGAACAGGGAAAGGATATATGCCCCCCAATTCCCAGGCAGTTTTTCGTTTTGAGATAATTATTCCATGCAGTCTCTATCTTTGAAAATAAAAGGTTTGGAAACTAATGCTAGGACATAGATGCCTCTCTCAAATAATTGTCATTCACTCGCAGCGCTGCCTACTATGCGCTGTCTGCGTTCCAGGCCCTGGGGACACAGCAGAGGACATGACAACGGAAGCCTGATCTCACAACACTTTCAGTGTAAAAACTGTTCTCTGTCACCAGCAGTGCTGAGATCCCTGGAAAGTTTCCGGTAGTGGGAACAGATTCGTACCAATGCCTCTCTTCTGATGGGCCTCCCCGAGACAAGGTTCGTGGATAGACGAGCTCGTCCCAGGAGGCAGCAGGTAGGGACGCGCAGAAATCAGGCGTTTTCGAGCACATTTATGGCATGTGCCCTGTGGCTCGGTCCCGTCTAACATGTCAGCACGCTGAGAAAGTGCAGAGAACCTGCGCTCCTCAGAGAAAACTGTGGCTGTAAACATGCACTTGCCTTCCTTCCCCTTCTTCTGTGGTTTTTGTCATGAATCTGTCCCTCATTGCTGTAGATGTCTGGGCACCCATCAGTTGGCATTTCTGTCTAGTATTTAGGATTCTTGGTATTTTGAAACTTTGCGTGGTACATTTGCAAGTACAGTCATTTCAACTCCTGAACCTTATCTTTACGGTCTCTAGTGATATGGCTGCAGGTACATATGCATCGCATATGTATAAAAAGGATTTAATAACTGGTAACTGAAAGAAAACGAGTGTATTCTGTTTCCCTTCAAATTTCACACACTTAATTCAAAGCCAAATGTTTGCCTCCCTGGCGACCACCTCCACCACCCTGCCTGTCTGTCCATCTGTGCCTCTGCCTCTGAACTCAGTGATTCCAGCGTGCTCCTTCCTCCGGAGCTGGAAGAGCCTCTCCAGCAGCGGTATTCCACTTCTGCTCATTGATAGTAGGGCAGGTTAAAGATACCGAATACTCCAGCTATGTGCTCGTCTTTCCTTTTGTGTCACTAGGACGTGGACCGCAGTGATGCTCTCCTGGCCAACAGGCCATGAAGAGAAATCTGCTGGGACAGGATCCTCTCCCTGGCAACGTGCCTTTGCCTAAGGAATGCCCCTTCTGCTCCCCTCCTGCTGTAGCTGTAGAACTAAAACACAGCGGGTCAGATTTCCTGCAGCCCCCTTCCCGGTCTCAGAGAAGGCCATTTAGTGTCCTGCCATTATGGAGCCACTTCACCCAATCCAGGTGCCACCTGCCTCCAGACCCCTTGTCATACAGCAAACATGAATGTCCATTTTAAACTCACGTTTATCTAGGTATTTTTATCCTTGAGACAAAGCCATGCCAACTGGTGTACACTTTATGTATACCCTTTTATGTTTAGCACTTTATATCTTCAAGTTCTTCACTGGTAACTTATTCCTAGATGGGACTTTTCAGATATCTAAGGTGGGGTTCTCCTCAGGTTAGCTTGAATCAGCTCCTGTCTGGGGGCACACAGCTGGCAAGGGGCAGTGCTGATTTTAAGCTCATAGCATCCTGGACATGTGGCTTCTCCTGGTCTGATTGGCCAGAAGCTGGTGATTTTCCACAATGTTATGCTTGCATGGGTACCTCTTTCACACAGTGCTGAAGCTGTGTTTATGTGAATGTTGGTTGATGAGCGACTTCATGATATATGATAGATAACTATGCCTGGCCCTGGTTTCCCTGTGGGGTGATGCTCTGAAGAGCTGACACCCTAAGGCAGCCTGTACTATTCCTAGATTATGTGAGAAACAGCAGGGCTTAGTAGTTATGTGCATGGATTTGAGTCAGAATATCGAGTTTATTCATTAGCAAGGGCCCAAGACAAGGCAGTAGTAGACATTCTGTTTGAAATCAGCTGTTCTTTAAAGCCTACTGTGAGATCTTATATCTGCTGTGCGAAACCATTTAAGAATCAGCATCTAGGTGACCCCTGAATAAAGCATCCATCGCCCAGCATCTTAGGCATAGTAGGTGCTTAGATGTGTTTAAATGAATGAAATGTGACAGCTAAAAATCACCTAAGCTTCCTTTCATTGAGATTAGTATTTAGTAAGTCAAGTTTCCTGAGGAGAAGATCCAATGGCAAATGAGAGCTGCCGGGTGACTGCAGGTACTAACCACGCCTTTCTGTCAGTTCCCACCTTCTATCACCTTCTGTCTCCTACTATCACAGGAATTATTGTCAGACACAATTTCTTCCGAAGCTTCAAAAATGTGATAGTGCTAGAGCTCTGACTGGGTTTCCAATCATATAAAACTGCAAAATGGCCCACGGTGTCATTTGTTTTAGATCTTAATTCCAGGAACTCAGTTTTCTTGCCATATTAACTTCTTATCGCGCACCCTGGCATGTTTCTTTAGTCTTGTCTCTTAAGCTGCGTTTTGTTTTTTTTTGTTTTTTTGTTTTTTGTTTTTTTTGGGGGGGCCACAGTTCCTTTCAGAGTCTTATTTGCTCAATGAGACACAAGAACCCAGTTCTTTCAAGGAAAAAACAAATTAAAAAGTTATTAAAGCATGTATCGCCTCTGGACAAGCCCCTCTGGATCCATTTGAGCTTATGACCATGGTGAATCTTCAGGAAGGCTTTTCTTTCACAAACCACTGAGCCCTTCCAGACCACATGCTGTTTGCTAATTAGGGGCTATATTATCTGTGATAGAAAACCAGGACTGAAGAAAACAGTGAAAGAGACTGACGCAGACAACCAGCTGTTGTTTTTCTGCCACTGTACCGGTCGGTCGACTTAAACTATGTTGCCATCGAAATTTATTTTGAGCCCAGACCTTTTCCTTGCAGTGATGTGATAGCAGACGGAACACTGCCATTCGTGCCATCGGGTCGTGTTGCCATAGCAACAGCTAACATCTGTGGGGCCTCATTATTTACAGTGTCCTTTTATAGTCTCTGTCTTGTTTAATTCCCACCGCATAACTGTGAAGTCAAAAATGTGGCCTCGTCTTATTGGTGCAACACATATGTGTGACCTTGTGGGATTGTCCAAGGTTCAGTGCTAGCTAGCGCTGGGACTCTCGGCTTCTAGACGGTCATTCATGACTGTCCTCATCATCGATGCTTATTTGGAAACCTATGGAAACTCCAACTGGGTCTGTCTTATTCTCCTATGTGAGCTGTGCTGGGGTTGCTAGTTGTGCGTGGAGTATCAGTCCCTTGAGTGACACAGGCAGTCCTCATCGTCCAACCACTTGGGACCGGGGCCATTGGTCTAGTGACCTGTTGACCACTGGGCCGGTTCAAGTAAACTGGCCAATTCAAACAGCTGTCCCTGCTGAGCTGCAGGAGCAGAAGGATCTCCTGACACGAGTCCCTACGAGAAATTCAACACAAGACAACGTGCTATTGTCGAGATTTCTGCCTTAGCTGCTGCCTTCTCACCACGGTTCAGTAGCTTTCGATTTGGACACTATTCAAGACCAAGTTGTACCTAGTGAAAGCACATCTAGAAACTTTTTAGAAATGACCCGTCTTGTGGTTTTGTTCCTCTATAGGAAAGTTTTTCAGTTGTATAAATCTCTGTGTTGCCTTGGAAGCCAAACCTGCTGGCCTGGCAGATCCCACTTCCTGGCAGCAGGGACACATATTTATAACCATTACTTCTGCTCCTTGTAGGCAGCCTGGGACGTTATTGATGGCTTTGTATTAGTTAACACTCACATGGCATCCTTGAGTTGTCCCTCGCGATACTGGCGAACAGTTTGGCATCCTCGTCTTTCATATAACACAGTCACCAATGGAGACAATGCAATTATTCTACTGAAAGTCTGGGGCCGATATTTTTAGCTCTCCTGTGGTTTCCTTCATGTTGATAGGAACGTAGAGAGACCACTGCTTTAACACTGCTCTCACCTTCTAGCGCTGCTTGAAATGTAACGACAAAGGACGTATTGTGGGCAATATGGGAAGATGCACTTAAAAGTACATTTATTCCTTGAGTGCTATATGCTTGGTGTCCTTTCTCCTTCCTGCCTTCTTCCCTCTTATTCTTCCTGGTATAGGCTCTGATGCTCGACAGAAGTTCAAAAGTGGCATTCATTCCAGATGAACCTTGGGTCAATTAAATTATCGTTGTTCCCAGTTTAAGATTATAAACTATATAAACTAAGGTGTGGCAAAGTGATTTAAAAAACAAAAATGCAAATAGCACTATTTCACCTTTTCTTACGGCAGAATAGTATTCCACTGTGTATATATGCACTACATCTTTATCCAATCATGTATCAAAGGACACTTCAGTTGTTTCCATGTCTTGACCACTGTAAATAAAGCTTCAGTGGACATCGGAACACATAGATCTTTACAGATAAATGTTTTCAGATTGTTTTGGTAGATGCCTAGGAGAGGGATTGCTGGATCTTATGGTAATTCTATTCTTATATTTTTTTAAGGAACCTCCATAGTATTTTCCATAGCAGCTGTACCAATTTACATTCCCACCAACAGTGTATGAGGGCTCCTTTTCCTTCACAGCCTCTCCAACACTTGTTATTATTTGCCTTGTTGATTAGACAGAAAAAGTCAAGAACCATATGATTTTGCTCATATAAAACTGAAGGCAACAAAGGAACAAGACAATCAAATAAAGAAACAAAAACTCATAGGCACAGACGACAGTTTAGTGGTTACCAGAGGGTAAGGAGGAGTGGTAGAATAGGGTAAAAGTGGGTCAAATATATAGTGATGGAAGGAGAACTGACTCTGGGTGGTGGACACATAATGCAATATAGAGATAATATATTATAGAATTGTACACTTGAAACCCATGTAGTTTTGTTGACCATTGTCACACAAAAAATTTTTCAATGAAAAAAGGAAAATGCTTCTCTCCCAATATACATGGCTTCGTTAATATTTCTAAGGTCTAGGATTTCTTTTTCTAGCTTTTCTCAATGATTTTTTTCATAAGCTTAGAACGTATGCTTTGGAAGAAATTATAAAAGATTACTGAAGATACTTGGGGCTGCTCTGAGAGAAGGGCTTGAGTTTGCAAAATTAAAGTAAAATAATGAGCATAGAATCAGTGTCCTGTATGTGTTGCTCGTAGAGACATAGTTACAATGACCTTCTCTCAGTTTCTGGAACATGCTTGGCTCATTCTCATTGGCACACCTTAGTACTTTCCAGCCATACTTGGATTTTCCCTGCCCAGTAACTTTTTGTGAATGACTCCTTCTCAAACATCAGGGCTCAGCTCAAAACTCATGTACTCAGAGAAGCCTTCCCTGATCACTTCAACACAGGTCCCTCTGTTACTCTCTGTCACCATAGTCCATGTGTCTCTCATAGCGATTATTTGTATTTTTACTTGATTTTGTCTTTTTTCACCCCTGAAATGAATCTTCATGAGTTTAGAGACTTTGTTTATTTTGTTTCCATTTTACTCTCAGCCACTAACGTGGGGACTGGCCCACTGCAGCCACCCAATACATATGTGCTGAATGAATGCAGTGTTTCCTCACAGTGCTTCTGGAATACTGGCCTTGCTAGTAGGGAACTGAGTTGGGGAACATACACACAAGTGTGAAACCTGGTCGCCGCTGACTGCTTGGTAGTTTTGTCAGGGCTTATAGAGGTGATCAACAAACAAGAAATTGCTTTGGGTACAAAGTATACAATTGGATGAGTTCTGATATAGGTATAGAGACCCGAGTCCTCACCCCCATCCAGACAACGAACATCACAACCACCCACATGCTGCCACCATCACTCCCTCTACCAGGCCTTCCCCACCATCAGCAGACAAACACTGCTATGTGTTCTGTCACTAAAGATTAGTGTTCATTTCTAGAATTTCATTTAAATGGGATCATAGAGTTTGTAAGGTTTTCTGGCCTGCTATTTATCTCAACATAATTATTTTGAAATCCATCCATGTTGTTGCAGATGTCAATATTTTGTTCATATTTGTTGCGTGAATAATATTCCATACCACAATTTCTTTATCCATTTATCGTTGATGGAGATTTAGTTTGTTTCCAACCCCAGTAGATGTGTGTTTGGATTGTTACATCATCTTATTGGTTTTTTTTTTTATCATTATCCAATGACCCTCTTTATCCCAGGTAATATTCTTTGTTCTGAAACCTATTGGTCTGATATAGACCCTCCAGTTTTGTATTGATTAAGGTAGAAATGGTATGTTTTCCCATTTTTTTACTGTTAACCAATTTGTGTATTTATATTTAAGTACATTTAAAATAGTACTTCCATCTCCAGCCAATTATAGGGTATATTTACCCCTCTGCCAAAAACAACTAGAAAATTGGATAAGGTACGTGGAACAACTGTGTCCAGCATTGAACACTGGGCAGTGCAGGGCATCAACCCTAAGAAAGTGGAAACCTAGAGAAGTGAGTCCTGAATTGGAGCAGCTTCCTGTATGGAGAGTGCTTCTGGTAGCAGGAGAGAAAGAGAGAGCCAAGGCAGATAGCCTGAGTTGAGGAAATGGAGCTGAAGTCTAAAGGGGCCAACTGAGAGATTAATGGACTGATGAATTTTTGATGATATAGAAATAGACACTCTTTAAATTTAAACAAAGGGTAAAATTTAAATAAATAAGCAGTACATCACTAAGATGTGGGATAATTTTAAGTGGCCTAATGTATGTGTAATGGTGTTCTTAAAGGAGAATGGGGAGAAAGAACAATAGAAAAAATATATAGTTGAAGATTAATGGCTAAATTTTTCAAAATTTGATGAAAATTCTAAACAGACCTAAGAATCATAGCAAACCCCAAGTACAGGATAGATAAAGAAAAGTACACCAAGTCACATCAAAATCAAATTTCAGGAAGCCAGTGATAAAGAGGATATCTTATTAGCAGTCTGAGAAAAAAACACATTATGTATTATACAAAGGAGCAAAGATAAGAATGGCAGAAGAGTTCTCATAAAAAACAAAGCAAGACAAGATAGTGGAGCAACATTTTACAAGTACTTAGGGAAAAAATCTGACAATCTAGAATTCTGTACAAAACAGGAATACCTTTCAATAGTGAAGATGAAATAAAGAATCCCGAGGCATAAATATTCAAAAAGCATTCATCAACAGCAGACCTGCCCTAGAAGAAACGTCAGAGTAAATCCTAGAGGCAGAAGGGGAAGTGATAGCATAGAAATCCAGTTCTTCACAGAACAATGAGGAGCAATGGAAACAGGAAATTTGTATGTAAGCAGATAAAATTTATTTTCCTATTTTTAAAGTTTTTAAAAGGATGACTGATTAAAGCAAAAATAATAACAACATATAGTATGGTTTACAACACATGGGGAAGTAAGATGTGGAAAGGAGATATACTACTGTATTTTATTTTTTTAATGATATACTTGAAGTGGCATAATATTACTTAAGGATAGATTTAGTGTATTAAATATATACTAAACTGTATACTATACTACAACTCCAAAACCACAACTGAAAGGTTATTTTTAAATCACCAGAAGAGATAATGGACTTATAAAAAGCGTACATGATCCAAAAAAAAAAACAAAAAAAAAACAAAAAAAAAAACAAAACAAAACAAAAAAAAAACAAGGAGTAAAAGAGAAAGAAAATGAATAAATAACAGATGTTACAAATAGTAAGGTGGTATATTGAAACCAAACTTTGTCAATAATCACAGTAAATGTAAATGGTCAAAACATCCCAATTAAAAGGCAGAGATTGTCAGATTGGATTTTAAAAAAAAAGTAAAATTCAGCTGTATGCTGCCTCTAGCTATCTAGCTACAATATTCCTTTACATCTTTAAATTGTCCCAAACAAAAGAACTAACTATAACAGCACACACACACACACACACACACACACACACTACTACCAACACCAACACCACATTAGAATTGTGCAAGTGGCTCAGTACAAAATTTGAGCACAATTTTGTAAAAATAGCTTAAAATAGTAAGCATGGGATCAGGACACATTTGGACTGTGTCCTGCTCTCTGATCTTTAACCCCTCATTCCTTCTGAATACACCTTTCAGTCTAGTTAATTTATATCCAACTGCTCTATTTTCCCTTTACCTATACTTATCAGTTCTTTGTGCCTTTGTATATACTCTTCCCCCTCTCTGTATGTCTACATCTGGATAAATTGCACTCATCCTTTAAGATCTGGGTTAGATGGCACCTCCTCTGTGAACACTTTCTGACTTCCCCAAGGTATTGGACTTACCCTTACACTTACTTCATGATATATGGTGGTACTTTAAACATAGTATTCTCTTTTATCCCTTCATACGATTCTTGAGTCAGATAATACTATTTTTTTCTAACATGAAAGAAACGTGGATGAGAAATTTGATGAATTGTGCAAAGCCACACGTGTAACATATGGCAGAATCGAAATTGAATGTCCGATTTGTCATTTAGTATAACACAGCAGCCTTATAAGAATGGACAAGGATATATGTGGTCACAATCTTCTTCCTCATTGAGTTAGTTATACGTTAAATGAGCTAATGGAAATCCTCTCTGAGCTTCTTATAAAGCTGATGGTGGGTGTAGAAACAATGCATGCTCAGACAGTCTGCCTTAAATCAGACTAAATGAGATAATATGTGTCAGTGTACACAAACACTATAATGCGAGTTACGTGCTTTTACTAGCAAAGGAGACTCACTGCTTAAAGTCCTGTGTCCTCTATCACCTTCTCCTTATATCTAGGTGGGAAAAAGCAGTTATAATCATGGAGTTACAAGTGACTTCATTAGCCAGAAGCATTGTAGGGGAACTGAATTAACAGACACCTTAGCTTTTCACGAGAAATGGTGTCGCTGAACTCCTGAGTTGTATAGAACCCATCAAAAATGGATTCATCAGACCCTTTCTCTTCTTATCATGAGTGACAATGTTCCAGTAGAATATTTGCCCTCCACCTGGTGTCTGTCATCTCATGTAAGATCATATCTGTGATAGTTTTTTCCATTACAATAGGTTTGATACAGTTTGCTGAGGTTTAAATGCAGGTATTCCAGAAGCCTCAGAAAACAGCTGGTGAGGAAAGCGAGGCATGAGCAGGCTAGTACTAGGACACAAAACTTGATACAGGATCGGTCTTTCCAAAGATCTGACAAGCAGGCCAAGTCACAATTTCTAACCGGCAAGCTTCTATCCAATTTGGGTTAGTGTAGGTCTTCCAAGGGGAATAACGAGATTGGTAAGACAGGCCCACAGAACATTCTAGACACAGATGATGTGCTTCACATCCATCGCATCATCTTCATTTGACTCCAAGTCCCATTGACCATTTTGTGATGGACCAGTTTCCCAGCCACATGTTGGTGGAATGAATGCAGGAGCCTAGCCAACAACCAGAAACATGGAGAGAGGCTCTAACGTGACCAGAAGTTCATTTCCAGACATATCATAGACTTTCATGTAAAAGCCTACCTTCTTGTTAGTTTGAGCTCTTCACTTTTGGACAGTTTTCATTCTATTGGGTTGAATGGAGCAGAAACTGCCACATAAAGGACTTAAGTAACTACTAGCGAGTATAGTAGGGAGAGGACATAGTCAACAATTGGTCGTGTTATTTAATTATTTCTGTTTTATGGTTAAAAAATAACATAAGTTCTAGTCAAATGTTCATGTAAAAAGAGTCTGTCTGGCTATCATCTTTCAAACCAACTGACAATGAAATGGAGGAAAGGAAAAAAATAAAAGTAAATGATGTTTTTCATGAAATAGAAAATAGAAATAATGCTGAGTCATAACAAAGAAAAGGACAAAATTGCTTTGAACATTAAACCTGGACAGAGGCTGACAACGTGATCATGTTTACAACTATTTCAGATCAATTATTCAGAGTTCTCCGAAAGTCTCCTTCTCATCTTTAGGATGGAATTTCTTTCATTGAACATCAGAGTATTAGTTCTACTCTGCCTTCCTCACCACTTGTCCTCCAAACACCACCGTGGCGGGAATCAGAATGTCCACGCGATAGAGTGCCGATTGAAAGTGGGTGGCAATCAGTCTAAATCACAAGAGGGGCTTTTAACAAATCGGGTTTCATTCTGAGCAAGGCCAAATGCAGATATATCATGGAGCAGATTATTCCTGGAAACGTGGACTGAAAAACAGACTGACATCCAAGATGCTGATCCAACTCACACTCCCAGCAATTCCCTGACACTGTTCTTCTAAAATTATCTGGTCCAGAAAAAAAAGTGCCCACGTTTAAAAATGGTAAAGCCACAGGATGAGCCCCACTTCCTCCTTGGAAAATTGTCCTCCTCAATCTGAGTTTTAGTGCCAGGTTTTTGTTCTGATTCTGAAGCCATTGATCCCTCCAGTTTGGAAGCAAATAAATTCTAGTATTTCAGCTGGAACAATGGACATGGATGGAATGGGTTGGGGAGCCACTTCCGCCTGAGTTTTAGGCTCTGGAAAAGAGCCTTTGCTTCTGCAGAGGAGAAAGTAAGTATGTTTGTCTTTAAATCCAGCCATTTTCCCCAAACACCTTTCTGCAATGGTGGCAGCACTTATGAAACAGTTCTGTTTATTTAATTCTAGAACACATTTTTTTTTTTTCTCCTAGAAACAACTGACACAATGTAAAGGCAATCATAATATACACAAAAAGCCACATGATGCAGTAAACCAGCTGAGCGCTCTTTTGGCTTCTGTCATACTTTACTTTTTCCGAAGCCTGTGTTGAGTAATATAGGTGGAGGCATTATGAGTTTTTCAATATCTCACTTATATATTTAGATTTCTTAATTAAAGCTTAATGTGTATTTTGTTTAATACATGCCGCCTCTAATAGTTTTTTTGGGGAAAAGCCCCTAGGTCAAGGTGTTATACTTATCTGCTTGTTCTCCTTTAAAGCTGGACAAATTACGGTTCTGAAATGAATTGATATAACAGCAAATCAACAGGGTAAAGAATAATTTTGATCATTTCTTCTTGGCATTGCAATTACATCCAGTACACTTGACGATGAAATAAACAAATAGTTCAAACAAAGCCATTAATTTTCTTCCTATCCACACAATTTTAATTGGAAACGTTTAATTAGACATGGCTAAAATTTCTCAAGAAGATTTCAGAGTGCATATTTAAGCTACTTGTATATAAGGAAATGTATTTTTCATCCCTATGTACAGTAAATAGCTGCCATTGTCGTAGGTATTTCATGGAGAACATTCTTGTCAAAATTATCTTTGATCACAAAATTTATTGGGAAACAAAGTTGTCTCAGGCTTTATTAGTTATTAAGTTTTTGCTGTTTTAATTGTTATAATAAATAAGATGCCTTTTAAATATATTCATTGCATTTTATATGATGTCATATTTTTATGGCAAGCAATAAATGTGTTTGATGTTCCTGATACTATTTCACCACTGGGTTTTTTATAAAACTTTTATTATCATGAGCATTTCTGGCATGAATTAAAATGACATGCAAATCTGCAAGCTCATTTAGTTGAAGCAAAATTGCTAAATTGTTGAATTCATAAGCCTTTAAACTTTGGGGCACACTTTTCATTTTCAAATAAATTTGATAGAATACAACCAATTGTTTGTTTTAAGTAGTTCTCTTTCATTTTTATTATTCCACAACATTTCTGAGTAAGAAACATGCAAACATAATAGTTTCTCAACTAAATGTTTAAAGTAACAAGCAATATTATTCTCACCAGTTATTTGAATTATCTTTGTTTGAAGATACTCTACCATGATTCCTAGCTAAAAAACAACAACAACAATAACAAAAAAACACTTTATATTACCTAATTATTCCTACCAGGTAAGGTCCCTATATGACGCACAATACTTACTAACAAATTTTTAAATATTGTTATTTGGGGTGTCTATGTTTCTAATTATACCTAATCATAAAGGTGGAATGTAAATTTCCTCTTGAATAATTACATATGGACACTGTTCTTATTTTCAAAGTCTTAGAACAGATGCTTGTTTTTAACGAGAGAAGTTATTTGAGCATTTGGCAGGTGCAGCTAGCTAAAATTTGAATTCATGCAATTTGATTTTAATTTTTTTTGTAAATTCTTAGTTATTTGAACAAATTCCAATTTTTTTATAATAAGTCAACTTTTTCTGAACTTACCAAAGTATCCACATAATTGTTTAACAGATGAATACTTCAGAAACATACAGCAAACAGAATTTTGTGCAATTCCATATAATTCCACCCAAAAGACACAAAACTTTAAAGAGTTCGTGTATTTCTCCAGATTTCTACTGTATTCATCTTTTAATTTTTAATAAGAGTAGTGCCATGGATATTGGTTATTCTTACTGTGAGGAAAGTCAGCTCTGTTCTCTAATTTTGACTCTTCAATGTATCCTGTGGATACAGTGGAAGAAAGTCTTGATCTGTGAAACGTATCTTGAAATGTGTGGGGTCATTGAGGAACCTAATTTGCCTTTCTCTCTGCATGCTTGTTGATATCTGCCTTAAAGTTTGTCCTGGCTTTTTGTTTACCGACTGTACTGTGTCAGGTTAATTGTGTTATAAACAGAATAAGACTGTCGTTAGACATTTAGATACCCCACATTTGTAATTATTAGTGCCATATAAAATTAATGACTACAAACAAAGTGCCAAGGTTTTATAGGCATTTCTGCATTCACCTAAAATATTCTATGGAGTATTATTTTTACCCTCATGTTACACTAAGGAATCAAAGGAAAAGAGATTAAATAATTTGCTCAGTGCAATACTTGTAATTAGACGAGGAGCCAAGATTTGAAAAGTAGCAGGTACAGTCTCACCAATCCATATTCTCAACTGCTCTGCTCCATGTTGCCCTATAAAGCAATCCTTTTCACAATAATTGAGCTCTGCGGAACTTACTAGGTAAATGAATCTTGTATACATATGCATTACCTTCCACCTCCTTGTGTAAAGCACGTGGTTCAACTTCAGGCCTAGAAGCACAACAGTTTACTTAAGTCTTGACACTTTGGGGATCCTTGCTAATGATTACCCCGCACTCTTTAAAATTCATTCAGTAAATGTAAACAGTAATGACTGACTAAGTCTTTCCCAAAATGTGTCCCATGAATATTGCGTGACGATACACTAGATGTTATTTACACAAAAGTTATTTGCAGAGAGGAAACCTTATAAGAAAATATACATTGTGAGTCTCTAAAAAGGGGTTCAAATATGCTTATTTTTATTTTTGCTTTTGAAATACTTTAATTCATAACCCCTTTCCTTTTCAGAACATTTCTAGGTATACGATTTTGTGAAAAAGATTTGGGAAAAATACTTGTTTGCTCTATAATCACTAGAGGACACAAATTTAGAGTCAGAATAGCATAATATAGATTCAAAACACTGCTTCATACTTTTTATATATTTTAATTTATTTAGTTTGAGTTTTAGCATTTGTAAAATGAGAATAGTAATATATATTCCATAAAATTTTGTGAAGATTAAAATAGGTGATATGTATGTGGCAGATTTTACAGAGTACTGCAAATTATTTGGTACTCTTTCCATTAAAAGGTAGGGTCTCTTGGGTCTTGGCTAGTTTGCAATGCATTAAGCAATAAGGTATGGTATAAATTATGATATTTCCTTTAATAAGGCTGGCAGCTTTGACTTGCTGTTGTGAAAGCAAGTCATCAAGTGTAAAGTACTATGATACCAGCATGCTTTTTGGAGGCCTGTGCCATGTGAAGAGGCTCTGGAGCATGACGAGACATGTAGGGGAGGGAGATAGAGAAGCCATGGTACATCCATGTACTACATCAGTAAGTGAAGAAACCACCTTGGAAGTGGATCCCACAGACCGAACTACTCAAAGTGAAGCCATGTGGATTAAAACTGAACTGTGCAGAGAAGTGATGTCAACAGTAAAAGCAGTGTATGGACCTCCTCAAAACCCGGGTAATCGTGCATAAACACACTGAGGACCAGCAGAAACTGTCACAATGAGCTCTGGAAATTAACCAAGGGTTTAGAGTAATCTTAGGAGCATTCCCTCAAGAAGAGTGGACGAATCTTAGCAATAACAGTGAGCTTTATAGCATCTTAGCTTGTCCTACTCTTGTCACTCACGGCCCTGCGCCATGATACCTCTGAAAATGAGAAGCCTTGCATTTACTGTAGTCAGGAGAAAGAGCAGCATAGGACAGAATCTAGAATGCCAACATATGCATAATGGGACTCCCGGAAGGAGATGAAAGAAAGAAAAGGCAGAAAGACTATATGAAGAATAATATCTAAAAATTTCCTGAATTGATGAACAACCTTAATCTACCCAATAGGAACTTGTTGAATTCCAAATAGGTTAAGTTCAAGGAGATGCACACCGAACCACATCATAATCAAACTGTTAAAAGCCATAAACAAAGAGAAACCTGAGAGCAGCAAGAAAGAGTGACAAGAAGACTAACAGCCGACTTCTCCTCAGAAACTACAGAGGCCAGAAGACAGTGGGATGATATACTCAAGTGCTGAAGAAAAAGGTTGTGAGCAAAAAAATTGTGTATCTGGCAAATAAAACAAAGACAGTCCTTCTAAAATGAAGGAGAAATTAGGGCATTCTCAAACTAACAAAAACAGAAATAATTTATTGATAACAGACATGCCATACAACACATAATTAATGGAATCCTTCAAGATAAATTGAAAAGAGCCCAGACAGTAACTTGAATCCACATGAAAATATAAAGAGCAACAATAAAGGTCGCTAAATAGATAAATATAAGGGACAGGAAAATGTATATTTGTTTGTAATATTTCTATTCTATTGTATTTGGAAGATAATTTCATAAAGCAATAAATGTAAAACTGTTGATGGGCTTACGGTGTATCAAATGTAACTTGTATGATAAAGTGGGACAAAGGAGGGGGGGTAGAATGAAGCTATGTAGGAATAAAGTTTTATACGCTATCAAAATTAAGTTGGTAATAATCCAAATAAGACAGTTAGGAGTTAAGATGTTAATTTTAACTGTCAGGGCAGCTACTACAAAAATAACTCAAATATATATAGTAAAAAAAAATAAGGATAATGAAATGATAAACAGGAAGTATCTATTCAATATAAAAGAAAAGTCATAAAACATAGAGGGGGAACAAACACATAAGACATATAAAAAATAAACAGGAAAATCCGACCTTTTCAGTTGTATCATAAAATTTAAATGGACTAAACATTCCGATCCAAAGGCAGATTGGAAGAATAATTTTTAAAAGATCCCAACTACATACTGTCAAAAAGAAAAACACTTTAGATTAAAAGATACAAATAATTTGAAAGTAAAAAGATGGGAGAATATGTAATGCAAATGCGTCCACAAAGCAGAGCTGAAGTAACTATATTAATATAATAAATATTAATGTTATGACATAACTATATATAATTGTATGACAAAATATTGCTAGAAACAAAGGATGACATTTTATAATGATAAAAGAGTAAATCCTTCAAGAAGACATAACAACTGAAACACATATATGTACCTAACAACAGAGGCACCAAAATACATGAAGCAAAAGCTCACTGAAATGAAGAAAGAAATACACACATTGACAATAACGGATGGAGAGTTCAATATCTACATTTAATAATGGATAGAACAACTATGCAGAAGATTCGCAAGAAAATAAAAGACTTGAACAACATTATAAGCCAAGTAAATCTAACAGACATCTATAGAACACACCACCCAATAACAGAATACGCATATCTCTCGAGTACATACAGAACATTCTCCAGGGTAGACCATATATCAAACCATAAAATAACTCAATACATTTAAATAATTGATGTCATACAAAGAATATTCTCTGACTATTATATAAACCAATAACAAGAGAAAATTATGAAAATTCACAAATAGTTGGAAATTAACACACTCCTAAATAGCCAGCAAGTCAAAGAAGAAATCATAGGAAAATTCGAACATATTTTGAGATGGATGAAAATGAAAGCACATATACCAAAACTAATGGGATGGAACCAACACAGCACTTAAGGGTAAATAAATGCCTGTATTAAAGAAGAAAAAAAATCTCCAATCAATAACCTAAACTTCCACCTTAAGAAACTACCTATAGACATCTTTATGGCAAAAAATTAGATAGCCTGGATGAAATGGACAAATTCTTAGGAAAATGCAAACTAATGAAGCTGACTCAAGATTAAATAGAATATTTGAATAAGTCTATAAAATGAAAAAAAAGTAATAAAAAAGAAATCCCACAAAGAAAAGCCCAGGCCCAGATGGCTTCACTGGTGAATTCTATCAGAGTCAAGAAGAATTATAATCAATCCTTCACAAACCCTCCAAGAAGTAGAAATGGAAGCAAAACTTACCAACTCATGACCTGAGGCTGGTCGTACTCTGACACCAAAATCAGACAAAGACATTACAATGGTCTGAAGAAAACTACAGACCACTATTTCTTATGAATTCAGATATAAATGTTCTCAAAAATAAACTAGAATCGAACTGTCTCTGAGAGGCCTTCTGAATTCTTGAGCCACAAAATCATGGATACATAATTTTTATACTATTATACGTAGGATTATTGTAGAACAGTGACATATATATATATATATGTGTGTGTATATATATATATATATATGAATGAATGAATATATGTATAGATAGATAGATAGAGATGTATATAAAGCAATTAGTCGATCTAAAAATAGGTACTCAGTAAGCGACACCTAATAATGGTCATCATCTGCTTTTGATTTAACCCCAAATTTTGTTCATTTCTTACAGAAATTGAACATTATTAAAGATTGGACTAATTGGAGGAATATTTAATTTATTGTTTTTATTTATAAGTGATGGGAATTGAGCTTAAAATACACTATGTGAGTTGGTTAAAGTCACCCCCCTCGCACATCATGGAGTCTGGGTTTCAATCCAAATATTTGATATACTTCTTTCATAGGTGAATGTTAGGTGGCTACAGAACCATTCCCTCATTTGTCTCAGACACAGGAAAATGCAACACTTCCATAAAATGGTATGGGTATCGTACATAAAACAATGGGCAGACTTTTTAAAATTTTATAAACTAGAAAAGAAAAATATAGATAGAAAATTCAAATATATTATTTTTTAAGGTGAAAATAATTCCCTGAGTGAGAACCAATCTATAATCCCTAGAGTATCCGACAGAGTGTGATTTGATAGCATCTGCAAAATCTTAGTTAAAATTTTGACTAACCACTGGTCGTTATTTTGGTTGAGGCCGTAATTACAACATGAGTGCTCAGAACTCTCAGTCAAGAAAAGAATTCCTTGACTGGCTGACATGGAATTGGCAATTTTCCTTTGTAAAAAACTCAGCCTTATGAAAGGAAACTTAGGTTTCCCATCTTTTTAATAATGTATATTGTTGGAAAAAAGGAAACAAACAAAGGCCTTGAATGAGGAAGGTTGTAACTTACTCTTTCGTGCATGCATCCATCCATTCATTTATTTACAAAAATATTTACTGAATATCTCTTCTACGTCTGGTGTTCTTGAGATAAGTGAACAAAACAGCCCAGTTTTCTTTCCTTTTTCTTTTGGGGACAGCAAACCAATAAAAGATCACCGTGGCAGCTCTTTGAAAAACAGATTGGCAGGTAGTCAGGATGGAAGAAAACAAGTCAGGCAGCCATTGTAGTTGGGCAAGTGAGAGGTGACGGCGGACTGACCCCGAATGACGTCAGTGAGATGGAAGGAAGTAAATAAAATTGAGATATGTTTGGAGGCTAAACACAATTGTGTATTGTAATTATGGTTATTTTGTATTATTCAGTGATAACTGTTTAAAATAGGTTCAATCCTCATTTCTATTAAAGACAAATTTCATTTGTACTCATCATTTATTTCCTTTTGACAATTTTAGTGAATATAAAAAATCAATGAGTTTACTGAATAAGCATCAAAGATTTTGTTTAATGTGAATTTAATGGAACTTACTTTGTAGGGTTTTTAACTTCCCAGCCACAGATTACAAAAATGGAGAAAAAAATCTCAGATTTGGAAAATTTCTTGATGTAGATAACTTTTGTTCTCAGTCTTAGCCATAAGCACGACTGGCTGAAGATTTTACAATATATTGCAAAGTAATGGAAGTGGAGTCAATATCGTTGGAGGTTTTGTTTTGTTCACTGGATTGCAAGTCCCTTGACTAGACTGACCAAATCAGATTTATAGTGTAATCCTAGGGTATTATTAGGTTGGTGCAAAAGTAATTGTCATTTAAAAGATTAAAAACAATTGCAAAAACCGCAGTTACATTTGCACCAATCTAATAATACCCATGGTACCAAGGAAAGCTACCTTGTAGAGCCTGAAAAATTATTGATAGACTGAGTTTATATTATTTAATTTTATGTGTATTATAGATGACAAATGTAACTACTTTAAAACTAAGACATAAATACATGTTCCCATAAGGTTATAGGATCATTTTTCCTTTGTTTTTGCACCTACTACATGAGATTATCAGAGAATGAAAACAAGACGAAATATATTCCAATAAGAAAACTAACATTTTTAGAAGTAAACTTTAATTGTTGCTTCCAGCTTATCAGTATTGAAGACCTATAAATTGTCTAGTTCCACACAGAGCACAATGAATAAAAAGAACAAACTTTCCAATTTATCAGAAAAAGACGCATTCAGAATGCCATGTGTGAAGCATGCGCTCAGCTCAAACCCCACGCGAGCTTTCCCTCCGCTTCTGTAATACCACATAAGTTCTGCTATATGTCTTGATTTACCATGAAACTTAAGTGTCACATTTTAGGCAAATAAAATTATTAAAATTTGACAGCTGGCAAATTATGCTAACATCTGGTAACAAATCATTCTTGACAGTCAATAGTACACTTCTTATTGCATAGCTATTAATATTATAAAGAGCAAAATGCAAAAATGATAGCACTTGACTAACATATTCCCTGAAGTGATAGAAGGAAGCCACTGTTTATCTTAATGTGTAAGAAATGTCAACTTTTCACATCTGAGATTTGAAGTAGATCGGAACCGAATAACTATAAACGTGGATGGCATCATGCAGTGCCACAAGCTAAAAAGCAAAATGAAAATTTCTGAATTTGGAATGCCATGATTATATATTTACAGGATGTGGGGCGAATAGATAAAATCCTGAAAAGGGATTGTGGGCAATTATAATAACAATAAAATGTCTACACACTTAACCATCACTCACCTGGAACCATATCGCTTTTTTGGTTAAGTTGACTAGTAATTTCAGGGTGGAAGTTCTAATTGTCGCTTTAATAGCAAGCACCCCCCCAGACTCTAGCCAGTAGTTAATTAATAGCTGACTCAGATGCCTGGTCTTGGTATACGGATGTCATTTACCTTCACTGATCTTTGTAAAGGGGGAAGGGAATTTTACTTTCATTTTTCAGTCCTGCAGTGATGGTTTAAGCCACTGTCATCCTTAAGTCACTTCCATTCACTTACAAGTGTTACCAAAATAAGCATAAAATACATAAAAACAAAATTGTAACAAGAAAATAAATTGCGTCCATAATGATGACAGCTGATTAAGGACATGGATATCTGATGGTGGCCCCAGCTTGGTGTTGCGGAAATCAGTGTCCCCATGTGAGCACTATTTCCATCCTGTAAAATGAGAAGGTTGGAGAGTATAATTGCTGCAGTCATTTCTATAATAGCTCTGAAAACTCATCTGTTCTTAACTTGGACCATCCCACTGAATTTAGACAAATTAGTCAACCATGAACTAATTGATTTAACTGGTTAAATAATGAAATATATGTATGTCATTTATATTTGTGTGGGTGTGCATGTGTCCATCACCAATATCATATAATTAAACAAAAACATTGGCATCTCTGTGTTTTAATGTAAATGAATATTTTAAGACAAATATACAGTACCAAAGATAATACAAATTAAGATAAGCGTTTTCTATCTTTATGAGAAATAACAAATAGAGAATAATATTTTTAAAATGATACCTAAACTACTACTTTATACATAGATATCTTTTAGGGAGCGCCTATGGTTTGTGTTATGGTTGTATGTGAGGTTGTAGAGTGGAGTAGTCTGCAAAGAATTGAAGGCTGAGAATTCATTTGCTTTACCCTATTCGTAGGTAATTTGTGGATGGCTTTACATTTGTCTAATACCCATGCCTCAGTTCACTTTTACATGCGTGAAGTGTCATTTGAAGTATACACTGGGCTCTTAATACCGTGTTTCCCGAAAGTAAGACTGGGTCTTATATTAATTTTTGCTCCAAAAGACACATTAAAGAGTATTTTCAGGGGATGTCTTATTTTTTCATGTACAACAATCTACATTTATTCCAATACAGTCATGTCGTCTTCTGGAACATTCTCATAACGTACTAAATGTGTCCATCTGACTGGCGATCTTAACTGGGGCTTATTTTCAGGGCAGGTCTTCTTTTTGGGGAAACATGGTAAAATTCTCTAGGTCTTATCTTTTAAATGATTCAAAGATTCGTATTTTAAACTTGAATACCAGAGTAACCCATACATTTTCATAGTCTCCATGCTCAAATCAAACTATTCTAAGCCATAACTGCTGTATTGCAACAGATACATGCGTGCTTTTAGGAAATGCTGTATTGAAAATATTGGAGTTTCACTTTTTCCAATTTTAGCAAGAGCTGTTCATTGGAGAGAAAAATGTCATTTTATTAGTGGTAGTTTTTCATTGTTTATACTTGTAATTGTTTTTCTTTTTGGAAAATTTAAGAAAGCTCTGCAGAAGACGGATTGAAAGGCAATACACTGCTGTGTGTTTGCATGCTAGATTAAAGACAGTGACTCTTCAGAGCTGGCCAAACACACGCTGGTCCTTATGTGAAACAGCAAACGAAGAAACACCTATTCAAGCTAATCTAAAAAAAGTCAGTAAGAAAGGTGAGAGTTTGGAGTGTTTGCCCCAAGACTCCTGCTTGCACCTTCCCCGGTTGGCCAGGTGGGAACCCCGCTGAGATTCCTGCAGCTGCTATCCCGGGGCTCCCCCTCCTTCTAGCGACCAGCTGAGGGCTCTCTTCCTGGGACAAGCAGAATGGCATTTCTCATCCTGCCCCCAGGGGCCTGTTGCTAAGATTAAGGCCCAGGGATTTCAAGTCAGGTGGGGGCTCCCTTCTTCTACCCACTCCCACTTATGGATGAAGGCTCTCCCCTGGGTGCGCGGCTTCCAGTGAAGCCCAGTGGCCTGTGAGGCGGGGACCCATGTCAGAGCAAGCCAAAATGACTTCAGCTGTGGCTGCCCAATATGACACCCTAAACACTGTCCAGGTCATTGAAGGCAAGTAATGATTGAGAAGCTGTCACAACCAAGACGAGCCTAAGGAGACATGGCGACTGAATGGAACGTGGTATCCTGGGGGGGACCCTAGCCCAGGAAAAGGTCATTAGGTAATAACTAAGGAACTCTAGAGAAAGTGGGGGCGTCAGTTAATTGTCCTGTGTCAGTACTGGGTCATTACTAACCCAATGTGCCATTGGGTTAGTAATGACCTAACTCAATGGGTCATTAATTGTGACAAATATGCCATACTGATGTAAGCTATGGACAACCAGAGCGTCTGAGTGTGAGGTACAGGGGGGCTCTCTGTGCCACCTTCAGAATTTGTCTACAGACCTTAGACTGTTCTAAGGTACACATTTCACTTTGACAAGAAGTGAGGAAGTGAGTCTTCAGTGTGTTGGTGTCTGTGGAGAAGGCGCTCCAGTGTGGAGGGTGGCTTCGCCCGGCTGCGGTGGACATGTGTCCGCCGTGCCTCAGGCACGATGGGGAGGGAAGCGGAGAGGGATGAACACGGGCAAAGTGCTGTTAGAAGGAGTTAGAGAGGTGACAGAGGACAGCAGGACACAGGTCATTTTGCGATTTAGAGGTCATTTCAAGGACTTGGGGTTTATTGTGACTGAAATAGGGAGTCATTGGTGTGTTATGAAGGGGTTACTGGCTGTGGAATGAACTGCAGAGATGTAAGGGCAGAAGCGTGAGTGCAGACGCTGGTTACAGAACTCCGGGGTGGTGGGGGGAGCTGATATATTCAGCAATGGAGCTGTGAGAATTATTTGACTCTGGATATGTTCTGACATGGAGCCAGCAGAATATCCTCACTGGTTGTGAGTTGTGAGGAAAGGAGGTATTTCAAGAATAACTCTGAATTTGGGAGGTATCGACAAGGATAAAATTGTCATTAGTTGTGATGCGTGAGAGAAAGTTTGGGGGGAAAGACTGGACTTGCAGATTTGGCTTGTTTGGTTGAGGTGTATATATCAGTATCTAAGTAAGAGATGTCAAGTAAGCAGAGGGGGAGATAAAATCTGGAATTCTGTAGTGAAACCCAGACTACAGATACAAATTTGTGAATAATGAACATGTAGATAGTGTTTAAAGCTGTTAGACTGGATAAGGTCACAAAAAGAAGGCCAAGAAATGATCCTAAGAAGAAGAAGGAGGAGGAGGAGGAGAAGAAGAAAAGAAGGAGGGAGGGAGAGAGAGATGGTGAGAGAAGGAGAGAGGGAGAGGGAGAGAACGAGAGAGAGAGAGAGAGAGAGAGAGAGAGAGAGAGAGAGAGAGAGAACGAAAGAGAGAGAGAGAGAGAGAGAGAGAGAGAGAGAGAGAAAGAGAGAGAGAGAAACCTCTTTAGGATGCCAAAAGAAGAAAATATGCCCCAGGGCCACATTCTCTGGTGTGGCAGACGCTGCTGCTGCATTGACAAGGGGACTCAGAGCTGACTTTGAAAATCCATGTATAGGTTCAGAGGCGTGTGGCAGGAGCAGGAAGGACTTATCTGAACAGACTGAAGCAGACAAGCAAGTAGCCCTGGGCCAGAACCATTGCTCTTTTGCTGGAAGTAAAGATTAACATAGAGGGGAGTGTGTCCTTACTTAAAAGGAAGGGACTGAGATGTCTCCAAATGGGGTGTTTTCCTCTGACCCTTAGTGCTGAGGGCATGCCCTGGGCAGGGCCTAGGAGATTTGGCACACACTGCACATGCAAAAGCGCTGGCTCCAGAGAGACCTAAGGTGGGTTGTGACCTGGATTTGTCATTTGATCGCTGAGTAAACCCTAGCTAAGTTATTCACTTGCCCCTTGAGCTGCACGGGTCTGCTTACGGGCCATTTTTATTTTCAATAAATACTGTAAATGTATTTTCTGTTCCTTATGAGTTTCTCAATACCATTTTCTTTGCTCAACTTACTTTATTGGAAGAATACAGCATACAATACATATAACGTCCAAAATGTGTGTTAATTGACTGTTTATGGTGTCAGTAAGTCTTCCGGTTAGTATCAGGCTTTTTAGTAGTTAAATTTTGGGGGAGTCAGAAATTGTACTGAATGGGGAGTCAGTGCCCCTAAGCTCTGTGTCATTCAGGGTCACCGGTGCTTCTTTAACTCTGCACCTGGGAAAGAGCTCAAACCAGCAGTGCAGCCTGGCGGACAGCACCTCTGGGCGTCTCAGGCGAGGCGGCCGGGGGAGCTCCCCACCTGCACACCGCGGGCGCCTGCTCGAAGACCGGACTGCGGGATTGCATCGGGCTCCTCTGAAGTCACTGTTTTGTCACTTACTGCCAGTATAACCCTGGGCACGTGGACTTATCCCGTGTTTCCAAACGGAAAAATGGAGACACTAGTCAAACTCACCTTTCAAGCTGGTTGTGAGGATTAAAGCAAATCATCTGTGGAAAGTGTTTAGCATCATGCCTGGCGTAAGCCCTCAAGAACAATAGTTATTATTCCTAATGGGGAGGCATCGCTTCATTAACCCCGGTGACATTTCACGTCTCACCTAACCTAGGTGACAAAACAGTGTGGACAAACATGGCTCGTTTGTAACGAGGGAATGGCTCTTGGGGAACCGCTCCTCACTGCTGCTGCGTGGCATCCTGGGGACAGATGGGCCCCACTAGTCTGTGGGCGCTTTCTCCTCCAGGCCGCCCAGTTTTTGTGACTTCTGAACCGCTGGGACCTTGCTTTCAGGGTATTGGAGAAAACACAGTTTAAATACTAAAAACTGTAAGAATTTCAGTTTTCTTCCACTACTTTGAGCTGTGTTATATTTTTGAGCAAAGGTGTTACTTTACATTTTTTATAAGAGGTTCAAGCATATTGATCCAATAGCTAAGCGAGCATCTACTGTATTCCAGCTACCATGCTGGAGCATGTCTTATAAACGAATACAGATGCTTATATTCCCTAAAATCTATAGTGCCGGCCCCATTTAAATGAGGATCTCAAATATGCAGAATGTGGTAGAATTCAAATAATGGATCCTTTTGTTGAAAGGGAATTCTGTCAGCAAGATGTTTGTAAAAGATTGAATCCTGGAGAAGAAAGGCCCGTTACAATTTACAAGGGGAAACATTTCAAATCTTTATTGAGCTCTTGTAGCTTCCCTAGGCGGATAGAGCAGCAGACAGGAATCACCGTTTCCTGACGCTTCTCCTGATGGGCTTGTACGTCACGCGTATCGGGTCTACGGGCTCCGTGGGCCGGTTCCCCACCCAGGGCCGCTGCCGGGCGGCCCGTTAACTCCACTCAGTGGAGGTTTGTCACTGCTGAAATTCCCAACTACAGGGGAATGGCGTCATTAGTTTTGCCATCGTTATTCAGCCATAATGATAAGAAACAGTAAATACTGTAGAAAATTGGAGAGAATCTGTGCACTTTAGAGCCCTGATTTTTAGGAGCATATCACGCGCACCTGTACACCCCCGTTCATTAACAGAGGCAGAAATCCTTTGTCTGATGCTCGTGGTCACCAATGAAAATCCATTCCAGTTGAAGGAGAAATGAGTAGGGAGTAATCATGCAACATTTTTCCATTTCTTGGGACTCGAAACAGAAATTACATCAAGGAAAACGCAAATATATATATATATATATTTTTTTTTCTGACAGGATTTCTCACATCCAAGAAACATATCCTTAAGAAAAAACAACACAAAAAAATAAAGATCACTTTTCAACACACTTATTTCTCAGAAAAACTCATTTCCATCTTCCATTTACTGGAATAATATTTTTTCTTTGAATTAACAAAACAAAAGTATTTTTTTGACATCTGGTCTCGGCTCTTAGACCAACGTTAAAACCCAATCAAGGAAGAAAAGTGTTTATTTCCCCTGCTTTGTAAGATGTCTCATTTCTAATAAGAATGTTTTACTATTTATGATTGGTAAATAGATAAATAAAATCACTAATTTGGCTTTGCATTTCTACCACCATCATAACTCAACATTCCAAAATGTTTTATTCTATGGGGAGCCTTGTCCATCAGCGTGACATACTTCAGTCATCAGTCGTCATCGTCATGTAATTTTTGTATCAGTTTACCATTTCCAAGCTCTTTGATATGTTTTCATCTCATCCTCCCAAACACTCTGTAGTGTAGGCAGAGTAGATCTTTTGTTTTCATTTCACATGAAGAAATGAACACCTTTGTCTTATCATATCTGAAGCAATCTTTCAACTTAGTCTTTTTAGTATCCCTTTATCAGAGCTCTGTTCATCTCTATATATTTGCAATGATGATTTTTTTAATTTTTGGAAGATTTATTCTTGTTCTTTTTTCTAATTAGTTAAATAATTGTGTGTGTGTGTGTGTGTGTTTTCAATTACAGTTGACATACAATATTATATTAGTTTCAGGGGTACAACGTAGTGATTCGACATTTGTATGCCATATGGAGTGACCACCCCGATAACGCTAATCCCCACCTGACACCATACTCTGACTATATTCCTTCTGCTGTACTTTGTACCCCGTGACTCATGTTGGCTTTCTATTTACCTCCTGAGTGCTTTTGCGAAATTCACCCATTTCAATGCCAAGATGGTTCTCTATGCTATGCTTAGACATCCTTTGGGCTCGTTATTTTGGGGCCCAGGTGTCTTCTCTCTCTCTCTCTCTCTCCGTAAAGCTCAGTTTTGTGATGTATTTGTTCTGAGTGTTCTGCGTGTTCTTGCAGCCTCTGGCTCGGAGGGGCAGCCATGGATATGGCGGACATTTTTTCTAGAAGTTTATTTGTGTGCTGGCATGTGCACAGACAACTTCCCCAGGGCCGAGGGGCAGCCTCACTAACGGCAATCAGCAACCTCTCTTCCAGCCCGGGGTGGAGAAGGCTTCTTTCAAAACTTTGTGCTGTTGGGACCCAGAGAAACTGAGAAAACTAACATCAGCTGATATACTCTGTTCAAAACAGTATTATCCCAAAATAGATGTTTTAAGTTACTGTGGCTGTCTATTTTTCTCTTTCTTCTTAATTTTAAAGTATTGATTTGACTGCCTATACCATAATTTTCTGTCTTACATTTTTTTATAAATGAATACCCAAGCTTTAATTCTGATACATATATATACGAGGTGTGATCAAACAATATGGTGAATGTTTAAATGAAAAAATTATTACAGTAAAAGACACATTGCCATTAATCCCCTTCAAAGTACTCCCCCTCACTTCGAACACACTTATCCCATCGTTATTGCCAATTTCTGAAGCAGTTCGGAAGTCCTCTTTCATGAATGTCTTCAGTTGCGCTGTTGTGGCTGCCTCAATGTCCTGAATCATTTTGACTTTGGGGAAGAGCCGGAAGTCGCACGGTGCCAGATCCGAGGAATAAGGTGGATGAGGACACATCATAATGTTTTTATTTTACAGTAATTACCATACCAGAAGCGATGTGTGACACGGAGCATTGTCATGATGGAGGATGATTTACGGCACACTTTAAAACACACAATCTCTCAACAGTAGCTCACACCCGACTGCACCGACAAGTTGAAACTTGTCACACACTCTCACTAAGGTTTGATGTGCCACTTCCCACATTGAAGATCCCTGCCTTTCCACTGGATGGCACTCGGCAGCAGCATTCACCATATTTTGTGATGACAATGGAAAGGCTCCTTGTCCCACATCGCTTCTGGTACGGAAATTTCTGTCAAATAAAAACATTACAGTCTGTCCTCATCCACCTTATTCACCCTATCTGGCACCGTGTGACTTCTGGCTCTTCTCCAAACTCAAAATGACCATGAAAGATACACGTTTTGAATTGATTCAGGACATCAAGGCAGCCATGACAGTGCAACTAAAGACACTCACGAAAGAGGACTTCCAGAACTGCTGCAGAAAGTGGCAAGAACGATGAGAAAAGTATGTTCGAAGTGAGGGGGGAGGGTGGTATTTTGTGGGGGATTAATGGGAACATGTCTTTTACTGTAATAAATTTTTTATTAAACACTCACCATATATTTTGATCATACCTCATCTATGTAGGTAGAATAGTTCAGCCTTGGTGTGTAGATTTTAAGCTCACACTTTGCTGTTTAAAATTCTTTTTGTTACTCTAACATTCCCAATGGTGTTCTGCCTTTTCAGATTATGAATTATTTTTTCTGGGTACATGACAAATTACTACAGTTGAAGCATTACTGAACGGGCTTTTATTATGTTTGGTCTATACGCTCTTGCTATTTCTATTACTACTCTTTTGCTTAAGGTTTGATTCCAAAGAAACTACTACTTTAGTACCATCACTGCCCATTATGCCTTATTAAAACTTCAACAAGACTCTCCTTTAAGAACAGAAAAAAGGCTCAACTATCGTTTCCTAATTTTGCCCCTTATTCTGTAAAGTTTCAGAGATATTTTTACTGCATGAGTAGCTTCATTCCCAGGAATCAGAGAAACAGCTAGTGTCTAGATGTAGAAACCTTTCCATGTTTATGATTATAATGAACGCGTTCACCTCATTGGGTATTGTGATAAATTATTCCTGATTTTTCATCTGTGCATTGATCACTTTGACCTTGGAAGGTGACATCTTGGGGACTGACTGTCACATCACCTTGGGAGGCTTGTTTAAAGACAGGTCTCCACATTGTCCCTGAGGGCCTCGAGCAATTATGAGTCCAGGTCTGTACCTGGGGATATCTCAGTAGTACAAGTTCTCTTCCATATGATGTTGGCTTCCATGCTCCATTTACTCATTGTCCATTTGAGGGAGCATTAGAGAACAAGGAGTAATGATTAATACAATAGTTCATTGTAGTATTCAATTTGGACAAGCCTGAGTGTAAACTAGCTCTGCTACTTACCAGCCGTGTGCCCAGTCAAATCCATGAATCCCATCTATCTACACAACAGGTGTGGAGTTAAATGGAGAAAATGTATGTAAAGTGCCTAGTGCCGGATGCATATTTTGTGACTGCTCCATGTGTAGTTAATATTTTTACTACTATTTGGGTGGCTATGGTTGTATTTTTAGTTAAGATGCATTTAAATGCTTATAATAGTTGGATATGCTTGGATAGGCATAAGAAGTTGCATATGTTTATCTCATGGCGATAAAACTTTAAAATTTTCAAGCCTTTGGAAAACTCACATACATTTGAAGAGAAATTCTATTTAGAACAGAGAGGACTTCATTGTATCTAGATCATCTTAGATTGTTTAATCTCAAATCCTTAAGAATGGTTGGGATTTTCAGTCCTTTGGATTATCCCCTCTCCAAACTTGTTGCTCTTTTATTGTGACTAAATATTCTTACTAAGTGCCCAGGTACTGAGCCCTCTCTCACACACATCTCTCCTTCTTAGAATGTCTGATTATAGAAAATGCCTCCTGTCTTTGATCATGGTTTCGTGCTTTGCTTAATTGATTCTAGTTCTACATTGTGAAAGTCAGACAAAATGAATTTAGTCTGATAAAACTTTTGATAAGACTTTGAAAATAGCTATTATATCTCCCCGTCATGTCTTGTCTTCTTTAATATATGACTTTCTATAAATCCTTTCTAATTTAACATGGTTTATAGTCAGTTCAGTAGCTCAGTATCTCTCTGCTGAGTGTGTTGAAGTTTTCACAGAAGTGGACACGATAACTCAGCAGCTCACGATAGAGAACTCCACCTAGCAGCCCTCACTCCTTCCTTTCTTGTACTTTTCCCCATCACAATATTCCGACCATCACGTTGTACCATTGACTAATACAAAAGAGTTAGGTTTTCTTAACCATTTAAGTTATCCCCTACTCAAATCTTGTTCCCACAATAAACTCAGTTGTCCAATTGTTGATCTCATGCCCAAAACTTTATAGTTATCTATCATATTTTTTTTTCCATTATGGCATTTGGTCATTTGAAATGCTTTTCTGGAATTTGATTCTTTCATTTAAAGTATTTGCTGTGCTGGAACATATTAGTCTATTTAGAAGTAATATTACAATCTAAACTTCCATCTTACTCGAAGCCTATTATCAATGGTCCAGCGGCATAATAATTAGCAGGCGTCTGCAAACCCACTTGGTCGAAGAGGAGCAGGATTTACTAGTGGATACAAGTCTGCTCTTCCTGTCCCCTGACTTCGGCTCATGTCCTCTATCTACGAGGGTTATCTTTGCAGGTAACCTCTGATCTTTTATAATGAGAGATCAGGAAAGTAGGTATTGAAAAGGTGAGAGGAAAGGGAGAAAGAGTGGGATTGGTCTGAGAATAAGTGGAATATAAAAGAGAGAATGAGGACTGAGGGAGGTGTAGACTGGAAGAGTTTTAATTGCTCATTTCAACTACACTGGATATTTTTTTGTGACTCCTCTAGAGACTAATATATGTCAATCCAAAATTGTACAATTATCTGGCATATATTGTTCCATTTTACTTTTAGGAAGTCATTTTTAAAACATTTCCAAGTGGTTTTTGAGGTCGACAAAACCCTTATGTCCTGGGAATTCTTTTTCTAGTTTACAGGTCCATGAACTTGCACCAAGAAATGCTATCTGAGGAATCATGGATCACTTAGTCTGTCCTTTTACCTTCAAACAAAAGTGCATCTCAACATGTAGACTTAGCTAAATTTAGTATATTTTATATCTTTGTCTTCTCGTTTTGAAATGCAAAGGAGTTTCAATAAATTTGCAAATAAAGTTGATAAATGTATGCACTAAAAATTAAAACTTGAGGCTAGAGACCACTTGAATGTAAAAGTGCTTCACAAATGGATAATTGAATGAACTTTTTTTAGTGACTTATACTCAACAGTTAGTTCCATCAGCTGTAAAAAGACTTGAGTAGACACAAAATTTTCCTTTAATAAAAGGCTTACATTTAAATGTTAATATAATTAAATAGATTTCATGCAGGGGGCCTCCCTCATGCAGACTAGTGCACTTGACACATGATGTGTTTTCAGGGGCAGAGTGAGCTGAAAGACTGAAAACAATGACAGTTCATTAAATTTTCATTGGCACCCCTCTCTTCATTTGCCTATGTAGACACAGCACTGGTATTACTGCTGTTTTTCATAGACACATATATGCACATATGCATACAGTAATGAAAATATGCAGTCATTATACTTCATGTATGAAATACTGTGTATTACTTAAGATTTCCAACTAAGCTGAATTTCTCAGTCTTATCTGAAAGTACTATAAGCAACTTTGTTCCCTAAAAGATACCATTTCTGCTATCATGTCTTAAGCTGCCTTTTCATTTCGGAGTTTCTATTAAAATTGCCCTGGACAAGTTACTTTGCACCTTAGTGTCTTCATCTCTCAAATGAGATGGGTACTCTGAAGAGCTCTTCTCACTCTCATAGTTTATTATTGGAAAATGTCACAGGGACTGTCTAGTTCTTAGCAGCTGGAACATAACTGAAAGAATTCAAGTATTACAAAAATGACAAAAACACAATAAAATATTATGGTTTCACTGCCACTCTTTCAAAGTGACATCTTGTTCTTGAGAATAAGTATTGATGGTGTCAACCTTGAGATAAAGAAAGACAAATCAATAGAATCCCCTGACATTCATTGACCCGTTGGGTGTATTCGCATCCTAATTTCATTAAGGGCATTTTGGAAGAATGTCAGCATCACTACCCTACCAAAGGTAAGGGACCTAGGGCAGGATGTGACAGAGAAAAGAAACGGCTTTAATTGTGAAAGGATCAGCAGGTATGGGGGAAGGAAACCAAATTATTCCTAACAGAAGCAAGATAGAGTGGAAATAAATGAGCCATAGGAAAATGAGAGGTACTTAGAGTAAATTGCTCGAAGACCTTAGAGCTGTTGTAAGCAGCCTAATGTAATCCAGAAGAAGTGGTTTTGCAATACATCTCCTCTGTTAATTTTATTGCAAGCCCATTGTAAATATTCAGTTAAGTTTCTTAGGATGAAAATCAAATATTTATATTAATCATCTGCCATACTAATATAAAGGGATAATTTTGGTGAAGAGAAATTAAGAAAATGGGACAGCATGCCTGCCCTTCCAAATGATCATGGATACATTTATTTAGAGGAGCAGCTAGGGGTGGTACGGGGCAGAATGTACAGTGAGCGATGCCATTTTGGTTCCTTTATGTTTGCACCTCTATTTCTCCCCACTCCCACTCTAGCGGTATTTTCATGACACCTAAACCTCTATGTGTATTCTGTTGCTTGACTGATGGTCCACAGCCTTGCGTGAACTTGCCTCTGTGTCCAAACTTTTCAGTAGCGCTCACGTACTTTCCTGTTACTCCTCTACATCCCTAATGGTGAGATCCATTTCCCAAGTATTTTTTAAGCAAGTCTCAGCTGGGTGAAGATCCAGGGCCTGGAGATGGCAGAGCGTGCAACCTCACATAATCTGAAGGACCTTGGAGTGTTTACAGGAGCTTCTAGGTGAAAGCCCTGCAGACGATATGTCAGAAATTGTTCCTGCAGACCAGGTGTCAGCAGCGCTCTGTGGAAACAGGAAGCAGCACACAGGGAATAGCAAACAAAGGCAGAGGTCCTGGTGTCCAGAGCAGAACAGTATGCACTTGAGACAGAACCTGCGTGAAAACAGACACAAGCCGGGCTGTGTGGGAAAGAGTAATTAGATCCAAGGGATGATAACATCAGGGCCTTTGAATGTCATGGAACAGCAAGGAGGCCAGAAACCCAGAGCAGAGTGGGTGAAGGGAGGAGGGTAGGAAGTGAGACTGGAGCAGCAGCCGAGGCTGATCATATAGGACCTTAGAGTTCCTGGTGAGAAGTTTGCATAGTTCGAGTGAAGCCACACATGATTTTGGTCAGAGTATTGACATGATCTGATCACAGAGGGATCTCTCCTGCCACTGTGAAGGGGATGAAGTGCAGGGAACCAGGGTAAAAGCAGCGAGACCAACTAGCAGGCTACTGCAATGGTCCAAGCCAGAGGTGATTATGGCTTGGATAAAGATGTGAACCGTAGAATTGGTTAGAGGTGGTTGAATTTGGCATATAAAGGAAAATCGATGCTATGTTTGTTGGTTTGCTGTTGTTTGATGGGATGAGTAGGGGTGTGAGAGAGACATTGGGGAATTAAAAATATCTCCAGATAGTTGCCCCCAGCAGGTGGAAACCAGAGTTTACCATTTCGTGAATTGGGAAGCACTATGTAGTCTGGAACAGACTGAAGCAGGGATGGGTGGAGAGAGAAAATCATGCTTCTGGCTCACACTCAGACTTTTTCTGTGATCACTCTTTACTTCTTTTGCTCCAACAAAATTATCTTTCTTGCTGTTACTTAAATGTAATGAGCATTTTCCCTCCATAGAGCCTTTACGTTTGTTGAGTTTGGGGAAAATTTTGCTCAGGGTACCTATTAGACATCCATGTGGAGATGTTGTATGGGCATTTGGACCTAGGAGATGGGGGCTCAGGGAGGAGGGCTGGACTGCAGACACACATTGGGGAGGAAAGAGACAATGAAATGAGACCCCTTGGAGCACACTGTTACATAAGGAGGGCCAACAAGGGTTTCAAGAGGGATGCACTGATAACCAGTGTCAGATTCTTCTAACAGGTCTAGGAGATGAGGACAAGAATTGACCTTGAATTTGAGAGCTATTGCATCCACCTGGTATATTATTTAGCCTGATGCAGCCTGTCAACTCTGCCATTTTCTAAGACTCGGGCAAAACATGACCTTTCCTCTGAAGTCTTCTCTATGTCTATAATCTTTGTTTGACTCCTCAGCCTTGAAGTGAAAGACTAGAATTCTTAGAAAAATGACTTGGATATGTTCTTCCTTTAAAAAAAAAATTACTCCTAGAACTTAGCAAATGTCCAGTACATTTTAAGTGCTGAGTAAACTAAAATTTTAGATAAAAGAAGAAACAAATGAGGGGAGAGAAGGAAGGAAAGAAGGAGCTTTCTAGAATGAAATCTTTTTCTAGAGCCTATTCTTTTTGCTAAGATATTACTAGGTGACTGGTTGATGTATGAAATTAATTTCAAGTAAGACACTAATGCCCAATAATGCTTCATTGTATTTCATTTCTCCCCCAACAAATATGGCCTTCAGTGAGGAATTCCTGGAGATAAGGATTGTTTTTTTTTTTTTTTTTTTTTTTTTTTTTTTAACATAAAGGACTGATTCTATAATCTTGCAACATCTTAGTAAGCTAGAAAGACCTCCCTCCTGCCTCTTACATCCTTCAGGCAGATGGCCAATCACCTTTCTATACACATATTATCAGCCCTTCTTGCAAAAGTACGATGTTGTGTGTTTTCTAAGCCATACTCCAATAGCTGTCTGCTCAACTAAAATGTAGCTTAAAAATATTACAAAATAAGAGACAGAGGGTGATATGGCATTGGGACAATAAAATTGAGGATTACACAAAGCCAAGTTTAGCACTTTATAATGTTTTTATAAAGACTAAAATAAATAAAAGTATCCTGACTTTGGAAATCCAGTTAAATAAGACCCATTCTGACCTAAAATAAATCAGCTGAATATCATTTTATTGGTCCAGTGAGTATTTTAAAAATAAATTTAGATGTCAGTGTCACAAACAGCTTTATTCCTTTTCGGAAAGAGTGGAAACTGAACTCAAAATGATGTTTGTCGCCCTACCAAGTCTCTTGTCAGCTTATCACCGAACCTCTAACATAGAAAGCAACAAAAAAAGGTGTTTTTCAGATATTTTCACATTTATAATGAAAGGTAATCATTAGCACAGCCCTATGAAAGGGTTGTTTCGTCCAAACTAAATGTTAAATTGTTAAGTCTCCTAGGTCATATGCTTCTGCCCAGGTCATCTAAGCCCAGGTTAAATACAATGATGTCTTCTTTCCAGTAGAGTGAATGTTTTCCAGGGGAGGTTGGTATTTATTCGAGGAATAATAACCCAATAATAACCCAATAAATAACCCAAGTAGTATATAGGCAGGAAGGTGAGAAAAGGCATACTATTTTAGAGATGACCTGGGACACAGGAAATGTGCTATGAGGTGGGAGAGTGATGGGAAAGAAGTTAATGTAAGACTAGAAAGGTAGGCTGAGACCATGGTGGTAAGGATCTTACACACTCTCTATGGAGTGTAAATGTGATCCCATGAGCCAAGATGGCAGGCAAGCCTCACTACCTACTCTGGGTGGTAGTGAGTGCCTGATAATCTCTGTTAAGAACAGCCAGTGCACCGTCTAGGCTCATGAGTGAAAATTGCTGTCACTAATTAGCAAAATCTGTTGGTCAATGGCTTTTATAACTGTTGGAATTGCTGAATTCACCCTGTAACAGTGGCCATCAAACTTTTTTTTTTTTTTTTTTTTTTTTTTTTTTTAATTCGGGGAGTGAAACATCAAGGGTTTGCTCATTGGAAAGACAACTGGTGACAATGAATAGATGGAATAGAGAAGGCAGGGATTAGAAATGGGAAAGGAAGAGAAGGCTGCATAGTAATTCAGTTAAGAGAGACGGAGAGGACAAAAACAGAGTAAGTGACAAGGGAAATGATTTTTAGGAATTGAAAGAATTAGATCGCCGTTCAAGGAATACTTGACTAGTCACATTGTGCTAATCTACTATATTTTCCTGGAGAAAAAGCTGAATTTCTTCCAAATATCCACTGACTTGTGTAGGCCTCTAGAACAATGGTTCTGTAATTTTTCTGACTTCTGTCTTTTTTAGGAAGAACAAAAGTCCTAAGAAAAACACAGGTGAGCAAAGGAACAATATGGGCCATCTGTTCCACAAATTTCCACTTTTTAGTGAGATTAAACAGTAAGGTGTAACAAAGAATAGAGAGGGTTGAAATATCACTTCAGGTAATAATAGCACAGCAATGAAAAGCAACTGATGACCAAAGATTACATGAACAACAGCAGCTGAAAACCATGATCGTTCCAACACAACAGTGATCACAAAGTAAGTTACTGAAAACTGGGAAAACTCCAGTTGCCTGGGTGAACTTAAGTTTGCAGTCCTGCTAAAAATGTGTGGCAATGTGATGTCTAAAAGAAGACACAAGGAAGTCCTCCATAAACTCCAGTGACTCCTTAATTCTAAATAATCAATATGTCGTGATAATCCTGATAATTCACTCCGAGGTTACTAGAAATTAGCCCTTTATGTAATTATAGGATAATAATAGCAACAACAACCATCATTTACTCGGCAATTATATATTCAGGCACTGGACTACAGGTACCATATATGTATTTTTTCATTTAATCCTCATAAAATTTCTAAGAGATAGGCACTATTTTTCCTCCCATTTTGCAGAAGAGGAAAACAAAGAAATGGAGAAAGTGAAATACCTTGTCTGGGGTCATGAACAGTCAGTGTTGGTGGGGCCACTATTGACCCTGGTGGTCTCCTTCGTGGTGGCCCTTCTCTCCGTCATCATACTCCACTTTGCTCCCGTGATGGGAGCAAAGTGTACTTGAGTCAAGGCATTGGCTTTCTTCAGTTGGTTTAAATACCAGTTTAGGATTCACAAGAAGGAGCCTCGTAGTTGTCCCTACTTTGGGAAACACTGCTTTAAAGTCTCATTTACTCTCCGGCCACAGGTGACTAATGAATGCCATTCAGTGTCCTGGAGTTCTTGCCCAAATTCCTACCTTAGCCACTGAGGGAAACCACACTGAGCTTTGCCTGACAAGTAATGATCTCTGCTTCATTTTTATCTGCAATACACATGGATCCCTGGTTATGTATATTAAATTTTGTAACAGGCTTACTTTTGAGGTTGTTTTCTAATGTGTAGAGCTAGAGTGAAAAAAAACCTCATCACCATTTTGCTGTCATTTCTTCCGCTTCCTGCAGCTGATCTAGTAGAACCCATTCAGAGGAATAAATGCTGCCATTTTTATATCTGCATGATGATTACTTTCATAATTTCCAGTAGGAAACAGAGAAGCTATTTATTGGTCTCTAGAACTTAAACATTTAAAAGGAACCTACAGCTATATTTATCATCCTTTACAGGAAATGCAAAGCTCTTCAAGACACACAATGAACAGACAGGCTCATAAAAGACACTGCAAATTTAATAAGCTAAGCTATCTTCTGCTGATTTCTATTTACTATGCATGCAAATGGGACTTGGGTGGCTTCTCTTTTTATATTTTGTACCAGGAATTTCAAGAGAAGGAATGAAAAAAAAGCAGTGTGAGTTCTGTGTCTCAAGAAATGATATTTCAAATTCGTTTTTCACCCTCTTTCAGCCCTGTCTTAATGAGAGTCAGAATCCTTTAGGTGATGTGGAGAATGACCATCTTTGTACGTGACCCAGAGACTCATGTGTGTGTGGTTGTGCACTGTGAAAATAGTTACATCTTGAATGTTAAATACATATATTTGTATGTATGCCTATGGGGTGTGATCAAAACAATAGATGAAAGTTTAAATAAAAAAAATATTACAGTAAAAGACACATTGCCATTAATCCCCCTCAAAATACTCCTCCTCACTTCAAACACACTTGTCCCATCGTTCTTGCCACTTTCTGAAGCAGTTCTGGAAGTCCTCTTTTGTGTGTCTCTTTAGTTGAGCTGTCGTGGCTGCCTCAATGTCCTGAATCATTTTGACTTTGGGGAAGAGCCAGACATCAGATCTAGTGAACAAGGTGGAGGAGGACACACCATAATGTTTTTTATCTGACAGAAATTGCTGTACCAGAAGCTATGTGACACGGACCTTCCATTGTGATCTCAAAATATGGTGCATGCTGCTGACGAGTGCCATCCAATGGAAAGGCAGGGATCTTCAGTAGAGGAAGCAGGGCATCGAACCTTAGTAACAGTGTGTGACAAATTTGAACTTGTTTGGTGCAGTCCGGTGCGAACTACATTTGAGAGAAGGTGTGTTTTAAAGTGTGCTGCAAGTCATCCTCCATTATGCCAACGCTCTGTGTCACACATCGCTTCTGATATATGGCAATTTCTGTCAAATAAAAACATTATAGTGTGTCCGCATCCACTTTATTCAATGGATCTGGCACGGTGCGATTTCTGGCTCTTCCCCAAAGTCAAAATGACTACAAAAGGTAAATGTTTTGAATCGATTCAGAACATGGAAGCAGCCACGACAGTGCAACTAAAGACACTAATGAAAGAGGACTTCCAGAACTGCTTCAGAAAGGGGCAAGAACGATGGGATACGTGTGTTTGAAGCAAGGGGGGGTATTCTGAGGGGGATTAATGGCAATGTGTCTTTTGCTGTAATAATTTTTTTAAAATTTAAACATTCACTGTATTGTTTGATCACATCTCGTATATGCACCTTTGTATATATGCATATATAACATATATACACCTTTTCCCAACAAAAGTGTCACAACAATGCACCTTGAGTCAGTCTTTTAGTACATCTATAACTTTTTAGTTTTTAGTTACCTTTGGAACTAAGAAATTTCAAGGAATTTTCAGAGAGAAATTTGAATACAGTATGTCAGTAAACAATGGATACCCAGGCATACTCCTTTTCTAACTATTTGATCACAGAGTAATTTAGTTCCTGCTTAACGTTTCTTTTTGCATAGACTCTGACAGTCTGATCAGCGAGATCCCAAAGCATCTCCAACTTACGTTCTTTGTCTTGTTCAAATCATGCATTCCTTATTATTTATGCATAAAACCCGACAGATACTTCTGATAAATCATTTGTTTTAAATTTATTTTCCTAGTAGATTTTTATTATAAACTCTCAAAATTATTAATTTTGTTGGCTATTATAATCATATTTTTAATGAAATGTTACAATCAAAAAAGTTAGTTGCTCACATTTTCCTAAAATCAATTAATTAAGTTATTCACATTAAAAATGAGGGTCATGATGAAAGGTTTAAAACTTTACCATCTGATCTCTCAATAATTTTCATCATGGCTTCTGGGTTATAAATTATTCTAGTATCTTGTCTTTAAATACTAAAATAATATGTAAAGTTTCTCTCTCTCGCTCTCTATACACACACACACACACACACACACATATGGATTTTATCGTGTATACAGTTTGAGGTAAGAAGCTAAAAAGTACGTCAGGATAATACTTAATATGGCCAAAATTACATATGTAGTAATAATTTATATGTATATATATATCAATTAAAATATATATACTAGTATTATTAAAGAAGATTTTAGTATATGTGCTGCTGAAGAAAGCACTATTAAGGAAAGATTTGATGAAAAGGAAGGGAAATTACTGACAATTCCTTTGAGTAAATTTTAGAAATAAAGTTCAATATGATGGATTAGATTAGATTTTCTATTAACTTTAATGGGTGGCACATGGCTGAATCCTCAGTACGTATTCTAAAATTTTACCCCTTCCTGGTTTAACAAAAGAGACAGTGTGTAATTACCATAATTACCAGCTCTTTAAACTAATTATTTCCATTTTGTTTATGTGGCACTTTTATTGACTGGGCTGTTCTGTCTCGTGGAAATTCCTGTTGTCAATGAAGGAGCACATTCAGCAGGTGGCAACAAATTAAGGATTGTGTTTGGAAAAATACTTATTTTGCTTGCTCTAGTATGTCTGTGATTTTACTTCCATTCAAAGCAAGAGACTGTTTTAAAATATTGAACGGAGGGTTTGTTAGTATCTTATATCTCTCCCATGCAACGCAGGCGATTCTTAAGCATCGCGCCCAAGAGTTTTCTTTTCAATGGCAGGAAACAGCAAGTTGGATTTCAGGGTCGTGGAATTTGAGGCCTGCTCAGCAACTTGGAGAGCATGCACTCAGGGCTAGGAGGACTTAGAAATATTCTCAAAGCCAAAGCCACACACCTGCCAAGTGGCCGCTCCAGTATTTTGACCCAGGTTTCCTGCTTCCCAATGTTTATCCCACAGCAAAATGGCAATCACTTACCATATTTGAAACAGTTCATTCCTGAAACAATGACGTTCCAAAGTGAAGATAAACCTTGAAATAGCCACCTACCCCCAGCTTTGTTGAAATAAAATCATGGCAAAGAGTAGATTTTCTGCATCTCTAATTTATGAGTCTTCGCAGTTATTAACAATGACCCCATTCATGTGAGGTCAGCTGGGGTCGGGTGAGATGGAGTCTGGAGACTTCGATTTATAAATAAATTGCCTGCTTAAACTCAGTGGTTAGCAGCAGGGTGTTGCTATGAAGTAACAGGGACACGAAGCCCTAAGCAGTGAGTCATAACACTCCTTCATAATGTGAACTTCTTGTTATCGCTAACCCTGATCGTGCACAAATCACACTGTTTAGGTACAATGAGTTGTTTTATGGCCAGCGTTTCAAAGCTCCACCATTTTTGGCCCGAAGAGAAATGTTTCACTTCGCTGCCAAAACGCTGCAAGGATCAATACTAAATCAATGATAAAGAAGATCGATGTAAAGTATTTCCCGTAGTCTAAAAGAATTATGCCTTGGAGATAGGAGTCATTACAGTGAGGCTGACTCTGCACTAAAATGCCACTCACTCTCTACAACGTAGCCGACTTTCCAAGGCAAGGAGAGCCATTCAGACACTTCCATGTTGGATAGCCCTTCTTCCCGTCCTTGATGGTGGAGAATGGATGGAGGAAACTGTAACTGATACCAAAGAAAATAGAAAAGTCAGTGTAATGGAGAAAGCAGTCTTTGTACCAGAGCAATAGTGCATGTTCCCTCTTATTCCGCTGATAACCAGAGCCAACCTTTCTGACCCGTCTGTTATAGCTTGAAGCATCTTTTCTCTGGGCTAATGCATCCGGGTTGGTGGAAAACCTTCCAGAAGAATCCCCCAGATGTGCTGCTCCCTCAGAGTTCCTTCTGGCTGTGACAGGTGTACTGCCATCCTCTCTGGGGTGTCCAGATCTCCTAGAGTTTGTCATTACTCTTGAAATGGGGAGGAAAGCTTACCAGGGAGAAATGTGGGAAGGAGTTGGAGATCAAGTTGCTTTTCTTTTTCTTTCTGTCTTTCAGGAGCTGATGGTGTTAGTAAATCCCATCCCTCATTTATTTTTTATTATAATCTAAAGTAATGCTGCTTTGAAGAAAAAAGTAGAAATCTTTTAATATTCCCACAGGAAGTGTTTACATTTCTGACGGACTGTTTTACTTCACAGAGCTTATTTAGTTTCTGTTTAATTTGTGCAGGGATAAAACGAGTTTCAAGAGTGTTGCTGTGACAATTGTATGAACATCTAGAAAACAAAGCTGGATTCTGAGCTACCTCAGAGGGACACAGGGATTGTATATTAAATTTGTACAAAGAAATCCCCCTTCTTAACTAGGATTGTCACACGATTTTCAAGCTAAGGAATGGAAGAAAATGGCATTAAAATGGAATAGTCTAATTTTGAAAGAGTGTGACTGATATTTTCCCATCCTTCTGAATGACCTTAAGATGCCTAAGGATTTGAGTTTGATGGAAGAAGGCTTGGCATGTATTGACCCTGGGTGGGGTATGAAAGACAAATAGAGAATCTCCTTCTGCAAAGGTCTTCAGGAACAGCTCAGACGGTGCTGACCATGCTTCTGGAAAATGCAGGTACTAATTTGGAGGTAACCTCTCCGAGTCCTCCCTTGATGTGTATCTATGATTACTCTAGAGATCTGAAAACACCCACGGGTGTACGGGGGAGTCAAAGTAACTTTTAACTCTCTCCAGACATGATGGATGATATTTATTTTGCTGTAAATAAGGACACACAAGTATGCAAGTTGTTATTATTGGTGGTAATGTTTTTACTATAATGATGATATGTTTTATATGAACTTTATATACAGATTTATCTAGATTTGGTGTCACAACCACCCACTGATGGACAGTTAATTTGTCCCCATTACCCATGAGGAAATTGGCTTAGGAATGTATTGCTATCAGTGGCAAGGCAGTAAAAACACTGACACCAGGTCTTCCGGGTCTTAATGTTGCCTACATTTGTGTTTTATTTTTAATCTTGAGGAAGGTTTATGCAATCTGGGTGCCAACTGAGGTTCCCCTCCGTTTCAGGAATAATGACATTTAAGAACGTTGAACTAAGCTCTCCCCTTGTTTTCTGATAATTCTGGGCCCTCAGAATGTCATGGTTACCTCTAGCTTTGCGTGTCTGCTACTGCTGAACCTTCAGTCTCACCTGAGTTTCACCTTGTCATCCGGGTCCTCTTGTTCTAACCCAGCTACTCCTGTATCTATACACAGCAGCCTTCCTGCATGTTTCAGGCAGTTGAAAACTTAATTGCACCACAGATATTAGTTATTTGTTCTTAAAGTTTTTCAGTCACTCCTTTAATGTCCATTCCTGCATACTTAAGACTCGATGCCGTCCGGTCCTTCTTTCCTCTTGAATCGAGTTCCTTTCTCTTCTCTTCATCTCTTCATCCCGCAATTCCTCTTTCTTTCTTTTTTTGTTTTGTTTTGTTTTGTTTTGTTTTACATGAAACTCAATCTCTGTGTCTCTTTCTCTTACTGTCTCTTTCAGTCCCTGACATTAAAGCCTTACTTTCAATTCCATACCATCAGTTATTTTCTTAAGCAAAAGCAGTTCCTTATCTTAGAAGAATTCTTGAATGGAAGTTAAATATTTTTCTTCAGCTCACCTTCATGTTTATTACATGTTTTCTCTGCCTGTTCTTTCTTTCACTCTCTACTGACGACCCCTTCAGTTACCGTCAGCGACCTTCCTTGAGGGATAGCAGCCAGGTGCTTGTTAAACATATCAGCGACTAATTCAGTATTCTTCTCCTTTTCTTCCTTTTCCTTTCCTGTAATATTAACTCAGCCCCAGGTCTCAACTGTCATCCAGTAAGCTATTGCATTAGAGGAGGCATTATTTTTATTTTCTCATAAGTTTTAAATAACAAATTAGTACTGCTAACTTCCTGGCTAAAATGTCTGCAGTGTTTCTGGAAATCTCCTTGCCTTTCTATCTAGATGTATTGTTTGTTGATTGGTTTATTTGTTTTCCAACTTTTCCTGGACTCCCTGGGACTCAGCCTTCATTTCTCATCATTTTTCTCTCTCAAGTAGCTTAATAATGACCTGGGACCTTGACACAGCCAACGGATTAATATATGTAAAGATATACAGACAAAAACAACAAAACAGGTGGTCCAAATGGCCGTCTATTTAAAATATGGTCTGTGAGTCATTGTGAGGGCAAAAGAAAAGAAAAATTTGGCAATTTCGTTTAGAATGCTTAAATTTAAGTAACTTATGATGCAATAATTCCTCTTCTGGGATTTGGCCTATGAGTGTGTACGTACAGTTGTACAAAGTTGAAAGCAACGATACTGTTTATTGAGAATTAGTTAAAACAGTGAGATTCTAGAAATAAGCTAAATGTCTGCAAGCAGTACCTGTGTTTCCTAACATGCAGTGCAACCGTAAAATAAAATATTTAACAAAAAGAAATATGAAATATTATGCACCTATGTCTAAAAACAAAAACAAAACAAAACAAAAACCTCTATAAATTTCCTTTGTTAGACCTTAAACCTATGGGCATAAAATAATTGTAATGACCATGGTTTTCAATTAATATTACCAAGACATGTAAACACCGTATCTCAGAAAAGCTAATGCGAGTGAGAAAAATATCCAAATCTTGGAAAAAACTCAAATGGACAACTAATTGTAAGCCCTTTCCATTGCGTACTAAGGCCTTTGCCTTTGAACCCTACCCAAGACCCACCTGCTGCTGTCGGGGAACAGGACTCTGCATAGTAGGGTAGGTCCCCAAAAATCTATCCTTCTCTAAACTCATTAGCCATTATGATTTTACCAAAAAGCTATGTTCTGCTTGTTTGCTGTCTTTTGCCTTCTAAATATTAACTTGATTTAGTATTTCATTTGTTTTCCTCCCACAAACTATAAAAATTGCATTTCTTAAATCCTCTTTTCTTTGAAACTGCTATGTCATTCTGGCTCTCTCATTAAGGAATTAACTAAAAGAAGCCTCAAGTAGGGGAACACAGCCCTGATTGGCAGCTGTGATGCCTAGCCGTCCCTGCAGATTGTATCTCCTCAGGAAAAGTTGGAAATGATTCAAATCTACTCCTATTCTGAAACAAAACAACTCCCATTTGCAATTGCAAGGAAAATGTATGTGTCCACCTCGCCATAATGTGGCAAGTTCGGATATGGTGAGACATGAAAAACAGTAATAATCCGGAATCAGAACACAGTGATCTGAATGTTGCGTGATATTTTCAACGAAGGAAAATGTTGCAAGATAATCCCTCTCATTGTCTAAATTGAAGGAGAGGCAGGATGCACTGTCACACAGAAAAACATGATTTTAGACAGTATTTCTATGATGATGTGATCCACATCTGATAAAACATACAGGAATAAGCCTGAAAATGACTGAGCTGGAAGGTACCTGGCAAAGCCATCGGGTCCCGCTGGACGGGTTCAATTTGCCCTCCCGCAATTAACCAACCATCTAAGTCTCGTAGAACAGGTAGGTGCCTCTTCCCTACTTGAAGTTCTCCAGGCAGGGCGTCTCAACAGCTTAGTCTGATAACCCTTGCCAGGGTTTTATAACCTTGACAGTCTACAAGTTCTCTCACCATCCCACAGAAATCGCTCCTGTAGCCTATTTTCTCTCGGTGGGTTTCCAGGGGACACAAAACAGAAAGGCTTCTGTGCCTTTCTAGAAACGTTGCTCACGACCCCGTTTGTTGCATCTTGCAGTATATTCTCTGGACCAAATTACTACCGTTCTCATGTTTTAAACACCAAGGACCTCTTCCTGGGTCCCATGGAATTACTTTTTCCCTGACCTTGAATTTTTGAAATAGGAAGAAAGCTTCTGCCTGTCTTATGTTCCGCTCCAGGGAATAGAATAGCAGCAGCTACTTTATGCAGTACTTTACACTAATCATTTCACCTGCGTTATTTCATTAGATCTACATCAACCCTGTTAATGAGGCAGGAAGGATGTCTTTGTTTATGCTTTCAGGATTATGTAAACTGAGTATTCATGGGGTGACGTACTGGGAGATCAAACCCAGCTGAAAATATTGGGCCCCTCAATCACACTGGACAAACAGCTCTTGTTTCACCATGTTACTTCAGGGGTTTTCACCTGCTATGTCAGGTACTCATCAGAGACTAGTACGTTCATTTCATAGTTAGCAAAATTGATTTCATCGCATTTATAGTTTACAGTGTATGTTTGTCCTAAAGCCACGGAGCTGGTAAGTAGCAGAAACAGAATTTGAACTCATGTCTCTATAATTAAGTGCAGGAATTTTCCAAACAGCTGCCTCCCTCTTGCCATCCTTTCTTGGAAGGGAGACATAAACTACAACAAAGTCACAAAGTGCTGTGCTGATTATGTGATGTGATGTTTGAATTGATGCCTAACCCAGGCAGGTCACGTAGTAGGTGCTCAGTTAATGCTAGCTCGTCTTAGTATTATTGTTATCAGCAGTGATAAATGCACACGAGAGGAAAAACAGTTGGGCAGAAATAAGAGCAACAGAGAGTGATTACATCTAATGCTACTCCAATAACTTTTTACAATGACAGTCCAATAACTGTGCTAAATCTTTTTACAAATAAAACATGCTTATAATGCAATTCATGGCACTTAGGAAAAACCTCAGGTTGACTTAGAAATCTAAAAGTCAACAGTGAAACACAGGAATTTTCTAGAAACTGAAGAAATCTTGATATTAGAGATAATCAAGAATCTATATTCCTGAGTGTAGTACTCCAGATAAGTTAGATAAATTATTACAGTGGATATTAAATACACAGATCTACTGCTGTGAAATGCCTAACGTCAAAACCAGTGCTTTGATTTTCTCTCAAAGAGAAGAAGAATGAATAATTTATTCATCTCTTGACTATGAGCATCACTGGTGACACTTCTGAAGTAAAATTTCTCACTTTTAACCCCTTTGCTTTTAAAATTACTCAATCTAATGCCCTAAGAAACTCCTTTTCTTGCCATTAAAGAACTGCAGATGAGTTCTCGCTTCCTTCCTTTTTGCAGAAGTATGACAATGCCTTCATTTCTAGTATTAAAAGTACCCCTGGGCTGCTTCTCCCATATCTGCTTAGAACAGTGAGGCAGGGTTGAAGGATTCTGGATTCTAGTTCAGCTTTGCCATGCGGTTGTTTCACGATCAAGTCATTCAAGTAGTTTCTCCATTCCCTTGGCGCTGTGGACTGTTTGTGCCTGGTGCAAATTTGCGTTAAATCTTAGCACCCAGTGTGATGGTATTAGAAGGCGGGGCTTTGGCAGGCGGGCAGGTGGGCAGAGTCCCTGTGGGAGGAGTCTCATGACGGGATTAGTGTCCTGGTAAAGTGGCCCCACAGGGCTCCGCCACCTCCACCAGGTGAGGACACAGTGAGAAGACAGCCATCTAAGAGGAGGAGGGCTCTCACCAAATACCAAACCATTACTGGGGCCTTGACCTTGGACTTCCCAGCTTCCAGAATTGTTAGAAATAAATGTCTGTTGTTTATTAGCTACCCAGTCTAAAGTATTTTTATAGCAGTCCAAATGGACTAAGACACTTTGCCAAAGACCTTTTTTCCCCCTATTCACGGGGTTGTGTGAATGAAATGAGATAATACAAATGGAAAACACGTTGAAATTAAGGCATGATCTTCCCCAAATACAGAGGGTTTTATAAATGTAAACCAGTTTCTTACCAAGCCTTTTATTTATAAGGTTCTTTATGGTTTTTAAACCTGCAAATTTATGTTGATTCATCACTGCTACCCCCTTTCCTTTATTCAACACCTTCTTTGTCTCTAAATCTCTTACACAGTTTTCAAGACCTGAGTCAACGGTTTCCTCCTCTGAGAATCGCTGTTTGAGTCCCCAAGACTGAGAGGGTCACTTCCTCAGTCTGTGATCTCCCTGGCGTAACAGCTACCTTGCTGGAGTTCAAGTCATGTGTTTCCGCATCTGTTTCTTCTACTGGGCTGACAGCATCACACAGGTCAGGTACAGTCCCCTCAAATACAGCTCCCGACCCAAATCCTCGCGCTTCAGGAGCTCGGGAGGAGTCATCACTCACCTCTACGCAGTCTTCAGGAACATGCGCTGAATTACTTACCTCCTCCTCCAGTGGACTTACTTCTCCTTACTCCATTTTGGGGGAGGGAATTGAGAGCTCCCCAAAAGGAGTCCGCACCCATGTCATCACAATCAGAATTATGCAGCGGCAAGTCTCCCTCTGCCCGCCCACCCACCTGGCTCCCCAGCTCAGTGTCTCCATAGTGACCTCCCAGACCTCCCAGCACCACCCCACCCCTCGCAGCGGTCCTCCCCATTCTCTTGCCCACCAGGCACCGACGAGGCTCCTGTGAGCCACACACACAAGGTAAGGGCACACCTCGTGTGCTCATACGGACGTACACTTGAATCTGGACTCTGCCCTATGCTTTCGGACAAGTTAACCACTTCGAGTCCCTGTTTCCAAATCTATCAAATGGGGTTAAGAACACTAGTATATTGAAAAACTATATATATCCTTACAGAGGACTCAGCACATAATGATTATTTCATAAAAGTGAATTATTTTGATGAGCTTTGAAGTTTGTCAAATATAAAATTAAATACTCATTCTGACACCCCAATAATCAACTGACTTTGGACAAATTTCAACTTCTGTGCATATGTGTCTCTCTTACACACACACACACACACACACACACACACACACACACACACACAGCCCTACCCCTTCTCTGCTACAATAGAAAGAGGAACAGCACCACTCCTCTTACGGAACTTATGTTCCAGTGTCTGGGTGCAGTGCATCTCCCCAGACAGCATGGACCGCCACCCTCAGGGTTTGTCCCCCCAAAGCTAATCTTTTCGACACCCCCTGTATCTTGCCTGCTAAATAGAGATACCGTGTTTCCCCAAAAATACAACCTAACCGGACAATCAGCTCTAATGCATGTTTTGGAGCAAACATTAATATAAGACCCAGTATTATATTATATTATATTATATTATATTATATTATATTATATTATACTTATTATATATTGTATTATATATTATATTATATTAATTATTATAAAGATCCGGTCTTATATTTTGGTAAAATAAGACCCGGTCGTATATGAATTTTTCCTTCAAAAGAGGCATTAGGGCTGATGGTCCAGCTAGGGCTTATTTTTGGGAAAACGGGTAGATGTTCCATTAATGGAGATCAGTGGTGCCACTTACTGCAAGTAAGAGACGCACTTATTTGCAGCCAACTGTAGATTTTGTGAGGTGTTTGCTTATTTCGTGGAGCCCCACAGCCGCCAGCAAGGGGAAGTGGAACAGGCACTAAACTCATGTTCATGTAAGTGGTACAGCCCCCAGAGTTTAAGTTGCCCACGGTCACAGACCTAATAACAACATAAGAGCAACTTCAGGGAGCTCCCATCGAGTCTCGCCGTCAGCTGGCCAGCACGCCTGGTGTTTCCATGTGTTGGCCCAGTGGTAGGTGACAGGTAAGCTCCCAGTTTTCAAGTCAGAGGGCCTGAGGATCACAGTTGTGAACTGTGTTGCCCTGAGGTCCTGAGACAGATTCAAATGAAGAAGAACCCCCAAACCAGCGATCCCCCGTGCACCCTGACAGGCAGTGATGCCAAGCGATTGGACTTGTGGGCTCTGGAGTTGTGGCTGCCTCGGCTTGAATCCTACTCTGTCACAGTAGTGCTGAGTGACTGGGGAAAGTTGTGTAGTTCTGTAAACACCTGTGAGGTCGTGATACGGTAACAATCTCAACCTCAGCCTCTTAGAACGAGTCAATACTATCCTAAATGTAAAACATTTAGTAACGTGCATATGCCATGCTGAATAATGCCTTTTGTCATTTCTATCTAATGCGACCTCTGTCCCCTTCCCCATTTCTTGTTCATTTTCTTTCTCATGGAAGGATGGCTGTTTCAGCCTTTCGATTGATACGCTTGGAGGAAGAGAAAAAAACGATGGTCTGACTCCTCTCAACGAGGGGGCGGGTAGCTTTCACGCACGACTCTTCCCAGCCCACCCAGCAGGTCCTTCCTGCTCCCTGGAATTCCTCTCACTCTGCGCAGACTCCATTGTTCATTGAAACCGCCTTCCTGGGGGAAACCTTGCTTCTCCTGAAATGGCAACGAGGATGTGTATGAGAACTGTAATAAAAATGGAAAAGATTAGGGATCATGTCTCAAAGGAAAGTATCCCTTTAATAAGGAATAGATTAAAAGAAAGGAAATCAATCTTGTGAGATCATGAAAATCTTGGAGTCCGAAGATGATTTATTTGTTTAAGATTTACACCCAGTCTCCTTTCATAAGGATTCAAGGTGGCGGCAGACTGCGCTAAAGTCATTTTCTCGTAATATGTTTCAGACTGGAATTAGGACTTCATTTGCTAGCAGGTGAAGTTAAGCTGATTACAGCAAATGAGCTATTGAAAATCAATACCGTAAAACCATTCCATTAGTATCTGTACGGTCGTCCCAGGATTATAAGTAATATTTCTGTGCCCAGACACTGACATTTTCAGGAAATGAGATGCAGACCGTTCGCACGGGCACAGCCACCTGTGGTTGGTGGGTTGCGATGATTAAAGGAAGCTGCTAATGAAGCCAGGGTTACAGGTGTGGCCCCACAGTCTCCACTCAGCCTCCCTCTGCTGTGCACCTGGGAAGGGAGCCCCATCTGCCGCAGGCTCCTCCCTGTAATGTGCTGGGGCCACGGAGACGGGCAGCATCCCGCACCATGACAAATGCACCCCACCGTTGGCGAGCACCCGCAAGCATGTGGGATGCCGGATGGGTTTTCCTGTGGATGAGATTGAGTGCATACACACACGCACACACGCACACACACACACACACTGTCACTGTTTGACACACATCAACACACACACCTCACCCGGCAGAGGCACGTGAACCAGAGGATCACACATGAAAAAAACCTTCAACTTGGTGCCATCGGAGGGAGTCAGATCAAGTCAACCCTTTGACAGACATTGGCAGCAAAGCCTTGGGTTGGTGACTTGCCTCAGTTTCCAAAATGACAAAAATGGACACTACATTTACCTTGGATGAATGGGGAGCGCTAAAAGGTGGAAAGCATATAAAGCACTGAGATAAGGCACAGCAATGATAAAAAATGTAAATGTATTTTACTGCTAGAACGGACCAGGTATTCCACTACATTCTTTACTTGCTCTGTCTCACTTAATCTTCACAATACTACGTGAGGTAGGGGCCGTCCTTATCCTTTTTTCTCACAGTGAATTTCAGCAAGAGCTTGCCCGAAGCCACACGATGAGAAGCAGCCCAACCCACGCCCAGCCCTAGCCCGCCTCATGCCTGAGCACACCTGTGCAGGTACCCTGCCATATCTATTCTTCCCCTAAAAATGAGCTGCCTCTGCAGCCTCTGCGAGCTGGTCTTCAAACTGTCGTCCACTCTCTGACACAAACACAGAATGTCATCTCCTCTGGGCTGCCTGCTGCTTTAGGACAAACCCTTTAGGTGATGTCATTCCAGTCATGCCTTAGGACTCTGCCAGAGGCACGTTGGATGGTGTCTTCCCTCAGGAGACGCGTACAAGGAACCTAATGTTAAATATATAAAGTCAAGCAAACAAGGACTACAGATTACCCCCCGATCCCCGCATTTCTAGACATCTAGTTTCAGCCCTGGGGTCTAAGAAGATGGATTATAAAGCAGATTTACCTGGAAACTGCACAACACTGGCCATTGGCCATCCTCCAGCTGTACCATCGACTCAAAACCTCTTCCCTGGAAGGCCACGGACATTTATCCACTCGATAGGGTCTAAGTATGTTCCTACTGCTATGAACCTAGGCCTATTCTCTGAGAGAAGGAATTACGGCTTCAGGGAATCTTCTTTTATAGACTGGAAATCTGGAGAGCCCCACATAGATGGGTTCATGCTGAAGGACTATTAGAACTAAAGTCTCCATTTCTGAGACACTTTGCAGAAGTGGAAAGAACCAGAGTGTTGGAGTAACTGAACCCAAGGTTTGCCTTCTGAACCTGCTACGTGCTAGCAGTATCCTGAACGAATCACTGCAGCTCTTTGAAATTCTGCTTTCTCATCTGTAAAATGGGGCTAATCTTACCTGATTATGAGTCTGCAGTGACAGTTCTTAGAAGTTGTACAAGCAACTAGCTTGATGCCAAGTAACTATTACACATGACTATTAACCGTTGTAATTAGGATTTCATGGAGAAACACTTCTGTTGATCCGGGATGATCGGGAGACAGAGCCTAGGTCAGTCTGTGTCCAGAGAAGTCTTTGATGATTGACTGATCTGAAATGGTAGCGTATCAGCCCAGGTCAGGATGGCCTACCTAATGTCAGGAAACTGCAGAAGGGTTTATGTACAAAGGGACACTCATAAAGAGAGACGGGGACAATTCAGTTACTGGAGCAGGTAGCTATTGCTGCAGCATAACAAAAATAGCCTAAACTTAGTGTTTGAAAACAGCCGTTTATTTGCTCATAGTTCTGTGGGTTAGCGATTTAGGCTGGAATCAGCTAGCCAGTCCCTCTTCTGGCCTGACCTGGGCTTACTCATTTAGTTGCAGTGACCTGGAAGATCGAATGAGGTTAGATGGTCCCCGGAGACCTCATGTACCTCAGAAGGTCACTGCTGGTTGTCAGCTGGCCCAGTCCCTCCGTGTGGTCATTCGTTTTCAAGGAGTCTCACAGGCTTCCTTGGGATGGTGTCAGCGTTCCAGAAAGGGAGAGGAGGGTTTGCAAGGCCTGTCGAGGGCAGTGCTCTGGAACTTACATTAAAAATGTCACTTTGCTCACAGTCTGTTGGTCAAACCAAGTGATAAGCCCAGCCCAGCTTAACCGATGGGGAAATGGACTTCACCTCCATACTGGAGGAGAGAGAAAGTGGCATTGGAAAGGAGCGCGGGGACTAGGACCCGGGGAATAACTGCACCCATCACCGCAGGCAACCTGACAGGTGGACTCCGCTTAAAGGGAACAGGGGAGGAAGGGGTTACCGGAACATGAGAAGCCGCTGCCTTCAGGAAAGCAATGAGGACTGGACAAGACAGCCAGGCTAAAGCAGCTCCTTCTCATTTCCTGCTGATGTCCCCCATTGGCAAAATTTAACTAGAAGCCAGGAAAAAGCCCTCGTTAACATAATTCTTACAAATTGTGCTCATGAAACAAAGACAAGTACAGAAAGGAGTGAACATGGCTGATGGGATGGAAATGAAAGACACTGAGGAAGAAAGAAGGCAGGGTAACAGGAAGGGTGAGAGGGCAGCTTCTGTACGCGGCGGGGCCCGTTGACTGCCTGGTCTGACATTCTCCGCAGGGCACTCGGGCAGCCTTTTCTCTCCCTTCGTTTGGAAAAGCGTCATAAGAAATTCCTTCCTCAGCAGGTCATTGTGAAGACAGATTAGATGCTATGTTGTTACTTGGCCGAGTGAACAGGCAGTGGCAGTTAGCAATTAAAGACGTACATGTCAGTAGTCCTTAAAAAAGCCAGGGCATGTTGCTTTCGCTGAAACCAACCTCTGTTGACTTCCACAGGCTGTTTAGAGGTCGGGCCTTAACTTTCTGGTTAATTGTTTTCTCTTTCCGCTTTGCCTGAGTCAAGTCCTGACTGGAAGACTCCATAGTCCATTTCAAGCCCAAAGACTGCCAAAGCCACTGCCAGGCTCACGTCCCCCAGGGGGAGGAGATGTGTCTCCTGCAGGTGAGAGAGGCTGGGAAGACAGTCCTTCGTGTCACCGTGTTTATCCAAATGCCACAGGTGCCTCAGCAATTTCTCTTTCCAGCCCCTTGCTCCACTTGGAGTGAGTGCGTTCATCCCTGAGTGGCAAATGCTGGCACCACAGCTGGTGACAAGGATGGACAGCTGAGTATGCTCAGAAAAAGAGAGGAGGTAGGTGCTGCCTGGTGAAAATTGGTCCCCAAAGCGGCCCATCCCCCAGTCATGCCCGCCTTCTGGTCCCATGCAGAATGACTGTGGGGGCTGGGCAGTGCCACCAGGAAGGAAGGTCTCATTACAGAGGTGCAGGGGCACCAGCCAACCCTGTACCTCTTGGAGCACCCCGCACACTCTTGGCGGGGGCGGGGGGGTGACAGAGCACTTGGGGACTTGGGATGTCATGTCATCGAGCACGTCCCTCGTGGGTGTGCTGGGACACTAGTCAGTGGGTGCAATTGTAAATTGCTTGCATGTTTATTGTGATTAAATAATTTTGGAAATATTGGATTAGACCAAGCAATATGGTTCTTTATTACAAGACCTGTGAGATTGTTTAGATTGACAGAGTGACTTGTGGAACTCCTGGAGATGGAGGTGGAGCCGTGCTTCCTAGAGATAATTGACCAGCAAGATTTCTCCTGAGGGAGGATGTCCTGGTTTAATATCCCACAGGCCAAATCTGGGGGACTGTGGGGCACGTAAAATCAATTAACCCCTCTGTCTCTCCCTCTCCCTCTTTCCATATTGAGTCCCCGAGGGAAGGGGCGTATATGAGGGTTCTCAACAGGACGGAGGCAGTGATGGGACATAGTCTGAGGACTAATCTAGTGCGAGGCTGTCTTAATGGGTTAAAATTCAATGAAAATTTGGAAAAGCCTGTGTCCCTTATGCACCAGGCTACGAGCTCAGTGAATATAGGACATCTGTGTTGAAGTGAATGAATTCCTCACAGGGATAATTGGGTGGTGTCTGGGCCCATGATGTGTCCTTGGTCTTTCCTGTGACCTCCCAAGGTTTTTGGGACTCATCACCACGTTTGCTTCCCACGGCAGAACACAGGCAGGTTAGAGGCTGCGAGACGACAACACTACCCCCACGCTGTGTGGCACCTTCGACCCCACCTCGTCCTTCTGCATCCTGCGTGCAGTGTCATCACACAGTTCTCTGTGGCAGGGAAATGCAGAAAGAACAAAGTTCTTTCAATATTAAGTATTTGTTTTAAAGTCAAACACAACCACGAAACAACAAAGATAGAGCTCTTAGCTCCTATGTCCTGATGCTTTCGTCCAAGTTTTTCCTCTAAATGTGCACTTTTTGCAGGATGTTTTATTGAACTTGTTTCATATGATGCTCAATGAGAAAAACTGTTAAAAAAATTTGGAAAAGATTCATATTACATAATGCGTGTCCCTCAAGAATCACAACACACATTATGCTACTGAAGGCTCTGAGAAGTCCTACAATAAAGAGACACGATGAAATTAATTTAAGAGAGTTTGTTTAAAAATGGACATGAAACCCTATTTTGTGCATTGTTTGAAAGCAGCTTATCTGAGAGAGCAAATGTTAGGCTGTGTTTCTCTGAAGCACACAGAGAAGGATCAGTGGAGATGGCAGGAGGGAGAAAGGAAATGACCTTTGCCGAACGCCGACCCGACCTCGGTGATCCACGAGCAAGCAGTAGCTCATCTGATCCTCACAACGGCCTCATGTGGTGGATCGGCGTGTGCTTTCTCAGCAGAGGAGAGCGGGTTCAGAGAGGTGAAGTGCATGGTCGGTATCACCCAGATGCAAAATGATGGCGTGGTCCACGGAGCTCTCTTCTTCCTGGCTCCAGGAAAGGGCCATTCACTCAGATCCTCTCCAAACCCTCTAAGACTATCCTGCATATGACTTCGAAGCCCGGTTTTCGGGAGAACGCCCCATCTCTCCAGGTGCACGTGCTATCTGAGCTCACGCCTGTATTGACGCGCCCGTCTCGCCTTCCTTTGCACATTTCTAAGAACCTGCTTTTCACTCTAGTCTGTCGCCATTGCTTTTGATGGCCAAATTCCTCACGTCTAAATCATGAAGAATTTATGAGCAATCATGAGTAACAATTACAGTTATAAATATCCCCAATGCTTTAGAAGGTGCATGCACGTGCACACACACACAGTAAAATAATCCATATCCCATGATCAGTTTACAAGCTGAGGATCGTGCAGGTACAAATGTGATTTCTTTTCAGTATCGCTGTGCTCACACCTTCAGCATATCATGAAACAGGCAGTGTAAGTGGCATCGAGGAGCGCTTGGAAACCAAGTGCTTGTCTGCACTTTCGTTATTATAAAGATGGGTTATTTTCATATAATCAATGAGGCACTCGCACTGCATTGCTACACCCTCATTTGTTTTGATTATTTGAAAATAGTGCATCTTTATAACATACATACATACTTTACATATATGGATGCACACATATAGTCGTATGTGTACGTTTGTTTATGCTATTTATAGACTTGTGTGTGTGTGTGTGTGTGTGTGTGTGTGTGTGTGTTGAGTTGTTTTACATTGCCAGTTACATAAAGTGGGTTTTCTTGTCAGACTGTCTGGGTTTTATGTCTGACTCTCCATTCACCACATTAACTTGGCAAGTTTCTTAAATGTACTGTGTTTACTTCCTACTACAACTGTCCCACAGATCTAGTGGCTTACAGAAACACACGTTGGGTCTCACTGGGCTGCAGCCAAGGTCTTGGCAGGGCTGTATTTCTTCTGGAAATGCATGTTCCTGCCTTCCCACCTTCTGGAGACTGCCCGAATTCCTTAGATTGTTCCCCTCCGTTGTCAGAGCTGGCAGTGGCCCATCTAGGTTTTCTTACACCACATCACTTTTTCTCCGACTTTTCTTCTGCCTCGAGCTTCCACCTTTAAGGACCCTTGTGATTCCATGGGGCCCCCTGGATAACCGGGGTAATCGCCCCACAGCAAGATCCTTAATTGCAGCTTTGTAGTCCCTTTGTCATGTAGGTAACATAGTGTCAGGTTCTGGGGGTCACCCCCCCGGACACCCTTGGAAGGGGGAGGCATTGTTGTGCTGGATGGACTGACTGTTCTAAGATATCCTGTTACCTAAATGGTGGTGCCCACATTTCAGGATTTGTATTTAGATTCGGGAACTGAGACAATGTCAGATACACATGACAAGAAAGATGTGGGATTGAATACATTTTGTATGAAAACCTTTTTACAAAAAGCTATAGAAAAAAAATAAAGCTTTTCTTAATATGTGGTTGGAACCAAACAATGTAGGTAATTAGAAAATGTGTTCTTTCTCCAGAAAAGTTCATCTTGCTAATAACAGATTTTTTTCTTTACTTCTTTGTGGAATTGCAAGTCAGTTTCATCTCATGATGCCAAAAAATTAATTAGTGACAGTCGCCCGTGGCACTGTGTTTAGAAGGATTCTGAAGGTCAGCAAGAAAGATTCTGGTGGTCATGGGATGGACACGTTACACATGTCAGAAATTGTCACCTTTACTCCACTAGGTTGATAAAAAAAAGTGTAGGTAGATGTGAGATAAAAGAGGCATTACAAATAGAATTTAATGAAAACTTGTCTGATTGTATATTATTTCTCTCCCATAAAAGTGATAACAAAATCTGAGAACTGTCTACTGGTTTTGAAAAACAAGGAGCACAGCAAAAAGCTCTACGTGGAGTTCTATGAAGAGAAAAATCTTTTATAAAAGATGTGTCATGGTCATTAACTCATTGATTAATTGAATCTTTTTTTAATTAAACGTTTGTGTTTATTAGATATTTATTCACATTTATCCTTTGTTACTCATTTATTTCTAAATGAATTCCATTTATTGAGAGCATCCTACGGGCTACACGTTGTTATAGGTACTGGGGGTACAGTGGTCAACCAAAAAAAAAAAGACCCCATCCTCATGGAGCTTGCGGTTCATTGAAAATCACAGGAATTAATTGAAAACTAGCATAAATAAATGAAAAAAAACTGTAGTTATGATAGATGTTAGGAAAGAGTGGTATCGTGGAATGGAGGAATATAAGTGGGGTTTACGTAACCAAAATGAACAAAACGTAATGAGCTAACAGAGTCAAGAGGAGACGCGTGAGGGCCGTAGGAAATTCCAGGCAGAGAGAGCAGCACGTGTAAAGGTCCTGTAAAGACATGGAGCACAGCTCACGGGTGGAGGGGAACGGAGTTCTGTGAGGCTAGAACTCCGAACACCAAGGCTAGAGTGGTCACAGATGAATGTAAGGAGGTTATTAAAAGGGAAGGTAAATAGCAGAAAGGTAAGGCAGGGACATTCCTGAGAAAAGTGGGGAAACGGCAGATGGGTGAAAGGTTATCATCTGATAAAGGGGATTTCGCCGACAGGAAGCGCTTTCCCTACAGCCCGAATTCCTGCAACGTGGATCTTAGGCTTCTCCTTCTTCTCTCCCGTTTTCCTGCGGCTCTTGTTCCAAAAAGGAAGACGTGTCTCCCAGAAACCACGCCACAAGGCGAACAGCGCTTTCTCAGAGAACCATGGTTTTATTTCACAATGGGGTTCTTGAGCCCCACCAAATGCTGTACGGTTCCCCTACTATGAAGTAATGGGCACTTGTGGGCTCTAGAAGAGACCGCCTTCAGCAATATTTCTATGAAAAAAAAGCGACTGCTATGTTTCAACAGCCACATGACAGGTTTCCTAAGACAATATAATTTATTCATGAACTGGTGACTGTCTGTCCCTCAGAAGTGTCTTATTATTTCCTCCTATCTGGAGACTACAGTTTGGGAACGGCTAGAATGATCTCCCACCAAGAACTTGCCCAACTCGCGGACCCTAGGGTTGCTGACGCCAGGCCTGCACGGCTGGGTGAAAGGGTGACCAGGAACACGTTCAGGAGAATAAATTAACATGGCCCTTGGCGATGAAGCCGCCCAAATCATCTTATCTTTGGATATTAACTTGCTGTTTGGACAAAGGAGGCAACAGTGCTGGAATTTTGTTTGCCTTGACATGTAAGTGTACAGAAAACACGTGCTTCTTTAATTGTCACACAGCTAACAGAGTTGTCTTAAATACAAATGCCAGAAAAGATAATTCATGTAGACTCACCTGTTATATCTTGAAATGTTTGCTTATCCACTTGCCTGAGATGAACTCATAAAAGATTCATGTTGATAACAGGCTTATTTTTTCTTCTTCTTTCAAGGTACTCTATTTATACAAAAATATTAGAAAAAATTTTGGAAGCAAACTAGAGTATTTCATATTATAATTCCATATTCTTGTATTTAGATTCTTTTTGTTCTAAAACATACTGCTAGCAAAATACATTCTTACTGTTAAACAACCAACAAGCCGTAAACTTCAGTAGCTCCCTGCCTTGCATGTTTCTGGAAAGCCTACTTTGTGCTCAGCGTAATAACATGTGCCGGACTAGTCACACTCCTCAGTTATGTCGCCGTTATGTGAGGGAAGCAGGAAAGGAAACCAACAGTAGAGAAAACCCCAGTGCCAGATGCTGAGATGGAGACGACACAGAGCTCGGAGCGCGACGGCCTGGAGCAGCGCATGTGCAGTCGGAGGAGGAGGGCCCCCACAGTGAATGCTCCCACAGTGGCCGCGCTGGCCCTGGGGCCAGATTCTGAGGATGCCGTCCCAAGGTGGGCAAAGGAAGGAAGGCATTCCATGAAGAAGGAGGAGCATACGCCAATGGCTCAACGGACACGAGGAAACGTCAGAGACCAGCAGATTGTTCGGTTACTCTAAACTTACTGATCTACCGTTTGATGCCTCTTTTTTGGGATGGAGTCCAAACAAACAAACAAAAACTGTAGAAGTTCTGTTGATTTCCAATTTTGGATTTGGAATTTGGTTAAACCTGAGGACACTTTCTGTTCTGAATGCATCAGTAAGCAATCCCAGTCGCCTGAAGAATTCTGCCAGTGGCGTTTTCCTGGTTAATTTTGAACTATAGGTAACTTTTTCTTCTGAACATTTTAGGGGTAAGAAAATATTTTTAAGCTTAGTGAAGTCAAAGTGGTAACGTGAATTTACCTGTTTGAATGGCTGATTCAGATCATACAGTGTTGAGGGTCCTTGTTATACGAACCTCATATATACATTCATATATACGCAGTTATGCATCATATGTATATGCTCGAAAACTATGAAGTAACTTAGAGCTTCCCAAGACATAGCCGTGTGTCATAAGAAAGAAAATCTGAGACTCAGAAGTGAAATAGCTCATTTCAAAAGTCACCTCAGAGGCCAGGGTCACTACTGCCTACTAATGAAAGAGCTGGAACCTCTGGGGAAACCCAGATCTCCTCTATCCTAATTGCAGTGATGTGTTCCTTTGTTATCTCCACCCTGATGTCTCACAGACATCGCTAACATACCATGTCCAAAAAAGAAATCTTGGTTCCATCCTGTCTTCTGTATTCCCAGCTGTGGCCCTTCCCTAGTCTTCTCCATCTGATAAAGTAAACAAAACATCAAGACAGCCCTTACCCACCTTATAGCCAATCAACTGCCAATTCTTGAGAAGTCTACAGGGATCCATTGCCTGCTACCAGCTTAGTCTGAGCCACTGTGATCGATCACACTCTGTCCCCAGGATGACTATTAGAAGCTCTGGTTCCACTCTCGACTCCTGGCAATCCATCTACCACAGTAGTCAGGCTAATCTTCTTAAACATACACAATACTTAAAACTTAAAACCAAACTTCTTGCGACCCAAAAGTCGAGGATACGCAGGCCCAGCTTACTCTGCAAACGCAGGCCGCTGTTCTCCTGTGGCCCATCTTCCATCCGCACTGGCCTCCCTTGAGTAACGAGAATCGCCTGAGCACTCTCTGCCCTCAAGGCATTTGCAGATTCCATTGCAGGTCTCAGTGCAGGTGGAACTAGTTCTAAGATGGACCTCATCACCCCATCCGATGCTGGCCCGTTTTATTCTCTATCGCTGCACTTGCCTTATTTCCTCTTAATTTGTAATTATTATTTTAGGTGGGGTGGGGTGAGGGGACGGTGGTGGGTTTATTACCTGCTCCTACCTTGGTAACATGTTTCTCCTCCTCATTATTATTATTATGTTGCAGAGACAAGCACAATGCATAGAACATGGTAAACAATTAATAAATGCTTCTTGAATGATTTGAGGAATTATAAAGGTAGATCTATTTAATGAGTAGTTGCAATGTGTGTAACCTCAGTGTAAACAGAAATATATTCTTAAAAAATAAATGACATAATTTTTTCATTTTAAATATATAATATTTTTATTTTATATAATGTTCATTTTTATTACATTAAATAATTCATGAGACCTAAAATGAAGCGTTCGTGTAAGTACACAGTAATATAAAAAACAATGATAATATTTATTATTAAGCTTTCAAAAGCACAGGGCAAATTAGGAATTGACATGACTAAAATGGAAACAGAAAGAAGCTCTTCCCACGACCGAATGTGAGAACCATGATTGGCTCCCTCATTTCTGCACTAACTTCACTTCATCTAAAACCGGAAGTTCAAAGAGCGCCTTAGCGAGTCAGTGCCCCTGACACGGGTTTGACATTTCACAATGGATAGACCCCTTTCCAGACTTTATTTTACGTGTGTCTTCAAACAACCCATGAAGTCTATGGAGAAGATATTTCGTTTTCATTTTACAGATGAAGAAACTGAAGTTCAGAACAACTAAGGATCTTAAGATGATCTGACTAAGGATAGCTAGGCCAGTGGTCTTCCCACCACAAAATCTTGTGTTCTACGTACATCACATCATGTGTAAAGAGTCAAAACCAGAAGCCGGAAGAGGCCTGACAGGTGAATAGATGGACTGTGGAAGCTGGGAGGGGAGTGTGGTGAAGCAAAGAGCAGTGCAGCCCGACGGTTAGTGTCACACAGTCCAGGATTACCCACGGAAAGCTGGAGTCACATGAAATCATCTCACTTTTCAACACTGACAACTATTTCAATCTTCTAAAAAATCGATACTCATGACGTCTAATCTGTCTATGGCTGGCTTTGACCTTGGGCCAAAGTTTGCAACCACTTTAATGCCCCAAAAATATTTTACCCGAAAATTTCAGTACATCATCAGGTATTCAGAACTTTTGGAAACAAAGCCAACTGAATCTCACAGCATGGCCTAAAGAGGTAGAACCTTAGAAGAGGACGATATGCCTGGGTGTTGTAACTGACAACTAAAAATACTCTCCGTGTCGAATATATGGATTTTATATTGCTGCCTGGCATGGTGATTACACTTCACGGTCAAGGTATGGACTTGAGTTAATGTGGCTGCAGGGAAGATGATCACCATTTAGACCTTGGAATGGTCTACAGGCCTTCCGGACAACATGGGTGGCGCCCTTCCGTGTACTGACAGCCATCGGTTGTAGGTCCTTCACATTGTCTGCAGTTGGAACTCATTGTTTGGCAATCATCTAGCTTGAGATGGTAAGTGTCTCCAAGCTTTGCCAAAGTAACTGGAGCCTCGTCCTTGCACTTAAGTCTCTTCAGAAGCCTTCAAAGCTCTATTCTCCCAAGAATTTAAAGGGTTGAAAATAGCTCCCTATGAGTTTGCATGTCTAAACATAACAATAATTTAGGGTGACATTTTCACTTTTAAACAGATAAGGAAAATGATCGGATTTAGAAGGCCAGTAGTACATTCAATTATGCTCTGCTGTCAACAAAAATAGGCTGAAATTAATCTGCTCAATGTAGCTCTTGGAGATTTTATAACTATTGGGCTTAAAGGCAATAAAAGTTGCCTACACTCATTATTGCTACTATCTGAAGCCTTGGAGAACACTTGAGTGTTGTTATGAGCAAATATCATTTGAGGAACAAATCCTGTCGCTATGACACTTACTTTACAAGCTGGAAACTCATTCTCTGTATACTCAATGAATCGACGTAGATTAGCTCATGTTTGCATTGAAATGATTTAGTCCACGCAGGCCATTATGAAGTCACCTAAATTTTCAGTATCTCAAAATGATTACCTTTCTAACTTGCTAATTACTGTTTTCCTCCAGTCCTGGTACCTAGCCTCAGTCACTAATGTTTTCTTTTATCAATTGCCACTGCAAAGAGTCAACATACTTCTGGGAGAAAATCATCCTAGTAAAACTTATTGAACTTATGAAATGCTTTTTCATCTACAAAGTGATTTACAAACATTAATTAATCACTGTTCAAGAATAGGTCCCTACCCAATATAGCATCCAGTCCAGAATAAGGGACAGATCTGCAAGGATCTCAGCCGAGCATACCTCCTGGTCTTGGAGGGACCTGGGGAGAAAAATAGTTCATTGCTTCAACATTTCTTGTCTCGCTCATTGAGCGGCAACTTGTTGCCTGTATTTAAAGAGTCATCAGCTTTGCGTCTCTCCTGATCTCATCCTGCACAAGGTAAGTATCTTCTAAGATATACCTAACCAGATTGTAAAGTGTACGTTTTTAGAAACAGGAAAATGATTTAGCATTTCTGATGTTTTTTCAAAAATGACCATATTCCATATCACCTTTTTTTAAATTAGTTTTTAGGTGTACAAAACAACCTAGTGATTAGACATATCTATACCTCACAAAGTAATAACCCCAATGAGCCTATTCCCATCTGACACTGTACAGAGTTATTAGAATATTGTTTACTGTATTCCCTATGGTGTACTTTATATCCCTGCGACTATTTTTTAATTATAGTTGATATTCAATATTATTTTATATTCGTTTCAGGTGTACAGCATAGTGGTTAGACATTTATATAATTTATGAAGTGATCCCCCTGATTAGGTTAGTACTCGAGTATCTGACACTACATAGTTTTTACAACATTATTGATTATATTCCCCATCCTGTACTTCACATCCCCGGGACTATTTTGTAACTACCAATCTGTACTTCCTAATCCCTACACTTTCTCACCTGGCCCCCACACCCCCCTCCCATCTAGTAACCATCAGTTTGTTAAATTCATTTCAAGAATATATTATTTATCTACCAAAATCTGGAGGTTAGATTAGCATATAATTTTAGTCAGGTTATTAATGAAAAAATACTTATGCTCCTGAGGAAACTAAAGGAAAACAAATTGCTCCAATAGTTGGCTGAGTAAATTAGTTCAAAAAGCAGAATATGTGTTTTAAGCATCATTTTCTCTGCCCAGGACTGTACCAAAGCACTGACAAGAATGAAATATTAAAAGTAATGAGGGAAACGAATTTGTTTTTTTATAAAAATTATGTTGTTGTGTAAAGACATAAAAGAAAGTCTAATACCTACTATACATAATTCATGAAAGAAAACCAATATAATATGAAAGTAGAAAGCAAATCTCCAAATTTTAAGATAATAAAAAATTCCGAATTCTGATATTCTTTTTTCATTGTTATCTTGATTATATGAATAGCTTGTTACAAAAGGTAGACTGGGTTTCTTAGACCTGTGGTTCATCAGCGGACATAAAGAGTACTTCCATAGAACTCAGACACTGGTACTCACAAGATGCAGAGTAAGATCTGGACCAACTGTAGTCAGTAGACATGAAGTCAAACTTACTAATTTGATGGTAATGACATAAAATAAGAAAAAGGGTTAAAAATAAAACAAAACTAAACCTCAGTCATTTTCAGATGCTTGACTTTCTCGGAAGATAAACTTTTAAATAATAATAATTGAGTTAATGTATATAACCTACTCTTTGCCAAGTAAGAACATTTGAAAACTGAACAAGTGAACTAGTATTTATACTCAACTCTGTCTCATCAAGTGGATATTTTACCATAAAAAGCAGAAGAAAATCATCATCTCCCAAATGTTTCATAAATTATTCATGATTAAAATCTCACCACACTGTCTGAAATTTTCTCATTTTTTTCACTGAACAATGAAAACTTTATCACAGCCCTGCACTTGGGAACCAGGAGAATATAGCAGCAAGTCTCCATGGAGCATGGAGACGGGTCAAATCTCCAAGGGTCTTTTGCAAAGGGAAAAAGCCAACTCAATGTATCTATTGTTTTAGTAACATCAATCTCGATTAAGGAATCTCAACACAGTCACTCAGGCTGGTGAAAATACAGAAATAAATGGACAAAGCTTTGCAGAGTGTGTGTGGGTTGTGAGAGATTATAAAACATTGTCTTGTACTAAAAATAGTCATCTCTGCAGCTTGCTATAGAATTGTGGGGCTTTAAAGGAATTGGGAGATGGTAGGATCCCACCATTCTCTTTACAGATGAGTAAATTGAGAAGACCATCTCAATAATTCCATTAAGAAGTTGATGGGATTAAAATGGAACTCTTTAGAATCCTCAAAAAGAGGTCTATGATGCATTTCTGTGTCAACTTGACGGGGCCGCAGGGTGCCCAGATATGTAGTTAAACGATATTTGGGGTGCATCTGCGAAGGTATTTCTGGGCGAGATGCGCATTTCAGTAGCAGACTGAGGGAAACAGATGGCTCTCCCCAGTGTAGATGGACCTCACCCACCCATTGAAGGTGAGAATAAAATAGAAGGCTTGAGGAAGAAGGACTTGCCTCTGCCTGACGGTCTTTGCCCTGGGACATCGGTCTTCTCCTGCCTTCACACTCAGACTCAGAGGAAAGTTATACATGGGTTCTCCTGGGTCTGGAATTCTTAGCCTTCGTAATTGTATATCCATTCCTTATCATCTCTCTCTCATGCATTATATACTGAACTCTAGAAAAATCTCTGTTGGATCCAATATACAGTTCCACAGCAAATAAAGCAGTCATTATGGTGTAAAGGGAGGGTATAAAACTTGCCATCCAAGATGGAGTACAGACTGGTAGTAAGTAGAGCCTTAAAAACAGCAGACTTCTAGGAGGTCTGATTATGCTGCTGCATTTGCAATCCAGGTCACCTCTTGCCGTTTGCATTTGCTGTTAAAGGTGGCAGGCCTGTCCCCCTGTAAGCCACGTCCCGGGTATAGGTAGAGAAGTGACAACTAAGCGGGAAGGATGACAGTGTGACTGAGAGGAGAAGAGGGAAAATGCAGCTGAATTTGAAGCGAGCGTTCCCGAGGCAGCCTACAGCTCATGGAAAGTATCGTATTTCCCTTTGTCCAATGTCCTAACACCTGCTCCCTCTTCTTCCTTTGGCTGTTTCCGGGTGCAATCATTCCATCTCTTTCCTGTAAGAAGTATGGAAAAGAGTTTATAACAGTTTGTGACAGTACTATTCTCCGTCAATAGAATCCCTAGAAATCCTTCCTAAACGCCAGACTTGTGTACACGTCACACAGAATATTCTCCCCAAATGGTCCGATGGAACCGCCCCGTTGGTTCTATTCTTTAGTGCCATTTAGTGTTAGGAGTAGATGGGCCACACACTTTTCTTGAAGTTGTTCAGGATTTTGACATAAGCACTGGCTGAATCTGTTTTTAGAGTCTTGGACGCTTAAGGAAGCATCGTAATTTATCTCCTAGCACTCGATGATAGCGGCTCCGTTTGTGTATGACTTCCAATATTCTGTGAGCAGGCTAAGTGCTTGCGCTCATTACGTCCTCTCACCCTGATAATAGTGATACGGGAGCTACCAGACATGTCCAAGGCCTCACTAATAGTGGAGATTCATCAGCTGAGAGCCCGCGCACACGCTGTTTAATATTATTGCCAAGTTATGTTCTGAATAATTTAGTGTGGATTGGTGAAAACACAAATAATAGGTTGGATATTGAATAGCAATCTTTCAATCCTCATGCGATTATGAGTTAAAGCTCAGCTGCAAACGGATAAGAGTTATTGATAAGGACTGGCTTCGCCTTGGCGTCCCACACGAGCAACTGTGTCTGACACACGTGAGCAGTGGAAACAAAAACCTCACAATCAGTCCATGTAACCCTCAGGCCACTTTGGGGACTAGGACACAAACCTCGTCTCCCACTGATTTGAGAAAACATGAAAACCATGTGCCATCATTCCTGTCTCTGATCAATACGGCCATGTCCTGGCAGGTAGCTGCTAGCTGTTAACACGAGTGTCCCAAACAGTGTTTGCTGTGGCGTGTTTATTTGGTTCCATAAAAGCACAGCCAGACCTCACGGAGTGGGAAGCTGAGGCGCATTCATTTGTCCTGTGTGCTTGATACACTCTTGAGGCAAGGAGCACGGTCGGAACTGTGAAAAAACTCATTGCCCACCTGCAGCTGACCATGCCGGGTGTTTTAAACAGCTTTAAAATACTACAGACATAAAAATTACAAAATCCCACTTTGAGGACTGTGTGATTTGAGGGTTGTAGGACAGTTCAAATATTTTCACATAGTTAAGAGGTCGCACCATGTTAAGAGGGCAAAACTAGTGTGACCATTTCTCACTCCTGGCGCCTAGGACATCAGACGTGATCGGCTGGGAGCTGGAGCAGCCTGACAGCAGGACGACCCTTCAGGCTGTCTGTGAAGGAAGTGGGTGGCCACACAGAATGGCACCGGCTCACTCAGGAGCCGTCTCAGTACTACACAACCCCAAGAACTGGGGCCACTGACTAAAATAAGTTCATCTTAGAGAAGCGTCAACCCACAAAAATCCCTCAGCCTCGAATGGTGTAGGATTATTTTTATAGCTGGAGAGAAGATTGGCAAAGAAATATATTTTGTCCAAAATGTCAAAAAACCTGGTTAAATAATTTTGTTCTCAGATTTATTGTGTAGAAATATGGCCCCATACATTGACAACAATTTATAATAATTACCTGAGACTTGTTCATGCAATGTTTTTCTTAGGAGAATACGGAATTCATTAAAATAATTAAACATTACCATGAAAAGCTGCTTTTCAGAGTTGTTGGATTATTTTAGGTGGGTGTTTATATCCACTCTTTTTCTGCCATAAGCACTTTTTCTGCCCTTTTTATTACTGAAACTCCTAGAAAACTGAGTCGAGAACATGATATATATGGATATATTACTGGGTACAAATATCTCTTGTCCCAACTTGATTCAGGGAGAGAAGCACATCACCTTTGGAATAGCTTACATTGTTAAAGAATCCCAACTATAAACAAATAATTAAATTTTATTTCCAGGTAGGGTGAAAATTTTTAATTTTAGGGTGAAGTAAAATTGCCTAGAGCATGTAAAATGTACATTTTAGCTACAATAACTGCAATCTATTTCATATTTATCATCATCATCCAGGGGAGTTATTTATAAGCTCCATCTAAGTCACTTAAAAGCCTCGGCACTTACAGCTCCGTGGATTAATTTGGCACCTTCTGAATGTGTGTTATGTGCAAACTTTAAAATTCAAAAGTTTTTAAAATTCTTTTATTAATGTATCATAGATATTTACAAGATTTTAATAATATACATTGTTTTTTTTTTGTCTTTCCTAACAAGTCAGTATTAAGAATGTATCTTGTGATGGGGGTTGGAGAGCTTATTTACAAGAAGGACTTGCTTTCAAAATACTCTCAAAGATTTATGGTTTTATTCATTGTATAAGGGGCGGAATAGCAAAACAGTAAAAATAGCCAAACAGTAAAAATAGCAAAACAGGAAATGGATGCTAGGTTCTAAGACTGGGACTCCTCTGGAACTCAAACCTGCAAAACATAAAAATAAAAAGTAAAATTACTTGTTAGATTCATTCTTCATGACTCACATGCATACTATAACTTGTCTCCTAATAATATATTTTAGAACACTTGTTTCATTTACATTATGCTTAATTTTAGGACATGTCTCTCACCTTCTGTCCTAGGATATCTGTTTTAAATTCAGACATGGAAAAAGAAAAATGCCCAAATTGGCCAAGTCTGACTAAAGGGCAGATTAAGACTGGCCAATATGTGGTGGCTGATGACTTTCATTCAGTCACAGCTTCAAGCAGATGAGTCAGTGATTCTCCTAAGGCATAAATAATACATTATTATTCCATGCTCACTCACACTGTTTGGTGTTACCTGCTTAGAACATTGTATCGAGAGTATGAATGTTGTGATTGATTAGTGATGTCTGCTACGGATGTGGAACTAGGTATGTGTGCCCATATTTCATATGTGCTCTCCTTGCTCCCAGAAGCCTGAGTACCCATGGAAAAAATTTCTGATTTTTGTCCAGTGGACTGAATCATGCACCAATGACACAGTTGTTAAGTTGTTGTTGTTGTTTTTGAGATTCAAATGAGGAAACATAAAGCTGTTTGGGATATGTAACCATGTTGCAAATCTGAGGAATTATTTAAAAAAAATTAACTCATCACCTCTTGTTCACTATTAAAAATGGAAACGCAGACCTTTCATTTTTTCACCCAACATTTAAACAAAAATTGAAATGATTCATAGAGCCCAGGTTTCATGCTGCAGCTGTCTGGAATCCAACTCGGCAACAGCAATGGTGACTCAACTTACTTGACATTTTTGGAATCCTAATCTCCTCACTGCTGCTTCCATCCCCACCATCACTAACTGTTCTTATTTCAATCAGGTAGTCCTCCTCAAACGGGACCAGGAGCTCAGCCGATGTATTGTTAGTTTCCAAAACATGAGTTTTACTCTGTCTGTTTTGCCGGTACAGAATCTGAATAAAACAGTGAATCAAGTTAAATAGACATGTGCCTTTACTAAGACTCAGACACTCCTAAGGCACACAAAAGACATATCAGTATAAATGCCCTACTCCTTGGATGGAAATACCCAATCTATACTTCTTTTTAAAGATTTTAGTGTTAAGGAAAAGACTTCCTTTCTGGCCAATGCTTCTGAAATGAGAATAGATTTATCTCTAGTAATGAAACAGCTCAAGGCTATTATCTTTGGAGTTTGCTGTGAAAAGTCGCTGGTTAGTTTGGACCTATTTCAAATTTCTGAGTATATGTGCTTGCCAGGAGATGTCTGTCACCACTGATGGAAATGACCTGCCCTGGGTGTCTGACTATAGTCTTCTTAGATTCCTTTCATGTTGTTAAAAGATCACGTCCTACCACAGCTTACATTCTAGAAATTCTATGTGAATAATATTCTTTGACCTCACTTTCATCACACACTTACTACCTACATCTTTAGATGGCCAGGAGAGTCACTTGAAGAAAAACATCTTGCATACTATAGTGGTTTATCTCTTATTACTCTGTGACACATTACTAACCTTAGAATATAAAACTTTTAAATGAAGAATTTAAAAACAGCAATACTCAGTATTTTCAAAATATTTTAAAAAGAAGATTCCTTTATTTCCATATGCATAAAATTTGTTTCATAAATGGTTTTGACACTTCTGGTTCTTTAGGAACTTAATTGATATGATTAAAGGAAAAACTAAATACGCACCTTGTAGCCCAGCACTTCAGACTCATTTTCCATGGTTTTTACATGCTCCCAGTTCAGACATAATTTAGAGTTTGTCAGCTTCCAGGCAATGTTAGCTGGAGGTTGGCTCGGAGCTTTAAAAAGATAATCAAAGATCCAAGTGAGTGTTAATTAGCACATAGCCATTATATGACCCATCACCATGAGAAGGGATAATGAGTCCTAGATGATCATCATGGAAGGAACTAAAATGTTTCCAGTGTCATGTGAAATATTAATTCTAATCAGAATAAGCAAAATCATTTAAATTCAGGTCATCTTGGAATGCCTTTGTGACAAACGTATGAATAAATAATGGTTTGCTGGCTGTCCAGTATTAATTTATTAATCATTGCTGTTGAGTTTGTTTACTTTGCCACATATCAGTCGACGGAGGGCTTCTTTATCTAGTGGTCCATTTGGGCCATGAGTCAATACACATGTGACAAATTCAGGCTGCAAACCTTTTATACATATTGACACAGAGCGTTTTTATTGACACAGAGTAGTCTTTTTCTTTTTAATTGCATTTTGGTACTTTCTGACTGGAACACAATCAACTCAAGGTATTTTAAGCAAACTCTCAGTAGTAAATTGCAAAGGATGAGAGGAATCTCTTAGAACTCATGGCAGGACGCAGCACGACCTCAGGAGAGACAGAAGAAAAATGGCAAAAGCCAAGAAGGTCCTTTCCCGCCTCTCACCATAGTGTTTGCAGCGTGCTCATCTTGCGGTAGCCCGCCTCTTTGTCATTCTTCATGCACATGGCAGGAAGCACGACTGCCCACCATACCTGAGGTTTGAAACCCCCTCTGTTGAGAGCTAATCCAGGCTAGAATTCTCAGGAGAAAACTGACGATTGACTTAATTTGGCCACATGTCTATCTTAGCCCAACCAGTGAGAAAGACGCATGTCATTGATGTAAACAGAGCTGTTGGGAATCCAGAAAAGAGAAAAGTCCTAACTAACTGGTTATAGTACCAAAAGGTGTCTACCCTAAATACAAACAGTGGTTTTATTTCCCTGAAATTCATGTCATCTGGAACAAAGGTGGTGGGAAGAAAGTCAGGGAAGGCAGATTTCGAAATAAGCAAAATCCAACTTGATTGTCCAACTTGAAAGTTTACACACAGCAGAGCTGGAGTCCAGGTTAGGAGGCCATGTATCTAAAAGCATGCAGCCAATGAGTGTTTGAGGCAAATCAGAATCCTGGCCTCATGATTTTTTTATCTAGTGTTTCTCCAGAATAACATGCTGTTTCTCAAAGACTTGAGGTACATGATTATTGTTAAGATTTAAGGAAGTGGCGATGTTAAAAATTATTCAGCTGATAAGTCCAGTACCCATCTGGATTTATCAGGGGATCATGTCATGGATGGTGTAGATGCCTGACCACTGCACTGTACACCTGAAGCTGAAGTAGAATAATATTAAAAGTCAACTGTAATTAAAAAATATCTATATCTATATCTATCTATCTCTCTCTATATATATAGGTATATGGATATGTAGATATATAGATATATAGTCATGGGATGTAAAGTACAGCATAGGGAACAGAGTCAATGGTATTATAACAGTTATATATGATGTCAGAGGGGTAGTAGATTGGGGGGGTTATTACTTTGTGAGGAGTGTAAATGTTTAATTATTACGTTGTTTTATACATCTGAAACTAATGAAAATTAATAATAATGATGCAGCTGGAAAGCAGAGGTAAAGATAAAATTACCCAGCAAGACGTTTCTGGCTTCTTATTTGATCTGTGAGGGTGAACGGGCATAGTGTTTAACTCATTACTACGCTAGTGGAAATGGAAATGATTTCTTTTGGAGCTTTGACTCAACTGCTATTTAATCTCTTATGTTTCACTGGAAGAGTGACATGGTGCCTGGCATTGTGTTATTATATGACCCCACGCCTACTGGGACCTCTCCAGTGTTTGTCCAGTCACTTCCACCTCCGTTGAGACAGAGTACAGAGAGAGTGGTTTGCCTCTATGCTCTCCTGGGGCTCAGTTCATAGTTTATTATGGATTTATCACACTGAATTGTAGTTATTGTTGCTGCTGTGGTTCTGTAAATTTATTGAGGGCATGTGCCTTGTTCAATTCTGTATTCCCAACCCCTAGTCCAGTGCTCTGCACATACGAGAAATACACTTATGTTGAGTAAATGCTTGTGCAATAAGATGGCTGAAGTAAATGACTCAGTGTCCTGGTGGCTTTCTCAGGTCATGTTAATTATGTTCTGGGCTGTGAGCAGATCCATAGGTGACACAGTGTGGCCAGTCCGTTCATTATGCTATCCCATAATCAAGGCTAATTGCCACAGCCAAACCTATGGCAATCCATATGGATGTACGACACAGGCGGACAGGCCAACTGGATTGACCCAGAACATTCCTTGACTATATAAAACAAATCAATCATCATTAAAGGCCTGAGAGCTTTGCACTTACTAAGCGCTCTATGCATGCTTGTCAATACATTTATTTCTGAAGGACCGGATGGCAACAATAATAATTTTGTAACTATTCTCCTTCAAATTATCCCAATGTGCTTTTTCTAATCTTTTTCTCAGCTATAAAAGACATAATATAAAAATTCTTCCAAGATATCACAGTTTTAATATCTCACATACTCTTGTGACCCATTTCTTTTATCTCTGTTCTTCAAAATGAAGCACTAACGTTAACATCATACCATCAATACAGAGAAAATATCAGTTCATTCGGATGCCACTGGCAGTGATGGATTTTGCAGGTTCCATCTATTGGTATGTCTGTTTGGTCTGTTTGTTTGGATAAAACTGTTTCCGACACTATGAATCCATCACTGAAGCCCCAGGCTGGGAGACAGAGGACTGACTTCTGCCCACCACAAGGTAGTGGCTATACCCATGGCACTGAGGCGTTGGCATTTGTTTCCTCATGTATCAAAGCAGAGGAAAGCATCCCATGGGCATACAGTGAGAAGAGTTCTATCAGGAATGAACTCTTGGTGTGAATGGCCAGCTGTATGGATTTGTCAGAATGTTTTCCCTCTCTTGCTGTCTGTGAGGTAGAAAGAGTTGGGCTATGAAGTCAGAGACTTGAATCTGTCTCCAGTCTCTTCCAAGAGACCTGATGTCCCCATCTTTGGAATGAGACTAAAATCTCCTACTTTATAAATTCTTCGCTTACATGAAATAAAATAGGAACATCCCTCACTTGGTGAGTGGTGCATATTAAGAAGCTCAATATCTGTGAATTGTCGCCCCTGAGAGGGGCAGTTATCCACTGTGGTGTTATGACATAATGGCTTTTCCAATTGTGTTCAGAGTGGTTTGTTACTAATAATACAGTTCCAGAGTCTGCAAATGAGGCACTTCTTAAATATAATGAGGGTAGTTTCAAGATTTCCCCTTCATAATATTGCTGCTACTTGGGTCCTCTATGTGCTTTTTGAAAAAGGCAGATAGAGTGGTAGAGCCTCAGCTCGTTATCTGGGAAGTCTGCCTCAGCTACAGCTTTTCTAATCTTTGTCCACGAGTGTGACGCCAAGACCAATGCCTTGGGTCTAGTATTTAAAAAAAAGTTTCTGGAAGTTGCTTGGAAGGCCATTACCTAATGTCAGCACTGTTGGCATTCCAGTTTCGTGAGTTTTACGTACCTGGTTAATCTGAACTGCAAATATCTATAATGAAGCCGAAATGTCTGTTACCTTAAAAAAACCAAACACTGCCCCATGGATAACAGGAGACATGTGCCAAAACTTTGCACCAAGTTGGCCAATGGTAAACTCAACACAAGCATTTTTCTAATTTTTAAAAATCTTTTCAGGCAATGTCCAAAGACTGAATCATTTTCTATTAATCAAATGACAGAGAGACATTACACCAGCCCTCCGCCCCGCAGTGGTTCCCCTATGATCAATTTTTCTGGAAATGGCATTTATATTCAACTGTGGTTCACACTGTGAACTCAATTCAAAAAAACAACTTCTTATGTTCCCCTTCTAAGTAACAGCATGGGGCTGACATTTGGGAAAGAGAGAAAGAACGTACGTGCAAGATGAAATAAAAGCTCAATGCTTTCTTTATGTCTAAATACGGATTGATTACATATTTACTACCAGAAAAATCCAGTGCACAGCACTCGTCAGTCAATGTCAGGGGCCAAATTGAACCAACATTTGCAAACACTTTCTGTGGCTGGGTCTAAACACTTCCTTCTAGGTCTGCAGTGCTTATTTTTTTCTTTGCCTTTTGGAATCGATGCCAATATTTTTTCTCCCTTTCGCTGCAAATCTGAATTCCATGGAAATGGTGTCTGTGTGGATCACCATATCTCTGCAGCACCCCTCTGTTGCCTTTGGAAAGACATGATTTTCACTAAGTTAGGACACTTCCAGTAAAAGCACTGTTTACTTGAAAAAATAAGGTATCATCATGGCCAGCGACTGTAACAACAGACTCCAGAAGCTTTGTGTTGCCGTTCCTTCTGCTAGGAGGTCCTCTGTCCACTAGTTCCTCTCTGTCTTCCTACCGTATCGAAATATAGAGCCTGCCCCATACAGCCCCCTTCTTACATATATGTCTCAGCCTCTTGTCTTCTTCATTGCTTGTCATAATTTATGATGATTTCATGTCTTGGTTTTTTCCTTGTTTTAAGTTGCCTCCCCATTAAAAGAGAATAGCCCGAAGGCAGAGGCCTTGCCTGTTGTAACCTCCATGCGGCATTCAACCCAGTGCACGGCTCATGGGAGGCACGATTTTCTTGAGTGATGCACTGCATCATCATATTTTAGGGGGGTAAAAAAAAGGCTCTGTCTTCTGCTTAGTTTACCCAATTAGAAGGAGCAGAGATTTTGGTAAATGAGAGCTCTGCTTCATCGGAATTTACAAAGGATGATCAAATATCAGACTGAAAATCTAGACAGTAACAGGATGCGTGTGTGATGGATGCAGAGTTGCTGCTGTCACCACTGTTCAGAGGTCATCGTGATGGCATCTCAAGGATATGGAGAATCAAAGTTAGATCCAGGGACAGCACTTGGAATCAGGGCTACCTTCAATGTCTCATCAAAGCCATTTCTCATCTTGACCTTGGATGTCCTTCCATGACCCTTGGAGAAAATGTCTGAAACACACTTACAAAGAGAAAGAAAGTAGAAAGCAGCTGTGCTTTCCTACTCTAAGAAATGGAAAGAAAGTGAAATTACCTCTAGACAAGCGATCTGATGACACGCTAGCATGCACTGATCTCTGGGTGGATGGCAGCCTCGGCTCACCTTGGTGTGCATTTCAGCCTTTAGTTCTGAGAGCAAACTCTAGAAGAAAGGATCATCCTCTATGGTTTTCAGATGAGAAAATGGTTCTGACTCATCAAGGTAGTAGACTCGTCACACAGATGCTTCATGGCTGAGTCGAGATCACACCCAACTTTCTTTCACTCTGAAGTCACATTCTAACTCTTTCTAACTCTATCTAACAGTAAGCCAAAGCTATGGGAACACCTTGAATGATGCAAATTACATTAAAGGGGAAACTCGGGGAAACATAGACCAGTAAAAAAGACATTGGACTTCTTATAGGCATGGCAGGAACACTACAAACTGAGAAAACACATAAAGTCAGATAAGTGAACGTGAAAGTTTAGATCAGTAAGCCTGGTGCTGCCAGGGCTAGATGAGGAATGGGGTACAAAGGAAGTTTGGGAAAGATCTGGAATGATCTGGTATGCCTTTCTGTTTGTCGTTGTTCTCTAGCACAGAGCAGACAATAACATTTTGGCATTCGAAGAGGTATGATTCCATTTTAGGAAGGAAAACATCAAGGCAGTTTGAGGTTTGGACTGAAGATTCAAGAGTCTGGATGGAGAGAGACTATTCAAATGGGTAGATGTGAAGGCTTCAAAGCCGCACGGTGTTCGTGGGGTGAAGACATTCGGGATTCATGTTCACAGCAGGTCAGCCTAATGATTCCACAAGAAAACCTTTCCAAGCATTTGTTTTTTTCATATGTAGGAACTGAAATACCAAACACCTTGATTTGTTTTAATAATTAAGTGAGATAATGTTATGTAGAAAATTAACACCAGGTCTGGGACACAGAAGTGCTCAGTATTGTGTAACTGTCATTGGCAGAATAAGGGACCCCCTAACCTGTCCAGATCCCAATCCCCAGAACATGTGGCTATGTTACTTCCTATGGAAAAGGGACTTCGCAGGTGTGATTAGGGATTGTGAGATGGGGAGACAACCCGGGATTCATGACGGGGGTTCAATGTCATCACAAGTGTCCTTGGCAGGGAAAGAGGGAGGCAAGAGGGCCAGAGTCAGAGAGAAAGTGATACGCAGAGGCTCAGAGTCAGAGTGAGATTTGAAGACAGAGGAAGAAGCCACAAGCCATGGGGTCTCCAGAAGCCAGAAAACGCAAGGAAACCAAGTCTTTTGCAGCCTCCAAAAGGGGCCAAGCTCTCGCCCACACCTTGATCTACAACCAGTGAAACTCATTTCTGACTTTTGACCTTTAGAAACAAGTAGCTGTGTGATAAATCTGTATTGTTTTAAAGCACTAAGTTGTAGGAATTCGAACAGCAACACTAGGAGACTAAAGCTGTGTGTGTACCATTTTCACAGTGCCAGCAACACAGAATGCTAAAAGATTGAAAAGTAGAGGTTTGACTGGTATTTCAACATGAGATGGAGACACACAGACACTTCTTCTTCTCAACTCCTTTTGGCCATTTTGGTAATGACACTGAAGCATGCCGACCGTTGAAAGTCCAGTTTAAGAAATATTGGAACAAGTTTTCCAGAAAAGAAATTAGGAATCACAAGGGTTTTTGTTTGCTTAATTTAGTCAAGAAAGGGGATGGATGTTAAAGAAACACAGATCTTTACTTAAATTTTTCTGACTCCTACATATTTTTCTCCATATTGCATCTTTCCCTGTGTCCTGTCGGATCAAACCTTTACCCATTTCTCACTGTGCCTCATTGTAGAATATCTGCACGAGACAGACTCATTTGTAGAACAAAGTCAGCAACAATCAGCTACTCATCCTTTACTGAGTGGTTCCTGCCTCTGTGACAGACACGTGGTTGACCCTTAAGGGAGGCATGAGGAAGCACAAGAGTCCATGCCTTGGTTTCAGGGCCTCCCAGGCAAACTACAGTGATGAGACACCCTAGAAGGAAAGATCTAGACTACCTGACTGTCACATTACAGCACACTCTGGAAATCAAGCATTAAGCAAAACAAATACCGACAAAGCACCATTTACTAAGCATTTACTAAAGTATGTCCTAGACACTGGCTATCAGTTATCCCTTCCGATCTGAACAAAGCCCTGTGAGGAGCTACGTGCAACCTTTTTCTTTATTTCATACTTGAGGATGTTGAGAGTGAAGGATGAAATGAGCACGGAACATTCCAAGGCTGGGACAGAGCATCGGAGTCCATGTCCTTAACCACTGCAACCTCCTATCTTCATCTCTATACTCAGAATGTTCCTCTTTCGGAATTCCAAAAACATCAGACCAGTTTATTTTGGTTGTTACCAGAAGGTTTTCACATTTAAGGGACAACCATCCATATTTCATGGACAAACCACTCAACCAGACAAAGCAATCAGTGAAACGGCGAGGTGGGAAGGATGAAATGGAGCCTGAGCAAAGGCATATGTTTCTGTTCACAGATGAATCACGGTCCCTGGGATGTGGGCATACTTACGAGACTTTTTGGTGGTGACATTGACTGGGGGGCTTGAGGGCCCTGTTCCGCCAGTGTTGTAAGCTCTGACGGAGGCAAAGTAAATGGTGTTCGCTTTCAGCCCCGTGATGGTCTTGGTTGTGACATTTCCACTGACTCTGATCTTCCCGATCATGGGTTCTCTGGAGTCATCTGTCCAGTATAAGACCTGCGCGTGAAAAGAGAGCGGACAGTCATGGTTTCCCACAACCATCAACCGCAGAAGGTTAGGGACGAAGACAGGTTATACAACCACAAAAATAAAACCTGATATTTATAAGGAAGAAATAAAAAATACAAATTCACACTGGAAATTAGAGAACTGGGTGTTTTTTTTTCAGATTACCAAAAGAAAATATTTCATGAAATATCTAAAGGTTATCAGCTTTAACAAATGGTCAGTAATAAGTCAGACCAAAATAAGATTCCTGTGTCAATCAAAGACTTCCGGTCTGATGTTTCGCTTTTGACATTTCCTCAAGAGTTCTTTGAGTCTCAGAAATTAATAATTTAGCTGTACTGCGCCCTTCCTATGCATTAGCACTGTGAGGCACACTGAGAAAGAGAAGAGAATAAACCACGGTCCCTGCCTTCGAGCTCCTTATAATCTAGTTGAGAGGTTAGAGCATACATGTGAAAAGACAGCGGAGGGTGCATTTCAGGGAATGATACAGAACAACAATGTTCTAAGAACCTGAAGAAGTGACAACAGGCAGTGACTGGAGAAGAATTCAAAGGGAAGGGTGAGCTAGGGATGAGCTTTGAGAAGTAAGCAGGGTTCAGGTAAGAGGCAGGCATTCTCGGGTTGGAAGATACAGGCCCCTCGCAGAGGGCGTGGAAAATGAAAGGGATTTAGAATTATACTTTCATTTTAACTCCCAAATAGAGTGAACTGTGTCAGCCATCCCTAAGTCTTGTCTGTCAGCTTTGTGAGAACAAAGGTCCATGAATGTGAAGTGTTTTGCCTCATTGTCCATAGACTACAAATGACACAGTTAAAAGGATTCTAGGGTTCTCCTTATCACTTGACTGCCTTTTCTTACATGACCTTCTTTTCAAGTCGTGCTCCAGTTCACAGAGCACTTTCGCCAGTGAAATTCTCCTGAGGTTGAAGCTCACTGAGGGTGAGATGTTCACCATCCCCCCAAAAACAAACAGGCCTGCCACGGGAACAATTAATGATCCTCTCCTGCTCACTTTGTAGGTGCCACCCTCTGGAACTGCTGAGGACACTGGGAAGACCCTACACTCACACCCTCTGGCTTTACACAGACATGTGATGCCCCCAGAGCTGGGTGGCAGGACAGGCCTGCTGACCAGGAGCCATGCCTGGGTGGCACGTGCGCGAGGGGAAGTGAGATCCGTGGCATTACCTCATAGCCCAGCACCCTCCCGGTGTTTTGGTTCCAGGCTATAGCGTTCCATGAGACCTCCATTTCCGAGGCAGAAAAACTTTGGACAGAAGTTCCCCTGGGGGCCAGCTGAGGTTCTGCCATCCAGAGAAAGACAACCAGCTTTAGTGGCGCGGTTCCAGGACAATGGAAGCAACCTAGGCTGGGCCTCCAGGAGGCCTGCCCCATGCCGAGAGCACTCACCGTCTTCCCCCGAGTGGATGACAGACATGGCGCTGAGGGCCCCTTCTCCTTCCGTGTTGTACACCCCCACTTTGACTTCAAAGGGAGACAGGGGCATGATGCTTTCGTTTCTGTAAACGAATCTGGATGAGTCTACAGAAGGCACTCTTTCCTTGGTCCAGGTTGCTGAGCCAACTGGCCGTAACATGACCAGGTACCCAAACTCCCCTCCATTCTGCAGCTCTTCTGGCACGGGCTTGGGCAGAAGTGAGCAATCACTGAGTATTTACACAAATAACTTGTAGATCTATTATAATGCTTTTCGATTACTTGGCATAACTTTCGTAGAGATAAACATGGATATTTATCCTGTTTAATGAAGTATTGAAAAAAATAATACTTTCATTTGGAATGCCAATTAGGAAAATGGTCCCGATTAAAGATACTCAGATAAATAATGGAAAGTTTTAAATAGAAATGGAAAACAGATTTTATATGTTTATATTTCTTTCCATGATTACTCAAAAGTTATAGTAATAAAATGCTTTAGAAGACTGAAAGAGTTAATAAGGTAAAACATATTTTTTATATTCATATGTCAATATTCATATTTAAACTCAGCACAAAATTAACTATTTCAAGGCTAGCTACATTTTCCTTTTACAACATTTTTCTACAAATCCTTGTAAGATACAGGCAATATAATTATTGTGTAATAAGATTTGCTTTTTAAGACATAGGATAATATTGCTCAAACCCAAAAGTATAAATGACCTCCCAGTATCTTTTAAACATATATCTTCATTACTAGGAACGTCAGTGTGCACTCTTCCTGACATGAAAAAAAAAGTAACTTTGTTAAATCCCTGACAGACTAAGTTCTTTAAGACTCATTTAAAACCTAAACTTATTAAAATTACAAAACAAAAATGGATACAAGTTCCCCAGAACACTACCAATATTAAACATTATAATCACATAAATAAAATTGAATCTGTGCTTGAATTTAGACAAATATTCTACCTGGCTATGAGAAAATTATATTTAAAAATCCATGGAATTTATTTCGCTTTTCCAAAGGAACATGCTTTTCTTTTCTAAAAATTTCACAGACTTAACAGTCATACCTGATAGGACCTAACGCTCCAGGCAGTCATGCCCCTGACTCCGTTTCTGAGGTTCTCCTTACCCACTCCTTGTCCCCACTCCTGTGTCACATTATCCCGTGACAGGGGCCACATCTGATCACCCAGCGGTAAGCACCAGCACCACCGGCGCCATCATGGCCCAATCTCTGAGATATTCTGGGGCAGAATCTCTGTATTCTGTAGTGTCTAACAGACCCAGGCAACTCCCCTCCCCTCCAGAGTTTGAGAGGAAACACAGGTGTGTGGGGGTGACAGCGGATAAACTTAGAGCAGCAGTGGGTAGAAAACATACAGTAGTCGTGATCTGAAGCAGAGGGAGCTAAGAGGAAAGGAAAGCTGTGAATTATAGAAAAGAGATGGAATGCAGCTGTCGGCCAAGTGGAATATTGGAAGTAAAGGGACTGAGAAGAACCGAGGTACACACACAGGGGACTGTGGGCGCCGGGGCTGGATGACCAGAGTGGCCGACCACAGACTAGAGCAGCCGTGCTCAGGACGGGGTTGCTGTTCCGCTGCTTCGTTTGACCCACCTGCTGTGTTACTCAGACTTCCCCATTCCCCTTTACTTCCCACAAAGCTTCAAAATGAATCCCCATCAACGGCGATGACCTGAGCGGGTCTCTATTTCTTGCCACATGGAACAGTCTAACGAACTCGGACACTGACAAGAGGAAGGAACATGGAGGTCCTGAAAGATGGGAGAGAAGATGCTGTCTTAGAGTGACACATCCCAGAATTAACATAGGCAATTTTGAATGGTGTGGAAGATTTTGATGAAAATTTAAGTGTTTTTGATGCTTCTCTGATCTCCTGTTTAATCAAGATGTTTAGTTCATCTGAGAAGGTGGGCTTTTTTTTGTTTCTCTTAGTCAGGTCCAATTAGTGTTTCTCACGGCGTTCTCTCAAGAAAGATCTAACGTGTTGTTTAGAGGGAAAAAAGAGACTTAGGTTCTTCCTTTTATTCTTCTCATATGTGCAGAGACAGAGGATGGAGAAACACTCGTATACATAGCTCTTTAAGACCAGAAAGAGAATTTTCTCCTTTAAGCAGAGGAAGGGTTTGGCAGTACAAAGAAATTCAGGAATTCTTTTGGTGGTGAAATCTACTCAATTTACTAAAGGCTGATCATACAAATCTCAGCCACAGTGTCTGTAAGCACTAAATCTTCAGGACGGACCAAGAGTCAGCACACTGTGGCCTTCAGACCAAACCTGGCCTGTGGTCTCATTTTGAAAACGAAGGTTTTGGGGAGCACAGTCCTACCTGTTCCTTTGTACATGGTTTATGGCTACTTTTGAGTGACAGAGAAGGGTTGAGAAGTGCTGAAAGAACCACATGGCTGAATGATTTTCCTGGCTGGCTCTTTACATAAAAGGTGTATCAAGTCCCAGCCTAGGTGTGTCCCTGACTCACAGCACTTCATCCTATGTGTCTAATTTCATAGTCATATTTTCTATGAGACCTTCACCACAAGAACCTGACACTTAGAAGTATTTGGGAGAATACATTAGAATCCGGTATAATAAACATACCCTTAGAAAAGGAATTAGCAGTTACTCCATCCCAAAAGTTAGATACCATGTCTAGGATATTGGAAGCAAAACAAAATACACAGAGGTTTGTGGTGCCCCAGAACTGTTCCAATAGCAACATCAAAGATCACTGATCACAGATCACCACAGCACATATAATAATAATGGAAAAGTTTGAGATATTGCAAGAGTGACCAAAGCGTGACACAGAGACACGGAGTGAGCAAACACTATTGGGAAAATGACGCCAACAGACTTACTCAACTCAGGGGTGTCACAAACCTTCAACTTGTAAATAACCCAACATCTCTGAAGAACGATAAAGCAAAGTGCGATGGAATGAGGCATGTCTGTACATACAAGGTCTACCTGTGGTAACATCATTCACAGAGGCAAAGGACCGCTCAGCAACTGGCTTCTCAAGCCTGGCGTTACTGACATTTGGGGCCAGATCCCTCCTTGTGGGGGGCTGTCCTGAGCCTTGGAGGATGCTTGCAGTACCCTGACCGCCACCCAGATGCACCCCTCCCTTTCGTCATGACAACAGAACACTGGAGGGATGCATTACCCCATCTTCTGGTGAAGGCTAGTGTTCTACACATCAGCGATGATGATCTTTAATTAAAACACACATAGCTGTGATCTTTTAAGGTGTGAAATTAAAATGTGCATAGAAGTGGAGGTGTGGGCAGAAGGAAAGTTACCACTAAAGGGTCAGAAACATGTATACAGGGCGAGGAAATCAGGTGGGGCTCTTTTGACAGGTACAGCTGATAAGAAAGGTACAGAGAACCCTAATTCCAGACTTGAAACCATTTCTCTGAGGGTTGCCTGGCACAACTTAGCCTACCAGCCATGGCAAATGTGTACAAAGGAAGTGTTGGTTAGTTTAGAGAGAGATTTATAAGAAAATAGTTCTTTGAGAGAATTGTAGAAAAAGCAGTGCATTGCCACCGCTCCAGAAGGGGAAGTAAGGGGCTATACCTCACCTCTTGCCTACCTAAGAGAAGAGGCTTCAGAAAGAGCTGCACGGAACTTGGAAGACACGGGCTCTTTTCACTGATAAATGCCTGAGAAGCTTGTAAAGGGGAGAGACACGTGCACAGTGTGTGGTGGCAGGGAGAAGAAAGAGGCCAAGCATGCACTGCGCTTCCACCGAGCACGGAGCCGAGGTGCGTGTGTGCCGAGGACAAATGTGGAGCCACTTTGGGGAGCTGTCCATGTGTGGCCCTGAAGGGACTCCAGCCACAGCGCACTTACGGGGACCAACGACTTCCAGCAGAAGACACTGGACGTGGTCACCGGAACCCAGGGATGAGGAGTTTCCAGCAGCCAGGTGGGGCTACACCAAGGAATTCCAACTACAAGTCATCAGTGGGACCTCAAGGACACCCCCCTGCCCAGACAACAAAACCCTCCTATGAAATACCAGCACTGGTCATTTGCCATTCCAGGAGTGCACCAACGTCAAATTACACACGTCTCAGCAATCGGACTCTCTGTCTGGCTCCTCTTCGCCCAGTCTACCCCAGTCTTGGAGTTAGTTGCCAGAGGTCACATGGTGAAGGGGGAAAAATAAGTGGAAGAGCAAACGGGAGAGAAAGTCAAGCAAATTGGAAGGATTTAGAGAGCCATGAGAGGAAAATCACCCGCACTCTGCCGGCTCCAGCTCACATACCGAGCAATGGTTCCGGAGGCGATGACAAAAATCGTGGCGTTCACCACATAACGGCAGAAATGCCCCGACCCCTACCCTGGACACTGAAGTTGTTTTCTTCTCTTCGGAAGAGAACTGTGCCAAGGTAGTCATCTCCCTCACTTTAGGAGAAATAGGAAAGGTTTCCAAGCCCTTCTCTAAAGAATGCATCATCGGGAGTCTTTCATGCCATGTACTTTTACACACTCAGTAATGATCAAATAAAGCTTTTTGTTTTTCAGCATTCTTCCTGGCCCGCTAAATGTTTTTCCTTCAAAATAACTCAGTTGGACAGAAAATTACCTCCCACGTGATGACGAGTTCAAACCGACTTCCTCCACCTCCATGGATGTTTGTTGGTGCCACGACAGGGACTGAAAGTAACCAAGAGAAATGGGGGACGGGGAGGCAGTTACAAAAGTGCATCTGTGTCAGGAAGTTTTGGATGTGGATTTCACCTTTCAAAATCTCACGCGGGCACGCTGTGAGAGAGACTTGCATTTTTAATGAACATAAATTATGTTTACCCAGATCCAAATTTCTAAGAGGACACAGCCGTGTGATACATGAGCACCCCGGCTCCAAAATTAATTAAAAATCAAGTAACATCATGTATCTGACATTATTATGCATCATCGACTAATTGGCAAAATGATGTTCCTTCCATTCAGATGGTAGCAGGGACACTGCTGATTTAGTGCCTAATTATACAGTTGTGCTGTAAACAACTTCTGAGCCAGTATAAAGGAAACGAAAACACTTTTTCTTTTTGTGAGTCATCAGGATATTTGAACATTTAAAAATAAATTCTGAAGAATACATACATGAATAAATAAATTTCTGTTTTATAACCTCGTGTCTGAATCCCAAATCTCTCAGTACAGAACAGACAGATCTTTCCTCTAACTTTTCACTCCCAAAGCAAGAAGATGGTCTCCTGTCAGGGATGTGATTGAGGGCTGTCTCTCTGTTTAACTCAGGACTCTAAGGCTCTGTGGTAGAACATTCCAGACACTGAACATTTTCACGAATTAGTAAAACGTATGCCCTTCAACTATATCCTTGCGAGCAACAGTATAATGAATAATAAATCATTGGAGGTAATTTATAAAACTGATGGCAATTGTGAGTGTGGGTATTGCAGTATATAATCAGAAATGAATTTTACTTTATACATGTGGAAGTGTTAAAAAAAATCATCTTTTTCCTGATAATGGTAAAAGAATCCTAAATCTGTGATAATCGGTAAACCTGCAGGATATACTTTTTAAATGTTGTATTATATGCAATTATCTATATCTGACCATTGTTGATTAATATCCAGAGGAAGGTGGAGTGCCTGGGTATGTTTGTTGCCTGGTGGGTGGAAAATAATATACGTGAGGTTTAACTGCTCATTTCAGAATTTTCTCCCACCATGGAGACCATACAAGTAAAACAAGACTATTTATTCCCATTTCACACAGATGTTTAACTTTATAAATGACATAGTTATATAATAATTTGATTGTTTGTAATAGCACCTGTCAGACATTATCCATTTTCTTCTTCATATTTACCCTACCTTTGTCTGCTTTGCTCTTCATACTTTATTTAAAAGATTGCCTCGTCCCTACACCCTCTGTTCTAAGTTGTCCAGTGCCTTTAAATGAATCAGAGTGGGTTCTGCCGTGGCAGGTTTTCTGGTGATCGACAGCTTACAGTGACACGATTTCAGGACCATTGAAGAGTTTACATTCATAAGAAAATTATTTAAAATTATACTTTCATTTACCCTTCGCAAAGTTTCAATGCTCTGGATAATAAGGTTTCGTCCTTTATCAATTTTCCAATGGAACATGCTAAACCTAAAACTATATTGAGAAGCATTGTCTTTGATGACACAAAAAAGACACCCTCCCCTGTGACTTGGCGCCTTAGGAGCCTCGCTATGAATACCAAGTCTCCTCATGCTACTGAAACGAGGGTCGATGGTTAACAGAAGGTGCCATACAAACTCTGCTGTGAAAACCTGAGGGTCAGCCCTGCCCAAAGCCACCGTGATATAAATCAGTCGTAAACAAACAAGCTGAAACTATAGCTCATGTCCAGATGAGTGACACCTGGAGCTCCTTACGCAGTCTGTCTGTGGTGGCGCCCAGGAATTTCTGTATCTACACACTTCCTACGCCAAGCTCTCGCTCATCAAGGTGAAGGCCCGCTGGTGTGGACAGAGGCCTGGGTTCAAATTCTGACTCTGTCCAGATTTTCTCCTGTGTAAAGTAACGGTCTCTCCTCTCAGCTCTAAACTTCTAGGATGATTGAACTTAAGATATTGCTGCCAACTAGGTTGTTTGTAGCCCCAATCCTATGATAACAGTACTAACGTTACCTTTAGTTGAAAAAGTGACCTGTGCACACATTCTTGAAGTAGTCTGCTTCTTAAACTAAGTCAGTGACCACAGAGTGATTCCCCATTTCTGTGACCAAACAAGAAGGTGAATGTTGTTAGCTGCGGGCAGTGGGTGGACCAGATGTCACCGTGGATGTGACCGTTTCAGAGTGCCACGAAGAGGACCCACTGGGAAGGGCTTAAGAAGGTTCGGTTCCCAGACATGTCTGAGGTCTGCTCTCAATGAACCCGCTGACGTTCAATTAGTACCCATGTTAATGAGTTCAGGATTGACCTCATTTACATGGGGAAGCATTTCTACTCTTGCTCAAGGAGGCTGCAGCCACGTCCGAGTGGAGAAACGGATGGAAGTGCATGGCTGACTGCACTGACAGTTAATTCTTGACTACCACAGGGCCTGAGACAAGCAGGCACTCATCTGTATCTTCAAAGGTACAGATTCTCTGCTGGATTTTGGCTAGAAAATAGAGGAGAGGAGAGGACAGCTTCTGAAAAACCTCATTGTTTTACGTGCCTGCTTAACTGTCATCAGCTCTCATTGAAGGCACAATTCTGGCAGTAAATACCCCTTGTTTTGTGCACGTAAAAAGGTGACAGTGAGACACTGGTTTACTGCCTCTGATTTCACGCCAAAAATACTACAAGACGTCCTCCTTGTTTTCTTTAAGAACTGTGCCATAAAGTGTCCTGCTCATTTTCCGAAGCCATTGGTCTCTTACCTGATGCTCTGGTTCTTAGCAATTCTGATGGTTTACTTGGTTCTCCAATTCCAACGCTGTTCCCAGCAACGACACGGAACTCATACTCCACCCAAGGGCTCAGGCCAACCACTGTGGCATTGTACGTCTTACCACTGAGAATTTCTGGAACTAAAAAGGAGATTCTTCAGGCCTATGCTGGCACTAGGTAAAAACAATCAATCAGTCAAACAGACACACCATGTGTTTTAGAAAATTATCCGAAACACTTGTATCGCTTACTTGTAGAAACAGCCTGCCAACCCACAGAAAATGGTGTCCGAGCCTGAATAGTAAATATTTGAATGGGGCTGTTATTATCCGAGCCTGGTCTCCAGCTTAGTTGCGAAGTGGTACTGGAGATGTGATCCACTCTGACATCCTCCGGGGGACCTGGGGGACCTTGAAAAATATGTTTTACGAGATTATTCTGGAAATTATTAAGCTCATTGATTTGGGACAGGGATAGTTTTTTTCTCCTATGCTTAGAAAATAAAATATTGAACATAATGTATTTTTAGCCCTTTCTTTGAGATAAAGCCCCATTAATTCAGTTTACATGGTGAGAGATTAATTTAGAAATGCTTGCTTTGAAGATTAGGAAATGCCAGTCATGGGATGGTTGAATATCATCCGATAAGAAGCTAATCTCAAAAATTGAGAATCGCTCTGGTCCATTCTTGTCTCAAAAGCTAACTCAAGTAAATACAACTGATGTGGAGACTACAGGAGCATAACCTCTGACCTTTCTGGACAAGAATGGTTTACCAGAAATAGAAGGTATGTCTAAGTTTTAGGACGGACGCTGCTCACCAAGTCTAACCATTCCTTATAAAGAGACAAAATCCACTCAATTCAATATCTATATCCATGCTACCCATACCCTGGAGTCTTGGAGTTTAGGGAGGGGGAAAAAAAAAAAACTATGCTATTTATCTCATTTTTTTATCATGATGTGGTTACTCAAAGATCTGCCATTTACGTATTAACATTTTTGACTGAATAAACAATGTACTCATTTATTTCCACCTTTTGTGCTTACCTCTAACAATGATATCAGCTACAGCAGATAAACTTTCTAGAGTTGTTTGTACCATGCATAGGTATTTTCCTGAATGACTTAACTGAATATTCCTTATCATCAAATCTCCAACAGATTCCTGCAGATAGGAAGGGGGAAAAGGAATAACAACAGAAATATGCCCAGCAGGTCTCATTGTTTTTACAGCTGGATAAATATTAAATATGCGACAGCTGTGAAGTTAGCAGATAACACTAGTATCATCGTCGTTTCTCATATCTGATCCCTTTTATTATCCCCTTTATTATAATTGCATCTAGAATACAAGCATTTCCCTGAAAGACATAAAACAAAATAAAACAAAACAAAAACAGATGCAGCTTCATAAACTGTGATTATCCATGCAAATAAATATGGGGAGAATAATTACGAAAGACATTGATTCATGGAAATGACTTGATCCAATTTATTAAGCGCTTAAACTCTGCAGCAACTTACTCCTCCGATCCGTTCAAAATGAGCCACTCCTTTTCTTAAGTCTATGATGTGTCCATTGAAAGACCACACAAATGCAACTTCAACGGAGGGGTCGCGGGACACCTGGCAAGGTAGGACGATACTCTCTCCCACTGTAACGTCCATCTCGGAAGGTGGAACAGTAATAACAGTCCGTTCTGTTGAGAAAGAAGATCATTATTGTCAAAGCTTATAAAATGCCAGCATATGGCTATCAAATATATATTTTGAATGTCTTTGCAGTTGTTTGAAATTATATGAATACAATTTGGAGTCCTGCTATATTCAATATGAAAAATTCCCTCTCCCTTTTTCCAAATACTTGTGCATTAGTCAGTGAAGTTTAATTCTTGTAATAAAATTAAAGACATAGTTTTTTTCTTACTTATATGAAAGTTATAAAAAACAAAACACAACAAAAAAACCTGTGGACTTCAAAAGACAGCATTGCGTGCATAGAGAATGCACGACATTGTTTTTTGTTTGTTTGTTTGTTTTCCTTTTTCCTGAAATCCCAGCCATATTACAACCCACGTACTGGTTACAGCTCTAAATGGTCCACGATTATCCCATATACTGTGACACAAACTATGTTCCTAAGATCATAACTACAATAGTTTATATAGAGATTTATAATCATAAGTTCACATTTACCAGCATGAACACGACACATTCTATTTCTGCAATAGTTGTGATAGTAATTTTCCATTTTAGCTAAAGATACAACATGAAAAGTTTTCCCTTTTTATCCAGATTTCACAAGGTTTGAATTATACACCTATCATAAAAAAAAACTCCCTCGAGAAATATCTGCCACAATGTCGACCCTTGTTCTACAAGTCCTAGCACCTCACTGACCAGTTTGAAAGGACAACTCCAAAAGTGTTCCATTTGGACTTAAGTCCCATATTTCTCTGATTAAGAGAGATTCATAGTGATAGAGCATTATTTCTGAGTACTTTTTTTTTTTTTATAACAAAGTCAATAGTTTCGATTTTAGAAGGCTAAGAATTGACCAGAAGCCAACTCGGTAATAAAGAAGCCCTGGACATGTGTTTGGATTTACATATGCACTATTTTACCAAAATAAGTACATTTTAAGAGATTTCCATTTAAGACCTAGACGTTTGGGCAAATTACAGAGAAATAATATTGTACATGAAGAACTTTCAGAACAGTGAAATGAGGACCCAGGATATCTTTCCTTAAGGACCATTCATAACATAAAGTTTAACCCTCTAGGAGATGGGCTAGCAGGTTCAATTTCTTCTGGCTTCTTTATGTGGCTCCAGAAACCAAACTGGCACTGACGGTGAATTTCTATGTCCAGATGGATTAATGTGCCACTGTACTTCATCACTAAACTGTTTAAGTATTCTAACATTTTAAAAATTCCAATTGTTTCCAATCTTAGTAAAGATTTGAGAGTGGAAAGTGGAAGTAATAATCTTGGGTTTCAAATTCCATACTGATTAAAGAGTCATGAAAATATAAAAGCACATACTACATTTCTGAATATAATGGATAAGATTTAACAACATATATCTGTATGTGTTTACATTTAAAAATACTCTTTCGTGTATTGTGATAGATGCATACACATTTTATTCTATTTCTGAGGGAAGGTTTGAAGAATACTTGTGTGGACTAAGTCCATTCTTAATTCCAGGCCTTCTTTACATCTCTTCCCGAAGTAAGAATAAACAATAACAAGGGTTTCAAGATCACTTTTTAGGAGTAGCGAATATTTTTCTTCTTGTAGTTTCTCTGAAAAAAATATCTCACTAATCTCTTGTTTACACTTACAGGAGGATGAGCTTGCTAATTGGACGTGTAGGGAGTGCAAAACTACTCTGATTTAAAGTTTCAGATCATGCAATTAAGGTAATTTTCAAACATTAAAAATGACAGCCACCCCTTCCATTTATGGCACCACAAAGTGGCAAAATTAGACAAGTCCTTCACTCTATACATAGCTTATTGGCAATATAGTCATAATTACTAAAAGTTCATGAAGCAGAAACATTTGCATCATAACTTACAAAGTCTGCAGGCTCTCACTAGTGAAATCATTTAACAACGAATATTTATTGAGTACCTACCAAATTTCAGCTGTCTGCTAAGTACTGGAAATACAATAGAAGGAGAAGGTTAAAAATAGCACCAGATACAAATGACAAGGTGCCTGCCTTCTCAGAGATTTAAGTCTAAAGAGGGACACTGGCATTCATCAAATCATATTAATCAATATATGGTTATAAGTGTGATAAGTTGACATACGTTACAAGTAAACGATTCTACTAAAACGATGAGTCCTGAGGGGTCAGGATATTGAGAAAGAGTTGTTTTAGCTCAGAGTAAAAGACACATAGGCATTAGCTAGCGGGAGTAACTAATTCCTATGGGGGCAGGGACACTTACTTAGAATCTGAGTCGAGAGGAAACACGGCTGATAGGGCAGCCATCTTGCTGCCAAGCCTAATGTTAGACGAGAGTAATTCAGGAGTGAGTACGAAGCCTGGTTGTCACAGTCACAGGTGAGCCCCAGATGTCCTTAGGGCCAGCTACACAATGTGCTGGTTGCAGTGTGAAATGAAAATGTGGCCTGTCTTGTTCAAAACATCGGGGGAAAGTTCTATTAAAGGCAACAATTATAAAGCATTTTGCTTAAAAAAATATTGTATTACTTATATAATAGGGTGACAGCATAAACTTACAAATTGCAAAAAACATATTTTTGGGGTCAATTTTATGTAACATTTAAAAATAATGCTTGTGGGGTCGGGTTGTGTTTCAACAAGCTCTACAGGTGATTGTAATACATACTAACATCTGAGAAGCACTACCCTGTCTAGATAATGTTGAATGTTCTTCTTCGAAACTTCTTTCTGTAAGTTCCAGTGGTTTCGGTAGCTTCTCCTTCCCTGATTCTTTTAGGTCAAATCCATTTTTCATGTGGTTAGTTTTCAAGTGTTTGAAAACAACAACAATAATAATAATGTAATAATCATACTTTATTAAAGGTGTATCTTGATTGATTACAAAATTTTTCTCTTTTCTGCAAATTTATTAGATCCTTGGAATTTATGTTTTAAGCAACTTCATTTTCAAGCGATATGATTGACATCAGTCAGTCATGGCAAACACAAAACCACAAATACTTTTTGATAATTTTTTATTTTTATAGGATTTTCTTCCCGGTGTGACCGTTATGGAACTGTTAAGTGTTTTACAAGTTGCAACAATGGGATACATTTATCATAAATTCTTTTGAAATATTAATTTTAGAACATCTAGAACAGGTGATTCCCATGGAATGACTTTTTCTAAAAAGATTTAACTCTTAATACAACTACATTTTCTGTAAGACTGAATTTAATTTTAAATGTAAATTTAAGCAATGGAATTTAATGTTTTTCTGACCTGTCCTGTAGCCTGCTGAGGCTGTACAAGAAACTTAAAGTGGCCTCATGATTTGTGTATAATCCCAAATGCCCGTTTATGAAATCTATTGCCATATCTTCAATGACAAGGAAATGATCCTTGGAGCTTCCTTTAAAGGTCTTTTTCATTGTTCTTTTTCATTGAGTGGAATAATCTTTAAATTTAATTTCTACTTCTATGCCTGTGGATATTAGCTTTGCAATGTCGTACAAATTTTCAAAACCACGTGTTCTAATCTTTTTGAAGAATTTGAATAACTCTTGTGATATGCTTTATTGCGATGTCCATGTGTCTGCTTTTACTTTTAATGCTTTCCTGACAACGTTTACTGCCCATGCACTGACAGTTCCTGTCCTGGCGCCCAGGACAGGCATTCTCTGGGACACATGGGCAGGCAAACCTGTCACACTGGGTCCTGGCACTGGCTGCGTTCTGAGTCCCTTGTTCTCTGGAAGCCCTTGCTGCCATGCACCAAAGTGTCTGTGGCAGCTCCCCCCATCCATCCATAGCACAAGCTCAGGCCCAGGTGTGCCCGCCCATGGCCCCTGGGGCCTCCAGGTTCCTGAGGGTCATCAGGAAAGTGGGTGCACAGGTAGGACTGTGATGCTTGAACACGGCCGGCGCAGTGCGCGGCCCTGTGCCTGCGTGTACGTGGACTGCCGCCGTGGAACCATAAACATGTGCTGGTGTGCATGTTGCCACCAGCTTGGGTCCCCTGCTCAGGTGCAAGGCCCACCTTCCCATTAGGCTTCAATCACAGGGCACAAGGTCAGAGACAAATGACAGAATTTCAACGCAGCTACCGCAGAACGTTAGAGCAAATATGGGACATTTCTTGGCACGGGTCCTGTGTGACTGGGGGGCACACCGATGAAGCCAGCCCTGGATGCCATGTAACAAAATGTGCTCTTTTTACCGGAAAAAAGGGAGGGGGGCGGGAAGTATTGGAAGTATGAAACAGAATGGTATGAACACATACCAGTATCTGTAGGGTAAGAAAAATGGATTAGATTTAAAAAATAGTTTCTATGTGGGCAAACTTATCCAACAAAAGGAGAAACGTGATCATCTGAGCGAAGTTCCCCTCTGAGTACCCCCTGCAGTGAGCGGGAGGGGAGCATGGAGAGATCGCTTTAACCACTGTTTCCTTTCCCCACACCACGTGCAAAACTGTCCCAGTCCTCTGCAGGTGGCTCTCCAGCCACCACAAGCTGCTGATTGCTACCCTATGGCGCTGACTTGTGCAGCCACGCGCAGCTCCAGCCAGCAGCGCAGGTGAGCGCCCCAGGACAGTCACGCTAGCAGAGTGGGGGCGTGTTCCTCCAACAGCCCATACCGATGCAATCTTTGGTGCCGTTCACAAATTCAGATCTCTCCTGGGCATACATACCCTTTACGTTCTGAAGAAACCCTAATCTCACAAGCCATTCACATCACTCCCGGGGAGCAGAGGGGTGTGAACACACACGCAGGGTACCCTTTTTGGAGGATACAAACACGAGGTCATTATCAACACTGAGGCACTCCTGGGTACCTATGGATGAGTGACATCATTCAGGCCTGCATTATAACAATTTCAAAAGGAGGGAAATCGACTATGCTGGACTCCAATGTTGGTGAAACTTAAAAAGTCTTTAAGCTTTTTTCTCTCGAAACAAAACAGAGGGATAGTTATTCCTTTGCATTTCATACAATTTTATTTTTCCTGCATATTCCTTAAGTATTTGTAGAAATTCTACTCCAGTACTTTAAGATTTTTAGCATGCATAAGAATTTTCTGGAGAACATGTTCAAAATGGGAATTCTTCATCTCCCCCCAGAAAGACCGACTCAGTAGATCTGGGTGGGACAGCGACTAGAATAAGGATTTTTCTTTTTTCTTTAATAGATTGCTTCTCCCGTTGATTTTGATGTAGTCAGACAGGTATCCTGCTTTGAGAAATATTGCCTCAAGCTTTGAAACCTGAACTTGAAATTTCTATTTAGGGAAAATCCAAGCTATATAAAATATATTGTCAGAAAATCTCTAATGCTTTGGATCCAGGAAAAAGTCATATCTGGTAGAATGTTATTGGTTAGTAAAGTTTTACAAAATAAAGATGGATTTCCAAGGGTAACTGTAATTAATTCCTCATACCTTACTGGCTTTTAGAGTTTCATAGTACAGTTTAGCATGTTAAAAGCTCTGAGAATTCCAAATTAAAAAATGAAGTTTATTTAATTCTAGTTTTCCTACACTTACCAGATTTTGGAACATGTTTAAGCCATCTTGAGATACAAGGGATTCTGAGAAACAAAGTTTGTAAAAATTACTTTCATGGTTGAAAAGGATTCACACACACACACACACATACCTCTACATATGTATATGTGTGTGTGTATGATTTTTAGCATACATGTACAAATATATGTTTATGAGACAATCACCTAAATATGAACTCTAAATAATTTAGGATTGTAATTTTTTTTTAAGATAAGAAAACTGGTTTCCCTACTTTGGGGAAGTAGGCAAGGGTATAGATGAGACAAAGTTGGATATGAGTTGATGATTACCAACCCTACATGAGAGTTCCTTATAGTATTTTCTCTACTTTTCTGTGTTTATAATTTTCAATAATAATAAAAGAGATACAGAAGGAAAAGTATGGGAGGGAGTGACTGTTTATAAATAGAACAAGGGGTACCTTTCCCATTCAGCTTCTAAAATGATGAAGACTGATCACTTTAGAAGATTATCCTAAATATAAATGACATTCATGAAGAGTTCATAAAATTACAGAATTTTAATATTTATCAATTTAAATCTATTTCAGTGAGAAAAAAGTCTTATGAAAATAACTCGATCTAACAATCTTATTCTTAAGAAGTATAAGGAAAGGTTTAATAAAATATATGCTGCTTTTAATAAATAGCTTTACTCAAATTCACATCATTAATAGTGTATGATGTTTCCAGAACACATCTTTTGTTATGAGCACCTCAGGAGACATGAAAACTAATTATTTCAAAACTTCTGTCAAAATTGTTTAGCATGATTTCTTTAAACACAAGTGGGATTGTTCCTGTATTAATGGCCAACCACACTATTATACACCATAATCCCTAACAATATTTTTAGAAGACGGGGATGGCAATCAAATATATAATTGGTCTATCCTGACCATCCAGAAAGTGTTATTTTGGGTCACTTTTTCTTTGTTTCTTTCTTTTGTACCTTCAACTCAGTTGAAACCTCCATCTGTGAGTGACAATCTTCCAGTGTCACTGTTCAGAATAATTACTGCTGTTTCCAAAGTTATCAGCTTCTCTCCAAAGATGGAGAAATGTATAAGAAAAATTACCGAACTTTTCTCCCTCTTTACAAACATGTGATTCTGCCTTCATTTGTCTCTGCCATTATAGGAAATGTTGCTATGATACCAACATAAAGAAAACTAGTGTATAAATAGCACTTGAAACAGGTGACAAAATTCTGTGATATTTTCTCTCACTAGATAACTTGTGAAGACTAGAAACAAACACTTTTTAAAATTTGGTCCTCTTCCTAATTCCTCAGAATTTCAAATTATCCTACCTATTAGCATATTAATAACCCTTCTCATTGCTCTTAATTTCTTCTTCCATTTACATACTTAATTCTGGGATCATATTCCTTCTACATGTAAAAAATTCATTAGCATATAGTGCAGATTTAAAAGTGATAAACTGTGTAAAAGCATCATTATTTTGTCCTCGTTTGGGAGGACATTTTTGCTGGGAATAGAATTGTTACTGGCATTATTTTTCAGCCTTTTGAAAAGGCCATTGCATTGTCTTCTGGATTCCCTTGTTTCTGTTGTTATAGTAACTGCCAGTCTTGTTCTTTTGAAGATAATGTATCTTTTTTAATCAGGATGATTTTCTTCCCTTTGGGTTCACTACTATGTGCTTACTTAAGCTTTCCTTTGTAATTATCAAAATTGGGGCTCAGACCACTTCCTGAATATGAGGCCTGCTTTCATTTGTTTAAATCTATGGCAAATATTTCTTTAAATATTGTTCATGTCTCATTTTCGTTCTCACCTCTCCAGACTTTGAGGAACTACATTTTTACATATGTGAGAACCTTTCACCACATCTCACATATCCCGTATGTTCTTTTATGTTTTTGCCATTGTATTTTTCTCTCCAAGTTGCAGTCAGGATATTTTCTACTCACACATCCTCCCCTTTAGTGATCCTCTTCTCTGCTATACCTAATCTGGTATTAAATCAATCTACTTTGTTCTTAATTTTACCTTTTGTGTTTTGCAGTTCTAGGACTTCCAAATGACTTTTAATAAATAGCATTTTTCTTCTTAAATTCTTCATCTTGTCATCTATTTTTGGTACATATTAATCACAAATATTTTAAAACCCTTGTTTAATAACTTCCATAGTCCTATCATCTGTGACCTGCTGCTATTGCCTGATTTTTCTCTGGGTTTGGTCATCGGTCCTGGCTCCAGCTACCCTGCTAACATTTTATTGAATGCCAGACACTGTGGATTAGAATATAAATGTTTTTACTTTGTTAGATTTTCCCCAGGTAGACTTACTTTTTCAAAGAGGCAGTTGAAAAATAAAAAATCTGCTTAGGAACTGATATGAATTGAATCTGAATCTCAGTCATTTTAAGTACTGGCCAATTTTGTTCTGTTTTTATTACTAGGACATAGTCCTTCCGGTGTCTTAATTCAAGGTTGAGTTGTTCAGCAGGCCTCATTCTATATGGCTTATTATGAGCCCAAATGTTCATCTTCCTTGCACGGTGAGACAACCAACTCTCTGCTTTCTGTTTGGTTTCTTGTATTTCTTATTTATACAGCTCAGGAACTGGTAAGTTTCTGGAGGAGAAGAACACTGGGAAGTGTTGGGCTCACCCATCTGTTTTTTGTGTGTTTTTTCCTCCAGAAAAATTGTCCCTCATGTTGTAAACACCTCTCATAATTCCTTCCTTCAAACTTCTGTTTTTATTTAAAATTATAAAAATGCCTTAAAGTGTTCATGGTTGATAGTGGAGTGGTGTGATGCTGCAGTACTAGAGCTACTTCAGCTCGTCAGGACAGAAGTTTCTCCAAAATTACTAATATTCAATAATAGACTGTGCGTACAGCTGGAAAATTTAGGCTATCTACCAGTAGAAGATATCGATAATAGCTTGAACAGTATGATGATTGATGTCAGTTGGAGAAAGATGAGTATGACTTTGGACAGAAATAGAGATCCATGTCTTGTAACCTCAAGCTCTGAGGGCACTGGCTGCTGGCCCTTTGCTCTCCAGGCAGGAAACCACGGATGGGGGATGAGGGGCAGTTATCCCGGGGATTTGATGAGCCTAAGAGAAAAGTCCTAAATACAATGTCCTTAAGAGTTTCCCAAGGAAATATCCAAGCCCCTGGGTCATCTTAGTGTGAAGTCCAATAGTTCAATAAGCCACCCACACTTGATCAGAGCTTTCCGTAAGATTTTGGCACCCCACCCTTAAATAGGAGCAAAAACTAAGATTCATGAAATATCTTTGTACATCTTTTACTAAAAAACAGGTATTAAGACAAAAAAGAAGAGACAATGCAGGAAAAATAAAAGATAAAAGAAAAACTGTCAGCAATATTTTCAGAGAGAGAAAAATAAGAGTAAATTATTATAGAAAGGGACAGTGATAAAATAAAAGGACACTTAACATTTTAAAAAATAGCAAAAACAAAAATTAAACAGAATGTCTTAAAGTTGAGAAAATCTCCCAGAAGGTAGAGCAGAAAAGCTATAAAATGGATTCTAGGAGAGAGAAATAAACATATTATCTATCATTCATCTAGCTATCATCTATCTATAACATATATACATGTATATAAACTATATCCAAACATATAAAATATAATAAACCACACACAAGTAGACAGATTCATATATACATACTTACAGACAGACAGATAGAAATAGACTAGAGTAGCAGTTTAGGAAATCTCACTTTTAAATAATAATATATCAGAAGAGGAAATGGAGTAAATTATTTAAATGGTTCAGAAAAGTCTTCCAGGACTAGGAAGGATGAGTCCCCAGGATGATAAAATGCAGCAAATACTCAGTCTAAAGGCTGAAAACAGACTTGCACATCAGCACGCAATAGCAGGACACTAGTGAAAAGGACTTGTAGAGAGAGAGAGGGAAGATGTCACAAACAGCAGATCAGGACTCAAAATGGTTTCTGCTCTCAGAGCAGAGTTGCATCTCCAAATTTCTGAGGAATAATGATTGCCAATGTAGACTTCTATTTTCAACTAAATCATCAATCCAATATAAGCGTAGAATATATTTCAAACGTGAAAGATCTTTGAAAAAAAAACCACTTGCATCTCTTTTGAATTCTTTCTCAAAACTCCAATGGAAGGTGCATTCTACCAAAATGCGTGTGTGTGTCAGACAGAGAAACGCACGGCGTTTAGGCCATGGGTTCCACCCATAAGGGCAGGCTTATGTTGAGGGGAGGCAACTGAGGCAAAATTGAGGACTGAATTAATGTCAAGTCCACAGAAAACTAAGCAAACAAACCAAACAAGAAAATTACTAACTCTGGGGAAAGCAGACACAGGAAAATGAAAGCTGATAACTCTGAAATAAACCTTGCGCAGAGAAGACAGCCAAGGCGATGGGTGCGACGGTGTCTGATTCTCTCCCTCAAGCAAGCCAGCAATGGAGGAATCGCTAGATTTTATGTAATATTCTCGTCCTCTTCGTACACATAGTTGTATAAGACTAGGATGTTTTACGTCCCCTTAGCCAACTGCAAGATTATCTGCTCAGACACGTGTTTGACAGATTAAAATCTGCGCGTGGCTCTTGGTACATATTCCCCCATAGGCTGAATATACAAACGTCACCGCACAAAGTAATTATCGCCAGTACCTCCCAGTCCACCTGCATGTGCCGTTACCCATTCATCTTCCACTTCAATATTTAAATGACTTAGAACAAATCTTAAAACAGTACCCTAAACCCCAGGGTAAAGGAAACGAAGGAAGAGCCAGTCTAAAGAAAGCAACTGTCTAAAATTGGAGTTGTCTACATGAGAAAACATGTCTAAGTATCATGCAAGGAAACACTAGAAGGTCCCAGCTAGTAACCATGTGGAGTAAACCCAGAGCTTCTCTATTAACAAACCATAAAGCAGGGCCTGCCATCTATTTAAAAGAGCGCACACTGTGGGATCTGCTCAGTGGCGTCTACGTGCCAGCTGCTCTCGTTCAGAGCTGGTAACGCACAGTCGGCCAGGACGACCTGGGGCTTCATGATTCCAGCGCTCAGAAACAGGCAGCGTTCGCTCCGACAGCCCTCCCCATAGCGATGCTGGGCTGTAGTAAAACATGGGGTGACGCCTTCTGTAGTTTTATGGGGAAGGGAATTAGGGAAGTTTATTTCCACGCGTAGGAGACTGGTTTCTTCAGAACATTTACGGGGGTGAGGGGAGACAAGACGAGAAAGTAGAAGCCAGCAGAGGGAACTGGGGTGAGTTTGAGTCATGTGACTTTTCCCCCCATTCTCCACTGCCCCCAACCACATTCCTCTCTGGGGCCTGAAAGAATTTGCTTCCTGGAGTCTTCAGGGTCCACATACCGGAAGTGGAGCTTGTGTCTGAGGGTCTTTTCCAGAGTAATGACACACATTATTCCTAAAACATAGTCCTGGAGCCTAAGTGACCACTTTGCTCGGTTAGGAGCAGAGTCTGTGAGAGCACAGAAGCCTAACTATTTCTTTGAGCATCAGAATGGAGTCCAGGACACAGGGCTGACCTTCCAACTCCTAAGCACGTCCTCAGCACACGTGTGTACAGCTTGGACGGGAAACTGAAGACAGAAGCACGTGCAGTTCAAGGTAGCTTTTACTGCACAGACTGAACCGACCGCTGGCTAGATTTTTGTTTTGTTTCTTTTTAGTAAGAAACAGGAAGTGGATAGCTAATGGTTTATGCCAAGTGATGGAAGACAGATGGCAGTCTGTACTGTGTGACTGCAAGTATGTGAAATGGATGGAGGAAAAAATCATGAGTGGGATGGGGGCAGGAATGGATTGAGAAGGGTCAGAGGGAGAGTTCTGAAGGAAATGTCTTATATCTTGGGATGGTTTTGCATTACACAGGTATGCGCGTTTGGTATGCGCCAAACGTAAACTTAAGATTTATTTCATGATATATAAAGTTTACCTCAAAGGAAAAAGAGTATAAGCAAATTTTAAACTTTGTTTAAGGAATGAAAGCTGAAGTATTTATGGGGAAGTACTAATGTCTGGAAGTATATTTTTATCCCTCTGGACTTAATCAGTGTCATGTGAAAGTGTCTCTTGCAGTTATTGTCACATAAATGAACCAGAGGGTCAAAAAGAAGAAAAGGAAAGTACTACCGCATACTGACACAGGGATGTTGGGCAAGTAGTTTTAGCCGTCTGTGCCTCAGTGTACCCTGTGTAAGTGGAGACAGTGATTATCTGCTTTGAAGTGTTGTTCAGTAGACGATGCATAGAAAGCACCCATCACACTGCCTGGGACAGCGGACACACTCAATAAATGGTAGTTAATGATGAGAACAACAAAGAAGACGACCTCAGTAACAGGGAGCAAACTCCGCGATCTTGTGCTCGTCAGTAACAGAGCTAGTGATCTGATTCCAGCCCGTGCTTTACACCACTTGGCAGGTGGTACAGACGCATGTGTCTGGTCTCCTTCCCATGGAACAAACCTTAGCTATGCACCCCTCTGTGTATTAAGAATAAACAAAACAAAACAGAACTTTAGCCAGTCATAGGTTTGATCTGTTCAGGAAAGACTATCTTGAACAATAAAAAAAAAAAAAAATGGTGCAAACCTATGATGCATTAATACCTGTCTTTTACGTTATACAATATATAATTTAAAAACAAACAAACAAACAAACAAAACAGCTGCTTAACACCCCTGGAAATTTTATCTGACTGACATGTGTTACATTTTTAAAAGACTATGAACTAAATTGTTATGAAGACCAAAATAACACTGACGTTATTCTGTTTCACAAATGAATGCTTTTTGTTTGTTTTCACATTTTATTTGACAATATTGTGGAATTCAGGTCTCAAGAATTCACTCAGTATTACTTTCAATATTAGAGGGGAAAAGAAAATTTCATTTTTAGCCAGTATAAAAATTCACTATACGTGTTTTCACCATAAAATTGTTTTCGTTAATTTTTTAAATCAAAGTCTTTGCTCTATTAAAATGCTTTAAATCATTCTTTGCAGAAAATTGGGGTGTAGAATTACACATTTTGGGGAAAACATCAGCAGTACTGGGAGATTTCTCTGTCGTGCTGTTTTCAACTATTACAAGATGTCGGGTGAATTCCAACATGTGTCGTCATTTCTGGGAAATTGTATTTGTGGTCAATTCCATACAGCTGGGCTTATCAATAAATCTGGGCTCAACACGCAAATCCTTGCAACTGCCTTTTAAAGACACAAAGCCTCCAATTATCTACCTATCTGGGCATTTCTCTTAGCAAATGTGAAATCTTATTAGTGCACACGCTCTTTCTGCTGGAGAAAAGGGAGAGGCTACTCTCTCTGCTGGTATAATAAAGACTCTATCACAAAGAATAAACAAGTAAATGAACAGCAATAAACTTAATTTGCACATTAGATATGCTTTTCCAAGTTCCAACATTTCAGTTGAAAATAATGCTGAAGCAATGAGGCCTATAATTGAACATCCAAAACTTCTCCAGTGGGGAAACAAAAACAAATGTTGCCTGCAAACAAGATCATTTTTATAGCCTGCTGTTACTCTGCTTTTTAATAATTTTCCAAATGCCAGATCAAATAATTTCCCCTTTTATGTGATTTTCATATACCTCTTAGTGTATGTCACACTGTAATTTTAACCCAAGTCCTCCAAAATGAAAACACTTAAGCTCTCTTTCCTGTGGACTCCGCGTCCCTCAATTACACGGGGTGTCTTCTGAGGCCTGGCACGGCCGGTGCTAATTGCGCTCTCAATGTCTGAATGGAAAACTGCATCTCCTGTTGCATGAGTGAAAGAGAAATAGACATACAGTGCCGATAACTTCAGAATTCTCTTAACACAGATAAGCCCTATCAGCTGAAAAACTAAGCTGGAAAATATCTCACTCTTGTAACTACTATCTTTTTACATGCTATCTAACAACATTTCTTGCATGACTGAGGCTGATAAGGATATTCAAAGAGAGATGATTGTTTTATCAGCTTTACTGAAATTTCTCATTTGCTCCTTACCACACTATTACCAGTAAGGTCACTCACTATATCCTGATTTTGGGTTGAGAAACAAAATTATATTTGACTCTGTAATGACAATCAGATGAGCGTTATAGATAAGTAAACACACACACACACGCACACACATGCACACACTAAACCTTTTTTAACAAACAACCAGATGGCTACACTCTTACAGTCAAGAAAATGGTTGAATCAATGCATGCTGTTGTTATTATTATAATTATTTCTCAGATTAAAACTTCGGCTTTGTAGGTTGTAAAATAATAATAATTCTGTGGCAGCGATACCTCTGACATTCCTCCGTGAACGGGAATTGCAGCCACAGCCTCATGAAGAGGGTGTGATGATAACGGTCTTTGCTTAGGCCTGGATTTGCATAGTAATCCCATGCAAATGACCTGGTATTCATGCAAACTGAATACGCCTCCTGCTTCTGTGTGAGCCCTCCTCTGGCCCGTACTGAAAACACTACCAGAACACTGGTTCTCCCAAAAAGTCTTCAGGGTTTTCACGGAGCTTCATATTTGAAACCCCTGGCAGAGTGGGCACTCAGTCTATTAGAAATATACAACTACAAACACTTAAAGTGGGAAAGTGAGAGCATTTATGTAAAAGCTGATTGTTTTCCTCTGAAGCTCATTTATTGCAAATTGGTCTAAGAAGCTTAAACCCTGAAACACTGAAAACTTTCAGGTTTTAGAGCAAGGAAGTCAGGATGGAAATTATCCTTGTGAACTAAGGGCTGTGAGATGAGATCTTTTCACTTAATAACTATTTATTGAACACATACAGTTCCCAGGACTGTTCTAGGATTTGTGATATCCCTGCTTTCATTATGCTTCTTTTTAGAGGAAAGGAAAGACAGAGAAAGAAACCATTGACACAAATGTGTGAATGGTAGTTTGTAAAAAGATGAAATGTGCTACAGAAGAATAAGAAAGTGTGGAAATGATTAAGGTGACAAGGAATGCAGGTGGGGATAATTTTGTTTCAATAGTCCCAGCAAAGAACACCAGAAATAAACAAAAATATGTAAGTACTTTTTAAAAAAAATAATAATAATAAAATAAACAATCGTAGTTATTTTCTTACTTGTAGAGAGAGTAAAGTACCTGGGGATGGCGGTGCATTTCATGGAAAATCCCAAATATAGATCAACGTGTTTCCATCCTAAGAACTAGGAACTCATCTAGCAAAACAGAGGGCTGTGCTGTCTGTGCATCGGAATGTCCGATCGCTGCCTCGGGACCTAAGCTCAGCCCTGGCCCTGAGTTTCTCATGCTTATGTGAGTCTTGTCTTATTTTTCTCCCAATAATTACTAATGGACAGCATCATGATGCCAAAGGCTCAAGAAACATTTGAGGAAGAGACTATTCACCAGCTCAGCCTGCTTTTGTTTCTTCATCTCTGGTGAAAGGACCCTGATCATTGCATATGAGCAACCAAACCATTGGTCCAGTTCTATAGAGACTTTCATTGAGAAAACTCATTTCTACTCCTGATGTCTTCTGTCCTTTATATTTCATATTTGAATTCCCCTGGATGTGTCTGTACTTGAAGAAACTAACTGCGATATGTTTTCTCCTCCGCCCTATTTTAAAGTTTTGCTAAAATAAAATGAATGCAAGCCACCTGTTCCTTCTTAATTTTAAATAAGGTGATAAATCTCTCTCTCTTTTTGTCTTAATGGACGTGTTATTTCTCCAAACATAAAGCATTCACACTTGTCAGTATCTGGGTATTACCAAAAAATTTCTGGAGAAACGCCGTATCATTAAATATAGCGACAGCACATTTCTTGAGACATTAAGTCCATTTCTGTCTTAAAAATCTGATAACAATACAATCTTAAGGAAGTGAAGTTTTTCAAAATGCACCATACCAGTTGGATTTTGACACGAGTCTATCAGTCACATTTCCCTGAGTGTTTCAGACAATTGCCGCCATAATGGATGAGATAAAATTGGCAGAAATATCTCCCAGGGATAAAGGTGGGTGCTTATTTTCCTTGAGACATTTTAAAGGGTAGTTAAGTATAGCAGCTAACTACTTTTTTATTGAATACATTTATTTTTAATAGAAATAATGATAAAGCACCAATTACCGAATTTAATCATTTCAGCTGAATTAGCTGCTCATACTACTTTATCAAGATAGTCATTTTATCATCCAGGAGGCCAGGAAATACTAAAAGTGACACGCCTTCCAGTAAACATGCTGGCATTCTGAGCCGAGGTTCAATAAAGGATAAGATGGGGCATAACCACTTGTAACACTGATTATGTCCCTTGGTGGTTTATATAGGGACATTTAGAATGACACTAGTTTAAAAGTCTCAAGAACAGAGTACGCAGTCTTATCAGACCAGACTGTATGATATCATCTGTTCATATAACAATGACTCATAGGGACACTAATATTTTCATTTTTTTCTCCTTGAAAAACATTGCTTAGTAAAATATGTGCAAGAGAATCTGCATTTCCCCAGTTACGTACTAGAGTTCTGTAAATAAATGAACTGATTCTGTACTTGGCAGCCTTCTAGGCAGGTAAAAATTTCATACGAAATGAGAGTGTCTAAAGGAAACTGAACCAACAAAAATAATATCCACTGACTTTATCAAACTGTCCACCACCCTTCCCGTGCCCCGCCCTGCACTGAGGCACTTGTGAAAATTCCGATACTTTCGATTCGGGTTTTAATTCCACGACCCACTGACAGCATTTCGACTGCCGAAGCGGTCCCACTGCCCTGCTGTCCCGCTGGCGATGAGCACACGTTAGTGAGAATGGACACGGCTCTTAAACACACTGTGAAATCCAGTGTTTCCCGTGCACAGCATGAGGCAGGTCTGACGCCCACCGTGAGGCTCGGGTATGCATGCATTTCTCCAGTGCTCATTAGGCACAAATGAAGAGGATGGAATACCTTTGACCACCAGGCTGCCGGTGTTCCTCGCGACACCAAACTGATTCGTAGCGATGCAAGTGTAGGATCCCGCATCTGACCTGCTCACGTTTTCTATCTTAAGGCTGCCATCGTCCAAGAGAAACACTCTAAAGGAAAATACATAATTAAGGGAAAATACGTAAGGCTCTTTAAAACGGATAAGTCTTAAGCATGTACTTCCATTTTAAGTCATGGCTAAACCCGTGGTGTGTTTGATAAGGAATGCATGCATTCCTTTCCCAGCGTTCCATTCTAAATTGTCAGCAATCTCAGAATCCACACGTGAGAATAAATGCTGTTTGCTTTTGTGCTGATGCAGTATTAATAATTATCATACTGTAACCGGAATTAGCATTCTTAGTTTCAATGCACTTTAGAAATCACATGCCTGCTTGATGCTACAATGCCCATTTGCCTCATTTAATAATAACACATGTGACTATTTACTGTGCATTTTGAAAAGTCCGCTCCCTGATGGAACTAAACTTGGCATTGGAGAAAGGCAAGCCACTTTCACACAGTTTCGTCTTTGTCTTATTTAGCAGCCCCTCCTGCAGTAAGCAGCCACCCCCATCAGAAGGGGATGGAAGGAGAGAAAAGAATAAAGGCTTCATTAATCAGACTGACTTAAATGTTCCCATGATGCACGCAGGCGCAGAGCACAGGGTGGAGCGATAATTACTGAAGAAGTTCCACTCTTTCACAAAATGATTATTATTATATTTTCTCTGAAAATCAGAAACAGTCAAAAGCAAACTCCAATATGCTGGTGTAACTGGGGGAAACCCCAAGGTTGGCTTCTTGACAATGTCACCATCCAATGTTCACGAGGAGACAAATAAATGGAAGAACTAAAGCATCTGCCCAGTTTTATGTCTTATAAGTTGAATTAGCCACCTTTTAAAAACACATCTGTAAAAACACTAGTGGGTAGTCAGGATTGTACAAAAACAAGTGATTAAAAGTAATTTTTAATGCCAACAGTTTTAAAGGAAGGAAAGGCAAGACAATTGGTATGCACGTCACATCCATTAACAATAATGAAACAGTGTTTGTTGCATTGCAAATGTATTATTGTTTCTAATATGTGTGTATTACATGAAATATAGCTAATACAATTAATTACCCAATTTGAAACACAGAGACTATCAGTCAACTATAATTTGTATAAAACCAGCTAGTGGTGCTGGGTTGATTATTAGCGAGTGCCTCCACATTCTGTCATGAAGTGACTGGGAGGGCCCACATCTGGGTTTAGAATGGTCCGTGGCTCATATTCAGAATTCTTTTTAAAAATCATTATCTTGGAGTAGCTCCCAACAGCAGACATTTGCTATCTTATTTAATTTCTAAAATGTCTAGTTTCTCGATCTCAATTTACATTCACAATGAAATCATACCATAATTGACAGTAACAAAGCTATTCTCCTGGGCAGCACATTTCTAACTCAATACAATTCTTTATCTGATTTAATTAGAAGAGGTCAATGTGAGAAGCATTTGGGTGCATTATCGACCTTTAGAATTTAGGAATAACTCAGAATTTTCAGCAACAGAAAACATTAAAATTTTGGCTAATAAAACATTTTAAATGATTTAAAAAATATATCTGCTGATATCTAAATGCCATCAGACACATTTCCCAGCTAGTAATGCCAATGTTTATATGTCATAGTTTTTCACTTAACTCTTAGAAAGGGACTATTAGTGTTACCAGTGGTTTAATATTACCCTGAATCCATCACCCTTTTTAGACTCATCGTACTTGTTCAATAATGTTTGTTAATTGGAATAAAATTGCTTTCATCAAAACTGATTATTTCTTTTGAAATTTTAATCAGTCACTGGATATTTCTCAAGTGTCTACCACTATTCAAAATACTGAGAAGACAGACTTACTGAGAAAATATGAAATCAGCCCAAGACTAAACAGCTAATAAGCCTTAGAGAATGGATGGAAAGTTATATCTGATTATTGCCCTTTCCAATAATCAGGAAAGGGCAATAATCTCTTGCCTTTTCCAAAACCATCACTTTTACCTTACTTGCAGGAAACTAATTCTGCATGTTAACGATGATGTTCAAGAAGTCGCTGCTGAGTTATCATTAGCTGTCCTTAAAATAGTCTTATGTGTTTCCTTCTCAAAATGTGGTCTCATGCCAGACTTTGCATTTTAGCAAGAGACCCACGGATCGATGTGCACAATAACGTTTGAAAGGAATAGTAAATTCAGAACAATTCAGAATCAAACTTCAGTCTGTAAAGATTATTTTTATTTCTAAGTAAGAATCTGCCTTGTTTTCCTAAGGGTAATATGTAAAAATATATAAAAGAATAAAAAAGTTAGATTTAAGTGATTTAGGAAAGTAACCAAACTAGTAACCACACTGATTTATCATTTATTAAAAATAGATAACTTAAAAATAATTCTCCCCATTGATTTAGGATATAGAAATATTTATATAGATATTTAACAATAACTAGAAAGTTTATCACATGATAAGAAATATGAATATTTCAACATGTCATTTATTGTTTTTTCATTAATTAGAGGTGTTAAAATATAGTAAGAAAACTTTGTGAAAATGTTGGTGGAATCAAACCACCTATTCATAACCCTAATTTTATGCGTAAGAATCAAACAAAAATATTTTTAAAAATGAGAATTTCCAGTTCTGCCACATACCAAACCTGGCTTAGCAGAAATGATTTTTAAAAATCAAGCTAAGATCAAATTGTACAAAGCAATTTACATTTTCAGATAAGGAAGAATGCACATGTAAAAATTAACTGGAACATTTTAATTGATGGTTTTGGTAATCCATAGAGCAAAATAAAGACTGAGTTTTTTCTATCCTTCTTTTGAAATATTCTAAAAGATATTTTAAATGGTATCTGGAAGGTAGAAAGGGACATACTAATAAAATATGTTAAAATATTCTATCTTTATTCCATTTAAGCTCCTCTGGTATTTAAAAACAAAACATGGTGACAGGTGTAGATAAGCTTGGCTATCTGAAAAAATGGGAAAGCATTCTGGTGATAAAAATGGAGATTTGCATGAACAATTAGGGAATAGAATATAGTTATAGGGAAAAAAGCAGGAGACAATAAAGTGATTGATTACATATAATATATATTTATATTTGGATTGAATGCTGAGACTATGCTGCTAATAGACAATAGGTCATAAAATCATCTATGGAAATATGTGCATTCCAATGAATATGGAAAAACTTCCAAAATTTCACAGGCAATTTAAATGCATGATTGGAAATGGGGCCATGCTAAGAGTTTTTTGTCCTTCTTAATTTATTCAACAAATATTTACTAAATACCTGCTGTGTTGAAGGCACATGTTAGATATTATAATAGGGATGTGGGGACTAAACCATGTTAACACCAAGGATGCTGTTTTCCATGATAAAATTCACTGCTCAGTTCTCGGCAGGGTAGGGACTATTACTGTCATCTCACCCTGCACAGTCCCTCTACTGCGTGTACAATAAGTGGCAACTCATTGGATCCTTAATTCACACCGCGGGGCTCATCCCCACTGTACAATCGGGACACTGAGGGCTAGAAAGAAGCTATCATTGACTCAAGGTACCCCCGTCCCCATGTGGTGCAGGGTCACGATTCTAAGCATGTCTTTCTCTTTAGACCAGGAAGCAAGTGCTGCTTCAAGTTCCCAGAGCGCCCACCGGTCCCCAGCATGGGATGGCACACTTGTGTATGTGCACGAAGGTGACTCTCCTCGGGGTTCTTACTGTTTCTGAGATCGTAAAGGTGACTTTGATATCCTGCGGTTGGAGTGTTTTAACCATAAACACTTTAACCTGTGAGGTAATGATGATGGCAACAGTAATACCAAGGACTATTTTTCTACTTCTCTTACGCCAGCCTGCGAAGTCATGGGTTTCTTAGCAGAGTAGGTAGAACATGGGGGTGGGTCAAATTGCTTGGGACTGAATCTGAGCTCCACACTTAATATTTATCGAGCTGGGGCCAAGTCACTGCACAGTGCAGGTTGCCGGCTTTCTGTGACATGGGACACGTGTATTACCTGCGTCACATGGTGGTCAGGAGTAAATGACAGAAGCTGTTACAAGCGCTTCACTCTCTGCCTGACTCCTAGTTAGCGGTCAACACATCGGTTTGTAACAAACCAGTTTCTCGTCCAGCCAGAGAATGAATGGGACCTGAGAGGTATGTGTGAGGCATTTTGAAAGGAGACTAATACCAGCAAGACTGTCCCCAGCCCTGTTTCACTGCTCAAGACCCCTTGTGGAGTCCACACAACTTGCTGACTGTGTGCGCGATACTTTGTCTTCCAGTCCACAGTGTTCTTATGTTTATTTTGGGAATGATACTAGGGCTGATATGAAAACAGAATTAATCAAATGCTAGTGATTAATTTTAGTCTTATTCTTGGCTGACACTAGTGTTTGACCATCGCCCTCCTCCAGGACTCAGACTGGTACCTTTGACTCTCACTTTGGTTCTTACTCATGTTCGGGGTCTTCAAACCCTGTGTCTGGCTAAACTCAGCAGCACATTTGTGGCTTTAATTAGCTCATGGCTAGCGGTCCCTGAGCGTTGTTGTCACTGAGCTCTGATACCTGCCTTCTGGGCTCTGTGTATTTCCTCTGTAACTCTCCCACTATGGTCACTTCACAGCTCAGTGACAATATTTTTCTCCTCAAGTCTCTATGCTCCAATACCCACTGAATCAGAATAATTCAACTGTTTACACAATTGAATAGAAAAATTTTCCCCAAATTACCAAAGCTTAGTATTCTATCTATAGGTTAAACTGTTCTGGAAAAAAAAATTGGTAGTTACAAAATAGTCACAAGAATGTAAAATACAGCATGGGGAATATAGCCAATAATATGGTAATGACTGCGTATGGTACCAGGTAGGTACTAGACTAATTGGGGGTTCACTTCATAAATTATATAAGTGTCTAACCACTATACTGTACACTTCAAGCTGATATAAAATTTTATTGAATAAAAAACAAGATGTTGTGTAAAAATTAAAATTTCCGGACGTTTACATGGGTAGCTGTAGTATGACCATTCAACAACAGAAACATTAATAGTTAACATTTGTAATGTTCCACACTATTCCTCTAATTTCATTCTCAGCATAAAAAGGTAGAAATTCAGAAGTGCAAGCTGTGCCTGGCAGTCAAGGGACACTGGTAAATTTCATAGTGGAATCAGAAAATAGAACATGTAGAAAACTGAGCCACCAACATATGTAAACATTTCAAGGTTAACTGCTAAGTTCAAGGCAGACTACATAGAGTGACTGAATATACGACATCTCAGTCTTCCCCCTGTCAGGGAGTGCGAGGAGCACACAAGGAACAGACGCCGGGCCCGTCGGCATGATTCCCCACCCGTCTTACTACTGGATGTGCTCCTGTGACAAGAACACCAGGAAGACAGATGACCACATCAAGTGAACTTGTAGGACTCCTTCCCCTGGAACATGTGTGTCAAATTTTGTGTCATTCTAAGGATCTATCTACAGACGAATGTGAGGACTCTTTCCCTGGCTTTCCTGAGGTGTACGTAACGTCTGTTCATCGTAAACGTCACAAATACAATAGTGATGAGCATTCACGACTACTTTATCACTACAACTAACTGGATAAATATCCGATCTTAATTGATTGACATATAGAAAACAGATCTACATATGTAGATTCTAAATTGTGATTAGAAAATGAGGAAGGCTCTGATTGTTTTGTTTGATAATATCACAAAGTTTGAGGACATCGGAGATTACTACTAGCTAAATTTCTTGAACTAAGAAAAATTAGGACATTGGGCAATTACAATTTCTGAAACTAGAGCAATCCTGCTATTTTTACAGTTAGATTATTAACTGGAGTACTGCTTCCAGTTTTGTCTAAAGATAATACTGTCGACCATGAAATTTTAATTGACTGTCTAATTTTACTGATTTCTAGAAAATGTAAAATAAATTGGATTAGAATAAGTTAGATAAGAAATAAAAAAGTGTGTATAAATTTTGACTCTTCACAATTTAGGTTTTAGGTAAAATGTCCCACTGGAATCCATTTTAGATCAAACACTGATATTACATTTTAATAATTTTAGCACCTGATTATCATAGTTAATAGGCATATCTATGCTAATGTCAGTGTCACTTAATACGCTATCATTTAAAAATTCCTTATTTAACAAGCTACAAAAAGATGACAGATATGATCTACAAATAAGTAAATACCGAAGCTTGCTTATTTATATCAAAATAAAAGTTCTCCTTTTATGGAAATAACATTAAATGGCTCTAATGGCAATTAGCCACAGAAAACATCTCACACTTCTGGCTGTGACTTAATCAATGAATTGATGAAAACCTCTTTTGCCATTGAGATCATCAGAGTAGTGAGAACCTGAGCGTTCTCACTCAAAAGAGATATCTCAGTAAAAGAGACGAGAGAGAGACACACACAGAGAGAAATGAAGTGCTATGTCAAGAGAGATAATTGAACGGGCCACAGAAAATCAAAATCCAGATGGACTCAGACCATCTGCAGTAAAGCACAATACACTTAGAATCTTGAATCACTTCTAAACAAGAGGAAACACATGCCAGGAAATTCACACACACACACACACACACACACACACACAAAGGGAAGAAATTCTTAAATATGTTATTCATCTCCTTTGTTCATCTTCTGGGAAAGACCACAGATATTGTTTTCAGGAAACTGTCCTGTAAGTCCCAAACAGGAAGCATGTTCAGAATTTGCACATCTTCCTTAGAGGACGTCCTTCACGGACCTGTCAGATGAAAGCCTGGACTCTGCCCTACGGGTCTAGAAGGGGCTCTGCACCTGAGCTGCTCACCTGAGTCCCGCCCATCCTCCTATGCCTATGTTGACTGCCAGCTACTGTTTCAGACACACGTTACGTATCCCCTCAGGTTCTCTTAGTGCCATCATCTGTCAAAGGTCCCCACAGCGTGACCCCACCAGCAAAAGGACAGCCAGAGAGATAAATCCCTTTTTGTTTCCAAGTAGTTTCTGTCTGGAGACAGTTTATGTGGCTGAGAGAGCCCAGATGCCAAAGTGCCAGCTGGGTGACACTGTGGCTTAAAGTGAGTCGGTGGGCAGTGCAACAAAACCAGGTCCTCATGCTTCCAGTCTTTTCCTGTTCACCCTTCGCTTTGTTTCCTAGGGAACCTGGGCTAAGGTAGGCAGCCTTCTCTGTGATACCTCTCCTCCCGATCGCTGCAATCCACAGTATCCGCCCCCCAATGTGAAAGATTATTTATGTTTTCCACATCAATAAAACTAATATGTGGGGAGGATTAATAATTAATCATTTAACCACAGCCAGGATGCCATCTTCTGATCCTGAGTCAGTGTTTTGTTTTGTTTTGTTACTGAATCATGATCTGAATCATTATGCTGCCTTGTAATTTTTTTTAGCGCAGTTTTAGGTTGTTAAAAACGTTGAGAGACTGGTACAGAGATTCCCATATACCTCCCCCCGCCACATGCACAGCCTCCCCCACTGTCATCATTCCCACCAGATGGTACATTTGTTACAACTGAGAACCTACACTGACACGTCAAGTCACCCAAATAGCACCATGTACCTCAGGGTTCACCCTTGCTGTTGTACGTTCTATGAGTTTGGAAAATGTATAATAGCATCTATCCATCATTATAGTGTCATCCAGCATTTTCATTGCCCTAAAATCCTCTATGTTCCACCTATGCAGCTTCCCCACCCCCAATCCTTGGTGACAACTGGGATTTTTACTTCTCCACAGTTTTGCCTGTTCCAGAATGTCATATAGTAGGACTCATGCCACATGCAACCTTTTCAGACTGGCTTCTGTCACTTAGTCATATGCATCTAAGTTTCCTCCATGTCTTTTCATGGCTTGAGAGAGCTCATTTGTTTTTAGCTCTGAATAATATTCCGTGGTCTGGATGGACCACAGTTTATTTATCCTTCACCTACAGGAGGGCATTTTGGCTGCTTCCAGCTTTTGGCAATTAGGAATAAACTATTATAAATACTCATGTACAGGTTTTGTGTGGATATGTGTCTTCAACTCCTTTAGGTAAATACCAAAGAGGGCGATTGGTGGATCGTATAGTAAGAGTATGTTTAGTTTCCTAAGAAATTACCAAATTGACTTCCAAAGTGGCTGCACCATTTGCATTCCTACCAGCGATGAATGAGAGTTCCAGTTGCTCCACGTCCTCACCAGCATTTGGTGTTGTCAGTCTGGATTTGGGCCATTCTGATAGGTGTTGTTCTAATTCTCATTTCCCTGATGACCTATGATGTGGAACATCTTTTCATAGGTTCATTTGCCAGCCTTGTGTCTTTTTTGATGAGGTGTTTATCAAAATGAGGTCTTTGGCTGACTTTTCAATGGAGTTTTCTTACCATTGAGTTTTAAGGGCTCCTTGTGTATTTTAGATAATAGTCCTTTATTGGATGTGTCTTTTGCAAATATTTTCTCGCAATGTGTGGCTTAACTTTTCTGTTGACATTGTCTTTCACAGAGCAGAACGTTTTAATTTTAATGAAGTCTAGCTTATCGTGCCTTTCTTTCATGGATCTGCCTTTGCTGTTGTATCTAAACATCATCACCATACCAAGGTGGTCTAGGTTTGCTCCTCTGTTATCTTCTGGGAGTTTTATTGTTTTGTGTTTTATTTTTAAGTATTTGATCCAGTTTAAGTTAATTTCTGAGGCACGTGCACATCCAATTGTTTCAGCCATATTTGTTGAAAAGACCATTTTGGCTCCATTGTGTTGCCTTTACTCCTTTGTCATAATTTTCTTTTGAAACAAGTCTTCATTCTCTGAATAGGCAAAGTTTTTGAGGTGTTTTGAGACCACAGACTCTAGTCAGCCCACTTTTGCTTTGTGTCCCAGCTCCCCTTTTGGCTGTGTTACTTTGGGAGTACCTGCCTGATTTTTATGCAAATTTTACATGTAAAATGGGGATAACAGTAGCAATAACAACATCAGTTTGTTTTGAGAATTAAAAAAATATTAAAAATGCTGAGCATAAGTCTAGAGGGTAAAAGAGTGCCCTCAACATGGTAGCTATCAATCTTTATTCCTTTGTATTCCCGAAGAATACGGGCAATTTGTAGGTACTTAATTATTGTATGTCTTCTGATTGTATCTACTCCAAAATCTTTGGCTTTTTCTTTCTAGGTCTGGATATATGTTTATAACTATTATCAGTAAATTCAGTGAGTGAACAGAAAGTCATTTAGTCAAATAACCTCTTTCTGTAAAAGTAAAAGCTAGCTAGTATGAACTAGGTGGTTATTTAGCTACATGACTTTTCCACTAGGTTGGCTACGCCATATGACATAGTATAAGCATGGAGGTGAAGAAGTGCGTTTAAATCAGTGTTACTGAGTATAAGACTTGCATGTACGGAGCACATCTTAATTGCTCTTTTGTAAACTTCCAATCATGAAACTAAAGGTCCAATAAAATCCATAACCAAATTGTTTTAATTATGTTATCATGGACCTGTTTGGGGGCGGGGGGTGTTCCTCAGTATGTGATTGGTTCACAGAAATACAGCAATCATATTTATAGTATTTTCTCATCCTCTGTCCTAGCTCTAGACAAATAATTGTGTTTCTGTTGTCTCTTGTGTTAAGTTGCATTAAGCAGAGTGCTTAAATGTATCTGTGTAGTGGGGGGTGAGGGGTTAGGAAAGGACAGAAAAATGGAAACCTATGTGAAGTGGCAAATCAAACTGGTAGCACAAATCAATTCAATTTTGCTGTTTGGTCAGAAAGTAAGTTCTTCTCAGGTGCCTGAGGAAACAGAGACATGTGTGGGTGCCTCTAATTTGTCTTTTCTCACCACTCTCAACACATTAGAAGAATATATATTTTAAAACAGATGAAATAGCTGAAGATATGCTTCCCATGAACTGATCAGTCAAAGATGATTTGGGGTCATCGCACAGCTAACTCCAAGGATTTAACTAGCCAAGGACTGTGAAGAGGTGTTACATGGAGACTAGCAATTGACTCAATTTATAATTTACATGGAAATAATAATATGACTGCTGGCAGTGTCTAATTTTTTTTTTTTTAATTCGTGGTTTCTGCAATTGTACTTTATGGGTAATGCCTAATTACTGGTGTAAACAACCAAATGTTTCAAAGTTCAGTTTCTAGTTCAAGTGTCCTAAACTCCAAAGCAGAAAGCAGACATCAGATATTCAGACCTCAGAATTCATCAAAAAGTGACTCCTTGTTTAACATACACAAATAATTTAAGCACCAGCTTTGTAGTGGCTGACACGCAACACAAACACAGACTCAGGGTGACTGAATTATGACACAAATTAGGAGACGGCAGATGAGAGCAGTCGCTAAATAACATAATTATTTGGTGTCATGATGTGTCTTTATTCCAAAGGCATGCCAGAGTGTGCTGTTAGGCTGATTACCATAAAATGTTGAGAAAATGTGATTTAACATTAACAAAACAGCATCAGATGGAAGGCTTAGCTAAATTAATCCAATGAAAGAGGCCTAACAGGAATACTGAGTTGTTTAGTAGAAGAGAAAGATAAAGAAAAGTCTCCATTTGCAGCGGTATTTTCGGATGCTGAGAAAATACAAAGAGGAATTAATACAGATGCATATGCTAGCATGCCTTGCAGGACAAGCAAATCAAAAGAAAAGATAGGAAATTATAAAGTTGGCAAAGGACAAAAGTTTGTGAACATAGGACTTAGAAGAAGTTTTTAAAAAGTGTGCCCCAAAATAACTAGGGGAGAACTAACTGGAGAGACTGTGGGAGAGGGGGGAGCCTGGACACCACGAGGGAGTGCTGGCTTCGCTCTCGTTACCTTTATGATGATGCCTCCTGTGCGATTTCCTCCGGGCTTTGACATTCGTCCAACGTGAAGTTTTAACTGCAGTATACTTTAAGACAGACAAGATTCAAACACAGCCAGATGACCCCAAACTATGAACTTTGTCCCTGAGGTCCTGGGTGCTCTGAGGTCTAAAGAGTGATGGAGTTGGGCTGTAATGTTAATGATGACCCCGTTCACTCCAGGTCTGTAATTTGGTGATTTTAGAATGTACCTATCTGGGAAATGCTTCGCCCTCCTATTTGGAAGGTGGTAGAGAACGTGATGGACGCTAGTGGACTTCCCAAGTTCTCAGAGTCTATACAACTAAGCTCAGAACTGTGGCTGAGAGTGGGGGCCAGCGTGGATGCGACGCCTTGTCTGCTAGCTCTGATGCTCTCTTCTTAATTATAGTACATAATTTTGTGTTTAGATCAAGTCCTTTATGGAGCTTAGGGAGTTTATCACTGTTGATTGAATTTGCATATCTATATGTCACCAAAAATTCCATTGCATGTTTCATTCAAAATCCAGTCATTTGAGCATCATGGATGCAGGATGCTAAGTCGCCAAGAGGACTCACTTATTTTATCTTATTGCTATGAATTGACTTCCTCTATCAGTATTTTGACAACACACAGATGTATTCTATGCCTTTTGTTGGTATAGAAATAGTTTAACTACATCTGTCACTGTTTTTAGAAGATTTTAGTCGAAGTGAAAAAACAAGGATGAAATAATGTGTAGAGTCTGACGGTCTGCCTTTAGCTGCACAGATGGGTTCTATGGTACATGAAAGTCCTATATTAAGATGTTTAAGATTACACATGGCTCTGGAGTCAGGGCTTCCTGGAATTGGAAGCTATTCTATCATTTATTCAAAAATATGAATAAATAATAATCCCCTCATGGATATCATGCAACACCAAGAGATGATGTATCTAGCATCTTAGCACACTGTATGTTCATGCCAGGTACTCTGTAAATGGATATTATTATTATTAATTATTATTATTATTTTTATTATTATTATTATATGATGAGACTCAGGGTCAAGTATGAGAAGAAAAGATTTCTGGCTGTGTTTGTTAACTTAATCTGAGAGAGAATGAAAGTGTATGTAGGTAAGTATATCTAAGCAACCCTTTAGTAATCAGACTCACAAAACGATCTGAGTGTGCACTTCAAGGAATCATGGGGAAAATGTATCGTGTGTTGAAGGGAAGTCTACGTGACCTTTGAACTGGCACTGATTATAAAACTGACTACGGAGTAAGTAGCCACATGACACACCTGTTCCTCCCACCTTCCTCTTCTGGAAAAAATGCCCTTGTGTGAGTTTAGGCGCGTGCAACCTGCTGAGGCCTCTCTGGACTCCTGTGAGCTGAGTTCCTGAATGTCCTCAGTCTTCTTTCTGCGGTGACATGTGCCTCTCTGCACTGCAGCTGTTGACCTGTCTGCCTCCCCACGAGACTGAGCTCATTCAAACTTATAAACCCAGAATGTTTCACAGGGACTGTCAAATTGGTTTGCAACTGTGCTTATAAATAAATGAGTAGTTCGACAAGTCATACTTGAGAATCAGATTTGTCACTCCAAATCAGCAGTTCTCAAACTAGGCTCTCAGGAGACCTCGGGGATTCTTGGGGCACACCAGGGGCGGGTGTTGAGCGGGGCTCTGGTTCTCCCTCCTGGACACGGGCCAGGCTGGCTAAATTTAAACTGTCATGAAATGGGAGCTTGCATTAATTTCACTGGGAACAATAAAAAAAGTTCCACTGTGCAAAAAAAAAAAAAACTAAACAGAAATTGGAAAATAACAACCAGTGACTAAAAACACTGCTCTAACAAACCCTCGCCTCATTTTGAAGATATTAACAAGCCTGACTTCCACACAATAGGAATGGCTTTCATTTTTTCAGCTGGGTCATAATGGTTATCAAGACAGCAATTCAATTTCTATCTATTTACTCCTATCTATTTATTTTCACAATGCCCGCCAGCATCAGTAAGAAGGTGTGGGTAGAACCATGTACCTGTCCAGCAACCATTTTCTTTCTAGGTAAGGAGCATTTTACTGTAAGCATATCAAGTAATCACTTCTTTGCTCAAAAGTCAAACCAAGAACAAAAAAAGGTTATTTGTACACATTGCACTAATTACTGACCTTTTCTGCCTATACAGTTATTGCTGTTGAATATCTATGTAAACTTTGGAAGATATAAATGTCACTCAGAAATTATCAGAAAGGACTCAAGTAATCGGACACCATTCTAGGCAAATTGTTTTCATATTTTCCAAAACTAAGTGAATTGAGGGCTTCCATAGTGAGATAAGATGAGGAGCAGAGCGTTTTTGTATAGGAAGTAAAATTCTGGAGGAAAAAAAGATTAAATGAAGTTTCCCTTTTTTAAGTAACATGTTTGTACCCATGCAGTGTTTGGGTGATATTCAATAGGCTCATCTTCTCTTGGGAGCAGAGAGTGTGGATGTATAGAAAGACTGGTTCCTCAGCCCCGCTTCTTTCCTACTGACCCAACATCTTGGGCATGGCCCTGGGATCTGCATTTTTCATCAGGTTCTTATATGTGATCAAACTTGAAACCTACCGACAGAGCTATGAGCTTACACACTTCTGGTATAGGGTACAGGACAGGAACCTATAAGGTCCATGTACTTGAGGACCTTCTGTGCTCCATCATACTCGCCCTGGGTTGAAAGCCACAGGGTGGATTACCCATCATTAAACATTTTACATATGGACTACAGCAACAGTCATCTAACCCAAGACAGCGGTGTGAAACAGCACACCAGCCGGGCAGGCGGGAGTTAAAGGCAGGCTTTCCATCTTTAGTGACCGGCCGGCAGGTGGTCCTGCATGCATTGTGCTAAAGGGGCACTGATCCAGACCTGGAGAGGCCAGTGGGATAAAGGAGGGAGGGTGGGATGGCAAGAGGGGGAAATGAGAGCGAGACTGACAGTGGTACACGCAGGACCTGAGCTTGTTACATCTCTGGTGACAGAGGCATGACTCTCAGATGGCTCCTGACACCGTCAGGATGTACACCCTGGGAAAGGCTCGCCATGACAAGGCTCTCAGGAGTTGAGCATGAGCAATTTAAAATTTTATTACAACGAGGGAGCACAGAAGGGAGGATGGCATAAGCCTGGCATTGTGCAGACTGTCATTCTTCCTAAAACATGGGGACATATGGTTCATTTGCCTGTTTGATACTCATGCTACCTGATGTACTAAGCACTATTACATTAAGTAATTGGTGACACAAAATAAAATTAAGTTTATTTGCTTGCTCCATTAGGAAACCCTGAGGAAGAGAAAGGGTAGAGCAGCTTGCTTACCAGTTGCTTTGTTCGGGCTAAAACTGCATTGAAAAGGTGTGTGTGTGTGTGTGTGTGTGTGTGTGTGTGTGTGTGTGTGTGTGTGTCTTTTATTAAGACTGAGTATTTGGGGCAAAGGTAGAAGAAAAAGACACAGTGATGATTTAGAAAGCAGACATTGAAAGACACTTAGAGAAGGGTCGAACTGGAAGGGAGCGTCATATAATGGGCTCTGTCACACCCAGGCTGCCAGACCCTCATTGGCTGCTGCCCCATCTGGCATGATGTGTACGAAAAGTCCCTGGGAGACAACACAGTGGGGGCTCAGTGCTGGGCAACAGGTTCTGTAACTAAAGGAACTACTTTGTCTAGGTAGTTTAGCAATGAGCAGATTGAAGCCAAACTAATTTTTATTCTGTTCCCTTTCTGTGTCACTGTGATAAGGGCTTTCAGATAGCTCCTCTCAAGGGTACCTTTTTACCCACGAAAAGAAGGAAAATCAAGGGACTGGCTCAATACCTATCAGTTGTCTCTTGGCACAGAGAATGCCCTGTCCCTCCCTCTCATCCTTGTTCTCCTCATCTCCGCTTCCACTCTCCACAGTTTTCTGCCATCTTTCAAAAACCCCCATCCTTTCCCCACAATGGACTGCTGTGGCTAAGAGGGATGTCTCTGTTTGTTGGAGTGCCACACAGGTGGAAGTGGAGTGGACCCACCAAATTTGGGCTTGAAGACAAAAATACCGAGTAAGCATCACTATTAGATACCATGCTACCTAGTGGGCTCCCACATTCCCACAAGGTACATGCATTTGGCCAAGGGTCCTGAGCCACACAGGATTTAATGGTATCATTGTTGTAAAACAAAGCATACAAAATCCGTGACTGGAGAAGCTCTGTCTGTAACTAGGTTCATTTCCATCTCCATCATCTCCATCTCCATCTCTATTATCTCCATTTCCATCTCTATCTCTATCATTTCCATCTCTGTTATCTCCATCTCCGTTTCCATCTCTATATCCATCTCTATCATCTCCCTCTCCATCTCTATCATTTCCATCTCTATCATCTCCATCTCTGTCGTCTCCTTCTCCATCTCTATCATCTCCATCTCTGTCATCTCCCTCTCCCTCTCTATCATCCCCATCTCTGTCATCTCCATCTCTATCATCTCTATCTCTGTCATCTCCATCATCTCCATCTCTCTGTCTCCATCTCTATCTCAATCTCCATCTCTATCATCTCCATCTCCATCTGAGCCCCAGTGAGTAGAGGTAATGGAATTGGTCCCCAGCATCTAGCAACCTTCTTACTCCAAGTATGTGGACTATGTTCACATTCTGAGGGGTAGAATCTCTGGGTGAGTTTGATTCTTGAATTCCAAAATGTTTGTGCATTTAGTTCTTTGACATACTGGGATAAAAGTGGTACAAGCAAAGCCTGTGACAACTATGTTTCTCAGAAAAGTATCTGAAGTCGAAAAAGGCTGTAGTTTAATTTTTGAGATATACAACATTGGCATACTTCCCAACATATACCGTGTTTTCCCGAAAATAAGACCTAGCTGGACAATCAGCTCTAATGCATCTTTTGGAGCAAAATTAATATAAGACACAATATTATATTATATTATATTATATTATATTATATTATATTAAAGACCCGGTGTTATATAAGACCTGGTCTTATATTGTAGTAAAATAAGTCCAGGTCTTATATTAATTTTAGCTCCAAAAGACACATCAGAGCTGATTGTCCAGCTAGGTCTTATTTTCGGGGAAACACAGTAGGAGGTATTTAAAATGATTATTTATCAATGACCATATATCTGTCCTATAGCTGGGTTTTATTTTATTTTGTTTTTAGGAAATTAGGGAGAAATTTGGTTGATTTTTTTTTTTTTAGGAAAATGAGAAAGAAGTGTAGATTATTTATTAATTCAACTATTATTCTTTCAATAATAGGAAAAAATTCTCTCCGCCTCTTTATTTTTGTTGTTCAGAGCTTGTATGGCCATCGACCAGACCTCAGGTAATTCCAGCATTGCCTTTTGAGCTGTCTGTCCAACAGCCGAACATTTCCCTGAACAAGTAGCCAGCAGTCACTGGGCACAAGGAGATAAATCTAGGCCTTTGATTTCTGTCAGTTCACTTGCTAAGTGGACCCACAAGGAAAAAAAAAAAAGCAGCGATTAATCAAACCTAGCAGATGTGGAATTGATTCCCGGGTTGCCTGAGAAGGCCTTGCAGAGATGAGCTTAATCTATATTCATGTTGACTTTCTGTGATGAGGTGTATGGTTCTGCTCCGGCTGGCGGAGTTGAGAACGTGCCACTGGGATTTGCATACAGGACAGGATTGGGGCAATAAACACACCCAATGGCAGGAGACTGTACACAGGTCACCCAGTCCCCTTAGCGAGTGACTAACAAGTAGAATTGAGACTGAACCCAGATCTGCTGATTCCAAGAAGTTTAAAGAAACACACTTCTCAGCAAAGGATGTTGGGTGCCACGCAGTTGGCTAGCTTGGCGTTCCACCCACAGCCCCTAGTGGAGAATTTGGGATGTAACAGGTGCTCATTTAATATTTACAGAACAAATGAATGCACACAGCACAGGCCTATTCATTATTAAATGAGTTTTTGAGTTAACTTCAAAACATCTTAAGAAAGGTAGACATAAACAAAACCCTGGGAACTCTAACTTCCACTGATTTAGCAGCACAGAAAATATTCACTGCACCTCCACTCTGTCCCAGGTTGGTGCTGGATGCTGGACCCATGAGGACCTCCCAGCCTCGCTGCCAGGGCGCTCTGCGCCCTCTGAATTCATCCCACCAGATCATGTTAGCGGTTTTGACAATTTGCAGCAATGACCATGTTTAACTCAATCACTTGGTCACATGGGCAGGTCAGTAAAACCTATAAAATGATAAGTACGATTGAATTGGCAATTACAACCTGCCAGGTTAATGTATTGCATTGATTTCTAATATGTAGTTTCCATTCTGGCAGTCACTGCATAGGTATAGTGTTTAATGTTTCCTAAAGTTGTTTTCCCACTGTTTCATCTTAAATAAACCCAAGAAACATTGTCCTCAAAGAAAACAAATGTAGGCTGGTGGTTTTCTCCTGGGTCAGGTCCCTCACGAGTGACAGAACTGGGACCAGATCCCTGCGTTGTCATCCCCAGTGCGGGGCTCTTCATAACACGTCCCAGTCTGTCCCACAGGAACACACTTTGGCAGTCTAGGTGCTTTTCTGAATGAACAGGCACCCCCAAAAGAATGAGGTGGATGTCATATGACCATCAACTCCCAGGAAACAGGCAGACTTTGGAGTCTGTAATGCCATCTACCTATTTTCAGCTGGAGGAAAACCCGTCTACTCTGACAACCTGCCACGGATATAGACGCAAAGATAGAGCTCTTAAAATAGTCACGACTTCATTTGTGGCACACAGGCCAATGACAAACATCTTAACCAGATTCAGAATTATTGCTCGATCTGAAATTAGCTTAAATCCTGTGACAAGGACCCTTCAAAAAATAAAGACTAGGGTATGTTCTCCATTATCTGTAGCGAAAAAAAGGTCTGGATACGGAGATTGGAGACTTCGCATCACGTCTCTCCTTCGTCAGTTACTAGCTATGTAATGTGTGCTGTCTCATTCATCTAAGAGCAGAGGAAACTGTGTGTGTATATACACACTGGGCTGTGGTCCCACTGAGCTGTGGTGCGGCCTTTGCAAATCGCCGCTGAAGGTCACCTGGACCTGGCAGAGGTGTGCGTCCACCATCACCACCTTCTGCTGGGCTCGATTTGTGCTTTTTGACTATTTGGATACGTGTTCAGGGGATCATTTTGTGTATTTGGTTGTTTCCTTTGGTTGAAACCTGTAATGAAATCCTAAAGCAACGGAGCGCGGGAGTAGGGAAGACGGACCTGTGAGGAGAAATCACAGGGGTCGTCCCCTTAATCGCAGTGAGACAATGCTGAAGCTGATATGGTATCTGTGACAGAAAAGATCCCAACTCACTGTGCGTGGAGCAAAAGGAAATAAACCAAAAACCTGAAAGGCTGTTTCAACAGTTTTCCTAGTGCTCTTAAATTTTGCTCTCTCTGATTTTCATACTTTTATCCGAATCTTCTTCCTTTTCTCTTTCCCCACACACCTTGCATTTGGGCCTTTCGAGGTTCCGGAAGGGGAACAGTCACTCGTGCTGTGGCCAAGACCTTCCAGCCCCTTCAGTAAAAGGTAGGGCCAGTCAGGTGACCGCAGCCGAGGCACGGAGCCGAGCCCTGCTCTGGGTCCTGAGCTTTCTGCTCTGCCGCAGAGCATCCAACCCTTGTTAGACTTCAGCAGTGGGAGAGGACACTGCCGGGGTTTACACATCGTCCTCTGGGAGAGCGTGCAGCAGTCCCCCAGGCGGTCCCGGCACAGGATGGCCCCCCACAGCTTTCCCTCAGCCCCCTCCCACCTCAGCTTCCAAGCACCTGTTCTTCCATCTTGACCCATCTCCTCAAAAACAGCTTTTCTCTGAAGCTGGTGACACCTTATCTAGTCATCCTTTCTGACATAGGTATTCATCCACAGATACACATTGAGTATGGGTTCTGCCAAGACACAGGGCGCATGGAGATAAACTCAACAGAACCTGCCCTGGGAAAAGCTCTGTCCAGGGTTACAGAGGCCACTGGAGACCAGCGAGTAGGGAAAGAAATAGCGCCTTAGACGGGGCCTTCCCTGGTGCATCTCGTCACATCAGGACAGGGCCGGAGACACAGCATGTTCACCCATGACATAGCCCTCCATGGGCCAACACAGATCCCTGCTCAGTGCTCGGTTTTAACCTTTTCTCTCCTGCTTGACCACATGTGCACTCCAAGGACCAGATGTAAAAAAATGGGGTCCCTGCCTCCAGCCTATGGGCATTTTTTCTGGTTCAGAAGATTCAACGCCAGTGTCCAGATTTCTGGCTTTTCTTGAAATGTTGAACATTCTAAACCCTGGGGTTACCTCCCCACAAAATGGCATTTGACGGGGTTCGTCGTTCTGGTTCTGTTAGGTTCAGAGGTCACTCTCCAGTCCTTCAGAGTCCTATCTTACAAGACAGATTACCATTTTCCATCACAGTTCCACTGTCCCTTCTTTCCCCTGGCCTGTCTCGTTCATTTGTTACATCTCTGGCCTGGTTTGCATATGAGTTCATAACACGTATGATGCTAAAGAAATGCTCATTGAACCATGTTTATATCTTTAGCACAATAGCCACTCTTAGAAGTACTCCACCGTGCTTCTAATCACCCGGTAACACACACACCATTAAACAGAGCTGCAGCTAGGTCTAGACATCTCTAGCTATACACGGGTCCACAGTACAATGGGGTGCAGAAAGTACAGAAAGTAGAGAAAAACACCTGTTTTGTTTAGTCAAAAATGCTCGTAGAAGACATGTTAGGACGAGGATTCCCCCCCACACACACATACATCATTCATTATGGAAGAAAAGCTCTCTTCCTTCTCTACAGGAACCTGTCCACGTTTGTTCCTGTGGTGAATCCATTTTGTCATGAGGGGAACACCTGTGTGACTATTTAAAACCACCACACCAGGTGTGTGAGTCTCTGTCCTTGAGTATGCTCTCAATACTGATTCTCAGCAGGCTGTGTCGGGAAAATCTCTTCCAGCTGAATGTAGGAAAGTTCTTAAAGGATTTTAAAAAATACGTCGATTACAGGCACACACACAGAATATACTGCAGGTCTTAGCTTTAGAAGGTTCTTTTGATTTTACTGTCATGTGAACAATTTCTGTATCTCCAGATATGCAGTTATCACTCTACCATAAGGGGGGACATTTTGGAAGACCTAGGAAACCCTAAAAATTTGGCAGATATTGTGCTACAAAATATTTCAAACTATTAAAACAAATAAAGATTCAGGTACCTTCTGCTCTGTCTCAGGCTATCCGTTCCTCTTTTCCAGGTGACAGCTGCCTTGGGGAAAGCGTTTGGTTTGCATTCGATAGCAATGTTCCCACCGACTTGAACAACTGAATTTTTCTTAATGGGATTTTTGGAGAAATCAGGAGCTGAGGCTAAAAATGAAAAATTTGTAAAAGTTGTTAAGTTACATAAATAACATGTAGTAACCCAAGATGTAGCTTGGTATACTAGGTGGATTCTAATATTTGCACCCAGAACATTTTCTTACATTACTTGGTTCAAGGTGTTCTGGGGTCAGATATTGATCGGCCTGGCATTTGGAGTCTGTATTTCCATTTGTAAAATGAAGATGACAATAGATATTACCTCAGAAATCTGGTGTGGGGATTAAATAAGATTATGTGTGCTAAGTGTAATTTATTTTTCTTTTGGTGCTGATCATTGCAATACCAAAAGCCAGAGGATGAGGGGGAAAGCAAGTTAGAAAAAGTCACATTCGGAATTTACAATAAAGATGTGAAGAGACAGAAGAAGAATTTTAACCCTGATTAGGGAAATCACTAAACATACTCCAGCTGACATCTTTATACCAGAGGTGCCAAAAATAATGTATAAAAATGGACACTTTGGTTAATGTTGCTCAAGCAGTAGTTCGCTGTAATTGGAAGTGTCAGGACACTGATGGTAACCACTTTGAGCACCTCTTGTAATTGCAGAAGTCAAATGTGACTTGTATTCATCTTTCATGATCTGTATATATCAAGATTACAATTTTAATACAGTTTTCCTTTCTTAAAATGTGTATACATTTTTTTGGCACCCTCTATATATCTATATGTCCATATCTATAATCTATCAAATATTTATCATCTATCTATCTATCTATCATATAACAATGAAATACCATGGAAATAAAACAGAAATGCTGTATCACTGAGTCAGATTTTTTTTCAGGTAAACCTTTAACTAGAAATATGTAAATAATTTGCCTTCAAGGTGAGTAGACCATTTTTAAAATAACATCTTTGTCAGTTTCAACTTTGTCCCCACTAAATGAATATTGAACAAATACGAGATCATGAGGGTGGGAAATTATTGAACTGTCTGGGGTGCGTCCAAGTCCATCCAGCTTAATGGATGTGGGAGCCCATGTATCTGAACCCCGTTCCTAGCCTAGAGCCCAGTGAAGTTCTTTGTGATACACCATGCTGTCCTGCTTCTGGGTAGTTCAGCTGCTGCTTCTCTGCCCCCCAAACCCCGCACACACTTTCCTTCTGAACTCAGCTTAAAGGGAATGTGCTCAATTTAGGTTATGTTCAACTTGTCACTTACCCAATTCTTGACCATAATCATCATAATATTTTAAAATCTGGCTTTTTTTCCTCAGTGAAACTATGGTCTATGAAGATGAAGATCTCTTTAGTATTAGTAATGATATTTTGGGGGCTTAGGACACCATACAGGTTTAATAAGTAGCGGTGATGGAAAGAATGAACAAACAAATCAATATCATCACCGAAGAACTCATAGGAGGACATTGTATCTTTTCGTTTGATCCTTCTTCCCTCTCATCACTTTCTTCCCACCACTAAGAAAGTCTTGGGATGGAAGAGATCAATGAGTCATTTACTGTGACAAATACCGCTGGTGGCTGTCCCTAAATATCATTCTCAAACTTCTTTATCTCAATGTTTTCCACTATACAGAATTATTTTCCCAGCTTCCCTTGAATTCTCAAGTAAAGGAAAAAACAAAAAAGAATGAGAGCCCAAGTATTAAGTTAAAGGAACCATCCTCTTTGTTCAAAATCCTGGCAGAACTATCTCAAAACTAACATGTAAACATAAAATAAGATCAAGGGAATTGTAAGTATACCACGATAATAATGCACAAATGCAAAACCACGTCCAGTTGTATGCGTGCACCAAATTCCTGATGAATCTGATGAGGTAAGGACATTTTTCAAATCTTATCTTGTCTGAATTTGAGCCTTTAGCGTCGCTGGGAACTATGAAAACAATGGCCTCAGCTAATGATTTCAAAGTCAGAAGCTCCCGTTTGGGATTTGTGCTGCCCCTTTGGTTCTGTCGACTCTAGGATCCCAGCTGTGGTGTCTGCATGCTCCTTGCCTGCCTCTTCTCATTCAGGTCTCAAACACAATGTCTCCTTTTCTAAGAAACCTTTCCCAGCTGCTCCCTTCAGCTCTTTCTACTAGGTTGATGTCAAGCCACATGCTCTCATAACAACTTCTACTTTTCAATTGAACTTGTTATAATTTTAATTACATAACTATGTCCAAAGATCCATAAGGGCAGGGACCATGCTTATCTTCATCATCATTGTAGCTCAAATATCTGGCATTGTATAATTACTCAATAAATATTTGTTGAATGAATGAATCATCATGGTAAGAAAGAGGACGAGTTCTATCAAGCCTTCACAACACCCTACACTAGTAGTCATGTGGTAGGGTTCTAGCCAATGACATCTAGACAATGTCATGTGGAGGGGTCTAGCCAAGGGATAGACATGGTCAGTTCTGTCCCCTCTCTCCTCTCTTGCCTTGAGTATGGTGTTGATTTCGGGAGCTACAGCAGCCTTCCTGGAACCATGAGGCCACAAGCATGAGGAAAACATTTAAAAAATAACATCATCAAGGTACAGTGCCATAGCTCGGCCATCACCCCTGAACTCCTCATTAACAGATAAAATAAATCTGTGTTTAAGTCACTAGAAATTGAGTTCCCTTTTTCAATTTTTTAATTTGAAGCTGAAAACATTCCTGATGGATCCTTCTTTTTAAAATTAAATTTATTGGAGAGACAATGCTTAGTAAAATTATATAGATTTCAAGTGTACATTTCTATAACATGTTATCTCTATATTGCATTGTGTGTTCACCACCCAAAGTCAATTCTCCTTCCATCATCATATATTTGACCCCTTTACCCTCTTCTACCACCACCTTCCCCCCTTACCGTCTGGTAACCACTAAACTATTGTCCATGTCTATAAGTTTTTGCTTGTTTATTTGTGTTGTTTGTTTGTTGCTTTCCATTTTAAATCCCATATATGAGTGAAGTTATATGGTTCTTGACTTTTTCTGTCTGACTTATTTCACTTAGCATGATGATCTCAGGACATACAGATGATCAATAGACATATGAAAAGATGCTCAACCTTACTAATCATTAGAGAAATGCAAATATAAACCATAATGAGATATCACCTCACTCCTGTCAGAATGGCTATCATCAATAAATCAACAAATAGCGAGTGCTGGCAAGGATGTGGAGAAAAGGGAACACTCGTGCACTGTTGGTGGGATTGCAGATTGGTGCAGCCACTTTGGGAAACAGTATGGAGTTCTTCAAAAGGTTGAAAATGGAACTACCTTATGACCCAGCACTTCCACTCTTAGATATCTATCCAAAGAAATCCAAAACACTAATTTGAAAAAAAATGTATCCCTATGTTAATTGCAGCACTATTCACAATAGCCAAGACATGGAAACAGTCAAAATACCCATCAATAAATGATTGGGTAAAGAAACTGTGGTACATGAGTGGAGCATTACTCAGCCATAAAGAAGAATGAAATCTTACCATTTGCAACAATATGGAAGGACCTAGAGAATATTATGCTAAGTGAAATGAGTCAGACAGAGAAAGACAAACACGATATGATCTCACTTATATGTGGAATCTAAATAGCATACTATACAAACAAATTAAACAGAAATAGACTCAGAGATACAGAGAAAGAAAACCGATAGTTGCTAGATGGGAAGGGGTGGAGATGGGAGAGAAGGTGAAGGGATTAGAAAACACAAATAATAGTCACAATATAGTCATGGGGATATGAAATATCTAACTATTATGTTGCTTTGTACACATGAAATTAAAAAAAAGAAAGAAAGAAAGAAAGAAAGAAAGAAAGAAAGAAAGAAAGAAAGAAAGAAAAAATCCATCTATGTTGTAGCAAATGGCAGTATTTCATTTTTTCTTATGGCTTAATGATATTCCATTGTATATATGATGGATACTTTTTGAATCATATTCAGAACCTCAGCTAGGACCAGCTTTGCAGGAGCCTGTTCTGGTTTGGTGTACCCAATGGTGGTCTCCTCTGGGAGCCTTAATGGATTGCCCAAGCAGAATAATAATTATCATCTTGCATTTTTTAAAAGCTAATTTAGACATTTCCCATTATTTCAAGGGAAAGCAATTTCAAATTTACAGAGAAATTGGGTTCAATCATAGCTTGCTAAAATGTCATTTTGACTTTTTTGGTTATAAAGGAATGACTTACCTAATACTCTCAATTCTGCATTTGCATAAATTATCTGATATTTGTTTTCAGCAGCACACTGGTAGACACCAGAATCTGACACATTCAGCATAGTTATGATAAGTGTCCCATTTTCTATTTGAATTCTTTCCTAATAAAAGAGAAGTCATATAAAGATGCTAGTATGTTAACATAGGTGTTCTCTTAATCAGAATATATTATGGTTGTGCATATCTGTGAGACATGATATCTGGGTGGATGAGAACTGATGTTTACAAAGATGAGCTGAACATACTGCAAGATCCTGAGCAGCTATCTGAAGTTCTAAAAAAGTAGAAATATGCTTAGTATCATTTTAGTGGTTTGTATATTTTATATGATCCCAATTCTTTGAAAATTGGCATTCTCTGCATAGAATGTACATTAAGCTTCTGTGATATGGTATATAAATACTTTGGAACACACCATCATTCCAATTATTCCAGAAAACATGGTTGACACTAATATTAGACATGGATATTAAAGTATTTACTTGCCTTCCCATCATAAGGTCTCAGAAATATTTGAAATGTGATCACTCGATAATTTTCTAATTGTGTCATAAGTAGGAGGAGTTGAATTTTCTTCTCTGCAGCTGACTATAAGGTGTGCTTCAACAGCCAAAATCCGTTACAGAGTCCCATTTAGGATGTAGAATTTCAATTTTGAGTGCACACAACGAAATCGTTTAATATTGCAAACACAATTAAAAGTAAATATTTCAAGGTACCTATTACCATCTCTAAAGATACACAACTTGGCTGGAGGAAGCAGAGAATGTTATATGAAAAGGCGTGCAGGAAGAAAATTCCACTAAAGCTGAAACAAAAACCATTATATTCAGCTTCTAAACAACAGATATTTTTGTGTCTCTGGCGATGGCTACATGTACAAAGTAAAATGAAGAATTAGCACAATTATTTGGATAATTTGATGGGAAAAACAACTCTGTCTTGTTTTCTGAGTATTGTAGAAAGAAGTATGCTTGAGGTCAGAAAATGTGGATAACTGCCCCAGTTCTCCACTTTCCTATGGGTTTAGAGATAATCGTTAGTTTTCATAAAAGCAAGATACTGGGTAATCAGTAAGAACTTGGGTCCCGAGATCAGACAGACTAAGTTTCAGATACTAATTCTAACATTTACTAGCTGCTGCGTGACCTGGACAAGTGACTAAACCTCTCTGAAATCAATTTTCTTCATCTATATAAAAAATAATAACCATATCTCTCTCATAAGGTTGTCATGAGGATGCAATAAAATAAAGCGTAGAAAAATGTTTAACATGGCCTGTGTCATATGAGAATTCAATAGGTATTAACTATGAAGATGATGATGGTGACATGATAATGTTGATGGTGATGGTGATGGTGACATCTGAGTGTAACTTTATCACTGAGCAGTATGTGACTTTGTGTGGAAAATGTGGCTAATATTAACAGCTACTTTGAGTTTAATTAAATAAATTAGTATATATAAAGAGTCCACTACATTTCCTGACACCGGCTAAACATTCAAAAAACATTTGTTGTTACTGTCAGTGACAAACGTTCCCAGGTAGGCAGGGTAGTTTTTAATACCAACACAGTTGCTTACCTCTGGGCTAAGGCGCTCACCGTTTTTCAACCATGTGTACCAAGGGTGTGGTTTCCCACTAGCCTTGCATTCCCAAAACAGGCTGTCATAGATAGACAGGTATGTGTTCTGGATTTTTCGCTCCCATTCTGGAGGGGCTGTTTCAAAAAGAGACAAAGACCAATTCTTTGGCAAGTCAGTCTTGAAGACACCACGCTCCAGGCCGAGGACTCACGATCAGAAGGAAAGGATCACAGGGGCTAGCGGCTCTCCACACACACGATTTGAAGGACCAGAAATGCAGGGGGCATCATGGGGCAACACATTGACTATAGCAGCGGACCTTTGGCACAAGATCCGTTTGTCACTTGTCATTTTGTGGCTCCTGTATAACAACTTGGGACTTGTGGAAGAAGGTCCCAGTGCAGAACAAGGCCAGATAACAATTCCATGCTAAACACGAGTGCATGGGTCAAGTTAGAAAATGCAAGCCAAATCTGAACCTTTGTGGGCAAAAGGCCATTGTTTCTATTTGGTCTGAACTACTAAAAGTGTGTCTGTATCAGACATAATTACGATTCAATGGCTTGAAGCATAAATCCAATATGAGCCTCATCACGTTTTAGTAGGATGATAATCCTTTTTTTCCCCCTAGATAAAACTCTTGACAGGAATGAGAACTTGTGGATATGCACAGAGATTTGGCACCTAGCTTAATCCTGCGCATGCATTTCCCAAAACCTTATTTTCTTACCTGAGAAAGTTCTACATGACACTGAGGCCAAAAGCAGCAGACTGAACTCATGTTAAAGTGTTGGGAAGGTGAAAGGTTGTACTATTCTTACTATCATTCATGGAAACAGGTGGGGAATAAATTAAATGTCATAAAATTAATTGGTTTGTGGTGACATGTCACGTGAATGGGCTTAGACTGCCGTGCTGAGGAGGCAGGGAAGGCGGGACGGGTTTACTGGAGGAGGACTGTTCAGAGTTCTTATCTCAGATCCGACAAACATCTTTGATCTTGCTCAACTCATCTAAGGTTTCTTACCTATAACATCACTGAAAATCATTATTGCATCTTATTATTGTAAGAATCACATGAATTAGTATTTGTGAAGACTTCTTTACAAGCTAACAGTTGCTCTATCAGTGTAGGAGAAAGTATTTTCCAGTTTACAGGTACCTCCATTTTCTGCTTATATCTTTGTCTATTAAATAGAAAAATGACCTATCTATTAAAAACTAGCCAAAGCCTTTAATATCTTTGTACCACTAAAAACCTCAGTCACATCCTTACTATGTTATTTAGAAAAGATGCTGGATGCCAAATGACTTTCCTTTGTAAAGCAGGAGCTATTGACAGGAAGACATGCATTAATGTAAATGCAGATATATATATATATACACACACACACACGTTGGTTAGCATTGTTACAACTGTAGAGGAATATGCGGAGGAAATCATATTCTATGTATAAAACACTGCTTTTCCTTCTGGGTTAAAATTGAAAATCCTAAAGGAAATGGAAAATAATATAACCGAGGCACAATATGTTCTCCCCGCAGGACACTCAAGAGGCATCGCTGTGAGGTAATTATGATATCTTAGACTTTTCTAGTTATAAAAAAAGTATCTTTCTCCAATTACTTCATCAGGATTTTAAACATGTGACATATGAACATGTTATATGGTATTTTGACCACATATAAACTCAGTTTTAAAAAGTTCTCCAATATAGATATTTTAAATTTAGCAAAGAAGTTAAAAATATTTTAAAAGCACCATACATATTGAGAATTCTGGGTTATATTTTACAGTTTATTTGATTTAAAAAAAAAAGAAGAAGAAGAAGAAGTAGATCTCATGCCAATGTTATATTTTGGCCTGGATAAAAGAAGACATAAAAACAACTTGTAAAAAATATATGCTTTCATCACCGCTCTTAAATTCATGAGAGATTCTGGCAAACATATATATTTTTTAATGAAATAATTATTGTATTTTTCTATTATCTACAAGTGAGTAGACAAAAATATGGGAAACAGAAAGAAATACTGAAAACTACTATTCAGTCTTATGCTCCTGCCATTCTCTCCTCCTTTTGTAAATTCTGCTTAGAATGATAATTAAGATGGTCCTAGACTATTGCTGGATGTTCTATAGTAGATAAGTGGTTTCCGAGCTACCTTGGGTGATAAAGCTTTATGGCTTTAACATGACACTGCTGATATTTTCAAGGCAATTATAATAAACAATACCGTGCATAGACCATACTGAAGTTAAAGCCATATTTTAAAAATGGCTATTCTCACCCACTAAGCATCATATTAAGCATCCAACCGAGAACCGTGGCTTCCCTGTCTCTCTTGGAGACTTTTCCACACATGGCAATGACCTTCACATTTTACAATGAAGGGTACTACCAAATAGCTCACATACTTTTTGAAATGTTAGCTCACCATAGAAAATGAGTTGACCCTTTGCCAGGTTTCTTCCTCGAAGGTTGCCTGCAGTGCATTCGTAGAAGCCTTCATCTTCCTGTTGAAAGTTCGGGATTTCAAGGGTAGCCTGGGATTTGCTGTACTTGACTTTCCCTGGCAAGAGGCTTCCATCCAACCTCCTCCAACTAATCTCAGGGACTGGACTAAACAGTTACACCTCATTAGAATACAATCCGGGTTAGCCTTTGTGACAGCAGGATAAAACAAGAGTGTCCTTAAAAATAACTCTCAAGGAAAACAAATTCAATTAGTCCATCACATTGTGGGTAGATTTCAGATCATGCAATCATTCACCATTCACTCATTCAGCAATGTGTAATGCCTCATTAAATGCCTGCCATGCGCAAGTCACGGCAATGTGAACAGGGAATAAATCGGTGACTAAAATAGACACATTCTCTGCCCTCCCACTGCTGACAGATCAGTGGAGTAACATACAACAAACAAATACAAAATCAAATATATCTGTAAATGGCACTAACAGAAATAAAGGAACTAGGCTGCAGAGATAGTAACAAGATTATATCAATTGAAATATGGGGTTCAGAAAATTCTTTGAAGGACATGACATTGAAGAGTAGGCAAGCTCTTTCTGTAGTTATAGATTCTAAGACAAAAATACAGGTTCCTCTAAAGCTTAATTGGTACTAGTAGGTAACTGAAGACAAGTGATGGCTGAGCTGGATTACGGCAGAGGGGGACAGTATCGTGATGGATCCCCCTGAATTAGGAGTACAGGCTCTATGATCCTCAAAAAATATACTCATGTATAGTCTGTCTAAAATAAAAAGGAAAAACAACGATCACATAACAGATAACTTTGCATCATACCCCATCTCTTGTTAGAAAGAATTTGGAAAGAGTTTCTTTATTTATAGGACTTTGGCTTAATATCTTATATCTAATATCTTTGGTCTAATATGAGTATCTTTTAAAATAGCAAAAACACATAACATATGAATCTTAATGTGTCTAACCTAAGGAATGGATTTAGAAATTTGTGGTGTAGAAGACCTCGCTTTGCAGGTATAATATAACGAAATGCAGGCTGTGAATAAAATCACAACAGGAAAATAGTCCCTTAGAAACTAATCATTTACAAAATCAAATTCCAATCTATTTACATTAACATCTTTCCTTCCCTTCTGTCAAGTCACTCATCATTCCCTTACAGATTGTCGGATGATCTAAATATTTATAATCTAAATATATTGTCAATTAATAGTAGTAATAAAGTTATTTTGCAGTGCTGAATTGTAAACTTTGTTAAAGATGCAGGATTTTTTCAAGTCAACAAAACTAATGGGGAGAACCATCAGATCCCATGCCAAGTGGTTGACCACGCTCTGTAGAGTGCGAGCAGTAAGTGGCTGCAGAAAATTGACGGTGACTCAGAGAAGGCTTCTAGTACAACGAGAAACCTGAAAAAGCCCTAGGAACTTTGCACTGGCAAACAATTCCGATCCTTCCGTGCAAATCAAAGATATACTCTGTGTAGGAAAGCAGCCAGGCTCACACGTAATGTCAGAAAACGTACCCCACATGGATGTGTGATGCCGAATGTCTGTCTCAGAATTAGCATATCGTTACAGATGCAACTTGAATTTTCTTAAAATAAAGTTATTATCATAAATTTAGTTTCTGTGCTTTGAAAAAGCCCTGCCACATATCACACATTGAGGTTGGCATTTTAGGAAAATGGCATATTCCTGACAACAGTTAACCTCAGATAACTGGATTTTTTATTCATTCATTTTATGGGACACCAAACTAGTACAAATAGAAATGAAGTTCTAGAAGAAATTTTGTTCACATAGAAGAATCTTCACCAGTCTGGTGAATTTTACAGTATATGCAGAATTACCCAATTTTTAAAAATACGTGTTGTGCATATGTGAACATATGAAAAGTCACTACTCATGGGTGATGAGGGCATGAATGCTTTTTATTTCCCACTTTCTGTTTATCTCTATTTTCCTACACTGAGCATGTATTACCTGTGTAATAAAAGAAAAATTTAACAAAATCTATTTACAAAGAGAAAAATGGAGGTTCTGATACTTGTCTGAATGCAATACCTTTTCTAGTCTCTTCATGAGTTTCTGAAACTTATGACAAAGACATGAAAGTAACCAACTGAACAAGCTTTTCATCTCAAGCCTTCAGACAAACAATAATTTCAGTAAAGAGTAATTTTCCCATAGTTACATCATAGTGCTTTGTTTTGATTATGAAGACAGAGGTCAATTTTTAACATAACTAAACATCTAAGTCTCTGAAGCAGTAATAGAAGTTTGCTATTCAATAATAATGATTGCAATACTATTATAACAAATAAACTAATTAATACTAACCACAAACTGCATGCCAGGTGCTATGCACGTGTATAATGTGCACATATGATTTCACTGACTTTTCCCGGAAATGAGGTGGCAGAGCTGGGGTGTGTTCCCAGGCTGCTTTGCCACAGAAGCTGTGTGGTTAATCTCAAGGCAATACAGATACCACGGCTGTTTTAAGACCCTCCAACTAAGTGGGGGGAGGAGGGAGAAGAAGAAGTCCCACCAATCTCAACTATTCTGACTTTCCCCCCAAAACTCAGTGACGACACTGAAGCGACATTAGACAAGTGCTTTCCCTGAAGGGTGAAACAGCATATCCTCTGCAGATGCACCTGTCCAGTGCGGGCAGCGCAGTAGCAAAGGTCAGTGTTCCCCCCACATACCTCCTGATCCCCCGCCTCCCCAGATTCCACCGCAGGCAGCCCCTCCGGCTGCTGTAACCGACTCTGTCTTTGAACTGAGCTGACCACACCTGTGGCTTCAGGACAGAGCACACGATTCCGCTCTTCCCATCAGAGACTTGCGCACTGTGGCCACTGTGATTGGTCACCTACGGAAACCAGGCCACCCAATCAGAGACAACCAGACCCGATACTGGGATACCACCGGGAGAGCTTGTGAAGAGGAACTCTATTCACAGGGCTTTGATCAGACAGGGCAATAAGACTTGGAGTTTCTAGGCAACAATTTCTCCCCAAGTGGAAAAAGTACCCATTGAAAGCCAAAGCCAACACAAAGGAAAGAAACTTGGAATTCTTCACATGCAGAGATCAAATTATGCCTGATGCCTAGAAAATCTCTCTTTGAACATTCCAGTTAGTCAGTAATTCTTTTTGGCTTAAGCCTGTTTGAGTTATATTCCTGTTGCTTCCAACCAAAAGACCTGACAGATAGATTCTGTGTGCTTGGGTTCAAATGCTTATTAGGTTACTTTCCATCTGTGGGATTGAATGATATGCTGTGGTGGATTATTTCTGGATATTATGTTTTGTAGTTTAGATATGTGAGAATTCTCGAAGCAACTAAACTATCAAAAAATACCCAAATATTTAAACATTTTTAAATTTAAAAGTCTTATCAAGTGTATTGTGTGGCCACATTTCATGTTAACAAATTTCTAATGGGAAAAAAAAATCAAGCAGTTTTATAAATTTTCATAGCTAGCATTTAAATGCTGAGATTTTTGCTCAGATTGGTTCCATCACTGCTAACTAAGAAAGCCATGGTCCTGATTCACATTGGGGATATGAGATAGAGAGAGAATAAATGTAAAACAAAAGTGACAGTAATACATGTACATTTTAATGCAAAGTTCCCGTTTTCTCAGGAACTTCTTCTGAAGACACTAAATGAAGTGCTTCAGATTTTACACCCTCCCTCTTTTCTGCAGCCATCCCAAACGGACTGTGGGTGGAAAAAGCTGGAATTAACAAGAGATGAAATTATTTCAGCAGTGAGCTTCAGTTTTTAAGTGCAAGTTAATTTTTCCAACAAGGACCAGTCTATGTAAATAACTCTAATAATGACAGTAATGAACTACTACTAATACAATGAAGAGTGCGGCCCTCACACGGATATTTTATCACACCTACACAAGCATAGATCTTCTCATTTACAAAATGGAGATCAATAATAGTTCACGATTCCTTCCTAGGATTCTTGTGAGGATGAGATTACATAATCCTCACATGTGTTTAACCTGCTATCTAGCACGTCTTAAACAATATGTCTGAGCTCTAATGATAAAATTAATAAAATACCTTAAGACTTTATGATGTTATCGCAAGAGCAAGAATCCTTGCTCATGTTCACTTCTGCTCCCTGAGAAGCACTCCATCTGACTAGGGCTCAGGATGGAATGATTTACAAGTCGCCTGTAGACTGAAGTCAGACCTCAGCACAATGGGTCAGTGGCCACAGCAGCATGGCCATTTCTCCATCGCAGTGGGTTTCCTGCTCGTGCTGCTTAATATGCCACCTGCTAAGCATGTCTTGCCCAGTCACAGAGGTCACGTTCCCTCCCTCATCACGAAAGCAGAGACTGCTCAAGTGATACAAGACATGCTTTGGTGGAAAGTACCTTTCTTTTCCATCAGGCTAATCAACTAGGACCACTATGGTAAGAAGAAAGGGTATCAGATCGAGTTCTTCGAAGAGAAAAAAGAAATACTGTGGAAGAAACCTGAGTGTTTTTATGAATAGTAATAAGCATTAATTGAGTGCTTACTGTGTACCTGGCATTGTGACTGATGGCTTCCACGTGTCATCTGAGTTATAGCCTCAGCTGGCAGCTGCTGACAATCCTAATTACCTTATTGGAATGGTACTCACGTTTGGACAGGTAATTTCCCCCTAAATTATTACCTGCCAATTCTCCCCCACTCAGCCCCAGGACAGGCTAATTCATTGTGATCAAGCTTCCAGCCTTTGAGTCACCACCCATTCAATTATAAGCACCAGTTGACTGTCTCCTGTATCCTCAGCACTCTTTTTAGGATGTACCTACTTCGTCCACACTGATAATGTCAGTGAGGCGACATTCACTGTCAGTTCATTTTACTTTAAAATAAGTGGTCTATTTAAAATGCAAATTTAATATGTTAATTAATGTATGAAGAATGCCATGGAGCAATGGGGATCTCTGAGGGGGTCTTTAGACTGGAGACTATTGTCAAATGTCTTGAAACTGTGCCCTTATAAGTTAAGTCAAAATAAATGGCGCCATCATCCTAACTCCAGGTATCACCATTTCTGGCCACATTTTCCCTTCAGCTACAATTTCCACCCCCGCCACTTTTTTTTTAATCTTCACAAATATGATGTAGAAATAGAGCTTAAATACAAATCTCAATAAAGAAAAGCAACCTGAAGCACGTCTCTCATCCAAAGTTTCCTCACACCACAGACCAGGCATTCAGGGACCTTGGATTTCCAAGGGAGCCGTTTCTTACTCTGCTCCTATTTTCTAAATCAGGGTTGCCTGAAATGTGGCTCCTCACAGCTCTGAAATACTACCAGATAATAAAAGCAAAGTTTTCTTTTCCTTCTTTCTTTCTTACCCCCTCCTCTGTTTCTGTGCTTCTTAAATAAGCATTGCCATAAATAAGGACACGTACTCCATTCTCTGTCTTACTTCTTGTACTGAGTGAGCATCCTATTAATTTTATCTGAAGACAGAGAATACATTTGGTAACCATCTGGCCTAGTTCAACCTTAATTGGAAGTTAAATTAAAGCTCTCCACACACTAGTAGGAACTGTGTTTCAATTCTATACTTTTAGCCATAAATAGAACTTTCATTACTAGCGCTATTTGAGAAAGCTTCTATTTCTCCCCTGGATTTCTTAAACCTCATTATGCACAGCTTAAGTCCAGGCCATACCAAGTTTCTAACTAGAAACGAGTACAGAGAACCAGCTTCCTAAGACGCTTATGGTGGGATTATTCTTAACTTGAACCTCATTTCCGAAAATCCTGTCAGTGGATATTTTCAATAGAAGAGAGCGAAGCAGAATAACAAAACCAGCAAAGACAGCCTTTGTTAAATTTTCAAACTGTTCAGCTAGCTGCTTTCATTTCCACAACTTGAAATATTCATACAAAGAGCCTGGAATATGAGATGGTCCTATGGGGGTATGATACGGATAAATTCATGAGTTCTGCAGAAAAGCAATTGCACGGTATGGAAAGAGGGAGAACACTTTTCCGAGTGGTCTACAGGTTGGCGTGATCCAGGCCCACACTAGTCTGTCTACACCAGGTTTCCCTCAGGGAGGAGCCCGATGGTACAGGGTGTGAGTTTGCTGTTTGACACCACGACTGCTGCAGCCCACGGAAAAGCCACAAATGATTTGTTCACAGCAACAGAAGCAGAATGGCACTTGCCGCAGGGCGAAAACAAGGACGCAGGCAAATTGTGTGTGATGGAATGCAAATGAGCCTTAGCTTTGGGAAGCCACAACGGCTTCCCAGGGACCGGAGAAGGAGTCATCGTGGGAGTACACTTTGGAATCTAAAGCTGAAACCAAAACTAAGGCCTACTAAACTGCCTCTTGGTCATGATGATCAAACAGAGACTGGCAGGGCCTGCTGTCCAAATACTCCCTAGGAATTGTGTTACCACTTTCTACTCCTTTGAACCAAAGTAAAATAAGCACTAATTTACACAGGGACCCTAAACTGGAGCCCCTTATTTCAAGGTGTGGCCGAGCTGAGTAAGATCCTGCCCTTGGCAGCTAATTCACAGCTTGTCCATAATCTTTGTTATCTAAGGCATGTGAAGGAAGACGGTTAAATAAAGGTCACTTTGAAAAGAAATGTTGTGTTTGAGAATAAACCACTTTCCGTGTAAGAATCGAGGGTTTTGCTGCTCTGGATGCATTTCCCAGATGGGAAACACTGACATATGTGTCAAGGTAACTGACGAGTCCATTGGAGGTCAGTACAGGTCCACATCCTACGCCACGGGATTTCGGTCCAGGGCCTGGGCTCCAGAGCCAGCCTGACAAGCCCCAGCTCAGTACTGCTGCTGAAATTCCCTACATTCCCTGAGGGTGCTGTCTGGTTAATGGGAGTCGTGGTAATGGCTTCATAGGCTTGTCAGGAAGAACGGATGACAGAGCTCTCAACCATTATCCTTGCTACCCCTGCATGAACAAACCAGCACAAAACAAAACCACCCTCTTAGGCTTATTAGGGCATGTACTGTGTTTTTAGAAATGCATTTCTCACCAAATGAACTAATGTGTTTTATAACTACGGGTAGAGTTCCTTTTCTCCAAGGGCCAGAAGGTGAAATCACATTTTTTTTTTTTTTTTTAACATACTGAGATGCTTCCAAATTCCAGTAAAGGTTCTAGAGATGGGTTCCTGGGTCGCCTGGAAAAAAAGGAAGCAAGTAACTTCTTTTCCTTCAGCTCAGTTCCAACTTGGATAAACAATCTTTCTCTCCTGCAACTGCCAATTACTTGAAAAGTAAGAACTGTGGGTCTCCTGAGAAAGGTGGTGACAGACTGGAGTGGAAAGGATGAAGTTGCTTCCAGAAGTACATATATTCTTCTTGGATGATTTTAGAGCCTTTAAATTAGTTTAATTTTAGAAACAGCACAGTAAAAAACCAAGTTCTGTTTTTGGAAAAAAGAATGAAAGGAATATGTGACGTTGCATTCAGAGTATGTCTGTAAGATCAAAAGAGGCTCTGGTAGGCTGGGTCCCTGCTCTCAGAAAGTGGGCCTCTACAAGGGTCCTGCAGGAGGACTTGGCAACACATGTCAGACACCTGAGAATGTCACGTGCCCCTTACCTGACAATTCTCATTTTCTCACAACATACTGAGAAAGTTCACATGGATGTGGACAAAATATACCACAAGAACAGTCATTACCTGGTCATTCATGACAACCAAAAATGGAAACAAAATGAGAGAAAAGGAAACTAAGTCCCCACTAGTAGGAGGCTGGCTGACAAGACACGTTCGAATGCCCCACTGCCATTACAGAAGGGGTACAGGAGTCTCTTTAATGACCTGTAGACACATTCATGGTACATATTTTAAATATTTTTTAAAAGCATTGTAAAAAGGATATGCACTGCATTGTAATAATTGTATTAAAATAGAATTAAGAATTGAAAAATTTATGCATCAAAATAGTGAGAGTAGTTATGTTCTCAGAGAGGAAGTAAGTGTACAGCTAATTTTATTTTCTTCTTTTGGCTTGCCTGTATTTTTGTAATTTCCTTAAATTAATGTTTTTGACTTTTGCAATAGTACAAGAAAAGATAAACCTCACTAAGCATTTTATCTTCTGTTTTGTTTTGTTCCGCGGTAAGCAAAACTCTATGGAGCAATCCTTGACCTTCAAGCTCTTGTTTCAAATTCAGTCCTAGCACTCTGCTTCTCCTGCTCACGTTTGCTCTGTAGAAAGCACGTGAATATTTTCTAATGCCTTCTAGGTGTTCCTACCCTCACTTTGCGTTTGCTCCCCTGTGACGATGAGTAGTAACGTGCATGCCCCTGGCTTAGGCTTTGGTCTGCTGCTCGGCTCCCACCTTCTCCTTGTATTTTCACTGCACACTTATTCCACTTCTCATGCAAGATTAAGTAAGTCGAAGTATTTGTACTTGAAAACAGGAAACCAAAAGAGAAAATCAGCAAACCAAAATGCTGATTCTTTTAAAAGATCAACACAATTGACAAATCTCTAGGCTGGGCTAACCAAGATAAAAAGGGAGAAGACACACATAATTAATATCAGAAATGAAAATAGAGTCATTACTACTGATCCTATGACATTAAAAGGAGTTAGGTGAAATTAACCAATTCCTTGAAGGATACAAGTTACGTAAATCCTCACAAGGAGAAACAAATGATCTATAACTGTTAAAGAAATGTAGTCAATAATTAACAATCTCCCCAAACAGCACCAGGCCCCCTTGGGTTCACTGGTGAATTATTCAAACACTTAGAAAGAAATCATTATCTGTAATCTCTTCCAGAAAATAGAAGCAGAGAGAACCATTTCTAATTCCTTCTATGAGGGCAGCATTTTCTGAATACCAACATGCGATAGAGATGTTTTGAGAAAGCAAAACTACAGACCAATATGCGCATTGACGTAGATGGAAACATCCTCAGCAAACATCAGCACACAGAATCTAGCAATGCTTAAGAAGATTTATACACCACAATCAAATGGCCCTTCTTCCACATGTACAAGACTCGCTCGATATTTGTACATCACTGCTCAACAGAAGAACAATCCCATGACCAGATCAGTTGGTACAGAAATAGCACTTGGAAAATTTTAATACCCAGTGGTACTAAAAACTCAAAGCATACTAGGAGTAGAGGGAGCGTCACCCACTTGGTAAAGAATGTCTGCAAAAAATATAAAGCTGACATCGTGCTTGATGGTGAGAAACTGGATGCTTTCACCTTAAGATCAGGAAAAAGGCAAGAGCATCTCTCTCACCACTCCTATTCAACATACCATTAGAAACCTTCGCTGAGACAGTAATGCAAGAACAAGGAAGTAAAAGGTATATAGGTTGCCAGGGAAGAAACAAAACTGTCTTGGTTTACAGATGGCAATGTACAAAATTTCAAAGAACTGATAAAACGTAAGTCTAAAACTAATAAATTATTATTGAAATGTTAGAATCCACTAACAAAGCATCCAGCTCTCCTCGGGTGTGTGTGTATGTGTGTGTGTCTTAAAGGTTTATATCTTTCAATTTCTGAAAGATTGGCTTGAAGATTTGACAGTTCTCAGATTTCCATGCATGGTCAACAGAAGGGAATGTGCTATGGAGTTTGCAATGCTATTTTATGCCAAGCGATATAATGTCATGATACAATGCAAAGCAATTAGCAAGAACCTCAAGATTAGGTTTCAGTGAACACGCCGTGGCAAATGGGACAAACCACGGGTTGGAAACATCCTGCTCTGTATCCATTCAATTCAATGAGAGGAGAAAAAGCCACACTACTTGTTAGACACCCAAATAGGAAATTTTAAGATACCTCTCTGGTTTTGTTTCACCAATTGTTAAAGGCCTAAAATGTGCTTCATTTAAATGACAAAAACAACGCCTGTCATCCTGAGTGCCCTGAGCAACCTTTCTGTGGCATAATCTGCAGTGATGTCCACACGCATAAGAATCAAAGCAGACATCAAGTAGCTGCTCTGTCGTCTGAAAGTTGTGGAACACCTAGGAACATCTTGGTGAGACTTCAGATTTATCCCTTGACATTAATAGCCAAGCTGGGTATCTTTTCCTCCCTAAATTAGAAAAAATAAATAAGATACATACATATGCATAAATCTAGCCCTCCGCATGAAGTCTCCAGAACAAACAGGAACATTCGGTGCTGCTACTAATTTTATTTACACTCCAGATCACCGACAGCAAAATTCCTAGGTTAAGAAAAAGAAAGGAAAGCATGCTTGGTTCTTTACAAGAGCAGAAGAAGAATGATGAGGGTATCAGTGTAATTCCCTCACCAGGCGCAAGGCCTGTACTTTCTTCACCGGAAACACAGGTCCATCAGTGGGTCATACTACATTTGCATAGCAACTAGACACAAAGCTTCTCAGGGTTTCTAACGATACAATTAATTTGCAGCTTAGGTCATGAAGAGTCTGCCATGTTAAACAAATGAGACCAAATGAGAGTTACATCTGTGATCATGACAGCTTTGAAACCCCAGCACAGAAAGTGAGATGCATATCCTAAAAGTCAAAGCAGTTAAAGTTGAAGCAGGGCCCTGAACTTTTGTCTCAATTATTCTATACTCACGTTAGCCTGCGGTGGTTTAAGATGGTCAGATTCTAAGAAAGAGCACCCAGCCATCCTCTCCTGACCTTACTCTTTGTACCCCCTGCCTGCATGGCTGCAGCTGCCTCCTATGGCTGTTGCTTTGACTGAAACTATGTTTTTTGTGTTCTCTCTAACCATCTACTCCAGGTTTTTATAAGTGGTAGATATTGTCATCGTCACATACAAGCCAGTGTGGTATGTGCTCCTCCATGGCCCTGACTGGTTTTTTTGGCAAGTCTTAGCTTGGATTTTAAAAAGGTTATCAACTTAGAGAAGAGAGTTGTGAACATTTGCAGCACTCAGCAGGGGGCGTATCTCAGCTGTAAACCAGCCTGGGAAGGACGTGGATTCTGTATCAGCTGGAAGGATGCTAGCTCACAGGCCACAGAAGGATCACACGGGTTTGCGGTGACCTAACTCCTATCATTGAAATCCAGTGCCTTCAATAAATGCACCACTTCCCAGCACTCAACAATGTCACATTGATTATGTCTGTAATTCAATCTAAAAGTACCAGATAACCTCAAAAGCATAAAAATGAGAATCATGACTAGGAGGAAAAGCAGTCAATAGAAACAGACCCATAACTGACAGAGATGACAGACTGAGCAAACCATGGCTTTTACATCATCAGTGGGGTTCCCATTGCAGCAGCAGGAAGCACTGCAGGTCTCAGACAGTAACTAAAGAATCTCTAGAAAAACCCCAGCACCACAGGGAGACAAAAACAGGACAGCAGAGAAAATGTGAGTTTCTGACACCACTGACACCACAAACAGTAAAAAATGCATACCTCTTAGCTAAACATAAAACCTCACACTGAAATCTAGTTACCTCAGTTCTTTTTACCTGATACAATGTGTCTAGGTTTCAACAAAAACATACAAGGCATGTGGAAAATCACAGTCTGCAGAGACAAAGCAAGCATTGGAACCAGACTCTGGCAAACGTTTTGGAACTATCAGACTGGGGATTTAAAATTACTCTGATTAATATCCTAAGGGTTCTAACGGAAAAAAAAAACCCAAAACAAAAACAAAAACAAAAAAACTGACAACATGCAAGAACAGATGATTCATATAAGCAGAAACAAGGAAATTCTAAGAACCAAAAGGAAATGCTAGGAAAAAAATGTTGTAGTACGATCAGCATGCTTTTGGTGGGCTAACCAGTGGACTGAACATGGCTAAAGAAAGAGTAAGTGAATTCGAAGAACTATCAATAGAAACTTCCCAAACTAAAATGCGAAGAGAAAAAGGAATCAAGATAAAACAAAAAAGAACAGAATATCCCAGAACTGGGGACAATTACAAATGGTGCAATCAATGTCTAATGGGAATATCACAAGGAGAACAAAGAGAGAAATGAACAGAAGAAATATTTGAAGTAATAATTGCTGGGAATTTTCCAAAATTAATGATAGCTACCAAACCAAAACATAGACCTAGGAAGCTCAGAGAACATTAAGAGAAATACCAAAATAATGTACACATTTAAGAGCAGGACCATTCCCGTGGATAGGCGATATTTCCATATTTCCTATGTGAGTCTACATGTACTACATTTCACAAATGTTTAATGAAAACCATCAGCATATCAGGAACTGCCTTGGATCTTAAACATGAACAACTTAATCAGAAGATGTGGCCTTGACCTGTCTTGATTTTTTTCTCCTTCCTATTCACCTGCTCATCTACTGGTTTCCTCCTCTCTCTCTCTCTCTCTGCCTCTCTCTCTCTCATCAAAATATATAAAACTTAGCTTAATGAATGTGTAGCTTATAGCACAAAGAGTAGTCAGTAGTTGGTTAGCAAAAGTGCTTAGAAACACTATTAATAAGAAGAGAACTTTGATGCCATTCCTCCTTGAATCAATTAGCTTTTCTCAGTTTTCATTCATCAAACACCTAACCAAGGAGCTCAGTACCTCGGACAGTGAACAAGGAGCTTTAAATGGATTTGTACAAAGCAGTCCCCATATTTAGAAAAAAAGTAACTAAACCCAAAAGGTCAGAGAACATGGTTTATAATTATCAATCAAGTGTATAAAAACATTTCACAAGAAACCTACACCTACAGGTTTATAATTTAGAAAGCAAGAAGTCTGATGTTATTGTCAGATTGTTAATTATACCTATCACATATTTAATTTTCTAAGGCATGTGTTGTTCTTTACGTCTGTTAATTTTGCAAATTTAGAAAAGTTGGTAGGTAGAGTATTTGGTAAATTCCAATTTTATAATGGGCTGGAAAGAATTTTCAGTGTCTTTGCAATGTTTCAACGACAATGCCACTTGTTTTCTGAAAACTACTGGCAACATTACATAAAAACTCCTTTTGGTAGTAGCTCTCATTTGTATAATAATATCTTCCAAAGTACACAAAGCATTTTCACATACATTTTGTTCATTTGAAGATATAAGAAATACATCTACAATCCAGTGACATAAAATATGTGTCTGGTACAGGCATTTTAGTACAATCACTTGGACTGATGAATGCTTTGGAGTTTCTATTTTAACCTCAAGGAATTCCAATTCCATACTAATGACTTAATTTAATAAACATTATCACAACATTGATTGATTTTATCAGATAAAATATTATGGTGTATGTTCCATTAAATCAATGATTTTCTTGACAATTTTCTATGAAGTTCAGTTAAGCAAGTCTCATCATTTTCCCTTTCTTCTTTAATTTTATTTCACGTGCAATTTTTTTTTTAAGTATGAACTTAACAATGGATGTATAATTTATCAGTCAATTTTTTTGTCCATACATATCAGATTTACCATTTTGAGAGCTTATTTTAGCTACTATTTTTCCAACTAAATTTTCCTGGACCAAATATTGCTAACCCCAGTTTTATCAAGAAGTTTAGGTACTCCCACATGTTTTTAATAACAAATGTTAGTGTGTGCAGTTTTAGTGATTGCCAGTTTTTAATGTGTTGTGTCCATCACCATGAGGTCAATTACGAATGAGAGGTGGTTTTCTTTATTTCTAAATCCTCCATCTGAGAATTCTTGGACATTTACCTCATATATTCTAAGGCTTCCCTCGTCCTGCTTAGATTGCAAATCCACTTCTTCCATATACTTCCGGTGACTTCTAACAGCACGTACCCATGACCAGATCAAGAGTGAGGTCAAATGATGAATTCTAAATGGGTTGGTCAAAATTTCCTGACTCTGCCTTTTTCCTTTCTTCCACCCCTTAGTTTTACAGCAAGCTGGGCCAAAAAGAGGTGTAGATCTACAGCAATATCTTGAGTGTCATAAATGTCCCCCAAAATGCAGGCTACATTATTACTTATCACCCATCTGTTTTAATATCCCGTGTTTCCCCCAAAATAAGACCTAACCGGAAAATAAGCCCTCGCATGATTTTTCAGGATGACATCCCCTGAACATAAGCCCTAATGTGTCTTTTGGAGCAAAAATTGATATAAGAACCGGTCTTATTTTGGGGGAAACACGGCATGTGTGTGGAGAGAGAGAGAGCGTGGGGCGGAGAGAGATCCAGATGTTACTCTTTCAAATTTTCTGTAGGTTTGAATTTTTTAGAAGTGCAGAAGTGAATAAAATTAAGAAATCTGATACATGAGCAATTCAAAGACTATTTTGATCAATTAAGTTTTCTCCTCATCTGCTCCTCTTTTCTACTTCAGACAGACCCTACTAGCTGCTTCCTCGGTTGTGCTGTCATCAATACTGAGGCAGAGAGAAAATAAACAGGCCTAAGAGATACAAGAATTCCTAGATGCTCTGAGATAACGATTTCTGGTTGGGCCATCCTCACTAACTCACACACTGGTGACACACAGAGAATGGGGGTGCACTTGGGGTTCAGAATAATTCAACGTTACTGCCAAGTGCCGAGCCCCGTGCTGACTGTGTGCTTTACATGTATTCCCACTCTGGTCTTCAGACCAATCGTGGAGGCAGGTGGCACTGCAACGCCTTTCCGATGAGAATATGGAAATTATGTCACGGAGGACAGAAAGCATGTTTGTGCACAGTCAGACAACTCCTGAGAAATTTGGGATTCAATCTGCTTCCACTGACTTTCAGAGCAGTTGTCTGAATCACTGTCTCAAAGTTTGTAAGTCCAGAACTTAAAACTAGAGGAACTAGTTTGACTGCCCTCATCTTCCTCACAGAAGCGTGAAACAACAGATTACTCACCCAGTCGAAGCCTCAGTTTTCTCGTATGTAGTAAAAATATGATATTCCCCGTACAATGATGATGATATCATATAAATTATTAATTATAAATATTTAACAAATAAAATTTATTTATGTGAGATTCTTGAGAACTAGCCTCAACAATTTTCAGTTATTATGCAAGAGTATTTTTTAAATTTCAGGAATTCATTACTTCCTGATGCCAAATATGTTAGAGTAAGCTATTGATATTCTTTTCAGATTCTGCCTTTCATCAGTTTTCTTTTTAAATAAATCATCTAACTCTCCAAGCATTTTGCTGACAAAAATTTTATTTTATTTTTGTAAACTTTAATTTTTGAGAAAGCTTGAAAATGGTCCAAGTCCATCATTTCTTAAAAGGCAGGCAAACAAATAAAAACTGTGACATAAAGTCCTTGTATGTCACTTCTTTATGAATAATTCAATCAATCAATAATTATTGGACAAATACTATAGGACCAGCACTGTATGAAAGTAAAGTATGGTCTCTTAAATACATGAAAAATAAATAACCTAAAAATTTGAATTTAAAGATCTACAAAATTTCATATATAGAAAGCAACCTAAGAGATTTCATAACCAGCACTATTTACTTAAAAACAAGATGGAGACTTTAAAGGACCTTTCCCACAGTTTGGACTGTAATCAGTATTTATAAATGCGGTGACCAAATTAGGACTAGACTCTCGATTTAAAGGTATCCCTCAAAAACAGTGCGAGTCAAGTCTCTTACTATTCCAAGTATGTTCTACAGACAAGAAGAATCAGTGTTGCCTGAGAGCTTGTTAGAAAAGGAGAAAACAGACCTGACCCCAGACCTCCAGAATCTCAGTGTAACCATGTGCCCCGGTGGTTCACACACACACTTGTTTAAACATGGGTCACCCCAATTAATTCAATAAATAAAATTTAAAAAAAAGAAAAATGGCAGGTCAAGTTTACGCGTATCTACCTCTATGTTATTTGGGTACTGGTGTTCACAGGCTTAATAATGAAGTTTGAACAGCCCCCAAAGGTAAAGAGGTGTCCAAATAATATGTGCAAAAAATGCAGACATTTGGCTGACAGGCATTCCAGACCTGTAGAATAATATGCACCTATCTGACAAAACAAAACACCCCCTCTATCAGGGCTGGTTCGGCTCGGTTCTGAGTACCCACCATGAACACGGCCTTTAGTCGGTCTTAGTGGAATGACTACCAGGGCAGGTTTTTCAGGTACAGTTATTGCTGGGTAATTAAGCAAGGAGACACCATGGGCGCTGTCTCTGGACCTAAGATGCAATGGCGTGAAGGGCACGTGGAAGGTTAGAGACGTGCTCACGTCTTCCACGAGCACTTTTCCTGTGCAGTGTGCCGCCTCATTGGGTGTCATCATGCTCACACTAGAGGAAATGCCAGCACATTTTGGGGAGAGTAGCAACCTCGATCATTTTCAGAGTATTAAGCATGTGTGTTTAAATTCCAATCAGAAAGTTCCACGTTTGCCCAGCATTTGAAATGTATTTGGTAGTTTACCTTAAAGCAATGTTTCAATAACAAAAAGTGGTTTGTTTTTCTTTTTAATTAAAACACCAGGTAAAAACAACAAAATAAAACAACCTTACTTTCCAAGGGCAAAGCATTCCAGTTTTACAGATGAATCCTTTGCAGCTTGTATAGTTTCAGGAAAACGCACTTCAATCTTTGGCTCATATTCCCCCATCACACCTGTTAAATATCAAAAGAGCTAGCAGGATTTCTGGAGAAGAGAACTTTTCTATGAAGCAAATGTTTCATTAACCAAAATCGGACTCTTCTGTCCTTCAATTCACAATATTTTTGTATCCTTTAATGAGCAACAGAGAGCAAGGACATGTCATGATGTCCTTAAGGAACTCATCATTTCCCCTCTCCCTTGAAACATAAATATCTAGGATACATCAAAGTGTCAGAACAGAGGTGTCCCATCAGCATCGGAAGGAGAATGGGTGTCACCAATTAAAACCTGAGTACACCGAGATTCTGAGATTCTTCTGAGTTAACAGACACATTTCTAGAGATATCCAGATCTGTTACCCTTCATGGAACTTACAGGGTCAGATCAGTTCAGGAAAAAAGGAATTTTCCATTAACACCGTTAGAGGTCTGATGCAGCACCTACTTCTTAATCCAAAATACCAGTGTTTCTGCAACCAAACCTATGAGGTGATCACCTAATTGGGATAAAGACATCAATATTCTAAAGTCACTTTATTAAGATTTTACTGCTAAATGAGTTTGCCATGCACGTACACCAAACATTTTCGTTTTTATAGTTTTATAATGTCCAATAAGAAATTGTGGCTGTGGGCTAAGACAAGAATAAGACAGTGGTCTAATATATTGGAAGTATTCTCTCTACCAGAGCAATTGTGACAGAAATATGCCTCCAGCTGGTCTCATTAGCTTCATTAATTCAACCAATGACAAGTCAAGATTCTTCAAATTTTTGATTATCTTTTTACTTATACACCAAACACCAGAGTAACGTATTCCTCTTGGTGGCAAGTTATTGGTGGCCAGTTCAATTGCACAAAAGGTAGAAATTACAAAATACATCTAACATAGAAATGCTTCATTTTTAAGACCTGGATCATTCTGATCATTCAAAAAGGCCATGGTTGAGGAGGTAGAGATACTACAGTGTTCAACTAAACTGGTAGGCTTTATATTTCCCATTTTCCTGACATCGGGCATTTCTCGAGTGACTACTTTTAGAACAAGAGCTTTGAATTTTTAAATATTATGTACAATACTCTGATCTAGTGTTACCATTAATGTGTGGGAGGGAATAGAGGGGATGGAAGGATAAAGGAATTAAGAAGGGGAGACGCAGAAACTAAGAGTAAACAGAAAAAAGTGGAAAATATGGTAGAATGGCTCTGCATGTTATAGGCTTAGGAGCTCTTCCCGTCACGAACAGAGTGCTCACCGAAGGGGAGAAGTCAGACTTAGAAATGAATCTCATGGTTGCTGAACTCCAAATGAAGAGCCTGCAAACATTGTTGGGTGGTTCGTGACCACAAAAGCTCTGCCATAGGAACTCCCTGGATGGAACAAATGCCGGGATTCCGTGAGCCATTCTTAGCACTGTGTTCCTGCTTTTCTTCAACTCCTCAGGGACAAGAGACTCTCTGAGGGACTCATTCAAATCCAGAATCTGATTAAAAGGGCGTCAGTGGACTTTCTGCCTTTACATTTCTCACTGTGACTGTTTAATTAAAGAACCAACTAGAGGGTTTTTCTCCTTCGATGACTTCCTTAGGTGTTCTATTCTCTAAATCTTGGACCAGCTATGACGTGACTAAGCTACAAAACTCATCAGAGACCAATCTGAGGTATGTTTCTTGGAGGACTATAGTCAGTATGAATCTTGTGTTTCATTCCTCTTTGTGATGCTTGTGATTAACGTTGGCTTGCTTTTCTCTCCCTGGCTGTGATTTCCATTTTGCCAGCCAGGTAAGTAAAGGGTGAACAAAAAAGACAAATGTGGAAAAGAAAGAGGCATTAAAGAGAAGCTGCATCACGTGTTCATTGAAAATATATAATTCAATGAAGAAGTTTGGCAGCACCCACACGTGCACACACACACGCCTACTCCCCCAAATGTCATTTTGTTTGTTTTTGCTTTTTTACAAAATGACTCCATAAGCAATCAAAAGAGGATCTATCCCAACGCCAGGGAAGGGATGGCATAGTATCCCCCAAATCATGTATACTGGACCATGTGGGGGAATTACAGAATTTTCTGTTATAGTTTTGATAATACCTGATTGCCATTGTGTTTGTGACTTGAAACTCAACTCATAGGTGACGTGGCTCCACTGACCCAGAGGGAAGCAGGAAGCCCTAAGACCTCCCCAGGCTCCTAGAGCCATGGACATAGCACATCCCCAAGACAACTTGACGTCTTACCATCAGGGCGCTGCACTAACGGCGTGGGTGGCCCTTGAACGCTTCTCTGGGCTTCCTTGTTGGTTACAAAGCAAGTGTAGTTGCCCACATCTGATGGTTCCACTTTGGCAATGTACAAGTTTCCTGTGTCCTGGGATACAAACCGCCTGTTGTCCTCCTGGACATACAAAGGGTTATCATTGAAGGTCCATGCATAAGATAAAGCTGGAAAACAGGGGAAAAAAGTGTCATCCTTCCTAGACTCATACTTGACTGAGAGTTCTGTGCACCATGTATTCACAATTAGAATATGACTGTGCCCCTCTGTGTCCCGCTTAGGTGTGCTGTCCTGGAGTCATTGTAATACTCTCTTATATTCTAAGAGATCCCAATTTGAATGATAAATTATGTGGCATCCTGCCCACGATGTCCAAAGGCAAATGTAGGAAGTGTGGCTGGTGGGGCGACAGATGCTGTTTGATTCCTAATGTAATGAAAACCCTGGTCTAAGCTCTAGAGCTATAGCACCAGCTGATTTATACAGTAATGAGCTCACCATCCTTAGAGATGACCAAGCAGAAGATGGATGAGCATTGCTTCACATGTCACAAAAAAGATTTATTTTTGCAATGGATGGGAGGTTAAATCTGTGTTTCTATGAATGGTCCACTCCACCCTCTGCATTCCTTTGATCTCCCGTCCCTTTGATGCTTTTAGATCAAGTATGCATGAATGCAATTCGCTTCTCATTTTTGAAAATATGCTTTGACGTTCTTGTCCCATTCCTGGATATTGAACCTTTGTTTTGTTTTGCAAGTGCCTCCTGGGATCTCATCACTTCATGCTGTCTCTTGCTTCTAAGGTTCTTTACCGATGTCTTTTGCTGCCTCACTTCTAAGCTTGCTGTTCTGGCTCCACCAAAGAGAGGCTCACAGGGTTTTGTTTGAAACCAGTGGGCCGTCCAGATAGGAAATTTTTCTTCTCTATAAAGAGGAGGGAAAATGCAGTTCACACCCCCTATTCTCAGTGACTCCTCATTTTTTCAAACTTTTGTGGAACAAAGACCATTTTGAGCAAACTTCCGGGGCCATGTCTCAGCTTAGGGATCTTCACTCAACATGTATTTGGAGAGAGGAATGGATGTTGGCCCTCCAAAAGCCGAGGTAACCCCTTCCACTTAACAGAAATGATAGGTTTCCACCTGTGCCCCTAAAATCTTTGTTTTCTTTACACTGTAATCTTGGGGTCTGAGAATGTAATTTCCATCCCTCCCTTGGTGAATTCAGTTCTACCTTACCTGCTAAAACTTTTCAATCTATTCCTATATGTGGCATATGCTTCTTCAATAAGGGAACATCTATTAGGTGGGTGCAAAAGTAATTGTGCTTTAAAAGGTTAAAAAAGTTGCAAAAACCACCAATTACTTTTGCACCAACCTAATAGAAGCTGCTAGAAGAATGTGGTCTGCAAATAGGAAAGATTCCATACAGAAATAAAAAAATTAAGAAGCTCTTTCATTTCAGATCTGCTACACCATCCCAGTGATTTGCTTTATGAGGCTACCTGGCCATGGCTAATACGCCCATTAGACATGACAGGGTACTGGAGGTAGGAACAGAAAGGTAATCCCCCGATTCATGTTGTCGACATGCAGAAGGGGTAGGACTTGATGCCAAGCCCTTGGCTGTTCCCCTCACACTGCCTTTCTTCTCTTCTGTGTCTTCTTCTTCTAGGTCGATGCTCGTCAGCTGCCCTTCGTCGCCCTTGAACTTCCTTGCAAACCCCCAGTTCCCTGCACATCCAAGCCATTCCTTCCCCATCAACACTGCCTGCCCTGAGGATAATTTCCTCAGACTCTTATAGAATCAAAGGTCATTTGAAACTACTCCAACCTGTTTATATTAACAGAGAGTAGAACACATTTGTGCAACCTCGAAGACGTACTTCTTCTCTCCAAGACGGCCTCTCTGGAGCAGAGAGTTTAAAACCTGAGTGCACATCTGCATGACCAGGAGGACTTGGTAAAGCAGAAACTTCCGGGCTCCACCCTCAGAGTCTCCTCAGTGGGTCTGGGAGGAGCCAGAGAATCTGCTTTGCTCACAGGTTCCCAGGTGATGCAGATTCTGGGGGGGGAGGAGGGACTCAGATCCCCACAGAAAACTGCTGATATCAACGGTAAAACTCAGTCTCCTCTGCATGATCACACCTGGAAGGGAAGTGCCCGGATTTTCACAGAATGGTGGCCGCCCATTGGACGTTTGGTTTTGGGTAGCGTTGGAGCCTGGAGAAGAGGATGTCCTCAGTTCAGAGCCATGGAACGCCTGGGGTGGAATGGGCCTGAGAGATCCTCTAGCCCACCTCCTCATTTCCAGGGGAACAGGCAGAGGGGAAGGTGGCAGGAGCTGTTGTACTGGAATCCAGGTGCCCTCTGGGCCCCGCTGTGAATAATGGGTGGAGTCGCTGGTCCACCTGCCGGCTGGTCCTGTCACGGGGCTTCCTTCTTGCCCTGGCTGCCTCTCCCTCTCATCCAAACAGCCAGCCTGCAGTGGGGCCTTTATCTATTTTGTTTCATCGTCAGCCACTGTGTGCTTAATTTGTATATTTTTTAATGGGGAAAGGAAAAAAAAAAAAAAACACCCTGCAAATTGGAAGTTTAAAATCCTTCCCATTTGGCTTTTCTTAATTAAATGTATTATTCATGAGCCGCATAAGTGGAAACCATTGAATTTTTAAATATTTCCCCACCATCTATGACATTTATCTGTTATTAATAATTGTGATGCATTTCCCGGTGATGACTCAGCAGTGTCATTAGAGCAGAATGGTAATTGGTCCTTCCTGAAGCACGGTCCGCAGTTCCCGAAACACCACCCTCCAAGATGTTATTATTATTCGAAATGGCAGATCTGCAGTAAGAAGGCCATCCGCTGCTCTCTCAAGCAGGCAACAAATCCTATTTCCCCAGAGCACGATTATGTTTTGACATCTTTTACAGCCCTACATCTCGTACTGCAATATTTAAAATACAAATACAAAAGATATGTGCAATTATACCCATTATATGGGATGTAATTTTTATTGCAGGGGGCATTTCCTGTGAAAGAGACGAATAATGATAAGCACTGACACGGAGAACTTGCACTAGCTCTCAAGAACGGGTATCGAAATTGGTAGCATGGTTCTTGTGGTAGAAAATAAATGAGTAGAATAAAGAATTTGAAGCACAGTGCTCAGATTTAGTAGATAAATCCCCCCTTTGGAATGTTCCAGAATGAGCGCACTTTACTGCAAGCCTTGTGCAGTGCTCCAGGGTTAAATGTGACTGGCTCTTTGATGGTAAATCATGCTTATGCTAGCTCAGTGGCAAAGACCTAACCCAAGAAAAATAATTCCTCTTCTGGGTTGACGTCGTCAACATTGGCGCTAAGCCGGTTTATGATGCAACTCAGAAAACAGCCTGCACCTTCACCACCTTCACCACCACGCCAACCTGGGTTCCGTTTGTTCCACAACTATTGCTGGACCGCTTGGGTTTTGTTCGATCCCTTCTGGCTTACACAGCTTCTGGCTGGAATTGTGGCGATGGCTACCTTTGTGGCCTCCAAGGAACCACGGAGTAAACATGTCTGCATCCCTGATCTTGCCAGGTTCCAAGGACTCTCGGACTCACTGTGCCCTGGCCAAACCGCCTGACAAGAGAGAAGACACAGCCAGCTTCGGAGAGAAGTGCTAGAAACCTCGGATTCTAAGGAAGAAAGGGCCAGGCCTGGAAGGCAAACACACAAGCACGGACGTTCCCTTTGCCCTGCTCAGGTCCCATCATAGTGAGTGAGCACAACACAGTGAAGCTGGGACATGGCCTAGCCAGTGCTGCTGAACCAGGGAGCGCTGCCTGCCAGCAGATACCCGACGACATTTTTCATGTTTTCAGTTGAGAGATGGAGGGCTTATGTCATTGCATGGAAAGGGGCCCGGGGTGCAGGTAACCATCCTAACAGTGTATGGGACAGTCCCCACAACAGTCACCTTCGCTAAACTATCAGTCGTGCTGACGTGGAGAAACCCTGGGCTGCAAGAATGGTAACAGGAGAGAACATGAGAGCTGGTTAATGTGCTGGAGAGTTAGGAAAACATTCTTACTGGGAGTCGATGAGAGTCCGACACTGGAGACAGAGGGTGCGGAGCTTGGGACCCAGGGAAAGTTGCTCAGGGACTGTTGTCAGCTACATGCAGTGGGATAGCCATCGTCTTTCCAGGTCTAACAGCAGACACCAGTTTTAGCAAATTAATCTCCCTCTCTGGGTGGTGGTTACATGTTCTCCAATAGAGGTAAGAACATTGGCTATTTATTTCCTTGTATACTTCATTTAGCAATTAAGTGTCTGCTGTGGACCAGACGATGCCAGACAAAATTAAGCAGTAGAACAAACAAAGGAAGTAGTGTTTAGACAGGATCACCTTGAACTGCAGACATATGATCTCGGTCAACTTAACACTAACCTCTTTGACCGAGTTACGAATTGGTAAAAAGGAGACGTTTTCCTGGAAAGTGCTGCATGAGCGGAGGCACACCAAACACGGAGTTGAGTATCCAGGCTGTAGAGGGCAAGCACAGGGCATTAAATTCTACCTTGAGGGGCTCTTCCAGACTCAGTTCGCCAAAGCAGACCTTTCTCCCTAGACATGGACATGCAGCTGCCTACTCAAATCTCACAGACATCGGAAAGTTAACATGTCTCAAAAAAAAGCTCCTGACTTCCCCCAGCACGAAACCCACAGCTTCTTTACTGGGCTCACCCCAGTGAATGGCTGAGCCCGAAAACCCTGGAGTTACTCCTCTCTTTCTCTTACAATCTATTTCCATCTTTCAGAAAATGAATTCAGCTCTTCCTCCGACATGTATACTGATGGCGGCTACTTATCCACCTGTCCACTGCTGTCATCCCAGTTCAGCCAGGTTTATGTCTCACCTGAATGCTGGCGCCACCTCATAACTACTGATATCCTTGCTGCTTTAGGGTCTGTCCTCCAGAATAAACTTTACAACTGAAAGTCAGACAAAGCACATCACTCCTATGTTCAACTCCTTACAACATGTTCTAATCTCACTCGCAGAAAAATCCAAAGGCTCTAAAATACCTTGAAAGTGGTACTTTCATTCTGACCTTCTCCTCCTTGCTAACTGTTTTTCATCCACACCGGCCTCACTGCTGTTCTGCCCACATGCCAGACACAGTTCCAACCACAGGACCTTTGCACATGCTGTTCCCTCTGCCTGGACTGCACTTACTCACTGTCACTCTCTCACTCCTGCAGTTCTCTTTTCCGGTGCCAATGAGGCCTTCTCGGTCCTCTGAGTATACAATGGCAATATCCCCCACTCCCTATCCCCCTTTTCTCACTAGCTTTCATCACCATCTGTCACACTTCTGCTTTTAAAATTATAGTTGTTTACTATAAGACTCATGGAGCTAAGGACTTTGTCGCTTTGCTTGCCACTATATTCTTAAAAGTCGGTAAAATGAGTGGCATGTAGTAAGAACACAAACCTATTGGTTGAGTGCATGTATAGTACAAGTTCAGTGAGAATGGTCACATTCACAATTATCATTATTACACCCACAGGCCACCGTTGGGCCTATCTGCCTTTCACACATTCAACAGCCCCCGGGAGACACTGTCACTGCGACCACTAAGACAGCACCACTGCCATTTACTCCAGAAGCAGCAAAACAACAACCTGACTGGGGGGGAAGGGAATATGAAAATTTAGCACTTTTTCTCAACATAATTTCCCTCAGTATTTTACGACACAATTTTGCACCTGTCCTGGGAGAGGCAGGAGGAGAAAGGAAACTGGTGTCTCATTGGGAATGAAGCGTTTCAGTCAGAGGTGCACTGTCGCCATCTCTACCTTCTTCCCACAGAACTTTCAGTAAAACTTCCATTTCTCTGAAATATTTGGAGTGGTGTTTTTTTGGGAAGACAAACACGAGGTGTGAGCCGGGATCTGCTGGCACTAATGCGGTCACGTTCACGGAGCTTGTCTCTGGGGAGGAAACTGGATGAAGGATACACTTCTGTGCTCAGAGTATAGGGAACGGTTCCTGTTTTTGCCTCCAAATAGCACATTTCTAGGAGATAAAGCAAAACGTGCCAGTTTTGTGTGCTGGTTTTATTGCCAAGTTTCCCTTTCCTTTTCCACTGTGGCTACCTTTCCCCTAGAATAACCTGTATCTATAAATCGTCCCTTCCCAGAAAAATGGCACATCTGCAGTTGTGGTTCCCTTAAAAACGGGGTAGGAAGCGGCCACGTGAGGGCCTAGCCTCCTTCAGTCTGTTCAGAAGAAAGACCATCCTGTTTGGTTGCTTTATGCGGATTATGCTTTCATTGATTTGTGACCAATCATTTACGTGGGAAATTCACCAACACATTTTTTTCTTTGATTCTGGTAAATTTAGAGCCATTCTTTGCTGGGTAAATTTAGAGGATTCAGCCAAGTTGAGCATTTTTCTTACTCTCCTATAGGTTGTTTTTATTTTATTTTGTTTTGTTTTGTTTTTTTAATAAAACCCACTGAAATGTATTTGGTAGGTCTATCTCATTAGGAAATATTTTGCAAGTTTTTTTTTTTTTATGTGTGAATATGTTAGAGAGAAAGCATAAAGAACTCAGATGTTCTGATATCAAGTTTAACAGGATTTCTGTCTTGTTGCTGAGACCCACTGTTGCTGATTGGGTACATAGAGAAAGGCAACAGAACCAAACTGTCCAAAAAATGATGTAGACGTTTCAGTCTCGACGGCCCTCTATCACTGTGATGTCGGCAGTACTCTTCTTTATGAGAAGCTGTATTACTATTTTCAGTGAGTCTCTGATTTTCACAAGCGGATTCAAAAGCCATTTGGCGTGCACAACATTTGCTCCATCCCGCCCTGCTAATGCCATCTGCCCCAATTAATACACTTCTAGGGCATGTCTGGGACTGCCAAATATGCGAGCAAATATGGAGCCTTTAGCGAGATGGAATAGAAGAAGTAAAATTTTGGAAAGCATACTGTGGTTGACAGAATTCTAAAATGGCATCCATTGTCCCCTACCCTCCATCTGAGTCTGGTGGGACTTGTGAATATGGTGAGACATCACCCCTGTGATTAGATGGCACAGTTGACTTGAAGAAAGTGGCTTTATCTTTGATGGAGCTGACTGAATCAGGGGATCCCTTACACAGGATGGTGAGAGAGCTATGAAGCGTTAGAGGGGACTGATGTGAAGGCGTGTCTGTTTCTGGCTTTGAGATGGAAGGGGACATGTGGCAAGACGTGTGGACAGCTCTAGACAATGAGAGTGGCTCCCACAGTTGGCCAGCTGGAAATGGTTACCTTTGTCCTACAACTATAAGGGACAAAATTCAGCCAAACTCTGAATAAGCTTAGACGTGGATTCTTCCTCCGAGTTTCCAGAAAAGAATGCCATCTAGTCGTAATCTTGATTTTATTCTATTTTAAGAACCTGAGCACAGAGCCCAGCCACACCATTCTTTGGCTTCTGACCTATAGACCTATGTTCTACTAAATGGGCACTGCTTGTAGTTTTAGGTAGTTTGTTACACAGTAATGGAAAACTCTGTTTGTCCGTCCATCCATCCATCCATCCATCCATCCATCCATCCATCTGTCCTAAACCTACCTACTTGCTAAACCAAGGACAAATTCCAGACATAGACTAAAAATGTCTTTCTCTGTCTCTGGAGCTGGCTCACTTTAAACCAGCTACCCACTAATCTAACTTAAAGGTTATCCAACCAATGTTTCTCTTCTTCCTTGAAGTCTTTCCTGGCACAATGTACCTTCATAAGAAGGTGAGACAGGAAAAGGAAGAACAAGGAACTGTTTTAAATGAGCCACTTAAAGACACTCTCCAGGCTCTTAGCAAACCCGGAGATGTAAGAGCATTGAAACTGACAAGCAACCTGAGGTTTAAGCCTGAACTGTAGAGTCTTCTCTCCACAGACATTCTTGGAAGTCAGAAAGTCCTGCGTTGGAATCTTGGCTTTATTTACTAACTGAAAACCGAGTTACTTAGTTTACTTAGTTTTTCTGAGTCTCAGTTTCCTCATTTTAAAAATTTTTTCTTAATTATTGGGATAGAGGGAATGGCAAAAAAAATGCATGCTCATGGTAGCGATTAAATAATTGGTAGCTACTTTTATTATTATTAATACTTTCTCCTTCTAACTACTTGATGAGCATTTGTAGAATGGATCAAAAGGTATCTGCCAATATTCAGTTTTGATCTGGGAGAGCTATGAAGAACAAAGAACATCTTCTAAGAACACTCCTGCCTTGTAAAGACGAGGAAACCCAGGGCACACCCTCGAGCTCTTAGCATGAAGCTTCTTGTAAATCTGCTGGGTGAAGTCTATATCGACAAGTACACCTGGAATCCAGCCGCAACTTAACAGACAACACGCTAGAATTTGGTATCAGGAAAGCCGGTATAACGTGCATGTCACAGGGATTAGCGATTCCATTTCCGCGGTCTTCATTTAAGGCCACGTGTGCCTCTCAGTGACTTGATCCGAGAGGCATTGAGCCAAGAGGCTCGTTACAAAAAGGCCTTTCCTGCTTGGAAAGAGCAGCACATTCTTTAGCGTAGTCAGGGAAAGCTTCTCCCACATGGTGCCTTTTTAAATATGACACTCATTTACAAATATCTTACATTTGTGTTTGCCCTATTTAGAATAAATAAAGTTGAAAATAGTCCTCAGTTCTGTCAAGACTCTGACCAATGTCGGGGCATGAAATGACGCAGACTGACTGCAGAAACAGACGCGATTTTGCATGCCTTGTCACCTTAGATTATGGTGCTGGGAAATAATTTTCCTGTAGGTAGACAATAAACACCAGCAAATTGTTGCATGCTCTGGAATAACATTATTTTACCTCAGATAGCCTTGAACGTATGGGAAGTGTCCCCTAATACTTCAGGGGCGCATAATGCCATCCTACTCTGTATTAACATGGAATAAAAACATTGTTCACTTCTAATCAGCTTCTTTTTCTTTTTGTATCGGCATTTCATGACATTGCGTAAAAATGAAAATGATGGGGAAGATGTTTTCAAGTTTGTAAAGGATCATAAGTAAGGTCTCCTTTAATATTACAGGGGAAAGATGTTTTCATTTTTAAGTATTCGTCCCGTTTTCAAAAGCCTCCCATTCCGGAGTGCAAGGCAGCTGTAACAGACGCAGAGGTGGTCCGGAGTGCTCCGGGCCTGGGAGCCAGACGGCCTGGATTGGAAGCTGGGCCCCGCCTCCCCCCAGCTGCGTGACCATGGACTCGTTCCTGAACCTCTCTCTACCTTAGTGTGCTCATGGGTAAAACAAGAATCCTTCTAGTCTCTCTCTCACGAAGTTGTGAGGATTTAAAGAGTTAATCCATATAATGTGTTTAGATTTATGCTGTGCAAGCACTTGCCACGATGAGTAAGCTCACTGTCATACGGTCATGTGACATTGTACCACATGGGGGATTATACCCCATGAAATGACCCTCCGGATATTTTCACACTGTCTCCTCCACATTCCCTGTTGGCTGAGAATCTACCAAATTGACCAAAGCATGTGGAATTTGACAAAATGCAGCCCCGAAGGAGAGAGAATCAGTGGGTGGGTTGGGTCCCTGGAAACCAGCTAATTCACTCGCCAATCCAGATTCTTCCAAAGTAGAGACTGGCAACTATTGCTTGATTTTCGCCTTTGAGGGAGATATTCTGATTCAGTGCCATCCAACATTTGCTTCCAATCAGTGTGGTCCCTCTCCTCTTCCAATGTTTAATGCAGTGTTCCCAAAGGAAGGCTTGGAATTGGCATCCCCACAAAGCCCAGTAAGAAAAATGAAATGGCAATCATTGCTTCCTGTTTTGAATAAAGCACTAGCCATTACACCAAGCTGTTTACATTCATTAGCTCATTTAATATTTACAACAGCATTACTACACTATAGATGTCAGTTAGCTTGTCTGTTCTACAGATGAGAAAACTGAGCCTAAAGAAGTTAAATCAATTGTCCCTGTCATGCAGGGTGACTGGCACTAGATTATACAGCAGGGAAGCCCCAGTGCTCACACAGGGTGCCACATTGCGTCTCCTTAAAGACATGTTTGTTGAATGGCTGCTTGAATACATTTTTTTAAAGATAAGATTTGGATTAGAACTGTTTAGATGTAGTAGGACTAATGTGAAAAGCTTTCAAGGTCCTTTTGATTTGATGAAGGGCTGCCATTGTCTCCAAGACCTGCTGGGTCTCATTTACTCCCTAGGGACCACAACAATTTTATGACCCAAATCATTCCACTGTACCTCCAAAGTGGGGCGGGGGGCCACAGAGGAGCACCACACCTTGACCTTCTCGGACAGACACCGTGCTCCTTGTTCTGGTTTCAAAGTCTTCAATATCTGGGAAAACAAAGAAAATCAGCTTTAGAATTAGTTACGTTGCAGGGGGAAAAAATTTAAGAAGAATCTTAAATTATTTTTATTATTAACTGTAATGAACACTAATGCTTTACTGACCAGAAGATTTAGTTGACGATCAATTTATCTCCACTATTATTTTTCAAAATCTCATTTGTCTTTCCTTCTTTCTTTTTAATATAATTAAACAAGAGTATGTAATAAAAACATTTATTAACGTAACTCACTATCTGTTTACTTTTATTCTCCCAGGCAGTCTGTAGCCCAACAGGAAATCTTTTAAACCCAGCACACACTAACTTTTCTTGCCCATGCAAAGTGTGATTTAGAAAACGTATGTAGCACGTTGGCTGAAATGGTTCAACGGTCTTAGATTAATGGCTGCCATTTTGAGGTGTGAGAATTTAGCATGGAATGGTGTGAGGGAAATTGTATGGGACAGAACCAATGAGAAGGAAGGTATATTTCCTATTTGCTCTTGATTTACTCCTTCACAAAGCAGCTTCATGGTCTTATTTGGAGTGTTGTAGTTTCCAACATCAAATAATTATAGAAATTTGGTGTTGGAAGAGAGCTTAGTAGCTATCCTGTTGACCCATCCATCTGAGGTATAAACCTTTCCACATCCCTAGGAAATGGTCACCGATCCTCCAGAAATGGCTAAATTCTCCGCACCTTAGTTTCTTCAGCTTTAAAATCCCTTCATTGTTTCATTCAGTTATTTAACAAATTTGTACTGAACCCTAAATAAAACAAGAAGGACAGTAAGAGCAGGTGATATATTAGTAAATAAAGCCGGCACCCACCTTGCTCTTATTGTGTTCACTATCTAATAGGAAGAGCAGAAGACCGTTAACGAACAAATATACCATTTACACATTGTGATAAGTGTTACGGGGTGCAGACTGCTAGTTGTTTACCAAAACCTATTCTCTCTTCCTCCATAGTAACAGATTTGTAGATAACATATGCTTTCCTAAACATATGATTTCCCAGACATCTTTGTAGCTAAATGTGGTCAGCATATTTGATGAGTAAATCTCCCCCTGTTGTGTTTGGGAGGAAATCTCCACAAATTTTGATGTTTTCTACCCACCAACCCATCCCCATCACCCTGTAAATTGCCAAGACATGAGAGCTTAGTGAAGACAAAAGGCCTCCAACCCGAGCCTGGGTACATGAGTGACTGCGTGGAGCAGAAACACAGCTGATCTGGAACTTCGACTCTATACCATTGTATTGAGATAAGCAGACGTCTGTCTTGTTTGAGGCACTTATTTTGGGATCCCCATAATAGCAGTTTGACTTTTTACCCTAACTAAGCCTGTGACAGAAAAGAAGAGAGTGCAGATCCACGATGAGAAAAGACAGCCGCGCTGGTGATGTGGGACAGGGAATGTGATTCTAGGCAGAAAGGAAAGCAGGACTGAAAACCAGATGTCAAAAATGGCAGGGTGGTTTCGTGGTATGGAAAGGAAGCCAGTGTCAAGGACACACAGTGAGCAAGAGTCAACGGGACCACAGTAATAACCAGGACCTTTGGGCCATTACATTACATTTGGATTATATTGAAAGTACAGAGGAACAACTGGAAACAACCTAACAAGAAACAGGGCAAAAGCTGAATAACATCTGAAACACCCATAGAGTGGAATACCATCAGTGACTGAAAAGAATGTACTAAATCTAAAGATTGACTTGATTGCCTTGAAAGTTCTTGGAAACTGAGTCATATCGTAAAGTTAAAAAAATCCATATACTGCTATGATGTTATATTATGGAAGAAAAAATAGTGAAAAACTAAATAAGAGCATGTCTTTCAATTGGTATAGAGGAAATTATAGAATTATTTTGTTTTTCCCCTCGGTTATCTCAGTGGGGTGAATGGCGGACATGAAAGTGGAGCTTATTGAATCTTTACTTACATCTCTCTTCATCTTTTAAAATGTTACAAAGATTATGAATTATACATGCTTTTAGTTTTGCTTATTTTTAATAACTTTATTGTGATGTAGTTGAAATAAATTATTGGTGTTCTTTAGAGGAATTAAAGAGTTCTATTTTGAATATCCTAAATGTGTATTATCCATGAACTACCTGAGTGACAATATCATGTAGGCTATGAAATATATGAGCCCTGAACTCAGAGGAATGGCAAGGTCCATATTTTTAAGAATGGTATTTACCAGCGTATAGAGAGTATTTAAAGCCATGGGAATGAATGTAATCCCCATGGGATGACTCTCAAATTTTTGATGTGAACAATTTGGTGGATAGTCATTTAGTATAAAACACTGAAAATGTCCAATATTTAGAAGTAGAGTAGACAGTAGAGGACTATGGAGACAGGGAGGGAGGAGGAAGGGTGGAAGGAGAGAAGGAGAAATGGAGGAAGAAAAGAAGAAAAGAAGGAAGGAGAAAAGGGAGAGATACAGTGAAGAAAGGAAAGAATGTAGAACGCAGCGTTAAGATGTGGGCAGAAAAATGTTGGCTTAGACAACAGGAAGGTCACATGTGATCTTCACAAGAGACGTTTCAGTGGAGTTACGAGGACAAAGCCAAAGAGAATTGAGGAGTAAATAGTAGATGGTAGACAAGAACATGGAAAAAGTACTCGTTAGCGTTGGCTATGGGTGGAGGTGAGATTTAGGGAGAATAAAAGGGGTTTGGAGGGTGCGGGTGCTCGAATGATGTAAGAGAGCAAATAAAGAAAGAGACTGAGGATTCCGGACACGAACTAGGGTGAAGTCCTTGAGAAGCCAGAAAGGTGGTCATGAGAGCTCCTGTGGAAGAGATGACCTTTGGAAGGAAGGAGGAATCCAGACAAAAGATACATGTGCTGATACAAGATGGACTGCAGAGGTGTGTTCTCATTAGATGACAAAGTTTTGGGAGGTTGTTTCAAATTTCTCAATTAAACTGATAGATTATTGGGGTGGGGGCAGAAGGTGCGATAAATACACCTACTGAGGGCTGTTATGGGAATTAAATGACACCATGAAGCTAAAGTGCCTAGAATGCAGCCTGGGGTAGACTGAGTATCTGATCTGTGTTCACTCCGTTAGTTATGCCATTCCAAGTGGTTAGCGCACACCACTGTATTTTCCTCTGACTCATACAAAGTTACACAGGTACACTAATGCACAGATACAAGTTAAATAGCACATTTTAGTTCCAATACAATGTTTTGTAGGTAAATAATTCAGTTTGAAGCATCCATACTGTTTCTTTCCTAATATTAGTTCCCAAATAAGTATTCTTTCTGTATGCTTTGTTTCCTATCAACAAAAAGTAAAAGACTTCAATGAAATAGCTGCACTACATATGATGTGTAATTTAACAACTCATATATTCTCTACTTTTAATAATAAAAATACTTGACCAAGATGGACTCTATCCCCAACTACACTCACTTCACCCCCACACCCCGCACCTTCTCTTGCTCAGCAGTCATTCGCCTTAAACGAACTTAGGACCTGACAGGCCTTGTGTGTCTCTCGTAGAGGATTTTTAATCAAACACACCCCCTTTTCTCTTTGGCCATGGACAAACTAAAACAGCCTACATAAGCGGCACTGCTGATGTGAACTGTCGCCTGGACTCGGGAGTCCTTTATGACTTGGGTTTATATCATTTGAAATGTGATTCAGTAAGAATCAGGCTAGCAAACTGGACTTAAAACCAAACGACAATATATTGAACTTCTTGTTTCTATTTCTAACAGTAATAACAGGTGAGAATTTTGAGGTTTTCTTTTTCTTTCTTACTATTATTATTGAAAGGTTCCTCTCAATTGTCATTACTTTTTAATGGTCACAAAACCAAAACCTGTCACAAAGGAATAATAAGAAATTGAATGCTTCTGTGAAATTCAGAAGCTTGGGTTGAATTCCCTCAATGTCACGCTGTCAGTGTTCCCCACGTGCAGTAGCGTCAGTCATGTTTCCAGTGTTAATCAGAAGCCATTATAACACACTGTTGATAACACCACTGATGCCTTAATGGATTCTGGGTTCACTTCCACTTAAATAGCATCCACTTGTCACATAATTCCTTCATGCCTTTTATCATGGGGTTTCTGTTAGCTGCCACGAAAGGAAATCAACGTGTCTCAAAAGTCACACAAGCCCTGTGAGCTATCAAAACAGTCATTCCAAAATGGTGCTAGTTCACAGATTTTAATTAATAATTCGGATTTTAAAACTGTTTAAAGGCACACAGAACACAGACAAGACAGAATTTTGCCTTATTTAAACTAGGTGCCATCTCAGGTGACTATGCTTTGGATAAGATCTATTTTAAGTATCCAACCTGTATTTCAAGTTCTTTTCTGCTGGCTAGAAACACGGTATCATTCAGATTATTTTGAGGCAAGGGTCACTGAGTTAGATAACTAAACAAGTATCCGATAAAATTTTCTTTGCTCCGTAAGACCTTCAAAGACTGTAGATTTATTCTTCTGTGGGGAGAGGCCAGAGACAACCACCAGCTTCTATTTTTGTCCTCTGCATTTTTGCTTAAGAGAAAACAGCGTAGTGTGAGATTGCTCCCTGAGATGGTCTCAAATCCTGTCATATTTGGACAAGTCCCCGCAAACCACACAGGTGACCTGCCCAGGCTGTCCTTGTGCTGTTACAGATCCTGACGGCGAGGTCGCGCTCATTAAGCCATTCCAATGACCAGGCCTTATCGGACCCTGTGGTTTTATTGCTGGTTTTGGAGGAAGCATTTGGCAGGAGCATACGCAAAAACACAGTGACAAACAAGGCTCTGTTCCAAAGACCAGCAGGAAGTGACTGAGAATGGCCAGTAAAATGAGCTTTAAAGGATTACCGGGCCATATGCTCTCTCCTGGAGCCACCAAGGTGCTAGGGAGGAACGACGGCCACCAAAATGTACTTAACCTGAAGTCCAAGCACTGCTGAGTCTGGCAACGACTAATTATAAGGAGAATACAGTTTTGCAGCTGTCACATGTAGAAATGAATCTCAGCATCATCAAAGCAAGACGTCAAGTATTTGCTGCCAAAGCCTGAGCATCACAACCAGAAGATGTGTGCAGGGGGCCGGCCCCTGACCCAGGAGGAGGCCACTGGTTTGCCAACGCTCATAAGCCTGGAGGTAGGCTCTGGGAACCCAGGGTTCACTGACCTGAACCAAGAGGGCGGCCTCCAAAAAGTCAGGGATGGGAGAAAATACCCGGCAGGAAAGTGTGCATGCTTCAAGCAGGATGTGGCACAGCTGAGTCGTTCAAAATCTGAATGATAGTACTAGTCTTTATTTGCTAGGTATGAATTATTTTAATGTTTTAAATCTTCTTTATTTTATATATCAACTACCATGCTCTAATCAGTGATGAGTTTCATTGATTCCTCCTGAGGACCCTGGAACACAGATGGCACTGTCACATTCAGGTGACAAAGGACGAGACCGAGGTTCAAAGAGGATCAACAACTGACCGGAGACGGCAGAGTTTCTACACATCAAGACAGGACAGAGGAGGCCGTCCTGTTCTAAGGTCACTTGCAAACAACATGTCATGCTGTTTCCGGATGTTTTCGAGGGTCTCCTGGCCACTCGCAACATATGAAATTGGCATTAGCTGCCCTTCCATGTTCAAACAAACAAATGCAAAAGCTCACTGCCTTTCCAAAGAGTTCTGGAAATCCTGGGTCGGGGTGGGGATGCTGCAATAGCTCCATTTCTGATATCCTCCCTCCTCTGAATCCTTGCCTTTCCTTTTCCCAGTGTATTTCTTGATTTATCTCCAGCCTCATGTCTCTGCAAACAAGGAACTCAGCCTCGTATCTTGACCTACATAGATATACCCCCCCACACACCCCAATATACGCACAATTATCGCACTTTGTGCCTGTCAATCTTACTGATTGAATCAGATGCCATGGGAACATCTTCACTTCGAACATTAGATGCATAGTTCTAACAAGTCCCCTAGCCCCTCCCCTGTGTCATCCATGTCTGCTCTCTCCTCTACAACCTCCCAGCCACAGTCCCCTCTTTCAGAAAGGAAACCAAAATGCTCCCACGTCCCCCTGCAAAGAGGCCATCTCCCTCCTCTCCTATTACCACACTCAGAAATTGATGGATATGCTCTAGTTCACACAGCTTAGAAGGTATGGAACAAAATTCAACTCCAGGTGCTGAGGCTTTAGAGGGCATGTGCTGAACAGTCACACTGTGTGCTGCTGGCTCTTAGTCAGAGCTTTATGGGGAATACAGACCCGGGGATCTGCCCCTAACCACAGAAGGCACTCATCTCTCCCCTGCATCCTCAGAAGCAATTTCAATTATTTGTTACTTTAAGGACATTAACTCCCATCTTGAACTCTAGGATCTCTCTTATCCTCCTTCTGGCTCCCCAGCGGTTGAATACTCTTTCCCCCTCTGTGAACCCTTCTGGAGAATCACGCTGGAGTCCACAGGACCCAGGAGCCCGATTCACCTTCAGGATGCACGTCCCCTGCAGAGGTACAGCTTGTGCTCTGGCTGAGGGCGAAACCTTTCGCCCAGCGAGGAAATGCGGATACCTTGTTCGGCAAAAGGGAAATGGTGAAAGACACCAAGAATAATTGTCAAGTTGCATTCGTCTCGCAGAATGCCCAGATACAAATAGGTAACTTGCCAAATCAAAGCACTCTTAAAGGATCTCGAGACACGAGAATAAGGTTATGCTGAATTCCCCTGTCTCCATCAGTTCTCTACCGGGAAGAGGATCCTTCTTGGAGAAGGCCCAAATTGTTCACGTCGCAATTTCCTACTTGGGGAGGTTCTGAATGAGCTGAAGTTCTTTGTGCTGTAATTAATTTTCCCAGGCCTTTATGAAGAGCCATACAGACATATCTCTACTTAGACCAATTTCATTTTCCATCATCATTTTCACGATGCTGCCTATTTTGTGACAGTGTTTGTGGTATTATGTTCCCTAGCACAAATCAGCAACATAACATGACATAACCTAATAAAGCACAATGCTATTGTCAAATCCCATGAAAGAGGCAATAGCTAAGTCTTGATATTGGACGTCAACTTGGAATGCAAAATATTCAAGCAGGAAGTAGAAGGTATTTTAAGAATTTCTGGTGTCAAATCCATTTACCGCACAAGTTAACCTCCCCCTCACCCCCGCACACACACACACACACACCCTTTTTGGTGTAAAAGGATTGTTACAAAAACTCATATTTAAGTGGAGAACAAGTGAGTTGTTTCTTGGTTTCCTGGGAAATTAATTCACTGAGAACCATTTTCTTACGAGTTTAAGAAAAACAAAATAGGACAACAGTGAGGCTGATACATTCTTTTCTATCAGCCCAGCATCTAGGTTTTCAGAGAGATAAGCATTTGATAAATAGAACAAGTAAACAAATGTGAAATAGTGAATGGGTTTATTATAATTCACACAGAAGACTGCCTCTGACTTTGCAGAGTGGACTCATCGGTCTGACTGATGGTGGTAAGAGCAATGACACCTGTGACAAAGGGGACACCAGGGCTGGATATGGCCTGTCTTCAAACATGCTCCTTACTGAATTTACATATTCCCTGTAGTCAAACCTGGTGAGCAAAAGAGAAGCAGAATTATGGAGTGACATGCAAGTTCTGACAATTAAGTTTGCGAACTTATTGCACCGATGTTACTAACATTTATTTTTTTTTACACATCAGGGGGATTGTTCATTATGAATTTGCACCAACTGGACAAACAGTTAACCAAGTTTACTATTTGGAAGTGCTGAAAAAGCTGCCTGAAAAAGTTAGATGATGACCTGAACTTTTCGCCAACAATTCATGGCTCTTGCATCATGACAATGTACCAGCTCACACGGCACTGTCTGTGAGGGAGTTTTTAGCCAGTAAACAAATAACTGTACTGGAAGACCCTCCCAGTCATCTGACCTAGCCCCCAATGATATCTTTCTTTACCAGAAAATAAGGGAAATATTGAAAGGAAGACATTTTGATGACATTCAGGACATCAAGAGTAATATGATGACAGCTCTGATGGCCATTCCAGAAAAAGAGTTCAAAAATTGCTTTGAAGGGTGGTCTAGTCTCTGGCATCAGTGCATAGCTTCCCAAGGGGAGTACTTCAAAGGTGACCATAGTGATATTCAGCAACGAGGTATGTAGCACTTTTTCTAGGGTGAGTTTGCAAACTTAATTGTCTGACTTCGTAACTTTGACAGCATGGGGCAGACAGAGATGGCAGATTACTTAACTAATATGTGAGAGTGTTTCTGCAAAGAAAAGAGGCAATCTATGTAGGCTTGCAAAGATTAAACAACTCACTAACAAATTCTGTACAGGTGTGAGTGATGGAGCAGATGACGAAGACCTCAGGTGTGGGGCCGACTGGACCCCAGGGCTGGCTTCTCCGAGGGTCAGCTGCTGACCTAGGGCAGGTGGCTTCCTCTCTGTCTCGGTTTTACCCACTTTTAGAATGGAGCTAACAACAGCACCTGTCTCTAAAATTTGAATAGCTAGTCATCACTTTTTAAAGTTCCATTCTATTTGCGATGAATGACACTTTTTCTAGATACAGTGATAATAAATATATCCTTTCAAACAAATTTACTTATTAAAAAGCAGAGCAATGTGATTAGGAAAAAATAAATAATAGTGTAGGTGGTGCCAGGATATTTCAGACCCCACAAAGGTAATGTATGTATAAGTGCCTGCAGTTCGGGAATCTGATTTAGGAAAATGGGATTTGAGCTGGGGGGCACATGGACTAGGAGACAAGATGCATTTGAGACAACCAGGTGGTCTCTGTTAGCGATGAGTAGGGCTTCGGTTTGGGGTGGTGGAGAGAGCCAAAACCAAGGGAGATCCACTGAATTTGCAATGTTTGGTGCTCTTCTTCTGTAGTATCACTCCTTTCCTCCCCCAACTTCCACAAATGTTTTGGCATAAATCACAGACTAAGTGACCATGTCTTTATTTCAAAGGAAAGAAGAGAGTTCCCCTGTTGGATCAAAACCAGTAAAGGGAGAGCAAACACTGTGGGCGCCAGAGCAGAGAGGGACTTCACAGAGATGGCCTCGGGGCACAAGTGACAATGGGAAACTCTGCTGGGGGGACCGGGAATCTGGCACTGATTTCCTTGGAGAAGAGTCAGGAGGTTTTTCTAGACGTGAAGACGAGTGAGGGCCACGTGACAGGGTTTCGTATAAGTGGAGTCAGTCTGACTTGTACTCATTTCTGTCAACGTTGAAACTGGAATGTTCCATCCAGCTCCTTCCACAACTGCTTAGCCTCCCTTTAAATACCTGCATCTCATACACAGGCACTCAAGAAACATTGTGAATGCCTGCATTTCAGGATAACTTACCACAAGAATCTGTTCGATGGAGAGTTTGTTCTTGGATTCATGAAAGTATTTAAAAAGGGCCTGAGAAGCGCCACTGTTTGTGTGACTGAGTCCTGCGAAGCCCGTGGTGGGGCTTATCTTCAGGGTCCTAGGATATAGCGAGGTGCTGGCACACAACAGGTATTCAATAAATGTTATTAATGACTAATGACCCAAGAGAAATAAAAAGACTTTAAACAGCTTACACAGTGCTTTAAGATTCCATATACGACCCCTCTTCCCACTTCTAACCTGTATTCAGAAACCTCCAGATCAGGGCTTTTCTATTTCCCTCTTTCTCAGAGCACACGGTAAACTCCCTCCTGGGTGCCAGCATGGCTGGATTCCTTCTGACACTGAAATCGGAATCTAAAGGGACGTGCCCTCAGGTAGTCAATCTACCCTAGCAGCTGCCCACCTCTCTGTCCACCCTCCCCCTCCCCCAAAGCCAATCACTGTCAGAAATCGTTACTGGTGTAATTTATTTCAATTTTTTCCTCAAAGGACTGTAAGCTGCAGGAGAAAAGAGACCTTGTTCTCCACACAGTAACTAGCCCAGTGCTCACAAAGGCATATAGTCAACAAATACAGTTTTAATGCATTAATAATCGAACTCTAAAGTTAACGAATGAATGCAAAACACTATGTATAAGACCAATTTTTATTTGATCACAGAAAATTTTGCAGAGATGGTAAGATTTACTCCAAAAATTTCGCAAAGAGGGTAAGATTTACTCCCAAACAGCCCTTAACAAACCTGCCTGTGGTACCCACAGCCTCATTGAGTCCCTTCCTGCCACTTTGTACTAGGAGAGGTCTGTTCCAACAGAGTATGGCAAAAATTAGAGTTTGTCACTTCGAAGTTTGGTTATAAAAGGCTGTGGCCCAGAAGAGAGAGACAAAACCATGAGCAGAGCACAAGTTCATTTATTTTATGTAAAAAGGAAGAGTGGTCACAGAGTGAAAGGGAGTGTTTGGTTTTTGGATTCAGATGAGCCTGTGTTTGAATCCAGCTTTCGGATTTGTAAGCTGTGAGACATGGAAAGGCTACTTTTCAATTCTCTTCACTGTTCCTTATTTTGCTCAGTGTCTGATACATAAAGGACATTCAACACATGTTTGTTGAAAAAGGGGAATGGATGGATGGTCTAGAAAACAGATTTTAAAAGCATGTATATTGGATTATTGTGAGAATTAAATGAGACACTATAGGTAACCTGTCTAAAATACTGTGTCAAATAGCCCTCCATAAGTCACGACTGTCACAAAGATTTAGAGTTCATTTAACTTATATGTAGAGTTAACTTTTATATATATTTCCATTTTATATGTATTTTTCTATTATATTTACCATAGTGTATTTATTTATATTTACATATAAGTTTCATGAAATTCATACTGTACATGTGGATCTATACAAGCACGTCATATGCTTACCTAAATATGCTCTATGATGATTCATACTTTTCACATGAAATGCTAAAACCCAGAAAGCTTAAGAAAACTTACCAAAATATCACTGAAGTGACAATTAATTAATGGCACTGTTTCACATCCCAAAGAGCATCACCTACAGTTTTGGCCAAAATGCCTGAGTGGCCATCCAGCCCATTTTCCAGCACATCCTAATTTCTGCCACAGTGATCGTCATGCGTCCATTGACTGATCTGGGTCCCTGCATAGCAGGACAGAAATTCACTTAAAGTGGTCTAAACTGAAGGAGTGGTGGTTAAAAGAGTGTCAGGAGAACTCTTGGGCCCACAGAGTACAGGACATGTCTGAGAAAAAGACCCCCAACCTGCCAGCTGGTCCCTGCCTGCGTCTCTCCTGTTCCTTGGGTGCCATGGTCCCTGTCTGTCATCTCTGCTTTTCTTTGGGCCTTGGCTCCATCTTCTTCTCTGCAGGTCAGTGTCTTACTGTTCACTTATAGTTCATGTACCCATAACATCTCAGACAGAAAATAGCCTTTTGCCTAACCCTAGCCACTCTGGAAACTTCTCAGATCCTGAGACTGTGTGTCTCGTACTTGAGATTTGGAGATGTTTAATGCTACACATCTGTGACCATGGAAAAGAGGTACAAACCACAATTATCATATTCAGGATAATTAATGATTGATCAAGGAGGTTGCTGTCCAATTGTCTCAAGTAAGTATTTCATTTAAAGATAAAATAAGTTTAGACCAATCACTTTATTCAGGAATCACCAGAAGCAATTGAAAAATAACTTATTTAAAGAAATACTAGGGTCAATTATACGGAAAATGTACAATTCTTGAGCTGCTATCTTTTGCATATTCTCTTGTCTTATTAGATAAGAACTGTCATGATCCTTTTAATTAGAATTATGCAATAAGTGTAAATATCAAACTGATTTCTTGAATTTTCTTACATTATACCTTAGAAAATAAAACACGTGCGGTTCTTTGAAGGTGTAATCATAGCAGCCACTATGGCCTGCCATCTCCCCGCAGCCCACCCAGGACGTCACCTGTTACTTTGGGGACAATTACAACGGAGGGCTTGCTACCTCGGCACCTGGGTCTCTCTGCCTGAAACTGAAGACTTCTTTACTCCATGGGCCCAGTGTGTGCCTTAAATCCCCACTGTGCCTGCTGGGGATTTACAGTCCTCAGGAGGGATGGTGAACCAGGAGGTAAGGGCGTCGGTAAGTACGTGGCCCAGCTTCCTGGCCCAGCGTGGGGCTCTGTGGTCTCCAGGAGGGTCCCTGCCGTGCTGAGCCGCAGCCATCCACTATGACAACCCACTTCCTGGGATCACCTCCCTAATACACTCTCAACCCACGTCCTTGTCAGGAGGAAAGCCAAGCAAACAGAGAGCGAGCTGTGGGCGTTTGGGGCAGCCCCGCCTGCCAGCTCAGCAGGCAGCTGCTCTCCGCCAAGCACTACTGCAGGAGCTGAAAATGCTACAACAAATGGAACCAACAAAACTGGTTCGTCTCTTGTGGGAAATCAACATTTCTCTAAAGTTTTCTTCATGATACACATGGCATTTGCTGAAGCTTCACATAAAATGGGAAGTCTCCTTAATTATTTCTTCATAAAGCAGGGAGTACAATGTATTATAGAAACAGATAAGTACTGGTGTTCTTTCAGTGAATCATTACCTAAAGCTCTGATGATAAGGGACATTTGTCGTCGTCATCATCACCACCCTGACAACATTAAAGAGAGTTGGAGCAGTGCACCGGGGTACTCAGCAACCCAGCCACACGCACCATCAAACACGTGGCCAGAGCCGGTCTCTGTGACGCCTCAGTCAATGGCGTAAAACGTCCAGACCCGCTCTGGACCCTGAGCGGTGCCGCGCCGCATGGGGAGCAGGCATGGGGCCTCCGATGTCTTGAGCCGGGACCCCCATCTGGAAGTCACAGGCGGGCTGGGCGTGTGGCTCGCCGATCACCAAGTATTTCTGATATTTGGTGCTTTTGAAAAGTTCTCTTGTTCGTCATCACAAAGTCACAATCAGGGAGTCAATTTGTATTCAAGAGGTTCTCCTATCAGCGAACGGTTTATAGGCACTTGCATTAAATTGCTTCTCTAGGAGAAACGGAGGCCAGGTCTTCTGCATGGGCTTCAGGATATCTAGGCTGAAGACAGAGCAAGAGCCCACGTGAACCGCCAAAGTCCTGCCTCAGAATCTCAGACGTGTTCTGCTAAGATTTTGCTTCAAATTCAAAGCATTTGGCTTTTAGGTCATTTAAACACAGACTTTCTTCATTCACCTAAAGAAAAAATGACTTTCTAACAGATACTTTCCCATGTCTGTACATGTCTGTGTATGTATTTAATCATAATTATATATTATGGTACATATATGAGTATTATATACTGATATATCTGTAGGAGCACATCTCCATTTAGTAACTCAATAGATCCTTACAATAATTTTCATTATAGCTGTGGAGCTCGTATTTCTCTAGTTTCTAGTTTCAAAATTAGGGCTCACAAGGCAACTTGCCCCAAATCGCACATCTTGTAAGTGATGTATAGCAAGAATTTAAAGAATCATCTCATTTAGTTCCATTTTCCGATCTCTGTTCTTCATTTCATGCTGATTTTACATATCGTGCATTTAATCTTCTGATTTTGTTCCCCTAACAGTAAATTAGATTAGAGCTGTTAAAAGTCGACTTTGTCAGCTTCCTCCTCCTACCACCCTTCTAATATGGCCGGACTCCTGAGGAGTCACACCCCCACTTCATGTTGACCCAGGGCTCAGCTCTCACCTGCTCCCTGGTGTAGTTACCTTTGTGGGACTGTACCTGCAGTGTCCGTTCTCAGATCCTCCTGGCTCCGTCACATATGGTTCAGGCAGACTTGATGGAGATGTTCGTCCAAAGGATTGTGGGGGATGGGACAGAAGGATTAGTCCAAAGGATTGTTGGGGATGGTTAATTTTTCTCTGAATAACAATTTTAAAAATTAAATTTAAATAATAACCTTGCATCCTGTGAATAATAAGCTGGAACATACGTGGTACTTCATTTATTAATAATAAAAAAATCTTATCCACACATGGAAACGTCTCACCACCAAGGGTTTTCACGGCATTTCCATTCCTGTTGATTAATATGCATTAATTAGAAGAGCACGTGGTATAGTGGTTAGAAGCTTGGGCCCTACACCAAGCCTGACTTCAAACCCCTTTACCACGTACAGGCAAATTACTTGGTCTTGGGTCTTCGTCTGCTTCTGTTTGTTTATCTGTAAAATGGGTTTATAATAGTACCCATCTTTTAGCTTGGCTAAATGATATGAGATTCTAGGTAGATGCTCAATAAATGTTAGATATCACCTTTGGCAGACTACATTTAAAAAGGATATATATTCTATATCTACTCGGGGCTCAGCAAACAACCTTGACCCATGACCTAAATCTGGCCCATGCCTGTTTTTGTAAATAAAGTTTTATTGGAACACAGCGACACCCATTTGTTTACGTACAGCTGCTTTTACCCTGTAAAAGCAGAGACTGTGGCCTGCACATCAGAGATATTTACTATGCAGCTCTTTACAGAATGTTTTGCAGACCGTGCTCTGTCCCATCCCCCACAATCCTTTGGACGAACATCTGCATCAAGTCTGCCTGAACCATATATGACGGAGCCAGGAGGATCTGAGAACGGACACTGCAGGTACAGTCCCACAAAGGTAACTACACCAGGGAGCAGGTGAGAGCTCAGCCCTGGGTCAACATGAAGTGGGGGTGTGACTCCTCAGGAGTCTGGCCATATTAGAAGGGTGGTAGGAGGAGGAAGCTGACAAAGTTGACTTTTAACAGCTCTAATCCTCAGATACAAAGGAAACTTCTTTTATTTGACAAGCTAAGCTGCTCCAGCCCACACTTTTGATTAAAGGTACTTCTGAGTGCCTTCCAGTCCCTCACACATAAAGCCTGTGCCAGCCCAGCCAGGCCACTGCACACACGAGCTTTGTGCCTTGTACGAAGCAAGATTTACCTGCATTACAACAGTGAAAGGGGAATAAATTGGGTGATTTCATTACTTTCTGTTCAATGAAATCCTTATTTTATGGCTAAGCTTTGACACTTTTTCCAGAACCTCAGCTATCTTTTCTCTCGCCCACTAAGAAGCAGTAGCAGCACCAAAAACATCATGTGGACATCTGGATATTGCCTTCAATGATTTACTGGGATCTCAGTTATGCTGCCACAATGAAGCAAGGGGGGATAAAAGGAATGTCGACCATGCTACAAATAAAGGGGGTGGAATAATCATCTCTTTCCCCCCCTTTCAAAATATTAGACTTTCTCAATCAGAATCTAATAGCCCTGGGACCAGAACACGCTTTGTTGTTGACAATACCTCAATCACACACACTGCTTCTCCAATACAACTTACGGGGACTGACTTGTGATAAAGCAATGTCAGAAATCCAGAGGGGGACAGACACACAGCCACATCCGTCGGAATAAAATGACAGTGATGGAAGAGGCTCACTTTCTCCCATGCAGACACGGCGTTTGGTCTTAATGGCCGCCTGTGACACCTCTGTCTCTGACCTATTCACAGGAAGAAAGAAAGCACCAGAAACTGCTAAGATCTAGACAGTGCCATTTTAAAAATTTGTTGGTAAATGGGCTTTCTCCAGAGGAGAAATGTCACGTGTGGTACAGCTGTGGGTTGTGTATTGCAGCTCACTGTGTCACCCGCAGGGAGGGTGGGATGCGGAGGACAGGATCAATTAAGGTACCGGGAGAGTTTATTCTCAACCACTGCATTTCACTTCCTCCACAGCACAGGACTACTTGGAACGTAAGTGGAAATCCAGCTCTGCAACACTGGACTGTTTAATAAATGAAAACGAGAAAACTTCACCGGATGGAGGTGGGAGAGCAAAACTAGGTGTTTACCTCATTGCAAAAATAAATTCTGAGTGAAAGAAAAACCTAGTATAATAAGTGAAATTATAAGACTACCAAAGGAGGACAGTTGTACAATCCTGGGCTTATGAAAATGTTTAGACATGTGTTACAAGACAAAAAGTTTAAAGAAAATGAGAGATAAAATGAATTACAAAAAAATTAATTTTCCATGCTAAAATTTCTAATGACAAAGCTACCATGAGCCAAGATAAAATGGAAATTCTTTATGTAATTTATAATAGAAAATATTAATATTCTTAGAATAAATAATTCCTGGAAATTAATAAGAAAAAATCTGAACCCCTCAATACAACACTAGGCAAAGATCACATTTAGAAATTTTGCAAAAGAATTCCAAATTTCCAATATGCATATGAAAAAGTTCAGTTTTATTAATAACCCAAGAAATTCAAATTAAAACAAAAACTTGTCACTCATCAGATGTTAAATGAAAAATTTAGCAACATATAATACTGAAAGGGGCTAACAAAACAGTACACTCAGTGATTCTGCAAGTGTAATTTGGTAAAGCCAGCATTCAAGGGCTGTTAATCAAGATATATTCACATTTAAAATGTAAAATTTGTTTTCCCCAACAATTCAACTTCTTAGTATCTACTCTAAGCGTATAATTGGTCAAATGAGTAAAGGAATAGATAGTTCTTATATCACTGTTCAATGAAGTTTAACGAAGTCCATTAACAGTCAATTATTTAAAATAATGTGGTAAAGGCATACAATCAGATACTATGTAGCCATTTAAGACCACAAGCATATCTATATTCCTTGATGCCTAATAATTGGAATTATTTTGGATTTATTTCTGGGCCCTCTTCTCTTCTTTTGAAAATTTCGCTCTTGGCGACTTCAGCTACTCCCATGGCTTTGAGTGGCACTGATGTGCAGACCATTCTCAGATGCATATGGTTACCCCAGGTCCCTTCTGTGATATGGACCCTCACATCTAACTGTGACATCTCAGAAAGGCAACCCTTAGTGCTCTCCTCAGAATAGTTCTTCAAGTCTTTCTCATCAAAGTACATGACAAACACCAGCTAACCACTTGACCACCTGTGGTATCATCCTCTCCCTCAAAACCCGCCTAGCAGAAAATGTTATTAACGTCCAACATTTCTCAACAGTAGCTCCACGTTCCTCCTTCTCCCTTGCGACCCTTTCACCCATGTTGTCATCATCTTAACATCTGAATGACTGCACAGTCTCCCACACTGTTTCACCACTTACACAGTCACCACATTTAATGCGCTTTCATCCAGGTTAGCCAAAGAAATTCAACTGAAACTTTGAATATGTGACTTTGAATCATGAATCAGGTTAAAGTAGATCATGCACACAATTAAAAATGAGATCATGGAATCTGTTCCTTAAAATTGCATAGGGTCCTCTTGTTCTGGGCGTGCAATTGCAATTCAAATCCCAGAAACTGGATAATGAGGCCAGCATGATGGCGTGCCTGCCCACCCCTCCACCTTCCTCTCACACGTTCTCCATTTTCCTCAGTAAACTCCGCGATGTCACTTTTTTTCTAGGTTTTGCATGTCTTGGCTCCTTCCAGCCTCTAGGCCTTTAAATATGTCATTCCCTTTATATGGAATGTTCTTCAGCTCTGTCCATCACATCCCTGATTGGAGATTGACAGCATATGAGCCCCAAATCCCCACCTCTCACTATTTCCACACCGTTTGCCATGTGACTTAGCAGCACCTCCCATCACAGGGCAGTGTATGTCACCACTATGTCACTGGTCTGGCCTTGCAGACAAAATGCAGCAAAATGCCAACTTGCCAACTCTGAGCCGCAGCTTCAACAAAGCTTTGTAGCCTTTCCTTCCCTCTGTTTCTCTTGGAAGCCCAGTCGGCCTCGCGGGGAAGAGTTGAGACCAGCCTGCTGGGTGGAGCATGAGAGGTTCTGTGCAGAAGCACCGAGTCACTCAGCTGCCCCTGCTGGAGGAGCCAGCACAGCAGAATCAGTAGCCTGGCTTATTTGACCACCGACAGGTAAGTGAGCACAGATGACACCAGGAACACCGCCCAGGCACCCAAACCTTTGTGACCAAAGAGGACGGCTCACTGCTGTGTACCACATGGGTTTTCACTGTTGGTGTCACACCATGATCAGGGCATTAGATACAGAAAACACGATAGATAACTGATATCGGATGAACAATTTTCATCCATCGGAGACTTCATTCATCTTGACTCCTACTATACTGCACCCCTAATAAACAGTCATGCATTTTAGTCTCTCAGAGTTTCCTCAACTGTTTATTAATATTTTTATGCAGTATATATTTACATGATCCTTTTCCTACTATCTACCTAGATTCATGGTGACCGAGGACATGGTTGTTTTATGAAGCTCTATAACTTCAACATATCAGAGTGTCTGACACAAGACATTAGCTCAATAAACACTGTTGAGCATAAATATATCATGGACATATCTTTATAACATATTGTTCCTGAAGAAGTAAGATTAAATCTGGTTTATTTCCTGTACTGAAATGGAATCATCATTTTATTCACAAAATGAAATACTATACAGCAGTTAAAAGAAAAGAAGCAAAATCAACATGTAGAAATATGGCTAATTTCAAAACCCTAACATAGAGAGGAAAAAAGTGTTGCAAAAGGGGTTGTACTCTGATATAATTTATATAAAAATTTAAAACAAAGGCAATAAATACAAAAAAAACGCGCTGTGAAATTTTACCACCAACTTCAAGTAAGTGGTGACATCAGGAAGAGAGAGGAAGAGAGGGAAGGGGTGAAAAATGGCGGGGTCCATAACATTTGAAAGATCTGACGCAAAAAAAGATCTGATGCAAAAATGGCAAAACGTTAGTACACATCTAAATACAAACATGCATATATTTTTCCTGGGCATTTCTGTATGCTTGAATGATTTTGTGGATTAGTTTAAGTAGGTTATTTAGAAGGATTCTATTTATATAAATGTATGTGTGAGTGAGGGACATGCATGCATGTGGTAAAAGTGTGATAGGTAGGTTATTACTTTTGAAAAATAATGTGTTTTTTTCACACTTTCCTATATTCTTTAAGTTGTCTTCAATTAGCATGAATTATTTACCAGTGAGCATGGGGGTGAGCAGGAGTGGGCAACGCAGCCCAAGGGTATGGCGGTGACTGGGGCGGTGGATATGGCGGGCAGGGCATCGAGGAGTGGTACAGGTGACAAAGCAGGGATCCACCACTCACAGAGCAAGCAGTCAGCAGGTGTGGGAGGAGACAGCCATCGGGCAGAAGAGAAGCAGCAGAAGGAGAAGCACAGGGAAGGAGACAGGGTGAGGCCTCAGCTGCTGAGTGGCTGGAGCGGTGGTGGGGGCGGGGAATCATATCCAGACCATCACAGGATTCAGACACTCCGACATTTCTTCCTGTTAACTGCAGGGAGAGCGGTGGAGGGTGGAGTGGAGGTAACTGGACCAGGCAGGAGGAGACGCTTCTCTGGGACACCTGCCCTTGGGGACGCTCTGGAAGGCCACCATTGTGCTCAGCGTGACTTCCGGTCCGTCCAGCCTGCTTTCAAATCTAGGCTCTGCCACTCATTCGCTGTGGAATTGGAGCGAGCCGAGGGGTGCTGGGCCCAGTGCTCAGCTTACTGGTTACATGTTAACTTTCATTAATATTCACATTTATATTAATAGCAGTAGCCGGGGCCCTCAATCAGCTAGACTTGCCAAAAAGGAATGTCATGACTCCTGATGGTGACTCAGCCAGATTTCATACCTTTTTCAGTGAAATCACTAGGACAACTTTCTAAATGAATACTGAGAACAGTGCAAAGAAAACCAGGGAGGCTTCCAGAACGCTGGGAGGCACCTGGCAGGCGCACAGGACTCCAGCACAGTTGTTTACATTTGATAACTTTTGCTTAAGACTGATGAAATAATTAAAATAAATCCTTTGTGCTCAAGGGATAAAAACCCAGGAAGAAGAACTCTAGTGGCTCTTATGGATGGGATTTCGGGAAGAATTAAATGAGGGTTCTATAATCTCCATTCATAAAACAGAATTGATTTATGCAAAACAGCTCATTAATATGCGTGCGAAAGTAGACCTCTCAACTACACACTTCTCAAAAAGGGGAGGGGGACACCCTGCCACTGACTGGTTAAATCACATCTGCGGGTCTAGACTCTTCCTCATTTGCTCTTCCTGAAGTCATGAGCAGAACTATTGCCCAGGAGAACAGTATTTCTGGCCGGAGATTCCAGCTCCAAACTTGCTGCTTTGGTTAACGCTCAAACACATTTTTCCTTGTTCTTTACTCCAACGTCACTAATATATTTGCTGTTTTCTTAAAGTGCCTGCAGTTGTATTTGAGCAGATGCACAAATACAGAAAATAGACTGTATTTTGCTCACTGCTTCCGCACTTGTTTGGCACACAGTAGGTGCTTAACAGATATGCATTGTTTAAATGTGTAAATGGATGTGTTGAATGACTGTGTTGAGTTAGAGTTCGGAAGTACAGAGTAGCATCTGCTTTTCCTCTGGGTATATAGAGACCATCACAGACCTGCCTTCCCCGATTCACCTTGGGGTGACCTCTACAGCAGCGCTGCTGTTAGACTGTCTGTAGGCCCCAGCCAAAATCTTGCTTTGAGACAATGTTTCCCACTCATTCTGGCATTGAGGGGGGCAATATTACCTGGAAGCCACCTGGAAGCTTGCTAGAACTGTGACCCACTGGCCCCCACTTTCTGCTGAATCAGAACATGCCTCTAATAAGATCCCCGAACTGAATGACTAGGGAAGTGCATTAAGACATCAGCAGTGTCTGGCCTCAAATCCTAGCGTCACGAATTGTGATGCCCTGCGCACATTTCTTCACCTCCCTGAACCTAATTTTCCTCATCTGCAAAATCGGGGACCATTACAGTAGCTTCTATTTTACACAGCAGTTTTGAAGATTAAAACTGATTATCCCCTTTAACTAGGAAGAGCTGTTGAGAAGGTTGGTAGTTCCTTTCAGGAAGGTATGTCTAAACCATCCACCAGAGAGGAGGTACTCAGTCTCGTAAAGCTTGAAATGCTCGCGTGCCTTATTTCTATAAATTCCCACCATTTCCTCACCCCCATGAAAATGCAGAAGGGGGTCGTGTCCGTATAATGACACCAGTTCAGGAAGCAGAACAAAATTCTTCCCACAGCATCTTTCTTGGAAGTATGGGAAGAGACTCCGCTTCATAACGCACACAGAGGAATGTTCTAGAAACATGAGCAAACTATAATAGTTTTCTGAAACAGGTAGGCAGTGACTCCACAGTTCTACTAGGTGAAAGCCGTGTGATATGTGAACAAAACATTGAATTCTCTAGAAGTTTGGAAGAATTAGCATTTCGATTGCTTATGTTTCAGAGGCCCTGCTGGTGTTATAAGAGCAGCAGCAGACATCAGAGGTCGGCGAGACGCCCAGATAGAAGCATTGGCTGCAGTGCTAGTCACCTGCACACACAGTGGGGAGCGTCCGAACCACTGCTATGGGACAGGCTTTCAGAGTTCCTGCATTGGCTGCCGTATAAGTTCTGAGACAGGATAGAAGAGCCAGCATGAAAGTGTTTGTGAGACGACTGTCAGCCACTCTGTTACTTTTCAATTATAGTTAACATTCAATATTATATTAGTTTCAGGTGTTGGATAAAGGAGATATAGATATATATCTATATATCTATAGATATTTAGATATATAGATACACACACACACACACACACACACACACAGTGGGTGCCAAAAAACGTATACATATTTCAAGAAAGGAAAACTGTATTAAAATTGTAATCCTCGATATACACCGATCACAAAAGATGAACACAAATCATGTTTGACTTCTGAAGTTATACAAGGTGCTCAAAGTGGTTACCATCCGCGTCCGACAATTCTGATTACGGTGAACTAGTGCTTGAGCAACGTTAACCAAAGTGTCCACTTGTATACATTTTTTGGCACCACCGGTATATACAATGGGATATTACTCAGCCATCAAAAGGAATGAAGTCTTACCATTTGCGACAACATGGATGGACCTAGTGGGTATCATGCTGAGTGAAATAAGGCAGACAGAAAGGCTGTCACCCAGTCTCAACGAGGATTCCCAGGGGAAACTCTCAATTTTTGGAGTCAGACTGATGGTACACACAGAAACAATCGGGACATTCTCATCCTATGAAAGATAGGAACCCTTTTTGCCTCGGCCACTAGAGAGCTCAACCCTAGTCATTGGAAAGGGCCTTATGGAATTGATTTGTATTCTTTTTATTATCTGAGGGTTTTATTCTTCTTGGCTTTACCTTACAATTTGAGCCTCATTCTTTCCTTCGCCCCATCTTCTATTTTCCTGCTACCAGATAGCAAGACTATTATAAGCCTGCAGTAATTAACAGTGCGGTGCCCACACAAGGACAGGCAAATATATCAATGGAAGAGGGAGCAGAGAGCCTAAAAGCACTCCCAGGTGGCAGGTGTGCACACTTCATTTCCTGCAGAGATGGCGCTACAGAACAGTAAGGAAAGGACTGCATTTTTAATGTATTCACTGGCTTGCTTGGATCCCTGTAGGAAAAACAAAAACAAAAACATGTATATTGAACCTGCCTTACACTCTGAAAATAAACAAATAAATAAATTCCAGGTGCACCGCACTGTTAATTGGAAAGGAAAAACAATGCATTCTAGAAAACAACACAGGAGCGTGTCTTCACGATGTCAGTGCAGGGGAACATTTCTCAAACTTTTAAAAGAGCCTCATCACATATGGGTGAAGCCTGATAAATTGGACCAGATGAAATTTTAAAAATGTCTGTTTATCAAAAGACATGATTAAGAAAGTAAAAACACTAGTCACACAGTAGGGGAAGCTGTATCCTTACGTGAAAGGAACAACATGCTCGTATCTAGCATCAGTCAGCAAGAAAAAGAAAGACAACTCAATAGAAAACTGGAAGAATGATTTAAATGTTTTTTGTTCTTTTTTAAAGGAGATTAGGATTTGCAAATGGCCAAAACACATATAAAAAGGTGCTCCATTTCATCAGTTATCAGAAAATGTAAATTAAACCAAAATGAGAACACTTACACGTCCTCCCAAAATGCTAAATTTTTAGAAAGAAGATGTGCCATCAACAAAACATTGCTGGTAAGAGGAAAGATTCATAAAATCACTACAGACAACAGTTGGTATGGTCTTTTAAGGTTGTAAATATAAATAGCCAAATAACGTTTAATTCTACTCTATAGTTCATACAATATTAATAAAGAAGTATTCACCCTTCCCTTTAGAAGCAATCCACATTTCCATTAACTACAGACACCACTTATAAGCTATAATACATTCACACAGTAAACTGTTATGTACAATGGGAATGAATGAACTACACCTACCTACAAAACATGGATGGATCTCACATACACTGTTGGCTGCAAAGCCAGACTTGAAGGAATATATATTGTATTGTGTTATTCATATAAAATCAAAAGTGGCAACTTTTAGTTATGAATTAACACATCAAGATAGTGGACAGGAGGATGGGGCTCTTGACGGGAAGGGGGTCCCAGGATGGGGCCTTCTGGGGTGGTGGCAATACGTTGTTTCTAGACCTGGGAGAGCAATGCCTCAATGGCTGTCTAGTGATGTGTTCTGTAATCTTTTCCACAGGCTCTGCTTCCTGGAAAGGACAGTGTATATACATCAGCCCCTTAAAGCACGGTGAACAGAGGTTGCCACCGAAACCTCTGTTATCTGCATTTACTTGTTAAACACATGATTCTAATTTGCTCTTTCGGTAACATTGGATATCTATTAATAATACATCTCAGAAAAGATTTCCTCTGATTCTTTAGTGTGGACAAGAATTTTACTGTAATTCCCAACCAGTTTCATAAATCTCAACAGCAAAATCTCTATGGGCTGTATACATAGCCTCCTCAAAACCGTTCGTCCAATAGCATATGAGTAATAAACAAGCATCTCAGCTGTGGGTCCCTCTCAGCTTCAAAAATCAGAAATTCTCAGTTTTGACGGAACGGACATCTGACTTTCTAACATTTTCCTCTCCCACCTCCACTCAGCTTGTATACCGTGAATGTGCAGTTTTATTCAGAGCATGAGGTCCTGCTGAATATATAAACAGAGCTGGGAGGTGAGAGAGGGTCAGCATTTTTAAAGAGAATCATTTCTGATCCGATACATAAATAGATGTCCAGCAGTGATGATGAAGGAAAAATGAGAACAGAGCACTGGGTAGTCTCCCTCCCTGTTGATTTTGAAAATAAATATAATAGTGGCTTGCTGTAATTCAACCACGCAACTGCTCCAAGTCCATGTGTTTAAGACATGAATTATTTTTAAGAACAAAGACGAAGCTTTCTCCTTGATATGATACCAATTGGTGGCCATGTTATTACTACATTAGGTGAAATTCAGGATACCACACCCATTGCCACATTGTTTAGTGGTGTTTCCAAACTGACAATGAAAAACCAAAACCTACTGATCAACTTTCCTTTACTTAAGAAATTAAAGAAGAAATATTTCTTTGCCTACTTTATCTCCTTCTTTTCTAATGTACAAAAAATGAAAACTAAAAAAGATTAAAAGCCATCTAGCATTTTCATTTATAATTAGATATGCAGTACCCACTTAACACACACTTCTCAATTGTCAGACTTTCTGATTTCCAAATGTGTTTTTAAGTGTTATTTTTAAAACTTCTCTTGGGTGTTTGTTTCTTTTTCCAGATAAAAATGCACTTTATCACACGATCATAATTAACTCTATTTGTATTTCTTATATAATGAAAAAAAAAAGGAGACATTCGGAACTGATCAGTGCCCCTCAGGCTTTTAAAACTTATTTGCAAATATAAGGTTTGGGTTTTTTTTTTTTTTTCTTTTCTTTTTGTTTTCTTTTCTGCTTGTGAAGACCCTGGGCAAGAGACTGAAATAAAAATACACGTCACCTTCCAACACACAAATATGTTAGAAATCCTTGTCTAATGAGTGAAAGACCTTTATGTTACGAGTTTAATTGCAGACCTTTTTGGTCATACTGTGACTATGATTTTTGATTCGCGTGTATTCTGGTTTACTTTGTTTACCTACAAGTAAACGTATTTAATGTTTAAAGGTTATTTTGAGATGGAGACCTGAGAAAGTCTGGGTCTGCTTCAGGCTGGGTAACTTTAGACAAATAACATCGTTTCATCGCCTTGAATTTTCTCCGTTTGTAAAACGTGGTTTCTAAACAGCTTATGAGAACAGAATAAAAAGGAACGGCACTACAGGTATAACACCTTTTGTATCCCTCTGGAAAAAAATTACAATGACTCTAAATGGTTACATGGTTATAGCCCTTTAAAATGAATTCTTATTGCATTTTAACCTTGAACCGTTTAAAATCGACCTTGTGATGTAGAGTGAGAAGTTTTTAACCTTCACCTTACAAGTGTGAGAACTGAGGTTTGGAGCACCCCTAGATATGTGTACTGTAGTTTTCATATATGTGATATCATGAATATATCAGTCAGATATATTTAAGGGAAAAGCAGGGGGCCTTTCAAACTACAATTTATCCACAATTTCAAAATCCTTAACATCATTCCTAATATTCCCGTTGTTCTTAGGATAAATCCTGATGTCCCAAACTTGGGGTGCCACCAGTGGCATGGCCACACCTCTGCAGATCTCTCCATCAACAAGTCACACCCCCCTGCCAGCTGCCCTGCTCACTGCTCTGAATGTAGGGAGTACCCACGTCAAACTAACCCCGTACGAAGTGAGTCCTGTTGACACCACCCCCCCATGACTGAACCCCTGTGCACAACGTCACACTCAGTGGAACTATTCTTCAAACACAGGCTGGCTCTTCCAGTGCCTCTGGCTAAAAGCATCACGCTGTGCAGGACTTGCGTGTGTTTCTTTGGCATCTTATCAGGTCACTCAGACATGCCCTTCTTTACAGTTTAAGCTTAGAGAGCACGGCCTCCACCATTGGACATACCTGGCTCCACCTTAATTATTTCTCAGCCTCATCTAGAAAAGCAGTCGTGCTCAGTGTGGGCCCCTTGCGTCCCAGTTGTCACACCTGCCTTTGGCAAGTGTCCTCACACTTTCTCCAGAGCGGGGACTTGTTCGCACATCTGCATTTCCTCTCACCCTCCTTGGACCCAATGTTCTCCTCTACTCACTCTACCTGTGTTGGGAACACAAACTGGCACCCCAAGGCTTGACCAAAACCCCACTATGTGGGGAGCCTTCCTTTGTCCGTCTCTAGGACTGCACACAAGTTTGCTTCCTGCTCTGGGCTCAGCTGTAGGTTGTCCACGTCTCTCACTCCATCTGATGCCTTTTCTCAGGGCACAGTGGGGGTTGGGAGAATGGACTCTACATCCCCACTCCGCCATTTACTATCTGTGTGATTTGGGGCACATGAGTTAACTCTTCTGTGTTTCAAACTGCTCATCTGAAGATGGGATTTCTGGTAACTACACAGGGTTATTGTGAGGGTCACGAGTTAATTATTTACACAAAGAGCTCAGAACAATACCTGCTACATAATATGTACTGTTTAAGTGTTAGCAGTCTCTCTCTCTCTCTCTCTCTCTCTCTCTCTCTCTCTCTCTCTCTCTCTCTCTCTCTCTCTCTCGTTTTCACCTGTCTGCTCTGTGGAGTAGCTATTTCTTATCTATAATTTCACCTTCAGGCCTTAGCACTAAAGGGCTTCATGCATATAAATAAGGTGTTTTCTGGTTGCTTGCCGGATGAATAAATGATGGTCAATTAGGAGGCTCCAGTCTAGCCGCCTTTCCCTCTGCAATAGAACAAACTTATTTGAAAGGGTATCTGTGATTAAATATTAAGTAGTATGGGACCAAAAACTCCTGGTCATGAGTAACTTTTATCCCAAATGTTTATCTATGCATTGGTAGGGTTGTATATTATAAGCATCTCAAAAAAACAAAACAAAAACACAAACAAACAAAAATGCAACAAAAGCACTACAGCTCAGTCAAATCATAGGTTTCTTTGGAACCAGTGATCTTTTTTTTACCTTCAAGGATGACATTTTAAACAGCAATGGCAGATGCAACACTGACTCATACAAGTGCAGAGTAATTCATTAACATACATATGAAAAGAATAAGTCTACATTCAACCTTTACCACCGAAGTCCTTGAGAAATAAACGAAATTCAAAGCAGCTGCGAGTGTATAGAAAGTCAAACTGGTTTTATCGTTCAAGACAGCCAGGGTGATGGCAGGAGCTTTTCGTGATGAGAGACCTGCTGACCTTGCTTTAGGATTGGGTTGGGTGGGACAAGAAGGGGGAGCTTAGATTGAAATCCACCTGACTATTTGGAATGAGAGTATCACATGGGGAAGAGCAGAAAAAGACTGCTATGTTGTCATGCGGGGCATCAGGCGGGGTCTCAGCTCCCGCTCCCCGCATAAGAACGCAAGACCTGTTGAGGCCAAAAAGGAACACCCACGGAGCCATAGACACAGGAGTCATAACCCTATACTCTTGCTGGCGGCTGGGTTGGAGACACAGGAAGCAGGAGCCAGACTGTCCGCAATCCGCCGTCCTAACTGCAATCTGCACTTGCCAGTCACCATCTTCTTGCTAGTCCCATTTTCGCTAGGGTAACCACAGCAGTTATATTAGTGGCCAATGGCTCACTGGTTACAGCTGACGGCCAACTAGCCACAGCTGATGGCCATCCAATCACAGTTGATGTTCACTTACTACCCGAGTGAGCACCTTTCCACATGAGGCCGAGAGCCTGGAAATTGCACTCCTGGCTCTGTCCCCACATGTGTTCTAATAATTCAAAACAAAACATCAATACGTCCACAAAGATGACTGATTTGTCTGGCTAACAGATGATGAAGCAGGTTTGATTATGAGCATATTTCAGAACAGTAGTTTTTTATATACATGGGCCACCTTCCAGGATGGTTTCAGGGTGGGAAGACAATAGTCTGAGTCTAACATAGCACTGAGCTTCCAGTCAAGATGCTGTAGCAGGTAAACACTGCTCACCTACTCTCACAACCACATCAAAATGACAACCAAACTACAGAACAACCATCACTGAGAATCACCTGAAATCTAGCTGAACCAAAACCTGATAACTAAGGACATATGGAGAAGCCACCTTGAGACTGGTAGGAGGGGCAGAGACATGAAACAGGCCGGTCCCACACCCACATGTGACCATTAAAAGGAGGGATATCTTGGCTGCAGAGAGCACCCCTCCAGGAAGAGCAAGAGGTCCCAGCCCAGGGTTCCAGTGCTAGGGAGAGAAGTCCCCATAATTTCTGGTTGTGGAAGCCAGTGGAGATTTTGCCTGAGTGAGATGGAGGGCAGCTGGAGTCCCAGGTGCCCCTCCTAAAGGGACCACACACGGACTTCCCTGCTGATGGGCTCACTGGCTCTGAGCTCAGGCGCTGGGGCAGCAGCTCCAAAGGCGACAGAGGCATGTGGGGAGGACATGAGTTGTCTGGCCTCAGAACAAGGGCTGGACGGGTAGCTTTCTCCCGGACAGAGGAGCTGGCGGAGGCCATTGTTTCTTTGGTAAGCCCTCCCCGTCCCTACATGCACACACAGGTGGGTGTTATATCTGAGTCTCCAACAAACAGGTTGACACTGTTCATTGGCCCTGATACCTTGAGGCCCCACCCAACCCAACTTTCGGGCACACCCACGCTGCTTCCAGTGGCTTTTCCCTACAAACAACCTGTCCTACTTAGCTCATGCTTTGAACTTTCCTAAAATTTCTCAAAGGTTCACAAACCCCAAACAAACAGCATCAGGCTCGGGCATGCCCCATACCTCTGGCTGAGCAGCCCCAAGCCCAGGACTAGCATCAGCTGGCCTCAGCTAGCAGCTTGGCCTCTCGAGGCACCTCCAAGCCCAGCACAGGTGGTGGCCATCTGTGGATTGTTTTGTGGCTCATGGCAGGTGGTCCTGGGCGGGGCACAGGCTGTGGCTGAACTTGGCCTGCAGCGGTCTCCTCCCAAGAGGCTGCGGGGCTGGAACACCCAGTGGCCAGCTTTGTACTGGGCTGGAGCATCACCAGACTGCCTCCAAGGATGACACACCCAAACGGCAGACTGAGCAGAGCCCCACTAAAGCAAATCCTGCTCTGTAGGGTCAGCCCCTGCACAGCAGCTCCTCCATTGTAGTCACAGCTAGTCCTCACAACCAGTCAGCCTGAGGGTCAATCCCTCCCTTTGATATGTAAACAGCAACCAAGGCTCAACTATAGGAGGAGGATACACAAAACCCACACAAGGGACACACCCTGAGTGCATCACTCAAGGGAGCCCTACAGGACACCTACTACATAAGGCCACTCTATTAAGACCGGGAGATACAACAGCCCTACCTAATACATAGAAACAAACACAGAGAGGCAGCCAAAATGGGGAGACAAAGAAACATGTCCCGAAGAAAAGAACAGAACAAAGTTCCAGAAAAAGAACTAAACAAAATGAAGACAAGCAATCTAAGAGATGCAGAGTTCCAAACACTGGTTATAAGGATGCTCAATGATCTCAGTGAAAACTTCAACAGAGAGATAGGACACATGAAAATGGAGATAAAAAACATGAAAAAGAACCGTGAGAAATAAAGATTACAATAACTGAAATGAAGAGTATATTAGAGGTAATCAACAGTAGATTAGATGAAGCAGAGGATCAGATCAGTGATTTAGAAGATAAGGTAGCATAAAACACCCAATGAGAACAGCAAAAAAATCTAAAAAAGTGAGGATACTTTAAGGGGCCTCTGGGACAACCTCAAGTGTAACAACATTCACATTAGAGGGGTACCAGAAGGAGAACAGAGAGAATAAGGAATCAAAAATCTATAGTGACAAAAAACTTCCCTAACTTGGGGAGGGAAATAGATATACAAGTCCACGAAACACAGAGAGTCCCAAACAAGATGAACTGAAAAAGGCCCACACCAAGACATATCATAATTAAAATGCCAAAGTTTAAAGACAAAGAAAGAATCGTAAAAGCAGCAAGAGAAAAGCAATTAGTTACCTACAAAGGAGCTCTGATAAGACTGTCAGCTGATTTCTGAAAAGAAACTTTGCAGGCCAGAAGAGATTGGCAGGAAATATTCACAGTGATGAAAAGCAAGGACCTACAATCAAGATTACTCTACCCAGCAAAGCTATTATTTAGAAACGAAGGACAGATAAAGAGCTTCCCAGACAAGAAAAAGCTAAAGGAGTTCATCACCACCAAACTAGAATTACAAGGAATCCTAGAAGGACTGTTTTCAGATAAAATAAAAAATCAAATACAAATAAAAAATATGAATAATAAAATGGCAATAGCTACATATATATCAAAAATTACTTTCAATGTAAATGGACTCAATGCTCTAATCAAAAGATATAGGATGACTGAATGGATAAGAAAACAAGACACTTACATATGCTGCCTTAAGAGATGTTAGATGAAAAGACATACTTGGACTGAAAGTAAAGGGATGGAAAAAGATATTTCATGAAAATAAAAACAAACAAACAAACAGAAAACTGAGGTAGCAATACTTATACCAGAAAAATAGACTTTAAAACAAAGGCTATAATAAGAGACAAGGAAGGACCCAGTAACCCACTTCTGGGTATTTATCCAAAGAAACCCAAAACACTGCTTCGAGATGATGTTTGCATCCATATGTTCATTGCAACATTATTTACAATAGCCAAGATATGAAGGCAACCTGGGAGTCCTTGAATGGATGAATGGATAAAGAAGAGATGATACATATATACAATGGAATATTACTCAGCTGTAAAAAAGAATGGAATCTTGATATCTGCAAGACGCCAAGAAAATATTGTGCTGAGTGAAATAAGTCAGACAGAGAAAAACAAATGTCATATGATTTCACTTATATGTGGAATCTAAATTACAAAATAAACAGACACACAAAACCGAAACTCATAGATACAGAGAACATTTTGATGGTTACCAAATGGGAGGGGGGGTAGGGGTGGGTGAAAAAGGGGAAGGAATTAAGAAGTACAAATTGGTTGTTACACAGTAGTCATGGGGATGTAGGGTACAGCATAAGTCATGTAGTCAATAATATTGTAATAACTATGTGTGGTCAGATGGGTACTAGATCTGTTGGGTGATAGATGGGAAGGGAGTTGGCGGACAGGGTGAGAAAGGGGAAGAGACTAAGAAGTGCAAATTGGTAGTTACAGAATAGTCATGGGGCTGTAAAGTAAAGCACAGGGAACATAGATCAGTAATACTGGAATAACTTTGTATAGTGCTAGGTGAGTACGAGGGGTATCACTGCTTATATAAATGTCTAATCACTACGCTGTACACCTGAGATTAATATAAAATAACAGTGAATGTCAACTGTAATTAAAAATTTAAAAAGGGGGGAAGTGAAGGGGAATAAGAGGTTCAAATTTCCAGGGATAAAACAAATAAGTCCTGGGGATGTAACGTACAGCACAGGGAATATAGCCAATAATATCGTGACAGCGTGGGACGGTGTCAGATGGTGGCTGGACTTATGATGGTGATCACTTCTTTAGGTATATAAATGTTGAATAACTATGGTGTGGCCCTGAAACTAATGTAATATTGTATGTTAGCTATATTTGAATAAAAATCTTAAAAAATAAAAAATAAACACAGAATCAAACAAATACTGAGGGTGCATTTGAATTGTTGAACATCAGGATAACTGTTACAAACAGTAGCCATCAATTATCTAGAGGTGTGTCCCGACAGAGTCTCTCCCATGGTCAGGTGAGATTCGGAAAGGTCATTCACAGTCATTTGTTCTGAAGGTCACAAGTGACACCATACAATTGACTGCCAACCCGCCAGAGGCAGAGTTGGTGACACAATTTTATTCTGATTTATTTTGTTCTTATCTATGGAAATTCATATGAGGAGGGCTTCTGGACCTGATTTTTCTATCAACACTTATATCAAATATCTAAGTGTTTAGTGTCTGTCTGACTTTGCGTTCCTTCGAAGTAGAGCCTGAGGCGGAAGTTCAAGTGCGTGTGACTGACTGAGGGAGCACTCACAGGACAGAGAGGGGAGAGAGGGAAGCAGGGAGAAGAGAGGAAGGGGAGGGACTAAGCAAGGAGGATTCCCAGCTGTCCTCTGTCCACTTCCAGCCCGACCCCACAGGGAGCAGGGCAGCTGTGGGCATGAATGGCTGGGGACCGGCACCCTACCTGTTAAAGGGGACCTGGACAGGGTACCCACAGGTTTGTTGTGAAGTTGACTCTCTCCTGCAGACATGGCTTATTATTTGGACAATTATTGTGCCAATAGCAAGTGAAAGAAAGGAAGAAAGCAGGCCCACGGGATGTGGCTGGGCAGTGTCTGTAAAGGACTGAATACTGTAACGCAGAAGGCTTAAGCCTCAGAGTCTGAGCTTTTATATTCACGTTCCAACTGGTTCTCCACTGGCATACCTTAGAAAAGTGCCAACCTCAGTGATCCTCAAGCTTCTAACCTATGAAATGGGGACGATAGCCTCTGTCGCTTATGGTTGTTACCCAGTTCAAGAAAGGTCATCTCTGTCAAAGTACCTAAAAGTCTTGAAGACCAGAGAACAGGAACTGGTCTGGAGAGAGTTTTAAAATGTAAGCTGGAAGATGCTTCTGTGAGTAAGCTCTAACAGTTTGGAATATGCCAATGTGTGGCCGCGTTGAGGGAGGTAATAAGGGAAGAAGACTCACAGCCTCACTTCCGGAGTGCCTACGATGGACCGGGGGCTACACATCCATTATCTCAGTTAATCCGTGTCACTGTCCTATGGATGCTGCTGTCATTCTCAGTGCACAGATTTCATCACAGGCTGAATGCTGTTGACAGAGGGCCCAATGCCATGCCCCTCGGGGTCCAACACATAGTACTTGAACCCAGGTCTGTCTGTGCAGAAAACCCTGACATTTAACACCATTTTATCCTACCTACCACAAGTCTTTTCTACTGAAATAGGCACTGCTTGGAATTTCTGAAGAGATGGTGAAGAACCCAGATAAAACTGAAGGTACAAGGTGCGTATGGTCAGGATTTGGCACTTGGTTGGACACTTCCATTTGCACTCTGCTTTTTCCATAGTTTATAAGGGAAACTTACTCTTCTTTTTTTAAGAATTATGATGGAAACAAAATCCAACTGCACTGATTATGTTTATCCCACAGAATTCTGATGATACGACTATTTTTAAAACTGTAGCAAAATATACATAACCTGAGAGTTACCGGGAAACCATTCTAAGTGTCCAGTTAGGTAGCAATACGGGCAGTCACATTGCTGTGCACCCATCCCCACCTTCCATCTCCTGGACTTCTTCGTCTTTCCAAACTGAAACTCTGCCGATCAAGCACGAACTCCCATTCCGCCCTCTACCATTCCACCCTCTGTCTCTATGAATTTGCCCCTTCAGGCACCTCGTCTCAGTGGAATCATACGTTTGTCCTTGTGTGTCTGGCTTATTGTACCTAGCAGACTGTTTTCGAACTTCACTCACGTTGTAATATGTGTCAGAATTGTATTCCTTTTTAAACTTGAATAGTATTCTATGGTGTGTACACACAACATTTTGTTAATCCATTCATCTGTTGACAGACATCTGGGTGTTTCTACCTTTCAGCCACTAGGAATCATACTGCTATGAACTTAGGTGTACAAATACCTCTTTGAGTCCCTGCCTTCAATTCTTTGGGGCATACACCTAGCAGTGGAGTTGCTGGGGCATGTGGTAATTCTATGTTTAATGTTTTAAGGAACTGCCATATTGTCTTCCATAGCAACTACCCCATTTTACACTCCCAGTAGAAATGCACAAGGGTTCCAATCTTTCAACATCCTCACCGATACTTTTTATTTGTTTGTTTGTTTGTTTGTTTTTGTTTTTAATGATAGCCATCCTGGTGAGTGTGAAATAGTGCCTCACTGTGGTTTTGATTTGCATTTCCTCAATGATGTGTGATGTTAACGTGTCTTCATAGGAAAACTTATCCATGATTAGATATCTCCCTTCTACAATATTCTCTCTTTTTCTTTCTGCCTCTCTCCCTCTTTCCCACCCTCTCTTTTCGGAAGAGTAACCTTATTTCTGAGATTATGCGTAGATATGCCTGTGGCTACAAATGTAATTTCTTTGTTTGAAATTTCAAAAGATCTATTTTTCAAAATGAAAAGATCTGTATTTCTTAAATGAGATTAGAAGAAAGGATTTGAAAATGGAAGCTTCTGGACTGTAAGTCGCCAGCATATTTCCAATCCATCTTTAAGATCCTTGCGTGTATCCGTATAAAAGCGTCAACTACCCACGGGGCACGACAGTGGTGGCAGCGCTAGACCTGGTGTTTCTCCTTTCGGAAAGAAGTCCTGTGTGGCCCAGCATGAACAACTGACTTAGTAAGGGGACAAAGGTGCGTATGTCATACAGGACACGAGAGGAGATGAGGTACTGGTAATTAAAACGTGCTGGCTACGTGTAAGGCGGACCCGAGCCAACAGAGAGACTCATACTCCAGCAAAGCTCTCCACGGACCCAACAGAGAACACCCAGGATGGCACCACCTCACGTCCTGTCAGAAGACACAGATCATGCAGTTCTTGTCTTTTCAAGTTTCAGGCCTGGAACCCAAGATCCTTTAAGTCTTCAGGAGAAAGATTACGTAAAGGGTGTAGGCCGTTCTATGTGGTGCATGAATCATAATAGGGGCGCTTTTAGGAGCTGACAAACACCGTCAACCCCAAAAAGGAAAATTGCACGGAGAGACAGGGAAGTGAGCGTGACAGAAGACTTCATTTCTCCCATTCATCCAAACGAAAGCAAACAGTTTCTTTCCTCTTTTTTAGCAAAGGGAAAGTATATTTTAACTGAAGTAAATTCAACTTCTAATTACATGTGTTTTTGAAGCAGAAAAGAAATAATAGTGTAGTGAATTGAAAAGTAGGTTTTGTAAACAAAGGGGACAGAGAAAAGAAGGAAATACATGGCTATATAAACCACGGTGCATGAATTTTAGGCATAGGTATTTAGTCGTTTTCAAGAATGGATAGAATGCACAGCTGTAGAGAAACTCAGGGTTTGGCAAATGCAAGTGCTGTATGAATTGTACTTCACCAGAAAGTTAGACTTATCCTTGTGGAATCTGATGCAAATCACGAGTATCTTCTAGGATCCTCTCCCGTCCACGCAGGAGAAATAAATATTTTGGGAGAATCATTCAAAGTCTTTGGAGGACTTATTTCTGTAAAATCAATTTCTTACCAGTATTTTGCTCCCTATTATTTTCCAAGTGATAATCTTAGCTGAAGTGCAGAAATCCAGTATTATAGTTATTGTTTTTACCCTGAGTGTCAACATAGCCAGCAGTCCTTTTCATACTCCATTTAGTGCCGGAAACCTTTCCATTAGCCTTCTATTTTCACAGAGATAAACATATTTAGATACACTTCGCAATGCATCTGGGTCTGCATGTGTGAATATGACCACATGCGTACACACACCCATACATCCATATGCATATATATTGGGGAGTGTGAGTGAGTGTGAGTGTGTGTGTGTGTGTGTGTGTGTGTGTTTTCAGAAACGAGGCCATCACCAAAACGGTCAACAGAAGGGGAGCTGTGTGTAGAGCAAAGGCTCTTTGGAACACGGACTCACAGTGGGAGGGAGAGCCAATTATTAGTTCCACAGGTGGGCTTTGGACATATATTCTGTTAGTAAAGTTTCAAAACAATCACTTTTTCCAAGTAACAGACAGCACAGCCCTTTCCCTGAGTGTGGGGAGTAGCGGCCGACCCTGTGGCCCTGAGGCAGTCGGGCTGCAGGAGGAATGCAGAGAGAGAAATGCCGGCCTTCCTCATTGCTCCACACCAACAGATACAATTACTTTCAAACCAGACTTTCCCTGGGTCCAACACGAAACATGGCAGTCCCTGGAAACTCTATATATAAAGGGTAGAAGAGGCACTATGTCTATTGTTCATCAGCCAATGTCCTCAAATGTCACCAAGGTAATTACCTGGCTGACATTTGTGTGATGCAGCTGGACATTGTCACAGTTCATCTCAAGTCTGCCTTTGGCGACCACTTCATCTCCACCCACATCGCCCTGTGTGTGTGCGCTCCTCTCCCAGGAGGACACACGCCTCCCCCAGAGGACAGCACGCCCTCAGCTTTCTCTTCCTGTGCTCTGTTCACTACATCCAACTACGAGAAAAAGTGAAACAGTACTGTATCATCTGTCTTTATCTTAATATTTAGACCAGGAACTTTTAGAGATGTTTCTAAATATAATTCAGCAAATATAATAACACTGCTATTTTCTTCTTTTGTTGGAAAGGATTTCATCTTTCCCCAGGAGTCTGGATTCACAAAATGCACACAGTTAAAACATTTTGCCTCCATAATTCCTATTTGCTTTCAAAGAGCATATGATTGGCAACGTTGACTTTTTTCTAATATGAATATAGTAAGAACGGTATGTTTGCAGAATCACAGGAATTATAGATTGTTCCCACACACTCACATGCAAACTGGAGCTTTGCCTTCTGGCTCAGGATCGTCCCCAGAGGGTTGGTGGCCAGGCACTGGTATGTGCCAACGTCTTGGTCTGTGTGGGGGCTGCTGATCACCAAGTTGCCTCCATCCAGCCTGTAGTGATAACTGATGGCAAAGTCAATGTCTGTGCCATTGTGCCTCCACCTTCAAGGGAAAAACAAAACACAAAACATCAAATTACACTTATAAATACAGTTGTGGTCACCTTTTGTCTTAAGCAACATGAAGTTGTAATTTCTGGGACCATTAAGAAACAAGCAAAAAAACCATGGAGATAATCCTACCAGTTTCACCAAAGATAATTGTCCTTATGAGTTCAATGATATCACTAGCTAAGGTATTTGAAAGATTTTCTACTATATACTAATTACCGTGGTGCCTCGGTTTTCTAACATAATCTGTTCCGGAAGACCATTCTGAAACGTTGGAAAACAGCCGACAGCTAGGCCTCAGATCTTGCACTCAGCGGAAGCTGCGTGACATGTTCAACTTCCGAGGTATGTTTGAAAACTGAAGCATTTACTTCTGGGTTTATGGCGTTTGCAAACCGAAATGTTCATCAACAGAGATGTTTGAAAACTGAGGTACTAATGTACAAACATTCACTCCCATGTGTACAAAGAGGTAACAGAACACTTGATATGAGATAGAAAACTCGGACATTCAGTCAATATTCCTGGCGATCCTATTCCTTGAGTGACCTTTCAAATGACATACCGTTCCTGAATGCCCACAAATGATCCTGCAACATGGAATGCCAGCAGGACTTAGAGATGGCAGTCCACGACGGGTGGATCACCAATGGCACGAAGAAAGCCGGAAAAGAGTTTGCAAAGCCAACTCGAGGCTGATAACGAGACAATGACAATCTGTCTAGCACACAACACGGCTGCCTCTGTGAGTCTCTTACGTGCAAAAGGAATCACGCTGAAAATATTCCCGCAGTGCTTAGAAATGCCACACTACAGTTACACTTTAACAAAACAAATGCAGTTTTGAGAGATTTTTATTTTAGGCAGCAAAACATCTCTTGGCTTAGTTACTAGTCAACAATCCTCTAGTCAATGAATTAAGTGGGAGAAAAGCCTTTCAGTTACAGTTATTTTCAAAGAAACATAAGATGTTTTAGAAATTTCGTTTGGTCATTTGAAGATGAGTGAATCCCCAGTAAGGATCTCTAACTGGACCCACTTCCTCCACTTTTCAGCCCCTAAGTTTCATCAAAATATCCAGACATCTGAAGAATGAATATTGCGCATTTAATAAATACGTTCCTAGGACACGAGCTGTGTGTAGTCATATATACCATTGAGAAAGACAGACATTTAAATATATTGAATTAAGACAATCAGTCATTTAGAAAAAACAAATGAATGGCTTCTTCCTGTGGAATATAGCCAATTTCCCAACCATGTCCGGCTAGGGTCCGTGTCAGCTTTGCTATGATTCTTCCCTTCGTACTAAGATTATATGTAATATTTTGGAGGGGGTGGCGAATTATAAGAAAGGAATGACATTTTACAGAATTATTCCGCACATCATTGACTTTCTTAGGCGTATCTTGAAAGATCCCATAGAGAGAGTGTGGTGAACTTCTACCAGAGCAGAAAAGAAATGTGGACTTAGGTAACCCTTGACTCTGATAAAGGTGAGAAGTGAGTGACTGTATATGAAATCAAGCAGAGGTTGTGAACCAACTCTGGCACTTGTCACTTATGTGCACAATTCTTGTGCATCTCTGCTTCATTTTAATAAAAGGAACTTGAAAGACAACAGCCCAAAATACTACACGTCACTTTCCTGAACTTTCTGCCCATTTAATTTTTCTAGAGAAGTGTGTAGTTTCTTGGTTTCTGTATTAGGGGAACATGTAGAGAGCAGCCTTCTCTCTCGGCCTGTCTCAGTGGTCCCTGTGCTCTGTGCCAGCACGGTGACACCCGGGTCCCAGGGCACGGTCTCGGGACCTCCGTGTTCCCTCTCATTTCCAAGCCAAGGAGACACCGCAGTCGGTTTGCCAGCTCACTTTAATTTTGAAATCAATCACTGGAATAACTGCTGCCATCATTACATGCTCCTAATTAAGCTCGGTAATTGTTTTTCAACACAAATTCAAAGTGGTCGGCTTTGCTGCAGCAAATGAATATTTCACTGTATCGCCGTAATCATTCTAATCACTGCGGTACAATGATTATTAAACTGTGCATATAGATCAGGGGTTCACCGCCCGGTGTGGGCTTTGTCCTAATTAATATGTTAAATCGATGGAGAAGCACTGGTAATGAATTCAAGGGGTTGTCAGGAAGACAGTGCTGATAGGCACCGATGTCCAGGAGAACGTCCCTGCGATGCCGGCTAGAGACCATGCTGTAAAAGATTATTTTAGGCATCTGAATTGACATCCTACTAATTCCAGGAAACATGGTGGATTTGCACTAAAATCTTGACCTTTTGCCTGGAACATTCTTTACCATTAAGAAATTAAGCCTGTGTCAGGAATATAATGGCCGGGGGCTACGTTTGGCCCTTTGATAATGCAAGTGTGTGTGTGTGTGTGTATTTCAAAACGGGGCCTTGCTTTAGAATCGCATGGAGTGCTTATTAAAAACTCCTATGTCTGGGCCCATCCCTACATCCCTGCAGGAGAACTTCGAAATCTGATTTCCTAAGAGTCTTGCTGCCTCAGGGTCATGTGCACTAACACTGAGGCCAGTGCCCGGGAAGGAGTCCCAGGTCAAGCCTGGATGTTCCCTTGCAGTACATCCTTGGAGAGGTCATGCAATTTCTGCAGAAGTCATATCCACCAGTTATAAAATCTGCACAATAGCAGCTCCCCTGTTTTACCTCATGGGGTTCTTAAGGAGATTAAGTGAGGAAATGAATGAAAAGGATAAAAGGCAAAGTAATTATTGTTATGATTTTTACTCAGGGCAAGCAGCTTCTCCAGACTCAACAGTGTGTTTACGACAAGGTGGCACAGACTCAGTAGGAGAAGAAAGCCACCTCTTTGGGTGACCAGGTCAAGAGAACCATGGCACAAATGCTCCGTGCCATCTAAAGAGCTTTTCCCGACAGACGGTGGAGCTGATATAGAAATCACGTATGTGTCTGTTGCTTCAAATAAAACGCATATTCTGAGCTGGAACCCAGCTCACTGCTATCCGATTATTCTAGACTTTCTAAGTATAAGCAATCTTACCCAAGTACCATCGTTGGGTGACCCGGTTCCCTTCCCTTTGCAAAGCGTCCATGATAGACTTAATTCTCATGTGTTACCTGGTCTTCAACACAATAAAGAGCGATCCTTTCTGTTTGAAAGCTTTTCTCCAAACTTGCCTAACACTTCTACGTCCTCTCACCTTCCCTGAAATCCTGGTTGCAAAGGTGTCTACTCCACTGGAAGCGACATGAGACAACTTGGTTTTAAACTGTTGCCAAAGTTCCACTTTAAATACTGCTTACACTCCCGTGAGAATCCGTTTGCTAAAGGGAACTTACTAAAAGGAAGAAAATGCATCTTAAAATCAACCACACCCTCACTTCCTGGATAAGGGAGCTGATGCTAGGATAGAGAAATGATCATTGCAAATTACAGAGAATGACAGAGCTGTGACAGAATCCTAACTCTTAGTTCTAAGTCCAGAGCTATTTCTATAGATATCTTCACACAACATCCAAATAACCTCAAATAAGGCTACACAAATCAGGAAGATTCCCCTCTATTTCACACACACACAATCTAAGATGAGTATACTTATAAATGAGTTTTTTAAAATTAAATTTAAGTTAGAAAGGGTCCTATTAAAACTAAAATTTCAAACTTTCTTGCTAATGTACATTATCTGAGCTACCTCTGACCTTTGCTTTATTATCACGGAAATCGGGTCTGACTCTCGCATTTAAGTGTTAAAACCTTTCTTTCCTCACTCTCCAAAGCCTCTTGCCTTATGAGTATTTTATGTTATAATATTAGAGGTGAGCTAAGCCAGATTATGGGGACTGAAAATAAATTTCCTCTTAACTTACAAGTATCTTAAACGCAAAAGCCATTTAATAATATTGGAATGTATAGTCTCTTCATGTAGTGTATTTCTTCACAGATAAAACTAATTAGCAAATTATTTGAGACCCACCGTTTTATACTTTTCCCACCTGTTATAAACCAATAGCTATTTTTATATCAGGCCTGCTCGCTTGATTGATTGACTGATCTGATACATAGCACATGTTTCTTATTTTATAGGGATGCATATATTCATTCTTTCCTTTCTCTAACAAAATCTACTAACCCTGATGATCAATCAAATTAGCTCTCAAAAATAAACATTGCAACTTTAAGTAGTAGATGATCTGAAAAAGGTGTTAACCAGATTTTTATATATTTAACCACATGATAAATTAAATAAGGAAGTGCATTATTTAAGGAAAACAAACAAACCATTTGTACAGTGAATGATTTTCACCTACCAGATGGGCTCCACTGGTTTGGGGGTGCTAAACACAGGCAAGTTTAGTACACATAGGAGAAATATACGGGAAGACATAGCTTTCCAGCTCTTTTGTTGTTAAAAACAAAATGATGCTGACATTAGCTCCACAGAACAAGGGAGAGCTGTCTTTAGCTTAGTGCAGTTGAATCATTTAGTTAATTAATCTAGAGAATTTTAAGATCAAAGCAATTATACATATAAATATGGTGTTTTTAATGCAACATAAAAAGTAGGCAAAAAAGCTTATTTTGCCAAAATGGATTGGAATTGCTACTTTTTGTGTGTGTTGATTTAACTTCCCTGCTAAAAATTAAGACTTAAAAAAAAATGCTTTTAAACCCAAAGGTACAATGGTTATTAATATTGATTTTGTCTTTTCCTATATTCACACTGCATATGCAAGTCTTACCAACAAAATACCATGATTTACACAAGCATAATATCTACATGTATATATTTTAAAATTTGTGAATTCCACCCACAACATGGATCGAATTCTGTCTTTATTGCAACCTTGTAAGAACAAAAATATTACTGACCCTTTTTCCCTATTATTCCAAAGTAATATGTGAGAAACAAGTATAATTATTTTTCTTCTTGCCCCAAATAAGTGTTATTTTTCTGCCTTAGAAGGTACATAACTGCTTTTGACATATTTTTCCAAAATCAGTGCTTTTGGGTTGATGGGCCCTGTCTCTGGAGTCACAGGAATCTGATAAAATAGCTTCCATTTTGATGAACTGCTTTTAAGGGAACACTTCCACAGACATTCTTTATTAGGCAACTGAGGCAGCCACCCTACATTATGGGGCAGGGGGTACAGAATGAGCCGGCACTTCAGTCATGCAAATTTGGGAAACAAATCTTTTTCTTTCCATCCTTTCTTTTCCTGTCATTACCCTTTATCTTTCTTTTTCTTCTGTCTTCCTGTGTTTCTTTCCTCCCTCCCTCCCTTTCTTTTCCTTTTTTCTTTCAGTTCTCGGCCACAACATGACACTGAGTGGCACCAATGTCAAGAATAACTGTTCTAGGCAAAGCTAACCAATCAGCAGAGTCCTAACAGTGGCTGCCTGGGGTGGGGGTGGGGGTGGGGATACTGCCTGGAAAGTGGGGGAAACTGGGAACAAAATGCATATGTTCTTGTTCCAGTGGCGGGCACACAGATGTATGCCTGTGTAAGAGCTCACTGTGCTGCCCCCTACAAATGAGGGCACTTGAAGCATTTCACTGCGTGCATGTTTTACCTCAAAGACAAAGAAAACACACAGTGCGGTGCCAACAGGTAGGATTTTACCTGTAATGGGATGACGGGTAACCGTTTGCAGCACAGTTCAGCGTGATTTCAGATTGTGATAAATCCAGAGGAAAAGTGACATCGTGGGGCTCCTGGGTAAAGATGGGTCGGCTCAGACGACTGTCACCTGCAAACAGAAAAGAAGAACACCACATGAGAGAACCAAACCCTGCTTTGAAGGCAAGTCCATGTTGGATGTCAAGTCAACACACATTAAAAAAACAAACAAAAACTTTTATTTTGAAACAATTCCAAGCATACAGAAAATAGTGCAAGAACGGTACAAAGAAATATTTTGTTAAACCACTTAAAGTTTACAAACTGATGCCTCATCACCCCAAATAAATTAGTTTACATTTCTTACAAGGGACAGTCTTATACACAACCACAGTAAAACCATCAACACCAGGAAATTAACACCGATTCAGTACTAGTATCTAATCCTGAAGTCTCACTGCTGGCATCATTTTTCCTAATAAAACCCTTTGTAGCAAAAGGGTCCAGCTGAGAAATCAGTTAAATCAGACCCCATTTAACTGTTTTGTCTGTTTAGTCTCCACCAGTGTGGAACCAGTCCCCAGTCTTTCCTTGATAACCCTGACCGTGACACCTTCGAACACTACGAGTCATTGATTTGGTAATGTGTCACCGTGTGTGGGCTTGTCTGAGCGGACAGCTACCCAGGGTGGCTGGGGCCCTGAAGGAGCTGCATGCTGAGGGTGCACTGAAGGAAACGGTCTATAAAGACATTTAAAAATAGTAGTAAGACCAGTAAAAATGGGATCTTTAAAAACATATCTATACTATGTATATATATATCTCACATGAAAAAGACTCCTGCCAGCCAGCCAGCCAGGATGCAGTGATCAGGTGGGTTGCACTCTATCCCTCCATCCCTTCTTCCAGGTACAGCACGTTGTCTGCCATCTCACTACAATTCCCCTCGAGAAAGTGTGTGTGGCACACTGCCTCGTTCGGGACTTCTGTCTGTCCCATCGCTGCTGAAGTTCACTTTGGTCATTCGGTTATTAGGTGCTACCTGCCAGCCTCCTCCCCTGTAAAGCTACTGCTTTTTGCCTTCAGCATTAGTAAGTATTTTGTGGTTAGGGGCTTTGTGACAATGCTAAATCATTGAACATTTCATTTTTTTTCCGTGTGTTTCCATCAGTCTGGTCTACTCTATCGGTGTGAATGTGTGGTTTCTTATTTTATTAAACAAGTGGTAATCCATTACTATTTATTTTGATGCCCAACTTGTCCCTGACTTGGCAAGCAGCAGCCCACCCATTCAACCTGGCTCTCTCGTCTTTCTGACACGTGCCTATCATTCTTTGAACTCTTCCTTACTTTATGGTATAAGAAAGTGTTCTGGAATCATCTTGTATTTCCTCTACCTCAGCCATGGAAGTGATGTTTTTTTTTTTTTTTTTTCTTCCCTAAGATAACCTGGTTTCCTTTATTAGGGAGTGGTATTTAGAAGCCATGACCTGGATGTGAAGTGTACTCGCTCTTACTGAGGTGTTCTTGCTCTGAGGCCCTCTCCGTGACTCTGTGTGTGTGTGTGTCTGTGTGTGTGTGTGTGCTATAGATATAATTATGTGCACGTACCTATTTACACCACCTGCTGGGCTGTCCCCATCTCATTACCTCCCTCAGGTTCTGAGCTGTAAGGGTCTCCCCCGTGCGGACACCCTCTTTCACTCTCCATGCAAGGTCACATTTCAAAGTATATCACTATCTCACATCTTGCAGGATCACCATTCACACCAAAACACCCTTTTCCAGTAAAGATAAAACCGTAAAATGGAGGGTAGCACCCAGGTATGGTGATAAAGCCTGGACTTCCCTCAAGCCCACCACACCTCAGCTACAGAATGTGGGTTCTCATTATCTACCCAGCCTGCATGCTGGAGCTAAGAGGGAGAAAACAAACAGGCCCCTGATATGATATGATGAGAAGAACGAGAAGAAATTTCCTTCTCTATAAAGGAATAAACCAATTGTCTGTAAATAGATCCTCAAGCGTGAGCAAAATAAAAAGAAATGGAATAGGAACGATGCAAAAAACACTACAACAATACATGTGAATAAAACATGGCATGCCAAAGATAGACAAAATACTCATTCCGGAAGAAAACATAACTCAGGGAACCCTGAAAAATTTCTCAAAGGTGTTTTATGCTGTAGAATAAGAACATGAATTACAAAAGTAACGTAACTCAATAGCAAGATGAAAAAACAGACAATAGAATCAGATAAATTAGGAGGTTGCAAACTTGAGGATACAAATTGCAACCAAAACAGAATCTTTAAAGAACCAATACATCAATTAGAATAGGCAAAACAGACACTACAGAATGTCAAATTACTGACATAAACAGAAAATTTGAGATAATTATAATTAATACTGTCGAAAAAGCACAGATAATAAAGCAATTGAAGAAAATGCAATGAATAAAAATGCCAGACACAGATGATATGATGTAAAGATCCTTGATGTCACTGAGACGGAGAATCAAACAAATGTATCAGAAGATACCATGAAGAAAATTCCCTGTAAATGGAAGAATACACCACATTCCAGGGACACTGAGTCAGGACTCAATAGCAAGGCCTGTGCCAGCTAGCTGACTGATCCTAAAGTCAGAGAAAGACTTTGCAGGAGGAGCAGGCTCAAACAGCAAATCATCCAAAGGAGTGAAAGAAAAATCAGATTAATCTCAGGTTTTCTAACAGTAGCATCCTACAGCAAAAGACAGTGAAGAAAAGCCTACCATATTCTGAGTAAAAGGGTGGCATGACTATTCTCACCCACCAAGGGATCTTTCAAATATAATGACATTGAACATTTTTTAACATCAAGACAAAAAGCAAAACCCTCAGGGGATAAAACATGAATGACTGTTAAAGAACTGACTTAACAATGACATGCATCCAATTAAAATCTCAAAATCTCAAGAATGAAGGAAAAATAGGATGTACATACATGGACTATATTTAAATATAAAACTAACACTGAAGAGCAATGTTAGTTTTCGCTGCAGAACAGAATATGAATGCTATAACTTGGATAATGTAAAAATAACAATACAAATAGAAAAATGAGCAGTGGGTGAGGGAATATTGTTAGAAATGTGTGAGTGCTAATAGCATTTCCTTTCATGGCAAAAGGTCCATAGGATATATACGTACATATATTTAAAGCATAAGTTTTTTTATGTATAAACATAATTCTTAAAAGCATAAGCACTCTGACCTTTTAGTGTTGTTCAGTGCATCTGTTACCTTCAGAGGAATCTTTTAGAATATATATAATTGTTGTTGTCTCAAATCATTTATTAGAAGTTCATAATTCTTTTCATTTTTACTTTTGCTAAATTAAAATAAAATTTAATTGTGACATTAAAAGTAGTATCTATGGTATGATCTCATTTTTATGAAAGTTTTTTCTCTTTCTATACATTTATCTATCTACACATTAATCTACCTTCTCTGTATTTATATGCATAGAAAGATGGCTGCAATTTTTCCAAATTTAATAATTTTTATTTTGCGAGTTTTATTAGGATAAGGTTTTTCATTTGCTTTGCATAGCTTTTCATAGCTTGCATGTTTAAAAGCAACATGCATTATATTAAAAAAAAACAATTGATTTCTTTTTAATTAAGGAAAGAGTATAGGGCCATGAACAAAACAAATGTTAATTTATTTACTTTCCTTTACCTTCACTCAGAGAAAAGTGCTGTTGGAACTTCATATAATCTAAATCTGGAATATAATTTAAATTAATGATGCCTTATATTTGGGAGAGCGATTTGTGGTTTTCAAAGGACCTTACATGCAACAATTAGCAGATTAAATCCCTCTCACACCTTTTGTGACACACATTTCCAATCCCACTTAATAGATAAACTTAAGACTAAGAGAATCAGGCATTTTCCAACAAATGGGTTCATCCTGGGAGACACAGAACTTGGTCTTGGTGAAATAGCATCGGTTGGTATATTATTTACTCATGGATATTTGTCATTACAAAATTTTAAAGCTCGACTCATACCAGTAAAAAGTCTAGCTTGTCAATTAATTGTTCAATCTCTTTTGGCAAACTGTTAGATTTCTTCATACTGTAATGAAATAATGAAATAATAGCAGATTTTTGTCACTTTGTGTACACTGTCAGAAAGCAAAGATAACACTGAATTTCTGTACCAGAACAGCTGAAAACATGACAATATGATGTCAGACACAAGGAATCAAAATACCTTTTCAAGAACTTTTACTTTAAGAATACATTAGAGGTTAGTTAAAATGTTGGTATGTTGAGCTACTATAACAACACATGATCAAATAATTGTATTGAAAACATCTACTACTATAAAATCGCCACCTGTGATTTTAATGCTACTCTCTTAAAATGTGTTACTTGCCAGTAAAGCTTGCAAGAACTTTGAAGTAGATGAACAATGAAAAATATTTTTTAAATGACGAAAAAAGAAACTTGCAATGTTATTGAAAATGCATGTAAGGATTTGCCCATTTTCCCCCCTCTTTTATTTCTGATGGAGTTTAAGAAATGTTTCAATCTATGACCTGACTCCAACACTGGATCAAAGCTACCAATGTCTAACATTCATTGTCACCCCCTGGGTCTTGGGAGACTTTGATTGGATCTAAGGCAGTCACATTTTGGCATTTCTGAAAGTGTATGAACCTCTTCACGGAGAATCAGTGTTTATCCCACAGGAGTGAGCTCCTAAAGTCATGTTTGGTTTACTTTACTGGGTCCCCTTGGCCATGACTGACAGGACCAAAGGTGCTATGTCTGCAGGACTGCTGTGTTTCTCTCTCCTGGGAATGGGTAGTAGTACTAAGAGATGCTGGTCTCTGATGGTTACTCGAGTGGAGATAAGGTTGTTCGGGAATATTAAAGCATCCATCTTCCATGAAACTCATGAAGAGTTAGAGATTCAGACAGACAGACAGTTGAACCATGGAGAGAAAGAATAACTGAGTAAAGAGTAGCTGAGCTTTTTGATCCTTGCTTCCAGTGTGTAGTGAGACCTGCCTCTGGTCCCATAAGCCATCAGCTTCACAGCTTCACAGTTTCTGTTCCCTGCAACTCAAGGAGCCTTGAGAGAGACAGACTGAAATAAACAACGAGAGTCCAGAGTTCGGGGCGTTCCCTCTCCTGAACTGCAAAGAGCAGACAACCTGGGCAGGCAGCCTGTTTTCAGAAGTTACTAGGAGCCGATAGGTAGAACCCAGAACCTGAAGGCCAGCCCCCTCTGAAACCAGAGACTAGCACAGGCCCAGACGGTGGGGGTGGCATTCAGGTAACCCCACGGGGCAGGGGAGGTGGTCAAATGGTACAAATTTCCAGTTACAAGATGAATAACGTACAGCATGGAGACTGTAGTTAACAGTATTGTATTATACCTTTGAAAGTTGCTAAGACAGTAGATCTCGGAAGTTCTCATCATAAAACAACATTGTAACTATGTGAGGTGATGTACATGCTGACTAACCTTATGTGCTAATAATTTTGCAATATATATCAAATCAACACCTTGTACACCGTAAATTACACAATGGTATATGTCAATTACATTTCAATAAGGTTGGTAAAAATGTGAGTTCAAAATAGCTTTTACTTCAAGCATTACTTAGGCTCAAACCATACGTAAACTGGCATTCATTTTATAATTTGGATAATTAGTGACTCCTTATACAAGCGAGCATCAAAGATCTGAAAAAAAGTTTGTCATCTGGCAATGGCCATGCCTGACATTTCCTCCGTGTGACAGACCTTTGAGAAGACAGTTCTTCATTGAGGAGCTACGGAATTTGAACATACGGAATCATTCTGGTCATTTTTATGTAAGTTACCCTAGCAGAATGAATTGATGGTGCACCCACGGTGTGACACTGGAGACCACAGCATCTTAGCCCACCCAGACATCTGTGGTGACCTCAAGGTTTGCAGGTTAAGTATTAAACCTGCCTGGAAGGTATACAACATATTGGAAGGGACACACAGATCATAAAGCAAATCATAATAAGAAGTGTTCATTAGCATATATTTTGCATTCCGTTGATCTCTTTAGTTTAAAGCCAAACCGAAATATAATTCTACAGCATGCTTACTTGGGTATTGCCAGCACACGGTGATAAAGTCTAATGAAAGTAAATTCAACCAACTTTTATTACCTCTGATTATGCGTTGAAACTTCTTTATGCACTGACAATGCCAAACTAAGTAAATAAATTGCACTCGAGAAGCTTATAATCTAATAAGAGCAATTTTGGCACACGGTGAGTTCCAGAGAAAAAGTTGCACAGTAATTATCTTATTTTATCCTTACAAGAACACTGTCAGGTAGATTCTAATATTCCCAATTTAATGGTGAAAAACTTGAGATTAAGAGAACTTAAGTAACGTTCTTGATACCAAACAGCTAGAGAGTACTGGGATCGAACCCATACTCTCAAGTCACTGTGATACACACTCCAGGGAAAGGGCATGCAAACAATTGACTAACTGCTATATTAGAGGGTAAGTATTATTTCAAAAGCATATATATATATAATTATATTCATATAATTTTAAGGGAGTCCAGAAAATTATTAATTCTACCTAGAAGTTATGAAAGAGTGACAAAGATGCAATATTTGGGCCACGTACAAAAAAAATGAGAATGAGAATGTCTTTGAAAGAGAAGGATAAGGATAGAGTAAGGAAATTTTAAGAAAAATAACTCGAATAAAGATATGAAATATCTGTCATTCAAAAAATGTAACTAATCTGGAAAGTAAGAGAGTAATAAAATATAAAGATGGAATCGTGGATTCCAATCAGTTTGGAAGAATCCTATATGACATGCCAGAGGTTTGAACTTGATGAGTAAACAGGTAGAAAACATGGGAGTGTTTTCCATTTTATGCAGGAGTGCGACATGCTTAGATCTACGACTCACTAGAGGAAGGCTGAGGGCTAGGGGAGAGAAACACAGATGGGGGCATCATTTATCAAACATTTGAAAACACAGGGATAATTGGAGCATTGTCAGTAGGTTTGAAGGGACCGAGAACAATGTGAGAGCTGTTCTGAAGTGTTAGAGGCAGAACCAATAGGGCAGTACGATGGATTGACGTGAGAGACAAAGGAATGGGAGCACTGGGAAGACTGAGCGGGTGTTTGTGGATGAATGCAAGGATGCTGGTATGCTGGCGTGTCTATTGGAGGAGGAGAAGGAGAGAGATGAGGCACGGGGAGAATGAAAAGAGATGAGAAAGGAGATGCAAGTTAACTCATTTTTAGCCCCTACTAAACACTGATTTGTGGGCTTACTATGTGCAGGAACGATCTTCAGGTCTGGAAACGCAGCAGTGGAACAAACTGCTAAAACTGCTATTGTGGTGAAGCTTAATTGGAGGAAGCATTAAATGCGTCCACACGGGAGCACGTGGCACCCGAGGTAGTTTGAAGTTCTCCGAGGAAAACAAAGGGTGAGGGAGTGAGGAATTCCGGGTTGAGGTGAGATGCTATTTCATAAAAGGTGCTAGAGGAAGACATCACTGATCTGGTACCAGGTGTACAGGGATCCCATGGACATGCAGCAAGAAAAATCTTACACAGGAAAAGCATGTGCAAAGCCCCGAGGGCTTCCATTAGACGTCCTACTGAAACTGTCTAAGGTACCACGCAGTGTGGGTCTGCATCTATGCTTCTGGAGAGAGTACCTGTCTGAGAGTCAGAATGAGTGTATGCATAGCACAGGAGAGGTCCAAACAGAGCCTTAAGTCACACTTAGAGATCAGAACGGTGAGGAGGAACCAGAAAGGTACTGAGGAAGAATGGCCCGTGTTGTAGGAGGCGTCCTAGGAACGACCTATGATCTACAGTGGCCTTTCTCCCAGGAGGAGATGGCCAGCTTGGCCAAACAGAGGTGGTCGGACACATGAGATGAGGGTGAAACACACCATGGTGACAGCAACAGATGACCACTGAGGACTCAACAAGACATTGAGTGGAGCATGGATCCTGAAGGGAGTGAGGTCAGAGGGGCAGAGTGAGGACTTGGGAACGGAGCGTATGGGAACAAGTGGAGGCCTTTTTCATAAAGGGGTCAGCACAGGATAGTGTTGGAGAAAGTCCAAGGTCAAGGGCATGTTGTTGAGATGAGGTGTCACCGCACATGTGCTTCTGGCCGTGACTCAGTAGTGTGTGGACAAGAGGCTGCAGGACAGAGACAGGTGATGCCTGAGAGATGCCCTCCTGTGGGGAGCTGGGTCACTGCTGTTCCTTCCTCAGAAGCAAGAGGGATGGCAGAGAAAATAGGCGCGAGGAGAAAACGTACCGGCTGACATGTGTGGGGTTGAAAGCGTGTTAAATCGCCTGTGTTTTTTTTTTTTTTTTTTTTTTTACTTTCTTAGGAAGGAGGAAGCGATATCCTCAGCTGAGACAAATGAGAGGACAGGATTTACGGGAAGTTTGAGAGGAGGTGATAATGTGTAAAATGATCATCTGGAGAATAAAAATATGACCAGATGACAGATGTGGGATAGGACATATCAGGGATATCAGGGGAGTTCGTGAAAGGTCTCAAAAAGGACATCAAGAGATGACCAGGTCAGGCAAATGTGGTCATCACCACAGTACAGAAACGAGGCTGGGCCACCTCCTCACACCAGATACAAACATAAATTCAAAATGGATTAAAGACTTAAACATAAGATCTGAAACCATAAAACTCCTAGAAGAAAATATAGGAAGAAAGTTTACAGACATTACCCTTAGTAATATTTTTACTGATACTTCCCCTCAGGCAAGGGAAGTCAGAGAAAAAATAAACACATGGGATTACATCAAACTGAAAGGTTTTTTTCACAGCAAAGGAAATCATCAATAAAACAAAAAGGCATCCTACTGAATGGGAGGAGATATTTGTCAATGAATGATACATCTGATAAGGGGTTAATATCCAAAATTTATAAAAAACACACTCAACTCAACACCAAAAAAATAAACAACCCAATTAAAAAATGGCAGAGGACATGAAGAGACATTTTACTAAAGAGAATATACAGATGGCAAACAGACATATGAAAAAATGCTCAATCTCACTAATCATTAGAGAAATGTAAATAAAAACTACAATGAGGTACCACCTCACCCCAGTCAGAATGGCTATCATCAATAAATCAACAAACAACAAGTGCTGGCAAGACTGTGGAGAAAAGGGAACCCTCGTGCACTGTGGGTGGGATTGCAGATTGGTGCAGCTACTATGGAATCAGTATGGAGGTATTTCAAAAAATTGGAACTGGAACTACTTTATGACCCAGCAATTCCATTCTTAGGTATCTATCCAGAGAAATCCAAAACACTAATTTGAAAAAAACATATGCACTGTTTATTGCAGCACTATACACAATAGCCAAGACTTGGAAACAACTGAAATACACATCGGTAGACAACTGTATTAAGAAATTGTGGTACATTTATACAATGGAGTATTACTCGGCCATAAAGAAGAATGAAACCTTACCATTTGGAACAATATGGATGGATCTAGAGAACATTATGCTAAGTGAAATAAATCAAACAGAGAAAGACAAATACCAAATGATCTCACTTATATGTGGAATCTGAAGAACTGAAAAAATGAGCAAAGTAAACAGAAATAGTCTCAGAGATATAGAGGAAAAACTGAGGGTTGCTAGATGGGAGGGGGAGTGGGGATGAAGGAGAAGGTGAGGGGATTAGAAAGCACAATTGGTAACCACAGGATTGCCACGGGATACGAAAGTCCGTTTGGGGAACATAATCAATAATGTTGTAAAGATCTTGTAGGGTATCCAATGGACACTGGTCGCATTAGGGAGACCACTTCATGGATGGTGTAGATGCCTGACCACTGCAGTGTACACCTGAAGCTGAATAATAATGAATGTCAACTATAATTTAATATATATATATAGTCACAGGATGTGGAGTGCAGCACAGGGAATAGAGTCAGTGGAATTGTAACAGCTATATACGATGTCAGAGGGGTAGTAGATTGGGGGAAAGGGGTTATCACTTTGTGAGTGGTATACATGTCTAACTATTACAGTGTTTTGTACACCTGAAACTAACTAAATAAATAAATAAATAAATGGTGTCCTGTCCACTGCACTTTTTTGGGTTAACTCTGCCTTTCAATATCTTTTATCTATTTTATAACAATGTAAGGAAAAGAAAACTGTTAAGAATGCAAATGATTCTTACCATTGAAATGCAAATGAATTGTGTCCACTGGAATACAATTGGTTTTTCTCTTGTTTCTTTGTGAATAAGCCAGGTTTTTGTTTGGTTTTGGTTTTCGTAGCAGCTTTCTTGAGATGTAATTCACATACCATGCAATTTACCCACAATAAACCCATTTGGCTTTGATTTATAAATGTATTTTACCATTCCTTATAGACTACGCACGTGCGATTCTTTGAATTCTACTTTAAACAAACTGCAACATTTGACTGGTTCCCACATTAATTAATTTGTTAGACAATGTCTTTTGGATGGGTTCATGTATATTTGTTTGAGATGCACGATTTTGCTATTTTAAGAAATATAATTATAACATGTTACATTTGCATCGCCAGAGGGACTGGTAGACGTAGACCCAGCAGCTGGCTGTACCGCTGCTGGATGGGGAGGGAGGCAGCAGCTGGAAGAGAAGGGAGGCAGCAGCTTTGTAATGGGCAGTAACAATGTGGAACTGAAGGAAAGGAAAACAGAAGGTGGGAGGTCAGGGAATTTCGACGTCCATGGCATTGACCACAGAGAGAAAATGGACACTAACTGGTGAGGGAGATTCATGTGAGAAGCTGACCATGTTCTACCAGGATCCCTTGTAGTTTTCTGTTGTTACCATAACCAATTACCTCCAACTTACTGGCATCAAACCACACGCTCTTACATTTATTATCTTACAGTTCTGTGGGTCAGAATGCCAAAATGGGTCTCACTGAGCAAAACTCAACATGTTGGTAGAGCCTCATCCCTTCTAGAGGCTCTAGATAGAATTCCTTGACTTTGCCAGCTTCTAGAGCTACCCCCGTTGCTTGGCTTGTGGACCCCTTTCTCCACCTTTAAAGCCAGCAATAGTACATCCAGTCCTTCTCAAATGACTCTGTTCTCTCATGGTCACATTCTCTTTGTCTCTGTCTTCCGCTTTTAAGGACCCTTGTGATTACATTGGGCTCATCCAGGTAATACCGGTTATCTCTCTATTAAGATCAGCAACCTTAACTCCATCTGCAAACTGATGTCTCCTTTGCAATGTCATCCAACATATTCCGGGGATAAGGAATGGACATCTTTGGGGCCATTATTCTGCCAGTCATACTCATCACATCGGAGGCCAAGAAAGGAGAGCTTCTGATCGAGGACATGTTTAAGATTGTCACATGTTAGAGAGTAACAGTGAATAACAAGAGTAACAGCAAAGCACTAATGTTGACAATCAGGAAGTCTCTTCTTTCTTCATCAGGAGAAGCTTCACTATGAAAGTCAAAATGAATTGAGACATAAAGGCCAAGTTTAAGGTAAACTGAAGACCAAAGGAAAACCATGCCACGGAATATGGAGTGCTCTATAAAGAAGTCAGATGGCAAAGAAAAAGAGAGGTCAGCAGAAATCACAGCAGGACGTAGAGAAGCTGTTGTTGGTGTGTGTGCTTCAGTTTTCATTTATATTTTTAGGATGAAAGGCACAAGTGCATTTATAGACTGATGCTAAGGGGCCAACTGAAAGGTAAACTCAGATTTTCTCTTTTGATTTTCTGGGTCTTTGACCTTATTACTTCCCCAATTTAGAGCATTTCAACATTAGCTGTTGAAAAATAACAGCCTGCTGCCAAGTGCGCAAGCACCTAAAAGCACTTTCCTAAAAAGTCCAGGAGGGAAGGTGTTGGAAATCCCTGCAAAACCTATTCTTATCATTGAGACAGAGCAGTGGCCCCACTGGTTTTCCTCTGAGATAAAGTTACGTCTGCGTGACATGGCACCAATCCCACGTATCTATCAGTCACAAACTGGAAGGAGGACATTTGGAAAAACAAATAAATAACAGAAAAACACTCAAAAAATCTGTGACTAGCGAGCATGGATATGTGCTCCCAATGTCCATTATTTGATGACAGCAGACATAATTTTGGTAATACAGTGCCCCAACTCAGCACTCGGACCCATCGAGGCTGCTTCATGCTTATGGCCAACATGAGTGTCTTAATGACATCAGAGGGTGTGGGGCGAATGTGACCCGAGTGGCCTCCTTTGGAACGTGAAGACTGCCTCATTTCCACATGTACCATCTGTGCTTTTCTGCCTTCTCAAGTGGAATTCTCTCTCTCAACCCAGTCACGTACTCCTCCTGCCCTCTCTGCCATGCAAAAATGCCACCAAATTTGTCAGAAAAGATTTGCCCTTTGTGAAACTGGCCTGATTAAGTTTTATCAGCTAGTGTCTCTCTGGATGTTGGTAACCTCATTTCTCGTTCCCGTCTCAGAGAGTTTGCCTACGGCCAAGGGCAGACCTGCTCATTTGTAATTTCCTGCCTTTCTCAGCTCTTCCCTCACAGATTGGGGATGAGGTATTTTTGTTTTTGTTTTGCCTCTCTCCCTGGGACTGTGAAACATTTTTGCGACTGTTTTTCTCATTTTGGTTGAAAACCTCTTTATTTAGAAATAAACTTATGTGGGTTTTTTTTCCAATTTTTTACAATGGAAGTTTCTTATGAATTAAAATTATCGGTGGGTAAAAACCTCTCGTGCATTTCCTGCCCTTGCCAGTGTGATCTTTCGTATCAAGAGATGCTCGTCAGAGTGGACGACGAGCAATTATTCTCTCTATCTCTCTCTTGCTGCATCAGTTTAAAATTTATGAACACCACAGTTATACCAGACTGAACTCGAACATGAAATAAGAAGATGACATCGCATCCCCCGATTATACTATATTGTCTTCCTCCCAAGATCAAGATTTAATGAGAAGGGTTGTTTATGGAGATGACAAACATGAGTTCCATTTTTTTCAGACTCGTAATCAACAAAAGATTCATTTTCTTTGATGAGCTGGGATACTGGTTGATTCCAGAGTGAGAAAAGCCCTGGACATTTTCTGTTTATTCTTTCAAGGGTCAGCCAGTTCTGAATTTTCCTTGCTGTTGTTCTCGCTTCAGTGTTTGAACATAAACAGTCCCTGTGACACTTGGATGCTGCATTGACCTTGTAACATTTAACCAAATGAGTCTGCATCCAGCTTCCCTTCCTCCTTCCTGTTCACTTCTCTCCTTCCCTCACGTTCTTTACCACCCGTTTCCATGTTCTTCGTCAGAGAAAAAAGTTAGACACTCTGTGACACATCTCACTGGCATAGACTGTTGTGAACATGCAGGGAAACATTTCCTTTACTCAACCAGCATTTTCTTTTTAAGTTTAAGGCTATTATTTTATACCATTATAAAAATAGTAGATGTTCATTGTGGAATATTTGCAAGACGCAAAAAGTATATAGAGAAAAAAGACCCAATTTTGCCACGGCAAAATAACTGCTATTAAGATATTGGTACCTATAATCCCAGGAATTTTTGATTTTTAACTTTTAAATTTTGCTGTTATTCAGTGCAAAACATAACATAAGCATTTTCCCTGCTCTTAATTGGCACTTATGATGTTTTATTTTTATTAATGGAACTATAAATTTTGAAAATTTCATCATAATTCATGTGACTAATATATCTAAATGAAAATATTTACATTGTTCCATATTTTGGTATAGATGATGGTGATGACGTTTTTGACAATTTACTAATGTTCCATGTACTGACCGGTTGTTATCTTATTTAATTCTTAACACAACTCTACGAGGAAATGCAAATCCTCTCCCATTTGACACCGGGTAGAGGCTGAAACTTGTCAGTCTAACATTAGAAATCACGGTCTTAAGATCGCAAGCGTACAGGAGGTAAGGATGGAAGGATGTTTTCGTAAGAAAACAGGGCAGTACAAACAAGTGCTCTGAATTGAGAGACATTAAGGAGGCTTTGGAGAAGTCAAGTAACTCCGGCTGAAGAAGACCTCACCAAAGATGGGGCTCAGAGACGGAGACCCACAAAGGAACCAAAAAGTTTCTTTTAGCCACCTTTAAGCATGAGGAACAAACCCTGAGCTCTTTGCAGAATCATGAACATGACCTAAGCTCGTGATCACACTTGCAATTTTAGAAAAGTGTCCAAATTCTGAATGCCAAAGGAACTGGGAGGTAGCAGGCTTATATTTAAGGAATTTAGCAGGGGGTCCCTAGGCTGTGCTCTCCAGATAAGATGGAACTAGATTTAGGGCAACTCTCCTTTTGTCTTATTTGCCTACCACACCCCAAAGGGTCCAGGAGCCTCTGGCTCCTTCTGATACCATGACCTTGGCTGTTCCTTCTCTTGCTCTGGAGATATCACAGATGCCCGCCCGCCCATCATGTGTCATAGGTACTGAGGCTGGGTTCACACAGTGCTGTCTTGCAGTAGCTCTGCAAAGGGCTGAATTAAAAATATGTGGTTTTGTTTTTTTGTTGTTTTTTTCTACACAAAGAAATGAAACCAAAATTCTGCTCAGGTCTTCGTCTATGAAAATGTAGACATTCATCTCAGTTTTCCACGCTGACTGAATGCTAAGCACAGAGACCTTAAATAAGGAAACATTACTACTGCATGTTGGCTAGTTCTTATTTTATAATCTTTCATTTGTTTCTCTTGGAGGTGTGATGAGAGAAGCTGTCTGGTTTGTACCCTTTTCACAATCACCAGTAACTCACAAGAGCCACGTGCGTTTGCTGACAGAGCACAAGAGATAACATAAGAAATGATGGAGAGGTCACCTTTCAGCCGTGAGTTAGTGCCTCCTCACACACCTTCCCACTGCTCCTTTCCTCTCCTCGGTGTACAGCTCCTCACCACCCCCCCTCCCCAATCACCAAAAATTGGAACCAAAACTAATGGGCTAAGAGAGAACCCTTTCATCATGATATATTTACCGGCATTTCTTACTTTCCAAATTGCCATTTTGGAATATTATATGTACTAGTTTCCTAGGGCTGCCAGAACACATCAGCACAGACTGAGAGGCTCAGACCAATGCATTCACTCTCACATGTCGGAGGCTCGGTGCCTAAGATGAAGGTGTCATCAGGGCTGACTGTGCAGGAGCCTCTCAGGAAGGAACCACCCCTTGTCTCATCCCAGCTGCTGCTGGTGGCTGGTGGTCCTTGAGGTCCCTTGGCCCACAGCCCCTCACTCCAATCCCTGCATCCATCTTCACCTCACCACCTTCTCCTCTTACCTGTGTGTCCTTTTCTTTCTTCTTACAAGGACACCAGTCATTGGAGTTAGGGCCCAGTCAAAATCCAGGGTGATTTCATCACAATATATTTAATTACATTTACAAAGTCCCTATTGGCAAGTTGAGATCCTGTTCTGTTTACTGGTGGATATGGACTGTGTGGAGGACATGATTCTATCCACAACACTGTAGCTCTGCCTTTTTCTGAAATGCGTTTTGTGCGGCAACACATATCGTGCATTTCAGAAAAAACTAAGTCAAAGGATTTAAAGCTGTGCCTTTATTCTTTGTATTAGAACTGTTCCCAGATTTCTCAGACCTTTCAACAATACAATAGTTGTGATTCTTCAAGAGGCAATCCAGGATTTGGTATGTTCCGAACTAATTTGAAGACAATTTTGGAAGGTAGCCCCACATGGAATGCTCTTTTGGTTTTTAATTTTTGATTACTTTGTTTCTCTTCTCTTTTCTTTTCTTTTTGTCTTTTTTATTTTCATGGACAATCCTTTGGAGATGCTGGGAAGATAAGCCTCAAACACTTCATAGAATAAAGCTCACTTCCTGTTCTGCCTTCCAGGAGCTCTTGGAATTCTGGCCTAAATCCTGGAACAACTAGACCACACACCTCAAGAAGCCAGGTGGAAATAGCAAAACCTGTCTGCCTTGTCTTTTCCTCTGATCGCGTGCAATCCTTAGAGAAGTGAAGTAATTGCTTTTCAGTATGAATTGTTACAAAATGTTAATTGTTCCTTTGCATGAGTTGGGGGAATGGGGTGGTTTCCTAGAATCGTAACAACCACCGTGTAATTAGCACACACTGCAGAGTAGACATTGCATGAGATCTTATAAAGTATTACTTAATGCATTTTAATCATCACAACAACCTTGTCGATGTTCATGTTATTTCCACTGGACCGACGAGCAGGTGACATTGGGATGGCTGTGAGCTGCCCGTGTTCACACAGCTGATAAAATGAAGCGCCCATGCTCATTATCACATGTGATCTTCCCCCTTTAAGTACACATGTCTCTATTCTATCACATTGTGGGGTGTGTGTGTGTGTGTGCACGTGCTTGACTTACGTCACTAAATGTTATACATGCTGCTTTTTATTTTTTAATTTTATGAACTCCTTAGGTTTCATTAACTGTGTGCAGTTGACTTGGAGGTAAAAACATCCACTTACGTATAACCTCTCACAACAATTGGGCTTTAACAATTCCAACAGTGGTCTCCCTAGGAAATCGCAGAGGCTGATTAGCAAGGTGGCAGGGCTGTGCTTGGACGTGCTGGCACCTCTATCACTATTACATCCAGAACATGGATGAGCTTAGAGATAAAATGGTCTAATTAGGCAGGAGCTGCTTCGGCATCCTCAATGACCAGCCAAAGATTAATCAGAAACTGGAACCTCGCTTTTCAGACGGCTGAGGGATGGCGCTGCCATGTACGTCCACGCACAACGGTGCTGACATGACTAATAGCCAATTATGCCTATGACCTGAAACAACTGGCTGAGAAATTCTCTAAGGCAGACATGGGCCATGAAGTTGGGAGTCGGAATAACCTCTTGTCTGAGAGAAGAGGTTGCTTTTGTATCTCTAGAATTGTACGGAATCGGACAAATACCAAAATGGCAAAAGATTAATAATAAAGTTAATGATCTCAATACGTACCCTGATTTCATCAGTGTGTTACAGGTTTCTTCTCCCTCGGCTGTCAGTCATTGACAGACAGCAGGGCAGAAAGTTTCATGGGTGCTCTTTATTTGTGGCTATTTTTGCTTATTCCCCAGGACTGACAACAGTGCACGGGATAACTGCTTGATACATATTTGATGAATAAATGAATGGAGTCTATTATTATAATTAATGAATTTTATATAAATCCATTACCAAATTCTTTATTTGAGTATAAAGGATTTAATCTGTTTTTGTTTTAACTGTGTGTGTTTTGGATGGATATTTACTGAGAGCTAATTCTGTGCCAGGTCCTGCTCTCAGGGCTTTGCAGGCATAATGCCAGTTTATCCTCATGATGCCACTTTGTTCATTCAACTAATATTTATCGGGTGCTTCCTCTATGCCTCACTTTTGAGGCAGGACATACAGCAGAAAACAAAACAGGAAACAAAAAAATAAACAAGAACCCATCCCTTCTCCTGAATCAGAAAAGAAGACAGCGGTAGCAGCACCAGCCCCTTCTAAGTGGAGCACCTAAGCCACTTGTCTGCGGTTCCAGGGTCAGCCCAGGGACCTAACAGCCGAGCCTCTGCTGCTAATCAAAGGGCACTGCCTCTACACATTGAAGGTTTTTTCTACCATATTCCATGCAATATTTCTGCAGTGATCAGTACACGAAAGAAAGAAAGAGAGAGAGAGAGAGAGAGAGAGAGAGAGAGAGAGAGAGAGAGAGAAAGAAAAAAAGAAAGAAAGAAAGAAAGAAAGAAAGAAAGAAAGAAAGAAAGAAAGAAAGAAAGAAAGAAAGAAAGAAAGAAAGAAAGAAAGAAAGAAAGAAAGAAAGAAAGAAGAAAGAAAAGAGGAAAGAAGACACATGCTCTCTGGGTGGTTGTTCTACCTGAGGAAATGCCAAATGCTCTTAAGCAACGCTGTCTACAAAACAAATTCTTTCTGATGGAGTCACCAAGGTCAAAGGAGCTATTTCCATAACCACAAGCAAATTAATCTGCAGTTTTGCATCAACAATAATGAGATGGGGCAATAACAACCTAACCTTTCATTGTATCTTTTTGCTTCATGACAATGAAGCTGGGAAAAAGGAATTAGCCACTGAGTTTTGTGCAAACCTTTAGTGCTGCCTCATGAAAAACAATCTCATTTGGTGGCTGAAATAACGGGAATAGATTCTTGTATAGAATATTGGAAGTTCCAGTGATGTGTCCCCAACAAGGTAGAAATAAGATTACTCTGAAGGTAAGAATAGGAGAATCCAATATATGATGAATGAGATCAGCCACCTGTCGAATAGCCCCAGGGGTCATCTCTAAATGTGTGTTTGCAAAGCTCTGGGAACACCCAGGGCCCTTGAAGGGGTACAGGAGGAAGGCAGCACTAGGGTAGGGTCCGTCTGAGGCTGTGAGCCTTAATCAGGTATGTTGTAACCATGAATGACTAAAACAGCCATTAACAACATAGAGGTGTCTGCATAGACCCAGAAAAGTGCAAAGAGTAAGAATCCAGCATATTTTTACAGTGCTGTCCTGTGGCGAGCTTCTAGCATGGCCACTAAAACAATAACAACATAAATGCTTGTCATGTACTTAATGAGTGTGGAAACTCATCGAAGTGCCTGTTCCCGAACGGATTACACTGGCCCAAGGAAATGTCTGACCCTTTGCCAGGGGAGGTAACCCTAAGCCCTGGGACAGCCCTGCTGGCAGTGTCTGTTTACCTGGGACCTGGGGCCGTGCCAGGTAGTCGGTGCCAACATTGTGATTTATGGGGTGTGTGGGGGTGTGAGGAGAGGCTTGGGAACTGTGGTATCAGCTAGAACTTGGTGTATGTGGGGGGGACTAGAGACTAAAGTATGTCACCAAGGGGGCAGTCACCCAAGTGAACCTGATTGAGCCCCAATCAAAACTGGACAGCACGACTCAAGTAAGCTTCCACGTATGTTGTCCTGCATGTTTCCTGGGAAGAATGAGCACCGTGTGCCCAGCTCCCCTGGGAGGACGACAGGGTACTGAGGTGAGGCTCTCCTGAGCCCCACCCTGCATGCCACTTCTCTTGGCTGAGCCTGTACCCTTTCACTGTAATAAGCCATAAACGCGAGTATACCAACTTTGCCCCATCCTGTGAGTCCTTCAAGGGACGTCTCAAGGAAAAGAGGCACAGAGGACTTGTTCAAAATCACACAGCTGAGAAGGAGTGAAGTCAGTTTTGATCCCAAAGAGTGCAACTGCTTAGGCACTGCTCAGGCCCTCTACTGGTCACTTTGCAGTCCTCCCCTTCAGCATGGAGGTCACTGAGGATGGCACTTTGTAAGTGACAGGCACACTTTATAAGGCCTCACCATACCTCTAATAAATATCTCTCGAGACTATCCATACTCCATGCTGACCAACCAACTTCCCGATACACAGCTGTTTTAAAATGTAGGTTTTATTATTATTCAGGTATAGTGAGGACAACAGATTTAGGAGATGGCTGCCATTGGAAAGGTAGTCTGTTCCAGTTCCCCAGAGGAGGGGACACGCCATGCCGCGCAAAGACACACAGGGAACATGGGTCAGATACAAATCAGAGGAAGTGACGGGAAATACAGGCCAGAGCCTCTATGGTGGTTTCCACGGGAAGGAACAGGTAAGGAATGCTAAGAAGGTTTAGGATGGACTAGCCTGAATAATTTCAGCAGCCTCTGGGGTGTAGGGCTGCCTCTAGTTGTCTGATACCTGGGCCCGGGTGATGAGGGCGGGGATAGTGGCCCAGAGGATGAGAGCCCAGTAAGGAGGTGGTTGGTGATATGGGTTCTGGATTGGCTGTCTGCCTGTGAAACACAGCTGAAGGTGAGCTGTCCTGTCTCTGGGAACCGGATACTCCAGAGGGGCAGTCTCTCTAGGGTCAGCAAGTCTCCAGTAGTCAAAGCATCAGAATACAGAAAATAAGAAGGCATGATTGAAACAATACTCCATACTACCAGGGAGCAGGGAAAAGGGAATAGGGCACGGATTCTCCGTGGGTCACCGTCACCCTCAAGGAGGCGGAAATTGGTTCCAGGAAGTGGATAGGGGTGGCAGAAAGGAAGTACTTTTTAAGTATAAAGCACAGAAATACATATAATGTTTAAAGAGCTATACAGTATGCATATGCTATTAAAATTTCATGAGTGGGAGACTAAAAGGGCTACTTTGTGGAGGGAAAAGACTGATAATGAAATGATAGTCCAGAAAGTCTGGAACAGAGTATTCTATACAATGGACGTCAGTGTTCTGATACACGGAAAGGAAAGCAAGCCATTATAATAATAAGCTGGCATGTTAATGTACTAATGAATCGAACCTGATGTGTTTTCTGATTTATATATAAATGTCACAAATTTGCTTAGAAGGTGTTTATCCATAAAGACCTGATCAGTTGTGAGCTAAGAAACCCTAACCTCTCACTCTGCAGAGTGAGAGACAGACGGCAGTTGGACCACGGCTGCAGGATACTGAGTTTGAGAAGCCCCGTTTCTCTAAGAGATTCTCTTTCTTCTCCCTCTAAAATATCAATACTGTTATAAAGACACCTTATAAAATGGAGAGTTCTACTTTTAAACAGTCTGGAGGGTCATGTTATCCAAGAGTTTGCTGATCTTTAACTGGCTCAATAGTACGTCTGGATTAATTGGGCTTTTCTCTTTGTTATACTTTCTACTGAATCTGAGGGACCAAGGGAGGGAGGTGATCAGACACGCAACGGGGAGACCCCACTTCGGCAGAAAGAAGTACAACTGATACAGAGAAGACAGGCATGGTGCCTGCATAAGCATGACCCATGTGAAAAAATATATGATGACACGTGTTTTTGAGTCATTCTATTTTTTTTTTAATTGGAAAAAGACATGAGGAACTTCCTGGAGCAATGGAAATGTGTTGTATCTTGTTCTGAGTGGTGGATTCATGGTGACTCAATTACTAAAACTCTTTGAACTGAACACTATGTTATTGAATATTAATTTTACATTGACTTTTTTAAATGAATGCAGTGGGGAAGATTGACGATTTAAATCTGGGATTTGCAAGGTTGATTGCCTCATATATAACTAAGGCTGGACAAACAGAGCACTAACCATGATTTTATACAACAGATGAAACTGCACTGGAAAATCACATATTTGTAAATTGAACCATAGAGTTTATGAGAAAATGGAGGCCCTCAGAGGAAATAGACTTTACAAAATGACGACCAGAAAAATAGTAATACTAGAGAAATAATAATCAAGAACATGCATCGATGGCTTACTGTATTAGCATTTAACATTTCTTATTTTAGGTAATGGTCATACCACCCTATGAAGAAGGCACTGCTATAATTCCATTTTCACCTTTTTGAGTAATGTGAGTCTTGACAAGTTAAATGAGCTACCGAAGGTCACATAGCTAGCAAATGGTAGAGCTGAACCTTGAAACTCTATTTCTGATAGCAAAGCCTGTATTCCTTCTTTGCATTAAAGTATCATTGATACTCTCTATTAGTTTCAGGTGTACAAACATAATTTGACATTTATTTTATGATGTGATCACCATGATAAGGCTAGTAAACAATCTGTCACCATACAAAGCTATTATGACATTATTGACTATGTTCCCTATGCTGTACATTACATCCCCATGGCTTATTTATTTTGTAACTGGGAGTTTGTACCTCTTATTCCCCGTCCCCTTTTTCACCCATCCTTCCAACATCCCTCCACTCTGGCCGCCGTCAGTTTGTTCTCTGCATCCATGTGTTGTCTGTTTCTGTTTTGCTTTTCGTTTTTTTTTTTTTTCAGTTCCACATAAAAGTGAAATCACACATTGTTTGTCTTCTCTGTCTGACTTATTTCACTCAGCACAATACCCTCTAGGTCCATCCATGTTGTTGCAAATGCCAGGACTTCATTCTTTTTTATGGCCGAGTAATATTCCAGTATATATGTCCCACCTCTTCTTTATTCAACTACCTTTCGATGGGCAGTGAGGTTGCTTCCATGTCTTAGCTGTTGTAAATAATGCCGTGATGAACATACAGGCCACAGATATCTTTTCAAATCAGTGTTTTTGTTTCCTTTGATGAATACCAGAAGTGGAATTGCTGGGTTGTATGGTAGTTCTATTTTTAATGAAACTCCATATTGTTTTATTTTGACCTGGGGGCGGGGGTTACTTGATGGCAGAGGTGGTGGCCTTCTTTTTATTCTGTTTACTTGGCAGACATTATTATTCAATCACAGAGTTTTTTCTTACTAAATCCAGATGTAGCCTCAAAAGGCTTCTCATTGTGGTCGGTACCCAATGCAGGTATCCAGGTAGGAGTTAACACAGAGGAGATAATATATCACCATTTCAAGTTTAGGTAATCTGAATTTTCTGGTTCCAACAGTGTAAAAATCATTACACAAATTATTTCTTATATCCATTTGTTAAATGAATACTCACACGAAAATCATAAACTTGACTGTCCTGACATCATACGGTGGGTATACTAAATTCCGGTGTAATATATCAGCCTCAGCTTTACCAGAGTGGATGACACTCACATCATATTGAGGCTTGTCTTTTTTAGCTTCTTCCCACATCACCTGGAGACCCCTGCATGCCAGACAGGAGGCTCCTGCCAGGCTTGTGACGCCAATCGAGTGTAGTAACTCAAGACTACTGCAGACAGATATGCAGTCACATATGTACACAGGAAAAAAAATAATAAAATCACCTAGCCATAAATACCAGGGAATCAGGCCAATGAGGGAAATCTGAATTAGAAGGTCCCGAACAGAAAGGCAGTGGAAACAATTTCACATCCGCGTTTTCAGCAGAGACCTGGGCAGAAGTCCACGGTGGCTCTAGGAGGTAACTGAATGTTCCCTTTTCTATACTTAAGTAGAGAATTTTAACTGTATTTGTGGCCATTATTTATCTTGGTCATTGACAATATTAATTTTTGATATTGCAACGTAGAGCCATTTCTCATTTTTCATTTTCGGGTTTATTGAAATACAAAGCATTTTGGAAACCTCAACTGACTTATTTTTTTAACCAAAATCTAGTCCTCAAAGACCATAGAAAAACCAAAGGTACAATGAGTTGGCTAATTCTTTATATCCAGTCATCTGTTGAATTTTTTCTATGTTATTAAAATGTAAGCTTTAAAAAATGTTATTATCAGCTTCTGTAAATTCCAAAGGGATACAATTCTTGCTAATTCCACAAACAGCACTATATGAATGTTCCATGTCTTAGGTATAAAATCCTCTTTTTGTGGGGAGAGAGGGCTTATAAAGGAACAGTGCCTTGTCAGCCTTGCGTGTGTACAGGGTTGGGAGGGTAGGGGGACGGGGGCGGTGCGTCCTAGATGAACAAAGCAAGCACCGCCCTTTCGTTCTGAGAGTCCAGACCAGCTCGAGTTCATGGAGGCTGAGTCCTTCCTCCCCTTGCTGTGGGGAGACCGTGACTATTCACATTGGGTTATTGGGTCACCAAGGATTGTGTGTGTGTGCGGGATGGGCGGGGAGAGGGTAGGTTGATTGTGGGGAAATGGGCACTTAGGGAGATGAGGTAGAAGAAGGAAGGCTGTGGGCGTGGGTTCCAAGAGAGATCAGAGTCGGTCACTCGGGGGCAGGATACGGTGTGGAGTCCTTATTAGGAACGTGCTGGGAGAACTGAGGTGAGAGCCCCCCGCGGGCACAGAACCGCATGGAATAAGAGATGGACTGCCCTCACCCCGTGCAGACTTCGTGTTCCAAAGGACAGCCAACAGGACCCTTGCCATCCTGGTGCCAGGCCCGCTCGGCGGCGGAGCCAGCTCACGGGGCCTCTGAGCTGAGCAGGGGCACAGCGCCCGCGCTGGGAAGGCCCCGAACATCATGTTTATGAACAAGCACCCCGCATTTCCAGTTTCCCGGGGCCTCAAAAATCAAGCAACTGACCCTGAATAGGAGTGACGTCAGATCGCCACTGTGAATCCTGGGACCACCCCACCCCCGTCCCCAGGAAAACTGCAGGAGCACAGGTGAAACCGGACGCCTGCTGGGCTGCAGGAGGGAAACCAGGAACTCACACGTGGGGATAATGCGAGGACTCAGGGGAGCGGACACGAAGCCGCAGGAGCCTGACCCCACGGCCACGCGGTGTTTGTAAACACACTGCACGTTTTCCATAAAAGATCAAATGCAAACTGTGCCTATGGAGAAGGATGTCTGTGCCGCAGACACACCCTTGAATCATTTAATTCTCATTGGCGTCCACAGCTCCAGGGAGTGCAACTCAAGGGGGGAAGCCATAGGACAGAAAACCAGATGTGTACGTGGGTAGAACAGGTGCATGTCAGCCCCATGGAAACTTCCACTTCAGGGCAGACACGGGCCATTGGAAAGGATCAGCGGGAACCCTGTGAACTGTAAACAACACAACAGTAACAAAAGCTATTGCAAGCCATTCTGAATGGAAAAAAAGGGGTACAAATCCTCACCTCGGGGCGTTTCCGGCCCAGCCTCTTCTCCTCCCATTTCCTTGGTTAACTTCATTCCCTCCTCAACCTCTGGTCCTCTGAGGTAACAAAAATAGCCCCGTATATACACCACACGGTTTCTTTTATGTCTGTATTTGGGCAGGGGAAGGGAGAGAAATTGGACCGACAAGGGAAGTTTACTGTACATCAATTTCCCCCTTTATGAAAAACATAATAATAGAACTGAGTGACTTCAGCAAGGCTGCTGAGCCCGCAGACACAGCCCCTGGGAAGGGCCCCAGCCTGCACCCCACCGGTGGACTCCCCACCGCCTCGCAGAAAGCTCCATTTAAGGGCTTCAGAGGCACCGATTTAGCTTTTCAGCTGCAAATAAAAGATGAAAGAGCCCTAACTCACAGGAAGGGTGAAAGAAAGAAAAACACCTAAGTGGAAAGCAGAGCAGCTAAATGACAGGATTTGGATTATATCTTGCCAGTCAATCTACAGGACTCTACAGTTTAGTCATTTTAATTTAAAAAAAGGTCTTTTCCCAAAGTAATCAAAATTACATGGGTCATTTTCTCTCCTCAGTAACATTGGGAGAGTAGTTGGAATTTGTGAAGCCCTCTGTGAAAACTGGGTTTGCCTTCACACACGTCTCTAGGTATGTCACATTTTCATAGGTAGACATGGATCTATCAGTCTCTTTTCAAATAACCTTTAGTAACCTCAGCCATTTCTATGGTTCAATTCTGGCATCCTTCGGGCTATGGCTCAAATATTAGGTTGGTGCAAAAGTAATAGCGGTTTTTGCAATTATTTTTAAACTTTTAAACCACAATTACTTTTGCACCAACCTAATAACTTCTTCCACAAATACACAGAAATAACTCTTTTTTTGTGAGACTTAAGTATCATATACTCTTTCATTTTCTTCAACATACTACTAACATATATGCAAATATGTTATCTTCTATATTAAACAGTAAATACTTACATCACAAAAATCACATCGTATTATTCCCTTGTATACTCCTCAGACTATTTGGTAGATGAATCAATTAATGTTTGTTAAATGAATGAAAGTAACAAAGGCCTAAAATTTATTGACAGGATTACATCTGTCTCTAGGAACCGGAAAATAGCAACAATAAAGAAAAAATTACATAGTTCTTAATCTGCGCAAGGCGCTGTTTTATTAATTTATGTAATCCTTAAAAGCCTCATGAGATTCATTATCAATATCTCAGTGTTACAAATAAGAACTGTGAGATGCGGAGATGGAGGGATTTATTCAAGTTCACGGCACAGCAGAGCAAGGCTGTGCCCCGCGCAGTGTCCAGCCCGTGCTCCAATGACTCTGCCACACGTGTGCAGCTGCTTTAACAGGTGGCATTTATTATGTCTGCTGTAAGTGCTCCACACGCATTAACTCATTTGTATCATGAGTTCTATTTCCAGACGCTGGCTCTGTGCTAGGATGGAATATACTGGCACATTCAAGGCCCTTGAGAAAACCAAACATCAACCAAGAGGGTCATATTCCCTCGGTTTTATTCCCACAGAGTGGTTATCACAATATGGAGTGGGACCCAGACCCTCTGAGAGTGATTGTGCCGCCAGAGCTCTTCTTGACACCAAAGCAAGTGTCTTGTCCTTTTTTTCTCTTCACATATTTTTTATAAACATTTGTTTTAAATATATGATTTTTACTGTGGAAGAGATAAGAACCCCTAAGCATAAAAACTACAGCAAATCCATATAGAATGAAATCTGAAATCATGGATCAGCTTCCTACATCCAACAGTCTTAAGGAGACGGGGTTTGAGGGACCTGTGCCCAAAGGACGGGTTCTGTTAACTGCTGAAGCATATGGAGTCCTTATTAGATAAGGTTTAACAAGCAATGATTGTCACCCAGGTTTAGGAGTGGCTCTTTCTGTCTTACTTCTGTTAATGGAATGATGGCACTTACGGTGCATGTGTCTTGCGGTTTACCATCTCTAACAGAGCTGCCCAGTTCTCCAATCCACACCAAAGGCTCGTTCATGTGATGTTAGCACAAGCACTGCTCTTCCTAATGCCAGACACAGAACCAACACATCCTATACATACCTGTTACTTTTACATCCCCATGGGGTTCCCTAATTTGAACTTTTAGTGAAAAATACCCAAAGTGAAATGTCCTAATAAATAATACATCATTTCCTGAGCCTTGCCATTCACATATATGCGCAATTCCGAGGCCATGCAAGTTTCATTCAGTTGGCAGTAGCTGTGGAATGGTTTCCCAGGAGCACTGAAACGATTTTCAGATGTCCGTGGGAGCGCCATCATTATATTCCAATCAGTCTATTCTGGTACTGTGGTAGGACTAGTGCCAAAATTTGACTTTGGTTTTTACTATTTTACCATGAATGTTTGTATCCTTCAAATGCTGCATTACCATAAAAACAAAACCTGGCTTCACGGACAAATTCCACCATTAAGTTAAAGGAGGCATCTTTATGATCTGTGCTCATCTTGAAGCACATTCTTTTCCATGAAACAGCACCAGGAGTCTGGGTACCAGCCAAGGCAAATAATGAATGATGGCACTTCCGCATCTACTGCATGAGCACAACCATCCCTGAAGTCCCTAGCTCAGACCTAGACTCAGTGACATCACTGACTTCTGTCGTACTTCTGCAATATTCATCTCGCAAACTGCCAGTTACCAGATGGGAGAGTGTGGTGGGAAGACTGTAGGATGACCCCGAGGGACCCTCTTCGTGGTATTCTCCTGCCCTTGAGTGTGGGTGGCAGTGGGGACTTGCCTATAACCAATGGAAGGTGGCGAAATGGGATGTCACTTCCACGATTAGCTACTAAGAGTGTAACTTCAATCTGCTAGTAACTTCCATCTACTTATTTACATGCATGAACAAATCCAGCAGCGTGTGGGGAAGTCACTGTGGCAACGAGCTGAGGGGGCCTCCGGGCAGTGGCCAGCTAGGAGCTGAGGCCCTCAGTCTAACAATCCTCCAGGAACTGCATTCTTTTAAAGCAGTTCCTCCCCCATTTGAGCCTCCAGATAAAACCACCGTCACTGCTAATACCTTGATTGCCACCTCCATGAGACCTTGAATCAGAGAACCCAGGTGAGCTGTGCCCAGACTCCTGACCCAAAGAACTGTGACATAAAAAAATGCATGTTGCTTTAAGCCACTAAGTTTGTGACAACATTATTATGCAGCAACAGAAAATCAATAGAGTAACTCAAACAACAGTTCTCTTTGAAAGCTGCCAGAAGCAGAATCAGGGCTTTGATTCCAAGAGGTACACGTCTTTATAAAAAGTAAGGAACATTTATATAAAAATATGGCAAAGTATCTAAAATGCCTAGAAAATAAGTGACACTGAGGACTTAAAAAATATGAAACACAGTTGTACAATCAGTACAATATTGGTCCTTGTGAAGCCCAGGAGTTTGGTACTTGACTGATGCTAAAGGGAAATATATGAGCGTGACCACAAGTCTGCACACACCAGCCTCTGATCAACCCACTCCTCTTTTCATTTAAATTTTCACATATATTTTTCAAACGTTGAAAATTACTAACTGGCCAATAGTAAGTATTAAGCTGTGGTATCTCTTTGAATGTATGGCATTGTCTTTTCATAGAAGAATTTGTCAGTTCTGTCTTCAGACTCACAGTTGCTTTGGCTTTCTCTACTGTTTTTTATTTCACCACCGTAATTTTTCTCAGATGATAATCTTGATGTTCGAACGATCGTGTGTCTGTGAGGACTATCAATTTCACCATGAAGGTGGCAGTATTTATTATATGTTGCCTTTTAAATTCTTGGCCTATGCATACAAAATATTTCATCTTTGTCTCTTTAAAAAAATCACAACTTGAGCTCACACACGAAAGAAAAAAAGAGATCATGTTTGTGAAGATGGCGCCAATGTTTTTCATCAACTTAAGTCAACAGTACAATTAAAATAATTATTTGAGATAATACATTTTATGCATCAAACTTGGACTCCTGTATAGCTCATCTTTAGTTGCATCTTTGAAAAGCTAAGGAATGAATTTCTCTGTGACTACTTTTAAAGAAAGAAATTAAATTGTCCATGCAACACCATCACACATGGAAGAAAAAATATTCATAGGTGTATGATAAACACTTCAATTGGATCACACTTTTAGAGCTCAAATATAATTTTATACCATAAGCATTCAGGCATATTTCATCAATTTTCTGTTCTTTCACCCATATGAAATGTGTGATATATGATATAAACACATGGACACTTTGTATATGAGTTACATTTTTGAGGTCAAAAACAAAACAGCCCGAGAAAATAGCAATAGAAGATGAGTGCGTGCTTGCCTTTACTTGAATGCTGTGTTTTAAACTGGGAGAATACTAGTGATAACTACATATTTGCTGTCCTTGCTCAGGATAATACATTTTTGATTTAGTAGAAAAGCAACAAGACTTGCTCAAAATGAACCGCTGAGTACCTATTAGTTCATTCTATAGTATCTCAGAAAACAGGACGGCCTTTCCCCAGATTCCCTGTCCTAGGACTCTGGGAACAAACTAAGTGCAAAGTCCTTTATCTGGAGTAACTCCTTGAAAAATGGAGGCGGAAGATGCTGGTTGTCAGACTCCCACCGTGAGAGGGGAAATACAATTCTTAAACGTTCCTGTGTAGGAAAGCTAAGCTAGCTGGGAAAAAACAGTGAGTAGATTTTTCTACCATTCCTAAACAAAAGTCTTAGACGAGTAGCTGGAAATCATTAAGGAAATATTAGTAGAATGGGTGAATATAAACATGTCTTGATATCATTCAATTTATATCGAGTGTCTTGAAGGTCTAAAGCTTTGAAAACAGAAGGAAAAGATTTTCTGGGTTATTGCTATGGCGATGGGCGTGGTGTTGGTGGGGTTATCGGGGTGACGGCTGATGGCGGCAGAGAGGGTGTTGCTGTGGAGTGTATGGAACGGGCAGATACGTGTGGAATAGATAAACACTGACTATTCTATTCAGCAGTCTTTTATAAATGTTATTACTGTATGGATTCCTTATAAAGAGTAAGCCTGACTGAGCAGAATAAAATACTCCCAAATATCAATTTTCTACACCCATGAATAACCTAGCTGTTTAAGTCATGAGTCATTAACATGGCAAAAAAATCATCAGGTTAGAGAACGCTGCATGCAAGAAGCCTAGAGCGCACACCTAACTAGAAAGGAGTCACCCTGCAAACTCAAAACTGCATCCACGTAATACCTGGAGACACAGATATACATATATACTTAGGAGTACACACAACTTTGTGTCTCAGCAAGAGGAAGCCCAGAAGTTCAGATGTCTGTAGCATCAGAATGCTTTAAAAAATACAAAAGTGAAAATGAAGTCTATATTTCTTGTTGCAAAAATGTCTCTTATTTAACTTTCTTTTTAAAACAAGATGAAATCTCAAAACAGCTAAGATTTGGAATAATGAAGCAGCTTGCGGGATTCAAGCATACAAGTGTATTCACAATGTGTAAGACAGTTCCTCCTACCCTGACCTCCACAAAGACACAGAAACTCCAGGTTTTCTGTCCCTTTGTAGGCTGTGCATACGTGAGTGTGTGGGAATGTGTTTTATTCCTTGTGCGTCTCTGGAGAAAGTCAGGTCACCTTCAGTGATCTTATCAGTCAAAGAAAATAGGTCTGCTTCATGGAGCTATTAAAATGGAAGAGAATTAGAATGTATCAAAAGCTTTTGGATACCAGAATCAAAGGGAGAAAGGTCACAGACCAGGCAGGGATTGTTACCTTGGGATGAAATGTGTGGTTTTGATTAACATGAAGTTGTAAATGGCTGTAACACCGTAAGCAGCTGTAATAAAGTAACTAAGGAACAAAGGCCAAGGGCATTACACAAATGTGGAGGAAAGAGTCAAAAGAGCAGTTCTAACAAGTGGAGAAAAAATAATCAACTAGAAAAGGATCACAATAACGTGCTTTGGGGTAATTGTTTCTGATCCTATACGCCTTAGCACATAGCAGGGAATTGGATCCTCACACGTGACGTAGGGTCTGTTATCCATACTTCACAGAGGTGGGACCAAGGTTAAAATGGTGTAAATGTGTGCAAGTTCAAAGAACGAGTAGGCAGCATGACTCCTGTTCTCTTCCACGCCCTAAAACAATTGATAGGACAACGTGGGATCCCCTACATATTTGTTAACGGAGTAAGCTTGCTCTTAAGCCTACTTTTCTAATTCTACATCTAATGTTCTTTCCAATTGGCCAACACTCTCAGTAAGTGATAGATCTATGCAAAACCATTTCTATTCTATTTGAAACATTACTGAGAACGAAGTCAATAAAGTATTTAGTAATCATCTATTTTAAAATAGAATTAGGAGTATCTTAGGGTGACATTTTCACCCTACGAAAAAAATTGATCCAGCCAGTTTGGTTGGTGCTAATAAGAATATCACTCAACAGATTGTCTTAATTCCACTGAAGGGGATTAATGGAGCACTGCCTATGTATTAACAGAGAGAAATGAAAGGGTAAGTGTTATGAGTACCCATACTTCTAGATTCATTGAGTTTTCAAGTTTTCCCACATTCTCACTTTCTCACTCTTTCTGTTTGGCAAGTTCTGTGTCTTCCTTTCCATCTTTTTTCTTAACCTCCAGCTTGGAATTAGGATGCCCAAAGCTGGAAAGCATTCTGCCCATAATAAAGGATTTATCTTAAAAGAACAATAAATAACTAGACAAATTGCCAACTCACAACTTTTCTTGAACCAATCAGAGAGCTGAGATCATAGGAACACCAGGTACAAAATCTAGAGAAAGATGTGTCTAAAGGAGACAGGGTCAGCTTCATTTGTTTACTGGGTAGCAGATTGGTGAGGAGGAGCCTGGGCCCGGGGGCTGCAGAGAAAATAGAAATCCTCCCTCACTGTCAGGCTTTCATCATAGAAACTCCTGTGGCCAGAGATCTAAGGGAAATTTGCACTCTGTTGTAGGCTCTTTCTTTGGACCACTGGAGAAGCTCATGAAAAAAAAATGACTGTGGTGTAATCCTCATTGTCCAGGGCAAGGGGAGGGCACAGCAGCAGCCACTGCTGGAAAGGCAAGAAACCGGACTCATGTCCCCTCCCCATCTCTCCAAAGGAAGGAAAGCTTTAAACCACAGGGAGAAGGGCATTCAGGAAGAGGCGAAACCCATTGCAGCTGGAGATAGGAAACTTAAATAAAACACAAGAAAACCACTACTCCTCTCCCAGAATCCAGCTGTGGGGAGGGCAGGAAGACTGAGACAGCCACATCCCTGAAGCCCAGGGATGTTTTCCTAAAACTGAGGCTGAATCAGAGTAAGAATGCTGCTCCCACCACCACCACACCCCCAGGCTCAAAAGAGTTGGTGACGGCAAGTAGTGGAATACACCGTGGAGAGTCCCCAACACACGTGGGTGGAGACTGTGGAGGGGCAGTCCCAAGAGGAGACCCCCACGGAAGAGGGTGGAGCAGACACTGAGCGAAAGCCAAACACTAAACTCAGTTTTACTTCTCATCTCCACTAAACAGCTGTAGTTCCATTAAGACTACAAGGAACGTACTTATCGCCATACCTAGCACAGTTTTTTCATTCTCTGTTTACCTGACAGTCATGGTCATAGACCATTCTCGCCCCTGAAAACACCCCTTGTCTTCGCTTCATGTGATACCACACCCCCTGGCAGGCTTCCCGTCTTTACGGCTACCATTTCTTCATCATTTTTGCCTGCTGAATATTCTCCATCCGTCTCTGTCTTCAACTAACCATCCTGAATGAAGTCGCTTGTTCAGTGATGGCGCCTCTTCTCTCGGCGACATTTACTCATAGCCATGGCAGGGTGATTCCCAAATGCACCATGGCTGCCACTCCGCTATATCCTTTTTATTTAGTACTCAACCCTTCCACAGGAATAATAAGCTTATGTGGAAGAAAGTACTAATGAACAGATCTGGCCATCTTTCTTCCTTACTTCAGAAAATGGCACCTTGAATCACGGGCTGCATCGCACACCTGGGCATCCTCTTGGCATCGTCCTTCCTCTCACTTTTTTATATTAGGTTGGTGCAAAAGTCATTGCGTTTTTTGTGCTTATTTTTAGACTTTTAAACCACAATTACTTTTGCGCCAACCTAATACAATGCAATGTCAAGTCCAATTTCTAACCTTTCAATTAAGTCCCACATCGATTCAAATTGTTCTGCTACAGCCAGATCCATCCCTAAACCAAACCATTGGCTGTTTTTTTTGCCTTTAGTACTATGATTGCTTTGAACTCTCCTTTTTGTTCTTTCCATATATTCACCATTGAGCAGCTGATGTTGTCTTTTGAATATACAAATGCGATTATGTCTTTGCTGTTCTTCTCCCCTACTTCACCTCCCACTTCCAGCTAAAAAGCCTTCAAAGACAGCACTATTTTTACACAAAGGGAAAATCCTTAGTAATTTGCCAAAAGACCTACACAGTCCTGTGTGGTTTGGTCCCTGCCTCCCCTGTCACCTCCTCTGCTGTGCTCCCCAGTGCCACCAACTACCCTCTGGGGGCCTTGAACTCCCCAGGTTTCCTCCCACTCAGTGTTCTTGCTGTTGTTTATTTTTGTCCCTGTGGTAAATGCTTTTTCTCCATTTCTAATTGATGGTCAATTATTATTCAGATTTTAGAAAGTCAGTTCCTCAGGTCAGTCTTCTTTGAATTCCCCAAAGCAAGTGAGATTTTCGTGCTATGGGCTTTTTTTTTGTAACAATTTAAAAAAATTTTCTTTAATATTTTTGCAATATATAGTCATCTATTTTTAAATATTTTTTTTATTAATTTCAGGTGCACAAAACAATGTACTAGTTAGACATTTATCAACTACAATTATATATATATATATATATATATATATATATATATATATGGTTACAAGAAGCAGAGTACAGTATTAGGAATAGAGACAGTGGAAATTTAATGGCTGTGTGCAATGTCAGAGGGGTAGTAGATGGGGGAGGGGGGTTGTCACTGTGTGAGGGATATAAATGATAAATGTCTAACTATTACATTGTTTCGTGCTATGAGCTTTGAAAGATGTGTGCCTTTCAGTGCACTAAGGCTTGTGTGTGTGTGTGAATAAATAGTCACTGGGCTATAAGCTCTGCAAGGATTGGGCTGGTGGCAGTTTTGCTCAGTGCTTTACTGGTAGCACAGGACTTGGTGTCTTCATTCAGTTTTGTTCACTGGCTTCCTCCAATATGTACCTCACTGATTCTGGCACTTGGGACATAGAAGGGAACAGTAGAAGACATGTGACTAATACTTGTTCAACGGATGACTGAGATTCTCTAAGCTTATTGTGGACTCCAAAGTCCATACTGATCGTTACTAATTATACTTCTTGCCACAATTGTAACCTGGAATTAAATAAGGAAAAAGAGAAAAGGCTTCAGTGGTTGTCATTATCGTCACTCTATCTACAGGGTCACATGTGTGACAGGAAAGCTGACAGAAGAATGTTTGTAGTAGGAAACCTGGAAAGGTCATGATTTGCAACTAAATAATTTCAGCTTGACGTTTAGACTCCACTCTACTATATAAGAAAAGATTCAGTCTGAAAACACGTCCTCTATGCCTTTTGTTCTTAACCAGGTAATTCTCCTCATCGCCTGTCAGAGGGCATTCTACAGTCTCCCATGCCAATTAAAGGACATTTAGGAAATTGGGTGCCTCTGAAGAGATGTACAAATTTGTTAGCTTTACCTCTGGCTGTAGCTAAATGAACAGGAAATTCTTAGGGGGAAAAATAAAACCTTTGTAAAAGTGAATGTGTTGCGTGGGTACCAAAGAAATGCCTCAAGCCAAGATTCGCAGAGAAGACCCATTTAATAAAGGACTATATTAGATTAGGTACGTGCACAGGGTCTCAGGAGAGAGGCGCTATGGAGATATTTGAATGAACACAAAGTTAAGGAGCAGTGAATGTAGAATTTTCCATCACTGGTATTTTCTCCAGTGCATTTCGTAAGCGCTTTATGAGGTAGATTTTGTGATTTACATCAGAAAATCATAGACTATCAGAGACAGAAAGGAATTAAAAACCCCTAAGTGCATCTCCATCACTTTGCAAGTAAAGAAACTGAAGTCTGAGAAGTCACATGATTTTTCTGGTGTCACAGAGTGAGTAGTGGCATATCAGAGATTCAAACGCTGGTCTAGTTCCTTATTCTAGGAGAAGGAGTTCCTTATTCTCTTCCACCAGGAGAATACCAGGAAATGGGCACATCCATTTGGGCATATCCAAAATAGAAAAATACTATTTTGTAATGAAACATCCAGAGACTGTTTCATTCATAATTTGAAGAGCCTATAAATGCATTTATTTTTGTCAACCATAACAAAATGAAGATGAAAACAATATCCCTGGTCGAGCAATAAGAGATGATCCCCACAGAAACTCACAAGAAGTCTGTGGGGTGAAATGGAACCTCCTCAGTTGGATTTGGGGATTGGGTAAACCTGGGTTCAAATCCCAACTCTGACACATACCAGCCATGTGAAATTGAACAGCTGCTTAACCTCACCTCGCTAGTTTCCTCTGTCTGAAATGGGGATAGCAATAGCTATTCTCCGACAGAGTTTTCTGAGAATTAAATGAGATCATTCATGGAAAGCACTCCGCCCAGTACTGGGCACTGGCTGGAAAGTCTAGCAAAGTCCACTGGTTCAGCTGCGGCATCCACACTGCAGTCCAAGCAAACTGCAGGCTCATGTATGAGCGTTGCCCACACGGCTAGGTTCCCAGAGGCAGGAGCCAGGGGTGGGCAGTCATCAGCGGATATGGACTGGGGACTCCTGCCGCACAGAAGACAGAAGATAACATCTACGACCACTGCCCATAACTGAGAATGTTGAATTCTTCTAGAGTAATTCTGAACAAAGTCTGCCGCTGCAGCTTTGCTTGAAGAGATGTCACAGCCGGCAGGAAGAACAGGAGGAAAAGAACGCTGGGGAGACCAGCAGGTGAAAGGAGCAATGGCACCCAGGCAATTGGAGTACATAGTGCGGAATCCGGCCTCTTTGGCCAACAGAGACTTTGGCCTGAACCCATCCACTTTGGGAAAGACCTTTCAGTAGGGAGACACACACCTGATGGAAAATGGGCAGATTCCTGCCTTTGATGACGAATAGCCGAGCGAGACACTAACAGACTAGCAGAACGGAGGCCAGTGCCTCTAATTCATTTTTAAAAAAAGACAGCTTGCCCCATGAGGTTTCTGGAGATAGAAACCTGCCTTTACTCTCAAGCATGTGAGAGCTGCATATTGAAAAATCTGACTGTTCTCCATGGTTCTCTGAGACACAGCTGATTTGGGATTTTAGTGAGATGATTTCAAAAGTATGGCTTACGCCTGAGAAGCACACAATGCACACACGTAACATTTGGTTACTGCAGGCTTGTCCTCACTTTCCACAGGAATTCCTGAACACCCTTGGAAATGCTACACCAACATAGACACAGAGTGTCGAGTCCAGCAGAACAATCTAGAACAGCCATTTACTTACAGTTCAGTGTTGGAACTTAATCTACCTCAGTCTCAGTTTCTTCATCTAAAACCTTCACTGTAAGGATTGAATGGGCTAGGTAGTCTAGAGGCTGGCACATGGTGGGTGTTTAACCATCATTAGTTTCCTTCTTTCTTATCTTCCTCCTTCCTCATACACTGTTTGGTTGTTAAAAGTCTGTTTTGGTTTTCAATTTTTTATAACGAGTAGCATCTGCAGGAGCCAATATAATCCTGCTGGTTTTGGAGAAGCTCAGAAACTGATGAAAGATGAATCAGGGTTCACAGAAGTGAAAAATACTATTTTGCAAGCACCTCTGAGAAAGGAGGTGCAAAGCTGGGAGAGAGAAAAGTAGGAAGTTCATGTAGTGACTCTTCGCAGAGGACGCAAGGGCAGTGAGTTCGGTGGGAGGTAACCCCATGAAGAGACGGTCCAACAGCAGAGGGCGGGAGTCCCAGATCAGGTACAACAGCTATAGTAGGTTTGGCTGCTGTAAAATCAGAGACTGAGTCAATCATTGGGAGGCAGAGTATTTAGAACTAGGAGACGTCTTAAGTCAAGAGTCTACAGAAGAGGGCGCTGTTGCTCCAGTGGATTGATGAGTCTGGAGACATTCTTTGATTGTCAGACTTGTGGGATGGTGTGTTTAGCATCTAGTTGGTAAAGGCCTGGGGGGCTGCTAAGCAATCTGCAAAGCAAGGAGAGCCCCATACAGCAAAGAATTATCTGGCTCCAAATCTGACTAATTATCTGGTCCATAGTGTTGAGGTTGACAAACCCTGGTTTATGGATAGGATATTAATTGATTCTGTAGCCAAAGTTTTGAAGCAAAATTTTGGGATAGTTTATCTGCATTTTCACAATTCCACCCATCTCTTTCTGGCACCTATAATTATTCCTTCATTTAAATTTGGTGTTTGATTCATGGTCATAATAACCCAGTTATTCATTTATGGGTTTGAGATGGAGCATGACACCCAATCCATTTTAACACTGGATATTTGATTCATAGCAGTAAGAAGTAGCCACCCAGAGCCCATGGATCAAAAGACATAGTATATCCCCAGCTGACTGAGTTTTACGACTTGATCCTTACAGTTATGTACACAATCTAGCAATAATTGGCATTAACATGGCTTGTAGCACTGCTCTTGCCATGGTCCCGGTCACTACCCTTGAGCTCTGTCCTCAGCACGTGTCTGTATGAATGAAGAGTCACGTGGAAAACTCACTCTGTGAAGTGGGTGTTAACCCTGTTATGCTGTGAAGGGACTAATGCTGAGGGAGGTATGAAACTTGCCGGGAGTAACTTACCTCCTTGAAGGACAGAGATGGGACTGGTCTCCAGGTATGTCCTCCTCCAAAGCCCACAATGTTAGCTGTTATGTGCATGGCATTGTACAAGATGTGATCACAAAATATGGTGAGTGTTAAAATAAAAAAGAAAATATTACAGTAAAAGACACATTGCCATTAATCCCTTCAAAATACCAACCCCCTCACTTTGAACACACTTTTCTCCTCCTTCTTGCCACTTTCTGAAGCAGCTCTGGAAGTCCTCTTTCATGAGTGTCTTTACTTCATCCTCTATCATGGCAATGCTCCATGTTGCACATCACTTCTGGTACAGAAATTTCTGTCAAATAAAACATTACACTGTGTCTTCATCCACCTTATTCACCGGATCTGGCACCATGCAACTTTTTGCTGTTCCCCAAAGTCAAAATGACCATGAAAAGTAAACATTTTGAATTGATTCAGGACATTGAGGCAGCCATGACAGCGCAAATAAAGAAACTCAGGAAAGAGGACTTTCAGAACTGCTTCAGAAAGAGGCAAGAATGATGGAACAAGTGTGCTGGAAGTGAGGGGGAGTATTTTGAGGGGGATCAATGGCAGTGTGTCTTTTACTGTAATACTATTTTTTAAATTTAAACATTCACTGTAGGTTTTCATCACACCTCGTATATGGGGAAGGACCAAGGAACGTGAAAGTATTTTGAACCATTTCTTACTGGTATAACGAGGTGAAGGGTGTGGTTGGCAATGAACACAGATGATGGTGGACTCTCCCGCAACAGCCCAGGTGAGAGGTAAAGAGAATGGAAAATGCAGTAATAGAGGGCACGGAACCCTCATCTCACTAGAGGACCAGCATGTGTCAGTGGACCAAACACTCGAGTGTGAACACCCGGCATGTGTCCAGCTCCTTCATGCTACACCAAGAATCACGGACAAGCATGTTACTTCTGTACCCTCCCAGTGACCACAGGAGAAACCCTGAGTACCGTGTTTCCCCAAAAATAAGACCGGGTCTTATATTACGTTTTGCTCCAAAAAACGCATTGGGGCTTATGTTCAGGGGATGTCATCCTGAAAAATCATGCTAGGGCTTATTTTCCGGTTAGGTCTTATTTTCAGGGAAACACGGTAGTACAGGGGATGCGGTGTGAAAATACCCGATGCTCTACCTAGCACTGCATATGTTGCCACTAAAAAGTGATATCCCTGTTGCCTAATTACAGCCTGATACCATCCTAAATGCGTTTGTGTTTTTCTTTCTTTGGGCTAAAGCACAAATACTCTTGGCCAAAGCAACAGTAAGTCAACCGTGAGGCACACTGACTTAAACAACTCTCAGTGCTCAGTTGTTGAGTGTGAATGAACTCAACCCCTAGTTAAAGCATGGCACTTGGGGAAATAGGGCCAAGGTTGATTTCCAGGTTGGCTTTTCAGGATGGACCTCAAAAGAGGTTAGGACAGTTAGGTTGGAGCTGCTGACCAAGGCCAAAATGACACAGGGAGATTGGACAATATTACACAGAGAATCAGAGACCAAAAAATTAATACTCTGAATGTCATACTTCTCTAATGTTTACAAAGGGATTATTCACTGCACCAGTCACACTGTAGTGGAAAATCGAAGTTCTCTGAGCGCCTGAAAGCTCACCACACATCACAAGGGATACCTCAGTGAGCGATTTAGATATTGTCCCCCACCAAGTATGACAAATTCCAGCTGTATTAAGATTCAATCAGGAAAGCAAATTCACTATGGATAACACAGGATAGGGAATTTATTTTAGGAAGAAACCTTGTACAGTTGTATGAGAAGCAAGAGAAGGAAGGATCCAACAGTGGAAGCTTAGGATCACACTGATGCCACCAACTAGCCCTCTTGGGCAGTGGAGCATGTAGACACGACAAATATGCAAGGGAATCGGGAAAGCCAGCAGGTACGGCTTCCAGAAAGAACACATGAGGGGAAGCCCATGGGGACTGTTACCTCTGAAACCAGGAGTGAGCCTGGTATCACTGTTGGTCATCAGTGCCATCAGGTGGGACCAAAACTGGGTGTGGAGAAGGTGACTGGATGCACTTTCAGTCTATCTGTGTCTCTCTCTCTCACCACATAGGTTTACATGGAGCTTTCAGAGAATAGTGCCATTTTCACCTTCTGAATCTCACCTTCCTTTTTCTCAGCTTGAATCCTGAACCATACAGCGAAGAGACATTGGGAAAAAGCAGTTTTAGCTAAGCCAAGTTTGTTGGTCCTTCCTGTTTCCTGGTTCATATTTCTCCTTTCAGTGTTCCACTGAAAATAAGCAGCAGAAGAATGAAATGATCATAGATGGCTCAGAATTTACGTTCTTACCACGTCAGCTGCTAAACATTGGTTCCAGGTGGTCTCCCCGCATTAGTAGTTTGTCTGGAGTGTCTGGGCATCTCACTGAATTAACCGATGGACCATTTTGACTGACAGGCAGACTAATCAATGAGCTTGATAGGCTGGGACATGAGGGCACAGCACAGCCGCAGCCTGCAATCCTAGCATTGGACAACTCAACGAGCATGCTGGCATTTTAAAAGCATTACCCACGTGAGTGCCCTCCGTCAGCGATGCTCTTGAAAACAATTTCAAAGTAATAATCAGAAAACGTTTGATGAAAAAGCAACACAGAGTCATCCATTCATAATTACCCCAGGGGATAGCATAAGTGGGATAAATAAAATTGATAGCTGAGTCCCAAAGCGCCTTTTAGCAGAAAGCAGTGTTGTCCTCAGATATATTCTCATCCTCACTGTTAAGAAACAGTAAGAGTGTTTCATGCTTTTCATATGAAAATCATTGAATCCAGGACTGGAAAGGGCTGTGGTCATCTCCTAGTACAGGGATAGCTAAATCGAATGTCACCAAAGACCAAATCGAATTGGCTGAGAGGCCAGTCCCCAGACACAGATGATTAGTCACAGTCTGACTTTTCTTCAACATGCCTTTTTTATTCCTATGTTCTCTGTTGGACTGATTTTAATATTTTAAAAACATAGCCACAGGCAGATGCCGAGGGGGCAGAGTGTCCACTGAGTGGAAACAGGAAACCTAGCAGGTGCATAGGAGGTGATTTTTCCGGAACCAGTTTTCTAAACAGCCCATCTGCATCCTGGATCCTCACATGCCTCCTCGAACAGAAAGGGCGACCCAGCTTCGGCAAATACACCATCACTCAGCAGCAAATCGTTTGGCAAATGGTCAGCTTCCACTTAAGAGAGATGAAGGTCTGGGGCAACAAAATCACTGGATGGCCATGAACTTGGATATGTCAGATGATCTCATCTGACGAGATTCAGGGGAGCAATGCCACGTAAAGAGGTCCCCATCCAAAGGACAATTGGTGGTCACGGAGAGTGCGGTGGCCAGGCAGTTGACCTTGGAGATTTGCTCCCCGACAGCACTCTTTCCTCCACTACTGGTGACTCTAACCAGGCTTCCACCAAGGGGTTGGAGCGCGCACCTCCTCCCTTTGCAGCTGCACAGAGGGGCCTGGAGCTCACAAGAGCTTTCTGCAATCCCATGCTCGCAAATACAGGGACACAAACAGGCCTCCCTGTGCTTTTGTGACATAACAAACCGTCATTATTTCCTGGCTCGGCATCCAGAACTGAGTACAGAGGTGCTCAGTGCGTTTGGGGAGAGTTTTGTCATTCCTGAAAATGTTGGTGTCAGTTCTGTACGTCCCAAGTTTCACGTTTGTCAGCTTTCAGCAATGTGAACAGACAACACCTGTTGTGAGCTGCCCCCGTTAGGAAATGCAAGTTTGAATTTTTAATTTTGAGGGAAAGAAACTCTCTTCATCTGTTTTCTGGTCACCTGTTAGGTGAGATTTTTAATTTTTTTTTTTTTAAGTCAAAATCTGTTGGGGTGGCCGGTGGGCTCAGTTGGTTAGAGCACAAGCTCTCAACAACAAGGTTGCCGGTTCAATTCCCGCATGGGATGGTTGGCTGTGCCCCCTGCAACTAAAGATTGAAAATGGCAACTGGACTTGGAGCTGAGCTGCGCCCTCCACAACTAGATTGAAGGACAACGACTTGGAGCTGATGGGCCCTGGAGAAACGCACTGTTCCCTGATATTCCCCAATAAAATTTTTTTAAAAATGTGTTATCTTTGTTTCTATAATTAGTGCAGAATATAGCACTAATTCTGCAGGGTAAACAAAATATCAAAAGCTAAATGAATGCTAAAAGAGACAAAAACAATAGTATATTGATATATGACATCCATTCCTAAGTCTCCAGTAAATCTGTAAACGTGGCATACTTCCATCAAAAAAAAAGAAAGGAAAAAGGAAAAAGGTGAAAAAGTAAAACCATGACTACACAGCAGCACACTAGTAGATTTTTAACAGCCACCTCTCTGAAAAATGATTTTGTTCACAAATATACGTGCTCACACACCTATATACCTGTGCATGTACGTACATGTGTGTGTTATTACCAATTTTAATAATATAGTGGGTGTGTAGCAATTAAGAAAACAACACAGTATACAATACTCCTTATTGCAAATTCCAAAAAGTCAGTTTACTTTCGCAGAAGGCTTTCTTGAGCTTGCGGAGCACTTACACCCCAGCCAGTCTCGGGCTGCAGTTCATCAATGACTGGACAACGGAGCGGCATTCCAATCCACTATCTATTTTCCAGGTAAATGTATTGACATTAAATCTGACATGTGATATAATATTAAACTATTTCTCACGCTCACACAAATGATTTCATTACTGAAAACCCTTTCAGCATCAGCACTAAATCAAGCCCTGATCTGTCGCATTTGCCAATTTCTATGGTATAAATACTTCCATGGCTGATTTCCAGCGAGGCACATGGCATCGCTGCATGAGGATTTGGGAAGATATACAGTAATTCTCCATGATACAGTATCCTCACCATGGAGGTACAATAATATAAGTAACCGCCAGACTCTAAATAGTAAAATATGGTAAAATCATTAGGAAGTCATCAATTTTGAATATTTACTATCTATTTAATATGATTTTAAATTTTAAGTGACATGATTTAGTTTTGAATAACGGCTGTGTTTAACAGCTTGCTTACAAAATTCCTGAAAACAACACTCAGCTCTCAAGAGCTGCTACCAGGCAGGCCCAGCACCCCTCTGCCTAAATATCTCAGTGCTTTTCAGATGAAGATGGAAAAATGGGAAGGATGGAAGCCTTATGGCAGCATTACAGACACCTTGGGGGCTGAACAGAATCTCAGTTTAATTTCAGTTTTCCGTGTACACTTGTCACCATATCGGTGGTACCCACCCTCAGTGACTGCATGTCAGGGTCATCTTCAGAGCTTGTAGATACCCTATTTGTGTGAGTGTGTGAGTGTGTGTGAGTGAGTGTGTGTGTGTGTGTGTGTGTGAGTGTGTGTGTTAAGAATACTTCACATCAACTTTCTGGCAGATTGTGAGAACATGGCGCAGTGTTATTAACTATAGTCCCCAGGATGACATCAGAGCCCCGGGACTTATTCATCTTCTAATTGGGAGTTTGCACCCTCTGACTAGGTGAGGTAATGGATGTCTTGATGAACTTGAGGAAGGCAGTCATTTCACGATGCACACCTATATCAAAGCATCATATGTATGTACACCATTAAGTACATACAATTTTGCCTGTCAATTATGCCTCAATGAAACTGAAAAGGACAAATTAAAAAATTAAAAATATAAACCCCAAAGCTCACTCATCAAAAGTCAAATGAGAAGATTACATGTGAAAGACTCACACGATGGACTCCTATACAGTAATGAGAATAAAAATTACACACAACAACCAGGATGAGCCTCACAAATCTAACGTTGGATTAAAAAAGTCCGTTGGGAAAGAGTACGTACTGTTTGATCTTATAGATATATATGATAATCATATGTAATGATTATTATAATATGATTCTAGATATATATGGCATAGATAAGTTTTGTATTACATATACTTTGCATACAAACTGTAAAACAGTCTACTCGACTAGAAGTCAGACCGTAGTGTTCCTTGTGTCTCAGCTGTGACTGGGAGGTCTTCCTGGGTGGCAGCCATGGTCGACATCTTCATTTGAGTGCTGGTTTCATTGGGGGGTGGGGGTCAATTTGTGAAAATTCATTGAACTGACACTTGTACTTAATCCAGGGACCAAACTGAACACGATTTAGTCTGATTGCTGAGGGTGGGGCTCTGACACAGTATTCTGGAAAGTCCTCACGTGACCCTAATGTAAATTTAAGTGTGAGAACAACATTATTTCCATATGGATTAATGATCTGTCAATTCACACTAGCTTAAAATATACTAAAGTGATGCTTTTTCAAAAAAGGTAAGAGAAAGGAAATAAATGACAACATCGCTAAAAAAAAAAAATCCATATAGTTAGGAGGTATTTTGAACAAAATCCAGCTCCTCATCATAACTTAAGAGGCCCTGGGTAATTTAGCCTCTCTCTCTCTTTCCAGCTTCTAGATTTCTTTGCTGCCAACTCAGTGACGCCCGAGAGAAGAGTGAAACAAGCACAGAAAATGTCCAGACAAGTTGCAGAATCATAGAACAGAATGAATTGTTTTAAAGCTTTGATTTTGGGGGTGGTTAGTTACACAGCTGTCAGCAATTGTTACATATATCTACAATTTCAAATGGTGTCTGTAGAATTGCAAATGTGTCCTAAGGTTTGCATAATATTTTAATGAAGTGAGATACATCAAATTTATTTTTTTTCCAATTTACCCACTTTTGCTTGACTCATGATGTTGCAAATGTGACTGGTGTGTATGCACCCCAAACCCCCCTACTCTCCTGAGTTGAGAACTACTGTAAATGCAGATGGTTTGTTCTTTCTTTGTTACCTCCTCCACAAGGACACATACTTTCTTATCTTTAAGATACACGGTCTCTGAAGAGGACCAGTTCGCTCTAGAGATTAGACAAGCTGAACTATTGATGGGGAGAAATGACAATTATATTAGAAATTCTATGCCTGTCTATTTTGTCTAATATGTTTGTTAATTTATATTTTTTATGTTTTCTAATGTATACACATACATATAGACATGTTGGGTTTATATGCTTATTTGTTGGTCATAAAAATTTGGAGACTACCTCTTTAAATCATATTTCACCATGAACAGAACCTGGCCTGTAAACACAACTGACGTCAACTTTGAAAGCCAACTGTTACACAAATTTGATCTGTGCCAAAAAGTGATGTCTTGAATAAATACCGAACAAGATTTCATCTGAGCATTGTGTTCTCATCATCATCTCTGCCATTTCCTAGTCCTATGGTCCTTGATAATTCTTGTACCTCTGAGTTTCACTTTCTCCAGCTATAGAAGAAAGATACCGTGTTTCCCCGAAAATAAGACCTAGCTGTAACACATCTTTTGAAGCAAAAATTAATGTAAGACTTATATTACATAAGTCTTACATTGTATCATGTTAGATAAGACCCCATCTAATATTGTGGTAAAATAAGACTAGGTCTTATATTAATGTTTGCTCCAAAAGATGCATTAGAGCTGATTGTCCGACTAGGTCTTATTTTCGGGGAAACATGGTAACAACCCGACCTCTGCCACAGTCAAGCACAGATGAAGTGCTGCACAGAATCACTCTGTAAACTATACAGCACTAGGTATAGGGCAGAACTAATCAAATACGAAAGGTTAGTCTCTATGCTCCTTTTAGAGCTGAGCATGCCATGGTTATAAACTTATTTTCACCAAAGTAAATACTATATAGTTCTCAGAATGAGTATATATTTGAGAAAAATGACCCCTTTTTAAGCAAAGTGTGTGGAAATGACATAATTCCTCTTCATGGAATCGAGTTAAGGAGAAACAAGTATTACCTGTTGCATAGACAATTATTTAGAGAGGAGGTCATATTTGAACTTGGCTGAGGGAGGTTGCATTTGACTTCTATAGGAGAGATTGAATCTCAAGGAGAACAATGCAGGTGGAGACACTCATATGAAGAGAGGCTTAGGGAGGAAAAGTGAAAACGTGCCGAGATCTTCCCAGTAATATAGTCTTACTTAAATGAAGGGTACAGGAAGGAGGGTAAGGAAGACATGGCTCATGACACAGGTTGAATTGACTTAATTGGAGAACTTCCAATATTTGTTGAAGGAAATTGTGTTTGCATGCTTGATTAGGCGTCTTGAACTTCATAGGAAATGGTGTCTGTGAAGGTCTTGACTCAGACTAATGACAAAATCAGCTGTGCTTTGTGAAAGATTTTCTGCATAGGAGTCGGTGTCAATGTGCCATGTCTAGGAAAGGCTACAGATGATACTGAGAAACAGGAAAGAGCTGCGGAGGCAACTCCAAAGACCGGGGAGAAGTAGTGGGGGTGGGCTTGACTGGTAGCCCAGGAACTAGGAAGGAATGAACGAGTACATCCTGAGATAAAATACAGCCTAACGGCTTTAAATGTTTAGACTATTTCTAACCCAATATCACTGGGGATCTGCTACCTAAAATATTAAAATAGCATTGGCTCTATGTGGAGTATGATACTCCCTGAACAAACAGCACTAAAATGACACCTGCCCATGTCAAGTGCCTCCAGGCAAAGCTCATGAGTTAGTTTCAAAAATTAGGAGCAGCTTTGTGTGTTCAGTATATATCCTTTTGTTGTTGTTGTTGTTCAAGTAAAAATGTGCCTATCTGAGACCAAATGATATATTGTGATTGCAACACTTATGCCTAAAATTGGATTCTAGTAATATCCAATAAAATTCTAAGTGTTTGGGAATATTGGATTACCCCTAGGAAGTCCTGGGAGATTATTCTAAGAAGTTAATCATTTATTTAAACATATTCATTGAGGGCTTACTATGTGTCAGGCACTGTACTATGCATGAGAGAGGCGGCCACATATATGACTAGAAATATATTTGCCTACACAGAACTTGTATTCTACTGTAGACAGAAAATGGACACGTGATAAACAAATGTGTACATAAGGATTTTTCAGATAATGTAAGTGCACTGAAGACAGTAGGAAGGGCTGATGAGAGTGACAGGGACCGGGGGTGGGACCAGGTGACGGCAGCCTCCACAGGGTTCTAACAGATCATGGTATGGAGGTGACTGATCTGACGTGTGTGTAATGGAAAGAGCCAGCCCTAGAAGCATTTGGAGAAGAGTGTTCCGAGCAGCTGAAAAGCAAGTGCAGAGGCCCTGAGCACGGAACAACTGTGATATTTCTGGGAGTGTAAGAAAGAAGCATGGCTCTAGAGTAGTGTAGAAAAGGGATGAAAGTACAAGTTGAGATGGAAGAGGTTGACAAAGTCAGGCTGTCTAGTGTCCTGCTGGCCATGGGAAGGAGACTGATTTTAAATTTCAGGAAAGTTTTAAGTCAGAGAAGAAAAGCTCTCAACCCCCAGTGTTATTTTAAATTTGTAGCATAGCTATTTATGGTACCTTCAAGTGAAAACACTACTTCCAAAGAAAACGTGACCCTCCTCTTCGAAGACTTCAGGTTGAAAACACTATTTCCCACATTCCCTTCTCCTAAGGGTCTATCTTCCCTGCAGAATGTCTCGTCTATATACCAACCACATCCTCCCAGTGCTGACACAACAGAAAAAAATGTTCTACATTGTTACCAGTCCTAAGAAAGAGTTTCATTTAGCGTTCCAGAATCAATTACTTTGGAGGAACGTTTGGTAATCAGATGACCACCTACAGCAGGAGGCATTGCATAAAAACGGCGTTTTCAGCATTTCTAAATTGGGCCATCTCTATTAGAAATGGCAAAGATGTCACTTGACTTAAAAATATAGCCTGGCGTCCCGTTCCAAAAGGAGCTGGGATGCTAACAATAAATCTGAGCAAGGCCCGAGGCCGAGCGTGGGCTGTGATGTGCTCAATATTCATCACACTGGGTGCCAGGGGGACGCCCAAGGTGTGCTTCTGGGATCCTTGAGAGAAGCAGGTTCATCACACCTGCCATTTCAGGGAGTTGCTGTGCGGTGCTTTGTCCTCTGTGAAGAAATCTTGCTCGCGGTTACCTATTTCCATCCTCGTGGCTTTCTCTGGTAGTTCATTGACTTTGGTTTGCAATTCAACAGAAGGTGACGTTTGAGATACAGGAAAACTCAAGCAATAATAAATACTCATCAGTGTCCTCTGATTGTGATGATTTATAAGGAGGTAGATATTCTCTCAGATTCACTTCAAGGCACGTCCATTGGTGATATGGCAAGCTCTGTAAAAATGCTGACACACAAGGTTTTTTTCTCCTTGTTTTTTCTCCCCCTTTATTGGTATAAGCACTAAAAACAACTTCATTCAAGTTTGAACCAATTACTTTGGGAGAAGTTCTGAAAAGAATGTAAGCACATTTGTCAGTAGACATTACATGCAAACGGCGGCAGGAAAGAGCTCTTACAATATCCAGTCTCAGTTTACTTCTGAAGAGTGATTAATAAAGTGGGAGAAACCGTCCCATTGAGCCCTGACGACACAACACAATAGTTAGAACGCCTGAAGGAGCCAGGAATTCTGCCAAGCCAAAAAATGGGACTCACCCCAAGGTCCTTCCTTGAATATTCAATTTCTCTCTTAAAAACAGAGTCTCCTACGGAATAACAGCCCTCCTTCAGGACTGACTAAATAGGTGTCCAGTGCATAGTCTTGTAAGATTCCTACAGAAATGCTCGGTCGGTAGCAAAACAAATGTAATGGTACACGATAATCCCTTTAAACAACCAAGAGGGTTGTTGGAAAAAACTGCATTTAAGTGATAAGATTTTTTAAATAACGAAGTTAAAAGGGAAGACATTAGGTAGGAATTCTTAAGATCACATGCATACTGAACTTCACGGAAATAAAATTCCTCATAACTGGTGATGTTGGCCACCTCCTGTTATGTTTGAGTCTGTAATTCCAGCCGTTGACCTTCAGGACACTGTTGTAAGAACAACAGAGTTCCATTAGGCCCTGGGTTTAAAATCATGCTGCCTCTCAGCCGGGATAACTCCTAACATAGCGCGTGATTTAGCTGTTTGTCACTGTTACCTTATTAATCGGGTTTTTAATATTTTAAAAACTCAAACGGGTAAATATTTGAACTTGAATTTTGAAATCTGCCTTCATTTCACCCATTTTACAAAAAAATCCTAGTAAAGTCAAAGATTTAAAGAAAGCAGTGTCTGGTATATGCTGAGCCTTTTTCACTGTAGGAAACTAACAGTTAACCAGATCAGTAAACCCTGGGTTTCTCACACGTGGGGACATTCTATCATCAACAAAATCTGATCCTTCATGGTATTTCAGTTCCTGCTTTACACCCATTACAAATGTGTTACAGACACTGTGTTTAATATTTATTTAAGAGTGAAATACTTCTTTGTGAAAACTTCCCATGTATTGTCTAATAGACAAAAACCTAGATTTAGAGTTGCTAAGTTTTCCTCCACTTGTCAGTGTGGTCCATATATTTATCCCAGTTGCAGGCATGTGTTTTCTATCCTAAGACATGTAGATAGTTTTGTACCTCGGGGCTAAGAATCAGCCTTCTGAGTCTATATTAAACCTCCTGATACTTTTTTTTTCCCTCTCAGGAAAAATTATGCCATTTTTTCACTCCTGTATTTGCTCTTCCCCATTTCCAGCGGTGAGCAGGCAGTGATCCCAAGTCCTATTTCTAACCTCAGCATCGCCAGTAACTTGGATCTGAACAAGTTTTCTAACCTCTGGTAGACCATACTCTTTCCATCACAACTGGCAGCGTCTCACTAAAATTAGCCGAAAGTAGGGAATGTATACCTTATTGGCTGTTTACTGAAAGTCCACAGGTAGAGTTAGGAAATGCTGCCTTTCTTCCTTGGGGTTGTCCCGCTTTGGTATTCATTTCATTTTCTGGCCAACGTTCCCCTCACAGTGGCCCCTGTTACTTTCTTACACTGACTAGAACAGCACAGATGGAATGCCTCTGTGTTGTCTGACTTTAGTCAAATCCCAGGGATTGGCTCAGATATAACAGATCCGGAACCAATCAGTATGGTGGGGGGCGGGGCACATTTCACCTGAATGATCCACGAGGTCGTGGGGGCCACTCAAACCACGACTGATAGGAACGAGTGGACCCCCAGAAGACCAGGTGTTCTTGTCAGAGGAGGTAGAAATGGACTGAGGGTTGGCGAAAACAGCACACGTGCCCCCAGGACATGACCACCACACATGCTCCCCACTATGTCACCCAAACAGCAGCTTGTACTCTGTCTGTTGCAGTTCCTGACTTGTGTGCTGGTTTCTGTGTTTCGGCTGAAGGATGAAGAGGGCAGGGCCGTGGCCCTCTTACTTACTGCTGAAGTCCAGGGTCAAGCTCAGGGCCTGGCACACTGAGGCACTCGTGCTGGCCTGAATGGAACTGCTTTCTTCAACCCATTTGATAAATATGTACATTTGACAAATATGTACAGACCGTCTGCTAGGGGGTAGAGCAGCAGCGGCGAATAAAGTTGATGGAAACCTCTGTCCTTAGGGAGTAACATTCAAACAGGGCATCATCTGGAACTCTTACGGTTTACCCAACCTCCTTCTCTAGGATCCTAGAACAATAACATCGTAACACAAGGGCGACGGTGTGGGGATAGACGGAACCAGTTGTTCCTCAGAGGGAATTAGATGACTGAGTTTCTTCTACTTGATGATAATCCAGGTAGGACCAACAACTCTGAAACCCATTCATTCATTCCTTTCTTCATTCATTCATTCGTTCACAAGTATTTACTGCATCCCTTCCAAGTGCCAGGAGGTTCACTCCCTGCCCTCCTGGACTTAATTTAATGTCTAGCGAGGAAGAAACAGATTGCATTAGTTTCCTATGGCTTCTGTGAAAACCACAGCTTGGTGCCTTGAAATAAGAAACATGTATTTTCTTACATGTTTGTTGGTCAGAAGTCCAAAATGGGTTGCACGGGGTGGAAATGGAGCTAGCCACAGGGCGGCCCTCCTCCACAGGTGAAGGCGAGCCCATCTGTCCCTGTGCCTTTCTAGCTTCCGGAGTTTGGTCCTGCTGCTCTTGGCTCACGACCCCTTCCTCTCTCTGGGGTCAGCAGCGTGGAGTTTTCTCATTGTTCTCTGCTCTGGCTTCACACTGCCTCCCTGTCTGCATCAAATCCCCCTCTGGTTCCCCAGCCAGAAATTCCAGCATAACCTGCCCAGTTCAAGATCTTTTACTTAATCACATGTGCAAAACCCATTTACTATTTAATGTAAAATTCACAGGTCCCACATTGTAGGACCTAGATATTCCTGGGGACAACTATTTAGCCTACCACACACATTCATGCAACGATTATAAAGTATCCTCTTAACAATTATGTTTCTTAATTAAATGGCCCTCAATTTTCTTTTAATTTTTTAAAAAATACAAAAATAGAACATTAGAACTTTGAAACATTCATATTTTCAAAAATGTTCCAGAACCATAATATATGTCTGGATGGATTGTGATTCATAGTAAAGACTCAAAGGCCAATATCCATAAAAAATGGTACAGGAGAACTTGTAAAGTTATTTAAAAAAAAAAAATCAGGGGAAAAAGGTGGAGCAAAATTTTAAGTTCTATTTTAGAGTATGGGGAGGTTTATAATGTTAACAGTTTGAAAACATTATAACCGTGAAAATAGGGAGGAAAAAGCACAACTATGAAAAAAACTTGGCCTTTCAGAATGAATAAAAAGTAAGTTTTAGGAAAACAAAGAAGACCTTATACATATGCACAGAAATAGTGCTTTCACATTAGACAATATAATTTTCTAAACTAGCACAGTATCTGCAAGTAGGAAGATACACCATGAAATCTCTAAAACGACAAATAGATTTAAAGCAATGCTCTTTTGTATATATCATTATCAGCCTCCTTACCTCTAGGGCAATGTTTAGCTCAGATAATTTTATTTCAATAGCTATGGCTTAAAAAAAAATAAAAAAGATCCAATCTGTTCTTTCACAAGGAAAATGTACACCAAAGACATATGATTATTTTTTCCCTTTAGTATCAAGCAAAACGACATGTTGAATCACATCCTATCCGAATAAATAAAAATTAACAGAAGAACTGGAGAATTCCTCAGACCTGATTTGTATTCTGAGAATAATAATTTATTTTAATTTAACACAAAACATCTTTTAGAGATACTATGCTGATTCAGTAGACATATTTAAAGTGAAAAATGTTAATGTTAAATTTATACAGGAAGCTGAAACTTGAGTATAGGAATAGAAATCTTATTCACAAAGGTATAATTTGGGGACAAATTGATGACTCTGTCTTTTTAAATCTATTGTCCCTCCAAAACAAAATACATTATTATTTCACTTTGAATCTTTGTTATAGAGAGTTAGAAGTGACACAAATCAAAATAATGTCATAACTGAATAAATATGACTGTAGCACTTCTAGGCACTGGATTTTCTAGTAGTAAAAATGCCTTTATTTATACGGTTTTCTGATTTTAATGGTTGATTTCCGCATGTTTTAGCATTCTCATAACTTTTAAGATCAGTATATCTTTCCATTTCTTGAAATTGCTATTAAATATGTGGCTCTTATAATTCCTGTGTTTCTGGGTTGTAAGTTATATTGGTTCCTGTGTTTCTCCCAATATATTCTGCTTTGTTGTGATTATATGAAACTTCAGCAGTTCCCATCATCACAGCTGCTGGGAAGCAGTGTGATATGATAGAAGGGCTGCTCTGATGATCAGATGACTTAGTCAGTGTCCATGCTTTGTGATAACTCACATAGGTGAGCTTGGAAATTAATAATGGACTGCTACGCCTGCTGAGGCAGCTCCTGCTCTGTAGGTAGGGTCAGCACCTACACAGCAGCTCCTCCACTGTAGTCCCAGCTAGTCCTCACAACCAGTGAGCCTGAGGGCCAATCCCTCCCATTGATGTGCAAGCAGCAACCAAGGCTCAACTACAAGAAGATGGCATACACAACCCACACAAGGGACACACTGGAGTGTACTGCTCAGGTGACCAGGAGACTGCACCACTGAGCCCCACAGCACACTTACTACATAAGGCCACTCTACCAAGATTGAGATGCATAGCACCCCTAACTAGTACATAGAAACAAACACAGGGAGGTGGCCAAAATGGGGAGAAAAAGAAACATGTCCCAAGTGAACAAACAGAACAAAGCTCCAGAAAAAGAACTAAACACAATGGAGACAAATAATCTACCAGATACATAGTTCCAAACACTGGCTATAAGGATGCTCACTGATCCAAGGGAGAACTTCAACAAAGAGATAGGAAACGTAAAAATGGAGATAGAAAGCATAAAAAAGAACTAGACAGAAATAAAGAATAAAATGATGGAAGTGAAGAATACATTAGAGGAATCAATAGTAGATTAGATGATGCAGAGAACTGAATCAGCGATTTAGAAGATGTGATAGCAGTAAACACCCAATCAGAACAGCAAAAAGAAAAAAGAATCCAAAAAAATGAGGAGAGTTTAAGGGGCGTCTAGAACAACATCAAGCGTACCAACATTCGCATCATAGGGGTACCAGAAGGAGAAGGGAGAGAGCAAGGAATTGAAAGCCTATTTCAAGAAATAATGAGGTTAAAGACAAAGAAAGAATCTTAAAAGCAGCAAGAGAAAAGCTGTTAGTTACCTATAAAGGAGCTCCCATAAGACAATCAGCTGATTTCACAACAGAAGCTTTGCAGGCCAGAAGGGATTGGCAGGAAATATTCAACATGATGAAAAGCAAGGACATACAACCAAGATTACACTATACAGCAAAGGTATCACTTAGAATTGAAAGACAGGTAAAGAGCTTCCCAGACAAGAAAAAGCTAAAGGAGTTCGTCACCACCAAACCAGTGTTATAAGGAATCATAGAGCATCTTCTTAAAGATGAAAAAAGTAAATAAAATAAGAATATAAATAATAAAATGGTAATAACTAAATACCATGTTTCCCCCAAAATAAGACCTAGACAGACAATCAGCTCTAATTTGTCTTTTGGAGCAAAAATTAACATAAGACCCAGTCTTATTTTACTATAACATAAGGCCATATAACATAAGACTTGGTCTTATATTGATTTTTTGCTCCAAAAAACGCATTAGAGCTGATTGTTCAGCTAGGTCTTATTTTTGGGGAAACACGGTACCTATTAACAATTACTTTCAATGTAAATGGATTAAATGTTCCAATTAAAGATAGGGGGGCTGAATGGATAAGAAATCAAAAAACTCATATGCTGCCTACAAGAGACTCACTTCAGATGGAAAGACACACACAGATTGAAAGTAAAGGGATGGAAAAGATATTTCATGAAAAGGGAAACAAAAAATCTGGGGTAGCAATACCTATATCAGACAAAAATAGACTTTAAAACAAAGACTAAAACAAGAGACAAAGAAGGACCCAATAATCCCACTTCTGGGTATTTATCCAAAGAAACCCAAAATTCTACTTCCAGGGGACATGTGCATCCATATGTTCGTTGCAGTATTATTTGCAATGGCCAAGATGTGAAGGCAACCTGGGTGTTCCTGAATGGATGAATGAATAAAGAAGAGGGGGTACATGTATACAATGGACTATTACTCAGCCGTAAAGACGAATGACATCTTGCCATCTGCAACAACATGGATGGACATAAAGGGTATTATGATGAGTATAATAAGTCAGACAGCAGAAGACAAATGTCATAGGATTTCATTTGTAAGTGGAATCTAAAGAAAAAATAAACAAACAAAACAGAAACAAACTCATAGATACAGAGAACATTTTGATGGTGCCAGTTTGGAGGATGGTTAGGTGTGGCTGAAAGAGGGGAAGGGATTAAGAAGTACAAATTGGTTGTTACACAGTAGTCATGGGGAGTTAGAGTATAGCATAAGGAACACAGTCAATAATATTGTAATAACTATGTATAGTGTCAGACGGGTACTAGATCTATCAGGTTGATAGATGGGAGGGATTGGGGGCAGGGTGAAAAAGGTCTAGGGATTACGAAGTGCAAATTGGTAATTACAGAATAGTCAAGGGGATGTAAAGTATAGGAAATATAGTCAATGATATGGTAATAATTATGCACAGTGCCAGGTGGGTACTAGACTAGTCAGGGGGATCACTTTGTAAATTACATAAATTACATAACCACTATCTGTACACCTGAAACTAATATAAAATAATATTGAATGTCAACTCTAATTTAAAAATTAGAAAAGGGGGGAAAGATAAAGAAGAATAAGAGTTTCAAAGTTCGAGATATAAAATGAATAAGTCTTGGGGATGTAATATACAGCATAGGCAATATAGTCAATAGTATTATGATAGTGTGGTACAGTGTCAGATGATTACTGGACTTATGGTGATTTTTAGCATAGGGAATATAATCAATAATATGGTTATAACTATGTATAGCGCCAGGTGAGTACTGTTGAATAACTATGATGTACACCTGACAATAATACAATATTGATGCTAACTACATTTTAATAAAAATCATAAACAATAAAATTAAAGTAGAACACTATGGTCTAGCAGACTATGGTTGGTCATTTAGAAATGCAGCCAGTATTATTCCCTTTACTATTTCCATGCCCTTTTATAGTGTAATTTGAAGCTCTTCTATCAAGAGATTGAATATATTTCCATATCCCTCCAATCTGGACTGGTCTTGTGACTTGGACTGGTTAAAATAATGTAGCAGATATGACATTGTGTCAGTTCCAAGCCTTGACATCAAAAAATCTTGCACATGTCTGATTTTTCTTGGCACATTTCTGATTTCTCTTAGAACTCTGAGCAGGCATCATGTGAAACAGCCCAGACTCACAGATGATGAGAGACCCTGGGACCAGGGCCAACGTAGCCCAGTTGTCTCAGCTGAGAATGTCCTAGACTACTAGCCGGTCTCATCTCAGATGGCTCAGTAGCTGACCATAGATTTAAGGCACCCATGCAAAACCAAAAGAATAGCCAGTTGAACCCACTCAAAATTGTCAATTTACAGATTTGTCAACTAAATGCATGGTTGTTTGTTATTTTAACCCACTGAAATTTAGGGTGGTTTGTTACACAGCCAAAGCTAACTGATACACAAACAATATATTTAGCTTTAATTAAACAATGTATCATTGAAATGGAAAAAAAAACACAAAAGTTAATCTAGTTCTTATGTAACATTCTATGTCACTTTTTATTCTATATCAATATAGCTTTTTTCCCATACCAAATTCTAAATTTGAGGGAAAATATGTTTTAATTATTTAAAGAATTCACTATAAAGGCAATAAAAAATAACTATTCTTCTTTGCTTATTGATGACAAAAATCATTTAATCATGTTCTTTTACTATAAAAAATCGTATTTGACAATTTATAATTAACATAATATTAGTTCTGTTCTTAAATAGCACTTGATACATTTTAAAGGATTGAACTCCCTGTATTAGCCATAAAAATTACTTCAAAATTTTATCACTTATTCAAATAACATAAGTGTTACGCATTTAAAAATTGCTGCATATGAAGAAAAAAATAAACATCAATATATTATCAATCAAAATTCATAATAATAGAACACTTTACCTGCAGAAGTATTTATGAGTGGCAGCAGAATTACCAGTTTCCATAGCAACCTCATTTCCACTTTCTAAAGTCAAAGTTTCTCCCATACAATCAGCAGCAAAGAAAAGTCTATCTTCCAGTCAGTCTCTCAAGAGTCTGAAAAAAACAAAAAATTGTCATGAAATGACAAATATACAAATATGCATATTATGCAATATATATGAACTGTTGCATATTAATTTAATTTAATATTAAGATGTTATTGTCCAAAATAAAGCAATCTAAAGGTGTGTATTTTACAGATATGTGTATTTTGCAGATTCCATAATTTCCATTCACACCTCAGACATACATTTCATTTGCTATCAAATTTGCTGTAGTAGTTAATGGGTTGGAATGCAATTCAACTGAATGTATTGTATGTGATTAAAATGTTCATTACTATAATTTTAAGTTCAGTTGTTTTTAAAATGTTAAAAAGGATTAAAACCATATTAAACCAACCTCTGCAATTTTGTTAATGACTTTTATTTTTATTTTACACCATTAGGAATGAGATAGAATATTGCTCTATCATGTATGTGTCTATATATATATCTATATATATATATATATATATATACATTGCCAAAAAATGTATACACGTTTTAAGAAAGAAAAACTGTATTAAAATTGTAAATTGTAATACTCAACATATACTGAAAACAAAAGATGAATACAAGTCACGTTTGACTTCTGCTATTACAAGATGTGCTCAGAGTGGTTCCCATCAGCATCCAGACACTTCTGATTATGGCGAACTACTGCTTGAGCAACGTTAACCATAGTGTCCACTTGTACACATTTTTTGGTACCACCAGTGTGTGTGTGTGTGTGTGTGTGTGTGTGTGTGTAGTGATTTTATACATTTCATGGATTTTTTCAATATTTTTATCAACATAAATAAAAATAACATTAACAGTCTTTTTATCCATATTGTTGAGGTTATATTTATTAGAAAAATTATCTTTCTTAATATATTACATATGTTATATATGTATGTTAATATATGTTATATATTATACATTATATGATGTATTATATATTATAGATATATAACATATTCATTAGGAAACATTATTTTTCCTAATATTACTAGAACTAAAATTAATATTGCACTATAAACTCTCTGTAGGAAATCAATTTCTGGAAGTGCTGTATTTCAAGTACGGACATACTTTTCCTATGAGGTTACATCATAATTTTCTCTAACGTATTTTGATATTTACACTTTCCAATGATAAATTAAATCAAGAAAGTGTTTGTTTGGCCTTTACTCCCAAAGAAAAATCTAATAAGAGGCGCATAAAACTCACCATTTCCAAAAAATACAGAATAAGCTCAGGATAAAGTCACCCAGGTCACATAGTATAAAATTATCATATCTCAAACGATAAGACCCATGGGAGCTTCTCACTTAGTGGAAATACATGTTCCACTAATTGCACTTGAAATACAATTTCAAATGCCTTTTGGAAGAATGTTGATTTTAAGTGTAAAGCTAGTAAATAAGGATATTTTGATCATTTCCTGATATATTTTTTAAAATTTAAAACCTCCCATTTCTTTCTGGTATTAGATACTTCAACTTAAAGCAAAAGCTACTGATCCCACTCAACACTAAGTTTTTATGAAGTCTAAGTTAAATGCTTTCAAATTTAATCAAAGAATAGAAATCAAAGGGCAAGTAAACAATATTCAAGTCAATAGGCTATATTGAGTTGGTAATGACTTTCACAAATTCATATCTTGCGTCATCTTTCCATTTCATTCAACAACAGATTCTAAGCCTTTAACTCATTGCATTTGAATGAAATCCTATTTTATATACATTCATTCACTTATAATTTTTTCAACAAATATTTATGTCTGTCTGTCTGTATGTATTTATATCAATCCTTTCTCTGAAAGACAGTAGGTACGTAGGTGTTAGTGGGGAACCTAAATGCCTCCATTCCTACCTTGGACATCTTACATTTAATAAGAGACACAGACATTTCATACAACAGTGAACCCAAACACACACACACGCACATATTGATAAATAGTTATAAATGATTATAGTGATAAATACGGTAGTGCTTTGAAGAAGAAACAGTGATATCTATGAGATCTACGGCGTGGGGTTCAAGCACCATTTCTGAGCGGAGGCTTGAGAGCTGAGTAGCTCTTAGCCAGGTGAAGAGAACATGGGTGGGAGAGTGGACCACAGAGAGTAAGACAGGTAAGAATGAGGAATGAGACCAGCCGTCTGAGCAAAAGGGAACAAGAAAGGCAAGGTCCCCAGGCAGGACTGCATTTGCATTTTCAAAGACCTGGAAAAGAGCCAGCTTGCTAGTCCGAGCAGAGGCAGAAGCCATGCTGGAGATGTGGACAGCTGGAGATGTCGGGCATGCGAGCCCGACAGGCCTCGGGTGTTGTACTACAAATTATAGCTCAGGGTTTTCAGCAGGACAAATCAGTTTAACTTACATCTTACAAACATCATGGCTTATGTGGAGAATGGAGGAAATGGAGGAAAACGTGGAATTATACAAATAAACTAACAGGCTACGTTTATAGTCCAGGAAAGGGACAATAACGGTTTTGACTAGAGCCGTGGCATGTAAGATCAAGAAAACTGGATCTCTAAACAGTTTTCCTGACTAAATGTCTTGTCCTTTCTACTCATGTGACTATTACAACCAAAATCATTTTTCTAAAACAAAGATTTAGTCTAATTATGCCCATATTCTAAAACCTTTGCTCACTCTCCATCGCAAAAACATCTAAAGTCTTTGGAGTGACATTCAAGGTCATACACAATGAATTTCTAACTGTCCTTTCCCATTCAGATTACTCAGTAGGTACTTCTGGTCTAGTCTCACAGAGCTAGTCTCTATGCACTTTGCATATGTGTCATCCATGGTCTCCAGATGAAGTTCCTTGACTTGCCTAGAATCCCCCTGACATTCCACGTTTCCCTTAAAAACCATATGTGAGGTGTGATCAAAACCTACAGTGAATGTTTAAATTTAAAACAATGTATTACGGTAAAAGACACATTACCATTAACTCCCCTCAAAATACCCCCTCTTCCCCTTTGAACACACTTATTCTATCGTTCTTGTCACTTTCCGCAGCAGTTCTGGAAGTCCTCTTTCATGAGTGTGTTTAGTTGCGCTGTCATAGCTGCTTCGATATCCTGTCATTTTGACTTTAGGGAAGCGCCAGAAGTCACACGGTGCCAGATCCAGTGAATTGTTTTTATTTGATAGAAATGCTGTACCAGAAGCGATGTATGACACAGAGCCTTTCCAATGTGATCACATAAAAAGGTGAATGCTGCTGCCGAGTGCCATCCAACAGAAAGGCAGGGATCTTCATATGGGAAGTGGCACATCGAACCTTAGTAACAGTGTGTGACAAGTTTCAACGTGTTCTGTGCAGTCAGTCAGGTGTGAGCTACAGTTGAGAGAAGGTGTGTTTTAAAGAGTGCTGTAAATCATCCTCCATCATGACAATGCTCCATGTCACACATCGCTTCTGGTATATGGCAATTTCTGCCAGGTAAAAACATTACGGTGTGTCCTCATCCACCTTACTCAGCAGATCTGGCTCCGTGCAACTTCTGGCTCTTCCCCAAAGTCAAAATGATTCAGGGCTTTGAGGCAGCCACAACAGCGCAACTAAAGACACTCATGAAAGAGGACTTCCAGAACTGCTTCAGAAAGTAGCAAGAATGAAGGGATAAGTGTGTTCAAAATGAGGGGGAGTATTTTGAGGGGGATTAATGGCAATGTGTCTTTTACTGTAATACTCTTTTTTTAATTTAAGCATTCACCATATTGTTTGAGCATACCTTGTAATGGTAGCAAGACCATATGTCCTATTACACTGGACAGTTTCTGTTTACCCAAATGCCATGACACAATTAGTATCAGTACCCTTTTCCCCAAAAAAGTCCTAGTTTACAAATAAATTACATGGTCAACTTATTTGATGGATATTCATTTTTCCAACCCAGGAATTCTGCCCTGTTTCTGTGATAAAAGCTGTGCCCTCCCAACCATGTGTGTTTCCTTTTTCTCTCATGGAATTTCTCAATGCAAAAGACATTCTTTAGAGGAACCACCTGCATACATACCCTCAGTCCATATAATTGGAGTGGGACTGCCTCCATCTCCCAGGTTCAGGAATAAAGATGTGACCAGGGCCTTGTCAATCAGGAACCCTTTCTCCTGGCTCAAGTTTTGTAAAAGGATGGACACGTGACCTAAGCCAAACTAATGACAACCAAAGCCAGGACCTTTGTCAATATTATTAGGACAATTCAGTGGCTGAGACATAATTCTGTTGACCCAATATAATACAACATTTCACAAATGTTGACCTGACCCAGTTTTGAAGACATAGCTAAAAACTGTCAATTACTCTTGGCAGACAGTTTGCTACCTCCTTTATCAGGCTCTAATCCTCCTGAGTAATGATTTATAGAAGCCCAGGTACCTAACACCCAGGAATGGCCCCTTCTTCCTTGGCTGGTGGAATTATTTAAAATACCCCATCTCCCGGAAGCTCACAAAATTTAGCTAACCTCACCCCACCTGCCACACATAAGCTGCTTCCTGCAGCCCTGGCCTGCGGATATCCTCTCCCTGGGAACACTTGTCTCACTTCAATCTGTAGAAACAAGAGTTCTGCTTCATATATTCCAGTTTCATATATTTGAGTGTTATTGGGTTGTGTCCTGCTATCCCCAAATCCTATAATAATACGTGATATGGTGAAATTATGAATCCCTGCCGTGTTTACAGCCCTGGAACTCCCAGATATAAGCAGTTAAAACAAAATTTTTGCCTAATCCATTTGTGATTTTTTTTTTCTTTGTGGTCTCTCCTAACCACAATCATTTGAATAGTACATCCATTCTTCACCTTGAATTCCCCTGAAGTTTTCCTTAAAGACTCCTGAGCAAAGTGGCATGACATCCACGTTGAGGTCAGTTTTATCAGAGGCTCCATTAGACTGCCGGAGTTGGCATGTCACCTGGAAGATCAACGCTGTGTGGAATACTTGCTTGTAATACTCGGTGTGGTGAGTAATGTAGAACCCATAGTCATTCAGTAAGTACGTGCTTGGTTTGTGTTTGGCAGCCAAACAATCTAGTATTGTGAAGGAAAAGACTAAACTGGTATCCAGAGATGTTGCTTCTGCTCTGGTCTCTAAACCAGCTTAGTAACGTTGGGTGATTGATTCATTTACAATCCCATTGACTGTCAGTTTTCTCCTAGGAGAATGGAAGGGTTTTACCTAGAGATCACCTTTACATTCCTTCCAGTGCTAACATTCTAAGATTGTTTGAGTGAACCCCGTGTATAATTTCATAACAAATACTGTCCTTTCTATCTGATTGCTCATCAATGTCCTGGAATGAGGGCAAAGCCCAGGGGAGGTTTGATTTGAAAAAGATGTATGATGATAGCCTAACAAGCTGATGTTTATGCATCCGGCGCCATTTGTGAAAGTTCCATTCGTCAAAGCTTAAACTGTCTAAGGAAGGAGAATACTCAATTTATGCTGGTCACTGACACACAAAACAGCCACAGGAATTTTTTCTAAGTCCCTAGAACACTCAAGATTGCTTGAGGCAAAATAAAGGAGGCCAGTATGTAAAATTAACTTAAAAGAACTCCCAGAAGGTCTAAAAGAGTTTCAAACATGTACCACCGGCATGTCATTTTAGATGAGGTTTATAGGCCATGTGATCTTTCAAATATCATATTGGCCTGGAGAAGTCAGTGTCTTGGTTCTTGACCCAACAGCTAAGGTCATTGTTATATTATTACTGGACAAACTGTGTGCCCTCTCGACCATGTGTGTTTCCTTTTTCTCTCATGGAATTTCTCATTGCAAAAGAAAAACAGTTTTAAACACTTCAATAAAGGACTATATGTAGCTACACAATTTGTTTTTTGGCAATTGCAAAATATTGAAACAAAAACCTCTGGAAGTTGAAATACCTTTGTAACTTGGGTAGCAAAATTCATTTGTTGATAAAACCTGTCCTGAATTGATGTGACATTGTTTGCTCCATTTTGTTCACCTTTGTGTGACTATTTCTATGCTTTGTTGCTGAACCAAAAACGTTGGTTTGTGACAGAGCTGCTGCCTACTGAGATGTGTCTCAATCTATAAATTTGTGCCATGTTGCCTTTCTAAGGGCCCAGTAGGAACCAGCACACAAGGGACTGCCAACCCAATTTGGTCCTCTACCTGTGCTCGTAAGAAAGTTTCACTGGAACCCAACCTACCTCTTTATTTGTATGGCCTGTGGCTGCTTTTGTGCTATAAAGGCAGCATGGAATAGTTGTTCCAGAGATTGTATGGCCCTCAAAACTGCAAATATTTAGTATCTGGCCCTAACAGATTTGGAGCTTCTGAAAGTTCTTTTGTTGGCCAGTGGTCTAAACTCTAAAATATACTTGTCTGTAAAGATCTCAGGCAAAGGATTTTTGAACTGTATTTCTCTAACTCCATGTACACATACTCAGCAAAAATACTATGTGTTTAGCAGAACAAGCAGGTGCCATGTTTTGAAGTGCCTTCAGCCTGTGAGTGTCCTGCCCTAAAATGACCTCATCGTACTGTGTCCATGGCTAGCATCTAACCCCAGAAGGCAGATGAGAGGGGAATTCAGAGATCATTCCTGTGACGGGGAGGCCATACCCAACACTAATTATTCTTAAGCCAGACAACACTAACAGTTTCTTTGTTTGGGTCAGAATAACTGATTTTTTAGAAAGGGTAGCACTCTCTCCATCCATCCCCTGGCCAGAACACCATCTGTCAGTCTGTGAAGGTGGCACAATTGTCGGTAAACCAGGAATGAAGAGGAAAGTCGAGTACTGGCCTGACCTCAGGCAGCAGGGAACTCTGGGAGGTTGTTCCCATGCGTAATTGTGGTATGCCCAGCAGACCCAGGGCACAATGGGAGCTATCAAAAGAGAGATGGCATCTCTATTCTTTTTCTTTTTCAAAAGAGTTTTCCCACTTCTCATCACACTGGGAACTAGGGATAACTGCATGAATAAAAAGGCAGGGCAGATGTGCATGTGTAGCTCTGTATCAAGCCTTTGAAAGGGGCTTGGGAAGAATGCTAACTGGTACTCACCAACCACACTTACAAGCCACGGAAAATGCCTACGATGACCTAGCACATCACGTTGAAGGACAAAGGGCAGCTTGGGAACTTATTCTTGTCCGGCTCTCTCAGCCTGAGGCTCGTTAACATCTGTAGCTATATCTATGTGACGCCATTTTGGGGGCTGGAGACTTAGGTTCATTACTACATACTGTGTATAGAAATCATCAGGTTAGTTACAAATTATGCCTTTTTCTTACCCCTTTTGCACTCTCTGAAATGATTTTCTCACTGTGGTAGTCGGAAAAAGAAATGACTATTAACTACATGGGTTTGGTGACGGCTCTAAATCCAGGGTAATAGAATGGCCAATGGAGGAACAGTACGTAATCTCTAATTGTATTTTACGTGTGTTGCTTTAGCACCAAAGAAACCATTGTTGCAAGTGAATTACTTCTAATGGGCTTATGCTTTCTCTAAGTAAAGCAACATTTCCTTGACATTAAAGAATTCCATAGCAGAAATCAAGATCAGTTTTCAGATGGTCTGTTCATCATCAGAACAAATGTGCACAGCACTAATTGCCCTTTTGTTTTTAATTGAGCAGTTAATTAACTACATCAGATAAATTAAAAATCCCAAATCTATTTTCTTCAGGTAGCCCCACTGTTCTGTTTCAGTGTGATAAAAATCCAGGGCCAGACAGAGGAGAAGATGCTTAATAGTTTTTTACAACAGATTTCCAACCTCAGCATTCATGGAGTTATTTGCTATCAAACTAAATCAATAATAAATTAAAAATGAAATATTTATGATCTGAAAAAAATCTGGTTTAGACTAGGAAAGCCCAACTGCCATTAAGTCAAGCAAAGTAGCAAGATAAATTGTGCCATCACATTCTTTGTTTTCAGAATATAATGCTATCATTTATGAGAATTGTTATGCCAGCTCTCAAAATAGGCAGCCATAATAGAGAACAGATTAGTAGGAAGATATAACCCAGCGTGTTTAATGCAATCACAGAAGAAGCATTACTTCTTCAAGGAGGCATGGTTACATGTTAAGTTGTTAGCAGCATGAAATAAATGCAAATATGTTTGTTATAAAAATAGTTAGAATCATTTCTACAATTTTCATTTTTTTATCGCAGCAACCAAGCTGTAGAACTTAACTCAGTCATCAATAGTCTATCTCTTGTGCCTTTTGCTTGAGGCAGTGGAATCTTGCTAAAAGAGACCAGTGTGAAGAAATAGGTTTTCTAACTGCTGAAAAATCATACTCTCAGTGAATTTAGGAATTGAAAGAAACTGTGTAGACAATACAGCTCAGCCCTTTGTTTCCATCCCTATGTGAGAGATGTAAATGGTTATCCGGGTTCAGTTTGTGACCTAGAGTGAGACCTGGGACTCTAAGGCAGAACCCTGACAGTCCTTCCTACTATGGGCCACTCTAGAGTTGTGACACGGGACGTGTCATCTGAGTACAGCTTCAGCCTCTGTGAGCCTATTTTCCCAAGTGTAAAAAAGCATGTAGTTGTATCTCGTAGAAATGCTCTCAGTATGTTAATGGGAATAAGAGAATGCAGGTAGTGATGCTACCATTTGGAGGGTTTGTAATGTCAACTCTCCACTCCTACAAAGGTGACAAGAAAAGCTTGTTGTTCAGGCAAATCTAAATTCATTGGACTTTCTAGAGAAGCGAGGACACAACTTGCCAGTCTTAGTGCTGTCTCAGGAGGGCACATTAGGGGTGATGTTTAGAGGATTTTATGACCTGAGTTGAGGGAGGTTAGATTGTTCTTGCAGGTGAGAAAGTGACTAGGACCGGGAAGAGCTTATGGCTTCAGATGGATGGGCCCTGAGGAAAGACTTCTGTCGTTGGCTTTGATGTGGGTCTTGTAGTGTAAGTTTTACCCCTTACAAGCAATTATTTCCTGAAGCAAATAACTAAATTATTTTTTATTTAGTTGTTTAACAAGGGGATGAGACAACACCAGTTTTGGTTCTCAGTAATGAGCTGAATACTACAACATGTGGACTACCGCCAGCTGCTTAAGCAGAGCAGGATACTTTTTCTGGAAAGGACCAACAGCTTTGCAGGTCATTTGGCCTCTGTCACCACGACCTCATGGGGTGCTTACAGCACAGACACAGCCAAAGACAAGACATTAACAGACGGAAGTGGCTGTGTTCTAATAAAACTTTACCTCCACAAAAGCAACCCATGATAGAGTTGAATCCAAGGCCTCAGTTCACCAAACCCCAGGCTAAAGAATGCCCTGGAGAGGAGTTTCTAGTTGTAAGTTGTCATCGCAAGCCTGTTGAATATTTGATTAGCCTCTGGAAGCTGAGAGGGTTACTGAGGATATCAGATAGCAAAATTCAGAAACATCTGAATTAAAGAGAATGAGTAAATGCATAGATTATATATATATATATATACATATATATATATATATATATATATATATATATATATGTATGTATATACATATATATGTATATAACATCAAGAAGCAGATTACTTTTCCTTTCACTTTTTCTCTTCTTCATATATTTCAATTTAAATAAAAAACATAAACAAAACAAGAATATTTACAGAACAATCCTATTAAAACAAGTATGTGTATAAAACACTTTTTGTTTTGTTTGGGGGAAGTATAGATTTATCTGGGGAGCCGTATTAGAGCAGTAGAGGGAAAAAAAACCTTTTATTTTTTTATGTACTTAAGAAAAAGTAGTCAGACTGGAAAATTTTTCTTTTTTCCTGCCTTTTCTATATTTTTCAAATTAAAGAAAAGCAAAACAAAGCAGATCAGCATAGGCCAAAACAGTAACTAAATCTAATAAGATGGTGTTTAATAAAAATATGTATTATGGTACTTAGGTTTAAAAATTGATCTACTTAAATTATTCAGAAGAGGAGTGGATTAGGGAAAAGTAGTTTTACATCAATTCAAGTTAAAGGAAAAAAAAATGACCCAGGTGATGATTGGCCAACTTTTAATATTTGCTTATCTTTTAACATGGTTGCCAAAAATGCAGTACGACCAGGTTGCATTTTAAAAAGCATAGTGTCCAGATATATCATTGGCAAATATCTTTTCCCATTCAGTAGGATCCCTTCTTGTTTTATTGATGGTTTCCTTTGCTGTGAAAAAACTTTTTAGTTTGATATAATCCCATATGTTTATCACAAATCTATGGAAAACTCACTCAACTCAACTCCAAAAAAACAAACGACCCAATTAAAAAATGGGCAGAGGACTTGAAGAGACATTTTTCTAAAAAGGACATACAGATGGCAAACAGACATATGAAGAAATGCTCAACCTCACTAACCATCAGAGAAATGCAAATAAAAACCACAATGAGATACCACCTCACCCCAGTCAAAATGGCTATCATCAATAAATCAACAAACAGCAAGTGCTGGCGCGGATGTGGAGAAAAGGGAACGCTTGTGCACTGTTGGTGGGATTGCAGATTGGTGCAGCCGCTATGGAAAACAGTATGGAGGTATCTCAAAAATCTGAAAATGGAACTACCTTATGATCCAGTAATTCCACTCCTAGGTATCTATCCGGAGAAATCCAAAACTTCAATTCAAAAATCTTTATGCACTCCTATGTTTATTGCAGCACTATACACAATAGCTAAGACATGGAAACAACCAAAATGCCCATCGGTAGATGACTGGATTAAGAAACTGTGGTACATTTATACAATGGAGTATTACGCAGCCATAAAGAAGAAAGAAATCTTACCATTTGCAACAACATGGATGGATCTAGAGAACATTATGTTAAGTGAAATAAGTCAGACAGAGAAAGATAAGTACCATATGATCTCACTTATTTGCGGATTCTAAAGAAAAGAATAAGTGAATGAACTAATCAGAAACAGTTTGGGAGACAATGAGGAAAAACTGAGGGTTGCTAGATGGGCGGGAGGGGTGGGGGGGGGGGGGGGGAGGGGGAGGGGATTGGAGGGCAATCGGTGACCATAGGATGGCCACGGGCTTCAAAATTAATCTGGGGAACGTAATTTGGTGGTTACCAGAAGGTAAAGGGGTTGGGGGGTGGGGGATGAGGGTGAGGGGGATCAAATGTATGGTGATGGAAGGGGAGCTGACTCTGGGTTGTGAACACACAATGTGATTTATGGATGATGTGATGCAGAGTTGCACACCTGAAATCTATGTAATTTTGCTGGCAATTGTCACCCCAATAAATTAAAAATAAATTAAAAAAAAAAGAAAGAAAGGGCTACATGACTGGATTCTAACCAATGGAACATGAAGAGATACTTCCAGTCTTGGCCCATAAAAATTTTCCATGCTAAGTCCTCCATGCCGTTTCCCCATCCAGGTGCTAAATGCAGAGTATTCCAGGTCCTAGAAGAATGCTGAGCCAAAGAGGAAGAAGGCATATCTCTGAACGACCAAGTGGAAAGCCTCTTACTATCCAGGGACAGTAATTTTGGATTTCACATGTATAACTTATATTATATCATTCAGTAGTACCTTAAGTAATACAGGGATATAGAAAATAAGTGTCAGAAAGAATAAGATCTGAGGATCTAATGTACAGCATTGTGATTAGAGTTAATAGCACAATCCTATACATAAAATTTACTAAGAGTAGATCTCAAGTGTTTTCACCATGTAAAGGGGGGGAAACTATGTGAGGTGGTGGATGTGTTCATCACACCTCAATGTGTCAATCCTACCTCAATAAAGCTGGGGGTGGGGGAAACAACCACTGCCCTGGAGCAGGCTGCCTACTAAAAATAAATGCCATCAAGAATAAAAGACGTCAACTATATTGCAATGTTTACAAAATAAATATAACATAAACCAGCCATTAAAGAAGCCAAAAGAGCTAAAAAAAAAAGAAAAAAAGCATAGTGTCCAAAATGAGGAAGGAAGGTGCTTTTTCCATGTTTTCCTACACTTGTGTAGACACTTAAATATCATGGTTTAAGAGGAATTTTGCCAAATTGAAACCCTCTCCTACGGAGCAGGGCAAGGATGATGAAGTGTGGGTGTTTGCGGGTCGGTGAGAAGAAATGAGAGGGTTTAGTGGGGAGAGGAGAGACATTGTTAAATATCTGAAAGGCTGTCTTGTGGAAGATGGATTCGACTTCTCATTTGTGTCTCAGGAGAGCAGAAGTGGGTCCAAAGGGGAGACATTTCAGGACAGCAAATCTCAGCTTTATGTCAGCCCAGAGCATTTTAACACGTGGACTTGTTTAGCCAGTGGTTAAGCACACTGGCTTGGAAAGCGAGACAGTCTGGGTTTCTATCTCAAAACTTACAGATGCTTAGTGACTTCAGAGGATGTAAAATAGCCTCTCCGAGCCTCAGTTCTATGATAGTTACAACGGAAAAGACTGGAGCCCACTGCATGGGGTTAACATGAGGATTCATTGAGATGGTGTGTGTGGCAGGTAACCGTGACATGGTTTCTCCATGAGACATCGAGTCCCCTGTGAGCAGGGAGACAGGAGGATGCGCTAGATGGTGCCTGTTCTGGGCTGGTATAGAGGTATTTCTGCATCAAGTAGGAGGTTAAGCTGTATGACCTCTGAAGCCCTTCTAGACTTCAGTGTTTATTCGTATATCAGAGAAGGGAGCTGGGATTCCTCTGAACCAGGGGTCTGCAGGTGGAGGTCCAAAAGCTAAATTCCCCTGGCAGACTATTTAAAACTCGGAATACCCCTATAAAACTGCACATTCTGGCTTCTCATTAAAAACATGAAGATTTTTCGTCACCGGGTCCACATTTTCACACAGGCCCTTCAACACCCTTGACCTTCACCTTGGAAATGCCGATCGTGGCTGTGTAAGGCCCAGCCCCCCTCACTGTCTCCTGTCACATGTCTGCTTTCAGAAGGCCCTATGTGTGCCATCTCTGCCCCACTGCAGGAGGCGAGACGGCGGAAGCAGAGTCCTTCCGATTAGGGAGCAGGGTAGAAAACTAGGGGAGGAGGAGAAAGACTGGACTGCCAGGAGGCCAGCTGGCAGGGAAGAGAACTAGAATAACGGGAATAATCTGATGTTTTAAACACTGACCAGGTACCAGGCTCTATACCAAAGATCATAGGTCCATTACCTCCCAGAATCTCGGAATCGTCATGGCAATCCTATAAGGTGTGTAAAATGACCCTGCTCATTGGACAGGTGAGGGTACTGGCGCTGAGAGGGTAAGTAATTGGACAAAGCGTACCCAGCTGATAAACATCAGAAAAATCGCTCATCCGAGGCGCATGGGACGGAATCCTGAGCCTGTGTTATCCTTCACGATGGCCAACCTTACAGATTCCCAATTTTGCCCGAAGCTGGACTTGGGAGCTTCAGTTCAAATTTCCGAGCGTTGAAAACAAAACAGCCATCCCTACGAGAGCTGCAAATCAAAGGTTCCCACTTCATGTGAACAACTGAGCGCTGTAAACCTGCTTGGCACTGAACAAGAAGCCCCACGCGTGCTGTCTGGGTGTGCGGAAAAGCAGCAGGCACTCAGACACTGTGCGAAAAGCAGCTAACAGAGGGAGGGGGTTGATTCCCGTGGGAACTCTGGGTCTCCGCCATGCCAACGCCCAGGAGGCAACCTAAAGGCCAGTGTACGGGACAGTGTCTCTCACCTCCCTGACGCTGGGTTACTGCAACCGTTCCAGGGCCGCGACTGCACAATAGCTAGTGACGTAATCTGAGCACGTCTTCTAATGTTGGGCCCGTAATATCTGTCCTACCATCTGCTCCTAATTTTGGAAGGGATCAAGTACATAAAGGATTGGAAAACACTCTCTAAACCTGAAAATACGTGAGACACACAGAAGGGATTGTCTCTCTTGCATAACTGTCAGGAAAACTGGCTGGATTTTAACCGCTGTCAGGCCACTGGGTGATTTTTCTGACCACACATAAAGGCCTATTTATTTTTAATGCATAGATGTGTGAATTTTCTAACCTACCTGGAAAAGGATTATTACAATCCTATCCGTGTATTCATATTACCGTGGATAGGTTAACTCTTTAGCCTTGTCAGCTCTCTGCCGAGGAAGAACACACTGCCTTCCGAGGGAAACAGCAGAGTCAGCCCCCACCCACCGTCTGCTGCCTCCACCCTGCCCTGTGGTTCGGGTTCGCGGGTCAACGATTGGACCTCCTGCTTTCTCTTCCATCACCCTGTCCCCTGACCCACGCTCCCACTGGCAGTCCTGACCTCACCGAAGTAAGAGTGGCCACGGGAGGGAAATGCAGTCAGCACAGTTGCTGCCCAACCCCGGGAAATCCTTCTGCCATCGAGACACTAGAATTCTGAGAATAATCCAAATGAAAAGGGAAGAGGGAGAAAATAAGTCATTTGGGAACAGCGAATGCCATTTAACCACAGTCCCTCAAGCTCCCCAGTTCTTGGCTTTTTTGAAGTTGCAAAAATGCAGATCAGGGTTTTTCTTTGAGGGAGTGTGATTCTCGCTAAATAAATGGGCCCCCAAAAGGGGAGACAGTGGGGTCGGGGGCTGGGGACCAAGCTCATGCCCCAGTCCTCTGCACAGCCATTGGCTTTGGAGACGGCATTTGATGGCAAAATGTTCACCTGTGACCTGATGAGACACATCCCCGCGGGCAGGGTGGTAAGCTGTCATCTCAGATTCCCCCACCTGTCTGCTCTCTGCCTTCTTTCTTTTTTTCCTTCAGTTACAGCTGACATTCAGTACTATCTTATACCAGTCTCAGGCGTACAGCATCATGGTCACGTGGTTATATAATCAATGCAGTGCCCCTCCCCCGTTGGTCTCTTCCTGTTTTCTTACCGACAGGACATAACGGCTTTCCAAAACCTGGAACTCATGTGTATATACACCGTGCCCCACTTTTGTAAATTGATCTATGGTGTCAAAGGTGCTTTCTCAAATAACATGTCTCCTTTTGATTTTTTAAATTACCAAGAAAAAAAAGTGAGGCTCGGAGAGATGAGCTCACCTTCCCAGAGCCACGCAGGATGAAGGGTTCAGCTCTTTCCAGAGCATCGTGTGATAGTTGGTGCCCTGTCAGTTTCGGTGACTGGGGACAAAACTGTGATCCTACTGTGTGTGCAGATCGCCACAAGAGTATGTGAGCTGTTAACATTGGTGGGGGACCAGGGGGTGCAGGGCGGAGCAAGGCTGCTGCCCATTCACCCAGAGCCGAGCGGCCCAATGAAAGGAACACTGGACCGGACCCAAAGGGCCCAGACACACGCCACCACGGCCTGTGGTCGGTGACAGAGTTTGAGAAACACAGCCACGTTTCTGGCCTCAGATTTCTACAGAGACGGGAGGGCCGGCCATTCCACTGAGACAAGGGGAAGTGGGCTTCCTAGGGGGTCGCACCGCTGTAACTCTTAGGCCGAAAGCAGGAAGACAGGAAGTGGCTGAGCGGTGCCTTGTGCCCAGACCTTCCGACGTCCAGACGAGGACCCTTTCCATGTGACATCCAGGAGCACAGGATGGCTGTCAGCTATGTGGCTGGGCACACTGGGAATTACTCCCCAAAACGTATTAACTGGCTTCCAGCACAAGAGGCAGGCTGACTGGGAGGTCCTTTGGGAAGATGTCTAGGGAGGTGGGAGGGTTGTGGTGACACTAAGGGCACTAAGTGTCACCTTTCTGTGCATCTGGATGGCACCTGTCCCAGTGTGTGTGTGGGCCCTGGGAGGAGGGAGGACAGCAGGGACCAGCCACACCCACGAGTGGCTCCCTGTCTCGGCCTGATGTGAACACAGGCATGACTCTGGACGCCGCTCCCACCCTCAGCCCATGGGTGCTTCTGTGTACAGCTAGATGCCCACTGCAGCCCTGATGGCCAGGCGGCCTTGGTCCTGCTGCCCACCCACATCTGCCTACCCACATCTGAAGGGAAACAGAAGGGAAACAGAGTCACGGACTCAGTGGCCCTGTGAGCTCCTCAGGAGAACACAGCCATAGTTCTGGTCCATGCTCTATAGCTGATCTGCCTCGTGTCAATCCAGCCTCTGCCTGTCACCAGGGAAGGGCCTTATACAGGTTATTCTACTCTTGTGCCTCAGTTTCCTCATCAGGAAAGTGAGGGTGATAACAGAAGCTACTTCCCAAGTTTGAGGAGAGAGTGAGTCAGTTCATATAAACTGCTTAGAGTGGGGTCTCATGCGGAGTCGGGGTTCAATAAATGATACCTGCCTCTACCATTTATTGTCATGATCAAGTATGAAACAACCCCATGTAAAAGATCAGGCCATTTTCAAGGGTCCTGTCTTTGATTATGTTGGTCCATCTTCCTGGAATTCTGTAATGTTAGCATTCTGCCGAGATTCAGCAACCTTTATTCCACAAAGATTTGTATTATATCTTCATTTAGAAATGCTTTCACTTTCTCTTCAACTTCTAATGAATTTGTCTTTAATGAAAGAATAAATAAAATCTTGAAGGTCTATCTGTATTTTCAGGATACAAGTGGCATGGTCTAGTTTTCAGGAGCGTGTGTAGTGTGTGTGTGTGTGAGTGTGTGTGCGCGCGCCTGTGTCCTTGTACACAGGGGTGATTGAGGTACGTTAATTCACTGAGGGCATGGCTGGTTGGCTGCTCCTTACTAGTGACTTACATGCATTTCAGGGGTGGTATGAAAACAGCCATCCGGAAGCAATAATAATTTTGAGTTATTGTTCTCTCTATCTTCAAAGGATGTTGTACATTCTCCTTGAAAGGTGATACTCTAGATCTTTTAAATAAGGGGAATGACTGCCTTCCAATGACTCTTATCCCAACAGTCCAGACGGAGAAAGTCAATGAGAGCAGAATTCTGTTCGCACAGAAGCGACTCTGCACCCACTGCCTCACAGCTTTTTGACCCTATATGGCTGCTGTGTCACCAATGGGACCACCTATCTTTAGGTCCCCGGGGGAGGTGCGTATGCTGAAAAGGACAACGACTTGGGACCCTGCCTCTGGACCTCCAAGACCTGACACTTGGTCTCCCAAGTATTAATGTGGCACCTGGAACAACACATTTTTGGCGTATTGGTTGAAAACATATTTTTAAAAGACATGAGTTGGAAAACATATCGATCATTTTGCAAGATACGATTCAGAGGTTTTAGAGTAAAAGAAGTGTAAGCACAGCTGGCTATTTCAGAAGTTTCTGGCCCAATCTGCATGCCATTTCCCAGAACACACTAGCGTTCTAGGGCATATACAAGCATAAATAAACTAGATGCAGATAGAAAAGCATTTTCCCTTTCCAAATCGCTTCCCTTCACTCCGTCTGACATGAACTCCCTGATGTCCTGGCCAGAACAGTGTTTTGGGCACAATATCATTCCTGATTTCTCTGTTGCCTCCTGGACCTGTCTTTCAAACATCTAATGTGATTTTCTCATGAATGCCAATGACATAGGGCTACATTTTTCCTGCTAACTTTTCATCCCCTAGGCGCTCCAAGTACTCTGACTACTTATAAGATACACAGCTAGATGAATAGCTATCACTTGGAATAGAGGGTAGGGAAAGCAGAGGCATTTTTACCGGCTTTGGGAAGATTTAATCACATTGATACAGCATTTCCTGAAAATCCCCGTCACCCCCAGTGCGTGACGAATGGCTGCCTCCACCAGGTCTGTCCCAGGGGCAAAGTGCCCCGAGGTCTTTCCTGCCATGCAGAGATGGAGGTCTCCGCTCACTGTCACACGTTAAGTTAATGGTTGAGGTTAGTGAGCAGTGAGCACTTTATTTGTTCCCAGTGCAAATCAAAACAAAGGTTTCATCCGCTTTCCTGTCTTCTGGGGCTAGTCTCCCCTCTCTGCGCACTCACTCTCCCCTTAGCTCAGGGAGAACAGCCCTCAGCAGCCTCTGATTGGACTGTGAGGACTGAATGTTTCCTTGCAAGCTTGCACACCTCTCCCGCCAGCATCAACAAGACCCTGCCTTTGCGGAGCCCACACCCAGGCAGATGGGGCCTGAGGCGTGACTATGAGACGTCACTGCCTAGTAGGTGCCTGCTGACCTCTGAGCTCAAGTGCTGAGTTTCTAGGGTGCCTGTCCTATGCCCAAGGTCCTCTGTGCCCCTGCCGTTTGCACGTACAACACTGACACAGCAACTCCTGCGAAGTCACAGGAAGTTATATGACATAGAAGGTGTTCGAGCAGGCCTCGGCGGGGCTTACCTTGGGTAACGCCCCAGGGTCTGCCTGCCAATGGGTCCACCTCCCATTTCAGAAAAACAGGTCTCAGTGCCTTTGCTGTCCTCTATATTCTACGATTTCCACTTTATTATTTACATTCAAAGGATGTCTGAGAAGTAAAATAGTTAAGTTCTGCCTCAATCAAGAAAGGGTTCCCTCCCCCAACTCTCAGCTGAGTGCTGTTTGTAACAGTTGAGGAAGATGAAAAGGTTTCCGTGTAGACACGGAGGGGCAGAGGCTATCCTGTGTCTGCGTAGCACGTCATATAGGCGGATTGATTTCTTTATCAAAGTTAGCTTCTTGTTCTGAGTACACCCCCCCAGCCCCACGCAAAGTAGACTGTGAGTCGAGCACTTGAATGCAAAAAGTTTAGCTGGGAGGTGACTCCAGGACACAGTGGAGGGCAGGGCTTCCTCAGACACAAAAGGAAGCCAACACAGATCTCTTGTCAGGCCGGTTATCAGTGTGGTCAACCAGATCTCAGTCTCTCTGGGGGCTACTGGGTGCCAAAGAGAGTTCACTTTTCCTACCTGGAGGTGGGCATGTCAGTCCTCCATCCTTTGCTGACTGAGGGTTGCTTCTGGGAGTGTGCAGTCTCAGGTGATGCTAGTTTGTCCCAAGTGGCAGGAGGCATGTGTCCTAGGCCAGAAAGCACTCGGGGGTCCTAAGGATTTCACAGTATTAGCACCCCAGTATTGGTACCCCAGTATTGGCACCCCAGTATTAGCACCCCAGTATTAGTACTCCAGTATTAGCACCCCAGTATTGGTACCCCAGTATTAGCACCCCAGTATTGGTACCCCAGTATTAGCACCCCAGTATTGGTACCCCAGTATTAGCACCCCAGTATTGGTACCCCAGTATTAGTACTCCAGTATTAGCACCCCAGTATTAGCACCCCAGTATTAGTACTCCAGTATTAGCACCCCAGTATTAGCACCCCAGTATTAGTACTCCAGTATTAGCGCCCCAGTATTAGTACCCCAGTATTGGTACCCCAGTATTAGTGTCACAGTATTAGTGTCACAGCGTCAGTATCAGTCATCAGGGTTGGAGGGTGAATCCTGATGCGGGCCTGGGGGTGGGAGGTCTCTGAGCCCACGGGCAGCATGTGCTATGACGATTAAGCCCCTTCCGCCCGTTAGACACAGGAGTTGACATTAGCCTTGAAATACAGCCAGTGCCTTCTGTAAAGATTGGACTTTAGCAAAGACGTTTATTACTAGAACACCAAGATTATTGCTACTAATCAATCTTCTTGTTTTGCAATTGGCTTTTTCATTAAGTAAAGAGAAAAGAGAGGAGACAGGACTTTTAAACATAAGACACTGAAAATTAAGATTTGGACTTTCAAACCAATTTTTAAACTCCACATTAGGGAAACATATCTCTACGTACACATGCACCTATGGATATATTCAAAAGCAGTCAGTATGTGATACACGTAATGATGAAAAGCTAAAAGAAGGAAAAAGTTATTTTATACAAATGAACATGTAAACAGTTTTCAAAAGCGTGACCTGGGGCTTTAAATCAGTGACTGTTGATAAATACAGAGAAACTGCTACCTAAAGCACCCCACACTCCTGTGCCCTTAAGCATTCACGTTATCTTATAGTACAAATGCCTGCAGCATCGTCATGTGGAAAGTGCTGTATGTACCAACATCGACGCTGCAAACTTGCTGGAGTTAAGAAAAGCTCCTCATATGTATGTAGCGTTGTCAATAACAGAGCGCGTCTTACATTCATATTTTTACTTAAACTTCAGAAATATAGGCGAGAAAAGTATTATTCACAGTTTACACAAAAATGGAAAGTGACAGTGCAAAAAGTCAGGTGATTTGCTCTGGGTCACACAGCTGGGAAAGGTGGAGGCCAAAAATCAGCCCAAAGTATTTCAGCTGTGCCTACAGCGTGAAGACAAGGCAATTCCAGCTCTCATTTCCCTTGGAACTTTCGGTTAGACCAACAGGACCAACGTATCGTGTTGGCCCAGCATGGAGGGTGTCCTGGGGTGCAGGGCTCGGAGTCCTATAAGGAAGACCATCCGGGGGGACAGGGTGACCTGGGCACTCTCAGTGGCACTTAAGAATGCACATACTTGTGGACGCGCACACTGCCATCTTTGGGGCACCTTTTGCTCTGGAATTGTTCTCTCAAGTTATGGTTCTCTAATAGCCCACTGCTGAACTCTGGACATTGATAATATTCTCTTTCTTCTTTCAACAAATCCATCTGTTTCCTCTGTGGTTCCCAAGAACAGCGTGAGCTACATTAGTATTCTAATATCCTTCCTCGAATATACTTTACTCATTTTTCACTGATGTCCATTTACATAAATACTAAAAAGAAAACCATACAAATAAAGGAGGGCTCTACCTCATTGTTCCAATATTGAAATAAGGATCAGAGGAGATAAGAAATGAGAAAAACTACCCCAAATAGACTTTATGGAAAGTTTGAAATGGTAAAATAGTAATTTGAATATATTTGGGTTGCTAAAGGGAAAATGAGAAGTTCTAATGTTGTCATTTGTTTGGTCAAAACCTCTGGAAATACACACGCGGCTCAGAGTGCTACCTGCCCCTAGAGGAGGCTGTTGGCTTTCAAAGGGAAACAAGCAGGTGAGTGGCTGGTGACTGTTTCTCCCTCCAACCATCAGCTGAATGCCTCACCTTGAACTCCACAGCCCCATGTCTGGAGGCCTCTCCAGGACCGGCATGCACCCACACACTGAGTGCTGGGTAGGTGCGGTCTCCAAATCTCTGTGTGACTTGGGGAATGTGCTTCACTTGTTTGAATGTCAGTTATTTCTCTGGTGAATTGTGGAGTGGGAGGCAGGTGGACAAGATGACCTGCAAATTCTGCAGAGGATCGATGATAGAAGTTGACCTGAGGACAAAGCACTCTCCAGCTGTCCCTAGGCTAATGGAGAGCAGGGGTGGCAGTCGGGCCCGCTCTCTCTATTGGCCTCAAGTGTCATCCTGGTCACTTCAGGGTGTCATCATGTGGGAGTTAATGCACTAAACTTTATGTAACAAAATGTCCAAAACACATTTATGGTACATAAGGAACGTTGAAGGCTGTGGTCTGAAATACTACATTCTGACATGAAAGAAAGAGAGAGAGAGATTTCAAAAGGATGAGGTAATGGTTTAGAAAGGGCTGTGTGTCTATAATTGACCTGATAAATAGATGAGAAAAACTCAGGGGAGGGGCTAGAAGTAACTCAAGGGAAGCCAATTATGTAGATCTGGTTGGTACATACTTAGAGTATTTTGTGTAGACAACCAGTTTCTGCTACAAAACTTCTGAACCTGAGGCCCTGCCCTGGCTCCCTCAATTTTAAAGACATACCCTTTGCTCTTTGTCATGTGTTTTGTTTTTCTTGAACAATCTATGTTTCATGCATATATATACACCCACACAAAATTGACTGGCTGTATCAGATATTGAAGTTTCACTACTAAGAATATCACTTCAGCCATTGCTTTAGTCTAACGAAACACCCAAACATTCTGGAAAAAAATAGAAAAAACCCTTATATGTTAGATTGTCTTTTCCCAGTGGGCAGGAATTCAATCAGCAAAATATATTTAATGCTGAGAATACTTGATATCAAAGTAACAGATTAGAAAAATAAAAATTCAATCAACCTATTAGTTTTGTATACAAGATGTGAAGCTAGTTTATAGACTTCACAGATTTCCTCTGGTTGTGGCAGCTGAATCAAATTATTGGTTAGCGTTATTTAGCCATGGCTCTAATTGAATCTCATGATTATGGGGGAATAAAATATAGTTGCTTAGAGAGGTCTATGTGCTTATACATATATCTGACATTAGATATCAATACAGATAAATTTGACTTATAAGGTTTGGAACTCAAACAATTCCTATAATTGAAAATTGATTTGGCTTATAATACACAAGTAACAATCTTATGGAATTTTTCTCCTGTGTTCATTATATAATAATACTATTGGTATATAATAGGAATATTTATATAAAATTGTAGTAACCAAAGAAATTAATTTTCCTTTTTTTTTGTGGTTGTTGTGTAACTATTATCGAACTGTGCTAGGATGTCTTTTAAGCCACCGTGTTTCCATATCCTTTAGTAGAGGAAAATGAGCATTTTTAACTTTTCTATTTTACTTGCTAATAGATAAAATAAATGCATACATACTTTTATTAGAGTAGATATAAAATATATGTAGTACATATAAAAATAAGAAAAGTATACACATTTATAAAATTTATATATACATATATGTATGCATCTTTATATATGTATAACTTAGACTGTTTAGTGTATGTACGTTATACGTGTAATTATATAATTACACATATAGTATGTATAAAATCCTAAATTATATATACCTATACATTTTATATTTTATATATACTATATAAATAATCATAAATTGGTGTATTTATATATATATACATATATATGTATAATATTTAGGATGAACCATTGGAAAAGGTACTACCTCTCTCGCTGTCTTTCTTCCATCCTTCCTAGTTGGTGTGGGGAGGAGGCATGTAGAAGAGACACAAGAAGAAGCTCTAAATGTAAAGATTATGCAATCTTAGTGAAAGCCTTTCTCTTTATTGGCTTGACCCAGGGCACTGCTTTCCATCCACAAAACGTGGTGTCTGCAACCACCAAATTCTCATTTAACAAATATTGGTTGATGACCTACTAAGAGCTCTTTGTGGCCATGATCGAAACTTGAACAAGGCAAAAGCAGCTTCCTCCTGGAGCTTGTATTCTAAAGGTGGTGCTGCCAGAGACAAAGGGAAAATTGGCAGAGTTGCTAAATAAATACCGATTGTGATAAGCATGAAGGAGGAAATACATGGACTAATGGACAGTGACTTGGGTGTAGTGAAATTGGGAGCCATTGTTGCTCCTTGAGATAAACTGATGAGGGACTGTCATATCTCAGAATATCCTTCCAGTTAAATGGATGCTTGCCTCACTATATAAGACTATATAAAAGTAGGGAATGAGCCTGAGGATCAGATTTAGCTCAACCAGTATCTATAATTAGCATACTGTTGTATACATGTACATGTTGATTTTTTAAATATCAAATACTGATTCAACTTTCTCTATAATCCTCCATATAGCTGACGAGAAATGGAGGCTCAGAAAGCCTGTAAGCAAAATAAGTTAATGAAATCTGAAAGTTTCCCAAGCAATTATCAATTTAAATATTTAGATAAACATAGAGGAAGATAAAAATACTCTGAGGAACATAACATTGATTTAGAGGACAGGCCTTAGAGAACTCCTGTGATTCTAGAGGTTCTGGAATACAGCTAATGGTAAAAAGAGATATTGGAATTTGAAAAATGCTATGAAATATAAAAGCAAACAAACTGAAATCTACAATCCCCAAAAGGCACAACACATCTAGGTCACCAGAATAACACGGTGTTGGCTTTTGTCCTAAATCTTTTCTCTCCAGATGATACCACCTCAGTGCATTGGGGCTTGTCAAGTAACCATTAGGATATATTATCAGCACTTGATTAGATTAAGTGAAAAAGTAGGCTTTGATTTACAGAAATTCACTTCACAGCCAACTCTTACTTGAAACATTTGTAGTCCATAAAGCAACACTGGAACTTGAGGCATCTTGCTGACACTATGACTTATTTTTTAATATTTGTAAAGGTCAATAAGTAAGAATGAGTTCTTCCATCATTTTACAAGCTGATGGCTGGTTAGCAGTCATTTTTATTCTGACCTGGTTTGAACTTGTGCAATACTCACATCGCCCGTGGCATTTAACTGTGTGCAGATTACATTTTGTTTCTTTCTCCAGAAATTGGACAGTGCCTGGGAAAACCAGAAATTCTTAGAAAATTGTGCTTCAAACCTATCGGTTTAAAAGGCTGAAAGAACTGCTTTCTTTTACCCAGAATCCACTTTTATATCTTGCTTGTGTATCTGATAATTTATTCAAGAACCAATCTAGACATTAGTGCTCCACAACTCTGGGTCTGTCTCAGTCTTTGCACAGATACTGGATCAATCATTTGATAATTTTTTTAAAAATGAGATATATTAACAGTCAGTTATGGGTGAAACAGAAGAGTAAAGATTTGGATAATTAAATATTTTAATTGGTTATTCCTGTTTCACAGACATAGCTGAGGTGTACATGAACTACCACATTTCCTGAATGTTACAGGTTTTTTAAAAAGGCTGATTTATTCATTTATTCTTGTATTCATTCTATAACTGGGGGAAAAATTATATTTGCATAAATGGCATAGACCCAGGTTTTGAAGATATAATAATGAGCAAATAGGATCAGGTATAATCCTCCCAGACCTCACAGCAATTAACATGTGATTTTAATAAATTTTGATAAATGCTCTGACATAAGCCGTGCTGGTATTGGGGAAAAATACTGCAAAAGTACCTCTCTTAGTCTAAGGAAAATCAGAAAGGCTTGCTGGGAGAAGTAAGAGAACTGAAGAATGAATAGAGCTAACACCTAGTGATGGCATCGGGAGTGAGGAAGGGGAAAGGATGTTCCAATCAGAGGGAAGCACACAGGTGGAAGACGAAAGCAAAAGATAGCTTGGCTGACAGAAGAAACTAAATGAGCTTCAGTACGGCTAGAGCATGGAAGGAAGAGAACAGGAAAGGGTACAGTGTTTTGAGGAGGCTGAGAGGAGAGAGCCCAGATGACAGGTTAGAGAGAGAATGGCAACCTACACTAGAGGAATGGTAGCGGGGATGGGGTAATTCAAAGGTTCTCAGCCTGAGCAATACTGACACTTCGAGATGGCTAATCCTTTGTTGTGGGGGGAAGAGGAGCTGTCCTCTCCATCACAGACTCTTTAGCAACATCCTGGCCTTCACACACCAGACACCTGTTGTGGGGACAGAGCCAGGAGTGCAGTTTCCAGGCTCTCGGCCTCACATGGAAAGGAGCTGGCTCAGGTAGTAAATGGCCATCAACTGTTATAGGATGGCCATCAGCTGTGGCTAGTTGGCCATCAGCTGTAACCAGTGAGCCACTGGCCATTAATATAACTGCTGTGGCTACGCTAGCAGAAAATGGGGTCTAGCAAGAAGATGGTGGCTGGCAAGCATGGATTGCAGTTAGGACGGCGGGTTGTGGACAGTGTGGCTCCTGCTTCCTATGTCTCCAACCCAGCTGCCAGCAAGACTACAGTGGTATGACTCCCCTACCTATGGCTCTGTGGGTGTTCCTTTTTGGCCTCACCGTGCTCTGCCTTCTTATGTGGGGAGCGGGAGCTGAGACCCCTCAGGCCGCCCCGCATGACACGTGTACCACCCTCCACCAATTGTGATACTTAATAATATCTGGACCTTGCCAGATTTCTATCTTGGGACAAAATCACCACTGGTCCAACACATGAAAAGGGTTCTACATCACGACCAACTGAGATTTATCCTCCAGATTCAAGGATGACTCAACATAAGGACATCGGTCAACGGAATACGCCACATTAATAGAATGAAGGAAAAACAGAAACAAAACATGATTATCTTAATTGATGCACAAAAAAGGCTTTTGACAAAATCCAGCATTCTTTAATGATAAAAAACACTCAGAAAACTAGACATAGAAAGGAACGTCCTCAAAATGATAAAGAATATTTAAGAAAAACCTACAGGTAACATCATACTCAATGGTGAAAAACTGAAAGCTTTCCCCCTAGAATCAGAAATGAGATACGGGAGAGATCCCAGAAGGCACAGTAGATAAACACTGTGCCTGTTTCCTTCTATGAACACATTAAAATCACAACTAAATTGTAGAACAATCAACTTGGAGAACCACCTGAAGAGGAGCTGAATAGAAGTTTTATAACGTCTATAAGATATAAGGAAGAAGGCACACCAAAAATGATGATGGGAGGGGCAGAGATGCAGAACAGGCCCCACACCTGTGTGTGGCGGTTGAGAATCAGTAGGGATAACTCAGCCACAGAGTTTCCTCCCAAAGGGGTGAGGACCCCCAACCCCACCAGACTCCCCAGACCCGAGTACTGGTGCCGGGAAGAGGAACCCCCACAACATCTGCCTGTAAAAAACAGTGGGGATTCTGACCATGCAGGTGGGACGGAAGGCTGCAGGAAACACAGACATCCTCTTAAACGGCCTGCACTCACAGATGCACTGGATCACAGACATCACCTTGGGCTCCAGTGGAGAGATGAAGCCTCAGGGGTGTTGGAGGCATATGGCGGGGGGTCGGGGGGGGGGGAGGCAGACTGAGGTGTGTGGCTGTGAGGAGAGGGCTGGAGGACAGTCGCCATTTTCCTTATGAGGGGGCTTCTCCTCTGCAGAGGGCAGGCAGGTGGCCACCATATATCCTGTGTTGAGCCCACCCCTTCTGGCAAAATCTGAATCTGATTGGCCTGCTGAGTTTTGCTGCTCTGCTCTGCTGAGTCACAGCAACCCCGCCCCACTCAACTCCCCCAACACCGGAGGCACTTTCTCAGTGAGCAGCCAGCCCTGCCCTCATTGCACTCTTTCTTGGAAAACGATTGGCGTTCCCCAGGCCCCACGCAGGCAGCAATTGGCCTCAGTGTGCTCTGAGACTTTTGCTGAGTAGCTCCAGGCTTAGCACTGGCACCAAATCAGAATCTATGTTAACCTGGTGACTATAACTCTTCCAACTATAGTGACTCCCTGAGGCCCAGCCTCAGCCAACTTGCATATCACATGAGTCTTTATCAGTGGCTGAACCTTAAGGGAGCTGGCAGGTGACAGCAGGTCTCGAGGTGTCCTGGCTTTTTGCAGCACTACCCCAGGCCCAGTACTAGTGGCAGATGTCCTCAGGTTACAGTGTGGCTTCCTCCAGGTTTAGCACAGACAGTGAAAAACAGTGGGGGTAGCTCCTGCCAGGTAGCCCCCAGCCAGTCACAGGCAGTGAGTGACGTGGGTCTGCACTGTAAGGCCTCCAAAGAGGCCCTAGAACCATACTTGGAGGTTGGCTTCAGACTACAGCAGAGTACCACCCAATTAGCCCCACAAACAGCAAACACAAAGGGTCGTCTCCACAGGCACAAGAGCCCACTAGGAGGAATCTCACTCAGTGGGGTAAGCCCAATGCAAATCAGCCCCTAAGCTAGGGATGTGGCCAAACCCCACAGACAATCTGCCTGAGGGTCAATCCCACCCACTGACGTGCCAATAGCAATAAAGCCTCAACTATAACAGGAGGGCACACACAACCTACACAAGGGACACTCCTGGAGCACCTAGAGCAGGTGACCAGGCAGACTGTGCCAGGGCCCCACAGGGCACCTACTACATAAGGCCACCTGGCCAAGACTCAGAGACATAGCAGATCTACCTAATACAGAAACAAACAGAGAGGCAGCCAAAATGAGGAAACAAAGTAATATGTCTGAAATAAAAGAAGAGAAAATTCCAGAAGAATAACTAAATGAAATGGAGGCAAGCACACTTCAAAACAATGAGTTCAAAGCAATGGTTATAAGGATGCTCAAGGAACTTAGTGAAAACTTCAACAAAGAGATAGCAAGCATAGAAAAGGACATAGAAACCATAAAAAGGAACCAGTTAGAAGTGAAGAATACAATAACTGAAATGAAGAATGCACTAGAAGGAATCACCAGCAGACTAGATGAAGGAGAGGATCGAATCAGTAATTTGGAAAACAAGGTAGTAGAAAACACCCAGTCAGTCGGAACAGTGAAAAGAAAAAAAAATTCCAAGAAAAAAGAAAAGAGGATAGTTTAAGAGACCTATGGGACAACATTAAACATAACTACATTCATCAGAGGGGTAGTAGATGAAGAAGAGAGAGAGCAAGGAATGGAGAGCCTAGTCGATGGAATAATGACCGAAAACTTTCCTAACCTGGTGAAGAAAACAGACATACAAGTCCAGGAAGCACAGAGAGTCCCAAACAAGATGAACCCAACAGGCCCACACCAAGACACATCATAATCAGAATGGCAAAGATAAAGACAGAGAAAATCCTAAAAGCAGCCAGAGAAAGGCAACTACCGTGTTTCCCCAAAAATCAGACCTAGCTGGACCATCAGCTCTAATGCGTCTTTTGGAGCAAAAATTAATATAAGACCTGGCATATTATATTATATTATATTGTATAGTATAGTATAGTATAGTATAGTATAGTATAGTATAGTATAGTATAAGACACGGTCTTATTCTATTCTATTCTATTCTATTCTATTCTATTCTATTCTATTCTATTCTATTTGACCGGTATTGTATTGTATTATATTATATTATACTATACCCAGTATTATTTTATTGTATATATTATAATATATTTTATTATACCCGGTCTTATATTAAAGTAAGACTGGGTCATATATTAATTTTTGCTCCAAAAGACACATTAGAGTTGATGGTCTGGCTAGGTCTTATTTTCGGGGAAACACGGTATACTGGAAGTTCTAACCAAAGCAATCAGGCAAGAAAAGAAAAGCAAAGACAACAAAATTGAGAAAGAAAAAAAATAAATAAAACCACCTTATTTGCAGATGGCATGATCCTATATATAGAACATCCCAAAGAATCCTGAAAAAAACCTACGAGAGCTAATAAATAACTTCAGCAAAGTTGCAGGGTACAAGATCCGTACCCCCAAATCAGTCGTGTTCCTATACACCAGCAATAAATGATCTAAGGAAAGGAAACTAAGAACACTATTTCTTTCTTTCTTTCTTTTTTTTTAATTTACTGGGGTGACAATTGTTAGTAAAATTACATAGATTTCAGGTGTACAATTCTGTATCACATCATCTATAAATCCCATTGTGTGTTCACCACCCGGAGTCAGTTCTCCTTCCATCACCATATATTTGATCCCCTTTACCCTCATCTCCCACCCCCCACCCCCCTTACCCTCTGGTAACCACTAAACTATGTCTGTGTCTATGAGTTTTTTTTGTTTTTGTTTGTTTTTCCTTAGACGTTTATCATTTATATCCCTCACACTGTGGACCCCCCGCCCCCCATCCACTATCTCTCTGACATCGCACCGAGCCATCCCATTTCCACTATCTCCACTCCCAATGCTGTACTCTGCCTCTTGTAAATGTATACATACCTATATATACATATATATATATATATATATATATATATATATATATATATAATATTATAGTTGGCATTCATTATTGTTCAGCTTCAGGTGTACAGTGCAGTGATCAGGCATCTACATCTTCCCTGAGATGGTCTCCCACATGGGACACGAAGAACACTATGTCTTTTACAATAGCGTTCAAAAGAAGAAAATGTCTCTGGATACATTTACTAAAGAGGTGAAAAACGTGTGCACTGTTAACCACAAAACATGGCTGAAAGAAATTGAAGAAGACCTAAATAAATGGAAAAAAATCCCATGTTTATGGATTAGAAAGCTTAATATTGTTAAGATATGAATGTCCCCTACCCAGTGCAATCTACAGAGTCAAAGCAATCCCTATCAAAAGTCCAACGGCCTTCTCTGCAGCACTGAAAACTCTCAGATTGCTGATAGGAATGCAAAATGGCACAACTACTTTGGCAAATGTCTATAATGTTAAATAAAATATGCATCTCAGGTATTAATTCTGATCTCAGGTAATAACCAAGGCAAAGGAAAACATATATCTACCCAAATAATTGCTCACAAATGTTAATAGCAATTCCATTCAAAATAGTTCCAAACTGGACGTAACCCAAATATCTATCTGTAAGTGAATGGATAAACAAATTATGGTATATCCATATGATGGACTACTACCCGGCAATAAAAAGGAACAAAGCTAGATACATGCACTTACAGGGTGAATCTCAAAAATGTTATGCTAAGCTAAACATCAAGCATAACAGAGCGCCATACTGTATGATTCCATTTATACAAAACCTAGAGTCAGATAAAAAAATAGTCTGCAGTGGTCAGAAGTTGTAGGTAGGAGAAGTGGTAGGATTGATTCAAAAAATTCATGAAAAAACTTTTGTCGGCAATAGAAATATTCTCTGTATTTTGATGTGTGTGGGTGGAACGTTACATGGACATATACATTTTTCAAACTCATTGAACTTAAAACACGTATATTCATTATATTTGAATTACAGCTCAAAGTTGACTAAAATACATATTTCTTGAGGGAAGTAAGATGGAATAAAGGAAAATGTATAAATGAAGAAAAGGGTAGAAATATAAGGAAAAATATGTTTATCTAGTGCTTGAAGTTCATGTGTTTATGCACATTTGGTATTCTCTTTAAGGCTGGTAGTTGGCTTTTGTTCTTTTGCTACAAACCTTACATTTTCCAACACACTCTGTTCAGCTGACACTGTTTTTCAAAGTTTCTCAGAACCTAGTAATAAGACAACTCAGTTTAACCATTTCTCAGAACTTTTAAGAAATAATACAAGTATCTGAAAATGTGTAAATAAACACTGTGATCATGGAATTTTTATGTTGAAAGTGTTCTTTGAGTCAAGTTGGACCAAGGGGGCATTCTCTTTGGATTTTGGAATTCATTCTCTCTCTCTCTCTCTCTCTCTCTCTCTCTCTCTCTCTCTCTTTCTCTCTCTCACACACACACACACACACACAGACAGAGTTTCTCTAATGTTACTCATTCTTTTCCTCAAATGTGCCTAGACACTAACATTCCAAAAGCTAAATCAGACCATCAACAAGTAAGTAAAATAATACTCATATTATGATTGATGTCTACTGACTTAAAAAGGACTGAAATTATCACCTTACTCAGAGTTTGGCTTTAAAATTCACATTATAATTACTTGGCAGAGGGAATCTGAAAGAGGCTGTGACACACTTTCCAACAGCTCCATCCTTCACTCTGCCACGGTGACTTTTTTTCCGAAATCCTTCCCTAAGTGGGTGGAAAGATGTGAGATGGATCAGTGAATTTGACCCTTTATGTATGATCCTATAAGAAACTAGCCACTCACTATTCTCATCTTATGAATTTATGGATCAGAGATTACATTTATAAATAAAAGAAAACGGAGAGAGGGAAATGATATTTTCTACAGAGGAACTGGAAAGCAGCCATCTTATTAACACAAGGTCTTCAGTCTGGCAGAAAACATTAACAATGCAAATGCTAAACTTCATTCTCAGATGTCTCTTGGAGTTGCCAAAATAATGTCCATTAAATTATGAATTAGAGAGACATAAATGTAGGAAAGACCAAGTGACCAATACTTGACTTGAGAAAAACAACATGATTGGATTGGCTTGGGAAAGAAATAAATATTCATCCTTCCAGCAATTTTGTTACCCATATTGACCACCTGTTCACTAGCCATAACCTCAGGAAGAGAGGAGAATAACAAATGAGGATGAGAGTTGAAAAAAATCATGGGAAAAAGTACTCTATTATGGGCCTAAGGACCTGTGGATCAGTGAACTGTGAAACTTGGGCAAGTCACTTAGCTACGCAGAACGTCCAATTTCCCACACTTAGGAAAGCAGGACTTGAAATCCCTACCCTGTTGGTTTTGGGGTCAGTGTTCTCACTGCTACCCAATTTTGGACCAAATCGTCTCACCTTCCTTCTCTCAAACCTGTATTACATCAATATTCAAATATCTCAAGAATAATGTTCTCAGTGCATTTAAAATACTGTTTACTTCTTTGCAGGAGGCAATTTTATTTGGAATAAAGCGGCAATACCGCCATTCTTCCTCCTGTTTACTGACATGACTACTACATTAATCATGAGCCAGATATTTGGGAGCCATTCAAAGCACCACCCTTTCACCCCCACATATTCAGTTCATAAGCAAGTCTCATAGTTTTAATTCCCATTCTGTGTGCTTTTGGATAATTCTAAGCTTGATAATGGGTGCAAATGCACTTTCCTCATAATCTAGCAATAGCAGTGGTAGTGACAATAATGGGTTAGTGATGACCCTTAGGGAACATGACTGGGAGCCTGGAGCAGTGTCAAGTCCTCTGTCTGTGTGGGCTGCATCATTCCACCCTCCTGAGGACGTGGGATGGGTATCTGTCCAGACTGGCTCTCCTGGACAGCAGACCCTACAGCAGTCTCGTTTAATTGGAAGCTGATCACAGGCAGCACCGGTGAGAGGATGGAAGGGTGAGACAGAGAAGAGAGGAAAGCTCGTGAAGCTGCGGGACGGACAGGTCACCCTGCCCCTCTGAGAGGCTCTGAGGACCACAGAGTGTGCCCTGTGGGAGTGTCACGTGGAGGGACGGAGAGGATGGCGTCTTTATTAACCCACCCCTTTCCTCCATCTGAGGACAGTGAACGCCGGGCGCTTCTGGTCGGCACTTCTGGGTTGCCTGCCAGCTGCTGAGTGAGCTCCTGGGGACTCAGACCAAACAGAGCAAACAGGAGCTGGCAGTGGGAGTGTGGCTTCTCCGCTGGCATCTGTGGTGAATGTACAGGCTTGCCCATAGGATGTGGGTTCGTCTCCTACAAATTAATGTCCCCAATTTTCAGATATGGAAATTGATATAGAAACTTAAGTTAAATGACTTGATCAAGGTCACACAGCAAGCTGTGGATCGTCCATAGTACAAAGCCAGGAAGGTGGAGCCCAGGCCTCACCCTCCACCCCGATGCCACACTGCATCTCTGCTCTTAGTTCTCAGACATATTGCGGGTCCCTGACCAGGACCTACCATTCTGATCATGGCTTCTCGCCTTTCCTGCGTCTCAGGTTGCCATGTTCTTCTGCCTCGTCAATCTTATAAACACCAAATTGTATTCCAAATATGTCAGAGATGCTTTCTTCTTATTTAAATGTATATTCTTATCAAAGTAATGCATGCATATAGATTTAAGAAGCTGAGTGGTGCTAGAAGTCTGGGAACAAAAAAACAAGAAAAATACAGACCTCCCCTTTACCTTAACCCCTAAAAGCATCCACTTTGTGTCTCTCATCTGCTCCTGCTGGCATTTACCTCCTATCTTTAAATAATCTTCATGTCCTGGCAGTATCCTGATCACAGGGTTTAGCTTTCTCCGCTGGCATCCAGCTATGACAGGTGACAGTACAATCTCTTCCATCGATACTGCCCTACGCAGCTCGCCCAGCTCAATTCTATTTTGGGGTTTCTGTAAGTCTGCATTTGCTGTTCTCATGATTATGACTATCGAAATATCGTCTACTGCAGATCTAAATAGCATGAGCACATTTTCCTTCTTTCACAATTTTCATTTTCTTGAAGAGTCTAGGATTTCTCCACAGCTTCATTTCCTTTGTGGTCTTAGCATCTGTGGGCGTGGAAGTCTTTGCTTTTCAAAATGCTTGTCTAACCCACTTGCTGCAATTGTCCTCGTGGTCAGTCCTGGAAGAGGACCCGGCCACTCCCTGCATGGCCCCAAGCCCTCCTCGGAGTCCCTTCACACACGACTCCAAGGTGCCCTTCTTCTCTGGGCCCAGAAAATGGTTTTTCTTCAGGGACAGCCCTTGGTCTCTCTCCTGCTGGCTGTCCTGTTCCTTAGACTCCATGTCTGTCCTGGGTTTTGGGGCGTGTCCTTAGATGTCTGATTACAGGGAGTAAATGTCAAATTATTTCAGAATACGAAAAAGTTTTCATTTTCCCCCTTTATTGGCTTAGGCTATCCTGGCTACCCACACTGTGCCAAGATTGGGGTTTTACACTCATTGGGCTGGACATTAGAGGAGTCCTTTGAATCCACGATTTCTGTCCTTCACATCTGGGATAGTTTTGTGAAAATAGATTTTATAGTATTGCCCTCCACTTTTTTCTTGTCTACGTTTTAGAAATTCCCTAAGATGTTGTTCCTCGTGGATTTATTCTTTAACTTTCTTATCTTATGTCTACTATAAACAACTTAGTTTTATTTCTAGTTTCCTTTCTGGATCATTCCCTCAAATTCATCTTACAACTGTGCAGAATGTAGTTTTGTTTTGTTGTCATTTTTGTTCTTTTGACTTCAGCAACCATAATTTACACTTGAAAAATTATTTCTAGTCCCACATTGTTTGCACCCTTTTATTTTCCTTAACCTCCTTTTCCTGGATGAAAAAGCTTTCACAATCTCTAAGAAGAAACTGATGATATTATTTTTGAAATTTCCTTTATACTCCTAGATTATGCCGGGGTTATCATGCATCCCAACCACCCGGATCTATGCCCTAGGACCAGTAGGGCAAAAGACAGTCAACAGTCTCGTTCCGCCACACTCACTGCGCTTGTTTACTGAATTTGAATACTATATGCTGAAAACATTTTTAATTATCTCAATTTAATCCTTAAGACTTTTTAATGTTATTACCTTTCTTCAGAAATCAAGCCCTTTTCCTAGAATTTCCAAGTTGGTCACATATGAAGCAATCTATTTTATTACATTAATTACTCCCAAGCTCACATTTTTCATATGATAATTTGTTATTTACTTATCTTCTCAACCAATAATTAGACTATAAACTAAATAAGTCATGATTCTGGAAAAATATACATATGCCTCTCATTTAGGCAGCAGAAGCGTACAAACCTTCAGCATCTTTTTTCGGTGAAATGAAGCTAATTTGAATAATATCAATATTTGTGAATACATTTGGTTACTAGTTAATCCAAAGGAATTGGGTCCTGTACTTATTATTCTACAAGGCCCTTGCCTCTTTAGAGGTTAAAGACAATATATTACTTCCACAGCTGTCTTTCCTTTCCAGTTCCATCTCCTCCCACTCACCAGAACTCAGTTCCTCCTGGGGAAACCCAGGGGTGTCAGAGCCTGTGGAAAGTAACTGAATTTTCACCTTCCCACCGGCGCCTGACGCACCCCTGGGACCTACCCAGTACTTAGGGAGAGCAGTGCACTTAGAGAGGCTCCACGGTCACTACGCCCATTGTTCTACAAACGCTGTCATTTTGATCTCTCATTCATGCACCTCTTCATGTGGGTGCTTTTCCACCCAGGAAAACGTCCTCCACGCCTCCGCGCCATGGCCTTTCTGAATCTTTATGTGACCTGCCTGGGGGAATCGGTCCCTCTTGACACCGTCCTTTCCTATAAAGCTTTGTGTCTATTTGCCCTGTTTTGCTGTGAGTTTTTTGAGAAGGGATCTTGCAAGTACCTGAGAAATTCTAGGCGTGCTGAGGTTTGATTGACCCAATCCCTAAATTTCAAATACAGATTTCCTGGAGGGGCCAACAATATGTGGTGGGTGCCACCCCTGTGCTCATGTCCCCGCATGTCTCAGGACTTCTTCGTGGCATCCCTCGGCCAAAAGAAAAACCTCACAGTTCCAGGACTCCCTTACAACTTAGGGGCTGCTGGAAAAATATCATGTGTATATATTGGAAGGAAAAATGATACTTCTATTTCGTTTTTAAATAACCACCTTTACTTACGGCAAGTATACCGATAGACCGAGCACAACTCACACCGTGGAATACGAGTGCCCAGCCTGATTTCCTGTTGTACTTAGATCTTCACGCAGTATTTTCCTCTTATCACAGCAAATGCTGGAAACCAGCTTCAATATCGGAAGGAAACGGTGTGATGTGCCGTTGAGACCAATGTACCTCACAGTTGGCGTCCACACCGGAGTGCTTCTCTGCAACATTTAATTAGACCCTGCGATGCCTCTGTGAGTTCCCTGGGGTGCCCTGGGGTGGCTTCGTTTTCAGTTTGGGAATGGAGACTCTGAGGGTAAAACCATCGAGTCGGGCAAAAGATGGGCTGGTGTGGAATTCTGGCCTACTGTTTAATGGCTGTTGGATGTCACCTCTCTGGGTCTCATTTTACTTATCTGTAAAATGTGGAATGATGCCACGTATCTCTTAGAGTTTTGTGAGAATCAAATGTGTCGGTCTATGTAAAGAACGTAGGAAAATGCCTGCGACTCGATACAGTGGGTAGCTGTTCTGGTCATTACCCCTAATGTGAACTGAATATCACGCATTTATAATAGAGAGGAGACAAATACTGTACTCTGCGTCCTCAGGGGCTAACCTGCCCTCTGCCAACTACAATATGTCTTTATTTAGAATGAATGTAAATGCTGCGATAGCACTTGAAACTCACTAAGGAATGGCGATTTATCAGGCACTGTGCTAAGACCTTCAGATTCACTAATATCTATCAATTCTGCAAACAACCACAGGACATCGGCTTATTGTTACTTCCCAGTTTTACCAGTGGGTAAACTAAGAAGAGAGAGGCCCAGCTGGACCAGCCGGGAAGTGGCTCAGCTGCCCAGGATCCAAACCCAGAAGTGCCAGACTCGCACCTTGAGTTCCTCACATCTGCCCCTTCCGAGAAACCAGTAGTACAGGGTGGAGTCTGTCACAAGACCAAGGACCTCGGATTGTCTCACAACTGCAGGACAAAGTAGAGGATGGGACACCCAGTGTACGTTTGGGGCAGGACCCAGGAGGACTCACCTTCACACCACTCGCAGTTCCAGCTTCACCTCTGTCACAATCCTGACCACACTGTCAACCTGCTCACCATTTTCTCCAGTTCTAATTTAGAGTAGAAAACACAGAGAAAGCCTCAGCGCTGCTGAATGTGAAGTGAAAACCTTACCAGAACCCTTAAGAGATACGTCACCTTCCTGCAGGATTTGTCTATAAAAGGAATGTGTTTTTCCCAAATTTGCTAGCTTTGAGAAAGACTATTTTAAAAATGCTCAGAGGCTAGAATACGTGGACAGCTACCCTCCAAGAAGTAGGGATGTATTGATTTCTTCCAGCCTCTCACACCTTTCTATGAGTTTATGGGATCCTAAATCAAGGAGTAATTTTTTGTTTTTTGACAATGATCTCGAAAGTACCTACTTTCCCCATGATGGTACACTGGCTTTATGTGGTTTCTTCAATAAAAAAAATATATTTTAAAGTTTTTTTTTCTATGGTTCTATTGTTTCAGAGTTGGATGTGTTCTCAAATCAATCTTTTAATAAGAGTGCATGTTTACATATCCTAAATCAAAAAGCAATTCTATTTTTCTGACATTACTATTTTAAAAGATCATTCTTCTATCAGTTTTCCTAAGGCACTGCTCACTGCCTTCTGAACGCCTCTGATGGAAACATCACGTGTGGGTAACGCGAGCACTTTTCCTGAAGAGGACGCTGTCGGGTACATCCTGGCCAGGAGAAGCATTCAAGATCCATGCACAGCTGATAAGCAAGAGCTCCAATGCTAGACAATTCACAACATAACACCATCCGTAGGTAGTTTAACATTGACCTACTAGTGAAAACAGCTACAGAGGACCTCTCTGGAAGAGATATATATGAAAATAATTAAACATTTAAAAAGATTATAATACAAGGGCAGAGTGAGAGGAGGCCTGGACAAAAGTGAATGCGTTGGTTGTTCCTTTTTCAAGATGCTGATATCACTGTATACCAACATGAAGCGTGTCTATGCATATGAGTACAAATATGGGTCTGTTTGTTTTCCATTTGGATTTATCTCAGAGGATCATCATCAAAATTGTTAAAAAGGAGGATAAAAAATATTATCTTTGTAGATATTACTTGGATCCTCCTTTCAAATCTATTTAGAGGCAATAAATAATGTAAAACCCATCATTATGCATTCTAAATAGAATGCAGTGTCAATAGAGACTCAAAATAACTACACTATTTTCAAAAGTCAACAGCAACAGGACAACTGCAGCCACAAAGGTAAACTTTTATTTTTTAAGTGGGAAGAAGAAAACGATGGCAGATATTATCTTACTGATATTATTTTGACATTTTTAAATGTACTATAGTTCTTACTTTCTTTTGACTTCCTAGGTTTTCGACAAAAAAAATTAACAGTAAAAGATTATAGACTATTTCAGAACATTACATTATTTTACTCCAAAATTTTGCACACACCTACAGAAAACTAACCTTTTGTCTTTGAGAATGAATATAGAAACCACAGCCTCTGGATTTGCATATGAAAACCTGAGGCTTGGTACCTGCTCTGCAGTCCTGGGCAAGTAAGTGTGTGTCCACGGAACTCAGGGTCTCAGCACTCACTGGGGATCGTAAATTAATATCCAATTTATTAGAGTTCCAAGTATAAATGCTGTTTCCCTCTTAAAATGTCAAGCTTAATTTACATCGTTATTATTCTTTTTATGATCTTAGTGAAATAAGTAAAATCTTCCCCACTTTCGGCCGTGATTAATGTTCAAGTATTTCACGTTGAAGAGACTAAACACACTTGGGCAATGAGGCCCACTGACAACTTAATTTCTTTAAATATTTTAAATGGCGTTTGTAAAATTGAAATAGTGTGCGTTCTTAAGTGTTTTAAAGATCTGACCAATCAACATTAGGACCGTAACAAGGGAATCCTTTCCAAGTATTTGAATCTGTGATATTAACCTCATACAGTCGTAAATCTTAACCTCTTTTAAAAGTAAAAAGAAACTAATTAGAGTTTCTTACTTTTAAACTTATTTAAAATCAGGTATTTAAATACAAGTCTGGGCAGAGGGTCCTCAGAGTTGGAAGCATTAGGCGCACTTTACACACCAACACACAGACATGGTCCTAACGAGCACACTCTCAACACTAAACTTGACTCGAAGGTATTAGTACCATGGGTTTGACTTATGTCATTGTCTCTATATTTCATTCTAAAACTTCCTCGTGTTAGAAGACATTTACCCTTTAAGGAGTTTTACCTCCTCAACTGAGTTAAAACTTTTTTTTTTTTTTTTTGGTTGTGGGGTACAAACTTGAGGACAGGGTGTAGGTGCTGTGCGTTATGCCTCGGTAATTTTCTGCCTAACACTCACATAGACCCCCGAACCTCAATTATTATTATATTTTGACAATCACTGGAGACTCCAAGTTTCAACCCTTCAGATAGAGGTGGATTTTCACACTGTTCCATAGTTTCACATGATTCCATTTTGCAACCTCGATCCAGGTTACACCTCACTTCTTTCATTCAGTAAACTCTTTGCAGCTCAATTAATTCCATATCAATTTCCTATTATTCTCATGTGGCTGGACCACAACCCTTTATAGTTGTTTGCCTGTCTTTTGGGTCCTGACTCTGAAATCATGCTAATTACATACATTAGCACTTTGCATAGAAATTGAAAAGCCATAGAATGGAGCAAAGCACATCACCTTTTGAAATCCAACATACCTGGAGCGTCAAACGTTACCCACCAACTCAGCGTTTACCACCCTGGAAAATTTCAAATTCTGGTCCATTTCGTTTTGATTTTTTGGAGTCTAAAATGTGATTAATGAGACATTTAAAAAGCAATCTCACTTTAAGCAGAAAGGTGACTTATTTTGCCCTCTCACAATATGCACAATGAAAAGTGGCATTTTTGACACCGAATGACTGGCAACTTCAAATGACTTCGAATATTGAATTTGCTACGAATAAATACGTAGTCATATCATAATTATACAGAACATTTAATCAATGTCATATCTCATCCTCCCATAAATAATGGAACTTTTAGGGAAATTGGTATGTAATAATATATTGGACGGTCATTTGTCTGACTGTCATGTGAAAAGTAGCTATCAACTGAATTTCTCTTACCTACTGATATTGTAACACCCAAGAAACTCGATGTTGTTTTACTATTATCCTCATCATTAGTAACCGGAAGGATGTATGTTAGCAAAACATGCTCCAAAACAAAAATCTACGTGGAAATATTCGTGGTCACCAGAAGTTGTGCTTAAAAAATATGTCTTTTTTACTACATTTTCGCCTCTAAATTGTTCTGACATATATAACATCCATTGGTTAGACCTCTACACAACAATATTTATAACCTGATATAAAAACGACATTCAAGTCCACCGTGTATTAAAAAGTCATTTAAGAAATGTAAGGAGATTTTCAAGAATGAAAAGACGTCATCTATGTCCTTGACTCTGAGTATACGGGTATCTGGGTACCTGCATGACTCTTCTTTTTTCCACCTCAAAGGTCAAAGTCAGCACATACATTCTATATTCTGATCTAGGTTCAAGTTGTAACCAACTCTGCACATACAAGGCACACTGAGGTGAAAATGAATCTAACTGAGATTTCCCGTCCATTTTTTTCACTCTCCTGGTCTGCTGTACAGTTTAGAATTTTGAAGACTTGGAAGTCCAAAGTTAACCACACACAGTGTTCGGAGACATGTTTGTGCCATGTAAGTCTTCACATATTTTTAATAGAAACACATAAAGTTGGGGTCTGCAATGTGCAAAGTAGGAAACTTGAAGACCCTCTCAGAATTTTATTTTCCCTATAACTATTGACCCAGTGATTGTTTCATTCATTTAATGCTCCATAACTGACCACCTCAAAAAGTGCTTCTTAAAACAATTCAGTATTTTCAAAGTTCTGTGAGTTCACGGGACAGTTCTTTGGATCTGTGTAATGTCACCTGGGGTCACTCACATCACACCTAGACTGGAAGAACCAAGAGAGCCTCTCGTGCACACCTTGACCCAGACTCTCAGCTGGGGAGCCTGTTTCTCTCCAAGCAGTTGCTCTCTTTGTGTGGAATCTCACCTTCCAGGGACGTTAGAACCCTCTCTTTCCAGCAGGTACCATGAGATCTATATGGCACGGTGCTCAGGTGCCAAGAAAGTGAAAGCGGACACTCCTGTCTCTTAGGACTAAGGCTCAGCATAGTTTCACTCCTACTTTTGGTCAAAACAAGTCACGAGTCCAGAGCAGAGTCAAACGGAAGGAAACCGACACCCTTGAAGGGAGGTGTGGCCTGTACGTCCGGGGACCGAGGGGCTAGTGATGACCATCTTGACCGATTCTCCATCAGTGAGAATCTTACATGTCTGTGTGTATTTTTAATAAAGTTTTAGCTTAGAATGGGAATATTAGAACTCATTATTCTTAAAACATAAAGGTTTAGGGAAATATTCAGGAGTAATTTTTAGAAGGATGTATTATTTTGTGATTTCATTGTTCTATATTGTTATTTTATATACTTTCCAAACTTTCCATTTTGGACCTATACTTTTAAAATTAGTAAACTGTTCTTTGGTTTATTTATTTATTTGTTTGTTTATTTATTTATTTTTAATGTTTCAATTGACGATTGTGTGAAAAAGTTACCATGTGGACCAAACAACAGTTCACAATTTGTGAAATTTAAAACAAGTTTCTCCTTGTTTTCAAGGGCAAAGAGCCCCCAGATAGGTGGCTGATCCTCCCCACCCTCCTGCCCCCACCTATGTCACTTCCTGATGTCCATACCCGCCCGATGCCAGACATTTGAATAATGAAGATGAAGTGTCTGCCACTATAGATGGATGACTGCTTTGTTACCTTCATTCTTAGTCATCTTCCATAGCTCCTCTTAGGAAGAAAGCTCAAGGACATAACATGAGCTGCAGGCCCTTTTGGTCAGCCTCTAACCTACCTGTCTTGGCTCCACTGGCACTTGGACCTCTGACACACCTGCACCTCCCCTTTGCCTTTTCAGTCTTCCATTCTTGCCATGGCCCTTCCTGCTATGTGAGTATTTTCCTCTCACAACCAGCTGGTCATCTGTCACCACTCCCCCGTGGAAGTCTTCCCTGGCCTTCCTGATTTGGTCATTTTATGTTCTTATGGTACCTGGAGTTGCTGTTCCAGGTACTTAGCACTGGTGATATTTTATGTGGTGATTTAATTGAAATATATCTCCTCGAAATGCTCTAAGACTCATGCGGACAAGGCACACCTCTCTAAGCCCAGATACCCCAGAATCTGGGCCAGGGTGGGTAGACATCCACAGGAATAGCTACTGAGTGAATGAATCATGCATGAGTGAAAGTGCAATGAATGAGAGGGCTGCTTAGTGCTGAGCAGACGATAAAGTCAATCATACTCTGTATCCATTCCTTACTAGGCACGGAGAGTGAAAATGCATCCCCATGAAACAAAACAAAAGACTGACGTGAGTGAGATTGCTCAACACAACTGAAGGAGCTGTATCAGTGAGCAAAGGGGCAGGAGAATATTTCTGGTTGGCACATCTCATTGTTACTCCTAATATTGCTCACTTTCCTCTTTCAGGTACATAAGAAATTTCACTTGTTCACTCCTTTGAGCGGTGTGCTTTTGCCAATGTAATGTGAGTTTAAATATGTATCACTTCTAGGTGGAGGCATTTCACTGCCACTGCGAGACGCTAGAACATTCTTCTCTAAAATTGAGGAAGAACATGCTTGTGTGAAATTGCAACACTGAGCTTTTTCATGGAGGAGAACTTCCTCAGAGATGTACACAGAGAAATCTTTGTTGCTTCAAACTCCTAAGATTTAGGAGCTGTTCCCATGCACTGTTGGTGGGAATGCAAATTGGTACAGCCACCTTGGACAAGAGTATGAAGGTTCCTCAAAAAATTAAAGATACAACTACCATATCATCCAGCTATTTCATTTCTGGATAAATATCTGAAGGAAATAAAATCATTATTTTCACCCCAATATTTATAACAGCATTATTTACCATGGGCAAGACATGGAAACAACCTAAGTGTCCATTATTGGATGAATGGATAAAAAAGAAGGAAATCCTGCCATTTGCAACAGCATGGATGAAATTCTAAATCATCATGCTGAGTGAAGTCAGACAGAGAAAGACAGACACTGTAGAATCTCATTTACATGTGGAACCAAAAACAAAACAAACATGTAGAAAGAGAGAGAAGATTGGTGTTTGGCAGGGGCAGAGGTGGGGGAAATGGGCGGAAGTGGTCAGAGGGTACAAACTTCCAGTTATGAGATGAATGAATTCTGGGAATGTAATTATAGCATGGTGAGTATAATTAACAACACTGTTATATAACAGTGAAAGATGCTAAGAGAGCAGGTCTTAAAAGCTCTCACCATAAAAAAAGTTAACTATGTGAGATGACAGATGCATTAACTAATGTTATTACGGTAATCATTTTGCAATATATATATATATATATATATATCTCAAACCATTATGTTATATACCTTAAACTTGCATAATGTCAGATGTCAATTATATCTAAAGAAAGCTAGAAAAAAATGTGAGTGTACTTAGCAACATGCATACAATGATGTTTGATTCCTCCTTTGTGTCTGTGCTGTCTCTACTTAAAGTAGATTATATTGATATTTCCTGAATATAAATCATTGAATAAAATTAGCAGGAGCTCTTGCTTAAAGAAAAAAAAAATTAGGGGTTGTTTGTTACTGTAACATAACCTGTTTTATAAGTGCCATGATTCTAAACTAAAAGTAAAACATGTTTATCTGATGGCTTTTGTCTTTATTATTACATACGCCAAGCAAAGTGTGAATGTATGCAGGTCTAAATCAAACAAAAATTCATTCCTAAAATGCTGTTTGGCAAAGCCAAATACCTCATTTCTTTATTTTCCTCCAGGGTAAAATAGCATCATATACGAACAGAAGTGCTATGAAGTTAAATGCAGGTGAACACAATAATAGGAACTTCTGAGCAGTAGAGAAACAAGTCATGTACTTCCATTCTCTGAGATTTCTGAAGAAGAAATTCTCACACACCTTGCACATATGCTATCTCTCCTTAATTTATAAATTGTTTCTGAATCCAGTGATGTTTACAGAGACAGGTTTTACCATCAGACCTACTTCCTGTTACCATTTCTGTACACATTTTTGATTTTTCCTATTGGCCAAATCCCAGAAACACCCACAGAATAAATCTCCAAAGACAGGTCAGATACAATTTGTAATGATGTAATAAATAACTACTTAAATTTCCTGATTGCTTCATCATAGAGTGGATTACCGTGTTTGCCAAGGGCAGAGACATAAATTTAAGTTTCACATGAATTACCATCTTAATATGCACTATTTTTACACCCTTAGATTTAGGTGACATTCTAATAGCATGCTTGGAATGGGCACAGATGTAATTAAATTTATGTTTCTCTAGTATATTTAAAAACGACATTCATGAAGCAAGCATTTACTGAGCACTAATCACATGCCAGAACCAGCTCCATTAGGTGCTGGAACTAAAATTTGAAAAGCAGCCTCTGTCCTTAGGTAACTTCAAACTTATTAATTTAGATTCATTTAAATTAATAAGCTGGTGGACATGCTCAGTCCAATACTGATTTAATAGCAATAATCCTGAGAACACTCATTGTATATCACTTGTACTTATAAAAGTATATGTGGAAACATTAACTCATTCGGTTTTCATGTCATGCTCTGAATTTGTGGAAGCCAAGCCAGGTGTTGACTCTACTGTATACATATGGAAACTGAGTTTCAGATAGTATTTCATACATTGTGTTTCCCCAAAAATAAGACCTAGCTGGACCATCAGTTCTAAGGTGTCTTTTGGAGCAAAAATTAATATAAGACCCGGTCTAATTTTATATTATATTATATTATGCCCATTCTTATATTATAGTAATATAAGACCCGGTCTTATATTACTATTTTACTATAATATAAGCACTATTTTAATATAATATATAGTAAAATAAGACCCGGTCTTATTTTTGCTCCAAAAGATGCATTAGAGCTGATTGTCCAACTAGGTCTTATTTTCGGGGAAACACAGCATTTCACCAGGTTTCGTGCTTCAATGCAATGAGATAAATATAGTATAAACTTGGAACAAAGTTTTAGATGTATGAAAATTAAGGTCATCTCCATGATGTATGATGAACTTCATGAGCATAAGAATATGGAAAATCCCAGTGGGAAAACTGGCAAAGGGTATGGGCCGACCTTAACAAAAGGAGCAGACACAAAGGTTCCAAACACCTAGGAAATATTCAGCCCACAGTTATGGAAAAACCGGTGATTTAGAGCAACAGTAAAATAGAGTTTGTGTATTTGTTTTGCTAATCAATGGGAGAACGTTTACAATGAATACCAATTACAATTAAAACACTCCAGTTAATGGAATGTTTACAAGTGTTTGGGAAATGGGAATTCATCTGCCTGGAAGTATGGCGCGAGTTGTCTTTCCAGAGAACAATTCAGTAACAGACACACTGACGTATTTAATATAGCAAATATCATTTGACATTGAAATTGTAATACTAGGAATCGTTTTTTAAGAAATAATCAGAGACATATGTGAAAGATTCAGATACAAGGATATATATATCTTAACATTTTTCTTAAGCAGTAAATAGTTGGAAAAGCTAAATTTCTGATTATAGATTATTGGTTTGAGTAAATTTATGGCACACTCAGCTGGTGGAATAGCTTTTGATTTTAGGAGAATATTGGTAATATTTGAAAATTAACAAAAACAGGTTATAAAACATAACTTACAGATTCGCCCCAAAGTTGTATGTTACACACACACATACACACACACACACACACACACACACAAGATGACTGAAAGGATGCCATATCTTGAGTGACAAGATAATCAATAATGTATATTTTTCTGCATTTTCCAAATTTTCAGTAATAAATGTATCTAACTTTTATAATCAGAAAAAGGGGTTAAAATAAATAATATTCTATTTGCTTTTTATTTCTGTCACTTGTGATAGAGTAATTTACCAAAATTATTTAAGAAATTTGGTGTAGTTTGCAAATTTTGAACAGATTTCATCATCTTTGTGAGACCACAAGTACCATTTCCTTGATGAAAATGAATAACATTCAGGTAAAGGAGTTGGGACATGTGTTCAGAAAATTATGTGGACATGTATATGGTATGAGATACTATTTTTTGTTAATCCACTCTTTTTCAGGGAGATTCTGACCCCAAAAGATAGAACTGGAGTGAAATCAGCAAAGAGACAGCTTCCCCCACAAAAATTCCCCCCGTCTTGACAGGAAACACACAGGAGCCTCATTCTCTTGTCTACAGACCATACAGACACAGTTTGCACAAAATAACAAGTTAAAGTTGGAACCTCTGAAAAACACATATACATATTGTAACCACTGTGCTGGTTTGAAGAGAACTCTTGCAGACACAGTTTTGTGTTAACTTATATATAGGAACTTCAGATTTAGTGTATCTGTCGGTGCCATAGAGCCACAATTCAGCATGTTAAGAATTTGATGACAGCGTTAAATGCCTAAAAAACATCTTCATGTTACAATTTTTTAAAAAATTACCATACATCAATTTTCAAGTAATTGTGCCCTTTTCATCCCAACAAATGTTAAGGACTTTCTTTAATTTCACCTCATATCAGTGGATAGGAAATTCGCAGCATATCTGACTTCTGACCTTTGCTTTCATTTCATGCTCTTTACTGACTGGAGGACTTGGGCAGATGCCAGACAGGGAAATTATGTTCCTTTGCTGAGCATTTGATTCTAACAGGCCTGTTGCTCGCCTGATACTGACAAAGACACTGCACAAGTCTCATGCACAGCTTGCATGTACCTTCCGTCGGACAAACGTAAGAGAACCCAAATGAGTTAAACTTTGAAATAATATTCAAATAAAAGCATTGGAAACAAAATGTCCATTTTAGCTTCTTAGACACAATAGTAATAAATTACTAGGAACTTTGAAAAATAACTTGTTTGAGTCTTCCTGCCTTAAAAGGGGAGAAAAAGAAAGAAAAAAAATGCTTTTTAAAATGCCATCCAGTATGATTACTTTCACTCAGCAGAGGCCATCTAAAGGAAAAGTGGTCTGGTTAGCACTCAGCTCTACTGTGTCGTTAGGAACCGCTGTGCTAACAAATATTTTGAATAACTGCCTCTACATTTTAAGAATTTGCACACCATTAAACATAAAGACTTAATACAGCCACCACTCCCCAAGAATATATAAACTATTAACACCCACCAGTCAGCTTTTCTAACTAAATTCTAGTGTTCTCTGGCATAATCTTTCATTGGATGAACCCATCCCACGCACTTTAGTAAGTTAAATCAATATTTGTGGGTCATAATCTGAAAACATTTATTTGTAAAGATATATGTACCCCAATGTTCATTGCAGCATTATTTATTTACACAGTGGCCAAGACATGGAAACAACCAAAGGGTCCTTCGACAGACGATTGGATAAAGAAGATGTGGTAGGGCAGCCGGACAGTTCAGTTGGTTAGAGCACAAGCTCTGAACAACAGGGTTGCCCGTTCGATTCCCACATGGGCCAGTGAACTGCGCCCTCTACAACTAAATTGAAGACAATGAGGTGCCATGAGCTGCCGGAGGGGTGGCCGGATGGCTCAGCTGGTTGGAACGCGAACTCTTAACAGCAAGGTTGCTGGTTCAATTCCCACATGGGATGGTGGGCTGCACCCTCTGCAACTAAGATTGAAAACAGTGACTGGACTTGGAGTTGAGCTGCACCCTCCACAACTAGATTGAAGGACAATGACTTGGAGCTGATGGACCCTAGAAAAAAGACACTGTTCCCCAATATTTCCCAATATAAATTAATTAAAAGTTATCAATTAAAAATTGATAAAATAAAAGAAGATGTGGTATAGATATATACAATGGAATAGTACTCTGCCACTAGAAAAGATGAAATACTGCCATTTGCGACAACGTAGATGGATATTGAGATTATAATGCTAAGCAAAATAAGTCAGAAAGAAAAAGTCAAGAACAATATGACTTCACTCATATGTGGGATATAAAACTGAAAGCAAAAGACAAACAAAGAAAGAAACAAAAATTCATAGACATAGACAACAGTTTAGTGGTTACCAGCGGGCAAGGCAGGGAGGAGGAAGTAGAAAAGGGTAAAGGTGTCAAATATATGGTGATGGAAGGAGAACTGACTCTTGGTGGTAAACACACAATGCAATATATAGATGATGTATTATAGAAATATACACTTGAAACCTATATAAATTTACTAACCAATGTCACCCCAATAAATTTAATAAGTAAATTAAATAAATTAATATTTGTGGAACCAGTGGAAAGACAGATACAATTGGCTTTAACCATTTCTTATTAGCTGATGTGATATTCTAGTGAATTACTTAAAATTAAGAAAAGGAACCATATTTAATTTCTGTGAAAAATCTATTTTTAAACCTCTAAATTTAGTTTTAATTTGGTTCAAGATTTTGGAATAAGTGTATGTCTCCACACTTCAGCACCATTGATCCAATAGAAAACATACCAAAAGAATTACAAAGAAATCATAAGAGTACCAGAAAAAAAAACTAAAAACCCCAGCTAGTCAGAATGTTTGATGACTTCCTAAAAGATGAAAAGCAGATGGGGAATTCCAGTCAACAAGGATGTTTGATACTATGCAATATAGTGGAGGACATCTCCATTGGACACATGACAGGCTATGGAAGCATGGAAAACCTTTAGGAAATATACAAAACCAAAGTGGTAAATGAGAAAGTTAAATGTTCAGAGGCCCTAAAAGGGAGAGAAACTCAAAGTTAGCCTGGTGAGAAGGTGGTAAAGCTGGAATGCACTGAAGAAAAGCGGACCCTGCATGAAATGGGAGGGCTGTAAGGATCTTGCTTATCTGGTGGACAGTCTCCAAGAGGTAGTTGGAGCACCAAGCTTGGTTGTAGGCCCCAAATTCATTCCATCGGTATGGTGAGGTAAATTTGCACAAAAAATTAACATAGAAACTTGTCTAAAGCAGGAAAATAATCGAGCCCCTTTAGAGGCAAAAGTGAAGCAATGTCACAGATAAGCTGGTCACTCCTGGTCACTCACCCACAACTCAGATAATGCTGGTCACTCTTGGAAAGCAACATTGGCTGATGGTGGATTTGTCATAAAAGGAAATCATAAACACCAGGAAGGATGAATCACCATGAGGGAGATCCAGCAGACACAAGTACTAGAGTAATCCATCCCCCAAATCCAAAAATAGTCAGACCTTCAAAATTCAACATGAAAGTAAGCTTACTTAAATTTTTTTGAAGAGCTAAAGGATGGAAGAGAAAGTGTGAGACACAAACAGAATAGGAAGATAATTTTTAAAAAGAAACAATAGAAATTACAGAAATTAAAATATTTTCTGAAAAGAAAAAGAAGTGTAAGAAGTACAGATCAGAGGAACTCACACCGAATGCAACTCAAAAAAGGCTGATTTAAAAAATGTATAAAACAAGTCAAAGATAGAAGAGTAGAAGCAGACTCAAATACTTAATGATCACCCTGAAGATAAAATAAAGAGATGGAAAGGAGGCAAGATTAAATATAAAGTAGCAGATAACTTTCCAGAATTGAAGATAGATTTAGGAGCTTGTAGAGGCCTAAATGGGAAAAATTCACACCTATATACATTGTAGTGAACCCAAAGACATCAATTCAAAGAGAAATTCTTAAAATTTACCAAAATAAAAGACAAATATATCTTCAAAAACATTATCACTAGACTATATGCAGTCATTTCACGGGCAAAATTATATTGCAGAAGATCATGGAATGGAATATGCAAAACATATTGAGAAAAAAATATTGCTGAACATGGAGTTCTATAACCAACTATATGATTGTTTTAAAATGTAAGTAAAATAAGTAATTTTAAGACAGTTTAATACTGTTTCTAGAATGACCTTTCATAGTCTTCAGTGCACAGGACAGAAACCCGCAAGATATGTGTATGTAGCCAAAAATAAAAATAAAAGTAAATAAAAAACTCAGAAAAATATGTCATAAATATAGATAAACATTAACAAAAAATAGTGGAAGAGGTTTGGAAATAAAGTGAGAATTCAATTGTAGAAACATGGGCACTGAGAGAAATATCTTGAAGGAAATTTAAACAAGTCATTGTCCTATTTGTGAAAAGGACAGATATATTATCATTAGCTTTATTTAAAAATACGAAGTTATATTTTATGTTAAAATATTTCTGTTCAGTAAAATGTAATAAAGTATATAATTTTTAAGCTAGTAAAAGTTGGGGGAAAGTGAATAAAGAATGCTGGATGAGTCCAATAAAGGCAGTAAACAAGAAATACAATAAAATAAATGGATGAAAATGTCTTTGGGAAATGGGACTGGAAATGTGTGGGAAGATATTCGTCTTTTATTTTAGTATCATTCCCACAGTTTCACATTTTATTGTTATTTCCAGGTGCCTGCATTACTTTTTCAGCACATTAAAACTCTAATTTAAAAAATAGAAAACCTCAGTAACAATAGGAAAGAAACGCATAAGCATTTTGTAATGCTTTTCTATGTTGAAAGGACTTGTAGCTTATTTTGTCTTGTTTTTCTGTGCTTTGATTTTATAATCAGCAAATTAAATAAACCCCTTTTCTTGAGCAGATCTGGTTGCTTGGTGCTACAGAAATGGATGTTTATTTTTAAGCTACATGGACCCGAAGACCAACATCTCTAAATTATCTTGCAATGTTCCCTGAGCTCCATTTTCATGTCTAATTATGATTTACACCTTTAAGTTTAATTCTCTACTAGACACCCAATATAACTAATTAGATGATGATTATAATTTTCATTATTTTCATTCTTTTCTATTAGTTTTTCCCAATTGATCCCTAGGCTCATAGACAAACATAGTGTGAATTACAAGTAATAATACTAATATAAAAATGATTAAATAGCTAATACAAAGAGTGCTTATTAATATCAAGGCATTCTTCTAAGGTATTTTCACATATTAACCTATTGAATCCTTTGGCTAATACTATGAAGTCAATGCTACTATTACCTCCATTATGGTTGGGGAAACCGAGGTACAGAGAAGCGGAGTCACATGCTTAAGACCACAGAGCTAATGTGTTCTGGATATAGAGAAGCAACCTGTCTCCAGAACCTCACTCCATCACTTCACACACAGAGAATGGACCAGGTTCTACCAGTGAGATCATTCGTTTTGCACTTCATAGGATACATGATTCTTTTGTTTCTTCTTTAAACAATCTCAACATCTAAGTAATTTCACTCATTATTCTTCTAATTGGAAACCTTTTACATGTAAGTTTTGATCCACCCTACTGCCATGAAATTTTTGATTTATGTTACTAGGACCCAAATTCACTATAAATTACCTTAGGATTCATTGGAAGATAGTTAGACCACAGATTTTATCTTTAAAGACCAATAGGAGCCAAAAGAATGCCTAATGACTCTGTGTTTCTTTTCTCCAGCGTATCTTGTGTCACACCATCACCATAACAAATATTTAATATTAGAATACCGAGTGCACACAAACTCAATTTAACTATAACTGCTCCTGCCAATATGAATAATAGATTTAATTTTCTAATAGTTTCCATTTAAGAGAATTCTGCCAAATTGAAAGAATTTTACTTAAAACTCATTAAATAAAGATATTTTTATTCCTCCTTTGTTCTCCAGAAAAAACACAGAGAAAGAACCAGATGGTGGTGGGGATGATGGTAGTTGGGTTCACAAACAAAACAGAAACCCTCTGCCTTCAATGCAAAGCATGAGTGGACACAACCCCAAACATACTGTGAAGCATACCTCCATTGCTGCCAATGCTAAAACACACGGACTTTTTTTGGGGAGAGGGGAATCGGAGAACATTGACAAGTTCTTTATCTTTCTCTTACTTTTAGGAGGATACAGATTACCCCAAACTCGCTAGCTCGCGCTTCCTGCTCTCACACAGGCACAGCCTCCCCCGCCACCATCATCTCCCATCACAGTGGTACCTGGTTCTGCTGTTGGACTTTCACTGATACATCACTCTCCCCCCAATCTGTAGTTTATATTGGGCTTCACTCTTGGTGTTGTACGTTCTTGGATTCTGACATGTATCTACCATTATAATATCATACAAAACTGTTTCAGTGCCCTAAGAATCCACTGTGCTCTGCCTATTCATCCCTTATGCGTATTTTGAAAGCAAAAGAAGATGAAAGGAAAAAGTAAAGAAAAATTCAGTTGAAAAATGTAAATCTCAAGAATTAGCCACAGTTTAGGGAAAGTGCTAAGACAAATACTCTTACATAGATTTAATATCTCTAAAACACCAGCTTTCTGTGCATATTTAAAAAACGAAATCATAGCTAAAAGAAAATATTGGGGAAAAGAGAAAGAGGGAATAAAAAAATAAAGAGGAAAATAAAAACATTACAGAAATGAAAGCTACATTAGAAGCAATAATATTATAATACATATGATTGGAAATCACTGTTAGAGATGTGGAGAAACAGCTTCAGGAAATCAACCAAAGTGAGCTGAAAGTGTAAAATTTAAAAAAAAAAGAATTGGATAATATGATAGATGTATAAGACAGACAAATGAGATCTAACATGACCATAATTGGTGATCCTGAAAGGAAAAGTAAAAGCAATATAGGGACAATCTCTCCACGCCCTAAAAAAAAAAAAAAATCAAATATATAGTGTAAGAAAATTTTGGAAATAAAACAATCTTGAATCAATGGGGTATACCATATTCAGGAAAAGTTGGTGAAGACTGACCAACTCCACACATATTCTGGCAAAACAATGAAGAATCATGTGGACATCCATCAGAAAAAAAACAAGCTATATCCAAGGACAGAAATTCCAGACATCTCTAAACACCAGTGCACAGCAATATTCAATATGGAAAGTGTTCTCAGCATTGTTAACAAATGTGTAAAGGGAAAAATTAGTTTGATTCAGAAAGATAACTTGTCTTCCATGCAAGAGGCCAAAGAAAGAAATGGTCTGTGTAAATCACAGAAAACACAGCATCTATGACTGTTTCTTTGGTGAAGGGGGATTACTTAGTGAAATTCAAAATAAAGCATATTGGAATGGTGAACTGAGTAATAAAAGCCTGTTGGTATGAACCGAACTTTTTCAAATTTGAAATAAGTCTAAAGCAAGACTGTGGGAATTAAGCCAGAATATAAGTACTATAAATCTCAGTGCAAAACTGATAATATAATTAAAATTCAGGTGGTGTGCGTAAGGCAGATAATCATAAAGTACATGTACTAATTTAACTTATAAGAAATAGTTTAATGTTTAAACATGCATCCTAAAAATGATTTCAAACTATTTATATTTTTATAATTGTTCTTAGCTCTAGAGTTATTTTTTCTAAAACTAATATCTCCTTTGGAAAGAAATGAATATCTGAAATTTAACAATTTATTCAGTTTTACCTCAGCTCTTTTTTTTTTCTGTCTAATCCAAATCTGAAATTAAATTCAATACTTTTTTTAAAGAGTAGGTTAAGTTTGCATTCTTTTAAAAAATCATCTATCTATTATTGATCATATTATCTAAATACTTCTTATTTGTGAAAAACTAGAAAGATGTGTGGTAAGAAACCATTCTTACTAAATTTCTCTCTCTCGTTCTCTCTCATTCTCTGTCTCTCTTCCTCTCTCTCTCTCTCTCTCTCTCTCTCACACACACACACACACACACACACACACACACACAAATACAAACATACACACACATTTTGTTATTTGAATTTAGGCATCGCATGTCTCCAATGATAGTCTCCAAATTTCATGATTGTTATTTATGGGTGATGAGATTTCTTTGTTGAACTTTTATGTTTAGCTTGAGTTATATCTGATGTTACTGTATTCTAATTAATGTGATGTTAAAATAAATACATAGGTGAATAAATAAGCAAATACTTCATAAACCTCTTCATTCCACTGAAAGAATTAAAAGGGTACAAACTTACTTTTATACTACTGTTTTTATTTATCAAAAAACCCAAAAGTATGCAAACAACTTAATATATACTTTACATTCTTTTCACAAGATGTTTTTTTTCCTAAGCTTAGACCAAATATGTAATAATTTTCTAAATGACAAAGTGAATTTGTTTTCATTAAGGAAAATTACATGGGAAATTCTAAAAAAAAAACCAAGCAAACAAACAAACAGAAAAACTATTCTGGCACTTCACTAGAAATGTTCAAAGGGAGGAATGCAATGCAGTAGTTTATAAACGATGGGCTTTTTTTTGCTAAGATGTGATAAGTCATGCATTTATATAACCTAATAGAAAGCTTTATGTAAAGATTTGGAGATTTATATATTGGAAATCTTTGGACTGCAGCGCCATGATTATTGCTATAAAAAATCAGCGAAGCACCAAAGATGAAATGACTCTTTATTTCTATGTGTTATACAGATTGTGTTAGTATTTTTGTGTGTACATTTGCTTTGTAAAGTTGTGTAAGTTTACACAGGTGTAAAGGGGGAAGGACAGGACAGAGTGTACTGAAACACCTTCTTTCTTATAAAATACAATGCATGTAAATTTATGAAACCTTTAACAACTACAATAAAAAAAAGATGAGAAACAAACCCATCAGATAAATGAAAATTGCCCAAAAGATGCAATTCCACGTTTCACATATGGCTCCTTCTTCTACAGAGATCTTTGAAAAGCATTGTCACTGTGGATAAAATGGTGAATGCCTCGTTTCCCAAGTTGGTTCTGTGCCATTCTCCTGTTCTCCCTGGTTTTCTCTCAGTATAACTTCTATTTAGTCATTCTGTGAATGTTTCTCAAAGGACATGTCAGGACGCTGATTATTTAAACCTAAGTAGTTTTCCACTGAAAAAGCAAGAACTATGAATTGCAACTTCCTCCAAACCCCCAATGTTGACAATATCCTCTGAACATAATGCGTTATACGTGGCTAATCTCAGAACTCTTAAAAGTTTGTTCCCAAGTCATCAACTTCTGAAACTTTTCATAAAGTGTTATCTGTACCTTAATACTGACAAGCTTAACTATTGTCAATGGAAACACTAGCTGCTCTTATTTAGAAGATGAGGAAGAAGCATACGACAGATGAAATCTGGTGAGCTCATGTGACCTCCAGTCTTTCTTGCTCTAACCAAAACCCTCCCCCAGGAAACTTTATAACCATTCCTTTAAATCATCCCTTGGACACTGCAAACCCCACCCCTGGAGCCCTGGATGAAAAACATTTAGCAATCCCATTTTCCCATTTGCCATTACAGAACTGGCGTAAAGCCCTCTGAAACCCCCAGAATTAGCACTGTCATCCCGTCTTGCCATTAGTTTTACTGCAGCAAAGAGGCGAGAAACCCAAAACAATACACCTGCCCTCTCTCTCGCTCTGGTTTGCCCTAACCCCCCGGAATGCTGGCTCAATACATTTTCTCTCACAAGGAATACATGCATTTCAAGCATCAGCATCACAGAAACAGAGCTTAAGTAAAGCGGAGACTGCTCCCCCAACCCCACCTTCTACCTGTTATGCTGATGGGAAGACCTGGGAAGGCAGAATTGCTGCAGCCTGCCGGGGACACTCTCACTGCTGCAGACAGCACAGCTTTGTCCTTACACATCTTCCCCGGGAAATGTCCCCGGATCCTGACGGCTTTTCTGCAGAACCCAGGCTCCAGCTCTCAGCCAGTCACGCCGTGCATCCAGGCAGACCCGGCCGCGTGGAATGTCCGTGCAGCTGGGAGGTAATAATGGGACTCTCTCCCGCGGGGCCGCAGCCTTTCCCCAGCGAGTAGTGCGTGCCTCTTCTCTGGTCTTAAGCCCCAGACACGCTGCTCTCCTGCTGCATTCCTGATGGAACCCAGACAATTCCTTCTGGAGGCTCATGTGCCACGCTGCCGCCTGGAATAGTCACAAGGAAAACTCTGCCTCCATGGAGAAGCCAGCCCCATCTTCCTCATCCTTCCCAGAATGGGAGAGAGCCGGGAGCGGCTGCCATTCCAGTGGCATGACAGATGAAATTCACCCCTCCCTGTCTCTGACTAGAGATAGTCACTTCTGTTGGGTCATCAGAAAATCTCTCTTATTGAAAACTGGGTCAGGCTAACTACTTACTAGGTTTTCACCAGGCAAAGAAGTCATTTTTTTTTCCTTCCCTGGGTTTCACTGCATTGTCATTTGCAAGCAGAGATGTAAGCCGGCCAAGGATGTGCTCTGATTTCCCCGAGATTGGAACTTAAGCTTTCTGAAGCATGGCAGCCGCTTCTGCTACTAGTTAGGGGGAAAAGAAGAGAGAAAGGAAACGCAAGCCTTTTAGGCACGGCCACTAACTCCTTTCCCATTCATATTTAAAAATAAGTGTGTGAGGCTTCTGAAGGACAGGTAAGTGCAGAAAAAGAGTAGAGGCTGACAAGTCCAAGAAGTACGGTGCTCTCCCAAGACACGGATTTATTGTCTCCAGAGGCCGAGAGCAAGTGTGTGTGTGTTTGCAGAACTGCTCTGTAAAAAAATGAGTACTGTCTGTACTTCACACCCAGCCCTCCAACCAAACTTTTTGACATGCTTGGGTTTTGTCATAGGTTTCTAAAAGGCTAATTGCTCTTTGAATAAAAGCTGGGAAATAGGAAAGGCACCTGAAAGCACAGGAAGACACTGCCACATGCAAAACATGGCTCCAACACGAGAGCACAATGAACGCTTGGACTTACTTTCACTTAGTCATAAAAAGAAATTTTACATTTAGTGTCTTATAGCAAATCGGTACTGGGAAAATGAAATCCACAAATCAAACACGGATAAGTCAAAAGGTATCTTTAGGACTCAGTTTGCTTTGATCTGATGAGCTAGACTCTTTCTGTGGCTACAATTTATGACAACGTTCTGTGGTTTGTGTGATTGCATTCTTCTGTAACCATCAGTCACCCACCTCCTTTCTCCATAAGGTCTAACCACCATCCTATGAGAATTGAATTTAAAGAGGAGTTGATGCTTCTTAACACCAGGCAAACTCAAAACCAGCTATACTGTTCTCCCTTCCAACTCATGAGGAGGGAAACTAGGTGGGTTAATTTACAGCGATGATGTTCATCTTAACTGAACCTCTGAATTTCTAACTTAAATGTATCTCCCTCTTTTGAAATCAAGATATAATTTATTCATAAAAATACCAGCATGATGGATTTTTTTCCTGTGGAGGTTTGAGGAAAACAATCAGTATGCAGTGGGTTTTTGCACAGAGGAATGCATTTCAATTTAGAGGACACCCCTTTATGCAAATCTCCAACCCTCCTGTCGCATATTCAGGAATAGCTGATGGCTTTGCTCCCTTTGACAAGGGCATGAGACTCAGCAGAGAACTTCAGGAGCTTCTCCTGGAGCATCCAGTCACACACCAGCTCTGTCACATACCAACCGGTTCCCTAGACTTGCCCTCATGCTCACTCCCTTGGGCGAAGCACACCTCTTGCTCAGGCCAGCCCCACCCTGTGCTCAGTTGCTGTCCTCACACACTCAGGGGACCAGCCTCACTGCCTCTGTTTTCAGAAGCATCAGTCTGCCTGTCTCCTGTACGTTACAGCTCAGAGATTTGCTCCTGTTCAGCCATCTTCAAAATTAACATTCTTTCCCACCTCACATCTTCCTCCAGCTTCCGCTCCATTTTCCTGTGTCTTTTTATAGGAAAACTCCTTGAAGGAGTTGTCTATGCTAACTGTCTCCAATTCATTCTTTCTCATTCTATTCTCACCCTTTGTCATTCTTAGTTGGATTGGTCTTCTGTCCCCACTGTTCCCTGTAAGTGTCTCTTTTCATGGTTCACACTAAATTATCCCCTGAAAAATCCAACAGTATACTACTCTCAGTCTTCATGTGACGTTATATATCGGTAGCATTAGCAGAGGTTATTAATGACTTCTTTAAACACTGCCTTGATGTGGCTTCTTGATTTCCCTTCTGTTTCACTAGCTTCTCGATCCTTTTGCTGACATCTCCTCATTTTCTTAAGCATGACGGGGGTGCACCAGGTTCTAAAATAAGGTCTATATACTAAAAGCTACAAAGAATTGTTACTAGTAATCAAATAAGACTTGAATAAATGAAGAAATATACCATATTCATGGACCACAAAACTCAGTATTTTTAAGAGATCAATTATCTCCAAATAGGTCTTTAGATTTCAAATAATCCCAACCAATATCTCAGCAGGTTTTCTTGGGGGCATTTGTCAAGTGATGCTAAAATGTATATGGAAACGCAAATAACTAAGAAAAGTAAAATCAAAATAATAAAGAACAAAGTTAAGGGTCTCATATTCTCACTTTATCATATACTACTAACTTAAAGGGATCAAGTCAGTGTGGTACTAGCAGGATAGAATGTCTGAAAACAGATCCACACATATATAATAGAATGTCTAAAAATAGATCCACACATATATAGTCAAATGATTTTTAGAAAAAGGTATCAAGATAATTCAACAATAAAAGCATCATAGCTCAAGAAATGGTGCTTGAAGAAATGGATATTCATTTGGAATAAATTAACCCTGACTCTTACCTTACACCATACACAAAACTTTAGTTTGAAATGGATAACAAAACTATAAGATAAAACTTTTAAATGTCTAGAATAAAATATATGCGACCTTGGGGTAGTCAACATTTTCTTAGAAAACACACACACACACACACATACACACACAAAAAACATAAAGAAAAAATAGAAATATTGAGCTTCTTCAAAATGAAAAAAATGACTGATTTTTTAAATTCATCACTAAGGATTTTTTACAACTCAAGAACAAGAAGATAAGCAACCGATTATAAAATTAACAGGCAATATGAACAGACATTTCAGCAAAGAGATCTGAACGACATTTAAACATATAAAAGGTGCTCAATATCATTATTTGTCAGGAAAATGCAAATTAGAACGACAATAAGGCACCACTTCAACCCCAACAGAAAAGTTAAAATTAAAAACACTGAAAATACCAAAGGTTTTTCAGGATGTGAGGGAACTGGCACTCTTAGACCTGGCTTGTGGGAGTGAAAGTGTAAAAATTGCTTTGAAAAACAATTTAACAGTTTCTTAAAATATTTTTATCAAGAAACTACATTTCTATATATTTTCCCAAAAAGAAATGAAAGCATTTTTGCACAATAAAGATTCACAGAAAATTTTTACATAGTAGCCAAAAGTTGGGAACAACACAAATAAATGCCTGTCAGTAGGTTATTGGGGGAAAAAAAAAAAGTATGATATATCCATACATGTAATAAGCACTTAAAATACAAAAATTACTGATACTCACTATTTGGATTAGTCTAAAAAGATTATGCTAGCAGAAGGAAATTCAAGAAAATGCAGAGCAATCCTATGCTGGTAGAAAACACAGAATGGTTGCCTAAGGAAGAGTTGGGAGGAGGTTAATTGCAAGTGGACACCAGAATATTTTAAAGTGATAAAATATTCTGCTTTTGATTATGACATTGGTTGCATGGGTATATGCACTTGAGAAGTTTTATCAAACCGTAAAAATTGATGTATTTTATTTTGTACAAAGTGTACCTTATAGGACTGAGTTTTAAATTAAATAACGATGGCAGTAGGTAGTAGATTCTCTTAAAGGCTTTGGAAAAACAAAAATTGACAAGACTATCATTCTGACCAAATTTTTGTTGCTGTTGTTTCTGTAATTGTTATTAGTAATTTTAGTGAACAGTGAAAATCACCTCTCTGATCTCTTCTATGATTGTTAGTCATTTCAGATTTTTTAGATCTACCTGGGTCAATTTGATTCATTTAAATTTTTCTGGGGGATGATGATGGTGATGATGGTGGTGATACATTGAGAGAGAACCTCTATAACCCAAAATATGTGCCCGATAATGTTTTAATTACTTAACATTAGTAATGTATTTAATCCTCCCAAAACCTGATTTGGGTTGGGTTATTATTTTCCCCATTTGAGGAAATGGAAGCACATAGAACACCCAGCCAGCTGGCAGTGAGGCAGGGATCAAACCCTGGCCGTCTTGCTCAGGAATCCACATTAACATTGATTTTATTCTTCAAATCGTTATATTCTTTTTACACTTTGTCTGTTTGACATGTCAAATTCTGTGATAGCCATATTATGTATTTCCCACAAAGTTGTTTTTTCTTTAATCAAGTAATTTCTACTTTTCAAGAAGCTGTTACACTACATATTCTGCTGTTACATTGCTTAATGGATAAAGGTTTTGTGTGTGTGTGTGTGTGTGTGTGTGTGTGTGTGTGATGATCAAAAAATATGGTGAATGCTTAAATTTTTTAAAAAAATTATTACAGTAAAAGACACAGTGCCATTAATCCCCCTCAGAACACTCCCCCTCGCTTTGAATACACTTATCCCATTGTTCTTGCCACTTTCTGAAGCAGTTCTGGAAGTCCTCTTTTGTGAATGTCTTCACTTGTGCTGTTGTGGCTGCCTGGATGTCGTGAATCATTTTGACTTTGGAAAAGAGTCAGAAGTATTACAGTGCCAGATCCAGGGAAGGTATACGAGGACACACTGTAATGTTTTTATTTGACAGAAATTGCCATACACCAGAGTGATGTGTGACATGGAGCCTTTTCGTATCTCACTATACAGAAAGAATGAATTGTATCTTTATGAGTATGTGTGTGTGTGTGTATGATTGTATCTCTATGATTTCGTAACTTCTTTAGAAATCCTTTCAAATTTGTTTACATATCTTAGATTTTAATTCTATTTTGCATGTCTACCTTCTTTCTGGTTTGTATTTTGCTGTATATACTTGCACATGATCAAAATTTCTTTCTTTGTCATGTTGTTTTAGGTATTTTTCTTGCAATCATCATACAGCCGGATTATTTAACCCAGTCTGACAGTCTTTTTGATGGGGTGCCTTAGCCCCTTGCTTTCAGTGTGGTGACGTCTCTATTGGAATCTGCCCCTTCCTTCCCAATTTTGCTGAGGCATGGGGCCAGGAGTCACTTAGTTTCAGGTAGTCCACATGCTTACAAGGTCTGGCAGACATCGAGACCAATAGTTCAGTTTCCCCCCAGCGCCCTGAGACAGCATCATTCAATAGGACCCCCAACATTAGACACAGGATGACAGGAGTCACAGAATTCCTTCAACTGTGAAACCAGCTTCAGGGAATGGAGAAGCACTGCTTTTTTCCCTCAAAGCTTCAAGCATCTCCCTTCATGGCTGCTTTTCTTGTGCTCTCTTGGAACAAAGAGAAAACAAAATCCAGTGTTTGTGTTCTTCCCAACATTTCCCAGGGGAATACTTAGGCTCCTCTGCCAACTCTTGAAATAGGCACCCCAACTTTTATAAGCTCCAAGACCTAAAATCTTGATGTCTTCTGCTGCTTGCAGGAAGGACATAAACTGTTAACTATTACTTGCACATAATTGCCTTAGTGTGAAGAAACCTCTAATGACATTTTTCCTCTAAAGGAATTAAAAGATTTACACATAATACTTTATTGAACGTATGCAATTATTTTAAACATACATGATACAGTAACATTCACATTGTATTGTTGGTGGTATTGTTTTTGTTTGATTGATTTCTTTTTATTCAGATACTTTCATTGGTATGCTCAACTGTTCTAAATAACCCATGTTTAAAAAGATATATTTTATGAGATATTTTTCTCCTGCCCACCATTGCAACTCTCCTAACTGTACTAAAAGATAAGCAATTCTCTATAATTTCCTGAGTGTATCCCGTGGGCCAGATACTAACCCTAAAACCCACTTAATCTTTACAACCACTCTGTGACATAGGTGCTACCACCTTTGTTTTCCTCGCATCTGAGATTTGGCAAAATTAAATACCTGACAGCAGTCATTCAAACAGGAAAAGGCCAAAAGGATCTAAACGCAGGTCTGCTGACCCCCAAATCCGCCTCCTGAACCTCCCTGCCTGGAGCGCTCAGCCACACCTATTAGCAAATCAGACAGAAGTCAAAAGTAACTGCTGTAATTTCCATGGTTATTTCCACTCTTACAGACATAATAAAAGGTTTCTCTTGAACACAATGTCTTAAGCTATAATATAACTGCACAGACTTTGACAATTAACTAGATAGTTAAGCCCTATGATATTTAAAGGACAATTTTTCACGAAAATGGTCTGATTCTAAACATTTGGCTCAGCTCTTCACCAAGCTTTGAAAAAGCACAGAAATAGTAAATGGTCCCAGGAAGGATGAAATTTTAAAAAATTAAATGATTCCCCCCTCCTTTCTTTTTTTCTTTTTTTTTTTTTTTTTGTGACAGAGAGCTAGGGACTAGAGTGTCATGAAGGGAAACACATTTACATTCCCGCAGGAAAAAAGCACATTGAAGGATAGGTGATAACAATTTTCTTTGTCTTTTGCCCCAACCCAAAATTGTTTTTTTTACTGTATACCACATATGCATAATTTTAAAGATATCCAAGAATCCACTTCCCTCTGGAAAAAAAGTAACATTTGGCCATGAGATGTATTGCTTTTCGAAGGGAAAACAGTCAGTGAAATGCATATATTCTCCTTCTCCCACGTGTTAAGAAAACGCATATTTCAGAAAGCCATTGCAGTAATTCTGTTCAAGTCCCTTGAGTCTATTCATATAAAAATAGAATTGTTACACAATGATAACTTACGATGGGGAGAGGTAAGACCTGGTATCTGGGGACATGAATTGTTTTGCTTCAACTGCAGAAGGACACTGCAAAATTGCTGCATGGAACCCCCTGCCACCTGCTGCTTCCAACAGTGAATTTTACTAAGCACCAATGGCTCAGCAGGACCCCACTATGGTAGGGTATTGTTTACTATGAGGCCCTTTGTGATCTTTGTAAGTTACAGAGCAAATTGCTTGGGCCCCAGTGACAATAAATGCATTTCGTTAATGCAGCTCCTCTTCTGTTCTAATCTTTTTAACCCTAAGATTGAGAGATTTCCCATTGCTTAATAAGTATGACTGTATCCTCCTTCCTAGACACAACGAAGAGGTCACAGCACATAAACCCTAAAATCTGGATAATCATCAAGAATTTAGCTGCTTCAACAACTATTCTGCCTTTCCCATTCTTGGCCTTCAGTTACAAAATATACAAACTATTGCATTGAGTTTTCATGGTGGTCAGACAGAAAATATGAGCTTCATCCGAGTTTCCATTAAATAGAATTTACCTGCTGAGACACGGACATAATTACCAGGAATAGTGCACAGGTTTGTTGTTTCTTTCACAGACAGTCTACTGGTATTTCTTCCACAATCATTGATAGATTGATTTATGAGCTTCAGTCTTTTACTGCTCCCTTTATGCACACTCCTGCCATTCCTTCATGCCAGGTGGGGTACGCTGCTCTGCCCCTTGATTTTGGACGTGACCTGTGACTCGCTTTGACCAACAGCATGTGAGAAGTCAGTGTGCTGGTTAGAGGCCTAGGTTTTAGACACCCTGTGTGTTTCTGCTCACTTTCCTGTCCTTTGGTCTTGCCTGGAGGCCAAGGACGACACTTAGAGCAAAGCCACTTCAGCTGGTCCACAGACCTGGGTCAAAAGCAAGTGAATTGCCTGGCTCACTGCTGCCCAGAGGAACTGGATCTCAGATGTCTTGAAGACAAGAGATAAAATCGATTATCATTATTTTAAGCCATGAAATTTGGGGCTAATTTCTTATGCAAAAAGAGCTTGCCAACACAGATATTGTCACTTACTAAAACCAAGTCACAATAGTCTGGACTCCCCTTAGAGCAGAGCCGGGATAACAACTCTTTGTCTTTGGGCATGTATGAGTAATTTGGGAAAGGAGAGGAGTGAGAGACTGAGGGATTTGGAAATGGAACGTGCAAAGCCAATAAAGCGTGTATCATTGGGTTTGCCAACACTAAGTATTAGTGACCATTCAATGCTATGGAAACATCTTAAAAGTCTATCGTATCAAATGCTTCTCAGGGCCATCACCTGCACTGAACATGGGAGAAACATTTCTCTATTGGCACGCACACCCAGGGCTAAGGTGACCATACACTTCGTCATGTGAAACCCAGACATTATAACAGTGGAAGGAGAGAGTACTAAAAGCAACGCTGGCACCACTGGTGTAACTCAGCTCTTTCCTGGGCCAATGAGAATGTATGGCCACTCTACGTATTGGTCCAAGATTGTCCTAGGACACGTCAACTCTCCTACATACCCGGGATACACATCCACGTGAGCCCCAGTCAGGTTTGAGTGGGCAACCAGTACCCACACAATGGAAGCAGAGAAACTGCTGAACAGGAAATGGAAGTTGTGGGAGCTGAAAGACTGCCAGGTAACACCTGTGAGAGGCTACATGAAGCATTGGCTTGGATATTTGCTCAGGCTCAGAAGACTTGCAATTATGCATGCAAGGCAACAATTTTAGTTCCCACTTTGCACCACTCAGATCTACCCAAAACCTTCATTAACTCCACTCAATAGCAGAGTCAGCTTCTGGACTGAGCCACACAAATTTTCTGCCATGACTTAAAGGCGAGAGGCTTCATGAAAAATACCTACAGCCCCCCTGAAACGGGTCTGGGGACCATGACTGACATCCACCATCTCATTCCTTTACCAACGCCCCCAGGTTTTCCTCAGCCTGACTTCGCAATGTGGCAGCTCTAGGCTGTTGGTCTGCTTAGGTAGCCACGACCAGCTTTCCTGGGGAGCTTGTACCCTTGCCCTAGTGAGACTTGTCTTTTCACAACTATTATTTCACAGCGAAACCCAGGAGAAATTCTAATGGCTAGGCAGCATCTCAGACCCTCTGTAGACCCCACTGTGTAACAGTGAATGTTGCTCCTAATGGTATTAAGGGTTAACTAACTTAATAAAGAAGAAATAGCTGAACGCTTTTCTTTTTGTTGGGTCCACTAGAAGAAGATGCTTAAAGAGATCAGGTAGGAGTCATTGAATAGTCATTGTGTCACCCAGTGTTCTTTCATTGGGATTCAGAACCTCTCAGCTCAGGGCTCTGAAATTGCAGGGGTAGGGGAACAAATGCTGCAAATGGATAACTGGGCATGATGGCCAAAAAGCTAATAATTGCACAACCACCTTTCATTTCCTGGATCCATGTGTCCCACCCACTGTGGACACCGCCATATATCAAATGTGGGGTTCATGTATGTATCACATCCTGGAGAAGTGGGCTCTACCTGTGCAAGGTGTGTTTCTGGAACTGTCAACCTGGCCAAGTCTCGAACAGTTCATTCCATCATTATATGTGACTGGCCACCTCTGCGTGATAAGGGCACAGGGTACACATGCTGAAAACCCCACTGTCATTCACTTGTTGCCATTCGTCCTTTACATGAAATGGACTCTTGGGCTTAGTCAATGATGTATAGGACACCCTAATGATAGATGAGGCACTCTGTATACCCTCAAACGGCAGTGCTGGTAGAGGGACTGCAGAAAGGGAAGGAAAACCTATATCCTGCGTAACTTGCAATTCTGATAAGAATAGATCACGGTTTCCTTCAGGGAGGAGAACGTCCATTATCATCAACTTGCCGTCAAGTGGATGCCTGGACTCCTGAGGAAGGGCAGCATATCGAGGAGTCATGACTGGTCTATATTCCCAGAGTGCAGGCAACCAGCGGTGGCAGTAGCTAGTCACCCATATGCTGAGGAAGTCCATGCTGTTGAATTCACGTGTGTCTCCATCACAAGGCTGCGGCCACGCAACTCATGGGCCCAATGTACTAATACTTGTACGGCCCAGGAGAGAGAATGACTGACATTGAACCACTGGTATTGTCTTCAATTTAGCTGTTCAGTGCCTCTTTGCACTGATACCCCTGGTGGGCACTGATGTGAGACACAATGAAATGCACAAATCACTCTTGCTCTCGGGTCCATCCCTATAACTCTTTGCTCCTTGTCTCTGATTTTCTGCTCTTGTTCCTCCCAGATTCTTTACTAACTATGCAAGCCCTTCACTATGGCACAGGAGTCCATGTATATTTATAAGTCAAGTCCCTTCTCCCTCCCTACAAAGGGAACAATGAGTGCACTGTTCACAGCCCAGTGCTCCAGCAAGAGTTTTATTTCCCACTTTGTTTAGAGCTACCCCTGAAAAGGGATATCATGAGACAGCACTCCATTTTTGGTTCACATCAGTATCACACACCCACTGAACTGTTCTATAGGCTTGAGGTATGTATTCCCTCTTTGTTCAGTGTGGTGATATTTCTAGGTACAACATACAGAGGGTGCCAAAATAATGCATACGCATTTTAAGAAAGGAAAAAACTGTATTAATTTTAATACTCAATATATACTGATAACAAACAATGAATACAAGTCACGTTTGACTTCTGCAATTACAAGAGGTTCCCGTCAGCATCCAGACACTTCTGATGACGGCAAACTACTGCTTGAGCAACGTTGACCAAAGTGTCCACTTGTATACGTATTTTTGGCACCCCTAGTATGCTGGCTGAAAAATCCAGAAGGCTCACCAAGTGATGTACCTCTTTATTAATGATGTGGGTACATACTAAAATAAATTGTCCTATCTTAGAAAGGATGTTTCAGGATGCTACAGATACTTGGAAATGTAAAGATGCTAACGTGGCAGTCCCACAGCTTTTGTGGGCTTGTCTCCCATCACACGTGTGTCCCTTTTACTAGGACCTCTCAGTGATTCGTCCTCTTGCTGACCAGACCATTCAGGATAATCTTCAGTAAAGAGCACCACTGTGACATTCTGCAGAATTCCCCCCAAATCGAGGATCCTGTGGACTGCAATGTGACACCGTTGTAGGAGAATCCACATAGGCCAGAATAAGACAGTGAATATGTACTCCTATCTTTCACATGAAAAGACAATGCTTCCTTTTGCTGATGGCGATTGAGAAAAGCACACTCACTAGACCAGTAGTAACATTCTAAGTGTTAGATGCTGTGTTGATGTGTTCCAGGGAAAAGAAGGAAAGAGAACACATTTAGCTTCCTCAGCAGCTATATTTGGGGCTACCACTTGCAAATGCGCATGGTAGTCCATCAACTTCCCAATCCATGTGTTATTTCGATGATATTATAGTTGCTAAAGAGGCCAGACCGGTTAATTAAATGCAGATATAACCTCCTTTCCAATACAACCTCCTTTGCGTCATTGATGGTTCTGCTAATTCCCTTAGTTCCTCTTGAGATCTTAGTTCCTCTTGAGATGCTTCAGATTTCTTATTTTGGCTGGGTGTAGGAATGAGAAAGACCAATTTGGGATCTTCCAGTTGACTCTTTCTGCCATAATGTTGCCTCTCCTACAGTACGGGGAGCCAATTTGAAGGTTCTGCTGGCTGGCTGTTACGTACATTTATTCAAGTTTATACTCAGAGATTGGGAAAATAGCCACATAATTGGTCCATATATACACTGGGCATATAGACTTGGGTTAATCTTTTTTCACTAAAAACAAAAACAAAGTTGGCTTTCAAAGCCTACACTCTAACTAGAGGACTTTATGGCTTGCCGTGTACCCAGGTATCAGTTTAGATTTCATATCCAACAATTCTCAAAAAGTCTAATAGATATTCACCTTCCCAGAACTCAAATGCCTTGGTAAATACTGTCCCCTTATAGAACTAGAAGCATATTTACTGTGTACAAATGCAGTGTCATTACACGTTTTTCCTGGTCCACTGTCAATCAACGGGCCCTGGGTTAAAACAGACATCTGGAAACTTAGGTCTTAAAAACACAGTGGCTTTTCCATTGTGATCTTTGACATCAAGCTTCTGCTCCCTAGCCCTCTTTAAAGTTTGTTTTTAATATTAAAAGTCCAGAAGTCCTTAGTTGACTGTCAATATGTTACATCTGAGAGAACACTGTGATCTATTAGCCACTGTCACTCATCCCCACAGTTCAGGAGTTTTGATTGTCACTCAGGCTTGCTGCCAATTACAGTAATTGCATCTAACTTGCCTTTCAAAGTAAACTGTCGCCAAATACCACTGTCACTCTGGGAATCCATCACTCTTACCGATGTTACGAAGCTCTGTTCCGTTACATCTCATACTGTCAAATATAGTCTACACAGATAGCCACCACCGCTGAGAATGGTGCACCCCTCACCAGCCTCCCCTTTGTTGCCTTAGGGAAGGCCTTCGCCTCTTGGCCCTCCAAGAGGACGTGGTAAGGCAGAGTGTGTTCCCTTGCACCATATAGGAAATCCGCTTTAACTTCTCACTTTCTTGAGTCTTCTGACTCTTTCCTCAATACAATGGCAAGGCAATGTCATCACGTAAGCTCGGTGACATTATCATGTCTAGCTTTGCAGGAGCTATCACAGCTTCTCACAGACTGTTTCGGGGTGTCCTTCCCAGAACATTGAATAGGGCTTCAGAGGTGAGCACCCCGGTGATGGCTAATCCCCCCCTGTTCTACATGCCCTGCGTCCTATCCTTGGTTTCTTCAAAGCAGAACCAGAAATACGGGCTTACACAGAGTGGTGAAGTCAGAAATGTGAGCTCAAAGAGCAGAGACAAAGGATGGCAAGAGCAGAAAGAAGCATCCCTGCAAGGATGAAACACTGAGTTGTCTGTGGGGTGACAGGTTCCTCTGCCCACAGGACTCTGTGAGATGTACCTGGGTCTCAGGAGCATCTATCCAGAAGCTCCTGACCTCCATTGCTCACAGGCAGTCTCCTGGGGACACTGATTTCTCCACGCTTCTGTGTTGTGCACATGTGGAGTCTGAGCATGTGTCCACAGGCGTCCCACAGCCACGACCATAGGAGCCGCAGAGCACAAGACAGAGGGTACACTGTACAGTCTGAAGCAAAGGCCGTCAAATAGCACCTGAACGGATCCGATCAAAGACTGCCGATAGTCAGCTGTGCAAGATGCGAGACAAAAGGTTTGACGGGCGCCCAAGAACATCTGGGAGATAAATGCTGAGAAACGAAGGGTAAAAATCAAATTGGTGTCATTTTCATTACTTAGTTTCCATTTTAAATAGGTGATTTTAGTACTTTTGAATGTCCATTCGAATATTGCTTAATGATGGGAATGTGTTCTGAGAAGTGCGTCATTAGGCGATTCGGTCGTTGCGCGAACATCACAGGCACTTACACCAACCCCGAGGGTCCAGCCCACTGCACACCTGGGCTGTGTGGTCCAGCGCGTTGCTCCTGGGCTCCGAGCCTGCTCACCTGTTTACTGTAGTGAGTGTGTAGGCAACTGTACCACGTGCTACATATTTGTGTATCTAAACATCTAAATACAGAAAAGGCAGAGTAAAAATAGGGTAGAAAAGGTAAACAGTGGTCCACCTGTGCAGGACGCTCATCGTGAATGGAGCCTGCAGGACTGGAAGCTGCTCTGGGTGAGTCAGGGAGTGAGTGTGAGTGTGAGTGAGTGTGAAGGACATAACGGTCCTCTACTGGAGACTTTACACACAGTGGTAACTTAGGCTACGCTAAATTTATTAAAATTGTTTTTCTTCAATGATAAATTAACCTTCACTAACTGTAATGTTTTTTACATTATAAACTTTTAACTTTATAAGGTCAAAATGTTACAATAAATAATGCATTGCACTGCAACATTTCAAAGGCTATGTACGACGTCAGTAGGTGATAGGAATTTTTCAGGTCTATATAATCTGATGGGACCACTGGCGTGTATGCGGCCCATCACTGATCAAAATACTGAGCTGTGGAAGATCAGCAGAAACTTTTTTTGTATTTTATTAATAGCTGTAGTCTGCTCCTCCTCAACTACAGTCACAACTCGCAGATACACTTTTAACTTTGTGGTTTCTGTTATTTTTTATTTTACTTTCAAAATTCTGTGTTTATTTCACAAATATTTATCATCTTAAGTGTGCTTAAATACTTTTAGGCAACATCTTCTGCCTTCCTATATAATACAAGAATTTATCACCTAACTTTTCTCCCTATATCTTGAGTTATTTTTTTTCTAGTCTTACTATTTTTAGATATTTTACTAATTACCTTTGAATCTATAAATAGTATACTTAAACCTCTTATCATCTCAACAAATTTAGCAAGGGTTTCTACACACCAGCATATAAAGGAATATTAGCATTTCTGTTCCCTCCAACTTTCCCTAACACCCCGCAACGCCCTTCTTTAGCTTCATATGTTTTTCCTTCTAATTTGTCAGTTGTGATCATATTGCTTTTCGGTGCAGTAAGCATTATGAAGATGTCTGTGAATTTTCTATGAATTGATTTGAAACATTAGCAGTGTTTTAACTATTTTAGATTCACTTTACTTCCCTGTGATTCTAATGTCCATTACCTCTCAGCCATTAATAGAAAAAAAAAAAAGATATCTGGAGTCATATTCAGATAAATTTATTTTCTGAACTCATCAGTTTCTTAGGATCATGGTACATGCTATTTTACTTTATATTTAACCTTGGATGCCCTTAAATGTTTTTGTGATTTTTCTCGTTGCTTTTAGTATTTTTCTTGTTCAGAGAAGAAAAACATTTTTTTTTAAATATTAGGTACTATGTAACTATCATTTTCCAGCTTCTTATTTACTCTTTCATTTGATCGACTCCATTCCATTTTTCCTAAAGACATCCAACTTAGATCATTAGAATTTTCTGTACTAAATTGGACCCTTTTTGGCCACCATCCTGCAGCTTATTTTCATTGCACTTTTATTTCCATTCTTATATCTCAAATCTTCCTCTTGGTTTTCACCTTCATTTTTCTGGCACACACCCACATATATGCTGTGAATCTTCTTGTCTGAGAAATATTTATTGTGACATTGGTTTTTTGACTGGCATAGGATTTATACTCAAAATAATTTTCCCCAAAACTTTGAAAGCATTATCTTCTAGAAACTGGTTTTACTGATGTGATATCTGATGCCACCTGATTTTCAATTTTCATGGGTTATCTTTTTTTTTCTTTTCTGGAACTTTTAGCATTTTCTCTGATGTTTTGAGATCTTATGATGGCATGTTTAGGAATTTCAGTTTTCTTAAATTCCCGTCACTTGTCAGTTCAGTCTTTTAATCTCTAAATGTGTACTTCTCACATGCTGGGGAATTTTATTTTATTATTTCTTGAAAACTTCTTCCCCTCCCTTTATTCTGCTCTTTTTTCCCCCCTAAAAATAAATGAGTTGTTAAATCTCCAAGTTATTCTACTCAGTGTTTTTTGTGTATATTTAATTATATTATTTAATATTTTCAGTTTTAATCATTTTTATTTCATAGTGTAGCTCAAAATTTGACTTGGTTGAGAAACTCCACCCCTCTCTGGAAGCATTATCCCTTTTCTCCATGACTCTAAGTATACACTTAATTCCTAATTCTAGAAAAAATACTGCTCTAGACAGAATTGTGCCCCTTCCCCCAATTCATATGTTGAAGCCCTGACCCCAATGTGGAAAGAAGTATCTGGAGATAGGGTCAATAGTAGGTGATTAGGGTGAAATTAGGTTACAAAGGTAGGCCCAATGGCCCTATAAGAAGAGGAAGATCTCCCTCTCCCTGTCTCTCTCTACCTCTCAGGTGAGGACACACTGAGAACACCCATCTTCGAGTCAGGCAGAAGGTTCTCACCAGAACCCACCCACGCTGGCACCATGCTCTTGGCCTTCCAGCTTCCAGAATATTGAGAAAACAAATTTCTGTTGTTGAAGTCACTCAGTCTGTGGTAGTTTGTTATGGCACCCTGAGCTGTTAACACAAGTATGTATCAAATAAGCAAATCACATTTGTTTATTGATTCATAAAGACAGAGCTCTCCTGCTGAGTTTTTTGGTTGTAGAGAGAAGGGATACTATTTCTGCCTCTGTTTACAGCATGTAGGATTCTACCTGGTCACTGCTCAGTGCAGAGAATTTTGTTGGATTGATTTTGTTGACTGAATATGACGCATCGCTTTTTGAGGCGTGCCATAAGACATGCTACAGTCAGGCACGGCAAGGCAAGGCGAGGCTGTGGTCATAAAGAAATCCGGAACTTCACCCGCGGAACACGACCCAAGCCAAGTGCAGGGTGGGTGGCTTCCTTCCGACGAGTAATTCAGACATGAGGCTACTTCTGTTTCTCAACTCTGCCACTTCACAGTTCCTTTGTTTATACAAGTGCAGAGCTGACAGAAAGCTTGGGGAAGATACATCCATGTATAAGATGTGTCAAGATCAAAAGGGATAGTTCTGCTCACTCTCCACTGGAAGGGTGAGTCACTTCACCACCTCGAGTCACAGCACCCAGGAATTGGATGTTAGCTGAAGAATAACTGTTTATGCCAGATGCTTCTACGATATGCTCAGAGTTGGGTTTCATAGTCTCAGATGATACGTCTACTTTCTGAAGGACCAACCCACAAATCCGGTTCCTCCACAGGCAAGAAGCTGGGTGATTTTACTTCCCTTCAAGTCAATTCTTATATGAGTTTTAGTATAATATATATGCTATAAAATTCTGTAAAATGATTTTTCTTATTTGATTAATCTAAAGTATTAGTGAATTAAATCTAAAAATGGGAAGACATAGATTAGTTACCGTAGAGGTCTATGTGACTGTACAGTAAGAACAAAATAACTTTCGAACACCTTGTATAGTCAATACCTTGCTTATCTGCTAGGGACATTATTACTAGAGAAATTCTATGATATTTGATTGTTCAATACAGCCAATGCTACTCTTATTATCTCTGATAGGTTAACCGAGTGAAGTCACTTGGAAAACTTTAACATAAGTTAAAGGAATTTAAAGGAACAATACAAATTACTTCAAGATGGTTATCTAAATTAGCAGTTCACATTGTTGGAATTCACTAAGCAATTACTCCATATTTACTTCATCAGTTATAATACTGTTTAATTAATCATACAACTGGAAGTTTTCAACTCAATCTCTTATCAGACAAAAAAATTCCTAATATCAAGTTAAAATGATTAGTAGAAAATAAACAAACATTATGAAAACTGGAGTTCAGGGAAAACTCCCCCCAAAATAAAAAGTTTGAGCCAAGTCTAAAGAATGAGTAACAATTAATTGTGCTAAAGAGAAAAAAAAAGTGTGACCAGCACTGGGAACAGCAGAGACAAAGGTCCTGAACTGGAAAAGAAGCAATGAGTACTAAAAACATTGACAGGAGCAAGAGTGGGGGCGGCGGGCAGACTAGCCTGGAAGAGCTTCCTGAAAACGCCAAATAAATACATTGCAATTATTCCAAATGTATCACTCACTCCATTGTTCACTGAACGAGGGTTTTTCTAGCTGTTACTTATGATATAGATTTCTGAGGGTAAAGAGACAAATAAGATGAGTTTGTGTTTACATGTTTGTTTGTTTTACCCCAGGAGCTCACTTTAAATCTTTTACCCAAACTCATTAATTTGCACCCTTACAAAGGAACCCTGGTGAAGTCTCTTACACAGCATTTCCTCCCTGCTGACTGCCGTGATGCCAGCAGGGCTCTCTGAAGCCACTCCACAAAGACCTCCCTTTGTCACATGGGACCTCCACACCACGTCCCATGTATATCTATCAAACACTTACTGAGACCCAGGCTACATTTGTGGCTCACCCTTTTGTACTTCCTTGTCCTTTCGACAAATATAGGTCGAGCCTACACAAACCAAAATTCAGTAAACTATTCTGTGTATGTGTTTGAGACCGGCCTTTCTCTGGGGCCATTTCTTTTCTGCTCTGCAGCAAATTTTGAACATTTTTAGTCCTACCATTGTATCTCAGACCAATAAAATAAAGGGTACAAATGAATATTTGGAGCTTATCTATAATGGAATTGCAAGCTATCTAACAAGACAACTCGCTGCAAGTCTGATGGGAGATAATTGGACACGTTTTGGGGAAAACAGAGGAAGTCACTTAAGCAGGCTACCTTTTTCTGGATAGTTTCAAAAGAATGTGTTAATTATAAACCATCATGGAACCATATTATCTTAAGTTGTCCTCGGTATCTTTATACCTAGTCAGTTCCCAATTTATTCACAGCATGGATTTCACAACTTTTTCTTTTAACAATCTGCAGACTAGAACAGGTTGGTTTCTGAACTTCAGATTTCTTCTTTTTTTTTCTTTTTGATGGTTGCTGTTGTTACAGCAACTTGACTTAAACTAGTAGCTAGATTCAGCTACTAGGTAAGTTGTACTTCCTAAATTGACTTTCTCAAATGGAGAAAAACCTGAAAAAAAATAACAATGGATTTGCAGTGTTGAACTTCATGAATTTGATATATGGCCATTAAAACTCTTTTCTTTCTGAACATTGTAGTGCAAAGAGGTCTGTCCACCAGTAAACCAACAATCCCGAGTACCACTTCATGGCTGGTGCCATGAACGCAAACACCATTCAACATTCACTGACTCATCTTTTGCTGACATTGATACCAATCAGGTATTGGGCTCGGCAGAGAGTACACAGACACTTTAGCTTGGTTCCCTGAAAGAGAGTCTGAGGTGGGAATTCTTGTTTACATAATTTATAGGCTAAGTGCTGTCTGGATAAAGGGAAGGAGGAAAAAAGGACAGGACAGGGAAAAAAGCAAGTAGCTACAAACTAACTCTAGCCCATCTCGATGGAAAGTTCCAGAATGTGGATTACCCAGAATTGGTTCCTCCTTGTGGAAAGGAAAACAGCCTCTGTACCTAAGGCCAGGTGGGTTGTCTGTAGGCTTTGCAAGAGGGTAGGTGGAGAGCAGTGGACTCTGCCAGACACAACCCCTCCAGTGTAACTGAGGGAACTTCTCTGAAAAAAGGCACCCATGAGCCTTCAGTGGCCAATTCTCATAGCAGCTGATGGGCACGTGCTCTGGCTGGAAAAGCATCTTCCCAGGCAGGGATGACAATGACATCCAGTACAGGAGCCGATGCTCAGGTCATACTATGGCAGCTGAAGACCACTACCCTAACCGCACAGAGACAGGACTCAGTATTACTAATAACATTATTAAAGGAGGGAAAATAATAAATAAGAATACTTTATCAAAGTAAGCAAACAAATGCATACATGTCAAATAAAACAGTAGTCACTATTGGTATTTTTCAAAGATTCTCCTAAAACACCTCCTTGGAACTCTCACTGCCAATATTAAAATTTGGCACTTACAAGTGGCTTGACTGTTGCTTGTATCCAAATTGTTTATTCTTCATCTGACCACAAAATAACTTTGGAAGCCATTTTCTCTTTCTCTATCTTACCAGAAAAAGAAAGCAAAACACAAAAGTACATGTAGAAATCTGCTAGTAAATATGTAAATTACACTAATTTATTCTCTAACTTGCATAATCTGACTTCTATTAATAATTTGACAAACACGAATGAACTCTAGAACTCCAATCGATTTTAGTGGAGAAATTTTAGGTAGTTTTTCCCCTCACTTTCCGACTTTTTCATGCCTTGCTGGCACAATGTTGATTCCAGTATGAAATCACATCACTCTTCACTGTGATGTGTCTGAACCACTGAGACTGTTAGCTTGTAGACAGAGCAGTGTCCGATCCCTCATGATTTCTCCATGGAGTGGTGCCTTGACTACAGGAGGTGCTCAATAAATGCATGTTGACTGGTGAACAGACAGTGAAGTTATATTTGATAAGGCAGTCAGGTCTCAAAAATGGCAAGGAGAGCAACAATTCCATAGCCTTAAAATGATCCTTGAAAAGCTTGAAAAACTCCCATTAAGTGGCATGCATGGTTTTGTGTATATGGGTATCCATGTGTCGCTCTCCGATTCCATATCAGTCAATGTTCTTTATGCTTCTCAACTATTCTTCAATTTCTTCCTCGAGGATAGTGATGATTTGTCACCCCTTAGTTAACAATCACCTAAGCAATGCATTTAATTCTCTCCAGTGGTCAGGAAACCCTGAATCAACCTCTATACACACTTGCCATGGGCTGTGAGAGCTGTCATTCCCTGTTTTTGGTGTGATTACACCCACTGCCTATTTGATATATGTGTAAGGAAATAGGAGAACATTCTGTGCATAAAATTAAATAAGTGTTAGTTAAATACATTAACTGTGCGATTTCATTGTATTGTTTCCTAAGTGAATATAATTAGCTTATCAACTTGAAAAAAAAAAGACCCACCTCCCATTGGCTTTATTAAAACTTCCAAATTCCCACACATCTGTTCTTTCACAGAGTCATCCCCTCAGAAAGGATGGAGAACACAATTTCTCCTGGATATTTATCTCTCAGGCATCCCCAACAGCTGTAGCATCATAGCCAAACTGGCCTGTACCCTTCCCAGCGACTGGTTTTTCTATATGGAGACTGTCACATTGCTGTGTTTACAGAATTGCTTCCAGCACCTAATTACTGTAAACAGCATAATGCTATATGGTATGACAAGAGTAAATATGATAATGACCATGCATACTCATCATGGCTTCATCTCTGTACAACTATTTCTGAAAGTAAGCAATTGATGGTAGTTGGGATACAAAGCGAGGGAGAGGGGAGAGTTTTGATTACTAGGTTTTAGAGGTTTAATTTGCTGAAAAAGTAAATCTCTAACATAATGACATGCAAGAATGAGGAAGAAAAGGCTCCATCACCACTTGGACAGCTGTTTACATTTTCTTCCATCTGGAGCACAACTGAAAAGAATAAAATTTTGTTTGATTGGAACAACCCAGGTCAGGGAATTAAAAATGCAACAAAATTCCCCGAAAGCAGGACGGTGCACAAACTGATTTTTCCTAAGCCCAAACAAATTTATTCTTTCTCCAAAGCAATCAGCATCCTGGATACTGAAAGGATGGAGATTTTCCAGAACTCCTTTCTCTCTTCCCCCAACCTTTGTGCCAGTCATTATTTCCTCCTGAGGTACATTTCAACCACACAGCCCATTTCCACATGGTAGAGTCGACCATAAGGGCGTTCCCAACCACGGAGGGAAATGATGCACTTTCTGGAAAATGTTAATAGGTCTTCTTTGTCTAATCATACACAATAAGACACTGATTCTTGATGAACAGCTTAAAACCAAATACACTCAGTGGAGAAATATAACCACACGAAGAGAAATCCGTCTCCAGCGAACTCAATTTCTCTGTGATATTGCAGACAAGTGGAGGCCTCTCTCAACCTCACTTTCCATGCTAACCACCAAACATCCACACTTCACTCCAAAAAGACAGACAGACAGCGTAGAGTTGCCTTCTACATGACCTGAAACTTGACACACAAGTTTCTACCAGAAGACTGAAACTGTTGCTATGAGGTTGCCATATTGCATGACAAATATCTCAGAGTACTTGTATACACAACTCTAGTCTCATTTCATTACTGCTGTAAAATGAATCAGACACAGTGTGAAAATTACATAGTAGTAATTCTCTAGATTTAAAAAACTAATTGTATGAAAAATGTAAATATATACTTTGGTTTTTAGCATTCTTTGACCATTTAATTCAATTATTGTATCGATCATTTTTTCAATCTGTTTCCTTTATGCGATTTTCTCAAAACCTGGGTATATGGAGACCTATATTAGTTTCCCACCGTGCTGTAACAAACCACCACAAACTCAACATTGAAATAATGTGGATTTGTTACCTCCCAATTCTGGAGGTCAGATGTCCAAACTCAAGTTGCTGGCCAGACGGCAGTCCTTCTGGAGGCTTTGAGGGAGAATCCGTCCCCTTGCCTTTGTCCGCGTCCTGCTCTCCGTGCCTCCTGGCGCTTGACCGGCATTCCCCACCTCTCCTGTCCGTACTCACGCCTCCTCCGACCACTGCTCTTGGAGGCCTGCCTCCCTTAACGAGCCCCCTGTGGTTGATTACGTCGGGCCCAGGTACATAATATGAGATAAGCTCCCCATCTCTAAATTCTTTACTTAATCACATCTGCAAAGTCCCTTTTGTCACACAAGAAAACAAACATATTGACAGGTTCTGAGGATCAGCACATGGACATTTGGGGGGCTCATTTTTTAACCTATTGCAAGACCTTTTCATTTAAGTATAAGCTGATTCTTTTCCACATCATATAGTGCTATGCAAATATCACATCAATCTCTGCTCATTACTCATCTTTCAGTTTTTTTATAAGATTTTAACAATCTTATATACAGTATTTTATCTCTACACACTAATAATAAAAATCTTATTCAGGTTGTCAGTCCATCTATCAAGGTGTCATTAAAATTCTTTTCCTTTCACAAAAAAATAATATATTTTTTCTTGACTTTTCCTTCATGATTTTGTTGATTTAAGTAAATAAATAACTTTTATTTAAAAAAGCTTTGAGATATAGGAAATTGCGAACATCATGTAGAGGATTTCTACATACTTACACCCAATTTCTCCTATTATTAACATTTTACTGTGGTATGGTATTTTTGTCATCACTAATGAACCAATATTGATGCATTATTCCTGACTAACGTCAACACTCTCTTCAGATCACCTTATTTTTTACCTAATGTCCTTTTATTTTTAATTTTTATTTTATTTTTCAATTACAGTTGACATTCGTATCATTTTATACTAGTTTCAGGTGTACAGCACAGTGGTTAGACATTTGTATAATTTATGCGGCGATCCCCTTGACTAGTCTAGTACCCACCTGGCACCATACATAGTTAGTACCATATTATTGACTATATTCCCTATGCTTTATATTACACCCCCATGACTATTTTGTAACTACCAATTTGTACTTCTTAATCCCTCCACCTTTTATAATGCTTTTCAGAGAATATGTGTTCCATATATGTATATTTATCATATATCTTTAATAAAAAATACATATTGTCAAAGAACTGTTTTTCAAGTGTGATGACCAATTTCTCATAGTTAACTGAAAAATTAAACAACCACTTTGTGTATATCTGCTTTGTGCTAGCAATTATAGACACATCATTTTGAATTATCAGAACAAACTTCTAAAGGTAGATATTATTATGCCATTTAAGAATGACAAAACTGAGCTTTAGAATGGACTGGTGAATTTTGCAAGGCTGTGCAGTTGATAGATTTATGGACTTATTGTTTGAATGTAGACTGTAGTCAAAAGACAGACTCCATCAGTAAAAAATAGCTAAATTTCACTCTGCAGAGTATATCATTAACACAGTGTTAGGTAATGGTTAGTTAAAAAAGTGTTTTTGTATGTACTCTACTCTGGCTTCTGGGTTCTATTACGAATGAATGCTTCCCTCATAAGTCTCCAAATGAGCTTATTAAATTAAGGGTATAATTAGTGAAAAGCATTGTAACAGGAAGTGGATTTGAAGTTTCCATGGACAATTAAGGGAAGTTACTGGCTCCCGTGCCATTCCTTTTATCTCAGGGGTCTTCAAAGTGTGTGTTCATGCCATTTTCTCTCGGAGGCCCTCGCGGACCCTCTCCTCCATGGACTAAGTGAGTTGTCCTTGCCGCTGTGTGCTCTCATAGCCCTGCCTCCATCATCTTCCCACTGAGCTGGTGGGGACTGATGCTTCCTCCTCACTCCTCACTCTAAGCTCAGGGCAGGTAGGACCTCTCCTGCCTGGTTTAAAAACGTCATCACTGTAACCCAGGGCTTGGATGCTGGAATACAGCTCCCACGCACTACATTCTGATACTGGATACATAACTGATGGCAGAACGGATGGGTGAATAAGTTTAGCAAATGTGAGTTTTGCAGAAGTTTTGAATGATGTCAGATTAATATTTTTTCTTAACTGTGTCTTTCTATTTTATTTTATTTTTTTGGTTTTCAATACATGTTCAAAATACCCCTGACACAATGCTGCTTTGTATATAAACCTTGGGTTAACAACCCTAAAGACATAGACTGACAAGAAAAGAACAAGTCTTACCTTTGGCAGTGTTTCTTGTAAGAATGACGGCAGCGTAGAGAAAAGAGTACATCTTGGGGACCTGTTTAATAGACACAGCAATTATGTAAAACCTGTACTTTACTCAGAGGAAAAGAAGCAGTCATTTTTAAAGAAAACCTGCAGATTGTTTCATTAAAAGAGCCACTTGATTAACTGATGGTAATATCTTCAGAGTTTTTAGGTTAACGTGTATGTGTCTCTGAAAGTGGACATGGGGTCACAGTGCGTGTAGGGACCACAGTTCTGATTTCCCAGGGGCTTGTCCTGCGCTGTCTTATGCACACGGCCCAGATTCGTCTTCTGTACAATCCGCATTTTCACATACAAACTTGCTTAAGGCAAGAACAGCTGCATAGGCCGAAGCCATTCTCATTTCACAACCCTTCCTTACGGAAGAAGAAGAGCGGCTAAAAGGCATTCCCCAGGGCTCCGAAAAGTACAGTTTGTTCACAATGAAGCTGTTGCGATGACAACTACCTGCCTTGCCCCGCCCCTCCCCCCGCCATGATCAGCTGGATTCTTCTTTCAAGTGAAAATAATCCATTTGTCAGAAGGCAATTAAAATTAAATGCAGTCGAGACTCTGTGCTCACATACTTTTATATGACAAAATCTCAGTGCCCATAAATTTTCAAAATAAAATTTCAGTGTCAAAATAAATTTTCAGTATATTCATTGGTACTTTTCCTTCATCAAGCTTTTACTTCAAGGAGCTTGGTTAGGCTTTTCTCTGGGTTTGTGCTGTACCCAAATGTTGGCCCAGAATTTCTCACCCTCCCGCTGTTGACATTTGGGTGGTGTCGGGGGGGTCCCTGGTCTCCACCCATTAGATGGCAGGTGTTCCATCAAAAATGTCTCCAGCGGTTGCCAGATGTCCCCCCTCCCCACCCCTAGGGACATCTGGCAACCGCTGGAGACATTTTTAATGACACACCAGCAGATTCACTCCAGTTGTGAATCACTGGACCAGCCAAATGGAAGAACCCAACAGAAGCAGAGCTGAGTCTGCTACACAGGCTCCCTGATATTTCTGGAAGGTGCGCACCAAGCATCTCATTCAGTATGATCAAGGTTGCACCTGCATGCTAAACTGTGGGTGCTGAGCCTGACTTTGAACCCCGAGACATGTTATACTTGGAGACAGGTCTGAGCTGTGGACAGACGCCTCCTGGAAACAGAACAAACCCATCTGATTGTCTCTACTGCTGAGATCTATGAGTCAAATCCTCCACATCACATGCCAACTGCTAGTTATGACAGCAAAACAGCAAACTCAGTTACCAGCCAGTGGCATGGGCTGCACTCAGCCTTCTCACCCCACAGTGTCCTTCCTGGCTTTTCTCAACAGATTCCAAAAGTGTCACACGGAAACTGCTGGAAATGCTACTCCAAAACTTGTTCAGCGAAGGAATAAAACCAGCACCATCTCTCCAGCAATCTCTCTCTCTCTCCTTAAATTTTGAACAAAAACTATATAATGTGTGTCCCTCTCCATGAGTATTGCATAACTACACACACAAACTGGTTTTAACTTTCTTTCTGTCTATGATGGTATTAGGTTGAGTTTGTGTTTTGGCCGAGAGTGTCCTCTCTGAACAGAAGAAGTGGCTTTCTCCTGAGGGTCCGCTTCTTCCATGTATGCTGTCCCCCAAATACCAAGAAACCTGTTTGCCTTTTCAAATCCCTCTGTCTCCTAGGTGAGGAGCTAAGCATTCTTTAGAGACTAATTATTTCCACCAGAAGACAGCGTTCTGAAAGGACTAATCTTCAAAACTTCTGGGTTCTTCTTTTGTTGTTTTGTTTTGTTTGTGTGCAGACAAGGAGCAGGGAGGCAATGCTTACCTGAGGGACTCCAAGTCAGCTCTCAGGAAACACTCCTCCCACCATGTTCCCTCAGGAAAGTCAGTGGGCACCTGCGGACCACAACCAAGTGATTGGGCAAAGAGCCTGCACTTTCTAAGGAATTAATAAAATGCAGAGATAATTAGCTGGGTTATGGATTAATTATCCACACACACTGGACCATGGATTTTGGTCTGCTTCTCTGAGTGTAGCTGGTTCTTTTGATTACAGAGATCCAAGCATGTCTGTTGTTACTCTGCAGTCTCCTGGCAGGTGTGTTTGTTTGGACAGAGTGAGAATGAAGCCAACACACTTCAGAGGGTTAATTAAAATTCTAACAAAGAATTAGCAGAATTCTAGTCTTCTTCTTAAATCTCTGATACTTTGCCTATGCATGGTGTATAATGTCAATTTCTCTTCTTGAGGGCTAACGAAAATTCATAATATTTAACTGCAATTTTTCTGATTTGTCCTTTTTCTGGAAGGTGTTGCTTCACAACTTAGTTCAAACTTGGAAATGGCTCTACCCTCAATGTGAGAGTTACAGTGACCCCCAAAACACCAAGCACGGCAATTATCTGACACTGTGAGGTTATCTGGTGAAGCAAAGTGCTTATCCAATGTTATAAAGCATTTCAGTCTATCTGATGATGAATCTCATTTCAATTTAAAAAGTCAGGGGCTTACTTACATCACCTCATGTATTCCTTACAGCATCTAAATGGGGTAACTCCTGTTAAACCCATTACATGGATGAGACAACTGAGGCTTAGAGACAGTGTCATAAACTATGTTACACAGAAGCTGGCCTGGACCATGTAGATCTAAGATTCAGAACTATGTTTATCTGGATTCAAAACCATACCCTTAGCTAAGAATCCATCCTTTTTCAAACTATCCACCCATTTCTTCCATTTGAAAGTAGGTCAGTGTGCCTAGCTGATAATTTATAAAGCATCTTTCCTAGTCCTTTATAGAAAAGAGTTTTATACTCAAGTCTTAATTTTCACCTGAAAATGATTCTATAAAGAAAGTCAGTTAATATGCACAAGAGAACATCCTAGACGAATTAGACACATTCCTGTAGAGATTTGAAAAGACCAGTGCTTTCAATGTATTTCCACTGAACAAAAATGTACTGAGTGACTGCTAGGAACAAGGCAGTAAGACTGTGAGACAAAGGAGAATGAGATCATTCTAACAGAAGAGTCAAAGCATTACCATGGGGTTTTCATAAAAGTGTTAGACTACACAGGAGAAGTTTTGTTTTGCTTTGTTTCTTAATAATCTTAGAGTAGCAAAGACCTTTCTAATTATGATACCAAATCCAAAATCCATAAAAGAAAAATTGATACATTCAGCTACATAAAAATAAATTCTGCACGTCCAAGAATAAGTCAAAAGCAAATTACATACTTAGGTAAAACTATTTAGAATTTATAGACAAGAGTCTAATTTCCCTTATGTATAAAGAATTCTTAACACTCATTGAGAAAGAAATACACCAGGTCAGACAATTATGTTTGTGAACTCATCCTAGAAGTGCTACATATGTCACTGCTGAATATCACTACAGTCACCTTCCAAGTACTCCCCTTGGGAAGCTATGCACCAACGCCAGCACTGAGTCCACCCTTCAAAGCAATTTTGGAACTCTTTTTCTGAAATGGCCATCAGTGCTGTCATTGTATTATCCTTGATGTCCTGAATGTCACCAAAATGTCTTTCCTTCAATATTTCCTTTATTTTCGGGTGAAAAAAAAGAAGTCATCGGGAGCCAGATCAGGTAAGTAGGGAGGGTGTTCCAATACAGTTATTTGTTTACTGGCTAAAAACTCCCTCACAGACAGTGCCGTGTGAGCTGGTGCATTGTTGTGATTCAAGAACCATGAATTGTTGGCGAAAAGTTCAGGTCGTCTAACTGTTTTACACAGCCTTTTCAGTACTTTCAAATAGCAAACTTGGTTAACTGTTTGTCCATTTGGTAAAAATTCATAATGAATAATCCCTCTGAAATCAAAAAAGGTTAGCAACATTGTTGCAACAAGCTCATGAACTTACTTGTCAGACCTTGTACAGTATACATACGGAATTCATTGCAGTGTTCCTTACAACAGGAAAAAATGTTGGAAATGTGTGCTCCTCAGAGAGGGCTGGTTGCACATATAGGTCACATGGGTACTATATCACGCATCCATTTAAATACCATGCTAGGCATCCATTTAAAAAATGAAGTTGTTTCTTTTACTGACTTAAAAATATTCTAGAAGACATATTGTAAGGTATTCAAGGTAGGGCTTATCATAGAGTTTATCTTAGGTTACCATAAGCAGGCATTTTTGTGTATGCACATGTGTCTTTGCAAGGTTAACGTACAGGAAACTCATTGCAGGGTTTGCCTACACAAGGGCCCAGAGGACTATGAGGCAGAGGTGAGAGGGAGATCTTTCACACTTGGAAGAGAGTTCAATTGTCTAGTCAAAATTTAAATTAACAGCAACAAAAGAAATATCTTGTAGAAGACATTATGGGGAGGCTTCCGGGGGCAGGGGTCATTGAGTTTAATGGAAAGTGAGAAGATAACTGACTGAGCAGGACAGAGCCTCAGTTCATCCTGAGACACACAGAACGCGTTTAGTTTTAAACTAATTGAACGCATCACACTGGGGCATATGTTGATAGAGCTTTTTGGCAGAGAGTTGGCAATGAGGGTCTAGAATTTTGAGACTGTTAGCTTCCCATTGCTCCAAACCCACAGCGCTGAGCTATCCCCATTCCACACTCATGCGAGCCTCCTCTTGAGGGGCCTCTGCCATAGCCCTGATCCCCTGCCATCGTCTGAGGGGAATTCAGATGAGAGGAGGCCAGTGGAGATTAGTCACCAATGAAGAACTGTGTGATGACGTAGACGTGAGAGTCGAAGTTAAAGATGTAAGGAAGATCATAAGCTAGGTGTGGTGTTATACCATACAAATCCCCCTTTTTATCGACTACTGCGTTTCACACTCTCTGAAGACCTTAGCTGTGTTTGTTTTAACAGTTGTGCACCTTTCTTCTGGAGTCGGCACACTGATGTGTCTGGTGACCAGCCATCTCCATTTTCGTGCCCTGTGGGTTAGGAAGGACTGACCTGCATCCCTGGAACCAGAGACAGACCCGTGATGTCTGCCAGCCTATTCCATCCCAGGGGCCACTGTGAGGCAGAGCGAGGGAGCTAACGGAAATGTCTCAATTCGAGGACAGCTTTAAGACTAATCAACACGGCGTAACCTCTCTTCTACCACAGACATTTGCTAAGCCCGGGATTTGGGGGACAACTACAGAGTGTGAGGGAGCTGTTGGAGGATGAGGCACGCACAAAAGAAGGCGGAAGTGCACGTGTGTGTGTGTGTGTGTGTGTGTGTGTGGAAGAGGACAAATCAAGATTACATCAAAGCCAAACTCCTTCAAAAACATTGTTTCCTAAGTCAAAAACCTCTAACTAGTACCTATCAATCATCTATCATCTGTTATCTAGGTATTTATCTATGTACCTATCAATCATCTATGCATAGATATCTATCTATCATCATCGTTACTCTAGTTCTTAAGTCTTCTTAACTGGGGCTTCATAACCTACAAGAAGTCCTACTCTTACATCATTATACTTGGCGACGTAATTATGAAACTCTGTGATTCAAATTCTTTCCCTATGTCCAGTAGGACCCAAATTCCATCAAATTTGTGCACATCGAGTATATAGTATTTCACCAAGCAATTTTAAGGGAATCAGTAAACACTTGTTGACTGATTGAGCTCACATATTTTTATTTCATTATATTTCCACAAATGCATTGAAAAACTTCTATAATCAAGACTTTGCTTGCCTGAAACAAGCATTCATATATATATATATATATATACATATATATGTATATATATATATATGATTTATATATATATATATATAAATCATAGTCAGCTACCTGACCTTACACGGCTAGATACAAGACTCCAGGACTTGAATTTTGGTCTGGGACAGGAAACCTAATAAGAAGGCAGATTTCTTGTGGGTGACCTTTTTCTCATTAACGTATAGTTTCATCTTCCTAGAACGTGTATCTTTGAGTTTCTCTTTAACTTTAAAAGAAAAGAACAATCTGTAATCTTCTATACACAGAGCATAAGCAACACTTAAATCGAACTCAAAAAACATATTTTAGGACCCAGGGATCAGCTCTATGTAGATCATAACTTCCCTTTTTTTAAATGTGAACACATCAAACGCATTACAAATAACATATTGTTATGTTTGGCGCTGCCTGGCATGAGATCAATAACATCTATGTCCAGGGGCATTTACATATTAGTAGAAGCTTAAGTTTTACAGACGCAACTTTACTAAAAAAAGAAAAATTCAGTTATTTTGGGATCTCTGAAGCTATAAACCTGTACATAGACTTTTATAGTGCTGAGTAAGCATGGATAAAATTAAAGCATAAAATTTCCCCACATGGCTACTTTGATTATCTTTGGGAATATTATTCATTTGAGGATTTTTATTTCAAATAGCAAACGTATGGAAGTACTTTTTTTTCTTTCGATTGATGTGGACCAAATTAATGAAACTAATATAACAAGCAGACAGAAATCGTCTGTCAAAGACACTTGCAAGACATTTTGCATAGAAATGTCCTTGTGTTTTGACATTCTTATTTCTTGTTTTCTGACAGTGCTATAATTTGCTTTAAGAATTGTTTTAATCAGGTGCCAAATGTTTCTTCTGCTGCAGTGGATAGAAATAATTGAATTGTGTAAAGATGGAGAAGTGTAGCTGGGGTATGATTATTTTTTTTTTTTTTCCAGTGACCTGTCTTGCTTTCAGACCCAGGGTCTAATTAAAAACAATGCTTCCCAAAAGCGGTTATCACCAAAGAGTTTTAATAAAGGTTTACAGGTTAGTTTTGGTCACATTGTCTTTTTCTTTAACTGGAGGAGTAGCGCGCTTGCTGCAAGGACCAATGTCAGTAATTAAACATCTCTCACAGCCCGTGTTCAACGTGCAGTTTCTGAGAGCTTACAAATCCACAAAAATAAACCTCTCTGGGGCTCTCTCAACCGCAGATGGATATTATTACATGAGCTGTAGAATTGAGCTTTGCTCTCACCCTAAAGTGTGTGGGGGCTACAGGACACTTATTTATAGAACTACTTTAAATATAATCTCGGCCTCTTCTTTTGAAAAAAAAATAGGTTTTCACTACATTTTTTTTTTTTTCAGTTCACTTCGAGATGAAAGCCATCTTTCCTTATTTATGAGACTCTATTCACATAAGGCAGGGTTGTATATTAAAGAAAAGAAAGTACACCTAAAGAAATGTGAAACACCAAATCATGACCTTATATCTATTTCCAGAATTTTTACAACTTGCAAAGGCCTTAGAAATCACCTCAGGAATACGAGATGCTTCAGGGACAAACATTTTCTTTTGCCTGTCCAGAATCCATTATCTTTTCTCTTAGCGATAACTCAATTCTCCTTTGCAAAATCACTGCTCCTCTGACGCCCACAGCACACAGTGCATTTTCGCCTAGTTCCTACTACCTAGGTTTCTGGAACTCACTGGTCTCTGGTCTTTCCAAGGCCTGGAATTCCCTTCAAGTCTCTCAGCTATCCTGGGAGAGGTCCAGTTGGTTTCTGTTGCTTGCCATCACAGAATCCTGGCATCAGCCAATTCAGTGAAAGCTGAATGGGGACAAGAACTGTATCTATCATGCTTCATGTCCTAGCGTCTCAGACACAGTGAGCGCTCACTGATATTTGTAGAATTAATGAGTAAAACTCAGAGGAATGGAGCGACAGGTCAGGCCTCACAGCCAGACGGTGTCAGAACCTGAGTTGGAGATTAAGTTCTCCTCGACTATTCCTTCCATTACTTCTTTCCACTACACAGCCTTCACTTGAACTTCCCATGCCCTGCTCTGGCTTGTCTGACGGCAGAGCTGCTGACATTGCTGGTTTTCAATGTGTGCCCTTTCTCTAATATGTTCAATTCACACTGTAGCCTGAGACTTCCGGTGTTTCGTCTCAGCATAAAAGTGTTGCAGGAATGCCACTGGACGACACATTTCTTAAAGGCATGAACAACACTTTAAATCCTCTTACAGTCATACATTAAAAATTATGACCGAAAATAGAATACAGATGTTGACCAATTGTTTCCCCATGCGTACTCATTCATCTCACAGTGTTCTAGACACTGTTTGGATAAAGAAAAAAAAAAGTGAGACCTCACAGTTCAGGTAAGTATAGAGATAGAACATAAATAACTCCTGGGCTTAAAAGATTATTTTCAAAGGGTAAAGCCAAACTCTTGAACATATCCTAGAAAGCTGCCTGCTGGCTGGCCTCACTTTTCCTTTTTTACCTTATTTCCACCTGCTCCAAACAACCAGAGCCTTCTAGCTCCACCCCCACTGACCTCACATCCTCCTTGGATGCTGGAATGTCAGAGAAATGCCACTCATGCCCTTCACACTGCTTGCTCCACGTCCAGTGCCATTCTCCGGGCTTTGTAGTATCTGTTCAGACCCAGAAAAAAACATTAATTCATTTGTGAACTATTTTCTGGCTGACTGAGATATATTTATATCTCCCCCCTTAGCTCTTACAATGTGTTCTATAAACATCTATTCTAATATTAAACACATTTGACCATAATTACTTTTATGTGTTAATCTCTTCCAATATTCTGCAAGCTCTTCGATGGTAAGAAATAGATTTCATTCATTTAATTATTTCCCCCACTTTTCCGCATGCTAACTGGCACATTCTGGACTCGACATACATTTGAGAAATAGAAGCATTAATGAATAGACACAAGAGCAAACACAAGAACTCTTAACTCCCAGACCACGGTTCTTTTCATTATACCAAGCTGACTTTATCCATAACAGACAGAGCAACAGATATTAAGTTATAATCAAACTATAAATCACAGTGATTTGCTTTCATTTCCAATATACATACGAGTAAACTGTGTAAGTCCGGAAAGGGGAACACAGACCATTATTCTGATGATTCAGGCTGTACATTTTCTAACTCAAATATCTATGTGGTTCGGAATATACTCTTTTGGGTAGAAATATCCAGTTAATTATTTCGTTTCCTCACCTTACTTTGTGTTGGGGAATGCACGAGCCTTAAGCTCATTTCAATATCAATTCTAATTATAAATCAATTCTAATTATAAATGTAATTCACACGAGGTAAACAAACACATCTCAACCCTCAAGCTTTGCTTTGACTGAACAATATGAAATAAACACAGTTTGTAACCTGGGCTGACTGGGTAATTGGTGCTGTGTAGACCTGGTCTGTGTTTGCTTGCTAGGGCATTTTCATTCTCAAGCCATGCTTTCTATTAGGCTTAATTATGCTCCCCTGCTACTTTAAACCGGGGGTATTGTCAAAATGAGGACTGTGTCTATTAAATTTAATTACTTCCCTCTGTGGATCAAGTACCTAAAATGCCACTATTAAAAAGGAGGTGGTTGCTTGAGAGGCTGCTTCTAAACTGGAACAGACATTTATTAAACAGCTTCCAGTTTCTTGCATCATGGTCCCGACCAGCTGTGTGTAGTTCTGGCATGACTTCATCATTCTTTCTTAATAAACATGTCGTATGGAGTAAAATGCCCCAAATGGATGTGCATACATCTTGTTTCTGTCTCTGCACACCCTCTGGATGCAATTATTAATTTATTAATAATATCTCTGTGGTGTTGTAACAGAGGCTGAAAGGGGATGGGAAGAGGGAGAACACAGCAGAAACTTGTGCCAACTGTGTATCCAGGTTGATTATTACAGACACGGTTAACTCAGACGACTAAACCCTAGGGGTGCTCATCGCATTTGCATTTTTAGAATTGTCCCAGCTTAATTCCAACTTGATCTTTAGATGCACTTCTGAGCAACCTTAACACTAATTATTTGTCTGAAGACTCTCAAGTACCATTAGAAGAATAGAACAAATACATCTGTCATGCAGGGACTCAGCTCCTGCTCCCCACATAAGAACACAGGACATGGTGAGGCCAAAAAGGAACACCCACGGAGCCATAGATAGGGGAGTCATACCACTATATTCTCGATGGCGGCTGGTCGAGACACAAAAGCAAATATCTGCCAGTACCCCACAAGGGGTCTTCCTTCACCCCAGTCTCGCTGGCAGCCGGGCGAGACACAGGAAGTAGGATCAACATGATTCGCAATCCACAATCTGCTTGCTAACCGCGCTTGTTAGCCACAATCCGCTGCCCACTTCTCTGCCAACCAACCACCAAACCTTCCCTTGCTAGCCGCAATCCGCAGTTATATTAGTGGCTAATGGCTAACCAGTAACAGCTGATGGCCACCCAGCCACAGCGGATGGCCATCTGATTACAGCTGACGGCCGTCTAAGAACCGAGCCAGCACTTCCCACGTGAGGCCAAGAGCCTGGAAACTGCTCTCTGGGACTCCATCCCCACAACAGCACACTATTTTCTAGTAATAAAAATACTGACTTGGAATCATAACACATGTGCGCAAGTTTCTGTCTACCATCCCCTAGCTCGGTGACTTTGAGCAAATCCCTTTGGTAAAATGAAAGTGATAATTATAATTCCTACCTTACCCGTCTTCTGAGGCTATAAGGATGATGATATAAGAATGTCCATGTGAAATTTCTGTGTTCAAATTTATTTAAGTCACCACTACTCATACGAGTACGGTGTATAAACTTAAGACAGAAGGCAAAAAAAACAACAGAGACGAAGCCAATCTGTTTGGCACATTCAGTAGAAAATGCCCATCCCACACACACATTTTGTCTCCACTATTCTGAACTGGTTTGATGGAATTTTTGACCCAATGATGGGATGCTTTGGCATCCTGAACACATCATTTAAAATAACAACTATTTTCTAACCTTCCATTACCTTCTCTCAGACAATAGCATATGCCAGAAAACTAATGATCACAAGCAGTCTTCGTGACGAAGAAAAAGTGATGAAATTACTTGGTGCAGTTCCAAAATGAGCACTGTCTTTTGATGCAACCTAGAATTTAAGTGAAAGGCCTGTGCTCCGCCATCTGCCCCTATATCCACATCTTCCAGGTGCCTCTTGCCACCACCTCTTAAAATCTGGTTATGTTGTGATATCTCTGGATTATAAATTATTCAGCATGCAATTAAAACGACGAGGCAGTTAATCTCTGACCTTGGAGAACTAGAAGGAAGGATGTCTTCTGTAACCTGCAAGGGAGTGTTGAATGACTTATTTCCTAAAGAATAAAATACTAGGATAAAATAGGAAGGGTGTGAGACTAAAAAGATTTGTCTCATGAAAGAGGGATTCTTTCACTCAGTATGCCTCTCGAGAACAGGACTAACATCAGTTTTGGAAAATTAAAAGAAAACCGTAATAATGATGGCAGCAGTGACTAATATTTATCCAGAGCTTATAGGCACCAGGCTCTTTGCCAAACACTCTGCACGTTTTCTAAGTAAGTCCTTTGAACAGCCTCACCAGGTAATACAATTATTGCCCTGATTTCACAAATGAGGAAACTGAGACTGCATTTATCCCCCAGTATCACGCAATAGGATTTAAACTCAGGGCTATGTGTTCATAGAGTCCAATCTTAATTTTCATATTACATTGTACAAGACGCAAGATTCAGTTCAATGTAGACTTATCTGAGTTTTCCAACAACAGAATGAACTTGCCAGGAATTTCTAGTCATAGAAATTGAACTTGATAGAATCACAAGCTTGAAGTGACTATGATGAGGACAATAAAATCCAGAGCTGCAAGGGGGCCTTTCGCTCATCACAAAGCCAGTCAGAAGCAGAGCGGAGGTGGGCCAGGTCTGCTGTTCCCCAACCTAGTGATAGCTCCACCAGACGCCATGTTTTTCCTATTTGACTCTGGAGGAACAGCTGTCATGATGTAGAGAAGTCTCAGCAAGGAATAGAGCCTTGGGCTGTGAGTCGGTTTCTGTCTGTCCAGCTGGCTTTTCTGTCCTTATTCCTGTAATGGACACTACTCACCGACTCATGGTGCTGAGCAATCAGGTGTGGCAACTGGTATAACCTAGTTCCCACACAGTCATGACTGGCCCAAAGGTCAACAGATTAGGGTCCTTTCTCGGTATTAAGCCACAGATATCTAGAGACACCACGTACTTTTCCAATGGAGTTGCTAATGTATGGTTGTTGTTAACTTATGAGCACTAGAAGGAAATTGGGCCACTGCACAAAATGAAACAGAAATGAGAGAAGGTCAGAGAGAATGCTGGAGCCACTCAACGTTGAGTTCTAAGTGGATCCCTATCTTTCTGTTCTTTATTCAATTCTGTGAACCCCTCATTCCCCTCCTTGACTACATGAGTCAGTGTCTCTTTTCTTTAAGCTACTTAGAGTTGGGTTTCAGTTTCTTGCAGTCGGAAGACAGAGGCCCAACTACCGAAGATGGAGAGGGTCAAGTCTATCTTCCTTAAGATGTCTTTCTGAATCTACATCACTGTGAATCACTCATCCTTGACAGAGTACAGTAATTTGATGTGATTGCCTGTTCACCAGTTCATGGCAGCACCCAGGAAGTCACTTGAGCTATGTACTCTGACGTCAAGCACAAACCTCTCTAACACATTGCCATTTCCAAGTGGCAGAATGGAGACAGAGTCTAAAAATAAATCCCAATCTTCAAAGCTTTCTTTGGGGGATTTAAAAACACTGCAACTAGAAACCTTTCTTTAGCACCACTAAAAAGAGGCATTTGAATGCAACATCTTACGAGAAAAATTGTGTTTTCTTGCAGATAAAATCCTTTGTGACCTTCTGCACGAGGTCCCTTCTTCCCGAGCACGTGCTGGTTACCATGCAGACATGGGAGCTGATGTGACTATTGGCTGTGCCTGAAATGTACTCATAATTAATTCCCTTGCAACTTCTCCGAAATGAGACTTTGAAATTCAGAAGCCAATGCTCAACACACAGAAAAGGGATGAGCCTGTCAAAATCACTGCAAAATTTCTTGTTAGGACACTCAGTTACTATGGAGAACCATTTGTGGACAGGTTGCTCACCAACTTATGTAAAAACAGCAACAGCAACAAAACCAGGACTCACAGACCATGACTGTGCACTGAAAATATCATTGTGGTGCTCTCATTAAGTATAAAATTATTCAACTTCTATTGTCACCTGTGAATTCAAAAACTCCAAATATATGTTGCTAGTTCTACATTATTTTTCATCCTGGGTTGAAAAGAGAGATGTAATGGTGTGAAGGGTTGTCATAAAGTGTAATAAAAAGCAGCTAAGATTGTAGAGTCATAAGGGATACTCTGCTATTAGTCTTTTATGCTGAGTTGTGATCACACTGTCACTTATACTTTTTAAATGGCTTCCAATTCTTCTATCTCTAACCGTTCTTACAGAGAAGCAAGGAAAACAGAAATTTCCCACTGCTGTCAGGCACTCAGGAAGTGACACAGTTTGTGAATTGGAAGTTTTTCAAGGTCAAAGTATCAAAGAAGAGCCTAAATGGACATGACACCTCTATCACATGCAGTGGGCTTCCCCAGCTCTCTGTAATGCTGTTATCACTGACTTTGTATCAAGACTTGTCAACAACGAAATGACCTTAGAGAGGTCACTGCATATAGAGAATTATTGAATAGATTGATTACATTCAGGCTTAGTGTGGGATTATGTCTAATTTCTGTAAGTGCCACTTAAACAGTAAGTAGGCCTGAAAGAAGCTCAGGACATGTTAAATACCTGATACGTTTCCAGTCAGACTTCAAAATACAGGGAGTCATATCAAAAACTCTAAGCTACTTCATACCATGACTGAGGGATAAAATTCTATTTTCTGTTGGTTTACTGCACCAATGTGACTCGCCCCCCCGCCCCCGTAAATGATTAAAACTTAATTATGTTTTTAAAAACAACCTATACACTGGAAAGAAAATGAAAAACACCCTCTGTTTCTCACACCTCTGTTGGTATTTAGTAATTAAAAACAAGATTCAGCACCAAAATGTGAGCTGCACTTTTTCTGTGAATTCACAGCCTTAGAACAGTGGCGTCCCCTTCAAGAAAACAATATTCAACATGACAAGGGTGGGGTGTCACTAGGCAAAGAACCATTAATTTCAGCCTTTCCCTCCTTTCTTTAATGTCTTGTGAAAGCATGGCAGTCACAGGTAATCCTTCCGCCTCGTTCTCAGCCACTCCTCACCAAGAAATCACCCTTCCGGGGCATCTTTCTTCCCCCCACCTTCACAGTTGCGTATTTTTTTGTGCATGGAGCCTCCTTCACTTTTAACTACAGATGCACATTTTTAAAAACGGGACAGTATAAGCAAATGATTAATATGGACGTGGATGGGGACAAAATTCAACGAAAAATCAAACCAAAATTAAGAACAAGAATGATTAAAGTATATCCACCTGAATAGCTCCCGTTTCAATTTTTAGGATGACCCAAATTTTTTTGTCCTTATGGGATTGTTTCTCAATTTATCACTATTTTAATGACAACAAGCATGGTTTTGTCAGGTACAATTTTACAAAAGTGCGACGGCTAAAGTCGGTTACGATACATGTTGAGGATTTTGCTAGTCGTTGAGCAGGTTGCGAGCTAATGAATGTTTCTCTTGACTCCCACTTGTATCGACACCATCACCCCTGTTGTCACTGTCATCATCATCTCCATCATCATTCGTTGGTTACTATGTATCAAGTCCTATGCTCTGCACCTCACATACATTATCTTCTTAACCTGACAGAGAAGTAGGACAAGGAGGTGGCAACGCTCCATAAGGTACGTAGCAAAATCATCTGAAATTTACATATGAAATAAAGGGAAATAAAGGCTCGAACATATAGAAAGAGCTGGTATAGAACCCAAGACTTGAACCCAAGCACTTTGAGAGTCTTGTTTTCCACCCAGTTTCTTAATTCAGTCCAATGAAGCTCGATATGGAAATGTCTTATGTGAAAATTCCCCTATAGTATGTGAATGATATGTTTGACTCGAGTGAAGATTACCAAAATCTGGAAGATTCTCACCCCTTTTGGAAAGTTGCTTAAGGTCAAGGCTTTATTCTTAGCATCTATCATAGTAGCCAAGCACATGTCAAGGGTACTAAGTAATTTTTAATTTATTAATATTTTATCAAAGTCAAACAAGCAAAGAATTTAAAGAATTAAACAGTTCCAAGTGTTTAGAATAAGTACTGTGATTTTGTGCTACTCTCATTCCAACCTTGGAAGAAGAATCTTTTTTCTTCTGGATCTCACTTCTACATTCCCAAATACATGTTTGTATTGGTGTCTCTAGATGGATATCTGTAGACTGATAATTACTCAGTTTTCTATTGTAGCAGGGGAGGATTTCAGGTCTTTTACTGCCTACTTTCTCTACCTCTCTTCTTCAAACATAGTTATATCAGAATCTTTGGTTAATGCCATATTTGGTGTTCTAATTATCACGACCATATAAATATTGTTCACTCATGAGTCACAGTGTATTATGACTACACTTTCTTTCTTGTTACTCCTCCTTTCGTTTTTCCTAGAGTTAAACATGGATTATTTTTATTGTAAAATAGTCTTTGACTCTTTGGGCAAGACCTCCCAACCCTCCAACAGATCTGAAAATTCTCTCAATACTATATTCATATGGTCAGACCTGTGAGAAAACCTATGAATTTTTAAAAATCCCTTGTAGACATCTCTTCTGGACACACTTTCTTACTGCTCCACATGGCATTAGTTTGTTCAAGGCCTGCTGTCCAGATAGTATCACAGGTCTCCCTTTTTCTCACGTTGGGAATTATCTTGCTCTCTCTACTGGGACAGAGTCCTGTCCTCTGGATCCACTGCCTCCACTCTCTCTCTCTCTTTTTTTTTCTTATCACCTTTGGAGTGCACTCTGCATTCAATTCCCATAAACCGGTGCATGAAAGGAAATTTTTTGAGACACTGAATATCTCAAAACATCCAGATTTTACTTCCTTACTCAATTAATGTATAACCTATATTATTTTAAATAAATATTTCACTCTGGATTTTAAAGACATTTGATCCAGTTATTTTCTGGTTTTCAGTGTGAATGTTGAGCTCTCCTGCCATATTGACTTCCCATCTTTTGTATGAAACTTTCTTCTCACGAATATCTGGAAGATTGTAGAATCTTCTTTCTATAGCCAGTATTTTGAAACAATAGCATAACCTCATGCTATTTTTTTTACAGGTTTTTAAATTTAATTTTACAGGTGTTTTTAATTTATCTAATCATTTGTTTAATTTCTGAGATCCTTATCATCATGTTCACTAATTGCAATTTGTTTAGCTTTTGTAAAGCTTCCTCTGCTGTTACTTTGGGGATTTCTTGAGGATACTGATCATACATTTTTTTTAAACGTAACACTTTTTTTTTTTTTTTTAAGATTTTATTGGGCAAGGGGAACAGTTCTTTATTGGGGAACAGCGTGTACTTTCCGGAGTCGAGGAATCGAACTGTCAAGCTTGTGGGATCTGGTTGAGATCCCACTGGCCCATGTGGGAATCGAACCGGCAGCCTTCTGGGTTAGGAGCACGGAGCTTTAACCTCCTGAGCCACCGGGCTGGCCCTGAAACGTAATACTTTTTGCAAAGCCATGTTCATCCTGAGTTAGTTTTTGTTTGTTTTAAATTTATTCATTTGGTTATCTTTCACTTCAAAGGGGTTCTTCAAATGTGTCTCTCAACTTTGGCTATTTGTTTATATTCCATTTGGTACTCATTATTTAGCTGTCTCTTCTCTGGAGTGGTTCAGTTTAGCCAGAAATGAATGCTCCCATATCCTTCATTGAAGACCATAAGCCCCTGTGCCATTTTTATAAAAACCATGAATAACAAGAGAGCCCTAGTCCCACAGTTGAGTTAAGCAGTGTCCTACCTTCTGGGACCCTGGAACTGGGAGCAGCTAACTCAATCACTGCAGAATCAGAGCTCCCATGTCTTGCGGTGTGGAAGGTTTATCCATCGGACTATGAATAGCACAAGTGGCAATCTTGCTCTAAATGCAGACTTTTAAACAACAGATCTTTGAAGAATAGCCACCATGAACCTCAGTGAAAGCTTTTTCAATACGTGCCTTCAAACTTTCAGCTTTTTAGGAGTTCTGGGGAATAAGTCAGCATCTACCTTCTGAGCATTTCCCTCAACTGCTCTGCAGATTTGCTTTTTTTTTTTTGTTTTTTCTGCCCTGCTTATTCTGTTACCATGTCTTCAAATCCCCATCTTTTCATACTATGATTTAGAGATACTGCTTCATCTTAGATGCATGAAAGCAGGAATTTGCATTTCTGTTTCATGTACGTCTTACAGTACAGCAGAGAAAGGGCCTAAAAACATTTCCCCTCCATATTAAAACCAAAAGCCTGCTAACTACAAGATGGCTTCTATAGTCTAATAAATGGATTAATAAATGATCACAAATATCAGTGGAAATATTGGTTTGGTGGTCATTTCAAATGTGTCTCAAAAACTTGTTGAAAGTTGAGTCTGAAACCACAATAACATAGTAAAATCAGACTGATTGTATATATATTTTTTCTTTTCCACAAAGCTTTGCTCCTTTCTAATTTTATAGGAGGTGCTAAAATTGACCAGTGGTCTAGAAAACTCCACTGGGAAATTTTAAATAAAGGAAATGAATGGCTAAGTAAACATAGAGCTTAAATTGAAATCTATCTGAGAACTCAGCTATTATTCTTAAGCACTTTAGCCACTTCCCCCGAGTTTATCCATCCAATCATTCAGAACGCAAGGAGATGCGCGCCACTGCTCCCTCCATCACCATTACTGGATACACAATTACACCTATAAATACGAAAATGCTGCTCGACAATCTACGTCACACTCCCTAGGACTTTTACGTGATGAATTTGGGTGACTCGAGCAATGTTACTTGCTAACTGACCACAATTGGTTGGTCCTTCTGAACAGAATCTTGTGTTAAGTCTCTCTCAAAGATTGAAAACGATAAAGTACTATGGTAAATTTATGTGCAACAAGGATATTATCAAAAAAATTAAAGATATGATTTTTAGAATTAATTTTATAAACAATATAATCAGCATATGAAAACTATAATAAATACATTGTACTTTAGGAAGTACTCAGGTTTGGAGCGTCCCAATTAAACAGGTATTGAAATTGATAGGCACATAGAGAGCCCAAACACTGCCTTCAATGTTTCAAAACTCCAGTAACTTCTACCGTAACTATTCAACATTGCAGGATAAACAATGGTTACTTAATGTTGGTCTAAATTCTTTCCTTTCCTGGACAGAGTTGCCTGAACAAAAAAGGGTGACACAGATGGTCTCAGTTATACTTCTCTCCAAAAAACGGTGCTTTTGGATTGGATGGCCTTATCCAGGCTCTAAGATACATTCTTATTTCTCTCAGCCAGTATGATGCACTTTTGGCCAATAGTACAGAGAGAAAGAACAATGGCATCAGCAAAATGGCACTTCCAAGACTCTCTCTTACAACTGAAATCCAAGAAAAACTGTCAGAACCAGCTTTCTCAACCTTGTAAATGGGTCAAAATTTTATAACACCCAAACAAACACTGAATCAAGAAAATCAAAATGGCAGGAAAGCTTTGTGGCATGTTTGCTTACACATGTCCTACCCTGTCCTCAGCATGACACCACTCCTGAGGAAGAAAGACTATATTTCCAGTGTGGAAGTCTCATCCCTCATTCTCATGGATGTAGACAAGCCCTAATCATCAACTATGATGTTTGTCTGCTCTAGCTCGTCTATGGATGATCATTCGGAACGATGGAGGCAAGGCACTTAACATTTGTTTCATCTAACTCAGAATTCAAACTGGAAAAGTGGTGGGCATTGCTCAAATCCACTGCAAGGTGACCTAACAAACCACAGCTATCTGGGGCAAATGATCACAGGCAAAACACAATGGACTGCCTACAGCCAAGAAGAAAGAGCTGAGGAAAACTTTGAAAGGTTAGGATATTCAAAATGACTTACATGTATGGGGAATTTAGAAACCCATGCATGAAAACTTGCCCAGGGCAAGACACACGGTGCGAAAACATTGGAGAAGCCCTTCAACTTTGACCTTGGGCTGACCCCTAGGCTCAGTGGAAGCCTAAGTGTTGAGGAGGTGCCCTGGCACAGAGCCAACATACATGGACTGAGACAGGCATTTTTTTTTCTTTTGCATATTTGATTTTATCTTCTGGCATTTAAGAAAACCACTGTCTAAACACTACCTGAACACAAACTAAAAAACAGAGTTAATAGGTGACCATACACAACAAGGAATACAGTCTTTGTAAAAAAAACAGTTTGAAAAAGTCACTCAACAAATGTGCTACTATTGCCATCAACAATTTTCAAAACAAACAAACAAACAAAAAACACAGACAAAATAAACCAGCAAACTGAGGAATGAAGAAAGTGTATACCTAGACTTACTGCATTATATGAAATCCAAATGTCTAGTTTTCAGAAGTAAACTGATAAATCTATGGCCACCTGATGTTCAACAAGGATGCCAAGACCAGTCAATGAAGAAAGAACAGTGATGTCAAGAAATTGTGCTGGAACAACTGCTTATCCTCACGCAAGACGTCGTTACAGCATATGTAAGAAGGAACAAAAAAGGATGTGAATGTAGGCATTATAAAGTCTTAGAAAAACATAGGGCTAAATCTTCGTGAAACCACATTTGGTAAAGAATTATTAGATATGTTACCTAAAACATGAGCAACCAATGGGAAAAAATAGATTAGATAGATAATAGAGATAGATAGATAGATGATAGATAGATAGATAGATAGATAGATAGATAGATGATAGATAGATAGATAGATAGATAGATAGATAGATAGATAGATAGATAACATTAAAAACAAAAACAAAAAACTGTGGCTCAAATGACATTATCAAGAAAGTGAAAATAGAACACCTAGAAGGAAGAAACTATTTGCATATCATATACCTGGTAAGTGTCTAGTACCCAGAATACACAAAAAGAACTTGACACTCAACAATAAAAGGTAACCAATAAAAATATTGTAAGTATTTCACCAAAGAGCATATACAAATGGCCAATAAATACATGAAAACCTGCCCAATATCATTATAGAAATGTAAATCAAAACCACAGTGTCACATCACTGCATACCTACTGGAATGGCAAATGAAAAACAAAAGACAGCAGCACATATTGGCAAGGAAGTGGAGAAAATGGAACAGTCATACATTGTCGGTGGGAATATATAGGGGTACAGCCACCACGGGAAACATCTTGGAAGTTAGGGTTAAACACAGAGTTACCGTCCGAACACGAAATTCCAATTCTAGACCTATACCTAACGGAATTGCAAACACATGCTCACACATAAACTGTTGCCCAACTGCTCAGAGCAGCGTTATTCATAATGGCCAGATCATGTAACTGACCCAAAGGTCCGCTGATAGACAAGTGGAAAAACAAAACGTGATATTGAATGCCGCTGCAGCTCCTTCTCCTCCTGTTACAATAGGATATTATTCAGCCGCAAAAAAAAGAATGAAGTTATGAATCAAACTAAAGTGACCTTGAAAACATGCTAAGTGAAAGAAACCAGAAACAAAAGACAATGTCTTGTACAATTCCATCTAATGAAATATCCAGAACAGACAAACCCCGAGATAGGAAGTGGATTAGTCCTTAGTAGTTGTGGGGTTTGGAGAGACTGGAAGTGAATACCAACATGTCTGGGATTTCTTTGTGGGGTGTTAAAATGTTCTGGAACTAGAAGGTGGCACAATCTTGTGACTATACTAAAAACTCTTAATTTTTAAATTTTAATGTGGTGAATTAGCATATGAGGTCTGACAATTAAGTTTGCGAACTTGTTGCAACGATGTTGCTAAACTTTTTTGATATTGGAGGGATTATTCATTACGAATTTGTACCAACTGGACAAACAGTTAACCAAGTTTACTATTTGGAAGTGCTGAAAGGGTTGCGTGAAAAAGTTAGGTGACCTGAACTTTTCACCAACAATTCAAGGCTCTTACATCACGACGATGCACCACCTCACACGGCACTGTCTGTGAGGGACTTTTTAGCCAGTAAACAAACAACTCTATTGGAACACCCTCCCTACTCACCTGATCTGGGCCCCCAGTGACTTCTTTCTTTACCCGAAGACAAAGGAAATATTGAAAGGAAGACATTTTGATGACATTCAGGACATCAAGGGTAATACGACAACAGCTCTGATGGCCATTCCAGAAAAAGAGTTCCAAGATTGCTTTGAAGGGTGGACTAGGCGCTGGCGTGGGTGCATAGCTTCCCAAGGAGAGTACTTGGAAGGTGACCATAATGATATTCAGCAATGAGGTTTGTAGCACTTTTTCTAGGACGAGTTCGCGAATTTAATTGTCTGACCCCGCACGTGAGTTTTAGCTCAAAAATACATAAAAACAACAGAGATGGACATTGTGCCGGTGCCTTTGCACAAGACCTTTGTTGTTAGAAAGTGGTACATATGAAGTGATGAACCTTTCTTCTGTGGGCATCCTTTCAGTTATGAGAGTTGGAACCACAAAACCTAGTTTGTAATCATGGGGGTGTCTGGCCTGAGGGTGAAGCCCACCTGCTAGAGAAACAACACACCTCATAACATGTTGATGTCATTAGCTGCTGGATCAACCATCCCCACATGCAGCATGTGTCAGGACTGCTTGCTACATGGGACAGTGAGTCTCTGTACTCTTTAAGCCCTTGTAGTTGGGGTTTTGGTTCCTTGGACCTAAAAGCACCTTCTCTGAATTACAACATGTAGATCATAGAAGATAAGATAGTATTATAGATTCTAATATACAGGATTTGAATAAACACCACCACATTCTCTTCAGCACTATAAAATTAATATTGTTAATTGGAAAATGTGTATAAATAAAAATAATTGTGGATTGATTTCAGATCTATGCTATTTGTTCTTTACAATTTGTTATAGATCGGTCATTAAAATGCATGAATTGCCTAAATCATTGCCAGTTGTAGCAGATGCTGTCAGTATCCACCCAAATTCCTCACCTTGTAATTCTGTGGTGCTTCCAGCAATTTCCAACTGCCAGTAAATATTTCTCTGAGCCTGAGGCGTTTTGCAGAACCACAGAAAGCTTGTGTTTAGGAGACAGCCCCAGAGAACGGGCTCACTCTGTGTTCAGTGTCCCAACCACTGAACCCTGGATGGTCATGTATATAGATCCAGCTCCCTTTCCCTTCTGGTGAAATAAGTCTACAATTGTGTTTGGCACCACACCTAAGAGTTTTCTTACAGGACTGAGCTCCAAAGACTCATTGTACTTGCTAGCCTGATGTCACACTCATTCTTTGTCCCTCTCTCCCCTGTGCCACTTTCCTCTAACCCCACCAGTGTTCTCTGCACTGGCCGAATTAGCTATTGGCTTTCAAATTCCTGTCTTGTGGTCTGCTTCCAAGGCCATTCAAACTAAAGTATTAGTGTGCTTAAAAAATATAAGCACAGTTATCAATGCGAAGATATAACACTGATTCACAATGACCACCTATACTGTTGTCATCACAACCTTTACTTTATGTCACAGGGGAAGACCCAGAAAAGAATGAAGGTTTAAGAGTCCTCAGGGAAGACATTCAGATTAAGAATAAGGAACTGACTCCATGTTCCTGACCCCTAGTCAGCTTTCTGACCGGTGTGATCACCAAGGGCAGCCACTTCATACCAAAGCTAACGGGGTTCCTCACAGAACAGTTCTCACTGTTTTTTGAGAAAAAAATAATTAATACATTATATTTCCCTGAGTTCAATGTCCTCAAGCACATTCAATTATTACCTTTTGGTTTCTATTTAATAAACATTTGCCCTTCAGAATTTAGCTTAAACATTACTTCTTGCCGAGAAACTTCTATGGCCACCGACCTATTGTTAGGCCATATGCTTATATACAATTGCCGATGATAGTGTCTCACACTTTATCAGGGTTTTGTGTTTAACATCTGTCTCTGAGAGCAGCGACCGAGTCATCTTGTTTCCTTCTGTATCTCCAGCCCTTAAACTCTGAGCATGGAAAGTGCTCAAGACAGAGGTCTTGAACGTAGCAATGAATGAATAAACAAATACATGCTCCAAACTATTCCTACATGTAATTTCAAGATACATTGTGTTAAAGGGTTTTTAAGAAAACAATGTGATGTAATGAAATGATAATAATTGCTACTTCCTGGTGTTGGTCAGACGTGCTCTTTGGAACTGTGAACCTGACTGACAGCACAGACTGTACCTGTTCTTGGATGCCCTTTCTGATAGCTTTGGTTGTTCCCATAGGGGTCTTCACTAGGCCAAAATCCAGTGCTCATCTTCTTTTGTGTTACGCTTGATGCTTGAGTCTCAGTTTCCCTTTACAGAAAACGAGGACAATTCACTGCAGTGATGATCTCTAGGGAACATTTTTGCAATTAATATACTCATGCAGACCTTTCATGTTTGTTTCATGTTTTCTGCAATATACCTTACTATTTTCTTTGTGATATTCCCGGAGGAACTTTAGTACTTCTTCAGGGATTCCTACATTCCAAAGATATACCAAAAAACAAGAGAAATAGCTGTAGGTCTTGATTTTATATTTTTCTCTTTTGGCATTTTTATTCCAGGAACAACCATTGATTGACCCAAGGTTTTCATGTGTCTGGAACACCCGGCCTATCTGACTACCTCTGAAGGAGGTCATGATTCAGGCAACAGGAAAAGAGAGCTGAAGACAAGGTAATTGCTGCTTCCATATTCATAATAGTTATTTTATACACTAGAGCCCATGTCTCATTTTTGCTAACAAATCTCACTGCTCTGTACGGGTTTCTCAGAAAGACACTGAGTTCTGCTCATTTTTGTAGACCTGCTTCCCCAACCCACAACACTTAGACGGCCCCCGACTCATTCTACGTCATTTCCATTGTCGCAAGCTTGCAGCAGACAATTTTCCAGTCGATTTATTTAAAGACCACTTTTGAGGACAGCTAGAAAAAAAATATGATGTGGGAACCTATAAATTAGGGTTATATGTTATAAATATATTAGAGTTAAATATATAGAGTTAATGTTATAAAACATAACATGTTCCAGGGAGGATTTCACAGGTTTACTAATTCCTGTTGTAGTCTCAGATAATTGGGTTATAAATAGGCACTTTTACAAACAATTCAACTCCCCCCAAGTGTATTAATATTTTAAACCACTTTTGCTGGGCCTGGTTCATTCATCTGACCAGATAAATCTGTGAGGTGCAGTTGCAAACTCCCCGGGAATCCACGACACTACATAAAAAGAGAAAAAGTAGACAAATTCCTGGCTTATGCACTCCAGGAACCAATGTGTTACTTGTGTAATATTCTGTGCAGCTACAATTAACACTTGGATACTTCAGAGTTATTTAGTGCTCTATAAATCAGCATTCGAATCATTAGTAATTCTCTCCCCACATTTTTAAAAATTTTTTAATTAGAGTTGCCTCGGTCTCCTACAAAATACTTCAAGTTTAATTTGAATATTAAAGAGTTTTATGGCAGCATTTTGGCTGCTTCTGTTAGTGAGTTCCATTTGAGATTGCAGTCTTAAGCTTCATAGGGCTTTTTAAGGAAGTGATTAATTATTTTACTGTGGTGGTTTATAATGTGTGACTTTGATTACTTCAGTGTTGCACATGGGCTCTACTGTTGAATTTTTCTTTTTTATTTAGTTTGAAGTCTCTCTCTTCTATGCTGTTTCTTAGATATATAATACATATATGAAATTTGAGACCATATGAGGTATGATTGAAAAACACAGTTAATATTTAAATTTTAAAAAATTATTACAGTAAAAGACACATTGCCATTAATCCCCCTCAAAACACTCCCCCTTGCTTCAGGCACACTTACCCCATCGTTATTGCCACTTTCTGAAGCGGTTCTGGAAGTCCTCTTTCGTGAGTGTGTTTACTTCATCCTCCATCATGACAATGCTCTGTGTCACACATCGCTTCTGGTATATGGTAATTTTTGTCCAATAAAAACATTACAGTGTATCCTCATCCACCTTATTCACCAGATCTGGCACCATGTGACTTCTAGCTCTTCCCCAAAGTCAAAATGATTCAGGACATCAAGGGAGCCATGACAGGGCGACTAACGACACTCAGGAAAGAGGACTTCCAGAACTGCTTCAGAAGGTGGCAAGAATGATAGAATAAGTGTGTTTGAAGTGAGTGGTAGTATTTTGAGGGGGATTAATGGCAATGCGTCTTTACCATAAAAAATTTTTAATTTAAACATTCGCCGTATTTTTTGATCACACCATGTACATGGAGCCAACAACTGGAAGTTGGAATGTTTAATTCTGAAATCTAGAAAGAAAACCCAGAGGTATAAAGAATCTTAACATTTGGACACTCCAAGGGACTTTAAAAATCACCATGTCAATCATAGTTAGATTCCATGATGGGCTCCATGTGTTGATACATCCTGCCTACCATATAAACTATAATTTATGAACTAATTATTAATATGTTTCCTATATTTTTTCACCAAAGTTATGTGTAACTATCATTCAGAAATTCTAATCTACATATAATAATTATTGGAACATACAAGAATTAATTTCACCCAATGCAGAAACTTGATATTTTTGGTAGTTTGTGCTTTGTTATTAAAAGATACATTTTTTTTTTCCGGAAATAATAAAAAGAGCCGGCATCTGCCCTATTACTCCTATCACGAACTTCATTTCATCAGAACAAATGGCCAAAGTAAGCAGCCTGAATTACTATGGTTGGATCACCCCGATAATTGTTATCTTAGAAAACTGAGTCGAGAGCTTGCATAAAATATGGATTATCATAGAAATTCAGAGCTTGGGCCATTGCCGGTATTTACATTTCTAGTATTAATACTGTGGACTACTGTCTTATTCCCAAAATTTTGCACTGTGGCTGGCATAGAATAGGTGTCCAATGCAAGTTTCTTGAATAACTTAACAAACAAACAAAAAAACAAAACTGAGTAAATTTAGCGTTGTGTTGTGAGTGGAAATTTGAGACACCTGTGTTCCCACATTGTGGGTGGGCACAGCTGGCTAGCCAAAGCCAGAGCCAGGTCTTCAACTCCAGGCTGCTACCGTGTTTCCCCGAAAATAAGACCAGGTCTTACACCATATTTCCCAGAAAACAACACTGTATCTTATACTAATTTTTGCTCCAAAAGATACATTATGGTGTATTTTCAGGGGATGTCTTATTTTTTCATGTACAACAATCTATATTTATTCAAATGCAGTCATGTCATCTTCTTCTGGAACATCGTCATAATGTACTAAACGCGTCCATCTGGCTGACGATATTAACTAGGGCTTATTTTTGGGGTAGGTCTTATTTTCAGGGAAACACGGTAGGTGTGATGGAAATAATTTTGATTACTTCATTCCTTACCTGCAGCCAAGGTGAGAGCTGTGTGTATACGAAAAGGTGAAACAGCCTACGTAAGCATCACAGCCTAAAAAGCCCCGTTTTTCACATTCGGCTTCTGTTCAGTTCAGCTTCAAGCCATGAGAAAAGTGGTTAGCAATCTTGATGGAAGAGGTTGCAGTTGAATTCTTGGCCATGGTGTTTATTCTGCTTCGAGCAGTATCATTCAGCAGGAGCTTAGTTGATATTGATTTTACTAAAGAGAAAAATTTCCCCATCTAGTATTTCTGAGTCACGTGTCAGCAAACGGGCTGTTAGTTATGGCCTGTAACTGTGAGATTTAGCGCTGGTCAAACGGCATGTGGGTACAGCGGTTGAATCCTATCCATCAAGGATGATGTGCGCTATTTTGTAAGGTAACAGCACTCAGCTCGTTCAAGCCACAGAACTGAAAATCGGCTATCTGGGCCTCACACTGAATCTTCTGGTCACGTGGAGGTATTTTGGTGGGGATTTCAAGCCAAGGACATCACATGGCAGATTATTCTGCCAACTGCTACTGGGCATCATTGTGCCACTGTGGCCGCAAGACAAAAGGACTATAAACAGCTAGCTGGGAAGGTCCTACTCAGTCAGATTGATTAATTACAAATGGAAAACTTCATGGGTCCCGTATCTCCACAGCTCATTCCTCCACATGCCTACAAACACCTTTCAGATCACGTTTGCCACAAGCGATGTTTTTCCATAATAATTTTTCCTCCAGTCTCCTTGGTAAGAAAGAATAGGAACACCCACGTTTAGTCTCAGTTATTCCATAACAAGAATTATTCTGGATAAGCCACGTATTACCTCATTTGTAATATCCGACGGTTGAAGTAAATGATGGTATAGGTCATGATATTAACATCAATATGTCAAGTTCATTAAAAAGTGTTTATCCTACGTGACCTCATTTCATTGTTATAAAAACTCGAATAGAGTTGTCTTCATTTTATTGACTGAGGCTCACATGGAATTTGTTGCTTATATAAACTGTGACAGAGCCAGGCTCTGAATGCTGCTGCTGGTGGTTCCAAAGACCACGCTTCTTTCAATAATCCCCACTGACATCATGCTCATCAAGAACTCTTGCATTTTAGCAAGTGTTTGAATGTATATTGGGAAGTGGTTTCCTCAGGCATCTAAGTAAGCGACCCAACTTGGTGACTCAGTCTAATTTACTAATGAAATTGGAATTCAAAAGCATATAACGTTTATTTGCAAAGTTCAAAATCAAACACAAGATGATGTCTATACATGTTCCATAACCTTAGAGTTTTCCTGGGTTGACAATGGGTATTTGGGGGATGAGAGGGTTTCTGTGGGATAATCTTTGTTTCAAATAAATTCTTTTCTGATTTCTAATTGCAAAATTGTTTTGCCTTGGCAGGCTTCCTCAAGTTTTCCTTATGATTTCCATCTCACATTAGAAAAATCTGGCTCACAGTAATAGACGCATTAGTTAACAATAAGAGATACATTTTCATCCTTTACTCAGCATCAATTTTCCTTTATTTAGAGCTAAGAGAAAATAATATATAAAAGCAGTATGAGTGGTGTTTAAATAAAGCTTTTGAATCCATGTTTTAATTATTGATATCTCAGTGGTCTTTTCAACCGGCTTGAAGTAGCTCAATTAGCCAAAATGTATTTACGGATAATTTAAGTGGTCAATTTTTAGTTTTCTTTGGAATTAGATGATCTGTGATTATACAAATGTACGCATGCAGACGCACATACACACACATTGTTATGGAATGCAAATTACACAGATCAGTAATTTCTAAGGGGTAATTTTTAGTTGTACATGCGTGTCATGGCCTGAACTTTAGCAGGCCAGGTATACAAAGTACTCTTAAGATTAAGTAGATTCTTAATTGTAAAGAGAGTCTCAGAACTAATCAGATTCTTACTGCTATACCAATCCAATATATATACTCGTATATTTCTTCTGTGTCATCCAAGAGAAATATTGTGCTCACTGAATGTGTTGCAATATGATTAATCTTCTGATTGATTTGGCTGAAAGATAGAACTGGAAAGTATTTTCAGAATCATGTAAAATGTTGGCATATCTGGAACTTCTATTCCTTTGCACATTCTCTTTCTCAGCAATATTTCTTACTTTGTTTAGACACACAGCTAAGAAGAGACAAAGCGCGCCTCCACTCCCATGCTGCCATCCCTGGAGAGTTTCCCTTTAAATGCAACTGTCGATGAATGCAAAGAGGGTGAGGCTTTTGCCGTCAAATTATCCTTAGAGAATGATGTGACATTCAGAAACCCAGCAAATTAAAAAGAGAAAAAAGATTGAATTTAAGACATTAAAAATGAACGAGACACATCGGTATTTCCTTTCAATAAGGAAACCTTTATTTCCAATAACCACAGAAATAAAGGAAAGGGGGAAAATCTCTTAAAGAATACTGCTGTAGTCTAAATGGAAAGACTGCAAAGCATGCAATTATAAGTGTGTAAAAAGTTAGGAAGTGAAAAAGCCGAAATAATGAGAGATTCTTGTAATATCAGGTGTCACAAAGTTGCAGTTCTTTCAGAAGTTTTGGTCTCAAGAGGTATCTTGGGAAGGGAAAAAAAAAGCCTCGGGAAATAATAAGTAGAACCTGGCCAAGAAAGTTCCTTTATGAGAAGTGCCTGCAGGGCAGAAATAATTGGAAGCAGAGGCGCCTCTGTCTGGACAGGTGCCCCTTGGTTCCACCAGGAGTGGACTGCCTGAAAGAACCGAAACGCAGTGCAATAAAAAATCACCTGGGGATAATCTCAGGATTGTATTTGGACAAACAGAGGGAAACACAAAGAAGATTTCACCTAAGTGGACATTCAGAGCATGTCCACTGTGGGGCCAGGAGACAATCATTGGGGCAGTTTAGCCTGAGGAATCAGCGGTGTTTCCTCAGATCACGGGATCACTGTCTCCATGTCCCCATCCACTATTTTTTTTTTTCCTGAGTGCTGAGCTGGTCTGAGAAACGTTAGTGTTTAGTGGAAGGAAACTTTCCTCTTGGTGGCAGTGCAAACAGTGCCTTTGAGAGTTCATCTCTCCTACCAGAAGGTTCCACACTCATTAGAGCAGACTGGTGGAGAAGAAGGTATGATTTCAGTAACCACCCTTTTGGCACCAAGGCTGGTTTAGCTGCCAAGATATAACTCAATCTGACTCAAGTAAAGCAAAAGTCTGAGTGCTTTAATAATTTATAGAGAAAATCTAGTATCAGAACTTTAATATCTTATTGTGTAATGAATGACATACTTGAAAATTACCTATCTTTCTCCTATTCTATCTATCTATCTATCTATCAATCATCTATCAATCTACCATCTTATCTACCTACCTATCTCAGCTAGCTAGCTAGCCATATATATATATATATATATATATATATATATATATAGAGAGAGAGAGAGAGAGAGAGAGAGAGAGAGAGAGAGACAGAGAGACAAAGAAACAGAGAGACAGAGATAGACAGAGACAGAGACCCAACCTGCTTTATGACATCCTCATAACAAGGAGTGTTACATATTTTTAAAGGTTTGATGAGACATATTGAAGAAAGGAACTGAAGTTCATTGAGACCATAATAGTATAACATGGAAATTAAAAAATATTTGGAAAACTTGTATTTCACTCTATTCACCTTAGAACTTTGCTGTTCGAAAAATAATTTAGCAGAGTGATGCCTGAGGAATTTTACATTAGAGTGCATCAAAGGACATCAATGGGATGGTTTTACTGTGACAGCATGGTCACAGTAAGCTTGAACCCATGTGGGTTAAATTTGGTCCCAAGAGGAACTTGTGTGAGATGTGGACAACGGTGGAATAGAAATAGTCACTACTACGTCCTCTTGGTGTCCTCAGTTACATGCAGCCCTTAGCTTTCCTCTCTCTCATCTACTCTGTGTCCACCATTCTTCCTGACTGAAGGCCTGTCGACCACAACGGCCCCGGGTCACCACAGAGGAGCCACAGCTTTTCACTGACCTCCCTTCCTTCCTTCCATCATGCTGTAGAGCAAAAGCAATGGGTTAGGAAGTCAGCAAGGCTTCATTCAAATCCAGATTTTGCCATAGCTTCATGACCTTGGACCCTCACTTACATACTCTGAGCCTCAGTTTTCTTAATTATACAATACAGATATTGGACTAGAGATGCTCCCGGGTCCTTTACAGGTCTGAACATCGATCTCTGGCCCTGCTAGCCTCTTATTACCAGCTCCATGCGCTGGTGGTGGATCAAGTGGGATTTCATCACTTCCTCGGGTATGCACATGTTTGCCCCAACAAAGCTTGCTGCTGCCTAAAATCGATTTGGTGCTTCCTACTTTTAGAAGTTTTACTGCTGCTCTGATAGAGCACTGGAAATTCTGCTTTAAGAAACTTATTTTATTCTCCCAAACTTTCTTTTTTATGTATGAAAAAAATGAATGTAAGTTACTTCTCTCGATAAGGATAAAATAATGACATTGTGGGCATAGGGAAACATTTATGCAGCAGTTTTCTATATTTTTAGTTATTTTCAAACAAATATAAATTATACCACAGTTCAGTCAATATGTCTGGAGTTAAAATAGCAAAAGAGAGTTATAGGGAGAGATTCAAAATAAGGTCAGATTGGTCTATTTTATTGCTTGGAGTAAAACTGAGAGATACAATTTTAAAATAAGAGATTACAGAATGCTTTTAATAGTCAGGAAATTACAAAAAACTCAGTAGTAAAGTCATTAGTAATAATTATTTAAATTATTATAGTAAACAAAACAGCAACATTATCAAAAATACTTCTAAAGAGATCTTACGTGCGATACTTTGTAATGACTGAGTAATATCATGTCCAGTGTATACCCATTTTGACCCTAAGCTAAGCTCATGGATTTACAATTAAATAATGTGATCAGTTCAGATAGAACTTAGTATCATACTCTTCCATCTTCCTTTAATCGTGATATGTGACTTATCAATAATTTCAAATAATTTAGGGAAAACAGGAGTATCTAACCATTCATTCCTTTCATGGCTATTGTGGAAGCTGTTACCGCATGCTGAAATGTGCAAAGTACTCAATGCATCTTCCCATTTAATCTTTATAGGAAATAAGGTAGGTAATATTATTATTATCTGCTTTCTACACAGGAGTAAATTGAGGCTGAGAAAGCTCAAGGATTGGCCAGAGGCTAGAAAGTGTTTGTTATAACTAGAAAGTCTAGAACAAAGATTGGAAGGCAGGGTGTCTGATCGCAAAATCCACATTTGACATTTACAATTTGCTGGCTCCTATATGTAATCACCATAGCATCCACCTTTCACAATAGGGGAGCGTCCTGCTCAGGGACATAGAGTATGAGTCCAGTGGAGCTAAGTGGTTACAAAGTCAGAGGCTACAAGGCACTCAAAAGACGGGAGGTGTTTGTGTGCAGATACAGACAGAGGTCAACCTGGAGGCAAGGATCAGTGGTATTCACTCAACGCCTCTTCTTTGAACGGCTGTTACTTCAAATGACTGGCCTCTTGCTGTTTTGTGTACGCAGTGTACAAATGTTGCTGAATGTAGGATGCTAAGTGGACTATTCCATCTAAAGCCAGCACAATGAACCAGATGACCTTTCTGATTCTTTCAAGATGGCCAAACGATCTTTTTATAAGTACTGAATAATTCTAAGTGAAAGTTCGTGACCATTTGTTTTTATTTTTGTGTTGATGTAATCAGTCGTTTTCATTATTTTCATATGTATTGAATGTGAAAAACTTATGTTTCTAAAATTTTTTACTGAGAAAACCTGAACAAGTGGTTACGTTAAGAATTGCTTTTTGTTTTTTCTGCTTTTCCTTTTATTAGCATTTATTTAATGCTGAATTTATTCCTGGGCTGTAAGGTTTTGTTTCTTCAGTTCCTTCGGGGCTATCTTTTTCTTCTGCAGCCTGCTCTTCTGGTTTAGGCACAGCCTGCTCTTTCTCAGTGAGGACCATCTCACTGTGGCAGGGGGAGCTCGTGGGTGGGTTAATCCACCTGTGAGCTCGGTAAGTTCCGCACTGCATCTCGGGAGCTTTGTTCACCTGGCTGTGCTCAGTGACCAGAGCGTCTACATCTAACCCTTACGCTCAGCATCATTCTCTGCATTTTTAAGCACGCGCAGTAAAAATTCTGCACTCTTTTTGGGCCTCCAACCTGCGTCCAGCCCCACTATGTGGCCTGGGCACACCTCCCAACTCCACCATTGTGACAACGGAATGGCACATGTTGCTTCTGTAATATGACATCCTTCAGATACCTGGTGGCTTTTCAAAGATGCATCCTCTTGATGGCCTGGGCGGTTTCACAAGTACTCTTAACGTGAACACGAAGATTTGAACCTCTTGATTTGCATGATTTTGTGGGGTTTTCTGGGTCAAGTGAATAGCGAACCATTTTCAGAGCTCACCTCAGGCCATTACAGGAAGAGCTACTATTATTTTTTAAGTGTAATGAACTAAGGTTTAATGATATGTGCCTGTGACATTACTAATTGTGTCTATCTGATGCAGGTGAAACCTTTCAGGTTGAATCTACATTTGAATCCTTTGGGCTCAGTTGTAGCAAAATATGAAAATCTTACAAATGAAAGATAAACTATATTAAAATTACATTTCAAATGGAACCAGTTCATTTCATAAATTTAATTTCTTCTTTATGTAATTTTTTCAACCATTAATATTTAATAGAAATTAAAATCAGAATATTTTTCCTCATAAAAGCTTCAATTATTTACATTATTAGTATCCTAGTATCCTACCTCTTTGTCGCCACAGATGATAAAACATTCTTTTTTTTTTATGTTGCATACATAACATTCATCTAACTCATAGACTTAGCTCAATTGTGACATCTTTTGAAAGATTTTCTCTGGTATTTCCACAACATTCTAATTTCTGCTCTGGTAGGCCGGTTAGTAATATGTCCCCAATACATCGCCTCTTTCTATACCCAAGCCCTTGGCACTATGACGTTGTGCGTCTTCCCACCATGAGTAGAGAATGATTCTCTCCCCCATGAATCGAGGCTGGTGTGGGAATTGCTTGGTCAAAGAGAATGTGGTATGTGTGAACCTGCCCATGCCAAGGCCCTGCACGCGCCATGCAAACAAGCCCGGGACAATCTGCTGGGTAATAGAAGACACAAGGCCTTGTCACTGTGCCTGCTGGCTGCCAGCCAAACACCAGACGCGAGAGGTCCCTCCTTGGACACAAGCCCCCCACTCACTGTCACATGAGTGAGCCCAGACGGGCCAAGCCTGGCCCAGCTCAGCAGGACCACCCAGCGTGCCCATAGATGGAAGAGCCATGATGCCAGTGGTTGAGACACTTCAGCTCTGGGATTGTTTCCTAGAGGTGACCCAGGCTAGGCCTTCCTTGGTGGGGCCCGTGTTCCCCCTCAGTCACAATGGAGATGTCTCACATACCAGCAGGAGTCTAATCTCTAAACAGTTCATGCATAGCTTGAATCCTCCAATATTTTCAAGACTATATAAGAAAAGCTATGCATGGTTCCTGTTACCCACTTTTTAAAAACATTATTTTTAATATTCAACAAAGTACTTAGAATAAATAGGGAAAAGGAGAGAACTTTGGACTAAGGCTCCGTGGGCTGACCACACGTGTGGTCTTTCACGCTGGGCCCTTAAGCCAGCCTCTTAACTGGTGTGAGCTTTCTAACGTTAATCCCCGAATGTCGGTCCCTACGCCAGGCTTCAGAAAGAACTCACTGATACTGTCCTCCTACTTGGTCATGTAGCCACAAAACACGCACTTCCATTTTCCATTTGACACCAATGGCCCAGATTGAAAGCTGACTCTGGCCAAAGCCCTTGGAGACCTCTATCACTTTCCACCACATTCACATCCCAAATCGTCTTTCTTCCCAGCTTTCACCAAAATGTTAATAGGATAAAATGTGAATGAACTGACTTTAGGTCAGGGATGTAAATAATATGCTATATTACTTGCAGCCCTGGTCAAATGATATACTCAATACTGTCTTCTGTCTCATCAAACATGTGCTTATAAATCTGGGTAATTCTACTCATTGGTTCTATGCATGAATATAAAGCCATAGTGGAGTATAAATGGGGGAAAAATACTCTTCCGAGGATGTTTGAAATATGCATATGTTGATATTAAAAGTACTGATATAAAGCAAGCAGAAAAAAGTATCACCTCCTGAAAACTAGCTCATCAGTACAGATTTTACTTGGTTTTGAAAGAAATTTGCAGGTGTCACAAATCTCATCAAGCTTTTGCTTGGCTACATTTAATTATAACTACTTCTAGATTGCAAATAATCATACACATATAGATGGATCTAAATAGCAGATTGCAGATACAAATGATATACATGATAAATAGTGAGCTATCAATAGAACTACATTGTAAGTCTCTTAGCAAGAAAAGTGCTTTCATGCCCTAATATTAGCTAAACAGAATTTTCCAAACAAAATGTGGCTCTCATTGATTCTGGAACACTTGCTTTCAGAACACTGCACTTGCTCTGAATCCAGGGTAATTAGCCGAGGTTGGCAAAGTTTCCATGGACAGTGTCCGTGTTTGTGGTCATTCGGAAGGCATAGGGACCTACCATTCGGTGATAGCTTGTGTCTTCAGTCTTCAGCGAATTAGGAACTATAGACATACAAATGAACATATGAAATTCTTAGAAACCTGTGACTAGTACCCCACCCCCTTAACAATGATTAGGCTTGCTGGAAAAAATCAAATTTAAGTTGTAGAGCCCAGACACTTATGTAAGTTCATTTCTCACACTGAGTAGTTTTTCAAAGCTGTGTTGACCTGTGTTGTCTGGCATAGCACAATTTTTTTTTTCCATATAATTTAGAGCATAGCAACAGAAGTAACTAACCGACGAGTTTTGTTTGTGATTCCCACTGAATTCATCCACTCTAGGCTGGCATAGTCTAATTCCTTACCTTAGAAGGACTTTAATATGACTTTGAGATTGCCTTCTGGTAAGGGAAAACTCTAATTCACTTACATCCTACCGGAAATCACTCCTGGACTCATCAAGAAACCAGCATGTGTTTATGAAATTACTGTGGGTCGAGAACAATAAATGCTGATAACTGAGATGCAGTTTTACCAGTAATACATATTTTATTGATTCTAGTATGCCTATTTTTCACAGGTTAACATCTCTAAAATATGTATGTGTCACCACCAGAAACATCACAAAATAACTGTTGGCCAGACAGCATTCATGAGGTCGTTGCTTGCACACATGCAAATTTTGTAATGTTTTTGGTGACATCACTGGATACCAGCAATCCTTGACATGGAAATTATTAAATCACTTGAGAATCACTGGAGAACTATGAGTACTAGACAGTGTCTGAAAATCTTCCATTGTTCTCATCTAGTAGTCAGGAAACTGCTAAATTAAACTTGGAGAACCAGTGTCAGAGCTTAGACGAGAATCCTGGAGACAACAGCAGCATAATCTTTTAAGAAATGCTGCCCCTCCCCCGCAGTGTCTTGGATGGTACAGAGGACAAGACGGAAAACCACTAGCGTCAACAAGTATCAGTCAAAGGGGATCTAAAAGTATTAATTTTTAATTTTATGACCTTTTAGGAGAACCTTAACTGTTTTCAAAGTTTCCCTTTTTATATACACATAGGAGTTCATTTTTAATTGTCTAAATAACTTATTTAATAAGTGTAAGAACAGATTTTAGTGAGACAAATACATAACAAAGCCATTAGAGAGCTTTGTGTCACAGTTGACCTTTCTAGTTTTGCGAAACATGTGATAATCAATCAACTGCATCTTAAATTTAACAAATAGGGTTCAAGTCATTTGAGAAACCACACTAGTATTTACATTCTAAGAATGTGAGTTTAGTTTCAACCCAGTCATAAAATGGAAACTGAAGACCCAAGTACACTGTGATAACCCAAAAGGTATATTCCACGAGAGAAAATTATTAGTCCACTCCATTATTGGACATTTTCAAAATATTGCTTATTACAGTAAAAGTCATTCCTTAGGTTTTACTAACTTTGAATTTGAAATTTATTTTAATTTTTAAAAATACATAACGCCTTTAAAATCCATAAAGAGAATTTTGTCTCACTGAACAATTCTCTTAAAGCACTACTTTGTGTATTTAGGGAACTCTAGGAAGGATAGGACTTTGTTCTGAAACACTTTGTTCATTTGAGAATCCCGGTAATGCTGAAATGAAGACGGTTTTTTGTGAGTCATGGATCTGCTTTATTTAACAGGTCTTCTTCAGCTTAGCCTCTTCCCCAGCATTTTCCTATAAGCAGCACGAAGCCAAGAAGCATCTTGCAAGCCTGCCTCGAAACCTCCTTCGATAAATTACCCATCTCGTTAGGTCCATTTTCTACTTGCCTCTTTATCATGAGTAGTGCTGCCAAACTTTCTGCCAGCGCATAGTGATGATTCCTTTCCTTTCAGTTTCAAATTGTCTTCCTTTTTCTAGAAGCTCTCACTGACAGCCTAGCCTCCTCATGGGCCATCAGGCTGCCGCTGACAGTCTCCTCAAAGGCCTTTCAGCTTGTCTGTCTCCCATCCATAGCCCTGGCAAGTTTTTCATGATTTTGTTACGTAGGACCCCACTTGTCGTATCAAAATCTGTTTCAGATATACACTTGTGGTTACGTTACAAACTTCTCAAAACTTAGTGGTTTAAAACAAGAATATCCTATATTGTCTCTCCCAGTTTTGTGGGTGAGGAATTTGCACGGGGCATCGTTGGGACACTTTCTCACTCCACAAGTTTCGGGTCTCTGGTGGAAGACTGGAAGATGGGGAACTGGAAACTTCTGAAGCCTTGTTGGACTGACGCGGATGTTTGACCCAGGTCTTCAGTTTCTGTTGCCGTTGTGATCTCCTCGTGTCTGCTTTGGGCTTTGCCACAGCATGGCTGGGCTCCAGAGGCAAAATTCCAGAAGAAGGGAGGGAGGGAGTGAGTCAGAAGAGAACCACCTTCCTGTTCTTACCATAGGGTCTCATAGTCTCCCCTCTGCCACACTTATTTGTCAGAGGAGCCACAAAGCCCAGGCAGACTTAAGGGGAGAGAACACAGACCCTCCCTCCCTGTGGGACTGATGGCAATAGCACTATAAGAACAGCCTGTTTGAAAAAGGTGCTCTGACTTCATGGGGTTTTGCCTTTACATTTTCTCGTTGTTTTCTTTTTTGAAGTACGTCGTTATTTCACCTTTATCAGTGAACAGTATTTTCATTGAGTATTATATAATTCTAGGTTGGGAGCCAATTTCTTTCAACACAATAACAATATTATTCCGGTGTCTTCTGTTTTTCATTATTACTTTCTAGAAGTAAGACGTGTATCCACTGTTATTTTATCATTCATAGTAGTTTCACTGCCTAAAAATCCTCTGTCTATTCATCCATCCCGATCCCCACCCCCTGGCCACATCGGTTTGTTGCTGTATCATAAACTAAGAGTAGGTTTAGTTTTGTAAGAAATTATCAAATTACCTCAGGTGCCATTTGGTATTTCCACGAGCAATAAATGAGAGGTCCTGTGGCTCCACATTGTCACAAGTACTGGGTGCAGTTAGGGTTCTGGATTCTGGTCCTTATAATAGGTGTGTAGCAGTATCTCATTGTTGCTTTAATTTTCATTTTCCTCACAATATAAAATGTGAAGCATCTCTTTGGCCCATTTTTTAATCAGATTTCTGTTTCCTTATTGTTAAATTTTAAGAGTTCTTTGTGTATTTTGGAAAATTGTCTTTTATCATCTATGTCTTTTGCAAACATTTTCTCTCAGTCCATTGTCTTTTCATTCTCTTGATAGCGATCATCTTATATCTATTTTTTAAAATGTCCAATATCTGTGGTACCTATACTTCTGTTTCTTCATTAGGTTGTTTATGTTACCAGTTTCTTCATCTGCCTGAGTATCTCTTATTCTGTGCTGGACATGTTTATTAAATAATATTTGTAGAAATAATTTGAGAACTTGGATGATGCTATCTTTTTCCAGACAGGATTTTTATTAGCTTCTGTTGGGTATCCAAGCACCATCAATCCTGGATCCTGGTGAGAAAAAATCTGTAAAGTATCTATTATATGTCAAGCATTTTTCTGGACTCTAGAACATAGTAGGCAGACAAATTCTTCCTTCATGGAATTACATTCTGCTTTGAGTTTACCAGACTTTGAATGTAGGAAGGCTTGTTCTATTTTTGCGATTTATATCAATTCCACCACCTTTTGGCATAAAAGTCTTCATTTCCTTTTCAGTGACTACTTTTATCCATTAAAATTATATCTAATGGAGCTACAAATTACGGGTCCCTGCTGTAGCCCTCTTATAACAAAAGTGTTTTGTGAACACGTGCAGGAAAAATTGGAATCAATCAAATTATTAGTTGTTTCAAAAATAATTATTTCCTAAGGAAAATATGTTAACTAACCAATTATTTTTTAAAAAAACCAATAACTTGAATTTATCCATTTAGACTGAATATTAAAGTATAGAATGTGTATATTTATAGAGTCTGTATTATTCATTCTTGAAATGTGAATTTGATTATTCTATTATAGAACCTCTCATAGAGAAGAAAATTTAAATGGCTCAGGTATTAATATATCTACTCAATCTATCTTTTGTTATGTTTACAAATATACAGATTTTGGTAATTTTTTAATTAGCCTCTCCATAGGAGAAATGAGTTTACAATAAATATCTGAATTTTCTGCTACTAGAAATAATTGGAAACTGCCAATCATAATTGGAAGTCCTTTGAATAAATCTGCGGTTTATCATTTCAGGCATAAATGTCTAGAAATATTACTCTGTCTTTATACTGAAGAGGTTAGTTGAAGCTGTTATTTGTTTCTCCATTCAAAGTTACCAGTGAAGTGATAACTGTAATCTTACTGCACAATAAACATACTTTACATTTAAAGAGTGCTTAACTTTCTGCAAATCATTTTATATTTATAGGCCTTTTGATACTTATATAATGTTCAACTAGGTAGCGCTGATGTTATATGTGTCATTTTATGGATGAAGAAACTGACACTCAGAGAAGTGACTTCCCAAACATTAAAAGTGTGTGGTACAGGGTGTTTGAGTTAGAACCGCCAGACATACAACTCCTAGTCTTGTTCTGTCCTTACACTTTACTTAACACACTCTGCAGGCCACCATCTGAGGGATGTAACTGTAAACATCTTTTTATAAGCTCTAGGCAAATACATGTGAAAAATGCCAATGAGTACAGATTTGCAATGGATGTTAGCACATTAAAATCTCTAAGCAGTCCATCGATGCTGTTTAATTTGGTTTGATCCAGCCTGCATCACATTTATTTGTGTATGGAATTTTTTTCATGAGATACATATTCTTATTCTTTGTAAAAGTGTCTATAAAATGTATTACCCAAAGAGCAAATACTGTGTTATATTCTATTGCTGGCCCCATCTTTTGTCCATTGTTTGTTTTTTGTAGACCAAAAGTACTTTATGGGATTCCAAGAGATAGTCTATGTAGTTGCTACCTTCAAATTGCTTTCAATTCTCCTAGCAGGTAGATAACGTCAGTGGCTTGAAATGTTTCACAAATTGCATTGTGTCACAAAGGACGCAGCCAATAAGTGATGTGGTTGCTGAGAAAATGGAAGACGGAGTGACAAACAAGTACAAATGTTTCTCAGGTATGTTTCCGTGGGAAGGCTGAGTACTGAACTGATATCTGCTCTAATTGTTTTTAACACTTTTCTGTGTTACCTTAGATAAGTCAGTTCATTTATCAGTTCCATTTTTTTTTCCTTCTATAAACTAGTGTTTGGATAAATCATTAGTTTTCAAACTGTACCTAACAAACTTCTTCAGAGAAGATGAAAGAGGGGAGATTGGGATAAATTTTGAGGCTCCCAGGCCCCTTCTGATTCACCCAGAGAAGCTCCCCTGCTTTTCACATTGGTCCTCTCCACCAGATTCCATGTCAACAATGGGTCACAGGATGGAATTAACTTTGGAACCAGTTCCTCTCCGTTTTAATATTCTAAAAATCTCAATGTGCAGAAACTGACAGTGGAAAACCTGACTTAATTTTTACAACATATAAAGGATCTGTATGCAGTATTTTTTTAGTCACACTTTTCTGGAAATATTGATATATATGAATGGTGGTGTTAATTGATAAGCAATGTCTTAACTGATTAGTTTAGAAAACCACTGGGCACTCAGATTTTGAACTTTGATATCCTCTAGGATTTTGCAGTAATATGTGATTACCGACAGAGTATTCAGTTGTTGTTCAACATAACATTTTATGCTAATTTTAAAAATAGTCTTTATATATTTTGGGTTTTGGAGTTGTTGCTCAATCACCAGCAGAAAGTTTGAACATGAAGGGGAAATTACTTTGACTATTCATAAAGATGAATTTAAAGTGCAGGATAAATTCCTGTCATGAACAGAGATTTATAGCAGCGTCACAAAGACACATTGGAGCTTTGGAGAAAGAGTTATGATCTGGCCAGGATTATATTTTTCAGAGACTTGAGATATAAAATTGCCCTTCTCTTACGGTGACTTAGATTTTCCAGAAGGGCACATTTCAAGATGAACCAAAATGTGTTCATTCCCTTCTACCTCAACAATGACTCTGACTAAAATGGTATCTAAATTGTGTTTCCTGAAATAAATGGGACTCCACCATCGCCTGCTGTGGGATTTATCAGGCAGGTCAATAAAGCTAAGTGGGAGTAGATTGCCTTTTGGGGGACATATTACTGGGCTTCTACCACAAAAGGGCTCCCTAGTTACTTGCCTAAATGAACCTTCAAAAATTAAGCAATGTACAATAATGTTGTAAAGATTATGTAGGATGTCAGATGGGCACTGGACTTATCAGGGGGATCACTTCATAGGCTGTGTAGCTGCCTGACTAATACGCTATACACCTGAAACTGAAGTAGAATAATATTGATTGTCAACTATAAATATATATAAAAATATATATATATCTATCTCCACGGGATGTGGAGTACAGCACAGCGAAGAGAGTCAATGGTATTGCAACAGCTACTCGTATATATGATAGCAGAGGGGTAGTAGATTGGGGGGGAATCACTTTGTGAGCGGCGTAAATGTCTGTTATATTGCTTTGTACACCTGAAACTAATAAAGAAAAATTAAGCAATGTATCCCCTACCTCCTGAGTGACTTAAATATTGGGGACTTTTGATTCCTATGGCCAGTTGTTTAGGATGGACTTTCTTTCAGGGAGGTGATGGGGAAGAGGAAACATGCAAATCCACTGCTTAGAAATTCCTGCTAACAAAAATGGTTGAGTTCACAAAGCACTATGAAGACGTTATTTAGTCTGTAGATGCACAAAGCAACAAAAACAATGACAGCAACTTTTAGCTAGAAGGTTTCCCCAAGACTAATTTTATGCTGTTCGCATCACATAAAAAGTGAAATTATTCCACAGAAAATACCACATGCATCTTCTCCTTTCGATTTTGTACTGTATAGATTTATCAGTAGTCAACAGAAACCCTCACTGGGATGGCTTTGGTAGGTGCACAGGTAAACACAGCCTGGTTGCATGCATGTCACCAGGTTTGAAGTGAACTAGTCCCATTTTACATGGATAACAACTCTATGGCAGTCTGTTGTATGGATCCAGCAACGAAGCTTACAGTCTGTGCCCCTTTGCGTCAAGTCACTTAATGTGGCTGAGCTTCACTGCTTCATGCACAGAAAGGCTTATGTCAGAAAACCCCAGGAGGTGCTGCACGGAGGGTAGGTCCGGCAGGTGTACAGGACGTTTCTGACCCTGGGGGAGTCTACACCTTGGTCATGATGCTCTTATGGTAGAGCAACAACATATTAATAAAAATGTAATGACAGTGTACTAAAAGGGACATAAGATGAGAAGGGGGATGGGGAAAGAGGGAGGGAATGTATGCTTTTGTGTGTATTCGTATGTGTGGTGTGCATGCATTGTGTGCAGTGTGTGTGGTGTTTCGTGTGTCGTGTGTGTGTGGTGGTGGTGTTGGTGGTGGTGGTGAGTGTGTGTGATGCAATGGGGAGAGAACAGTATTTCAAGTAATTTAAATTCAAGATTGAATAAGAATTTAGTATGTGTGGCCCTTTCATCACCTTATTTCTGTGAAATGACATGAAATTCTCTAAAACACTGGCCTCTCTTACTGCTCTAAGTGAAGGTTCAATCTGATAACGGTTTTTAAAGCAAGTGAAAACTCAATCAGACACCCTGAGTAGATCAAAGAAAATGCGAGCCTTCCCCATTTGTGTTTCCCTCACAGTTGGCAGTTGTCAGGCTGGTGGCCTGTCTCCGGGAAGGGTGCCTCCCTGAAGGGCCACAATGTGCTAATACATCTTCCTGATGACAAAGAACTGCCCCCTTCAGCGGGGTGGAGGTCTGCACGTCATAGTCATGGAAGAGCTCGCCCCAGGGGTTAGAGGAGCGCCAGCCACCTCCGCAGCGTGGAGCCGCCCAAGGGGTGGTGAGAACGCAGACAGAGCAGCTGCGGGAACCCACTGCCACCACTCACCCGTCGGTTACACGGGTGTTTGTGAGCGTCCGTGAGGTGATCAGCTATGTTAAGCACTAGGATAAGAAAGCGATTGGGGCAAAAAGAAAAACTCACTATTGAGAATCTTGAGCCAGAGGAGGAGACACACAGTGTAGCTATGTAATAACAAGACTGGTAATAAGTGTGTGCAAAAGATCCCAGACAAGGTGACAGGCAGGCTGGCTGAGGAGGTTGCCACGGCGCAGGTCCAGGGGTAGTTCTTACTTAGGAGACACGTTTAGGGGAAACAAGTCAGGCCCTCGCTGGTTGGCTCCGGATCTGGCGCTCCAGCGGCACTGAGCGCCGTTAGTTAGAGGTCACCCGGCATCACACAGAATGCTTTTATAACCACTGTGTTCCAAATAAATGCTTGTCACGTGACTCCCCCATCCTCTCGCCCTGCCTGAGAGAAGACTGCATCCCCTCTGTTTCCTCTCAAGGCCTGCAGGTTTTCGTGAGGTGGAACCATGTGCCAACTGGTCAAATTTTAGGAGAAATGAATCTGCCACCAATTTTTTCCCCCGCGACAAGGATAATCAGTTGTTAACACATATTGTTATTGTTGTTGTTATTATTGTTATTATTTAATAAAAACAAGCACAGGCTGACATAGACTGCAGTCAGCAAGAACGTAGAGCCTGGGTTTGAGATGAAATGTGAGCAGTCTCTTGGCTATGGAATCCTGGGAAAATGACTTAGCAATTGGTGCCTTAGCTTCCATCCTTAAAATGGGCTAATAACACCCTCCTCATGAAATCTGGATGAGGAATAAAGGAGCTAATACAGGCAAACTTCTTAGAATAGTACTTACATGCTAAATGCAAAAAAAAAAAATGTTAGCTATATAAGCTACACATAAATCGGTGTGGCTGGGGCTGAGATCAAAAGGAAAGTGAGTCAAACAGTGAAATAACTGAAATCTATGTTGTTAAAAAATAACCATTTGCTTGTCTGAAGCCATCCTTTTCCTGTTCATTTCACACTCAATAAATATTTATCGAGCCCTTACTGTTCCACACTGGAGATATGGAAATATACACAAAACCAACAATATGGGCAGAAATCTCACCCTCCTACAACTGAAATTCAAGGCCCTGAACTTGCATAGGAAGGAGTAAGTTAACTGCCTTTTCAAACCCCACCTTCTCACATGATTTAAGAAAATAGCCCAGGCATTTGTCTTTAAATGAAACGAGCACTTACTGTATAGTAATCTGTGTGCTCCCACTTCTCCTGCATTTTTTTCTTTTATGACAGAGCTGTAAGGAAAGAAGTATTATTATCAGCATTTTACCTCTTTAGGAAACTATGGGAAGTATTGTGGGAAGGTCAAGAAATTTAGCTGGGATCGAACGGCGCTCAGTAGTAGAACTAGAAAATGTGGGAACTCTGATGCCAAGGGCATGTGTGCTTTTCCAATGTCTGATATCGCTGCATTTAAAATTCAGTGCAGCAGGATTGCAGAAAAGAAGGAAAAAAAAACCCTTTCAATGTTCCGCTCAGTATGAAAAGGTATTGAAATCTATTTTTTATTAGAAAGACACAACATGTTAGCACTTGTTACGTTTGGTATGATATGGATGCTTGTTATATGAAGTAGTTTAGTTTTATCTATTTTTTTGACAAGTCACATATCCTCCCTTTAAAGCTGGGAACTGTGGGACACAGAGAGGATTAGTAATTTGCTTAAGTCCACACATCTAAAATGAATATTATCTACAACAAAAATAGCTACCTTTGAGCATTTCATTTTAATTATTTAATGATTCATCAAATGAACTCTGCCAGGCAAGTACTAGTCTTATTTTACATATAAGATAATTGAGGACAAAAAAGGTGAATCACTCAAGGTCAAAAAGAAAGTCAATGGCTACGCTGATATTTGAACCACTATCTTGCTAACTCCAGAGGTCATGGTTTCAACCAAAGGTGTAGATTAAGGTATTTAAGCCATTTCAGACTTACTCGCTAAAAAAGAGAAGAACCCTAAGGGGTGTCTTGGAATAAACATGACTTCTTTTGACATGTTTGCATTCAGTATGTTACCACGTCTACCCCCCTAATTTTTTCAGAAAAGCTGCAAAATTTGGTTCAAGGTTGAATACTATTTAAAATTTTGCCTTTTGAATATACTGTGTAGGTCACCTCCTGAGTGTATAACTCTATCCATAATTTACTTACACAGTGAGATAAAAGTACCATTACACTACAAGACTGATTACCCAGGTTTTTTCATTAAATGAAGTTAAAAGCCCGGAATCTTTATCTAAAGACCATCTGAAGGGAATTGCGCTGACATGATACTTTCATTTCTGGTTGGCACTGTAGGGTGAATTTTCATTGCTTAGCAATTCCTTGCAAATATTGCTCAGGTTATGCTACTGTGAACCATAGGTCCTCTAAAGGATCTGACAAGATCAAACAGCTGTTTTTCAACTATTTCCATCTCAATCTCATATATAAGAAACCAGAATTCTTTATAATACCTCCCTGGGGCCCTAAAACCTTCCCATGTCAGCTCTTTCCATTTCCCCCTAGAACAATGTGATAGTCAAGAATATGTCCTGTCTCCTTTGTTGTCCTTTTTTGAGTAAAGTTTTAACTTGTCACTATTTGGTTTGCTGTATCCAACAATGAATTATTCACCTCGAAATCTGAAAATAGAATTTCATTATCTGCTAATAATGTATGATTTTTTTTTTTTAATCAGCACGTCCAGCTAAGAATTCTCCTACACTTTAGAGACAACTATTTCAAAGTCAGATGAGTTGAAGGGAGAAAGCAAAGTCCTTCAATCACCCTCTCTTCATTTAACCGATCTCAGGTCCAAGTTAGACTTCAGTGTGTTTCTCAAAGTGACCTTAAGTATTAGGTAAAAAGAAATCATAAGGAAACGATGACTCGTGTTTCCACTATTCCCTTAAAATACATCTGAATAAGGTTGGTGTGAGGCTCAAAGCTACCATCAGACTACAGATGTCCACTTGTGGGATTACAGATTTGGAGGTCAGGGCATATGAGCTGATTTCTGTTGTATCTAAATGTATTGGCTCCATGCACAACACGACCTAGTCCTTCTACATGGATTTGCTTCAAAGCTTATAAAAAGCATATTTGTCGATTGCGAACCATCTAATAATAGTAAAGTACATACGATGTCTCAATGATGAGGGAGTAATGATGATAATGGAACTGTCGATGGTGATGGCAACAGTATATTCCACCTTTCAACTGAGTCAAACACCTCGTTTAAAACTCCAGACAATGAGTTATGTATGTGTACAAGATATGTATTATTATTTACCATCTCAAATACATAGATGGAGCAATTGGTATTAAAAGATAAATATTCATGCAACTCATATGAGGCAGAGGTGTGATTCAAATAACTCACGAGCTAATGATTCTAAATCCATTTTAAGTTATAGATACCTGTTAAAAACGAGACACAAGGACATGCCTGCTGATATCGCATGTTACTTCTTGTGGATCTCCTCACCTGCCCTCAAATCCCTTCAATTGTTGACCTTTGTAAATATATGGTAGTTTTTCTCCATCCTCCAAGTTTACTCTTGCTATACTTGTTAGTTTTCTTCTTTCATCTCAAGAAAGTACATTCAGATTAGACTTCCAATTCTGGTCATTTCATAATTGGTACTAAACTAGCCCTTCCACCGCATAAAACTTTATGATGTGACAAAATACATGAAGCAACTGCTTTCAGGAAATGGACAATGGATAGCACAAGTCTGTGATGATGGAGAGAGGAGAATCGCACAAAGCGAGTGTAATGATAATCGAGTTCTCTGCCTGAGTATAATTTCATGACCACATGTCAAAGAGCTCTAACCCAAGCATAGCTCGGGGGTCCAACTGAGCTGAAGAGGCAAACCAGAGTTCAGGCAGCTAATGTGGTTAGACCCTGGAGGATTGAAAGACTGAGGGGAGAAAGCCAAGCAGAATGGGGATCTCCTAAATTCATGGGATGGGTCTCTGGCTCAGGACTAGGCTACCCAGAGGCAGGGCAAGGCCTCCCAAAGCTCATCGCATAATGTGGACAGGTAAAGGATGCATATTGTTCACTACAGAGACCCAATTAAAATTAAAGGAGGAATAGCTGCAAGTCAATAAATGAAAAAAATGGAATCCTTAAGTAAATAACAATTTAAAAGAAAGCAAGAGAAGTGTGAAAGAGAAACAAAACACTGAAGGAACAAATGGCAAACGAAGAGTAAGATAATACAGTTAAATCAATGAGATCAACAGTTATTTTAAGCGTAAATATAGTGAACAGTCCCAATTAATAGGCAGAACTTTGGTAGACTGGATAATAATAAAGCAGATTATGTCTTCTACAAGACATATATTTTAAATACGAGACAGATTGGAAATAAAAGGAAAAAAATATATAGCATCCAAAGAGTAAGCATAAAAAAAGGTGACATGACTTTATTAATATCAGATGATATGTATTTCATGACCATAAATATTCCCAGAGATAATGAGGAATAATACATTGCAAGAGGAGCAATTTACCAGGAAGGGGTAACAACTATAAATATGTATATACCTAATAATAGGGCATTAAAACGTATGATTCAAAAACTTTTGGAAGAATAGAGACAAACACACAATTATAGTCAGAGATTGTTGACATCCCTGTCTCAGTAATTGGACAAGCAGACAAGATAATAGTTGTATAAAAAAATCTCAACACAGCTAACTTAATTTACTTCACATATATAGAACTCTGTACCCAACAACTCTTACCTCAGTTCAAGTGCATAGGAAAAACCAAGATAGATCATACACTAGGCCAAAAAACGTCTCAATAAATGTTGAAAGTTTGAAATCTCATGGAATACATTATCTGAACACAATACAATTACGTTATAAACAATAAAAACATAATGAGGAAATCATCCATGTATTTAGAAATTTAATTCCATATTCTAAATAATCAATAGGTCAATAAAGAGATTACAAGGGGAAGAAGAAAATACTTTCAAATACTTTGAAAATTATATGTAAAATACATAAATACCAAAATATCAAAAATACTACTAATGATGCTTACAGTGATATTTCACAACTAAAGATGATTAGAATGAAATTTAGAACTCTTAATGCTAATTCTAGAAAAGAAAAAAGAAAAAACCTTTTTAATGCTAATACTAGAAAAGAAAAGAAAAGACCCTTAATGACCTAATTTTTTCAACAAAAGCTGTAAACTTGAGCAAGTAAACAAAAATACATAGGAGGAAATTAAGAAAAAAATGAGAATAAAAAAATCAATGGAATAGAAAAAGAGCAGCAGAAAAATTAAGAAGCAAAAGCTGGTGTTTTAAAAAGATTTGTAATATTGACACCATTCTATCAGGAGTAAACAAAAGAAGAAACACAAATTGCCAATATCAGAAATGAAAATGGGTCTATCTCTACAGAACCTACAAACGTTGATAAGAACATAAGAGAGGCTTGAGAAAAAATTTATGCCAAGAAATCAAAAAGTTAGACAAAACGGAACATTTAATAAAAACACAATGTACCAAAATTGACTGATGAAAGATTAGAAAATCTGAATAGCCATATATTTGTTAAAGCAATTGAATTCAGATTTTTTTTCAAAAAAAGAAAAGCTTCTTATGAAGAATAGAGCAGACTTAGATGCTTTTATTGGTGAATTACATAAATATTAAATGAAGAATTTATAGCAATATTACATAAACTGCTTTAGAAAACAGAAGAGGAAACATTCCCAACCCATGCTCTGCAGCCAGCAGGTACCCGATATCAAAAGCTAATGAAGCCATTTCAGAAAAAAAATTATGACTGCTGAGTATTCCACATGACCACAGACACAAAAAATATTCAATAGAATATTAAGAAGCTAAATCTGTCAAAATATATATATGAAAAAAAATACATCTTGACCAAAGTGGGGCTTTTTTATTTCAGAATACAAAATTGGTACACTTTCAAAAATCAATAAAATTCACTAAATCTCAAGGATAAAATATAAAAATTACAATCATATTAATAGAAGCAGAAAAAGCACTTAAAAATCCAACACCTACTTATGGTGAAAACTGTTGGCGAACTATGAATAAAAGTAATTTCTTTAACCTGATAAAGCACATCTTTGAAGAACCTACAGCTGACGTCACATATAATGATGAAAGATGGAATGCTTTCTCCTTAAAATCAGGGAACCAGTAAAGAATATCTGCTCTCACAAAATTATTTTCCATATTGTCCTGAAAGTCATATTCAGGGCAGTAAGGCCAGAATAATAAAAGGCATAGAGATAGAAAAAGAAGTGTTAAAACTATCTTTATTCAGAGACTGCAATGGTAGTTCACATTATAAAATCATGAGATATGTACAAAAAAATTCCCTGCTGGAACTAAGAAATAAATTTTGCTTGTCATAAATATAAGGCAAAATATAAAAATCGACTATTTCTATATTCTAGCACCCAAAAAAAATTGAAAAATGGATTTTTAAAAATATGCTTATCACAGTATAAAATTTAAAATAATTAGAAATCAATTTAACAAAAGATAGGAATAAATCTGTAGCAAAAATTGGAAAATATAGTTGAGAACTTGTAAAGAAAAACAAAACTAAATAAATAGGCAGTTATATGATATTCATGGTTCAAGAGATTTCCTATTTTTAAATGTTCACTCTCTACAGAATTGGTCTACCATAAACTGGTGACTTCAAATGGCATAAATTTCTTCTGGAGGCCTGAGGCTGAAGTCCAGGTGTGGGCAGGGTTAATGCAGCTGGAGGCTCTGAGGCAGAGTCCACTCATTCCTCTCTCTTAGCTACATCTGCTGGCAATTCTCATCACGCTATGGTTTGTGGCAGAATAACTACAAGCTCTATCTGTGCCTTCACATGTCCTTCTCTGTGTGTCTGGGTCTGAAACCTTCTTCTCCTTTCTCTTACAAAGATCCCAGGCATTGGACTTTGGTCCCTCCCTGACTCCAGAATAATCTCATTTCAAGATCCTTAATTATCTGCAAAGACCTTATTTCCTAATCAGGTCACATTCACCTGTGCTGGCATTTAGGATTAAGACATGTCTTTTGGGGGCTAAAATTCAACCCACTACAACCTACATCTCACATAATGTAGGCACCAAAAGTAATTTGAAATAAAGTGTAGCTCTGAAAGTACAAGCTAAAATTGTTAAAACCTCCAAGGGAAAAATCATAGAGAACATCATTATTGTCACGGGTAAGCAGAGCTTTCATAGAGAGTATGCAAAAAAGGCTTGGAGCAAAATAATTATAATAATAATAATAATAAACTGGACTTCAAGAAACTAAAAACCTTCTGATCTCAAAGGACACCAACAAGAAATTTAAAGTCAAGCCACATGTAGGAGAAAATATTTGTAAGGCATGTCTGACAAAGGAGTTACATCTAAAATATTTAATAACCTCTGATAACTCCTATGCACAACAAAACAAACATGTGGAAAGAGTGGAAAGAGCATCGTTACCAGCAGTCACCAAGGAAATTCAAATTAAAACAACAATAACACTTCTCACCTGTAGAATGGGGTCGGCGAGGACTCAACAGGCAACTGTAGAGATAGCCAAATGGCAGACTAGCAAAACACTGTGCCTGCTTCCTTCTATGAACACATCAAAATCACAACTTATAGAACAATCCACCTGGAGAACTAACGGAAGTCTAGCCGAACAGAAGTCTTTTAACTGAAAATATAAAGAAGGTACGTTGAGACGGCTAGGAGGGGCTGAGACATGAAATGGGCCCTAAATCTCTGTGTGATGGAAGAGAGTCAGGAGGGGTATCTCAGCTGCAGGGGTCCCCTCGGGAGGAACTTGTGACTCCAGCCCCACACTGATCTCCCCAGCTTGGAGTACTGGTGTTGGGAAAAGGAGCCTCCTCAACCTCTGACTGTGAAAAACAGTTGGGATTCCGACTATCTGAGTGAGACAGAGGCTGAGGAAAACCCAAATGTCTTCTTAAACTGCCAGTGCAGACTCACTCACTCACAATCACTCACCTTGGGCTCCAGCAGAGGGTCGGTGACTCAGGGGGCGTCAGAGTCATATGAGGGGCAGACTGAGGTGTGTGGCCACAGCAAGGGCTGGAGGACAGTTGCCATTTTCCCTGTGTAGTTTCCTTTAGTGCATTGGCAGGTGGGCACCATCTTTCCTGTATTGAGCCCACCCCCACAGGACAAATCTGAACCTGATTGGTCTGGTGAGCTCCGCTCATTCTGCCCTAACTCCCTGAGGCCCCACCCCACCCAATTTGCCCAACACCTGAGTCACTTTCTCAGCGAGCAGCCAGGACTGCCCACATTTGCACATTTTCTTGGAAAAGTATCAGAGTCTGGGCCCTAGGCAGACGGCAGCTGGCCTCGGTGTGCTCTGAGACTTTTGCTGAGTCGCTCCACGCTCAGCACTGGCACCAAACCAGAATTTACATTAACCTGGTCACTGCAACTCTTCCCACTCTCATGATGCCCTGAGACCCTGCCTCATCCAACTCAGGATGCTTTATCAGTGGCTGAACCTTAACGGAGCTGGCAGGTGGCAGCAGGCCTCAGGGTGTCCTGACTTTTTGCAGAGCCACCCCAGACTGTACTGGTGGCAGACGTTCTCGGTTCACAGTTTGGCCTCTCCATGTGCCTGCAATGAGATTTCACTTATAAGTGGAATCTGAAGAACAAAATAAACAAACAAAAGAGACACAAACTCAAAAGAGAACATTTTGATGGTTGCCATATAGGAAGGGGCTGGGGGATGACAGGGGAAAGGATTAAGAAGTACAAATTGGTTGTACTTCTGGGGATGCAGGGTATAACATAAGGAATATAGTCAATAATACTGTAATAACTATGTATGGTGTCAGATGAGCACTAGATCTGTTGAGGTGATAGATGGGAGGGGCTTGGGGGCAGGGTGAAAAGGTGAAGGGATTAAGAAGTACAAATTGGTATTTACAAAATCGTCAATGGGATATAAAGCAAAGCATAGGGAATATAGTCAATAATATGGTAATAACTATGTATGGTGCCAGGTGGGTACTAGACTAGTCAGGGGGATCACTTCATAAATCATATAAATGTCTAACCACAATGCTGTGCACCTAAAATTAATATAAAATAATATTGAATGTCAACTGTAATTAAAAATTTTAAAAAGGGGGAAAGGTGAAGGGAAATAAGAGGTGAAAATTTCCAGGTGTAAAACAAATAAGTCATGGAGATGTAACATACAGCATGGGGCATACAGTCAACAATACTGTGACAGCATGGGATGGTGTCAGATGGTTGCTGAACTTATGGTGGTCCCTACTTTAGGTTGAATAAATGTTGAATAACTATAGTGTACCCCCAAAACCAATATAACATTGTATGTTAGCTATATTTTAATAAAAATTTTAAAAAAACAGGCAATTATTGGTGACAATGTAGAATAGAGCAACTGGACAGATATGTACACCTAGGTGTCCAACATTAAGACATGGAATATTTGTATCTTCCTGAAAAGTTCCCTTGGGCTCCATTGCAGAGCTAGTAGAACTGTAAATGGTGTGATGACGTTGAACAAGTTTAGTAGTCTCTTGAACATACGTTGCCTATGTGATTCACCCATTTCACACCTAGTATTTATCCAGGAGAAATGCAACACATGTCTGTATAAAGACTTGTACACAGATGTTCTTAGGAAAGATGCCTGAGAACATATTCAGACTATCTTATTTTACAGATGAAGAAACAGACATCCAAGTTTCACAATATGAAATATGTATCTACATGTCCCTTTCATGAAATTACCTGAGACATTTTCTCTTTGAAAACTACTGCCAACATTGTGGGTTGGGTGAAAAGAATTGAAATGTTCAGTCGGTTGTCACAAGAACAATCTTTGATTATGCTTTTGCAAATTGTAGAACAATAACAACAACAACAAAAAACACCACAAAAAAACAATACAACTCTGTGAAACAAGAATTTTAATATGTTAACATTTCAGAGCTAATAGTTTCTTTAGGTTGGGCTTTTATTCCCAAAACTGCAGCCTGGAAGATTTTCCTTGATATGCTATTTAACCCAAAAATACAGAAATCACTAGTGTCATCTGTTGGTGAAACTGAAAAATACAAGATGTCTTAGAACAAGATTTCTTTAGAAAATTCTCATTTTTATAAGATCCATTGAAGGAGCATCTGTGAGATTTCGAAGCTAATAGCACTCTTTCATGTACCTTTTATCATTTCTTCTCATTATAAAAAGAAACAAAACAAAACAAAACAGAGCTCTTTTAGCTCATGGTTGAGGAATGGCAAAGCTCTTTTGCACAATGAGTTAGAAATGCGTGGGTCTTTTCAGTAAATGGATATATATTTATCTAGTAAATAGGATGCTACTGTAGAATAAAACGATGATGTCCCCTCCCCTAGAAATACTACTTACTATACTAATGTGGTGGGGCTCTCCGAACCTGTGTAAAGGAACAGTAAGAACATATAGTTTGCTGTGTGGTCAGAAGAAAGAAGCATATTCAAAAATTTCTTTCAATCAAGTACTAATTCTTATTATCCCAAACAATCTACCTCTTATCATTTCCTCTCTTCCAAAAACACAGAAATAAGTGAAATGGTAGTGAATTTAAAATAGAGCAAGCAATTGAGTCCTCAATCAAACCAAAACCAATGGTTCCTAGAGCTTCAATAAGGGCTCGAACAAGAGGGAAGGGAGAGGGGAGGGAAGAAGGAGGGACAGGTATCACCTGAATGGCCCCTTCTGATGTGCCAGGGGACTTAAGTCCTTGATGATCAAAGTGGTCTCCAACCCTAATCATGAACAATTACTAGACATTTTGCTTAAAATGCAGAATCTCAAGTCCTGCTGAGGCCTACGGACTGAGGGTCAACATTTTAATAAGATCCTCACGTAATTTATAAGCATGTGAATGTTTGGTATCAATGGATCACATCACTTACCCTGTTTGAATCTCATAAACTCTTAGGTGCATACTTTTGTCCCCATTTTACTGATCCAGAAATAGATCCTCAGAGAATTTCTTTTCACTTCCCCATGTATCCCAAATATAGCAAGTCTCCCCGCAAAGCACGGTTTCGATTAGCGTACTTATCAGAAATGACACTTTCTAGAAATCTCTGTTTGCTAAATCAATCCCTTTTTATTCAGTCTTTATTATTTATGTGTGAACATTTTTTTCTTCTATTAGACAGAATGGAGGCTGTTTTATGCATCTGTGCTCCTCGCCCCATGTTTCTCATGCCAAAATGTTTAACAATTTGAGAGTACATGTGTGTGTAATTGTATCAATAGTCTCGTAGCTTTGGGCACATTTCTTAGCTTCTAATAGCTTCAGAATCATTATCCATAAATAATAATCTGTTAGTGAAATAGTGATTCACAATTCTAAAAGACCTTCAGCCCTTTAGAGAACAAATATTTCATAATGCCTCCTTTATTATCCTAAAATGAAATTCACAGACATTATTGTCTATCTCTACCCATAATCTGGGAAAATGGAAAAGTTATATAATTCTCTAAATTGATGTAATGGAGAAACAAAGGAAATCAGTTGATGAAACAATATATTTTTCACTGTGTAATTGCTTTAGTATGACTACCCAGGAAGATAAAATACAATAGTCAACTTGTTTGCCCCATTCCACAAGAATTATCAGAATTTTGTAAACCACAAAGGCAGGCTGATACAAGTAGTTGTATTGGTTGTTTATACAGCACAACTGGTGTGACTATTAGCATTTTCCCCAAATGGCAACAACTCCGAGTGAAATTTTGAGGAAGGAAAATCAACTTGATCTATTTATTTTGAAGGGATAGCCTGTGCAGTGGCCCTGACAGAAGAAAGCCCAGAGTAACTAGACTTGGTGGGCAAGCAGGGGATATTATAAGAAGCAGTCAGAGAGGAAGGCAGGGGCCAGGCTGGAGGTTACTTAAAAGCCATGCATTGGTAAAAGCTGTCACAAGATAGTGTTCAAAAATCTTTGCAAGGAAGTGGTCTAGCTCATCCACCCAGGCATTCATTGATCCATGCCTCCATCATCCATTCATCCATCCATTTATTCATCTGTCCATCCATCCATTCATCCATCTACTCATCCTCCATCCTTCCAAGCATCCTTGTATCCATCCATCCATCCATCCATCCATCCATCCATCCATCCATCCATCTATACATCTATTTGTTCACAAACATTCATCACAGTTTTTTATTAATCATCAATGAAGGATAAATAAATTTCCAATCACTGACCTTAAAGAACTCACAGTCTGATGACAAACAGTTTACAATTACTAGAGGGACAGGACCTCTCCTTGTCACATGTGTTGTTCTGAGTACTGATACAGAACCTGCTGGGAGTTTTACCCAGTTGTGTTGTCAGCCTCCTTGCAGCCTCACAGTAATGACTCTGAGGTGTCTGACAACAATCATGCCCCTTATCTGCAGATAACTCACAAGATAAAGCCTGTGACTGCCGCAGCAAACCAGACTAATGTGCCTCTCACGTTATGAGAACACATGTCTTTGGATATAGCTTTAGACGGATACACTGGTGGTGACGATAAATAGATGGATTACGTTGTCTGCCTAAGTGCACAGATACACAAATAGATAAATTCAACTGGGACAAAGGCAGGCCTTGGGATAGCAGCACCTCATCCCCGGGAAAGCTGATTGCTAGCGCTCGACGGAAGGAACCTATTTACTTGTAACAAGGACCATGCTGGGCTGATTTGACAACTTCTGAAGTAAATATTTTAAAACCATAATGGAAGAAGAAATTACTTAACCTCGAGTCCTTGTAAGCCAAGGAAAGCTTGTCATATGGCATTTTCCCCTCAGTGGCTTTATGTTGTTGTTCCCCTAAAGCCACAACTATTAACTAGATATGATGGCTTTATTATTCAGATTTGATTTTGAGGAAGAAAAAGTAGGAAAAAAGAGGGAACCACACACCGTGCCCATTAAGAGGTGGATTTTTCTGACTGTTTCCTAAGTGGAACTGTTGGCCCCTCTGACCTCTATTTTGTTGCCTCCTGTATTTGCTAGAGGTTTAGCATGAGTTAGAGGGCTTAGCATGATATCTTACCTATGATGACTCTGCCGTAGAGAAAAGTGACGATGTCTCTCGCTGAGAAGTAGAGTCACTAAATATATCTTGTCGTGCAAATACAGAAATGTCTCGCCATACTCTGCCCCAAATTCCTGTAGAAAAAAGAACAATGTCCTGCAGCTTTCACCTCTAGCAATGGTCCCTCTGTGGCACTGACATGGTAGAGCTGACTGTCCCTCTGAGGGTCAGCTCAGAAATGCTGCTATAAATGCGGTCACAAAATAACACAGCTCAGGTCCCAGTACTTAGAACCAAACACTTAGGATTTGTGCCTCCCCTGCCGTGTGGCTGAGATCAGTCTTCCCAGGAGAAGTCAAGCTGTTGTTAAAAGTATGTCACCCCTTTGGCTTCCTTGGGAGTTTAACAGCATAGGGTCAGAGTTAAATATTAGTTTTTTTGTAGTCAGACATGGAAGAACAGGAGAAATAAGAGGACTTTCCTGACTCCTACCCAAGTGGACATCCTATGTACTACGGAACCATTTTGGGGTTGACTGGGTATCTCCATCTTTCTCGGGGAAGTACAATTTCTCTCCAGCTGCCCTAGCAGCCATGAATTTACTATGGGATCCAGACCCCTTGGTGGCAGTTGAAGGGATCAGGTATGGATGTGTGACCAATGTGGGAGAATCAGATTCTTTCTGCTAGGAATTTGGAAGAGGAGCAAGTTAACTTAAATTCTATGCCACTGACTTGAATGAAGTACAAATATAATCAGGTGTTGTGTGACAGCCATAGACATGGAAAAAAACAGTTCTGCAGAGAGAAAATAATACTGCTTACGTTGAGAAAAGCAGAGACCTCTCTGTAGTCTTTCCCTTTGATTCCATTTAATTTCCTTTATTAACTTAACCAAGTTTAAAAGGCTTCTATCATTTGAAACTAAAAGATTTTAACTAAGATACTTCTCAAATAACTCAGGCCACACAGTGAGTTTTCTCAACGGCTGATACTGCATATACCCACAGCACATGCACGTTGAAACTTAAATAAATACCCAGGTGAACGTTCTTCTATGTCAATAACCATGATACTGAATGTCGTTTCAGCACCTAGTGTGTAGAAGGCTCTGATGCTTTGGTGGAAATGGGAACACGGATAACATGTCCGTGACCTAGAGGGATGGGTGGGGGTCTTTGTCGCTCCCTTCTCTGACACTGTTCTGCGTGCACCTACACGGAAGGGGACCGGGACACCTAGGGAACGTGTGCATCATGGTGGTCATGATCGCAACTGGAATGTTCAGACACATTCAGAGTCAGAGAAATATCCCAGGAGTTTTCCAGACTGTAATCAACCATGTTTCCTGAGACGAGACAGAAGTGAACTGATGTGATAAGCCCCTCTGCTTATATAGACTTGTCCTTGGAGAAATCCAATTTCAAATGCTTGGGGAATCCGTCCAAAGAAAACAGCCTGATAACATACCAGGAAATCTATAAATCCAAGATGTTAAATGTCAACCTACTGTTAGTTGGATATAAAAGCGTGGCAATTAATCTCTAGAGGCAACAGTTGCATGTGCCGGAAAATGATTACACGGGGAAGATGTTAATCAGTCTTGTTTGGCAGATAATGTCCAGATAAAACAGGGAGCTGATGGACACCGAGGACCACTGTCTTCACTCGGGTTTAGGGGCTTTCTTGCCTGGGGCACGGGGTGTCCAAAAAGTACCTAAAATGCATGGATAGCTAGCATGCCAGGGTTAGTCATGGTGACCTGATCAGACAAATGACTGAAGAAAACTAAATTGCATCACTGGTCCTCAAGCAGGAGCACTAGTGTGGGGTCCTCCACATTCTCGTATTGGTTGTTTGAGGGACAATTATAAAGACATAAGCATTGCCTGTCCCAGTAAAACCCATGTGTGTCCCAAGATCACAGCATGTTCTTGACCATACGTTGAGATGTTCCCTGAAGAGATGCTGCTGGTGTGCCACAGGGATGACAGATGGAGTTTTCAGAGCGGAGGCCACGCTGCCTTGGGGAGCTCTCCCTTCCGGTGAAAACGGCTCCACACCTCACCCTGAAATATAGAGGGTGCCAAAAAAATGCATACACATTTTAAGAAAGGAAAAAACTGTATTAAATTGTAATACTCAATGTACACCGATAACAAAAGATGAATACAAGTCACGTTTGACTTCTGCAATTACAGGAGGTGTTCAGAGTGGTTCCTCTCAGGGTCCAGACCCTTCTGATTACGGTGAACTCCTGCTTGAGCAACGCTGACCAAAGTGTCCACTTATATCACTGCACATGCCATTTCAATTTCTTCACACAGCACCATGCGTCTCAAACTTACAACGAATGCGTGCAGTTGTTAGGCATGTTGGAGGTTCTGTTGCATACTCACGCCTCCATCGTCATTCTACTTCCACAATGTTCTCTATTTTCAAACACCACTTCAAAATGGTCTTGCGCTCCTCTAACGAAAACCGTGCTTCTGCCATTTTCTTTGACTGTCCTGCCGGTCGCATAGTGACGCCAGCATCCATTTGGTTAACGCCATCTTTTGAGCAAACGTCATACTACACATTGCTACTGTAATTCAATTCAACTTCGAAAAGTAATACTACATAGATATTTAAGATAACACCTCTTAAAATGTGTGTACGTTTTTTTGTCCTCCCTGGTATCTTAGCCTTCCTGGGCTTCAGTGATTCAGGTGTCACAGTGCCCCCGTGTGACTCAGCATAACACCCTCAGGAAAACAAGGTACAACCCCAGCCTGTGCTAATTCATGCCAAATTGCACATTTGCAGACTCCAGTTCCTATCAGAAGTCAAAGAGGAAGCAGAGGGAACTATGACTGCCTGATGCAAACCACGCTGAGTAGTAACAGCGCCTGCCTGCTAGACGTTAGTGTGTGGAATAGTTTGCACAGTGAGCAGTATGGAGGGGGCCCTCCGAGGAGCCAGATGTTAACCCAGACACGATTCTGAGGGAGACAGGCTGAAGGCAGTCATTGGAGGGGAGTTTCTGAGCCTGGTCCTTTCGTTTATCACGGACACTTGGTGAGACATGGAGCACTTTGGTGGGACCAAGCCTAGAGGTACCCTGTCCATTTGCCCCAAAGCTCTTTTCAGATGTTGGCTGTCGTTTATCCATTTATGCCATAGCTACTCATTCAGGGTCTATGGTGTGTGAAGCACTGTGTACTGTGCGAGGCTTGGGACAGAGGGACTTGCACAAAACAGAGCCAGTCCCTGCCACCAGGCAGCTCCCCATTCGTTGGCGGCGGGGGACTGTGCCTGGACCATGAAGGAGGGTACAAAAGAGGGGCAGGTGTGCAGAACCTCACCAATACACACGCTACATGCCACCGCAGGAAATTACACTGCACTCGGACGTCCACAGGGACCTGCTGGAGGGATTTACCAACAAAGGGGCCCTATCGTGTTCCGCTCTTCAGAAGGACCATTCCTGCAAGCCTCGTGAACGGTGATTTCATGGACCAAGCAAAACAAAAATCTGTAAGCAGAAAAAAACTGTTTCTTTCCATGAAAATTCTGGCTAAAAAATGACATTTAAATTTTCTATGCCTTAATTTCCTCACATATGAAATAGGTTAGTTGCACTAGGTCAGAGGTTGGCAAACTACAGCTCTGCGGCCCTATTGGGTAGGCTACCTGTTTTTGTAAATGAAATTTTATTGGAACGTGTCAGGCTCATTCAGTTTGCGTTGTCTGGCTGGTTGTGTGCTAACAATGGAATTGCTGAGTGGTGACAACAGAGACTCCAGAGCCCACAAGCCCTAAAATATTTACTATCCAGCCTTTACAGAAACAATGCACCGCTAACCTTGCACTAGATATTCAGTTGGGTTTCTTTCAGTCATAATATTATTTGGGTCTAATCAAATACTTGGCGAAACACCTAGAACCCTCCCCTACTTTCTCACTCATGCACTATATATAAAGCAATAAATACACACATATAATTTGGGATGTTTCAGGTGATTAAATATATTGGTTACCTGAGAGTTATACATGCTCAAAACATAAGTTAGAAAATTTCAAATGCTTAGAAAGCTAAAAAGTACATTAAACCTTAAGTCTAGACTTATGTGAATTTAATACCTGAGGATACAGTCTATTTTGGAGGGAGGTGGAATTATGAATACTCTGCATGCATAAAGTACTGGAGAGCAGAATATGCAAAATAAGGGACTGAGCATAAGAATGACATGTTAGAAGTGGTTTACAATCAGTCTCTGACATCACCTTTTGCAATTATCGCTCGTTTAACTTCTAAACATGCTGGTGTTTTAAATGTTTATATTATAGTCAAACTGATGACACATGTTTACAGGATTATAGGAGAGCAGGCTCACTTAGAGGCGTCATCCTCTGAGGATCTCACAGTTTATTGCTATTAATAATGGAAATACATCATATTTATAGAACCTTTCCTTGGATGAACCCATTGGATCATTTATCGTCTCAAGTTTTTATTTAGAATTTCAAGGCTTATACTTACATCAAACATTTCTTAGAAATATGGAGGGGCAGATAATGTTTGGCTATGTTTCATTTGTGGGGAAACTAAACTACAGAAACCACTGTTTATTTTATTTTACCTATTTATTTTTCTTATTTCTGTCAGTGACACAACTAGTTCAGTGTGTGGTACACACAGAAACACAGCTTTTAGACTGAGGTCTGCCTCCTAAACCAGCAATGGTAGTGTTTCCTTCCTCAGATGGATAAGGCACCACATACTGAGATCAGAAAGTTTGTTTTCTTTCTGATTTTTGTGACTTCCTGAAGTTCAGTGAGCCTCCTCTTCATGAAAAGAGTGGACAAAAAGGGGGTTCTATGAAAAGTGACCTTACAGGGCGATCTGATCATAAATTCCTAGCTGGGCAGGTCCTGGTGGGCAGTCACACCCCAGGCCTGTAACTTCTTTAATAAAAGTTTTATCTTTGCCTCAAGCAAGCCTTGTGCACTGTTTCTGTGCGGCTCAGTTGACACCCCTTTGGAAAGCCGCTTTTCAGACCCCTCCTTCTAAGACATGACCACCTTCCAGAGGGCAAATGACCTGACCTCTCTTGTAATCCCATTCCGACCGCCCTTCTCCCACCTCCCTGTCATCTTCCTTGTCTCCCCTCCTTAATCTCAAGTGCGTAAAAGAAGCTGCAAAACTGTCATTCTACGGAGCATTTTCAAACTGGCATATGTCGTTTGGCTCAAATAAACTGTTATAAAAATTCTCTACAGGTTTGGCCGTTTCTTACATCGACAAGGGTAAGATGGGTATAATGTAATGTAGGTAAAGCTCAAAGGCATTCAAAAAATGAGTGAATCTGAATGTTAGCGAGTACTGAGCGTTGCCTATGCTCCAGGCACCATACTATCTAATTCTCACAGCAATCCTAGGGCAGGAGCTGTTAATTTCATTATCCCTATTTTACAGATGAGAAACAATGATATTTTCCAGGGTAGGGGAAGAAAAATAATTTTCCTTCTACCCTTCTAGGTTTTTGCGTAAGACTCCCCCACTCCACTCCACCCCCGTAATAAAAGGTTAATGGGAAAAAAAGCAAACAGAACTTTAATAACATATATGCTTCCTATATACATGGGAGATACTCAGGAAAACTGAGTAGTTCTCCTAAGTGGCCCAAGCCATCCGTATAAGTATCATCATCAGCTACAGACACAAGAAGTTGTTGATGGTTCGGGAAGCAGTTCGGAGGTGAGCAGGCAAAGCCCAGCAGACGGGCATGAGGTTGTATGCAGATCTGAGTCCCTGCCTTCTCCACTGAGAAGCCTCTCGAGAGACAGCTCAGCCCTTCCTGGTCCAGAGAAGTGGACACAAACAAAGACAAATGGAGGCCAACAGAGGTTTCCCTTAGAAATGCACCTGTCCCTTCCAAAGAGTGACAGCTACTCTACCTTCAGAGCTTCTCCCATGTCTGCTGTTTCTAAAACTAACTAGGCTCAAATAATCCTTATGCCAAAGAAGCATACTCTGGGTGGCACATTCTGCCCCCTTCACCAGTAAGGGGTGGATCCAGGATTCCCACCCGGTGTCCTGACTGCCAGGTCCCTGCTCCTAATTGCTCACAATTGCTAGCTATTCTGCCTCCTTGCCCATCAGTCCCTGTGTGCCCTGCTCCTGTGATGTTCTGCTCTTTATATTATGTAAAAACACCTTATTTTAATTTAGATAAAACATGTGCACCTTTTCTGGCCAATCGGACAGTATGACACTTGAGGACAGTGGTGGTCTTATCAGGGTCTGGAGACAGGGTAGGTAGGTGGGTGTGCACAGATACCTCCTGAGTGACTAGAGGGAGTGCATGTGCACACCAGGGCGCCTGGGGAGAGTGTGTACCTTCAAAGTCAGCTGCAAATGTCAGGTGTCTTCTTATGAACTTCTGTCCCTTCCACCCCTAAACCAGAGGGGTCCCTCTCCCTTAAACAGCTGCCTCAGGTTCTGTGCATCACTCTTCCAGACTTCTTTTTTTTTTTTTACATGTTACCTACTACCATAGATATTTGAATATATTTTAGCTCCCTTTTAAAATTCTGAGCTTCTTGAGTTTTAAGACTAAGGCTATTTTTTCCCCCTTTATCTCCACAGTTCTTAACGGACTGCCTTGTGTGTAAGAGCTGCAGAAATATAAATCTCTGCTGAATAAATGAATAAACATGAGTTGATTTGATTTGTTGATTTGTTGATGCAAGTCACAATCTGTAGCTCTCATATTCAGATCCATTTCTTACTCTACAGTGTTCCAGGTTGCATAATATCTAAAAGTCCAAATACCATTTTAACCAGAGCTCTGCCTTTGATGCTTAACCTTGGGGCTGATGAGGTGTTTCTATGGTTTTGTGGTTAAAGTTTTACATCCAAGTTTGAGGTGGCAGAGAAATGTTGGGCTGAGGTCACTTTGTAGTCAGGAAAATTATCTTCTTCCTTAGGAATTCACATGATCTTAAATTAAATGACTCTAGCTATAAAGAATAATTGGTTGGGACTCACCATCTAACAAGTTGTATCTACAAAGAGAAATGAGTTTTGCAAAGTGACAGGCTACAGAACCGTATGTCCTTTTACTTTTTGTTCAATTTATGTCCAGACATATTTTTAAATTTAATTCTCTTTTGTCCTCCTTTTTCTGTATAGTCCTAAAAATTTGGCTTAACAATACTTATAATCCCAAATCACAATTTTTATTAACATGTTTTCAGGCAGAGTTTAATTTTAATTACTCATGATACCCCGCTCTAATTTTCCAGTAAAGACAATTTAAGAAAGGAATAGGGATACGATGCCTCAGTACATTACTTTTTATTAAGTTTTTTGAAGACGTGTTAAGATTATTAATTATCAGGTTTTTAAGGTGGGACAGAAAGAGTTTTCACCATATTCAAAAACATCTACAAAATTATCTTTGGAATTCATAAACTATACTTGCATGGTTGGTAAGGGAGGATCATAGTGAATAACACTGGAGTCAGGCTGTGGACTCTCCTGATTCTTCCATTAACAGGAAAAGCTGACATGGCTGGTGTTCTTATCATGCTCCAGAATCATGCTTTACACAGTGTCTCATTATGCGCTATATCATCTTTAATTAAAGTAGAAATACCAGTAAGAGAGGATCAGAGTCACAAAGGAAACAAGAGTATAGGTGCCAAGACTTTGTAAACTCATGTTCTCAATTTTATCAGTAAGAATACTTGCATACTTGCACGTGCACACATCAAGAATGGTCAGAATTTGGCAGGGAGGGAGAGGTCTTTGCCATGAGCTAGTTCAACCATCTCCTTTTACAAATTAGACTTGGAACAGCAAGCTCAGGTGACTTGTCTAAACTTATTAGCATCTGAGTCTATTATTTAAATGCTGTGCAAAAATCCACTTCAAAATGTCATGGATTAAATCCACAACACTATACTATGTCTTAGAATTGGGCATTCAATGCTGGCTCAGAGAGACAGTCCTTTCGCTGCACATGACATCTTCTGAGCCTGGAATGTCTGAGATAGCTCTTATTTCACAGGACTGGTGCCTGAGCCAGAGTGGCTGGCACCACTTGGGGTTGGCCAGTCATCTCTTCTTTCCCATTTAGCCTTTGCATGTGGCTCACTGGGACTTCCTCAAAACATGGCGTCCGGCTGCCCACAGGGAAGATGCTGACGTCCTGACCCTTTTAAAGGTGAGGCCTGCAACTGTCACTTCTGCTACTTCATGCTGGTCCCGTATAGATCCAAGATGTGGGGAAGAAGACGGTGTCTTCTGAAGTATGCACCAGCAAGGGAGTGAGGAAATTAATAGCGTCCATCTTTCCAGAATGTCTATCCCAACAGTACAGCTGAGAAGGACCACATTTCTCTTCCTAGTTTGGTTTTAGTTTTGTCTCATCACTGTGTCTCTTCTATGTGTGTTTTTACAGCATTATATCTCTTTGAGAAGAGAAATTGAGTTTCTGAGTCTTTTCTACAGTCTGGCCCTCTGAACTTAATGCTGTGTTAGACCCATTATGTATACTAAATTGTTATTTGTTGAGGTTTACTTACTCTACCGTCTCCTGTCCAGACCAGACCTCCTTCAAAACCTATCTTAGAGGTAAAGAGTAGGATGGACTCTGGAGCAAAACTAAGTCACTCATTATTTATTGAGCGTGTGCTATCTGCCAAATGCCATGCTGTGTTTCTACCATATTCTATTTTGTTAGAACCTGACTAGAAAGTAGAGTGATATAGTGTGGTATATGAGGGTCAAAGAGTTCAAGTTTCTCATCTAAGGTTTCACACTAGAAGAGGATCCCTCATCTCTCTACCATCTGGGCCGTGGTCTTCTCACAGGCCAGGTAGGGAAGAGAGTCGATGAGCTTGGCAATGAAATGAAGGAAAGGGAAGAGAGGAGGAGATGGGACAGAGCAAGGGAGAGGAGAGAAAAAGAAGAAAAGGACAGTAGCAGCACGTAGAGAGCAGAAGAAGAGAGAGAGTAGGAAGGTTTAAACATACCTTAGAAAGATGGTGTTTTGGGGATAGAGAGGTTGAGTACTCTGGAAGTTGATTTGAGTCATTAGAGAATGAGAGATGAAAGATGCAAGAGGAAAAATGGCTACTCGAGGGAGAGATGTCCCAGAGGAAACCCCAAGCAAATGCTGGTGGGGCAGACACAAAAGTGCTGGCCTAGACGGTGACCGTGGGCAATTTCTCCTCGGACAGGATAATAGGAGAGGATGAAAGAAGGCCTGAGGATTTCTGAGGGAAAGAGAAGGAAAGTTGAGAGACTGAATGATTAGAACAGCATTTCAGGGAAAGTATTCAAATTTTGATTAAAAAAAAAATTACCAAAAGCAAAGTTAAATTCAAGAAGCTGCTTCAGTATCACTCCTTGAGGGACACGGACATCGTTCAGAGGGAGGAGGAAAGAAGAACCGTGGCTCGGGATGCTTGCCTCGTTCATTTTAGAACATCTAATCTTTAATTTCAAAATAACTCCAATACTAGAAAAGGACGCAGAGTCAAATTAGAGCTTAATATTGTCGAGTGTTAAATTCTTCAATTATTTCCTGCCTCCAGAGATTTTATAAGTAGAAGATTAACAGTCTTCTCCATATTTGAAGCATTAAAATATATCTAGAGATGCTATTAACAACCTTTACTTAGACTGCACTGAGCAGGAACAGATCAAGTTCAAGGAGAAAACATCTCCCCAGATCCTGAGGTGCTACCCAAGCCTCCACAGTCTGTCACATTTTCATGCAATGTCTCAGCCCATCTTAAAGAAAAACCTATGTAACAGTGAACAGAGGTTTGCTTTTCCTGTTTTTCAGATAAATCTCTTTCTTAAAAGAGCTTACTATTTCATCAGGAAGGACCAAAACATAAGCCTCGGGAAATGAGCCCCCACGGCATGCGTGGGTCTTTGACAACAGCCTGCAGCAAAGCTTAAGAGACCTCGTCCACTAACCTGAACATGAGCTGACATTAATTTTGAAGTAGTTATTTGCTAATAGGAATTATGTATAACAGGTTAAACTACATTTGTTTGCAACCTTTAAAATTCAAGGGGATATTTTCTGCCTTTGGTGCATATACGTAAACTGCCATTCACACTGAACTACCTTCTCTCTTTGGAGTGACAGGGAGCGTTTAATCCCACGTAACCCATCCTTTGTAGGAAGAGGGCATCTCATACCTTCTTTATTCCTCATCCCTAACTCCTTCATTTCACCAATTTGACCAGCAACATTTTTGTTGGAAGGTTAATGAGGGTCTTCCACGCTCTCAATCGCCCTATGCAGCGCAAAATCATTATTGAGACCGCTGAGGCTGGGCCAGGACTAACAGCACTATTTTCCTTGGTATAAAAGATTTCCAGAGAACATGGGTAGGGGTTCAGACATGGAGCCTGGAGGCAGACTTGGCATTATAAATGCCAGCATCACCACATACTCACTGTGTGATCCAGGACAAACTGATTATCGCTGGTCTTCCTTTCCTCAGAGAGAGAGAATAACAGTGCCATGGCAAGAGTTGTCGCAAAGGTTAAATGAAATGACATACACTAGTCTTGATCAGAGCACCCGATATTAGATTTTTTGTTTTATTATTTTATTATCTCAAGCACGCCAAGTTACTATAGAGTTTAATCTCCAGTTTACTCAATGTAAAATGATCTGAAATAATCCAGCTGATTGAAACATAAAAATAGTAACTTACGGTTTTGTTTGTATAATACCGTGTAGCTCACATGTCACTTTCTCAATGAGGCTTATCTCATTTCAAACTGGTATCTGTACTCCTCCATCTTGACTTAGTACTTCCATAATTGTCCTTTTTTGCACCCATGACACTTGTTTCCTAACCTGCACTATTTATTCTATTCATTGCCCTTCTCCTCCCACTAGACTGCAGCCCTCAATGTCAGAGATTTATATTAGCCTACCCCCTAATTTACCCCCGGTGGCATATTAGTGCCTGGAATATAGTAACCTCTATACAAATATTTGCTGAGTGCAGGGATGAAGAAGAGAAGAAAGGAGGGAAACAAGTACAATTGTTCTTGTCCAAAAAGGAAAATAAAAAGGGGAGGAAAAATGGGTGTCTCACACATACAAACAGTTTAGAGCCTTGCAGGGTGTTTGCTCTTGTCCAAAACATCCCTAGAGACATGTGGTTCACAGCAAGTGGTCCTTGATATCTGGTCCTGTTCAAACAGCCTTGGGTCCAAAGAGCTCATAACATTTGTTTACAAGAGTAATAGATGAAAAGTATTATCATGTCTTATTGGTCTAGCAATTTTGTTGTGGCTGTATCTGCAAAGTGACCCTTCCTGCCTCTGGAGCCCAGCACATGGGGTAAGGTAGAGGGACTCAAATCTTGCAGTAAAACAGGACTTAAATACCAAGGACCTTTTGGCGTGGACCAGATGTCACATAACATAAGCCCATCGGCCAAGGCCACTACCTATCACTGCTGTCTACACTGGAGGATTCAGAAGGACTAAAAGCAACATTCAGTCAGGAGATGCCAGTCGTCCATGTTCTGATTTATGTCATTTCTGCAACCTGAGAATGTCAGTCAACTCATGGGCACCAAGATTTTATTAACGTCTATGTATAATAGAAACCCATCTTTGTTCAAAGCACCTGATAGTCTAAAACTCTAAAACCTTTCTTTCCAAACCTATTTACAGATTATTAAACAGAAAAGGTGGCATCTTATCAGGCATGACTTCCAATATCTGAATTAAGAGCTAATGTCTATTTTTCCCAAGCCTCTAAAAATTGATTTATCCATATCAAAAGCATAAAAATATATTCTTAAAACACACATGTAGGTATTTATATGATTGTAGTTGTTTAAATCTAGGTGCAAAATAAAACCTGAGTGTAAGAAGTTAAAGAAACACATCAGTAGAGCTTCAAGTGTTGTTGTTGTTGGTGTTTAATTTGCATTTATTTGGGGTAAATAACTGTTAATGAGATTGCTGGGTCTAAAGGTAATTATATCTTTGACTTTATTAGAAATTATAAAAATATTTCCCATAGTACCATTTTCAATTCCTATCTCCTTCCAAAAAAAAAAAAAAGATCAGAATGAGAGACACATTTACTCTGCATCCATGCCTGAACTTAATATTTTCAGTATTATTTTTCAGTGGTTTTTCTTTTAGCCAGTTAATTGGTATATGGTGGATTTAATTTTCATTTTCCTAATGATTAGCATTATTGAGCGTCTCTTGATATGTTTATTTGTCATCTGTTAACACACACCCCTTTGGTGAAATATCTAGTCAAAATATCTATGTTTGTAAATTGTTTACATATATTCTGGATGATAAATAGAAATAATATAGATACATTTTCTAAATGTTATTCCTTTATATTTTATATATTTAAGGTATACAAGTTGATGCTTTGATATATATTGTGAAATCACCACAATCAACCAAATTAACATATCCATCACCTCACAGAGTTACCATTTTCTCGTGTGTGTGTGTGTGTGTGTGTGTGTGTGTGTGTGTTTAAGAATGCTTAGACTAGTAAGCCTTTTTGCTTTTGTTTTTGTTTTTCTTCTTTTTTATCTTTATTAAAATTTATTAGGGGTGATACTGGTTAATAAAAATTATGCAGGTTTCAAGTATTCAATTCTATAATACAGCATCTGTATATTGCATTGTATGTTCACCAGTCAGAATCAGTTCTCCTTCTATAACATATATTTGATTCCCTTTATTCTCATGTATCCAAAATTTATAAAGAACTTTTACAACTCAAAAACAACAAAAACAAACAATCTAATTAAAAAATGGGCAGAGGACCTGAACAGACACTTCTCACAAGACGGTACACAAACAGCCAACAGATACATGAAAAAATGCTTTACTTCACTAGCTAGTATTAGGGAGATGCAAATCAAAACCACAATGAGATACCACGTCACACCTGTTATAACGACTATTATTAACAAGACAAACAATAACAAGTGTTGGGGAGTCTGTGGAGAAAAAGGAACCCTCATACGCTGTTGGTGGGAATGTAAATTGGTACAGCCACTATGAAAAACAGTATGAAGAGTCCTCAAAAAATTAAGAATAGAATTACCATAAGATCCAGCAATTTGTCTTCTGGGTATATACCCAAAAACTCTGAAAACATTTATTTGTAAAGGTATAGTATGTACCCCAATGTTCACTGCAGCATTTCTTACGGTGGCCAAGACATGGAAACAAGTGTCCTTTGATAGATGATTAGGTAAAGATGTGCTACATACATAAAATGGAATATTACTCAGCCGTAAGAAACGATGAAATACTGCCATTTGCAACAACATGGATAGATCTTGAGCGTATCACGCTAAGCGAAATAAGTCAGACAGAAAAAGTCAAGAACCATATGACTTCACTCATATGTGGGATATAAAACTGAAAGCAACAAACAAACAAACAAATCTTAGACACAGACAACAATTTAGTGGTCACCAGAGGGTAAGGGGGGATGGAGGGAGGTAGAAGAGGGTAAAGAGGGTTAAATATAGCAAAAGGTTTTACAATGTGAACAGGCTGTTTCTCCTGTGCTGGGTTCCCGCTGATTCTCCGACATCACACCATGGTGTGTGTGTCGGGGGGATTTATAGATTTCCTGTAAGCCATCCTAATTAAAACACCCTCTCCTCATTTGATGATCTCTTTCCTTTTGTTAGAAAACCACCATCACCTCTCCCTTTGGTGTCATATTAAGCCATAATTAATGAACTAAAAATTAGTTCAAACAAGGTGAACAGGCAGGCCTAATAAAATCCGTCTATTGATTGTCGTTTAGCTCCTGTTCACTCTCAGGCAGCGGAGAAGTGACAAATCGCCAGCTGTGAAATCATCAGTCTGCAGGAGCATGTCATTTAAATGGGAGGATTACACAGGGCTTGTATCTGCAGAAAATGACACTCCTCTCAAATGACGATTCCGGCTGCTCGGTTGGCAGAAATGGGCGTCATCAATATGAGGAAATGCTCGGGATCCCAGGAAATGCTCTCCTCCATTTCTCTTCCTTCCAGATACAGCCTTCTGCTCTCCAAAATGAGATAGCTGAGTACTTGCTGGATGGTTTCCTACTGATTAAAGATGCTGCCGGTCTTACACCATACATTCCCTTGCTTGTGTGTTGGGCTCTAATGAAAAGACCGATACCTGACTACAGAAGAAACATGTTTAGGCAATGCCCTGGTCCCAGAACCTGATGAATTCAGGATGCTTTAAAGAGGTTTGCTTTTATGATACAAGTAGTTTGAGCCCTGTTGGCACTGCGTTTAAAGACTGCAAGCAAAATATTAGTTTGGGGTCTGCGGTGTATTCATAGCCCTGAGTGTCTCCAACAAGCTTATCTGAAGGGTTCTGTTTATGTGAAAGAAATTGCTATGATCAATCACTGTGTAGAAAGGGATCCAACACAATGCTGAATCGAGAAATGTTTTCCTTTGGCCCTGTTCAGCAAGAGACAGAGCACTGAAAGTGAGCTGTTATATATTCTGCAAGAAAACTACAATTTATGTTCTAGATTTTTTTTTTCCATTGCTGATATGAAACCTCATGTTTCAGGATCTTTTTCTTTTTTTTTTTTCCCTCCAGCTCATATTATGCAGTCCCCACAGAGTAGAAGGTAATTTCAGTTGCCCAACCTTGGCTGTTACGAGTATTTTAGAAGCTTATATTTTTCTTGAAAGAAAAGAAAACCTCTGAAATTCTCAACGTGCGTTGCAGAAATGAACTCAGTTTTTTTCTTCCTTAAATCCACATGAGGGGGCCCAAATCATTATCACCATTTCATAAATACATTGAGAAACTGAGAGAGTACTGGGGCTAGACGACGCTCTTTAAAGACATGGCTACCATGAGAAAAGAATAATTCTGAGTCCTAATTTCCAGGTGTGATGATAAGTCGATCATAAGGCCAGATGTTCTTTCAAAATTGATTTCCACATGTTCTTTATGATTTCACAGGGGAGAGCAGGAATTGAAATCGCACAGAGTGATAACTTCGGGGCTCCTTTTGTGAGTTAGCGACACGCAACCTTTTAATATTTTAATTGTATCTGTTTCCTTTCCTGTTTTCAGTTCTTGTAAGATACTTGGGAAGTTGAGGCCATTTCTTATGTCCCCTCACTTTCTTCCTGATGCCCCAATAAGACCCTGCCAGCCAGTGGGTGGCATCTGTGCCCTTGGAAGCTGACTCAGGCTTCCCCACTGAGAAGCCTTCCTTGTTTTGGAGCCGTGCTCTGAAGGGGTCACTGGACTGCCCAATGTCCATTGAGTGTCTTCCTGTAGAGGACATCTAACTCCTTTTCTACACATGCCGGTCTTCCACCCTCTGGGCAAATGATATTGTTTTTCTGCAGTCAGTTTTCTTCCTCACTTTTTGGGGGAGGGTGGGGGCTCTTTAAAGAAACCCTATACTCCAGATAGATCCTCTTTATCCCGTAGCTTGACTGATTTGGTTCAGGGATCCCAAAGGCCCTTTCTTCTTTTTAAGAGCATGGGTGTCATCTCTTCTTCAAGCCTCATCTTTCCCAGCACAAACTCTATGACAACGGTCTCCATCTTTTCGTAGAGAACCTCCTGGTCTTTCATACCCATAGGCTGTTGCCTGTCACCACACTTGGCACGTGTTGCATCACATCCTAGGGATGTGTGTGCCCTGAGCTTCCGGGCCCCGAGGCTGCCAGATGACCACTTCCTTCAGAAGGAGACCCACACCTCGTCCGTTCTGCCCTCGCTGGACAGTGGCTCACATTCACACGTGCTAAGTGAATTAAGCGAAGTGTTTCATTTTTCTATTCTGTTGAATTCATCAAAACTTACTTGTTATAAGTTCCAGTCCCTCAATGAACTCTTTTTCTTAAGAAATTAATAAAAAAATAATAAACTGCTTTATGATGATGGAGGTTAATGAGTGAGAGTTTTAATCTCACTCCAGGCACCAGCTTTCAGAAAGGGGCAACTTGGTGACACTGCGTGAGAGCTGTCACACTTTTGTCCCATGCACAGCACTGCATGTTCTCTTGCTCTACTGATCCTCAGAACACCAGTGGGGAGGACATGCCTTCACTGCTTTGCCTACAAAATGCCAGGACCCCTCTCCCTGCAGGATCCAAACCTCAAGGGGCAGAATGGATGAGGTATGGTTCTCCTTCTGAAGAAAATGGCCGTCCAGCAGGCTCAGGCCACAGAAGCTCAGAGCACATACGTCTCTAGGATGCGATGTAACATATGCCAAGTGTGGTGACAGGCAACAGCCTATGGGTATGAAAGACCAGAAGGTTCTCTACAAAAAGATGGAGACCGTCATCATAGAGCATCACAGCTTTTCCTCCTGCTGAGCCTGTCTTCTCCCCACCGTTTGGTTTATCTTGGTGAAACCCAGCCTGGATCTCATGTTGGAACAATGTGGAGATTTTCTTTATAAAAATAGTAAAATGTTGAGAAACTGAATATTCACATGAATGATGATTAGACCATCAATACAAACCAAACTCTGACACAGAAGTGGCTACACTCAGCTCAGATGGGTTCCACAGCCCAACCTTTTATCTCTATCGACCTGTCCAGGAAGCCACACAATTACCCCTCTAACAATTGGCTCAAAAGAGCCACGGATTTTTTGACAATGGGCGGTTTCCCTAATGTTTAATCCCACTTCCAATTAGGACCAAGCAGAAAGCCCAGTGTGCACCGTGAACCCATCACGTGGGACCCCCACCTCTGGGGAGCCCACCTGCAGCTCCCCCAGGCCCAGGCCTCATCAGGACACACGTGAGGCCATCTGTGTCCATCTATGATGCTTCCCCACTGCTCTGCTGGCCTCTGAGTCTCTGCCAAACACAAGTGATGGCCGGCTCCCTTCCTTTACAGAGCTCTGAGTAAGGAGCCTTTGCTTGTTCTCATCTGGATATATGTCCACAGTGTACCAGTGACACTAGTAACTAGAAGGTGTTAGAGACAGTCCCTGGTGTCCACCAGGGAACGTCACCTTGGCCTGGCTCTACAGCAGGAAGGAGTCAGCTCTCTATCTCTGTTAAAAGCCACCATGGACAGTGACTAATTTCCTTTTCTCCTGATTCTGCGGGTTGGCCGAATGGCTCTTCCGCTGGTCTCACCTGCGCTTAGTGATGGGGTAGCAGTCAGCAGGTGGGTGGCCTGGGCTCAGCTGAGGCCCCTGGGGCAGCTGGGTCTCTCTCCCCGTGGTCCTTCATGCCATGGCACGGCAATGTCAGGGCTGTGTCCTGAGACCCACAGACAGAATCTGCAAGGTCTCTGAAGGGCTGGGCTCCAGGACTCACACACGGTCGTTTCCAGTACCTTGTGCTGTGCAAAGCGAGTCACAAAAGGGTGGCAATTCCTCTGACTGGGGGCTCAGTGAAGCCACACTGCAAAGGGGATGCATACTGGCATGAACGATGGATTTGCCGGCAGACGGTCTTGCACAAGCTTCTACGGCCGAGCTCAGACTCCTGTGTTGGCCTCTGCCATTGATGGAGCAGCACTGACTGCCCAGCCTCTCCTGGGCCAGGAGTAGTCACAACAAGGTGATCGGGGCAAGGTCAAGGTGGCATCGGCCAGGCCCAGCACCATCTTTTTCATCTCCTCAAATAATTCTCCAGTGACTTATTTATAATTCAGCCTAGCAAATGTATATCGAGCGTCCACAGTTCCAGGACTGTGATAGTTGTGAAAGATAAAAGATGAGTAGAACCCTCAAGGGGTTGATAAAAGGGGATGAGACAAGTACGTGAAGGCTGATAACAAAAGGTAAAGTTACTGAAGAACCATGGGCCAAGTTAAATTACAATGTGAATACAAAGTTTCAATTTAGTGCCTTTGGTAGGGAATTATTGTGGGTATCTTTTGCTTTTTTGTTTCCTCTACCTATTGTTTTCTAATGCCTCTTCTTCAATTCACGTATTCCTGGGGCTATCAGTCAAAAACATACCACCCCCAAGGTCATCCAGGCCAGCTAATCAGATTTCCCAAATGTCTGGACAAAGTGCTTGTTCCAGGTGATCATCCTACACATTAGGGCCAGTTGCTGTCTGTGTTCCTCCCTCCCCCTTTTCATCCTCTTCTTTCCTTCCTCCCTCCCTTCCTTCTTTCCTTCCTTCCTTCCTTCTTTCCTTCTTTCCTTCCATTCTTTTTAAAGACTGATAAAGATGACAGAGGTCCACTGCTTTTAGAGAATTTTAAAGTGTAGCTCGGAGCTGCTGCATGGAGAAATGGGAAAACAGGCATTTTCCCTACCACACAGTGAAAACTGAAAATAACTCCTAGACTTCCTGATTATTTCGTGCAATACATCGATTTCCTTCATTCCCTTTGAGTTAATTTTTTGGTACACGCAACTGAAAAAGCATCTCAACAAAGAGCATGTTTTCATCTGGGGAAGCCTCGCTGTAGGCGTGGAGTTTCAACAGGAAGGAAGGGGGAAGGGAGCATGAATTAAGAGAGGTCAAGGCAGGTCTGGCAGTGGTGAGAGAACCCATCTGACTGGTGCTCAGGTGCTCAGAGGGGATACGAGGGCGAAGAGTGGGAGACAAGCAGACAATGTTTTCCAACCACGAATGACCTAGAACGCCACAAAAGAGGTGCTGCACTTCAGGCAATGCACACTGGAAAGGCGGGGACTTTGTTGTAGAGAGGAAGCCAATCGGTGGGGCCCAGGAGTGCAAAGGGCAGATCGATCATACCTCAGTCCTGCCGATAGTAATAAAAAGGAGAGGAGCTCAGGAAACGCACGTGTTACCTGTAACTGTGACAATCATTTCACAATGTATATGGGTATCAAACATCACATCAGACACCTAAATATATACGCACTTTTTACTTGTCGATTATACCTCAGTAGAGTGCGGAGGGTGGGGGGGAGAAAGACACTTTTAGAGTAGAATCTATCATTATTGGAAACTCACTGTCAGGCATAAAAGTAAAATGGGCTGAGGTTTTGAGCCTTAGATATGTTTTTTAAAAAAATGGAAAGAAAGAAAAGCCTGTCCAACTGTGAGCTCCTTAAGGGCACATGAAAAATGGAAGATGTTTTTAGCAGGAAGAATAAAACTGGAAAATCAAGTTTATGTTTTAGAAACTTTGTTCACTGCAGTGGACAGACTAACTTCAAAGAAATGAGGCAGGTCAGAGTAATCAGCTATCTTGCCCAAGGTCATACAGGGACAAGTGGCAGAGGCAGAACACACACGCTGGGGTCTGGCTCCAGGGTCACCCCGTTTGCATTTCACTCCCCTTCTGTAGACAACTACCATGTTTCCCCTAGCTGGACCATCAGCTCTAATGCATTTTTTGGAGCAAAAATTAATATAAGACCCGATATTGTATTGTATTATATTATATTATATTATTCCGGGTCTTATAATAAAATATGACTGGATCTTATGTTAATTTTTGCTCTAAAAGACGCATTAGAGCTGATGTCCGGCTAGGTCTTATTTTCGGGGAAACACGGTACTGCCCCAGTTCTCCTGATACTGAAAGCGTCTCAGCCCCATGCCGATGGTTATGACTCATTTGGACTAACATAACAGCTTCCTAATTGATGTCCCTCCCTTGAGTGTTCAGTCTCCTTGAATCCATCCTCCACGGAACTGTGCTGTTAACACAAACTCACTCCAAGTCTGATCTTATCATGCCTTTCTTCAGTGCCTCTCTATCATGCAAAGGAGAAAGAAAAAGCTCCGTAGATGACATGGACGATGTCTGCAATCTGTGTACTCGTTTGCTAGGGCTGCCATACCAAGTGCCACAGACTAGATGTCTCAGTCAACAGACACTTATTGGCTAAGCATTTGGAGACTGACGTCCAGAACCAAGGAGTAGGAAGAGCTGGTTCCTTCTGAGTGCTGAGGGAAGGATCTGCTCCAGGTGCCTCTCCTTGCCTGGTAGGCCAGTCTTCCTGCGTGTCTTCACATCAACTTCTCTCTAAGAGTGTCTGTCTCTGTGTCCAAATTTCCCTTTTCACAAGGACATCAGTCACACTGGACTTGGGCCACTCTAATGACATCATTTGAACTTAATCACCTCTGGAGTCAAAGACGCTATCTCCAAATATGGTCATCCTCTGAGGTACTGGGGAGAGTGCTTCAATATATGATCTTGGGGGGACATAATACAACCCATTACACTGGCCCTGGCCTCTTCCTCAGTCTCCCACAATGCCCTGCCTTTGGTTCTTCCTCAAGCAACCCTGAAATAGCATTCGGCCCTTAACATAATCACCCCACTCCCCATTCTGTTTCCATATCTGACTTCGAAATTTCCCTCTGCCCTGCTCCATTTTGGCCATCAGTCCTCCATCATTCCCTGACCTGACTAACTCCTACACACATTCCCTAAGACACTGTCCTTGGCACCTGGGCCGTGAACGCCTCCACCAGGGCCACGGTTTGTGCCTGTCATAGCTCATCCCACATCTAGGAGTCTGGAGCAAAAGCTGAATTCATTTGCCAGACTCAAGTGTTTGATGTATAAAAAGCAAACACTCTGTTTTTGTATGAAAATAGGACCTCCCTAGAGACAGATTAACCTAAGCAAAGCAGCTCTTCCCTCAAAGTGGTCATCAGCTCCAGGTTCTACAACCAGCAAAAGCCAAACTGCCCCGTCATTGACTCAATTCCAGGGGCCACACCCCATGGAACACTCGATCCATACTGATGAGAAGGGTAGTGGGTAGATTTGGTAAGAGAGTTTGTCCCCCAGATCCCTTGTAACTGTTACGGTGGCTTTGGAGGGTTTTTACTGGAATTTAAGATCAATGAAATGTGGTTGAATCTCACACATGTCCCACTCCTGAATGGCTTCTTGGCTGCATTTTGCTGCTGCCTCTGACCTTTGTGTCATGAGAAGGGTCAAAGCAGTAGAATTGACACTCAGAATATTAACAGTGGATGAGCACAATTACCTGCAACACTGTAAATTTCATGTTCCATATAATTCACCCCTTGTGTTATTTTATGCCTCAGCTCAGCCTGACACAGTCATTAGATGGACAGTGGCCGTGCCTAGCGTGAGGCTCTTTTGCTGGAGCCATTTAAATATTTCAGAGCCCAGAGGCAGGCAGAGATCCGAGGCAGTGTCTACTGTCCTCATTAAGCCCTGGTTCAACCAGCTTCATCAGTTCTCTGTCTGCAAGTAGCATCCGAACCTCGGGCTTTCAAAACAGACATGAAGTGGCTGAAGACTGGGCCGGTCTATATCGATCACTAATGAAATCCTGGTGCTTTCAAAAATTCTTCAATAATTAAACCGGTAAGACACACACCAGGTTTCCTTGGCAGACTACTTAAAACAATTGAGTAGGATAATTGAAAACACAAAGAAGCTGCAATTGGTCCCTAGAATAGGAATTAGAACACTAAAGAGAAGGCACAGTCTCATACGTGAACGACACACATGGCGTATAATGCACTGAAACGTTCCAAGGATTATAAAAGGTAATTTATCGTCAGCATAGACTATATTTCAGCTAAATGAATTTCCATTTTGATGTTTCCAAACCAATCAGCATTTCCTGCCCCTCTCCCTTTGGGAAGGGTGCTTCAGGAGAGAAATGTGAGTTACCCCAAACAGCTCTGCAATTTCGCCAGGAAGATACTGAAAATGGAGAGAGGTTCGTAAGAGCAACCAGGGGTCCAGTTTCCAGTCACAGCCCCCTCCCATGTGCTGCAGATTGTCTTAGTCTAATAGAGTACCCTGCCTCTGTGACATTACTGAAGCTGGCTCCCTCAGGTAATCACATAAGTCTGCTTTGCAAGGAACTCTGCGTGGGCAGGAGGCAGCTACAGGCTCAGGAGGACGAGAAAATGGAGCTCTACGGCATTGCCACAACAGAAGATGCTGTTCACCACTGCCATTAAAAGGAAACAAATGCCTTTCACGTGGAACAAACAGAGCAGCCTCGATAGAAGAGTGCAAACAGTGCTGAAGCTATAACAGGAAAACAATGGAAGAAAACCGACCTGTTTACTTGCTAAGATGGCACGACTAAGCAGCTCTATTAAGTATAGTAGGTCCTATACTTGATGTCTCCTTAGCAGAAGTCCTGTGAGGTCTGGACTCACCATGCAAACCCTGTATCCCCTCTTCCTTGTGCTAACAAGCGCAATTGTCTGAAAGCAAATAGCCACAGAAGGGAAAATGCTAACTAGACTATCTGAAGATTAAATTCACAACTGTGTTCTCTTTAATATCCCTCAACAGACTAAGCGAATTCATATGTACCTTAACTTAAGCAAACTTACTTTCATGCAAATAGGTCAAATTTTCTTCCTCTGTTACCACTCCTTTTTTATTTTATCTATTTATTACATATGCATTTGCTTGCTTTATTGTCTCTCTAGTGCTCACTAGATAATAAACCCTCTGGAGGTAGAGTCTGCATCTCTTGTTCATCACTCCCTGATTTCTAGAACATTATCTGAAACAGGGTAGGAGTTCACCGGTAATTGTTGAATAAATCAATCTGAAATCAAAATCAAAATAAAATATGGATAGCTTAATTTTTACAATCCTTTCCCAGAAGAAAGTGAAATATGAATAACTGGGTATTGTAGCAGTAGATCTCAAGCTGGAGAGAAATAAAAGGTAATCTGTAAACTCTCGACCGGAGAAAAATAACCTTCTGACTGTGAGCCAGGAGCACCGTGGTTGAGTTTCAAACTAGAAATCACCTTTGTACTTTATCTGCAGCGTTGGGCTGCATATCATGCTCAGTAGCCTCCAAAGGCTTTGAAATATATACCGAGCTCCACACTCTTCCACGCAGCAAACCCCAAATTTATGTCCACTTCAGTCTTTGCCATTTCAGTCATAATTTATGACCTGGGCTGGAGATAATAAGCAAATACTCTCTACCTCCACTCACACAGACAAGAACCTTCAATGACTAGCATATCATGTATTTTATAATCCTGGAACTCTAGCCAAACATTCTTATCCTCTCACAGCACATTTGCATCTGGTGAGTTAGTACAAATCAATATATTTTCATTGCCTTTTACTTTTGGATTAGAGTGCCTACGGATGATTTTATTTTTCTGGAGGGAGGCGGGAGGTTGAAGAGTATGCGTGGGTAAGTATGGGGTATATGTTTGGGAACGGGGACCTCAATGTGTAGAGAGGGCCTCTCCACGCATTATGGACAGTTTTTGAGTTGGTTTCATGGGTTACAGATAGAGTGCCATTTGATACACATTTCCCTCTCAAGAGTCCAGGCTGTTCAATGAATAACATGCCTTAAAACGTCCTATCTACAAATCACCTGATGGAGCCCCTTTAGAACTGATATAGCTCCACTATACCAACAAACCGAGGCAGGAAACCTTCACAAAGAGCCACACACATTACCATCAAACCTCAGCTTGCAAGCCTCCAGTGGTGAAGAGTGAAGGAGTGAAATGGAGTAGAGATGTAGAGAACTTTCGATGCTTATTTGATGGACTTTTATGACCGGTGTTGATTCATCACCAACACATGCGATCCATTAGCAAGTTCCTCACGTCCTCCTATCAAACCATATCCTGGTCTGTCCACTCCACATCCACTGCTGAGGGCCCCTCTACCGTTGTCAAGCTACTATCACCTCGGCTACTACTCTGCAATTGTCTCCTAATTCGTCTTCTTGCTTCCATACTAGCAACCTTGCAATCGGTTCTTCACACGGCAAACTGACATTTTCAGAACAGAAAATATCTTATATTCCATGCCTGCTTGAAGGATTCCAGTGCTTTCCTATTTCACGTAGAATCAGATCCAAATTCCAAAGGAGCCTTATTGGCTGACCTCTGCTTATCTCCCCAACCAGCCTCCCTGTCCCCATTTCTGTCCCCGAAATATACTGTTTCCTGCCTCAAGGCTTTGCATGCTTATTTCTTCAGCCTGCAAAGCTCTCTCCCTCACCTTCCATTGGTTGAATCGTATGCTCTACCACAGGAAACCATCACTCACTGACCTACAGAGTATTAACCTCCCCTCCAACTTCAGTCTCTCCGGTGCTATTATACTTCTGGAACTCGTTAGTATCTGAAATTACTTACTTACACATTCATTTATTTCCTTATGTATTTGTTGATTGCTTATCTTTGCTCCTAAAATATGAATTCGATCACAGTAGGCAGTAGGGCCAGGCCCAGTTTTGCTCATCACCTCAACTCCAGTTGTCTACACAAGTTTCTGTCTGTCTCACCGAAGATGCCTAACAAACATTTAGTGTTCAAATGAATGAATGAGAATTTTAATTCAATATAACAAGCTTCTTATGATCATAACGTCATTACCGTGGAATCAGCCATCTGGAAAGTAATCGATCTCATCATATTTGGGCCTTTTAACCTCTGAAATCTCCTATTATCTAGTATAGCTATAGCACTCATCTCACTGAGTTAAAACTTGCAGTTCGCAGAATGAAGGCACAAACTGTGTATGAAGCAATTCTGGATCTCCTGTGCCTATGCATTAGAGACATTTCTCTATGATGATATATGTCACCAAAAGACCTCAGATTTTGCAAAGTAACAGGGGATGACAAAGCAAATCCTAAGTAAATGTTTCAGCTGAAGCACAAACAGAAACAATCACAGTTGCCTGTGGAGTTACCTTGGATGGCCTCGGCAGACAGCTTAGTGTAGCTGGATGTTGCCACAAAATATTTTAAGAACACTCAAAACGCTTTAATTAAGGAGGTCCAGTGGAGGTCGAAACAACATAGTTGGAAACGGGGATCTCAGACAGTGAGGCTGAAGGTACCGTGGACTGGGAAGGAAGCGCCATGTGCCACTAGCTGACAAGGCTGACAGCCCGTCTGGGAGGAAGCCCTGCCTGCTGGCCTTCAGCGGGGCTGTTTTGGAAGGGCTCCCATTGCCTGGGCAGTAGCTCAGATGATGACTTTTCCCTTTCCTGCTGAAGATTGTAATCTATTAACACTCGTCTGGCTCTTTGCTTGAGGAAAATCACATGTGAACCAATGAAATTTTGTATAACAATGACATCATTCCAACTCTCCAATCATAGAGGAGATAATTTGATTTACAGAAACGTGTAATCACAGAATAGACACAGTGGTGGTTGAAAGAATGATGGCAAGCGTATTTTGGCCTACACGGCATCTTCACAGGTTTTCTTTAAGTAAGAAAAAGGGAACATTTAATTGCTTCACCTCAGGATAGTGGAGTGCACTGATGGACTTACAATCTAAGAAACTCCATTGGGAGACGAATAACACAAGGCCTATCCTGTGTGAGTGGGGGGGAGGGTGGCAGGGATTTCTCCTGTGGGGAGAAAAACTTTCCTCTACCCTCACAGTTCTTTCAACTGGTATAATAATTAAATCTACATGAGACAGATCAGCAGGAGAAAATAACCAAAATTAATTATATACGTATATATAGGAACCTCACACACCTGAGAGAGTGAGAGACCCCCACATACATGAGAGGTTCAAAGACAGACAGGGTAAAGGAGGTGCATACAGCATTCTGAGCCCGGGCCTCAGCGAGGAGGAAGGTCACCACAGGACAGGCGGCGGAGCAGGTGTTCACTAATCAGGAGCCGTGCTGCTCTGGAGACAGGCCATAAAAGGTTATCTCTGCTGAGGACTCTTATTATAGGCAAGGCCTCTAATTTCAACTCTTTACGGGAGAGGTAAAAGTTTCTCAGGAGCCTGCAGGGTCTTGCTTACCTTCTACTCAAAATAATCCACAGGGCAAAGTCGCACATCTTGGGGAGGCCTGTTGTGGATCACACACTCCTATCAGGTTGAGGTCCTCCTCGTAAGGAGTTTGGATCGCCTAGACATGTGTGTTTGATGTGCATTCCCAAAGACTAATCTTACCCTAGTGTTGTGAATGTTTAAGGAGTTTGCTGCTCCTTCAGAAAATAACATGCTTCTATATAATTAATATCATGAACACGGTGGCTAGTGATGGACATGGAATGCTAGCTTAAATATTATACACGAATCCTTTTGTGAATGTTCTCACCTGCTTCTGAGTAGCTCTTAATAAAACGTGACTGATTAAATCATGATGGATGATGGCCCTTCACTGTTGACCTTTCAAGTTATGAAAGGGTTTCACCTTCAACACCTTGATTAAACAGCATTCTCCATTATTAAACAGGCTTATGTAAAGACCGTGTTGTATTAAATCCATACCTACATTTTGTGATTTCATAAGTGGATTTTCTGTAAGCTAATGAAGGCTGTGAAAACCTACATAGGGACATTTAAGATCAAAGAGTAGGTGTAACTTTGTAAATAGTCGCTACTCGTTCTTGTAGATTGAGCGATTCATGTTACCAAGTGTTGGACAGAACGGCACTGGGCCACAACTTTTCCATCGTGCTGTGTTTTAGAGGAGAGGTTACAAATTAATGGAAACCTAAGTGAAGACCGTGGCGTTCTCTTCACCACCTTGAATAAAATTCCATAGAGTCGCGGGCTTTTGGATGTAAATGGTGAAGAAGGCAACGATGCAACAATGAATCAAATTCTCCAACTTAAAATGCATCTTGTAACTCACTTATTGGAATCTTACATCTGATGCATCACTCCCTTTTATAAACCTGTGGACGTATTTGTCTTTCAGTTCCTTTGAACACATCTAGGAATAGGAAATTGATTATAAAGCAGAGCATGCCATCTTTGAATATCTCAGTCTGTGAGAAACAGATTTTCTAAAACTGACCAGAATAGGTGACCTCACAGCTTCTATCCACTGGTAGAGTCACAACAAAAAATCCTGAATTCCACAAAAGTATGAAAATTATTTTTTAAGTAATTATTCTAGTTCAGAAGCATCCACTATTTTTTTTCTTTCCTCAGACATAAGTATGACGTCTCCATTTTTCTCCAGCTATACTTCATAGACACTGATTTACCTAGTCTCCACCTTCTGGGAATTGTATATCTAGATATAGCTATAGATTAGATATAGATCTAGAGATAGCGATATAGACATATATTCTACCCAAGTATCTCAATTTTCAGATGTTCCACTTACATCCTGCCCACAAGTAACCATGGTGCAATAGATTCATCGAGCTAGAAAGCTTTAGTTCTGGAAATCACTATGTAATACAGGCAGACCTCAGAGATATCGCGGGCTCAGTTACAGACCACTGCCATAAAGTATCACAATAAAATGAGTAGTAATCTATTTGCTGGTGGAGCGTCTTGCCTTCGGTTTGTAAAACACTGAACACTTATGAAGCACAATAAAACGAGGTATGCCTGTACAAGTATATAAAATGGAACATGTATACAATATATTTCTCTACCTTTCACATTGGCAACAACAACATAACAAATGATCAATAGCCACATTAGGGCGAGGGGTAAGAAGCATAACTTAGGAGAGAGAGGGCTACACGCATGTGATGAGTGAGCAAATGCCCACACTCTCAACACTGAGTTTGGAGGGACTCAGGTGAAGCTTACCTTCGAGAAAGCCATGGGAAATGAAAACACATCTGCTCAAAGCTAACCACTTCCGCTGTGAGCTCTCCAGTCTGGACTGGAGTGGGGCTCGTGGGCGTCCTCATCTGTCCGTCTCCGGGAAGGCAGGATAAAGACGCTCACCTGTAGTCAGTCAGCAGTTCATTACAACACTGACTCGCAGAGTCTGCAGCCAACTAAAATCTTTTCTCCCATAGATTTCTATTGCTATTTAATCCTGTCTTCCCTTCCTGGACTTTTTTTTTTTTTTTTTACTTTTGTTTTGATTTTTCCCCCTTAACCCTTTTACTGCATTAATTGATTCCAAGTTTTTTTTTGTTGTTGTTGTTTTCAAAATGTGTCAAAAATCCACAAAAAATAAAAAGTCGGTATGTTGACTATTTTATGCATACATGCTGGAACTCCACAGTAGAGGGAAAAGGTTTTTTGAGCCGTGGGGTAAACTCATACGCCAGTCAGTGGATGGAAATATTCATATGGATATATTCGAATGTCACAGTAAATGAGTTAATGCAAGTATGCTAATATGTTGATTCCTGCTGTACTTTATTAGAATGTAAAATTATCATATCAAGTTATTGATATGAATGAATGTCAACACTATTATTGCTTTGTTTTGAGCCGTTCAGAATACATCAATGGCCTTAGCCAAGTCATTGGGGAAAGTACAATAAGTCAGGAAAAACAGAGCTCTTTAGCTAGGGACTGTATTCCAATCGATTTCTATTTATCAGACCTAATTTCAATATATGCTGCTGATATTTCTCAAAGGTGAATGATCCGGGGAGAAATAAACTAAGGTAGGGTCAAATATAATCTCTTACCCGCTAGTGATGATACCATCGTCAACCTGACACAATTTTACGTCTTATCTTGCCCAAGTTTTCTAGACATATTTGTCGCCTCTTCCTCAGAGGAGTGAAAATAAACCACACCTCGCATGTGTCACTAAAGGCTTCCTGTGTGATTTCCTATACGAAGCTCAGGACCCTCGTGACTGTCTGGTGTGGCGCCGTGTACTCACAGCAGCTGACTGTCACTGGGTGTCACACGCTCCATGCGTTCTTAGAAAGACTTCACAATGAAATCACTCCTTTATTATATTCACTAGGCATGTTAGAAATACACGCTTTTGAAAGCTTTCCAATGAAGCAAAGAGGGAACTCCTGAAGGGTAAGAAGGTTTTGACAGTGTGATTCATTTTTTTCAGCCATAGGCACTGAAAGAATAAACAAACAAATAAACAAAACCTGTCAGGTTGGCTGTCAAATATAATGAGATTATAATGGCTGCTAGGAGACCCCAGTTTATTTCAAGCACAATGAGCTGGAGCAGCTTCACGGTGATTGTGCCAGTGGTGATGTTAACAGGCCCAGCATGGGCACATGGCTGATGGGACTGCCCTTTCCTTTCTCAACAAGGAAGGTACCAGGGACTCTGACAAACAGGACCCGGAATCTACAGTTTAGTGTGAAGTAATGTATAGACCTGACCTCACAATCAGGACTTTGGGTTCCCATCTTTTCTCTGCCGCTGCCTGTATTGGTAACTCTAGGTAAGGTGTCCAAAGACAAGAGAGCCCCGTCTTCATATCTGCAAAACGGGGGACTTGGTCTGAACTATCTCCTTTTGAGACAGATTTAAATTCTTTTATTCTGTTCATTGTCTGGGAGGCTTAAAATCAATCAGGCATTAAACAGAGAATATCCAATTGACTGCAGTTTTATTCTGCTTTTCACTGGACATTTTGTCTGGGGTGAAAATCAATATTCTCCTTGTCCTCAATCTAGGGATGATAGCAGCTAGGAAGGGAAGTAAAGAAGGGGTGGCAAACGTTGGTGAGAAAAAGAAAAAAAGCATTCAAAGCTGCCCTTTTCCTTAATGAACCTAGAAATACCATGAGCCTAAGTAACAGATCTCCAATTATTATACACAACTGGGCATGAAAACACTTCTACTGTTGTACTTCCCTGAATTACATTGTTTAAAGTCTGCAGACCCAACATCCATCCCTTTACCTCCTTCCTCGCTGATACCGTGTCTCGCTGGTGGACCTGATCCAAAGAGGCCTGTGCGAGCCAATTGTCCAATTTCCAGGAATTCTGTAAACCAGTTATTAAACATGGGCATCATTAAAAATAAAATTAGATACACACTCACAATTAATTACATTAAAATCAAAGCACTAACATCTCAGCACTCCTCCCTTCCAAATATCTTACTACCATGTACTCGTATGTCTGCTCTTGAGTTCATTTACTCTTATCGCCTGTGTACAGTGGAAGCTTCATGTCATGCTGTGCCACCTGCCACACACCTCTTCTCAGCTCCTCATTCAGTGACGTCATGTTGGCAGCATGGCACGCCAATGTTAGGTGTAGTTAGACCATGGGAACAAGCAAATGCTGTAAATCAAGACTGATTTATTGTTCTGTAGATTGTCTAGACTGAAGAGAGTGCTGGGAAAATGTTAATAATGTAGATTAAATTTAAACCTGTGTATATCATAGGTGTTACGTTATGAAAGCTGCAGAACAGTGCATAAATCTTTCTGGTATTCAAAGGTTCAGCAAAGATGTCACTTGTGCTATTGGTAAACAGTTGAACTTGTGACATCCATCTTCACGGCTGTTTCCCTCTCATTTTTCTCATTATCTCAAATGAAATTATCAACTAACATCCACGTTGCACTGCACTCCTGAGCTGCAATCATAGTTCGTTTGTGGATATAAAGTTTGGAAAGAATTAATAGACATACGGTGTGAATCAGTTAGGCACCTATGGAATTTCCAATAAAGGATACTGTACCTATTATTATGAATTTTTTGTAAATAAAATGCTATGCATCCTTTATATGAAGTCTATAACACACTTATATATATACAAGACACTCATTTGTTAAACACTTACCCGCACGCCACTGGTTTTGCCTTCAAAATTGAATGTAAAAATCATCAGAATCGTGTGTTCCCAATTCCCATTGCAGCTAAGGATGGCCATTTGTCCTCATTCGGCCAATCACACCAAAGTGAGCTTGACTGAAGGCCTCTGAGAAATAGTTTATGAATCGGTAGAAAGAAATCGATGTGTGAGAAGTCCCTGCCTTTTACTTCCTGCTGTAGACATTTTTGTAGAAGTCGATGCAGCAGCCATTTTTCTGACCATGAGGAAAGATTAAGAGAGTCACAGAGAAGTTATCTGGAGCTCTGATATCATAAAGTCACGACAACTATCCCTGGAGTGACCTCTCTCTGAGTTTCTTCTTTTTGAGATTAATTGTTAAATTTCTATTCTATAAGTCAATTTTTGTTTAGATATTTTCTTACCTGCAGTCAGAAGCATCTTAACTGATGAAATAGCATTTACTTCTCATCTTGGGTGCTTCTCAACAAACCTCCTAAACATGCATACATTTATCTAAGTTGCCACATTGATTTCTTTCTGGTGTGTACGTGTGTGTTTGTGCCACACTCTTCCTTTACTTAAACACACCATGTAGTCCTCCATATTGGGCCATTGCAAATGCCATCCATTCTGGCTGTCATAGTCCAAAACTCTCCCCAGCCCAATGTCAGTACTTAAAATGTACAAATCTTTCATCTTTCTTTTCAAGATCACTTCCTTAGAGAAGGATTTCTGACCTCATGTCTTTCACTATTTCTATTTGCTATTATTTATTTTATAAAACAGAATCCTTTCTTTTATAGCATTTATCTCAGTTTTATATTTTACATTCATTTGCATAATTATTAATAGTTAATATCTACAAGGATTCTATTTATTAACAATATTTTATTTATTTTTATTTTATTAACTATGTGACTAATTGCATCGTCACAGTACTAAACCTCTGAACTTACTTATTACTCTGTCAACCTGAAGTAACTTTTTAACTTGTCTCCCAGGACACCGTCTAGTTTTTACTCTTCACTGGTGAACGGCTCCTGCTCAACGTCTTTGATGGCTTGGCCTCAGCTCCTGGACCTCTTAATATCAGAGTGTTCTACTGCACAGCCCTTAAGTCCCTTCATCTCCTGAAAGAGCATTCAGTCTCTCTGGGATCTCACCCAGTCTAATCTAATTAATTAAATAATATCTATGATGACAACAGCCCAGACTTCTCCTTCCACCCACAGCCTAATGGAAACACCCACCAGGAACTCAAAATCAGCATGTTCAAACAGAACTCCTCATCTGTTCCTACCACTCACCCCCAAAACATTCCCTATCTGCACTCTTAATTAAAGGCAAGTCCACGTTCCCAGTTATCCAAGTCAAATCTATTTGAGTTAGCCTTGACTTATCTCTTGTTCTCTCATTCCAAGTCCTATTGATAAGGAAATACTGGAAGCCGGACCTTCAAACTGTATCAAGAATACACCGACTCCTCTGACTTCCATCACCATCACCCTGGTCCAGTCCTCCAGTATCTCTCACCTGGATCATTACAATTGCCTCCTGCCTGTTGACTCCTCTGCAGGCTCTTCCATACATAACCACATTTGACTTTCACTCTAATGAGAAAAGCAGGCTTTGAGGCATTAAGACAAAGTCTTTACAACGTCCTACAAAAACCCACAAAATCCGGTTGCCCGTCACTCCTTGGTCTCATCCGCTTGCGCATTTCCCCGTTGAGCCACCAGGCGCCCCCAAACCAAGGCTTCTGCACTGTCTCTTCTGTCAGCATCCGTCACTGCTACAGGACTCACTGGGTCACCGCCTTCAAGGTGTCCTCTAATGTAAACATCTCAGGAAAGCCTTTACCTGTCACTTTTAAAAACTGAACACCTCCTTCTCCTGACACTTCCTTCTTTGCTTCTTTTCTCTGTAGCACATTTTGTCTTCTTATATAATATACAGATATTTATTTGTTTATTATGATCAATGACAAGAATGCAAGATCCATAAGGACAGGAATTTTTGCTTTTTTTTTTTAAATGCACTACTCTTAGAGCTTAATATAGCACGTAGTACACAGTCGGTTTTCAGTAAATACTAGTTCAATAAAAGTAAGAGCCTGAACTACCTTTTATTCCACAATAATCTCGCCCCAGTGCTGAACTCAGCATCAGACCCATAACTGACTCTCAGTAAATTGGTCGTTGGAGGGATGGGCCTCCTAGTTTCTGAAATTGCTAGTACATCCTTGAGGCATGACGAATTATTTATGTGCTCGGTCTCTGACTGCCCAGGGTGATTCTGAGGCAGGTTATCTGAGATGGTATTTGCAGAAACATCAGGCTAAGGGTAGGGGAGAGAAGTTAGCAAGAAGGGACATTCCCTTGGTGACTTTGTCAACTGTCCTTCATCCTACGGTTTCTGCTCGAGTTAAGGCTCAAACACATGACACCTGTTCATCAGTACCAGGTCTCAGATGTCATCGCTCAGTGACGTGTGGGGACACCACATGAAGCTCAAACACATGATGCCTGCCGATCAGCACCAGTTTCAGAGGTCACTGCTCAGTGACATAAGGGGACACATCATGCAAATGCTCAGTCTTCCCCAGGATGCTGCAGACGACGGCTTGCAGCCTTTCACCCTCCATCCTCCACTTCCAGGCCCCGTTTAGTGGAGCATCAATCTATCAGACCAAGCAAGACGGTGTATTGGCTTCATGTGACTTTATTTAAGGGATGCTCTTTACATTTGAGTGTGCAATGTTAATTTTCTTAAACTTACCAAGATAATGATTGCTATTACAAAGTATATACATTTTGGTTATTGAACCGTAATCTTTTCCTCCCTTCCTCACTGCCTTTCTTCCTTTGCTTCTCTCCTCCCACCCTTCCTGTCCTTTTGCTTCCCTTGACCCCTACTTTTCATTCTTCTTCCCTCCCTCGTCCTCCGGTGAAGCTGTGGATGGGTAAGTATGGATGGCAGCAGGTACCAGCATGTCCCCTGTTATACGCAGGGTTCTGAGCACAGCACGCCTTTGGCCAGGCAGGTGGGGAACTGAGAGAAGCAGGCTGGCCATCTGGAGACGGCCATATGGGTGGCGTAGCACACATTCTCACAATCAGCGGCTAGAGGATCAGAAACAGAAGGAGAGGTTTGACTCCTCTTAATGAAATAGCAGCAACAAGAAACTGGACCTGGAAGCAGGTACCAATACGAAAGGATCCGAGTTTCAAGGAGAAGCACTGTTTTCCTAAATGCCCATATATGGCTGCATATTTAAAGTTTTTAAAATTTAGAAATGTGTCACTTTTATATAGTGATTAAATGACTCTCCTCTCTTGCATCTTTATCATCATCATTATCATTTTCATCATCATCATTTCAATAGTTACTATATTAGCAGCTATTGAAATACTATTTGTTTAGTACAGTGATTCCATAAATCGTAAGATTGAAAGAATCACTTTGGGATTTTTTTTCTTCCTGCTGATAGCCAAATTCCTACTCAGATAAACTGAAACAGAATCTTGGAGAATAGGTATAAAATAGGTACAAAATTCCAGTCAAGATGGTGTAGTAGGTAAACGTTGTGCTCACCTCCTCCCATGACCACATCAAAATTACAAAACAACCATCACTGAGAATCACCTGAAGTCTAGCTGAACCAAAACCCTACTACTGTCCAAACAAAACTACTGTCCAAACAAGACTATGGACATACGAGAGAAGCCACCTTGAGACTGGTATGAGGGACAGAGATGCCGAATGGTCTGGTCCCACACCCATATATGACCATTAAAAATCAGGAGGGATAGCTTGACTGTGGAGGTCACTCCCTGCAGAATGAGACATCCCAGCCCCTCCCCAGCCCAGGGTTCCAGTGTCGGGGAGAGAAGTCCCCATAATTTCTGGTTGTGAAAACCAGCGGAGATTGTGACTGAGTGGGATGGGAAAGAGTTGGAGTCCCAGGTGCTCCTCTTAAAGGACCTGCACACAAACTTACTCACAGACAGAATCCCTGGCTGTGAGCTCTAGCACTGGGGCAGGAGCTGGAAAGACAGCAGAGTCATGGTGGGGAACTGAGTTGTGTGGCTTCAATCCAAGGACTGGAGGAGCAGCTTTCTCCCAGAGAGAGGAGCTAGTGGAAGCCATTGTTTCTTTATTGAGCCCCCTCCCCTTCCCAGCGTGCAGACATAGGCAATTGCCATATCTGAGTCTCCATCAAGCTGACTAACATTGTTTGTTCACCCTGCCCAGGTGATTCTGAGATTCTGCCCTACCCAATGTTCAGGCATATTCAGGCACACCCAAACTGCTTTCAGTGGCTTTTTTGTACAAACTGCCTATCTTGGCTCATGCTGCAGAGTTTCCTAGGGTCTCTCAAAGTTTTGCGGAACTCAGGCAAACAGCATCTGCCTTGAGTGTGTGTCCTGTACCTTTGGCTGGGCAGCCCTAAGCCTGACACTAGTGGCAGCCAGCCTTGGTTCATGGGTTGGCCTCTCGAGGCACTTCCAAGTATGGTGCAGGTGGCAGTCATCTTCGGGCTGCTTTGTGGCTCCTGCCAGGGTGGGGAATAGACTGAGGCTGAGCTTGACCTACAGGCGGTCCCTTCCCACATGGCTCTGGGGCTGGCACCCCCAGCAGCCAGCTTCTAAATGAGCTGGGGCATCACCCAACTGCCTCTAAGGACAATACACCCAAGGGACAGATTGGGCAAGTACCAGAGTCCTGCTGAGGTAGATTCTGTTCTCTAGGGTCAACCCCTGCTCCTCCAACCACAGCTCCTCCACTGTAGTCAAGCCCAGTCCTTAAACCCAGTAAGCCCAAGGGTCATCCCTCCCATTAATGTGTAAACAGCAACCAAGGCACAACTATAAGAAGAGGTCACACACAACCCACACAGAAACATATCTGAAGTGATCAAGAAGACGGCACCACTGAGCCCCACAGCACACCTACTATATAAGACCACTCTACTAAAACTGGGAGACACAGCAACCCTACCTAATACACAGAAACAAACACAGGGAGGCAGCCAAAATGGGGAGACAAAGAAACACATCCAAAATAAAAGAACAGAACAAAGCTCCAGAAACAGAGCTAAACGAAATGAAGACAATCAACCAGATGCAGAGTTCCAAACACTAGTTAAAAGTATACCCAGTGATCTCAGGGATAACTTCAAGTACGAGATATGAAAAACAAAAATGGAGATAAAAAACAGAAAAAAGAACCTTTTATAAATAAAGAACATAATAACTGAAATGAAGAATACATTAGAGGAAATCAACAGTAGATTAGATGAAGCAGAGAATCAAATCAGTGATTTAGAAGGTAAGGCAGCAGAAAACACTTAATCAGAACAGCAAAAAGAAAAAAACAAGAATCCAAAGATTTGAGGAGAGTTTAAGGGGTCTTTGGGATAACCTCAAGTGTACCAACATCTGCATCACAAGGGTACCAGAAGGAAAAGAGAGAGAGCAAGGACTTGAAAACCTATTTGAAGAAATAATGATGAAACTCTTCCCTAACCTGGTGAAGGAAATAGACATACAAGTTAAGGAAGCTCATAGTCCCAAACAAAATAAAGCCAAAGAGGCCAATAGCAATACTCATCATAATTAAAAGGCCAAAGTTTAAAGACAGTGAAAGAATCTTAAAAGCAGCAAGAGAAAGGCAACTAATAACTTATAAGGGAGCCCGCATAAGATTGTCAGCTGATTTCTCAACAGAAACTTTGCAGGACAGAAGGGATTGGCACAAAATATTCAATGTGATGGAAAGTAACGACTTACAACCAACATTATGCTACCCAGCAAAGGTATCATTTAGAATTGAAAGACAGATAAAGAGCTTCCCAGAAAATAAAAAACTAAAGGAGTTCATCACCACCAAACCTGGATTATAAGAAATCTTAGAGGACCTCCTTAAGACAAAAAATAAATAAATAAATAAATAATATGAATACTAACAGGGCAATAATTACATAGCTATCAACAATTACTTTAAATGTGAATGGATTAAATGTGAATGGATTAAATCAAAAGATAGGGGAGTTGAATGGGTAAGAAAACAAGCCCTTACATACGCTGCTTACAAGAGACTCACTTCAGATCAAAAGACACACACAGACTAAAAGTTAAGGGATGGAAAAGATATTTCATGAAAATAGAAACAAATAACAACAATAAAAAACTGGAGTAGCAATACTTATACCAGACAAAATAGTCTTTGAAACAAAGACTATAACAAGAGACAAAGAAGGACCTAGTAATCCTTCTTCAGGCTATTTATCCAAACAAACCCCAAATGCTACTTTGAGGGGACATGTGCATCCATATGTTTATTGCAGCATTATTTACAATGGCCAAGATATGAAGGCAACCTCGGTGTCCCTGAATGGATGAACAGATAAAGAAGAGGTGATACATATATACAATGGAATATTACTCAGCTGTATAAAATAATGAAATCTTGCCATCTGAGACAACATGGATGGACATAGAGGGTATAGTGCTGAGTGTAATAAGTCAGTGAAAGACAAATGTCGTATGACTTCACTTATAAGTGGAATCTAAAGAACAAAATGAACAAATGAAACAGAAACAAACTCATAGATACATGGTGGTTGCCAGATGGGAGGGGGTTTGAGGGTAGAGGAAAAGCAGAAGGGATTAAGAAGTACAAATTGGTTGTTACACAACAATCATGGGGATGTAGGGGACAGTATAAGGAATACAGTCAATAATATTGTAATGACTATGTACGGGGTCAGATGGGTATTAGATCTATGGGAGTGATAGATGGGAGGGCATTGGGAGTGTGAAAAAGATGAAGAGATTAAGAAATACAAATTGGTAGTTACAAAATAGTCACAGGGATGTAAAGTATAGGAAATATAATCAAGAAGATGGTAAAAACTACGTATAGTGCCAGGTGGGCACTAATCAGGTGGATCACTTCTTAAATTATATAAATGTCCAACCACTGTGCTGCACACCTGAAAGTAATATAAATTAATATTCAATGTCAACTCTAATTGAAAAAAATGGAGGGAGATAAAGTACAATAAGAGGTTCAAAGTTCTAGGTATAAGAAAAATAAGTTTTGAGGATGTAATATACAGCATAGGAAATATAGTCAACAATATTGTGATTGCGTGGTATAGTGTCAGATGGTTGCAGGACTTATCATGGTGATTACTTCTTTAGCATAGGGAATATAATCAATAATGTGGTAATAACTGTTTAGTGCTAGGTGGGTTCTGTTGAATAACTATGATCTACACCTGAAACTAATACAATACTGTATGCTAGCTATATATTTATACAAATCTTTTTTTTAGAAAATTAAAAATAAAATGGCAGAGGATCTGAATAAACATTCTTCCAACGAGGACATACTGATGGCCAACACGTACACGAAAATGTGCTCAACATCACTAATCATGAGGGAAATGCAAATCAAAACCATAATGAGCTATCACTTCACACATGTTAGAATAGCTATTATCAAAAGAACAAGAAATATTAGGTATTGGCAAAAACATGGAGGAAAAGGAACTTGTGTGCACTCTTGGTGGGATTGTAAATTGGTGCAGCCACTACGGATAATAGTATGAAAAACAACTTAAGTGTAGGTCGATGGATGAATAAATAAAGAAAATGTAGTGTATATAAACAGTGGAATACTTTTCAACCATTAAAAGAAAGAAGTCATGCCATTTGAGACAACTCAGATGGACCTTGTGGGCATTATGTTAAGTCAAATAACACCAATAGAGAAAAAGAAACTCTGTATAGTCTCACTTATATGTGGAATCTAAAAACAAACAAACAAACCCCCACAAAGTTATACATACAGAGAACAGGTTAGTGATGCCCAGACATGGGGGTGGGGAGTTGGTGAAACAGGTGAAGTTGGTCAAAAGGTACAAACTTCCAGTTATAGGATTAATAAATCCTAGGGATGTAATGTACAGCATGGCGACTACAGTAAATGATCCTGTGTTGCATATTTGAAAGTTGCTAAAAGAGTAGATTTTATTTTTAATTTTTTCACAAGAAAAAAAATGTAACTATGTGAGGTGATGAATGTTAATTAAACTTATTATGGTAGTCATTTCTCAATATATACATATACCAAATCATTATGTGGTGCACCTAAAACCAATACAATGTTACATGTCAATTATATTTCAATAAAACAATTAAAAAATAGGTAGAAAATTTTGTGAAAAATAAAATAGGAACTTAAAGAAAAGAAAATGCCTTCCTATATTTATTCTGATCATTACCATCCTTGGTATATTTTTTAGAAATTCTAGCCCAGGAGTCTGGAGAGCTGTGTTTCGGTTCTAACTTTGATCTTTCCTACAGCTTTAGGCAAATAACTTTGGTTTCTTGGGACTCCATTTCCTCATCTCAAAAACAAAGAGATCAAAATAGAAGGTCTCAATACTCAAACATTCTGTGATGGAGTTTATGATTCTAAGTTCACTACAGTTGAAATTAAGCAAAATAATAAAAGGTATACTGTACACTAAACAAATTGGGAATCATGTAAGAAAAATTAAATAAGTTGTCTGGTAAAACAGATTGGGGAAGCTAGTCTTCTAATTCTTAGAAATGGTGCTAATAAAATGACTATTTTATTAGCTCAGCTTCTAGTGTCTACAAAATTGAATGAACAGGAAAGTTGAGTGATGTGTGTAAAAAAAGAACGATCTGCTATCTAGAGTATGGGGTTCATTTTGGAGCACATCATTTTCAGAGTTATCTGAACATTACCTAGACAATGAAACATGCACGGGGAGAAGATACCAGGGTTATAAAGGGTCACAAAAACATTTAACGTGAGGGTTGATTCAATAAATTAAGACCATGATTCCTGAAGTAAGGAGATCCAAGTTGGAGTGAGAATTATGATGGTTCTCTTCAAATACCTGAAGAAATGTTAGGCAGAAAATGAGTTACTCTTCTTTTTTGTGCACTAAAGGAAATCCAGTCATTGATTTCATAAATTGAGTAAATTTATGTGCCATAGAATAAACTAGATGTGTGGATCGGATGTTGAGTGAAAACAAATATGGCACCATCCTTCATAGGAATTTCAGCCCAGAGCCCAATGTATCCTAGAATAAATGTGAAATTTAAAATTATGGTAAGTGTTTTGTAGAAGAGAAGTTGATCTAGTCAGAGAGGCCAGGAGATGTTTCTCGGACAGAAACCATTGAACTGGAATCTGAAACGTGAATGAATGATGAGGAATTAGCTTAGCCAAAACATTGTGTGTGTGTGTGTGTGTGTGTGTGTGTGTGTGTGTGTGTTCCCAGGGGTGTGCTGAATGGAAGAGTGTTTTAGGAACAGCACGCGTTAAGGCCTTGCAATAGGGGGGACTTGGCCTTAATGAGAAACCAAACAGGATTTGGGGGACGTCGGTCAGAGGAGTGTGGGTGTTAAGGCTGTAAAGAGGCGCAAACCATTTAGGATCTCATGGGTCGTACTGAGTGTGGTCAGGATCCACTGCCGTGCTTCGTGTATGGGCCGGAGCCTGTGACGTCATTGCATTTGTTCCGATAAATGCAGTATGGGAACCGTGAAAGAGACGCCGGTGTGGCTGTAGACTAAGCAGTTACAAAGTCTCCCTCTGCAGACAAGACAGTGAACACTTAGCTTTAAGTCGTGGTGATGGCTGTGGAGATGAAGGGGAGTGAGGCATACGTGAGGGATATTTAGGGATAAATATGGACAGAACTGCACAGTGAGAAAGCACATGGGGTAGGGGGTCGGGAATTACCCTGGGGTTTCTGGCTGTACAAGGAGTGGATGGTGGTGTTTTTATCTTTTGCAGATAAGATTACCCAGGAGGACACCAGGTTTGAAGACCTGTGTATAGAGCTTGTCCTTTGAATCAAGTCATGCTGAGTTCCGTGTCATGTTCAACATTTTTAAATCACTGAGTCATTACACACATACAGTCAAGAGAGTCAAGTCACAGCTCCATAGTCATGAAAGCCAGGACTGCTGGAAAGTCTGGGAGAGAAAGGGCTAGTGAAGAAAGACTGGCACCAAAACAGCCTGACTCCTTCTAGTCCTGCTCTTGTCTTAAACCAAAGCTGAGACACACATAAAAGGAACGCCCAGCAAATACTCATCCAGAATCCAGTGTGACGTCACTCAGAGATTGTGTTCAAGGTACAAGGGGTCCTGGGACAAAGAAGCTTGTCTGTCTTCCTTGTTGGGCTCTGAGCCTCAGTGCCTGCTGATAATTCAAGCTGTTAATAAAAAGAGGGCAATCTTCCTCCCCCCCTGCACATTAACAGTGAAATAAAGAAAACACCAGGTGAAGCAACACATGGAACAAAAAAGTAAAGAAACAGCTGAGAAAGGAGAAAACAAAGTCAATAAAGCTATTGATTGGGGATGCTTTACAAATGTAAACATTCAATACTGAAAAGAAAACAGAAACCTAATTGGAGAGGTTGTTTAATATTTGCACAGCCTTCATTCACATGCTTACAACAGTTGTAATTCCTCAAAGAGCCTTTCTTCATAAACATAGTGTGCCTACAATTTAAACAAGGCATTCTCCACTTGTCTGAACCACTCAGTAAAATTGCTCCAAATTCCCATTGTCCGTGAGGACCTTTAAAAGTTAGTTTATTTAAAATAGAAATCACAGGGTATTTCTGAAGTTTTACGGTTGGCACAGAATACTACTTTTAGTATCTTCAGGTTTTAAAATGTTGGCATTTGGCAGTGGAAATGATGTGGAAAAACCATAGCACAGCTTTCTCAAATATCTTGAGTTTATGACAGGAAGACATCAGTAAGAAATGAATCATTCTCCATGTTAAATCTTTTCTAGTTTTGTTTCAGAAATAGCAACTTCAAGCTTTTAAAGTGATTGTTTCTTTGGTAGCCTTTGGGCTGTTAAATCATGCAAATAATTAATTGATGTAATTGAACACATAAAGCAACACATGCAAAATTTGGGGCTGTGAAAATGAGCTAGTCTTACAGTAAATAAGCAATTATGCAAAAGAGAGAGAAAGAAGTACACTCTGAGATTCTGTTTTATGTGTGGTATCACCACACTGGGTGGGACGGGGCATCAATTGTCTTTTTTGATACACGTGAGAACAAAATAACAAAGATTTATACTAATCGGTATACTTGATACTGAGCCCAATTATTAAGTCCAGTGTTTTGATGTATCTTCATCTGAGAAGAACTACAGTGGATTGCAGAGGAAAAGCGTTTTTTTTTTTTTTTTTTTTTTTCAAAAAAAAGAAGCAAGTCACTGTGCTGCGGATGCTGGCTACAGGCAAGCTCTTTTTATCTCTGCACCCCTGGAAATAGGCTAATTGTTGGCTTTCCCAGAACATCCTGGACGCTGCAAAGAGCTCAGTGCCCTGCTGTTCCTGCCACTTCCTTTTCTCTTGTCCTTAGATCTTTCTTTTTAATTAAAGTTTATTGGGGTGACAATTGTTAGTAGAGTTACATAGGTTTCAGGTGTACAATTCTGTAATACATCATCTATATATCACATTCTGTGGATTCAACACCCAAAGTCATGGCCGAGACATGGAAACAACCAAATCGTCCTTTGACAGATGAATAGATAACGAAGTTGTGGTATATATACATAATGTAATACTACTCTGCCATAAGAAAAGATAAAACAGTGCCATTTGCGACAGCATGGATGGGTCTTGAGATTATTATGCTAAGCGAAATAAGTCAGACAGAAAAAGTCAAGAATCATATGATTTCACTGATATGTGGGTTATAATACTGAAAACAACAAAAGAACAAGACAAATGAAGATATAAAAACGCGTAGACACAGAAAATAGTTGTTCTTCATTCTTCACAGCAGCCGCTCGGGTTGGTGGATTGTGCACTTTTCACTTTTTCAACATCATGCCTTTCTTCCATTAGAACTGAATCTTGTCATGCGTCTATTCCTGTTTACTAGAAAAATGACAAGCCCTTTGCAAGGATCAAACCATAGTTTTTGAAAAACAAATGAAACAACAACAAAAACGCTCATTATGTGCCAGGAACTGTGCAAGGTGCTTTATATGCATTTTTCTTAGAATTCTCTAATATGCTTAGCTTATAATAAAAAAATCGATAAAACTAATTGTGTTAAAATGAGATAAAACATTTACTCATCTAGAGTATAGACTTGCTTAAATTACAGTTATTTCCACCTAACTCTACTGGTTGAAATAGTTCCAATGACTAGTTTATCAATAATTTGCTATTTGGCCAAATTTACTATATTTACTGCTGAATCCAATTAAAGATATCATTAGGAATAGAAAAGAGAAGCAAATATGTTTTATTTATGTATGCATCCCTGGTTTCTGAAATAAATCAGTAGGGACATAATAAATGTTTCTTGAATAAAAGAAAAACATAGCCATAGGGGGGGAAATTAAGTTTGCAGCCATAGGTGTATGGTTGCTCGGCCCTGTAAGACAAAAGAAAAAATCTAAATTACACTTGTGCCTACTGCTTATGTCTGGGATCAGAACTCTGTTTAAATGCTTATTTCTGGACACAAATATTCATTAAATGTGTCAGTGAAAAAAAAAGTGCACATAAAATGAAAGTTACACAAATAACTGAATCCTGTAAATGACAAGCCTCTAAAGCAGATGCTATAAACTAAACTGTGTCCCCCGACCCCCCCCAAATTTGTACGTTGAAGCCCAAACGTGCAATGTGAGGTGTCTCTATGTAAGGCGCCCAGTCTATGGCACTGTATGTCAGCCCCAGCTGACTAACACTACGGTGCTGTTATTCTCCCCATTACAGTGATGAGGAAACTGAGTCACACAGTAGCATTTTTTGCCTGAGGTTTCAGAGCTAGGATGCAGCGAGGTCAGGATTTGAAAGTCGGACAGTATAACTTCAGAGCCCATCCTATCAACCATTTTTGGTGCTTCCAGACATCAAGTAGGTACAGGGGTGCCGATATAAAGAAAACATGCCACGTGGAGGAAGCATACAGGAACGTGTGTAAGCCCAGGGACAGGCAAAAGCCAAACCAGGCACGGACTTAAACTAAATGTCTATTTCCCTTAGAGCAAAACAAGGCCATTGAAAGGGTTTAGGCCAGGGGTGTCCAAACTTTTTTCAACGTTCTTCACCAAGGGCCACATGCGGTAAAATACACAAAGAGCCGGGCCACTCACTCGAGGTGAAGGACGTATTGCCTCACTTGGTTTATTTAAGTAAACTAAATATATTTTTGGAATTTGCTGCGGCCCAATTAAAAATGGATTGCGGGCCGCAGTTGGCCCGCGGGCCTCAGTTTGGACACCCCTGGTTTAGGCAAACGGGACGACGGGACGATGGGACAATAGGACAGATGTGGATTCTAAAAGGCCACTCTGGCCACAGTGCTTTTGTTAAAAACATTGAGACGTCTTGATATGGACAGTGAAATCAAAATCGTAATTTGGAATCTTTTGGAAATTCTCATCCGTTCCACAAGTCAACTCACAAGTCACATCACTAAAAAGGCAGCACCGTGTTAATTAGGCAAAGAGGGACAACATCCCCAAAGAGATTTGAAACGTGAGGTTTGCTTAAGCATCTCAAGTGCAGGTAAAGATGTGGATTCTTTTCCCTTTGCTATCAAATCAAATTACCACAAAGTTAGCATCTTAAACAACAGAAGTGTATTATCTTATACTTTGGTAGGGCCCCAAGTCCCAAAGTATGGCTTGGCTGGTTCTATTCATGCCACACAGCTGCAGGAATGAGGTCCCCACTTCACTGCTGGTTGTCTGATGTGGGTCACTCTCACCTTCCAGAAGCCATATGTCCAGGCTACTGAAGCCCTTCAAAGCCAACCGTGGTGGGTCCTCCAATCTCTGAGACTCCTCTTCTGCCTGAATACTTCTGCTCATAAGGGTTGGAGTGATTATATTGGGCCCCTGTAAATAACCTAAAATAATCTCCTATCAGTTAAGATAGTTGGTCAGTAATCTTTACTCCATCGGCAAAATCTCTCCGTGGCAGTACCTCCATTAGTGTTTGAATAAGGACAACACAAGTGTCTTGGGAGACGTCTCCAGAATTCTGCCTACCACATATGGCCTCCATTTTCTACATACATATCATTAGGAACTAATTGTATAGCAATGGAGGATGGTCTTGAGCTGTTTTTTGCGCTTAATTCATTCATTTTAAGTACATATATACTTTTTACTCTTCCTTTAGTCATAAGAGAAGAGTCACATAAAAACCACATTCTCTTGAAATAAATCATAATTTCTAATGTTAGGGGAGGATATGTCATTACAGTGGCAGCCAGTGTATATGAATAGAGATTGAAAGTCCAGAAATACATGTCTTAATATGATAAATTAAGATACTCCATTCATTTCAATTATCTTTCCAGCAACTCATCATTCCTCTAGGATTTTATTTTCCTATCTCACGTACAAATGACATATTTTATTCAGTCAAAACAACATTAATAATTTCATAGCAAAATATGACAAAAAAAACAAGTACACTTTGGATGGTAGATGATGAAACTTGGAAGCAGAAACAAATTCTGATTTCACTTGTCCAACTACCTATGGAAATATTTCTAGCCACGAAGGGAGCAAGGAAAGGTCACAGTAAATGTCTGCATCTTAAAGAATAGAATAATTAGTCAATATTAATACTTTATGGGAGTCTTCAGGCTTCATCTAAATCAATCTTTCAAAAACATCAGGTGTTGCAGACATGCCCTTCAGGCAGCTACGCAATAACATCCCTGATTTTGGAGGAGTTAATGAGCACCTCTTAGAGTGTAGCTTATCTGAAGGCACCTAAGGGATTTGAGAAAACATTGCTTAAAATATGATGAATATGGGTAAAAACTACAAGTGACATTTAATTCTACATACAGATAAAGGAATAAATTAAGTATTATTTAATGGATTCCAAATCTATACTACTTTCCCTCCAGGAAAAAAAAAAATCAGGTAAGATTTAGTGAACAGCTAAACATCTTTCTAATTTCAAAGAGCTTTGAAAAATCAGTGAACACTCCAATAACTAATAGGGAATTAAGTTTCTCTTTTCTAACACAGAAACAATAAATCTAGGAAATCCAGGAGCTGGTATGAATAATCATTTTTCAATTTGCCCTACAGTGCCCCCAAAGTCATATGTCTCATGTTCAAAGTGATCAATTTCTCTAGGTTCTCTGTAGGGGGTCAGAAATAACTCGGGGGAGATGCTAATTGCGTGGTCATTATGGAAGGTACAGCATGTTGATTGATTACCAGACACTAACTTCTATGCAAATGCGGAACGGAGGGTCAGAAGTTATGAAACACAAGAATTAAAATGAGGTCAAGAATTCCACACGAGTCTCCTCAATGCTGACTCTTTAACCAGTAAGTGGGGAGATGATGGAGTTTCGATATGTCTCACTTTGGAGTTCATGTTAAATACACAATGTAACTGAAAGGGCAGAAAACTGTTTCTCACACGTTGTGTGAATATTGTAAGTATATTAAGTATTTAGAAAGCAGTTGGTGATGTAGGAAGATGTCCTTATCCTCAGTCAAATCCTTCTTTGGTTTATGTTGCCTGACAACAAAATCTACAACTTGTACCATCAATTCCAAAGTGAGCTCTATTTCCAAGGAGCCAGGTGATTTCTGGGCATGCGTTGCCTACAATTCTTTTAGAAAGTCCAAATGCAGTCACATTTATCTTGTGTTTATAGAGGATCACTCATTTTTCACAACTCAACTACTTAACCCTGGGAAATACATAGGCAACTGACAGTATAGGTCTCCTCATACACAATGAAGTTTATATTTTTGGCTTAAAGAATGTATGTGAATCCCCCAATACTTTAATGAACAGAGTGCGTCCAATTTACCTCACAGAAGATATCTATTAGGCATCATGAAAGTTGCGTCCTCCAAGTCCTCCTCAGGAAGTAGAAATGATATATAAACATCTATCTTTCCACAATTTAAATGAAACTCAAACCCAAAAGTATCCAGTGAGCCATGCTTGATGCCTCCCAGGAGTTTAATCACAACGCTGGAGCCAGCCACTTCATAATATATTTGGGCCTTAGCTGTGTCAGAGCTCGGAATAAATCAGGGAAGCAAACTGCTACTTATGCCTTCTCCAGTTCTCTGCCAAACTCAGGAGAATGGCCATTTTTACTGGTACCATTTTTCGAGCTGTTAATGCCCTTACAAAATAGGACTCTAAAAAATGTTACAGAACCTGAAAGAGCACAGCCTTCAACGCCATTTTCTAAAAGAGGACTGCATCTGAGAGAAAAAGGTGTTTTGCAACGCATAAGTTCTCTCTAAGATTTCCAAATATGTCACCATTGTTTATTAGTTAAATAAAACCCTGGCTCTGGTACTAACGGGGCAGATTTCTGTGGAAAACCATAGGAAGGAGAAGGGAGGAATATTTGTTAGAAGAAAACGAGAAGAAATGTGTTCTCGCAGTTGCAGCGTGGAATAACTCACAGACTTCTAAATGTTCTCTGCCAAAGTTCTGGGATATATCCTATGTAAGCTATCAATTTAGACAGTTTGATGGTGTAATTAAGCATATACTCTCTAGAGAACATTGCTTCAGTTTGAATCCTCACTTCACCAATTACCAGGAATGTGATCTAAAGCTGTAAATATGGATAATAAAACATTTGTTTGTGGAGCTGTTGAGGGGATTAAATTAGAAGTACACATGAAACGTTTGATGGAGTACTTGGCATGTATTAGGCACTCGCTAATGCTAGCTAGTTACACTAGGTAGGAAGATAGAAGTAGGAAGAAACAGCTTTAAGGTGCTAATAGCTAGGTATTGCAGCAAATTGCCACAATTTTGCTATAAGATTTGTGTTTGTGTGTGTGTGTGTGTGTGTGTGTGTGTGTGTTTTATATTTATTTCACTTAGGAATTATAACCCGTCTACCTTTAAAAGCACTTTAGACAAGGTACAAAATAGAACGAAAGAGTGGACAGAGTCAATATGAATAAAATCACATTTAATTATTCTTTCTTTTCTCCTTCCCTTGTCCAGTGCTTTGCACATAGTTGAAGTACAAGTAACGCCTGATGAATAAATAAACAAACAATTGGAAACGTGAGTAGATATATGCATGCATAAAGAAAAAGCGTTCTGGAACATCTGAAAGATACAGATGCGTTATATTTTCAACAGTGACTTAAGCAGTTTGCCACACTTCTGCAGTAATTCTAAAGGTAAATACTTAGGTTATCACTTTTGCTTTCCTTCTGAGGGAAAGTGAACACCCCCACCACACCACCCCTGGCATGAGTTTGGAGAGGGTTCCTGGTACAGAGGGAAAGAATTCTAGTTTCCCCTGGTTTTGTCACTGTCTAACCATAGGATTTTAATCTCCCTAGAACTTTGGATGTCTCAGTTGTAAAATGAAGGGGTAGGGCAAAAGTGTAGCTAAATTTCCGTTCATCTTCAAAGTTTTGTAAGTGATTTAGATAAAAGAAACAGTCTGAAGCCACCATATTGGGTTGTAGCAGTGGATTCTCATTAAAAACGAAACACGTCAAATCTATTCTTCTCGAGTGGGATATGACGTGATTCTGAGATCCTAGCCACTGCTAAGGACAAAGCATCGTTCACTCCTCGATTCACCAATGTGAAATATTCAGAAATTTTAACTTTTGGTAACTTGAAATTAGCCATGCTGTGAGTATTTACAACAGAAAAACAGGAAAATCTTACTAATTAGAATTTAAAAAAAAATTATTAATAAAAATCTGGGGTTTTAGACTGTTAGTGACCTGACCCTTTTATACCAAGAGACGGTTACAGGAATTCCTTCCAGGTGCCTTAGTATTGCGGGCTACTGTGGGTGACTGGTAGGAAACTCTAACGCCAGCATAAGAACTGGTCTCAGAGCACCGACTCTTCATGGTTAATTAGAATGTTTCAATACAAAGGGGATCTCGAACCTGAAAAAAATGTCTGAACTTGAAAATATGTCTGGAATGAGCAATTGTCAGACGCTTCCTCTCACGAGTCGTATTCTCATGGAACGCCTGGACTTCTGACCTCTAATGGGCCAGTGGTGTGGTCCCTGCATGCGGTGTTCAATGTCACTTCCTGCTGGTGGCTGATACTGACCTCTTCCTGATGTGACTCCGCTGGGCTCCCCAACTGGAGTTTGGACAGCCTGGTCATATTTTCCCAACAGTGATCTCTGCTGCCATTTCTAGCCGGGCTTTGACACTCACCTTATTCTGATAACCTGTTATGGACTAAATGACCGCGTCCTTCTAAAATTCATGTAAAAATGCTACTGCCAGAATGATGGTGTTAAGAAGTGAGGTGTTCGGGAACTAATTCAGTCATGAGGATAGAGATCTCATGAGCGGAATTACCATGTTTCCCTGAAAATAAGACCGGGTTTTATATTAAGTCTTGCTCCAAAAGATGCATTAGGGCTTATGTTCAGGGGATGTCATCCTGAAAAATCATCTTAGGGCTTATTTTCCAGTTAGGTCTTATTTTCAGAGAAACACAGTACTATCCTTATAAGAAGAGACACAGAAGAACTTGCTTCTACTCTTGGCTCCTTGCCACGTGAGGGCACAAAGAGAAGGTAGCTGTCTACTAAACAGGGAGGGCACCCTCACCAGGCACCAGATCTGCCATAGCCCTCGTCATGGACTTCTCGGTCCCCAGAGCTGTCAGAAATAAACCCAGTCTACAGAATTTTTGTCAGAACAGCACAACATGACTAAGGCTCAACCTACACCAACAGCGTTTGAGACACAATTCCCACAGAGAGCTTCTTTTTTCACAAGTGGTAATAGTGGTTGTGTATGTGATAAACAGAAAGTCAAGCTTATTTTTATCTTTAGCATCTGGAATATCTTTTATCTTTCCAGATAATATCTTTTATCTGGAAAACAACCTGAAAACTAACTGCTACCCATTCTTCAAACTTCGCAAGTGAAACTCATGCCAGAATAAATGGATGGCCTCCTTCAAGAAGCACATCCCACCACAGGCAGGACTCTGGCTTCCGAGTATGTGACATAAGGCCGCTAAAAGCAGGCCCTTAGACCTGTGACCCTGCACATCAGGGGCTCACGGCTTTGATGAGCATGTCCTGTGTCTCTAAGTCAACTATGCTTTTAATAGGATAGTGGGGAGAAGCAGGAGAGGCAGATTCATTCTCCCGAAAGGGCCTCATTCCTCTCGTTTTTAGTAGATTTCGGTGAGATTTCACCCTGACTAAACTAAGTATCTGGTTGAGCTAGAGAATCGTGCAATTTGAAGAGGCAGATGTTTTCTCTCTTTTCTCCAAAAGATCTTTAGATTTCAGATTTAAAAAAACAAACTATAGTAGAAATATAAGTGATTACTGTCACATGTCAATGATCCAATTGGTTAGACATTGTAATTGGACAAAGAATAATATTTTTCTGCCACAGAATCAACTATATCATTTAAAAACTAACAACAGTCATCAGAAATGGAAAAAGAAATGAGAAAAAAAAATGCCTTCATGACTTTTAATTTTATTCCTTTCATGAGTTTCCTCATTAACCAAGTTTATCAAGTTTATATTGCAATTTTATGTTATTTAAATTATTGCAAAAATGTGCAAATTCAAAGGAATGGCAAGAAAGGATTCCCCGAGACAGTGTGAGAAGGCTTTGATGTGCCTTAAGGAGAAATATGCATGCTAGATAAGCTTCACTCTGGCATGGGATATAGTGCTATTGGCTGTGACTTCAAATATTAATGAATCAATTACATATATAAAATTATGTACATATAATATATTTAGAGAGAAAAACACACAACACAAGATTATGCACTAATTGGTTCATAAAAATGTTCCAACCAGAGGCTTTCAGAAACCTAACCTTCTGTTTTCCCCAGGAGCAATAGTCCCGTATTCTCTAATTCAGTGTTGTTGTCAATTTTATAGACCACAAGTACTGCAAATAGTGTACATCAAACATATATATATATATATATATATATATATATATATATATATATATATATATATATAGTGTATACATATGTGTGTGTGTGTATATATATATATTACATATACATTATGTATATGTTTTGCTTTCTCTAGCAACCTGAGATATCTTTCAGAGCCTTATAGATTATGACAAGGAGGTCAAATGTCATTCTGTTTCTGTGTTTGATAAAAACCACTGGAGTTTTATCAATGGGAGCTTAAATGTGGAGAACGTGTTGGGAGGCAGGGGCAATTTGGAAGCAGAGAGGATAGTTAGGTGTCTGTTGTGGTAGCCATGGGAAGAACTAATGATAAACTGGTTTAAAGATGAAAACAATTGTTGGTAGAGGTCAGAAACGATAGACTTTGTTAAACTCTACTTTTAGGGTAGAATAAACTATGGGCAAGCAGTGCCCCACCCCCTATAACATGAAGAGCTGTGCGCACACACATGAGTGGATGGATCAGAGTGAAGGTCAGAGACGGAGACGGTACCAGCCATCACCTGAGTGTGTCATTACAGAGCCAAATACACAGAAAGAAGCTGGTGTAATTTACATGCATGGGGCATCCACAAGAAGCGGAATGCATTTTCCCAGTGTTCTCATCACTCCATACACAAATCATACGTTTCTGCCCCAAATATTAGTTGCAATAGTTATTTTCATAAAAAGTTGTTTCCAGGATAGTTTATTTTAAACAGCACATGTGACATCATTTTAGCATCAACATGTTCTCACATCCATGAACAGCTCCTTGCAAGCTGCTGGATCTTCCTAAGGTTTAGCGGTAGTATAGGCGCAGAGTTGTCAGCTGTCCACAGGGTTCTTAGCGTCCACAGGAGTAAACACAGGACTATTGTGATGCTCTGGTCTTGGTGGCACCATAAGGCACCGAAGCCACCATGTGGTCCAAGCCTCGCAGTCTTTAGCTCAACACTCGATGGCTGAGACACAAGGGCAAACGCTTGCTCACATTCCAGAGACATCTGCGACGAAATCCACTTGGCAAGTCGATTGGAGAAATGCTGACACACAAAATGTTAAGTAAAGGTTTGCCTTAAACCTCAGTTCTCCCCAGGGCTCGAGTTGTGGCTGGTTTGTGAGTGATGACTAGTGCACGACCAAAAGGGATCTTATCCTCACTCATTCTCATTAGTCACATGGTCAGGTCAGGGTGGTCTGGCTTACTCTTATGAACTCTTTAAAAGTCGGTTAGTTTACAGCTCAAGGACAAGAGTCAGAGAGATTTAAAGCCAGAGAGATGCTGCTGGGCTGGCCTTTGAAGACAAAGCAACTTTCCATGTTGTGAGACAGACTATGAAAGGGATGCAAGACGAGGAATCGGGCAGCCTGTAGATGCTGGGAGCGTCCCAGCCAACACCCAGCAAGAAAACCGTCGCTCCAGGGACAGTGCCCTGCATCTGATGAAGGGAGGACGTCAAGCCACAGCTGAGGTCCCAGCCCCTCTGAGACTTTGATTTAACAGGATGAGACCCTGTGCAAAGGACTCCATGGCTTATGCTGAACCATGGAAACTGCAAGAGAATAAGTGTGTGTTCTTTTCCAGTGGTGTTCAGGGAGAGAGTTGGCCTAGAGCGAACGATCCTACTTACCGTGAGACGGAGCAAAGGCAATTTCATATAAAATTTACAGTCAGTTCAGAGAGATCCACTCTAGGCACATTGTCATTTATAAAAATTATTCTTGACCCGGCACATGTAAAAGTGTCTAAAAATATTCTGGTTAGAAAATACAAGAATATTAAATTTTGCAAGTAAATATGTAGAGAAGACATTAGATGAGAATTCTTAGATTTGTAGACAGTTCTATGGGATTTATTTTAAAAATCATACTCCCAACTTTGAATTCAATGCAGTGAAGCAGACGTACATAGGTACCTCACTACAGAGAGCCCAATTAAAAACACTAATAATAGACATACATGTAGACATGCAAAAGAAAAGAAAGTGTACAAAATGCTTTCAACAAATTTCTCGGTGCTGAAAAACAGGTGGAACAGGTAGAAAACTACTCTCATTAGAAGGAGAGTCTGCTCAGCGGAGCCCCTCCTAACCTCTGACTTCAGAGTGAGCAGGGTCTGAAGGTTTGGAGAAGATACAGGGGCAGAAGTTAATTGAAGGGCTCTGCATGGACTAATTCCACAGCTCGACAAAATTGTCTCTCCCAAAGCAGCATAGAGTGTAAAAAGCAAAGACATTATTGTGAAGGAAGCAGTATCCCCAATGCACATAAGTCTACCTGAAGGAACCAGGTCAGCTCTGGAGGCAAAGCTGAGTCTTTAACAAGGAGGCTCATGGCTCTTCACTCACCTTAGCATTTGCCGTGCATGTGACCTGTGTCACTGTCCTTTCAAAGTATGAAGCGACAACCAGAGAGCACTGAAAGCAGCAACTTCAGAGAACGAGAACAACAGAAATAAGTAGACTAGTTTGTTCCAAAAGAAATAGACCTAATTTATAGAAAAGAAATAATTTTAGAAGTTATAATTTACATAGAAAGATTTAAAAAGCTATTACAACATTAAAAAAAATCATAGTATTCTATGAAAATTTAATACCAAGAAAGGCATTTTAGAGAATAAAAACGTAATTGTCAAAATTAATAATAGGACTTTTAAATAAAACTGAGTAACTCTCACAAGCAAAAAATACAGAAAAAGAAACAAACTCAGAAGGTTCAGAATCTCAGAGAGAGAAGAAAAAATAAAGAAAAGAAAATGTTAAAAGAAATAATAGAAGATAATTTTGCAGAGATGAAGACATAAATTTTTCTGATTTGAAACCAGAGTATCCAGCTAAATGAATTAAAAAGAACACAGACATATTGTTTTAAATTTCAGAGCACCAAAAATAAACTCCCCAAAGTATCTTGAGAGAAGCAAAGCAAGTTCCCTGTTAATGAGAAGAGCATCAGATCGCACCTCAGACATTCTTGGTGCTAAAAGGCAATAGATAGGTAAATAAATTTGGGAGGGCTGAGAAGGCCTCCCAAAGGAGTGAGGCACAGAGAAAAGAAGGGGTGGGGGAAAAACTTTTCAGACAGTGATTAGAAAGAAAATAATCTCCTGTTTGCCCATCCTTTTATAGAGGTAGCCCTCATGAAAACTAAAATCAGAAACAGAAGACTAGGTTTCTGGGAAGGAAGCAGGGGAGAAGGATTGTGGTTACCATTACTGTTATTTTATTATAAACCCTCTCCAACCATTAGATCTATAACCAGCGTTACTCTTAAGAATGCCTTGAATTAAGGAAACTAAATTCATGATTTATTAATTTGATTAAACATCAGTTTTACCTGCAATTTTTCAGCCCAACAGAAACTACTTATTTTGATGATTATAGATGCAGTTAGGATAATTCTGATTGCTCTTTTAATTGTACTACTCTCCCCTAGTCATCTCTAACCCTGGTCCAGATGTAAATGACTCAGACTTGCCAGTCTGTTTCTGAATGAATTGCATAAATCCTGTCTTTGGGATTCAGCCTCCCGTGTAAAACTCCATCCTAACCATATTCTCTTCATCACGCCTGACTTATGATACCCACGGTTAGTGTGATACGACAATGAAGGAAATATTCATAATAAATCTTGCTAGAAAGAAATTTACTTTGAAAAATATATATATATTTTAAGCTTCACAGGTGGCTGCTTATTGCATCTTGTCATAAAATCTGAATGACTGCCTGGTGTCCGAGTGTGTTTGAAACAATAAAGGACCCATACAGTCATCAAATACCGTGTTTTGCTTCCTCAGTTAACTGACTTGCAGCACCACTGATACCATAATCTAAACGATCATGTTAATATGCTGTTGTTGTATCAAAGTACCTCTAATTGAACACAATTATAGGGGTTTTTCTTGTTGTTCTTATTCAATCTTGGAGAAACCATTGGGATTGCCTAATTCAATTTATGCATCTTTCCTCTAAACAGTGGATTACACAATCAGATTTAGACCTTCACAAAAGACTATGAAATATAATATACACTGAGCTATAAACAGCCATCTTAATTATTATCTGGCCTGTGTGCTAGGCACGTTGTTGGCCCTGCAGATAGAGCAGGGAACAAGGTAAGAAAGGTACCTACCTGCATGGAGCTTGTATCCTGGTAATGTTGGTTTTGTTAGAGAACCACAACAAAAGGAGAAAACAGACATAAGAAGCCCACATTCAAAACCTAAGAATATCTCACTTGCATTTTTGAAGCAAAGCATTAATGAGATTAGTAGAAAAAGGATCTCAATTTCTGATTGTTACTTGGTAAACGTATTCAGATTTTCTTCCGAAAGGGAAGGAATATACTTGGGACTATACCATTTCTCTGAAAGATGGAGTCTATCAGAAGCCTCCCTTCATTCTCTAGAGGGGAAGGTAATTCAGGAGACATCCTTTCCTTATGTTTTTTCAACTGTGCTCAGAGATGGGAAACGTAGCAAAGCCTGGAGAAGACTGGGGAGATATCAGAAGGAAAGGGGATATATGAAGAGACCCTGGGAAGATGGAGAAAAGCAGGTCTAACAAGAAACACAAAGCAGCTGCTACATCGATGTTCAAGTTCCTGGAAACACCTGGAGACGACGGTAGCTCCCTTATCCTTGATGCTGAGGACACACATGCCCCACCGCCTTACGGTCACCACTGGCCTTCATCTTGCTTTTCGTTTAGACTTTCACCCAGACCGGAAGTACTCTATTTCCTTCTCTACTGGTAACCAAGCTTCCCAGTCTTCGCAGAGATTCTGTACAACTTCTTGCTCATGCCCTTTCTTTTGCCGTGAGTGCCTACCTGAAATTTTCATTTGTGGAAATCCTAGACATTCTTTATTTCCAACTCAAATTCTGCTTCCTCTCTAACTGTGCCTTAGATCCTTCTAGCTAAAGGGACGTGTGCTCATCTTCACCCTTCAGTCACGTCATTTATATAACATATATCACTTACAGTAATATCTAGCAGATATTACTAACAACTGTTTATCTCTTCAAACCATCATGTAATTTACTTAAAGTTCAGGAGCAGGTTTTGTTTACACTGCAAGAGGCCAGATAGAGTTTAACAAGTTCTGGACTGGAGTCCGGACTGTGAATCCCAACTGCCACTAACAAGTTCTATGATCACATGTAAAACTCTCAGTGATTCTGCATCCCAATTTACCATCTATACAATGAAGGTGCTTCTTCAAAATAGCCATGTGATCCTACTTCTATTCCACAGTGCTTCACATCGTATAGTAGGCTTCCATAAACATTTGTGAAACGTTGATGAGTTTACTGCAGGAATAAATGATGCAGGGTGATAAAATGGAAAGCGTATAAAACCCAGTCCCACAAGAATGTGTTTCTGTGTCTGGCACTGACTCTTACAGGTGCTATAGGTTCACAAACTCCAGACAAACAGCATCTGGCCTCCGTGTGCTCTTCTTCTTGCTGAGCAGCCCTAAGCCTGGCACTAGTGGCAGCTGGCCTTGGTTCATAGCTTAGCTTCTCCTAGGCACCTCGAAGCCCAGCACAATGGAAATCATCTGCAGATCACTTTGTGGTCCTGGGCAGGGCACAGGGCACAGCAGCTGACCTTGGTCTGCACCAGAGCCCCTCCCAAGAGGCCCCAGAGCCAACACACCCAGTGGCCAGCTTCAGCCCACACCCAACCACCTTCACAAATGACACACCCAGAGGTCAGACTGGGCAGAGCCCTGCTAAAATAAGCCCTGCTCTGTAGGGTCAGCCCCTGCACAACAGCTCCTCCACTGTAGTCACAGCCAGTCCTCACAACCAGTCAGCCTGAAGGTCGGTCCCTCCCATTGATGTACAAACAACAACCAAGGCTCAACTGTAACAGGAAGGCACACACAACCCACACACAGGGACACACCTGGAGGACCAGGCTCTGGTGACCAGGGAGAGTGCACCACTGGGTCCCACAGGACACCTACTACATAAGACCACTCTACTAAGACCAGGAGACATAACAGTTGTACATAATACATAGAAGCCAAACACAGGGAGGCAGCCAAAATGGGGAGACAAAGAAACACGTCTCAAATGAAAGAACAAAACAAAGCTCCAGAAAATGAAATAAACAAAATGGAAACAAGCAATCTACCAGACATAGAGTTCCAAACATTGGTTATAAGGATGCTCAATGATCTCAGAGAGAACTTCAACAAAGAGACAGGAACCATAAAAATGGAGACAAAATAGACTTTAAAATAATGGCCATAAGAGACAAAATAGGACCCAGTCATTCCACTTCTGGGTAATTGTCCAAAGAAATCCAAAATGCTAATTTGAAAAGACATATGCATACATATGTTCATTGCAGCATTATTTACAACGGCCAGATGTGGAAATAACCTATGTGTCTATCAATAGTTGAATGGATAAAGAAGTGGTACGTATATACAATGGAATATTACTCACCCATGAAAAGAATGGAATCTTGACATCAGCAACAACATGGGTGGACCTAGAGGGTATTATGCAAAGTGAAATAAGTCAGACAGAGAAATAAAAATACCACAAGATTCCACTTATGAATGGAATCTAAAGAACAAAATAAATGAATAAACAAAACAGAAACAAACTCATAAATAAAGAAAACAAACTGATGGTCACCAAATGGGAGGGGCTTCAGGAGAAAGGGTAAAAAAGGTGAAAAGGGATTAAGAAGTGCAAATTGCCAGTTATAAAAACAGTCAAGGGGATGTAAAGTACAGCATAAGGAATATAGTTACAATATTGTATTAACTATTTATGGTGTTAGATGGGTACTAGGCTAATTGGAGTGATCCTTCATAAATTCTATAAGTATCTAATCACTGCTGTACACCTGAAACTAATATTCAATATTAATTGTAATTGAAAAATAATAAAAAAATTAAGAAAAGAATATGGCACCCTAATGTTTAGTACAATTTAGTTCCAAAGTAAACACTGAACCTAACAAAGGAATGTTATAATCTCATAAATTTCTGATCTTCATAAACTAAAATAGGGAATTCTTCTGTTGGATTACATGAAATCTATAACAGGATTCATACTCTTCTACCAGTCTTGTACATCAGAGGTTCCAAGCAGCTCTCATTTTTTAGAATGGCAGCATCGCTGCAAATGGGGCAGTGGGGTCCTGCGACCTTGGCTAACCTGAGCCTCTTTCCTCCACACCTACCATTATTCTCAGGTGTCTGAATCACTCCCCACCTCCTGAAACATCCAATTCTTACTCTTTTTTTCTCTGTTGCTTTCTATCAGCAATCTTGTGGAAAAGAAATGCTGAGATTTACAGTTACTTCTCCATAAGTCACACTTACTAGTCTTTGGATAGCATTGTAAAATATCACATTTGCATAGTAAATACCCAATTAGTGTGTTTCAACTATGATACATTTCCTATGTTAACAAAAGGGTGAAGTATTCTTTACCTCAGTTTTGAGTGAAGCCAATTATTAATGTTATTCCCAGGGTATAGGCGAGTAACTTCAGGCAAAACCCTACTGCTGATGGTTGACAAAGCCCGGCCCACCAGGAGCTCCAAGCCAGAATTTGTCTGTAGGTCCTGGGCTCTTTAGATCACATGCTGCTGCTTAGCAACTATTGCTTTCCAGCCTTCGATTTTCTCATTTCTATTCCATTGAGCTTTATGAACAGTGCATTCCAGGGTCCAATTAAAAGATCCCAAAATGGCAGAGCTAGAACAATTCAAGTAAGAAAATATGTCAGTACTGGATTATAACCCCATTATAACATGAATACCCTTGAGCCCATAATGAAATGTAACTATATGTAATAAATATAGATAGAGAAATCAACAATCAACCAATAAGGAGAACTAAACAAATCTCCCATGTAGAACAGTGTCAAATGATTTGTGTAGTGAGTGACCCTCCCCAGCCCCCCCAAGGACATGGAGCAGAACTCCCCAGTTTTAAATGTGAGCTGTGCATAGTAACTTCCTTTCAAAGGGTAGAGTGTGGGAAGAAGGTGAAGTATAATAACTTCACAGTGGGGAAACCTGACAATATGACCTCAGCCCAGGGGCCAAGGTCAACATCAACAGTGATGAGTCATGTTGGTAGTACGTGCCCTTGAGATGATGTGATGAGAAGGACACTTTACCCTTGTGGTCTTCTTCCCAAAAAGCTGTATCTCAGTCTAATCACATGAAAAATCAGACATGCCTTACTTGAGTGACATTCTACAAAGTTCTACTTACCCAGTAGTCCTCAAAAATGACCTTGGTCATCAGGAACAAGGAAAGTGAGACACGGTCACAGTTAAGGAGAGCTAGAGGAGACGTGACAACTAAATGTAACGTGGAATCCTGGATGGGCTCCTGGAACAGAAAAAGGACACGAGATAAAAGCTAAAGAAATCTGAATAAACTATACACTTTAGGTACTAATAATATATCAATACTGTTTTATTAATTGCAACAAATGCACCATACGGATGCAGGATGTTAATAGTAAGGGACCCTGGGTGTGGTACAGGGACTCTGTACTCAGTCTTTACAGTTATTCTGTAAATCTAAAACTCTTCCCAATTAAAACATTAAGTATGGCCTATTCTCTGTTAAGCATCTCCACCTCCTCTTTCCACTATCATATCTGCTTTTACTGTCCTAAAAAACATTTACTAAGTTTTCATTCTAACTTGACCCTTTTCTGTCCTTTCTCCTGATTCCCCTCAGGAGTTAGAAGTTTGGGCCTGCCCCCAACGCCAAGAACACCCCATTCTGAGAGACGTTGCTACTCCAAGGACAAGACGGTGGTGATTTGAGGCCCCTCTTGCTCTCCTGCCAAGCACAACAACAGCAAATCATGCCACCTGCCTCGTGCAGCGGTGACTCCCCACAGAAACAGCAAATCCACCTTCAAGATTTATTCACAGAGCAGACACCGCATCCCCCGCTTCCTACTGCCCCCAGCAAAGGGCTCCGTCCCTACAACTGAAGCCATTCCACACTGAAAACTTCCTTTTCCTTTCGAAGCTTAGCATGGCCCAATGCCACTTTTTGCCTACACAGGTTTACAGGGGCACTACTGCGCACCCATGCTAGCCGATGGCTGTCACAGGGGTCCGTGCACAGGGGAGAGAAGGAGTTTGAATGGACATCTGCTTTTTTAGAGGAAACTCTGGGCTCGGGATACACAGAGGCTGGCCGATTTGGAGATGTGTCCCACAGGGCAGCCAGCCACCCAGCTGAGTACTGTGACCTCAGGCAGGGGGCTGCCTCCCCACAAGTCCTGTCACAACAGGCTTTTGCTTCTGGGGACAAACGCCTGCTTGTGGTCAACACCATCCAGCCGCACATTAGAAATACAAATTCCACGTGGAGGCACCTCTGTCACTTGACTTCCTTTCAGGGCGTGATGGTCGGTGTCCCGCCACTGATGGTCTGCTGTGGCCTGAGCTCCCTGTGATGAAGGAGGTGTGGGAGCCGGCTGGGCTGGCGTCAGGGAGGTGCCCCCCCAGCAGGTCACAGTCAGCACCCCCAGTCCCCTTCCCACAGGAGGGGTCTGAGATCCTCTCCCCAGTCCCACTACAGAGATTCAACCTCCAGAGAGAAAAGGGGCTTTTAAAGGACAGCTCTGTGAATTGTTCAGAATTCTGAGAAGAGGTGCGACGCCAAGAGCTGCCAGTTTTCTGTCCCTCTGGAAGGGCTTTCCTCCACGTGCTGCTTACAGAAAACCGTAGGCCAGGCCCCAGAGGATCCTCTGTCACAGGCGGGATCTTGAGAGATGCTGAGCGGGGCCAGAGGTGGCAGTTCCTAATCCTAGGCGGCGTCTTTGTGCCCAGTCGTGCCCAATTTGAATGTGCACAGAAATCGCCTGGGGTCCCCTAAAATGCAGCTTGCACTTTAGTCGCTTTAGGTGGGGCCGAGGGTCAGCATTTCTGACAAGCACCCAGGTGGTGCCCAGGCCGGTGATGTGAGAATCAAATCCCGCTGGGAGGGCAGGGGTCGCCAGGACTTACTTTTGTGCGCACTCCAAAGGTACAGAGCTTGAATGCCCAATCCTGGCAATACTGGAGAGCATCCCTAGGGGACTTGTCTTTCATAATGTCAACCGCCTTTCTTCCCCCGGTCCATTACTTGTTTTAATCTTTTTCTCCTTGACAGTCCTGCCACTTCTCATATCCGTAGTACTGAACACATGCCTCGCTTCTCCTTTTGTCTTCGAAGATGGCTCTCATTTCCTCTTAGTGAAGATAGATAGATAGATAGATAGATAGATAGATAGATAGATAGATAGATAGATAGACAGATAGACATGTTACCATATGAATTTCAGCTTTATCCTACAGCCCTCTCCACATTGAATCAAAAGCTAAATTTCTTTCCTCTTTCTCCACCCCCATCCTTAGCATATTTTTTGTTGTTTATTGTGTTAAAAGTGTATTTATCTTCTACCTAACATTAGGTTTAGATTATAAAGCACCCTTCCATTAGCCTAACACTGGGGTGTCCTTCCTGAGTTTCCTTCCCCCCCATTACTAGGATTCTAACGTTGGCTATCAGAGCAACACCAGTATGGTAGTAACTATATACACACACACACTTTTCAGAAAGCACATATGATATATATATAGGTGGCGAGGTTAGTTTTTGCTTGTTTTTCACATTAAGAATTAAGTCAATGGGAATTGTGAATGTTTAGATATATGAAGTGTGTGGTGAGACAAGATACATTAATTTTACTCTAAAAAATACAGGTGGTGCCAAAAAAATGTATACACACTTTAAGAAAGGAAAAAATGTATTAAAATTACACTGATGGTAACCACTTTGAGCACCTCTTATAATCGCAGAAGTCAAACATGACTTATATTCATCTGTTGTTATTGGTATATATTGAGTATTACAATTAATACAGTTTTTTCCTTTCTTAAAATGTGTACGTTTTTGGCACCCTCTGTATAATGAGTAATTTCCATAAAATTATTCTAAGAGAGAACCACTTGAATTATTTTGCCATATTATTTTGCTTTAGGACATGAGAATAAACAAAGCCAAGTGAAGGATTATATGCTATTCTTAGTGGCGTAGTCCTATTCGTTGTGGTTTATGATTTCCAAGATTTGAAATGATATAGAGAACATACATTGCTATATTCTGTACAATTAGATGTAATCTCCCTCAAAGGGTACAAAGACTCAGTGAGAAAAAACCTCACTAGTTTGTGAAGTCTGCTTCAATTAATCTACAATGCATGAGTCATGAAAGAAAATAACCAATCATAGCAATTCTGGTCTTTTTTCCTTTGTTATACGTGGTTCTTTCTTTCAGCAAGTTATTCAACTAATAAGAAGATCCCGCCTATAAACTCGATTGCATAAACTTGTTTGTTCTGTGCCATGAACGTAAGCAGACAGATCAATCATAGTGCAATGGGCCCCTTATCTGGAACACTGGTATGAAATTGAGATGGAACCCAATACTGCACATTAACTTTGTAAATAAAACTCCCTCATCTGCTGCTGGAGATGGTGCCATTTGACCACAGACTTCCAGATCCTGCCATTTGGCCAACTCACTCTTCCTGTATGTGTTTATTGTCATGTGGTTTTGTTTCCATAATGATATATTGCAGCAGCTTGGTGTAGACCTCTGATGGTGAGAGCTCAGGCTGCTTGCGGATGGAATTAAGACCTCAAAGTTGCATTGAGTGGCTAGCACAAAATTTTAGAGGTCAAAAAAGAATTTAAATGACATGAGAAGGGGCTTGCACTTCAGTTCATCAATGGGTTTTTCTCCTGTGTCCCACTTTCCCAAATCCCACTTATCCACTCCCCCATCCAAGTCACTGACTTGGGATTTGAATTTGTGTCCCTGCTCTAGAGCTGGTAAAGGAGTGGAGTGCACCAGTGTCTGGGCTAGATGTCATTTGCTGTCCGAGCACAATGCATACCAGAATTTCTGGTACGAACTTTAGCATCGATCTGTCTATTCTGTTATTCTAGCAATTCGCTCATACCCATATGCTAACTTTTCGGTGGTAAATAGGACACCTGATATAAAACTGATCATTCAGTTTGTTAATTTAAAATAAAAACGCACCTGGAGGAAGAAGTTTAGACTATTGATGTGAGACTTTTCTTCTGTTCCTAAAATATGCATTCAGAGCAGTCCCCACAAATTTTGATAAGCTGTATTTTAATTTCTATTCAGTTCAATACATTTTGAAAATGTCCTTTCAACTTTCTCTTTGACCTGTGGATTATTCAGAAGTATGGTGTTTTGTTTCCATGAGTCTGGAGGTTTTCCTTTTACTTTTTTGTCATGGATTTCTACTTTTATTTCATTTTTGTCAGGGAACTCTATGAGATCAATTCTTTCAAACTTGTTGAAGTTTATTATATGGACCAAGATGTGCTTTATGATATATGTTCTGTGGACATTTGAAATGAATGTGTATTATGCTTTTGAGGCGAGTGTTCAATAAAAGTTGTTTAGATCCTGTTGGTTGATCATTTTGCTGAGTTAGTCTATACCCTTGCTGATTTTCTGTCTAGTTTTTTTTTTTTTTTTTAATTCTTGAGAAAGAAAAGTTGAAATCTCCAATTATAATCGTGGGTTTATCTACTTTTCCTTTGAGCTCTATTGGTTGTAGTGTTAAATATTTTGCAGCTCCATTGTTTTGTGCCTTCATATGTTGGATTGCTGTGTCTTTTTTGTAGACTGACACGTATTATTATATAATGTTCCTTTCGTCTGATAATTTTCTTTGCTCTGAAATCTATTTTGCCTGATATTAATTTAGCCACTTCTGCTTTCCTTTCATTAATCTTTGCATAGTATATCATATCCCATCTTTTCATTTTTCAATCTACTCATATCATATTTGAAGTGAGGTTTTTGTAAAGAACATACAGTTAGTTAGCTCATGTTTTTAAATCTACTCTGTTATCCTCTGTCCTTTAATTGATGTATTTAGACCATTTATATTTATCATAATTATTTGTATGTTAGAACTATATCTGCTATTATGGTTTTGTTGTTGTTGCCTATTTTTTCGTGTATGTTTTGTTTCTCAACTTTAATTCATGCAATCTTATTAGTTAATTGAAAAAACTTTAGATTTCTATTTTAACTTATCTATAGTGCTATTTTCCTATAGAAATTTTAATAGATCCCTGGTTATTAAATTATTCATAAATAACTTATCACCGTCTCTTAATGTTATAATTTTATCAGTTTGAGTGAAGTACAGAAACCTCACCTGTTTTATGCCCCTCTACTTTCTTATGTTTATAAATATTTGTTGCAAATATTTTCTCTACATACACTTAAAACCACATCAGACAAAGTTATGTTTCTTCAACCATTAAACAGTTTAGAAAACTCAGAGGAGAAAATAATCTCATTGTATTTACAATAATTTTGCTTACTGCATTCTTTTTCTGTTTTCTCAATTTATCATTCCCATTTTGTTTAGAGAATGACCTCTTTTAGCTATTATTTTATCGTAGATTTATTGGTGACAAAAGCATTTTATTTCACTTAAGAATGTCTTAATTTCCCCTTCAGTCATGAAGGATATTTTCAGTGGGTATATGATTCTTGGGTGAAAGTCCTTTTCTTTCAATACTCTCAATTATTGTGTCACTTCTTTCTGGCTCCTGTGGTTTCTAATAAAAAGTCTATTGTCATTTGTATTGTTTTTTTACCTAAAGGTAAGGTACTGTTTTGTCTGCATGCTTTCAAGATTCTTTTTCCTAATCTTTAGTTTTCAGGAGCTTAAGTATGTCTCTTGGCATGGATTTTTTTTGGTTTATTCATCTAGGAGTTCAGTCAGTGTTTATTATTGTGTGTATAAAACATTATGAGTGGTATTATTAGAAAAGATGAAGGAATATTTACTTGTTCTTTTAAAAATAACTAGTTATCTAGCCAACTGAGAGTTGCTATATAATATGGATATAAAACTCATGAAAATTAATAAAAAATAAATATTTATACAAATGTCTATGTAATGTGAAAAAAGTTTATTAATGGCAATTCACAATAAAAGGAACACAAATAACAAAATAATCAAATATTAAATTGTTTATCCTAGCTAGCACAATTTTTCTCTATAATTTTTTTTAATGGGGAAAAGAACTAAAAAGAAAGAGGGAAGAAAGGAAACATTACTGCCTAGTTTAATGCACAGTACACATTTTATGATAATTTGAGTGTAAATTTGAAAATAAAATCATTTTGAATAAAATCATGCTTTATGAACATATTGTGGAAGATAATGCAAAACTCCCACATTAAAACTGTGTTAAGAACCATAGTACTTCAGAGTTCCTGGGTTGAATGAATTATAAATGGGTTTAATGTAATTGCCACATAGGTTTGGGTCTTTAATGAGTAAAACATAATACCTACCATTCTATATCAGGATTAGTCTTGAATGATGCATGTTTGGAATTAGGAAGACTTTCAGAAAGTTCTCTCTCTTTCTCTCTCTCTCTCATACACACACACACACACACACACACACACACACACACACAAATCAGCTCTGTTATAATGTGCCATGTATGTTCTTAAAACTCACCATGCCAAGAGATAAAAAAATAAAGAGCTTATGGGACTAATGGAGTTGAGACACAATACCAAAAATCTTTGCCAGTGACATACACACAGAAAAAAGAAAAACTAATAAAAATGCTAGCACGTTTTTATGTATGTTAAATGGTTAAGAAACGCATAGTTACAAAAATAAATATATACTTCACCTTCAAAAAGACCTGAAGCTTGCCCATGCAAGTGGATGATGGAAGAGTTTCAGCTTGTGAGGAACCATGAAATGATGGGGCAAGTGTTATTTGAAGTCAGATGAAAGGTCGTAACACAAGACATGGACAAGAAGGCCCGTAACACATGTGTTAATGGAGGCAGTAGGTCGATGTGTGAGGTGTGTGCATGCTTACCATATGTGTCCTCATACAGGGCTTGGTTTAACTGGGTGCCATTTTGTGTGTCCACCTGGTGTTTCTCAAATACAAAGCAGCACAAAAGCAAATGCAAAATTCGTGTTTTCCTCAAATTGTCCATTAATATATCAATAGTATTGGAAGAAATTTACTTCTTCAAAACAAGCATGTTAGCAGAATTGACTCCACCTTCTTATAATCAGATACATTTGTTTGAAGGTGCTTAAGTCAGCATAGGCTTTCTGTAGTGTAATTGACTACAACTCCTTTTAATATCGAGTAAACCCATAAAATCTATATGCCATTCGATCCACATACCAACCTTTGGGACTTAACTAAGGAAATTAGAAACATTTTGTTTCAAAAATATTTAGTGTGAACATAATTTAATACACAAAAGTTAGACCTTAATTCAATGTATAAATATAAGTATTTGGTTTAATAAGCTGTAGTATATTTATATAATTGTCTGCGATGCAAATATTAAAATATCTCTGAAAACTATCCTTGATGTGAAAAATATTCATAGCATGCAAGTAGAGACAAAAAAGATATTAAAATAATATTTATGGTGAACTATAAACTGATATGTACACATAGAGAAACATAGAAGAATATCTGTAAATTGTTGCCTCTGGGTGGATGAGCTAACAGTTGTTACTTACTTTTCTTTTGTGTCCCTTTTATTTCTAAATATTTAGTGATTTTTTTGTAATACATATGCAATTAGCATTGTACATGATGCCACTGATAATGTGATTTCAAAACAATCTGACTATGTATTTTTATTAAATGACTGCCCCATGGCCCCAAATTTCATGAGGTGCAATGCCTTTATTGGACACAGTCTTTGCCCTCCACCAGGTACCATCTCACATGCTGCCACCTGGGCGCCTGGCAGACATTGCTAATTGATCCCTAACCCTTGGCTATTACCACGCAGCGCTGACACCACTGCCGCTGAGCAAGCAGAACTGGCATATGAGATGAAACCTGTTGGCCACCTTTCTATGTCCCCATGGGGGGCGGGGAGGGATATGCTCACTTATCAACTGTGAGAAATTTGGTTTGTATATGTTTAAAAGTGGCTAAAATGCACATTTATGCACTGTGTGGTGCTGTGCATATTTTGGATACAGATTCATGTCCAATGGGAACGCCAGGGAATGACCTATTTTTCTAGCATATAGAACTTCCATTGCTTCTAATATATCCTCAGAGGATTCACTTGAGATCCCACTCTTGAAGAAAATATTGCTGTGCTCTTCTTCACTGGTGACACTGAAATAAAATGGCCGTGAGCCAAGGATTTGGGAATAAATACAGTATGTTTTAAAGAAGCTACTTTAGCAGTAATTGGGGGAAGGGGGCACCACTGTGTCAATGTCAGAAACAGCCCTTCCTCAAGCCCTACCCTTTCTGCAGTACGGTACAACCTTCCTGAGTTATGCTCTCCCGTCCTGAAGCCACACTTAAAAGTTTAATCCCACATGAGCTGGGAATGAAATTCTTTATGAAAACACCTTCTGGCCAAAAAGCTCTACTTAAAGAAAGAAAGAGGGGGAGGCGGGGAAGTAGACAACAAATGGAACAGAGAGCCAACAGAATCCTAGCCCTGTACCTTCCCAGCCAGCACTCCCGGATTCTGGCAGCCCGGTGTCCAGCGACGCTGAGAAGAAGCATGGGTGTCTGGTGCTTACAAATTCAATTCCATTAGCCAACTATTTACGGAGTGTGTTCCTTGGGCTCAACAATGTCTCGGACACCATGGAAGAAATAAAGGAAGCGTAAGACAGGTACTGCCTTGAAGGGGTCTATCGTCTTGTTGACGAGATTCCTCTGGGAAACAGTTTGCGGTGAACCAGTAAGAAATCCACATGATTCACAACACCCCGTGGACAGAAACATGTTCACATGTCATCCGGATGCCATTTTCATAGAAGTGCAACCACCTCGGTTTTAATTTACCAAAGGAATCAACCAAAAGCATATGTACATCTTTAGCCTCGTTCACTTTTCAAGTGGATGATTCCTAAGCGACTAACTCGCGCCCTGACCCCGCACGCTGCTGTCCACGGTGCTGGAGCTGTCTGAATCTGCTCCTTGACCTTGTCTGTCAAGGAGGGCAGGCGTTCGCTCCTGGGTAATGCATTATCCCCGCGCTATTTGGATGATACGCACACATCACTCACTGAGCAGGCAATTTGCTTTGATGATGTGACAACACGCAATAGATCACAACTGTGGGAGAGCAGGAGGCGGAGTGCCCCCGGGATCTATAACTCAGGTGGTGACGCCATAGCAGGAGAACAGGGAGACGATTAATTTAAATTATCTGGACAGAAACTGGGCTGATAGAAGGACTTTGGACCCTTCCGCAAATGTAAAGTGTAAAAACAGTTACATGAGAAATGTCACACAGTTATATCGGCAGCATCAGAGATTCTGCAGTTATGGAGCTTTTCAGCATCTGGACCGAGATGGTGACCACAGAAACCTACAGAGGTGACAAAAATGTGTGGAACTTAACACACACACACACACACACACACACACACACACACACACACGGGTACAAATCAAACGGGTGATCTGAGGAAGATGAACGGATTGTATGACATCATAACCTGGTTGTGACATCATACTAGAGTTTCACAAAATATTACCATTAGGGGAACAGGGTGAAGGTATATAGGGCCCCTTTCTTTGTATTATTTCCTTACAATGCATGTGACTCTACAATTATCTCAAAAATTTCAATGAAAATATTCTTTCAATGCTTCCTCAGAGGAAAGATCAATATTTTCATCTTTTTAGGGAATTATGTGAAAAAAGCTCACTTACCTTTTTTTAAAAATTTATTTTCTAAAGGGGGATATTGGCAGATACTTAACATTAAACTGCGACCCTTATATTCACATTAACAACTAACTAATATTTAGTGCAAGGAAAAGCTTCTGTTTAATGAAGGGAACGGACAGGGTTTAAAGGATTTCAGAAAGGTACTTCACTACACATACATAAATACAGAAAGCTCATTGTTGTTCTTTATTATAAAGCCAGCTGCTTATGAGAGCCAAGCCTGTGAAGATGAATTTAAGAAGCTGACATGAAGGCCTGAAGGTGAGATGCAGACAGGTGCCTCCGGACTGGTACTTCTCCATAGAGGAAGTGTATCGACTTGACACCAGAAAGGCTCTTTGACAAGCGGACATTTCTGTGATTGGTCATACTTCAGTGAAGCCTAATTATTTGGGGGCAATTGAAGAGGTAGTTACAGACAGCTGTTAGCCTCAGGGCTTGGTACCCCCTCTAGAAATGGAATGTGGACACACAAGTACAGGAGACAGAACTCAGAAGTGCCAATTGAGCGATGTGACCGGATCCAAAGAGCTGGGGGCTTCCCACAGGCAAACACTGATGGTAGGAACAGGAGGAAAGAAGACGCCAGGAGACAAGGACGCCAACACCTTCCCCGTGCGAAGGCAGGTGTGGTGGCGTTTGTGAGTGAGCCTGAGGCTCAGGCATCCGGCAGAGAACCCCAGCATGGGGGCGCTTGTTCTTCACCCAAGAGCCCTGGCAGCTGGGAGCTGCTGGCTGCGGAGATCAGAGACGGGGAAAGCGCGTGGGGAGGCTCGACGGGCTTCTTCCCATCTCTACTTCACACGGGGCGTGTTTTCCCTCAAGCAGAGGTCATAGTAATAATACATTCCAAAGAAACTGCTGGATTGGACTGGCCGAGCCTGGGACGCCCAGAGGAGGTGTTGAGACACCGAGTAGAGCCAAAGTCACTTTTAGGTGGGGGAGGAGAGGCAGGTGGCAGCCCGTTCCCCACGCAGACCTCTAAAAATAAGTTTCCAGTCCCTTCTCTCCTTCAGGGGTAGAAGCCAGTATGTGAGGAGGCAACTCACACCAGCTTCCTAATTTGGTTTGTTACTCATTCTTCATGTAAACAGATAGCAAAGGAGCACGATATATTTGGGGGGAAAAGTAGAGAAAAGTTGCAGGTTTAAACTTATGAAACTTAATGAGCTTTCGGATTTGAAATTATCCATCCATCCATCTATCTAAAATTTACCTGGTGCTTTCTAAATTTTAGTTCCAGGTACAGGAGGTACAAGCAATGTTACACGTGCTATTAACATCAATGAACCCAAGAATTAGATACATAGTAACATCTTCCAAGATTCTGGGAGGCACATTATAGCAAAGGAGGGTGCAGACAGCAGGAAATTGGTCAGCAGTCACAATGGGGCTTTCGTGAATACCTTCAATATTTGCTTTAGCTTTTTTTTAATGACGAACACTAATGTGTCATCTGCCTGACACAAAAGAAACGGAATTTAAATGTATAAAACAGAAGATTAAATTAAAAAGTCATTTGTAATATAAATATTTTCGACAAAGATATAAAGACAGCAAGGATGTAAAAACAAGATTAGAAAGTTGGTACGAATTCTGGCTATTGCTTTATTTCATGTGGATAAAGAACATTACACTGATAACTAAGTAGACTATTCAAGTGAAGGAAAGTATAAGTAACTAATACAAGGTCCACTGCAAAATTTGAACAATTATAAAGTTATGAGGACATAATGATGTGTGTACAAATGGCCATGCATAAGGAACAGTGATTCTGCACCTATACCAAACTTCACTCCATTCAATTAAGAGAAAATTATCAGTGAAAGATGGAAAGAATTTCATTTCTGAATCCAAATGCTGTTAGAATTGAGTGGAGTGAAAACGTGTAGCCATGGGCTGTCTGAGGTGATATGATGGCATGACAATAGAGAAAAAAATTTCAGTTGGCGAAAAGCCAGAAGGTCAAGTTTCTTGATTTTAGAAATCATAACCAATTAAGCAGGAAGATTAAAGGTCAAATAGAGAGAAGAGTCAAGAGGCCATTTCTACCAGGAGCTGCTCTCATTCAAGGTTTCCTTATAATGCCAGAGGTACAATTTCTAAGAAATCAGGATAAAAATAAGAACACACAAAAGAGAGAAACATGCTTCAGAAATCACAACCAAGGGCAAATAGCTAACAGATTGTGTCAGAATAAGAATTACTTGTGAAGAACACTTGGAAGTTCCAAACCTAGGTGGGTAAGTCCATTCCCTCGTCTGTCCCCCAGCGGAGAAGCTCACCTGGGTCTCTTACTTCAGTTCACATAGACTCATCTATTTCCTTCTTCCTCTTTGTCTTGTTGCTTATTTGCTACTCTTTCCCTCATTGAGTTTCATTTGAAGACTCAATACATGGAGGCACATGGGTAGATTTTTGCTCTTTCTCATTTTTAATTAAATTTCAAATTTAGGTAACACATATTGCATTGGTAAAGAAGGATGATGGTGGCACCAATTCTCAAAAGGCACCGAATTCTGAGCTGTATTAGATGTTTTAGGAAGACAACAGCGGTTTGCTCACCACAGAAAATACTATTTGGTTTGGGGAGACAACCACCAAATTCTCTAAAGCAATTTCTGTTCTGGGTAAGTTTTAAACTCTATGTTGCTGTTGAAATGCACTAATACAATGAAAAGGATCTTATTCCCTCAATTATTCTCTAATAAAGGCATTAGTAGTAATGTATTAATTTTTAAACAACATATACATGGTAATAGAAAAAATGAAGTGATAATTAGAGTCATTATTAGAGGTTGTGACACAAAATACAAATTCTAGTTAAAATTATTTAAGGAAATTCTCTAATAAAAATAAACTACGTGGAAAATTGTTATTATATGGTTTCACATTAGGAATCTCAGTCTTGCAAAATAATACTCAATGTTGGAATTCGTGACATTTTAAGCAAAGTGCACAATTCAGGAGGAAACTGACAGGAAACTATTTATAAATAGTAATATTTATAAACAATGAACAACTTTATATGACATCTAAACTGAGTATACATAAAGTTAAGAGGCCTAAAGTTTATCACAATGGAGGACTAGCTAGTTCAAATGAGGCCAGAATCTCTAAAACAGTAGCTGAGTTTAGATTAAGAGTCAATGATTCTCAATCAATTTTGAATGAAGTGATTAATAATAATAATAATAAAAGCATTACCATTTATGGTAGCAAATAAAGTTAAGGATCTGTGGAGGTTTACAATGGAATAAAGATAACTTGTAAAGCAGGGGGAGCGGAGAGACTTGTTGTCAAATATTGCAGGCTTATTGTATTAATGTAAAGGACAGAGGGACTTTGGTATGCTCTCGCATAAAAGAATAGGACCCAAGGATGGAAATGCAAAGGATGTCGTCTACAGAAGGTGTATTTCAAAATGGAAAAGAATTCCTCGGCTTTTGTTAAGTTTCTGGCCACAGAGGATCTGAGGGCATCTTTCTAAAGGAGTTCACTGTAAATGAAACTGCAATGAACATAGAGGTACATAGAAGGACGTACATAAATGCTTCCAAATTTGGGGGGTACATAGGAGAGGGATTCCTAGGCCATATGGTAATTCTATTCTTAATTTTTTGAGGAACCTCCACACTGCCTTCCATAGCGGCTGCACCAATCTGCATTCCCAACAGCAGTGTATGAGGGTTCTTTTTTCTCCCCAGCACTTGTTACTATTTGTCTTGTTGATGACAGCCATTCTGACTGGGGTGAGGTGATATCTCATTGTGGTTTTTATTTGCATGTCTCTGATGATTAGCTATGTTTAACATTTTTTCATATGTCCTCTTTGGAGAAATGTCTATTCAGGTCCTCTGCCCATTTTTTAATTGGATTGTTTGTCGTTTTGTTGTTGAGTTGTATGAGTTCTTTGTATATTTTGGATATTAGCCCCGTATTAGAGGTGTTGTTTGCAAATATCTTCTGTATACACAACAAAATATTACTCTGCCATAAGAAAAGATGAAATACTGCAATTTGTGACATGGATGGATGCTCACATTACCATGCTAAGTGAAATAAGTCAGACAGAAAAAGTCAGACAGAGGACCATATGACTTCACTGATATGTGGGATATAAAAGTGAAAACAACAACGGAAAAAGACAAATAAATAAATAAAACCTCACAGACACAGACAACAGTTTAGTGGTTATCAGAGGGTAAGGGGGAGGAGGTATGGTAGGAGAGAGTAAAGGGGGTTAAATATATGATGATGGAAGGAGAACTGACTCTGGGTGGTGAGCACACAATGTGATATGTAGATGATATAATATGAAATTGTACACTTGAAACCTACATAAGTTTACTAACCATTTTCATGCCCCAAAAAATTAATTAAGAAAATAAAATAAAGGTGCTTCAAATATTTGGCAGGTCTACGCTTCCTTATAAAGCTAAAATTCTATGATTCGAGCACAAGCAATAGTATCTTGAAGAAACAAATGTTTGACAAAAATGTAGACGACACAATTTACACACTGATGAGGATTAGTACAGAGGTGTCAGGAATTGCTGCGACAGATTTTTTCTGCTGAATTTGAAGTCAAATACCACAGCCAAGCTCTTGGACTCTTTTTTAAGAAACCAAAACACACCTGGTAGAGTCTTCATTTAGGTCAGGTTTTGCAAGTCTGATCTCCTAGGATAATGAATCGATTAGCTTTTCTAAAGAGAGATTCAGCAGGATTGGGGGCAGGGCAGAAGCAAGCCTCCTGTGTTCTAAGAAAGGGAACGGGTTCTGGAACCTATCAGCTGAGTGGTCTTCATTTATTGCCACTTCATTCAATCCTGCCTTTGACTCTCCCTGTCTCTTAACTCTTCAAGTTTGGAAATGCGTTCAATCCTAGTTGTGATTTTCTACTTTCCTCACCAACATGCGTGATAAACAACATGCGATTGAGGCTCATCCATGCAGAAGGACGTTGAAAGGCGTGTTTGTCTTGGACCTGTGATGTAATATGCAGCCAGTTTCCAAGAGGGGCAAGTTGGTTTTGGTTTTTTGTATGTCTGCTTGCTTGTTTTCTAAATCTCAGCATGATTATTTTCAGTGAAAAATTTAAAGCCCTTTCATATGCCATTAGCTTGTCTTCTGGGGATAAAGGCATAGCATATACAAAGAATAAGAAAAGCAAAACCGCAAAAACCCTTTCTTATTGTGCTGGCCAAAAGTGTTTCTTTCAACAATAACGCCTTAGTAAAGGTCCAGTGGCAGCAGCATATATTCTGTTCTCAAGATGCTCATCAAGTCAAAGAACAAAGTTCCCTGTTTGTTCGTTTGTTTGTTACCCAGTCATTTAACGCAACAAAATGCAGCACTGTTTTAATAAAGCAAAGGAGGGGTGAACATTCCTTTGCTGTTGTTTCAAAATTAGTTAATACTAACAGGAAAGCTCCCGATTTTTCTATATGTACTGAAGATAATTTTTCAAAGAAAAGGTGATCTATGCTAACATAGATAATGAGCAAAATACTAATTATCTACTCTTACAAAATAAGCAGAAATTAGGACAGAGGTATATACTTCATTATATATTTACCATTATTTTTATAATGTTCCCCATTGGAAAAAAATGCTAAGTTGTAAAAGAATTACATTAAATTATGACATTAATTTATACATATGTTAATGTTTTGTCACAACACCTGGCTTCATTCTCAAATTTTGAAATTGGTCATACCTCGGTAGTTCCACGACTTCGATCAATTTTGAATTTAAGAAAATCATGAAGATTTTATCTCTTCAGAGAAAAATAAAAACAGATTGCACTAAAGAATGCATCTTACATGTATCAAGCAGTAGACACTGATCCATGTTTCCGGTTGGGGATTAAGCCTGAGTTTGTTAACAAGGGGATGTGTCACCTGGATTTAGTTTAGCTGGAGTGACCACCTTAGGAGTCAGGCTACCTAGGAGCTGTTGTAGCATTGCAAGCTAAGGAAACTAATCATTGAGATTCAAGTTTCTTAAATAATGGAATCCTATATGTAGAAATAACAGAATCACAAGGACCTAGATTATTCATACCAGTTTTAAGTGTGATGATTTTAAAGGGATAAAGACAAAGGGGAAACTATTTCATGGTGATAAGCAATATGATGAGGCAGGGCTCAGCACTATGGCATCCTAGAGACTGCTGAAGGAACTCAGTGTTGAACTCAGCACTCGGATGACTGGAACACATGCTCATGTTGGATGTAACCCTGAGCCTATGATGGAAGGTTCCTGAGGGGAGTGTTCAGTTCTACATGAAAATATGGGAAGGACACAAGGATGCCATGGACGTCCCTAGCACATTTGTGTGCTTGTTGGTTCTTCCGGTTTTTGTTTGTTTGTTTGTAAGTTAGAGGTACTAAAGATATAGGCCAGATAACATCTGGGAGGGAAAGTACAGAAGAGCTGGCCCTTCTCATCCTTCATACTTATGATTCTATATAAGGATAAAGCTGAGTGACATCAGGTATATGACTGATTACACACCGAGGGAGTGTGCTATCAAAACACTACTTGGCTTTATGTAAACTGTTACTTAAAAGTATATATTTTCACAGCTTTCAGAGAACGTATTGAAATATCATTAAGTATCTAATGAAGCTTCATAGTGGATTCAATGCAGTATACCTATATTCAAGCACAGTGAGGAGTTGTGCAAGTTCTCCTTGTTATTAATATAATAAAATACATGCTATTTTTATTGACTAAGGATAATGTTCTAAACACCATAATACAATAACTCATTGAATCTTTGGAATCAAAGCATTAACAAGTTAGGTAATTATTTAAAGGTCACCCAGTGAATTTTGGAATCAAAATTCAAGGTCTAGTTTGTCTGAAACACATAGAACATTTCTCGATGATTTAAATCGCTTTACCATGCTGTTTTTTTTGTTTTGTCTTGTTTTTCACTATGTCACTCCAATAATTATTGTAATATCTACTTTTTTTCTATATAGATAAAATATGAAAAATTTAGCTCAGGGATACATATATTAACATATATATGTATATATACATATATATACATATATATAAATTAATTTATCTGAAATGGTATAGTGAGTGTAAAACATGTCTAGAACAGAAAGACTATGAATACAACCATATGATGTTATATTTCATGTAATAAAGATAGCAATAACTGTTGAAGAAGAATATTAATCAAGTCTTATTTTAGAGTTTGTGACAGATGTAATTATTCTGTTGACTTTTGTCTTTCTTTGTGCTTGACTGGGGCACATTTGAGTCACAGATGTTTTGGCGAGGTCTTTGGTGCTTCAGCAGCACGATGAATGAGGTGTTCAAAGGTGGGAGGCAAACATCTCTGACTTTGGCCCCAGGAAAACGTATGAGCCCTGACACTGTCTACCTTTTATAGGAAGTAAGTTTTGCCTTCAGATCTTTGACCCCACGTAAGTTGATCTGCTTGCCTTTTTTTTAGCTCCGTAGTGTTTTCTCTGGGAGGCCAACTAAGTTCCTTTCAGTCAAAAAATAAAAGATCACACATAATTTGACAAGTTTGTTATAGTTTCATATATGTGCAGGGTGATCCAGGTAATGTCAATTCTTTTTCCTGTATCTCCACACATAAAATAAAAGGGTTTTTAAAATTTCGTTAAATTTATTGGGGTGACATTGGTTAGTAAAATTAGATAGGTTTCAAGTGTACAATTCTATAATACATGATATGTATATCACATTATATGTTCATCACTCAAAGTCAAATCTCCTTCCATCACCATATATTTGACCCCCTTTACCCTCTTCTACCACCCCCTCCCCCCTTACCCTCTGGTAACCACTAAACTGTTTTCTGTTTCTATGAGTTTTTGTTTGTTTGTCTTGTTTATTTGTTGCTTTCAGTTTTATATTCCACATATGAGTGAAGTCATATGGTTCTTGACTTTTTCTGTCTGACTTATTTCATTTGGCATAATAATCTCAAGATTCATCCATGTTGTCCCAAAAGGGGAATGTTGAGACAACTATCCAGCTGACTCAGGTGAAAAGTTTTATTTGTAACAATTAGGACTCTGCCTGAGTTAGCAGGATATATTTAAAGTTATGATCACCATTGGTCAGCAGATCATGTAACTAGCTGAGTTATATAGTCATCATTTTAACATAGTTTTTTAGTTCCCTACCTGATAGATGAAACTAGTTAAACATTGACACAGAAAAGCAGAACAATAAGGTACTGAAGGTGATGAAGAATTATTCACTAGCTAGAAAGAATGTTACATAGGATCATTAGAAAACTCTAGAAAAATTACAGTTTTCTGCCAAGAGAAATAGAGACAGCCCAAGAGCTGAAATATGTACACCTCGGGCAGCTGATTAGTGTTAGGGCAAAAGCCTGTCTATGTGACTTTCCCTGAATTGGAATTCTCCCAGAATAACAGCTTAGTGACGTGCAGTCCATGGAGACAAATGCACATGTTTGTTCCACCCGTGCAAACTTCTTCTGCCTGAGGTCAGTAATAAATACTATAATTAAAGTAGTTTGTGAAATATGAACTCAGAGAGGTGAAGGCAGGAATTGCACAGGTGGGGACATGACCATTAACGTTGGGCTGCAGGAGTGCGGAGTGTGGCAGCTCAGTGCATTGAATCCCAGCCACCTGAGCACCAACACTTGCTAACACACTCCAGACATAGAAATGAGGATGGCTGCAGGTCATGTTGAAAATCTGTGACTTCTGAGAAGGAGTACATTTTGTGGTCTCATTCAATAATTTTAAAGTTGCTCAAGAAATAAGATGTCTGCCACCATCACAAATAATTTTTCATTATGTTTTTTCCTGTTTGCATCTTGTCTTTAACAAGATCACCTAGAAAATGTGCCATCTGGTCAAAAAAGTTAAGTATATTCTTCCATATGTTTTCTCTCTCCTAACCTACATGTTGAATTTTAAAACTTCCTATTTTATAAATAATTATAATAGATCTGCTGTTTGTACTCAGATACAATCAGTGCTAGTTAGTCCTTGTGTGAACTTTGTATTGTATATAATACTATAAAATGAAATAATTATTTGGGTGTCTACCTACTTTCAGATCAAGTATTTTTGACACAAGTTAATGTTTTTTGGGGCCAAGTAAATTCAATGAGTAAAAGAAATTATTTAATAAATGGTTTTGAAACAACTGACTATACTGGGAAAATGAACCTCAACTCTTACCTCATTCCATAGACACAAAGTAAATTTGACACAAATCATAGATCTAAATAAAAAAATTTTAACCATAAACCCTCTAGAAGAAACTTGAGAGAATAGGTTAGTGACAATGAGGTAGGCAATAATTTCATAGGATACAGAAACACCAATCATGAAAGAAAATAATATATATTTAAGTTTATTAAAATTAAAAATTGTAGATCATCAAAAGACAATATTAAGAAAATATATAGGTAGGGAGATCCAAGATGGTGGAACAGATAAACACTGTGCATGCTTCCTTCCATGAACACATTAAAATTACAACTAAATTATAGAACAGTCAACCTGGAGAACCATCTGAAATCTAGCTGAACAGAAATTGTATAACTAAAGATAAAAAGAAGCCACATCGAGACTGGTAGGAGAAGCAGAGACGTGAAACGGGCTAGCCCCAAACCTGCACTTGGTGGTTTGAGAATCAGGAGGGATATCTCAGTCACAGAGGTTCCCCCCAGAGGAGCGAGGGACCTCAGCCCCACTCCAGGCTCTTTTGGAGTGCTGATGCCAGAAAGAGGAGCCCCCACAATATCTGGCTGTGAAAACAAGTGGGGATTCCAACACTTCGGGTGGGATGGAAGGTGGTAGAAAAAACCCAGGCATCCCCATAAATGGCCTGTACACAGACTTTCTCACTTCCAGGCTCTCACCCTGTGAGGGAGAGTGACTTGGGGAAGGAGGGGCATCGGAGACTTATGGGGGTCAGACTGAGGTATGTGGCTTTGGATCAAGGGCTGAAAGACAGTAACCATTCACCCAGTGTGGGGTCCTCCTCCCATGTAACTGGCTGGCAGGTGCCATCTTTTCTGTGTTGAGCCCTCCCCCACCGGCCATATCTGAATCTAATTAGTATGGTGAGCTCCACTGCTGCAGTGCCAGAGGCAATTTCTCAGTGAACAGCCAGCCCTGTCTACATTACATTCTTTCTTGGAAAACTATTGAAGTCTGTAGGCCCCAGGCAGGTGGTGACTGGCGTCAGTGTGCTCTGAGACATTTGCTCAGTAGCTCCAGGCTCAGCACTGGCACCAAACCAGAGTCTACATTTACATGGTGACCACAACTCGTCCCACTCTAGTGACTCCCTGAGACCCTTCCTCACCCAACTTGCATATTGTCCAAGGCTTTATCAGCGTCTGAACCTTAAGACAGTCAACAGGTGGCAGCAGGCCTCACTGTGTCCTGGCTTTTTGCAGAGCTACCCCAAGCCTGGTACGGGTGGGAGTGCATGGCCTCTCCCATACGCCTCCAAGTTTAGCACAGGTAAGAAACAACCGCCATGCACTTTGTAGCTCCTGCCAAGTAGACCCCGGCCAGTCACAGGCAGTGAGTGACCTGGGCCTGTAATGAAACACCTCTCAAGAGGCCCCAGAACCAATATACTTGGAGGTTCGTGTCAGACCACAGCAGAGAACTGCCCAATTAGCCCCACAAGTGGCACATGCAAAGGGCAGTCTCAACAATCACCAGAGTCCACTGGGGTGAATTCCACTCAGTGGGGTCAGCCCCAAGCACAGCAACTCATAGGCTGCAGACATAGCCACACCCCACAGACAATCAGCCTGACACCCACTCATGTGTCAATAGCAATCAAGGCTAACAGGAGGGCACACACAACGCACACAAGGCACACTCCTGGAGCAGGCAGAGCAGGTGACCAGGGAGACTGTGCCAGTACCCCACAGGGCACCTACTACATAAGGCCACCTGGCCAAGACTGGGAGACATAGCAGATCTACCTAATACATAGAAACAAAGAGAGAGGCAGCCAAAATGGGGAACAAAGAAATAAATCTGAAATAAAAGAGAGAAAATTCCAGAAAAAGAACTAAACAAAATGGAGGCAAGCAAACTACCAGATATAGAGTTCAAAACAATGGTTATAAGGATGCTCAAGGAACTTAGTGAAAACTTCAAGAGATAGCACGCATAGAAAAGGACATAGAAACCATAAAAAAGAACCAGTCAGTAGTGAAGAATACAATAACTGAAATGAAGAATGCACTAGAAGGAATCACCAGCAGACATAGATGACGCAGAGGATTGAATCAGTGATTTGGAAGACAAAGTAGCAGGAAACACTCAATTGGAACAGCAAAAAGCATCCAAAAAATGAGGACAGTTTAAGACACTTCTGGCACAATATGAAGCCTAACAACTTTCGCATCATAGGGGTACCAGAAGGAGAAGACAGAAAGTCAGGTATTGAAAACCTATTTGAAGATATAATGACTGAAAACTTCCTTAACCTGGTGGAGGAAATAGACATACAAGCCCAGGAAGCACAGAGAGTCCCAAACAAGATGAACCCGAACAGGACCACATCAAGACACATTGTACTCAGAATGGCAAAGGTTAAAGACAAAGAGAGAATCCTAAAAGCAGCAAGAGAAAGGCAACTAGTAACTTATAAGGGAGCCCCCATAAGATCATCAGCTGACTTCTCAACAGAAACTTTGCAGGCCAGGAGGGATTAACATGAATATTTAATGTGATGAAAGGCAAGGACCTACAACCATGGATAATCTACCCAGCAAGGCTATCATTTATAATTGAAGGATAGATAAAGAGCTTCCCAGACAAGAAAAAGCTAAAGGAGTTCATCATCACAAAACCAGTATTAAAGGAAGATCAAAGGGACTTCTTTCAGACGGGACGAGTGGAATAAAAGATCAAATTATGAATAATAAAATGGCAATAGCTAATATCTATCAACAATTACTTTCAATGTAAATGGATTAAATGCTCCAATCAAAGACATACGATGGCTAAATGGATAAGAAAACAAGACCCTTACATATGCTGCCTACAAGAGACTCCAGACTGAAAGACACACAGATGGAAAGTAAAAGGAGGGAAAAAAATATTTCATGAATATGGAAACAAACAAACAAAAATGTTGAAGCAGCAATACTTACATCAGACAAAATAGACTTTAAAACAAAGTCTACAAGAAGAGACAAAGGACCCAGTAATCCTACATCTGGGTATTTATCTGAAGAAACCCCCAAAACACTACCTCAAGGGTACATGTGCATCCATATGTTCATTGCAGCATTATTGACAATGGCCAAGATGTGGCGGCAGCCTGAGTGTCTGTCGAAGGATGAATGGATAAAGAGGAGGCGATACATATATACAATGGGATATTGCTTGGCCATGGAAGGGAATGGGTCCTTGCCATCTGCAGCAGCACAGATGGACCTGGAGGGTATTGTGCTGAGTGGAGTGTAAGACAGAGAAAGACAGATGCAATGTGATTTCACTGATATGTGGAATCTAAAGAACAGAATAAACAAACAACAAAAACAAACTCATAGATACAGAGAACATTTTGATGGTTGCCAGATGGGCAGGGTTTGAGAGGGTGGGTAAAAAGGGGAAGGGATTAAGAAATACAAATTTGTTGTTACAAAGTAGTCATGGGGATATAGGGTATAGCAAAAGGAATACAGTCAATAATATTGTAATAACTATGTATGGTGTCAGATGGGTATTAGATTTTTTGGGGTGATAGATGGCAGGAGGTTAGGGGGCAGGGTGAAAAAAATGAAGGGATTAAGAAGTACAAATTGGTAATTACAAAATAATCATGGGGATGTAAAGTAAAGCATTGGGAGTATAGTTAATAATATGGTAATAACTATGCCAGGTGGGTACTAGACTAGTCAGGGGGATCACTTCTTAAATTATATAAACATCTGACCACTATGTTGTACACCTGAAATTAATATAAAATAATATTGAATGTCAAAAAAACAAATAAAATAATTAATAAAACACAAAAAAACAAAGAAAATGAATTGGTAAGCCATACATTGGAAAATATCTACAACACATATATCTGACAGGGAGTTTACACCAAATATATATAAAAAGTTGCTAATCAACAACAGAAGGAAAAACAATTCAATAGAATGATGGATGGAAGTCTAGGAAAAAAAAACACTTCACAGAGAAAGGTACACAAATGGACCCCCCCAAAAAAAATGGGTTCAACGTTATCAGCCATCAGCCAATTGCAAATTCAAATGACAATGCTGAACCACTTCACACTCCCGGCAAACATGAAAAACACTGGCAACCCCCAAAATTGGCAAGGATGCAGGTTGCAATAGTTTCCCATTATATCAAATCACCACATACTCAGTGGCTTAAGACAGCACAACTTTTTTATTTTAGAGTCTAGAGGTCAAAAGTCCTAAAATCAAGGTGTTGGAAGGGTTGGGTTCCTTCTGGAGGCCGCAGGGAGGATGTTTGCTGGTCTTCCCCACTTCTGGAGGCCACAGCATTCCTTGGCTCATGGCCTTGTCCTCTGTTTTCAAGGGCAGCACTGTAGCAATTATCTCTCTCTCTCTCTCTCTCTCTCTCTCTCTGCCTCCGTCAGTCACCATAGTGTCTTCTCTGACCCTGACACTCCTGCCTCCCTCTTACAGGAAGCCTCCAGTCACCCCAATCCACAGGATAATCCAGGAAAAACTCCTATCAAGACCCTCAAATTATTCACATCTGTGAAGTCCTTTTGCCACATAAGGTGAATGCTATCAGGCTTTGAGAATTAGGTCATCTTTGGGAGGCCATTATCTTGCCTGCCACACAGAGCAACCTGAATTTTCCAAAATTGCTGGCGGTGACATAAAATGGTACATAGTAACGGAAAACCAGGTTGGCAATTTCTTATACCTTTAAACAGAGTCAAACGTACACAGGTAAATCCTAAGGCTTAGGAACTGGAGTCCAGGTTATTTACTCCAATAAAAGTAAAACACATGTCCACAAACAGGTTGTATAAGAATGCCTATAGCAGCTTTAATTATGGTAGGAAACAGAAAATAACTCAAGATATTTACCAGCCAGAAAATGGGTTAATAGACGTTGGCATTTCCTACAAACGGATATGACTCAGCAGTGAAAATGAACAAACTAATTACGCATGCAACAATATGCATGAATCTTAAAATACATTATATGGAGTGAAAGAAGCCAGGCACAAAAGACTACATACTGTCATTCCATTTATAGAACTCCAAGAACTGGCAAACAAACTGGTTTAGTGGGAATCAGAAAGTGGTTACACTTTGGGGATGGAAAGTCAATAGAAAGGCATAGGAGGGCACTCTCTAGGGTGATTAAATGTCCTATATCTGGCTTAGGATCTTGGTTCCTTGGGGTATCCAGTTGTCATAACTCATCAAAATGGATACTTAGGATTTGTGCATTTTGTTGAATGTAAATTGTGCATCCATAAAAATGTTTTTAAAAGTAACTGTGTGTATAGAACATATAAAACATATTATATATATGGATTGAGGTTTGCAAAACAAGTTGTTTACTAGTAGGGACAGGACTATGGCTGCACATGTGTGAGACTGGTAAGAGTGAAGTAAAAAACATGTTTATGTTTAGAATATATACACATGTTTATGTTTATGTGTGAAACTGAGCATAATAAAATTGAGTGGTAAACACGTTCACCAAACAACTTGTGGTTATAACCTAAGAAGTAAACAAGTCCAAGGAAAAGAGGATAAAAGCAGAGCTCCAGAACCCTGCCATGAGTGCTCCGACTGGGCGCTCCAGCTAATACCGTCCGCGAGGTGCAAGCCCTGATACTCGGGGACTCTCCGAAGCTCTTCCCTGCAAGACCAGCTGGCCTCAGACCTGTCGTGGGCCCAGTCGTCTCTCCTGGAACAGGGACCTTCTCCATCCCAATTGACTCTAGGACTCGGTTCCTTATTAAATTCTGTTCTATTCTGTATAAGCTTCTGTGCTGACCAAAGCACTGGCCTCTGGAGGGACATTGGCTCCCAAATAAAGCTGTGTTACTCACTCTATCTGAACCTGTGTGCCGGGACTTTGTTCCCCACTCGTGTCACGAGTACCACACAGGGACATAGGGCCCTGCTGAGGGGTTAATGTCCCCTTGACTTTCAGGAAGAGACTGAAATGTGGCAACTGCCCTCACAGGCGCGCACAACAATGTGTTTAAAATCTCTTGTCTTAACAAGATTTCAAGACTCCATGTTACATTTTTCATCTACAAGTCTCAATTCTGCCTAAAGGTAGTATTAATTTCATTATATTGGATTCCTGTAAAAGAAAACCATCAACACCACCCCCACAAAACTTTATTAATTGTGAACACACATGCACAAATGTCCTATTTTCCTTTTTCTTGATTTCTTCTCGCCCTTGGTCTGGATATTGATTATGATCCCTGAGAGGAAGCAACTTGACCTGTTAGTAAACTGGGAAACGTGTTTTCTTTATTTTAATATACCACAGACAAACCTATGGCTAAACATTTTTATTACAGTCAATTCTAACCATGTTTGGGTTCTGAATAAAATTCCTTCCATCCTTGATTGATGATTTTTTTGATTAAATTAAATGAAGCCATGTTACACACCTAGAATCCATCTATTTTCTGTGTCTATCTAGCTATATGGAAAATCAGAGGTTATTATATGCCCCTATTTTTACATTTTGCGCTGAACTTCTATTCCTTTGAACATTCTATTTATCACAATTGTTGACTTTTCCTTATCAAAGGAAAACGTTAGTAAGAATCACACTAGTTCTCCCCATATCCTTGTTGGAAACTCTGAGGCAAAGATTTGGGTTCCCTCTGATCATGGTGCTTATTCCATAAAATAACAGCATTTTATTCACTGAAGCGGGCAGCTGACATGTTCATGTTCATCATTTCAATAAAACCAACGCAAACCTTGCAGCTCTCCCAGAAAGTCTTATTGTGAATATTAAACAAGTTAACGGTGATATGCCGGCTTCACCTACGACCTCTATTTAGCTCAAATGCTGTCACAATAAGCGGCTTTTTCTTGTGTTTCTCGAAGATACCTCAGCTAACAGAGCCTCATTGTTTCTGAAATTATCCCTCTGAGGTGATTTTCATGACATCTGTGTAAGCCCACAGAGCTGAATTGCCTTCTAAATTATATCCAGTTGTGCCCAGGGATTTAATTAAGAATCTCAAAAATTGAGTAACAAGACCAAAAGGCACTTCAGAAATTTTCAGTAAGGGGAAAGGTGTGCTTGATGCATTGTGAGTAGACGGAAGGTGACATAGTTGATAATAAGACAGATCCCAATATCAAAATGCAAGAGAGGATGGAAAGGGAGGGAGAGGGTACATTGCACATCAGCTATTTAATACATCTATAGTGATCCAGAGATAGAAAAACATGACACTTACTAAATTATCATATTGACACCAAAACATACAACTCTTTAGGAATGCAATTTTGAGTCCAATTTAAGCATTTTATAACGAACAAAATGTCAGTAATTGTTCCTAATATTATTACATGTCGTAAGAAAAATAATTAAAATATACTGTTGCAGAAAAAAAGGTTCAAAGTATTTACTAACCTGTAATGTGTCCCTCAATTTCCTCTAATCAGATGTTACTTTGGCTAACTATTTGAAACTAACTGATAATTATTCAGATTTGCCTGTTATTGGAAAGATTCAGCTTGCCCAAACAAAGAAGAATCCTTTGGGTTATTAAATGTATATATATATAACCGTTCCAGCTCAAGAATGAATTACCATTCAAGGCTGGATTTCCCAGCTGCTACTAGTGAGACCAGAGTCCTGGTTTTCAACCTGTGCAGTTTGGGTGTTTGCCTTAGGATTCCGTACCGTGAATTTAAATTCCCTTGTGGGGTGGGAATGGGGTGAAAAAGGGAAAGGGATTAAGAAGTACAAATTGGTAGTTGCACAGTAATCATGGAGATATAAAGTAAAGCATAGGGAATATAATCAATAAGATGGTAATAATTATAGTGCCAGGTGGGTATTAGTCAGGGAGATCACTTCTTAAATTATATAAATGTCTAAACACTATGCTGTACACCTGAAATTAATATAAAATAATACTGCATGTCAAAAATAAATGGATATATAAACTCCCTTGTGCTTGGGGCTCATTCATCAAGGACATCATCCCTGCCATTGTCCAGATAATTCCTGCTCTGGCCATCTTTTTAATGAGGGCCTTAACTGCCAGAGAAATGGGGAAGGATCACCTGGAGAGATCAGTGACACCCTTCAGCATTAATGGAAATAAAGATCTCAAAGACGCTCCCCTAGGCTGGGTCCAAATTAGCCTGTTCATTCGGAAAAAACATTGCATGTTCAACATCACACAGTATAAGCTGCCGTTATCCCTCAAGTACAACTGGAATCGGTCTTTCTTTTTTTTTATTGTTAAAGTTTATTGGGGTGACAATTGTTAGTAAAATTACCTAGATTTCAGGTGTACAATTCTGTATTACATCATCTATAAATCCCACTGCGTGTTCACCACCCAGAGTCAGTTCTCCTTCCATCACCATATATTTGATCCCCTTTACCCTCATCTCCTACTCCCCACCCCCCTTACCCTCTGGTAACCACTAAACTATTGTCTGTGTCTATGAGTTTTTGTTTCTCATTTGTTTGTTTTGTTCTTTTGTTGTTTTTTGTTTATATACCACATATCAGTGAAATCATATGGTTCTCTGCTTTTTCTGTCTGACTTATTTCGCTTAGCATTGTATTCTCAAGATCCATCCATGTTGTCACAAATGGTCCTATTTCATCTTTTCTCACTGCCGAATAGTGGAATCGTTCTTTCTAGCCTACCTGTCTATTGCTTTTTACCCTTAAACTCCTGCTCTCCCTGATCCACAAATAGAAGAAGGTGACAGCCTTCCATGAAAACAAAAACTAGAAAACCAAAACCACCCGCATGACTGCATGCTAAGAGCTTTACTCTTTAGCTTATTCACACAGTGGCCATTTTAACCTGAGTTTGTCTTTCTTCCTAATCATTTCTCTCCATGCGTTTTCATAAACAGTCATCCTATCCTTTGACAACTCCAAACATCATTTTCTGAGCACAGTATATGTATTTCTTGGGGTTGCTGTAGCCAATGACCACAAACCGAGTGACTTAAAACAACAGAAATTTATTCTCTCCAAGTTTGGAGGCCAGAAGTCTGCCATGCAGGTGTCAGCCGGGTTGGCTCCTTTTAGGGGGCGCTATAAGTGATAATCTGCTCCCTGCCCCTCTCTCCTAGCTTCTAGTGCTTTCTGGCCATCATACAACTGCATCACGGCCATCTCTGACTCTCTCTGTCATCACGTGACCATCTTCTCTCTGTGTTTGTCAGACTTCACATGGTGTTCTGTGTGTGTGTCTGTCTCTGTGTCTCTTCTCCTTTTCTTACAGAGACACCTTCCTCCAGGAGGACTCCATCTTTGCTTGCGTCGTAATTACGTCTGCAAAGATCCTAGTACCAAATAAACCACATAACGCCAAGATATTTGAGGCTGAGGGGACACTATCCAACCCAGAACACATAGGATATGTATTTATGGCTCCCTACTGTTTTTGTATGCCTCCTTTTCTCACTCTACCATGTTTTGCCCCCATTCCTACCTGGAAAAGCTTCTTCTACCTAAGCTGAATACACCAGCTCAAATGACCATCTGCTTCATAGATTTCCATAATCTCCCCCATACTAATTTTCACACAAGTACTTAGAAAAAGGGTTGGAGAACCTAGTCTAGTATAATATAATATGTTCTCAGCAAATGGTTTTTAAATGAATATGTTGTGTTTACATATCATAATATTTATAATAATCTACTAGGCTAGAAATCTTTACACATATGAAACCAAACATTTTACACACACTCATGAAAGCTCTTGGTAATATTTATCTATTTGAACCATTTGTACAAAAGAGATAAGAATAGACTATAAGAATAAGAATAGATGATTCACAAGCATTTAATATCCAGCTAAATGATTCAATGTTCATTTTTATAAAATTATTTAAGTAGATAATTATTACCAAGTTATTCCTCACAAATAAAAACATATTGATCTTTCCCTTCCCTCACTTTTTTAACAGATTTGTCTGAAGATACACAATAAACATAAAATTCAATTTGTAATAGAATGTAATCTGGAAAAATGCAAAGTATTTCATAAATGTCTATAATACATGAAAAACAATGTGATTATTGCTAAACATACAAAATGAGAAGTGCATCAACCATCAAATGTTTTTAGGAACCTATTATGATCATTCTCTGAGTGGGCAATCCATAGAGCAAATCTATTGTCGATAAGCCTTAGAAGTATACAGTTAGCAATTTACCAGGAAGATGAAAAGGTCCTAGTGACTTACTCTTTTAGTCAATGGTTCTGTGAAAATTTTAAGTTCCACCAAACTGAAATATCTTTCCTGACGGGGCTTGATGTTCACATAAAACCAACTGGTCCCATCATCAATGTGTGGGAAGTATGAGAGCATTAAATAACTGAAAATAATTTTGTTCTTTTTTAAAGAAGTCATTACATTTGATATAAAAACAACAGGTAGCAAGACTTTTCACCTTAGTCTACTTTGCATGCATTCTCTTTCCAGTACTTTAGCCAGGTTCTTCAAAATGAGTCATATTTTCAACCTATCAGTACACCACATACTAATAAACATAGTGACATTATATTCTAACAGCCTAGAACGCTTACATATGTAATTATTATGTGAATGTTCCAAGTGTTATTTTGATGTCTATTTTTGCCATAAATATCATTTCATATTTCTATTATAACTGATAATTTGAAGAACAGATTTTTCTAACCTTACCTGCTACAGTCCAAATAGTTTCCTCTCATTTAAATTAATAGCACTTTACATGTGCGTAAACATATGCACAATATGTGTATTTTATATGTACATGTATGCGTACATGTCTGTATATATGTGTGTTTTTTCACTGAAAATATCACCCTAATTCTTTCTAAAAATCTATTGTTGACAATTTTGTCGTCTTAAGAGAGCACAAAACTCTACTTCATATTTAAGGTCTAGCCTGTGCAATTAATCTCATCACATTATTTCCCCAAAATTGAACCCAGTGCTTCAGCCAAACAAAAGTATTCACTTTTCCCATGTCTTCCTCTTTGCATCCACACGCCCTGAATTCTAATTCATCCTCAATGGACCATCTCCAGTGCTACCTCCTCCTTGAAACCTCTATTAATCTCCACAATTAGCGTCAACGTTTTCCCTTTTAATGTTCTCAGTGCTTTAATCTCACTTAGCAAATGTAAAACATCATCTGCTTCACATCATATTAATTCTCATCAGAGACACACCTCAGCTTTGAAATGACAAAGTCCTTCAGGAAAGGAATTTTTATGTTCCCATGTGGTAGTGTAATGCCTGGTCCAGAGTGAATATTTTGAAAATATTTGGTGAGTGAACTAGTTGAAAGTATTTAATACAAATTCTGAAGTTAGTACCTAAGGAGCTGTACCACAGAGAACCTGTCTCTAGTTAATCAGACATCACTTTATACATGTCTTATATTGAAAAAATATTACAACTAGTAATTAAAATAGTATTTAATAATGGGTGACTGTATCTTATTTATCTTTCCATAATTTACTTTATAGGATAAAGTCAATATCTTATATTCTGGATTCTGAATCATTTTTATTGTCGAAATACATAAACAGGGATTCTTGCAAGCTACATCCATGTTGTGTGAGTACTGGGGAGGACTTACAGAGGAAGAAGAAATCACACCAGGTGTCAGATGTTAGATTTCCACAGAAGTATGATGTCTTAGGTTATATTATCTCTGTTTACTCACTACCACTCCCCAAGAGTTACTTATTGAATCCTAAATCCAGAGATAACAGAAAGGGATTTCTCATATATTTTTATTTTAGTAACAGAGAAAATAGACCAGAGCTTTGAAAGTACAGTTATGCCGACTAATTTTTGGATTTAAGAAAGGTGTAAAATCTGTGATAAATCTACAGAAAACAGAGTTAGTTAGTTCCTTAGTTCCCCTTCATGGCAGAATTCACCTCTCAGTCATCCAGATTATTATGTTTTAAAAACAGAGAATCCAAAATGAGCAAGAAATCTTAAAAAAATATATTTTCTCTTTTACTGGAGACAATAGGTGTTTTACTAACCTTATGTTAATATATGTTAAAAGTGCACAGGTAATTAAGTCTCTAAGGCTTCTGGAGAAAGCAAAATCACCCAGGAACGTAGCCATCAAGTAAAAACAAAGGCTGACATGAACCTGTACGATGACGGTGCACGAGGAGTCAACCATAATTTGAGCAAAATTGAGTAACTGATGCTATGCACAGAAGTCACTCAGTGAAATGTCTATTTGAAGATGATTTGCATGGTTAACACTGTCCATTATTTGAGAAGGGAGTTTGGCACAATTTGTAAAGTTTATGATATGTGCTTTATTTTGCTGCATGCAAAGTCATATATTAGATATTTTCAATAGATGAATTGTAGGTAAACAGAGTGATGACATCTATTAAAATCATTCTAATCTTGAATAATATTTGACACACTTTTCCTTGAATGCCTAATAAAAAGACATAAACAGTTATTTAAAGCAGGAAATTGTAATGATAGCGACTTTCTTTCACTTCGAGGATCTTTGCTCAGAGTTGGACACAGTAATTTCTCCCAGACGAACTAGGGAATGCTAGATCCACTGCATGCTCTGGTGAGGAGCGTATTCCCATTGAAGAGAATGGGCTTGTTGAGCATTCTGGGCTTTTAATGGTAAATCGTATTAACACTTGGCTTAGTAGACATTGCCATTTTGGTTTTCTTTGATTTCCTTCATCAGCATTTTGTGGTTTTTATCATACAAATCCTACATATAACTTCTTATGTTTACATTTAAAGATTTCATTTTTGAGGAAGTATGGTAAGTGGTATCTCTTAAAATTGTGGCTGTCCATTTTTCTTTGTTAGTATATTAAAAAAAAAAACTTGGTCTTCTATGTCAATCTTATATCCTGAAACTTTGCTGAAGTCACCTATTAGCTTTAAGAACTTTTTTGTAGTTTCCTTGAGACTTTCTACAGAGCCAATCATCTTGTCTATCACAGGGGATATTTTTATTTCTTCCTTTTCCAATTGTCTGCCATTTCTATATTTTTCTTGCCTTACTGAACTTGCGAGGGCTAGAAGCGTATGGTATTGAGTAGGTGTGGTGGGCAAGTCCATCTAGACTTGTTCTCACTACTGGGGAGCATTCAGCATCCCCCACTAAGCATGGTGTCACCTTGAGGTTTGGTTTTGTTTTGTTTTAATACAGATTTTTTTTTTCAGATGGAGAATGTCACTTTATATTTCTAGTTTGCTGAGATTATTTTTTATCATGAATGGATACTGATTTTGTCAAATGAATTTTCTTCATTTATTCATATAATTACATGTTGTTTTTTCCTAACTTAGCTTGCTAATATGATGGATGACATTGATTTGCGTTTTGAAACTTCAACCAGCCTTGCTTGCACCAGAATGTGCCCATTTGGTGAGCATTCCACGTGTGATGGAAAAGCATATGTACTGCTCAGTGAAATGTTCTATAAATGTCAATGAGGTCAAGATGATGGACAGTGTTAAGTCTTCTATACCTCTGCTGATTTTTCAGTCTGTTCATTCTATCAATTACTGAGAAGAGAGGCTGCAGTCCCCAAGAATAACTGTGCACGTATACATTTCTCACCTCAGTTGTATGTTCTTGCATCACGTACTTCAAAGCTCTGTTGAATAGTTGCAACAGAGACCAGATGGTACACAAAGTTGAAAATATTCATTGTCTGGCCCTTGACAGACACAAGTCATTGTCCCCTGCCTCAATATAGTTATTTTTCATATTTTCTACAATAACGAAAATGTAACTTTAGTCTTTATCCACATAAGCTTAATCCTTAAAAGATGAAGACATAAGGACTAAGATTCAAGTGGAGTAAATAACATGGAGTAAACATTGATAAATAAAATAATAGATGCCTTGCTGTCATATGTTACTTGCTAAAATAATTATCACACATTTTATCAAGCAAATAGAAATCATGTACTTTTTCAATAACACACTTTAAATAATTAAGATAGATTTTTTTCGTTTTAATCTCTTTTTTTATTGGTGTATAATTGACATACAATAGCCTTTTAGTTTCTTGAGTATAAGGAAAGCAATCAACAAGAAGAAACCAGGAAATTCTATGTTAAATTTTTTTTACCTTAAAATTATATTATAATTTAAAGTATCTCAAATATCATTACCTAATGGGTGGTACAGAATTATTATTTTTTTTAATTTAAGCAGGTATGTGTTTTGCCTAAACATTACAATAATAGTTCCATGTTTGGAACATATATAGTATTGGAATGAGCCCGATATATGAGGTGAATTCTTTGTGGCTGGAGACACTCAAGCCCAGGTAGAGGTACAAGGGCTATTGTGGGGGAGAGTCAACTCAGTAGGGAGGATTCTGGAAGATTCCTTTCAGTTGAGAGTTTGAGTTGACCTACTGACATTGGGTGAAATAAGTAGGACTCAAGAGTTCCCACTTCGAATAAAGAGTGTGGGCCTGTGTGTGTGCGTGCACATGTGTGTGTACCTGTGTGCATGTGTGTGCATGCGTGCACATCTGAGTATGTTCTGGAGACTTCCTTTTTAATCCAGTGGGTGTCACCAAAACACTTCCCCCTGCTATGGGAAATGCACAGCATTCTAGGATACACATCCTGCCCTCAAGGACCTTCCATTCAGTTTCATGAGTTCTGAGGAGAGCTTGTTCTCATTAGCTGATATATTCAGAAAGGTAAGGCATGACGGCAGCAAAACATGAGTCATTGCTCAAAAAAGAGTTCCAATTTTGTGGAGAGAAAAGGCCTGGGGGGAAATGGACAGTATGTTTTCAGAAGAAAGCAATTTGACTACTTTGAGATCAACAATATGATACACCTGGAAATCCATTGTGTAGAAATAATAACTGTTCAGAGTGGGTATACGAACCTCTGGTCTTGTTATGTATCTGTACATTTCTACAAAAGTGAGGCATAGTGAATATAAAATTATGTGACTTGCTTTTTCCACTGAGCAAGAGAAAATGATGACTTTCCTGTGTCATTAGATATTCCTTTTAGCTGCATACTATGTCTTTTATCGTTGAATCATAATTTACTTCATTACTTCCCAATATTTGACATTTCCATTAAGATGGTGAAAGATGAGCAGGCTTTATCCTGAATGCACCATAATTGCTATCTGAAATATTAAAAAGTCTAAAGTAAAAAAAAACAAAAAAGATGAGCATGCTTTAAATATATTTGTATTGCCATTAGACTAATCTGGTATTTGAATTGAGACAGTCAAAGACAAATTTTGTAATATCAAAGGACAATGCCATTTTTGAGATATTGATATTCCCTTATAACTATTTTTGGTGGAGTTGGTTAAAGAGAAAGAAACCAAAGAAGAGGCCTGGACAGACCTACTTTAGCTTGTTTTACTTTGGAGTATCAAATGTGGCATATTATGATGTATGTTCCCCTAAATGAATAAGTTATCTTACTAAAACCCCGTTGTTATAAGACAATAACAGGATTTCTTTGGATTTTACTGATGGGCGTCAGGATAGGTGGAAAATTCCATTATCCACTGTTCCTTGGACTCTTTGTGGACACTAAGGGGACTCTCCACTTTTACATTTCCTTTTGCCATTGATATTATTTTCATCTGAAGTAAAGGAAGATGAGTTGTATGCTTATTCCTTCATCCAAACTTTTCTCCTAAGTCCCATTAGCTGCCTACTAGCTTTCCTTTCCCTTTTGTACTTTTCTGGGAAGATTTCATATCCGGTGTACTGGGAGAATAATATATATCTTTGAAAGGAGAGTTTTATCCATGTGCTGTAGAAATAAAACAAGAAATGTGTGTTGTTCAAAATATATATCAATATCTTCATGGAGAATTGATACAAATAGAAAAAAATGATCAAGATAAATGTACTTTTAAAAGAACATGGCTGTCCTCAAAAGAAGAAAATTTAGAGTTAAAAAAAATCCACTGCACATTTTTTTTTTATTGAGTCTATCCCTGTAGCAATTTCATGTTCTTTAATCCCCTTTCCTTTCTTTTTTATCACTTGGTTTTTGAAAACTTAATTCTCTGTGCTGTACTTTGGGCAGTAAAAAGTATATCCAGAATGAGAAAACTTCTTAAATTTTTCTTTTTATTAGAGCAAAGATCCTTGCATGGAACAAGAGAGAAACAAACCTTATAAGATTGATGGGGAAAGAGAAAGAGAACGAGGAGGTGAGGACACAGAGCTGCCAATAATGAGGATCTGTGTGGTCCCAAACTACAAAGCGTTCTACCATCCTCAGCACAAATGCTCACCCTGCTGATCTGGGCCAGAGAATCTCCTCGCAGCCACACGGTTGGTTCTGGGCCGTCATAAATGTAATTTTGTGTTAGTACATGGGGAATCAGTGTGAAGTTAGAAGGGAAATTTCTGATCAGTTCTCCTGAATTTCTAAAAGGTGCTCCTGCCACCTGGCTTGTCTTTGTAAATGAGACACACACAGTCTGAAATTGTGTTCTGGCATAACTCATCACAGATGTGAGCACTTGATTTAAAATCAATTTTTTCAAAAGTATAGGTTGGAATTATCTAGATAAACTTCACAAGGGATTGATCTGCCGAATCATTGTTGACCGAGAATCAGCATGTATGTATTCTAAACTCTATCAGCCAGGAGAGTCATGCTCAAGGTCCACTCCATGATGACTGAGTATAACATTCTGGGACATACAGAGGATCGTGGTAAATTAGTCTCCTTAGCAGTCATCACCGAAGGGAGCTATGAAGTATTTAGTTGTTGACAGTACGATTTCTTCCCTAAGCACTGATGGGTCTGGAAAGCTTCCCCCCTCAGTGGCTCTGCAGTGGGGTCTCTTAGAGCAGAACCAGGGCAGTTCTGACCAGACATTTAGACGGTAAGGACTTCTGCTTCCATTGTGTGATTATTTAACATGGCTTTTTCTCAGATAGATTTGACTTCTTATTAAGCACACGAATCACAATTATTAGGCTCATGGTGTGGGAGATATTATACCTTTGTGCTTTAGGGAGTTAATTCAGATTTTAAATCTGCCTTGGCTGCCTCAGAGTTATGTTGGGTAGGGTAAGTCATCAACCTCTTCAACACCTGGTTTTCCTCTATAAACGGAGATCATATCTAATGTGTGTATATAGTTGTTGGGAGTAAACAGATAATGCCATTAAGTCACTCAACCTACAGCAGCTGAGTGCATGGTCGGGCTCTCCAAACCCCCTCCTGAACCTCCTTAAAGCCAGAGGTCCTGGCAAATGGAGTCAGTGACTCCCCTGTGTGATGTCATATAGATTATGGACAATAGGATCATTTCTCAGTATGAACACCAGGAAAATTGGGAAGATAATAATGTGTTCACTTCAGAGTCTGCTCATCTTCAAGTCTTGCGTTTTACTTTAAGTCCTTTTGGATTTTATTTATTTCAGGCTTCACAGATGTTGTCTTAGGTGGAACTGCAAAAACTTTTTAAAATATAAAATTAAACTTGAAAATAGCTACAAATGGCACTTTCACAGAGTGTCTGTCTTCTTTTTTATTTTTTTCCCCATAAAAATGCATGTATACATATGCAGAGTGTTTCTTTATTCCTTAATATTTTTCTGGTGTTAAATGTCTTCAAGTAAACAGAAAAAATATATATGATTTTCATCTACCACTTCTAAGGATTTGAGAAATTTCAGGATATGGCACTCACACTTAAGTCATAGTTGAGATCTCCACACAAAAATATAAAACCTTATATGTTATTATTATAAATAAGTCATAAGTTGAAATAAATTCTGATCCTGTGTAGAGTGATCCCATGTGTCAAGCAAGATGTGATATTTAGAAGCTAAGTAGACCAATAAAAGAGATGCTCAACATATGCTTATTAATTTGTTTTCTCTTGTATTATAGATTATTAAAGCAGTTTTAAAACTTATTCTTGTTTTAAAACAGTCATGTTTTGTACTGTCAATAGCTAATCGAACTACCTGTGTTCTAGCAAACCTGAAGGTGTATCCTGTACTGAAAGAAAATGTGATGTATTAAAATCTAAATCTCAGGAAAATTATGCTTATGTCAAAATAATATAATTTTATATTATTTAAAAACAATTTCCTAGTGCAATAAAAATTACACAATTAAAAATAAAAACTATCTATGAATAATTATCAGAAAAGTTGGCATATTTTAAAAGTGGTGGAAAGGAATTAAGACAAGGAGATGATAATCGTTGTCCCAATCCTAGCTAAGGACGGGTGACAAAGCTTTTGTCTCTTTGCTAGGCAGGGGAACTATAACAGAATCAAATGAAGATTATTTTAGGTCAAAATGGTCAAATATGGCTTCTCTGGTTCTGTGTGGGGTGGTCTATACTCTCGGTTTCTGAAGATTGGGCCATTTTGTAGAAACCCCACTATCAATGTGTTCAACCAAGAGTTCCAGCTTAGACAGGGCCTCTATCAATGAAGCCATGACTTTGCAATATCTGACTAATCTTAAAACGTACAAGGACTCTTGGATGTTAGCACTATGCCTCTGGATTCCTGACTTCCTGCCCTCCACCTCCCACCTTTTGTTAAGAACTATCCTCCTGTGGTAAAGAGTAGGGATATTCCTCGGGTAAAACCCGGCCAGTGACTGTGACATCCCCGGGAGAAAATTAATTGTATGGCCCATGCTTTCTTTATCAGTAAATACAAGGCAGTAAATATCGACTGCTTGTCCTCATGATCATGACAGCCCCACCACCATGGCTACCATCTTTGATTACAGTTCTGGGAGGAAGAGAAAGAAAGTAGGTACGAACTGCTGCCCTTTGAATAATACCCAGACTCCTTTAAGACTGCATGGCCTGGCCCTCAGCTCTCTCCCTCTTCATCTCCCACCACGTTTCCTCTTGTTCAAATGCTCTGTGTCCATGTCCTCTCAGGTTCTTAGACAAAGCAGCCACTTTCTGATTCAGGACTTTGCACACGAGGCTTAGGACAAGGAGCCAATGCCATTTGAGGCCAAGTCCTGTTGAAGGTAGTTTAGTCCTGATCTCAGGGGTGATGAGGACTTGATGCTCTCACAGCTCTCAGCCATAGGCTAAGCCCTGAGGGCTCCAGGGGACACAAACTCCCATGTGCTCTGGCTCTCCATCCCTAATGCCAAAGTGTCTCCAAAAGCCCAAGGGGAGCCCACCCAATAAGACATGTACGTGCCAGTGATTGACATCAAAAACACACCGAAGCTGGAGGAGGACGGCTCAGAAATAAGAAATGGGAGGAAGGTGTCTGGGCCATGCACCATAGGGTCTTACGACATCCTTCATATAAGTTGTGTCATCTCTAATAAGCATCTATTCCTCCTTGTGCTTTAATTCTTTATCTTTTACTCTCTTCTGATAACTAGTTAATTGCTAAAAGGAAAAGTGTGACACATCAATGAATTGTCCAAATAGTACTGGCCTCAGAGTTATGAAAATGGAATACCAGATAAAAGACTGAAACACGGTGGACTCAGAACATTAGCAATGGCAACAACAGAACAGGGGGATCTGAAGAACGGTAAAAAGTAAAAGTCCTTAAACATCAAGGGCAGAAGAAAACAGAACCGATGGGGGTCAATGGAAGACTAGTCTGTCCAGTTGATTCCCCGCTGGGCAGACCTTTTCCCTGCTGGAGGAAACACTCCTTCGTCATCCTGATAGCACTGCTAGCAAGAGACATATGCTAATTGGATGCCTGGCCCAGTTTTCTAAGATTGAATAAGTACATTACTTCATAAGCTGGTTTTTTTTTTTTCAACAAAAGTCTGTATAAGCAAAGAGAAAAACAACATTATATTATACATTCCAGGTAAAAATATCTTCGAATATAAAAGAGAATTGTTAAGATATACTGAAAAGACTAAGAAGGCAAGGTTACTATTTTCTCTTTTCTGTCACAAAAGACCACGTACTGACACACGAGGATTGGCTAAATTGTTGCTGGGACTTGGTAGTATCTTCCCTTTGAACTCCACACCCTACCCACAACTGGGCTGTTATCTGAGTTTCAAAGTCTCTTGTATTTATTCTGTACTTTTTGCTAGAGATCTGGTTAAGTACATGGACAGATGATTTGTTTTGCAATCTGACATTCATTCTGCTTCCTTTGGGAGAGAGCCCTGCAATTTCCTACTGAGGAATTACTTCTTTCCCATCATAAGCAATACGGTGGAACTGTCAGGCAAGGTGATCGACTTCTCGTAGCTCAGTAGTGCATATTCATACTAGGTCAATCCAACACTCTCCCCATTTCCTGCTGGTCTCTGAGTCAAGTGGAGGAATTCAAGAACAGAAAAGTGTTGGAGTGATACGTATGTCAACTAGTGATACTACTTTCAGTGTTCAAATAAGAATCCCATTAGCTGGATGATTGGAATAGCCATTGTTTCTGTCCCATCTCTGGTACCTCCATCATTTCTTTGATTCTGTGCACTTAGCATGAACCTAACTGATATAAACAGCAAAGGAAGAAGGTGGTTAATTAGCTCACGTCCTCTACTAAGCTATAAGCTATTCTCCGATATCAAAGCTCTTTATAATTTGATTCAGTTAAACCTTAAATGTGTTGAATTCTAGTTTTAGTTCTGGAATATGTGTCACTGGAAGCTTTATGAGGACATTGCCCAGAGACTTGCAGAAAATCTGTTATATAGCAGGTACTTAATAAATGTCACATTTCACAACAGTAAATTGTGAAGAGAAGTAAATATCATATGAGTTATTTTGAGCAAGTCATTTAAGATCTGGCTTTTTTGCCTCAGCAATGAAATGAAAAATCTGGATTACAAGGCTGAAAAATCCCTCTCCTCCCCCAATGTAGCCAATAATTATTGCCTTCTACGTTGTAGGTGCTAATCTTATTTTGTATATACATTAGTTTATTTAATATTTACGACAACCCTGTGAGAAAGACATTGTTTAGAAATTCATTTGGCTACAAGTGACAGAAAAATACTTCCACTGGCTTAGACCCACTCATTTTTCTCACTTCGCAAGAAGTCTAAGAGTGGACAGCTGATGTCTTGTGAATGTCAAATTTAGAACTTTTCCCCACATGTTCACAAGATTATAGCTCCAGCTCTCTGTATCGTGTCCTTGTTTGAGGCAAACAGGACAGCCCAGAAGGCAGATCTCATTTTGTTCATCAAGAAAGAACAGGCTTTCTTCACTGCCCCCAGCTGACTTCCACTAACGTCTTGTTGGTGGAACTGTTCCATGGCAACCCTTAGCTTCAAGGGAGCCAGAGAAATAGAGGGTTTAAATGGGCATGTTTCGAGACCTCACATTGGGGTTTTGTTGACAATGAAAAAGGGAGGGATAGATGCTTGGAAGATAGTTGGCATGGTCAACTGCAAGGCTTTAAATTTCTATTCTATGGTTGAGGAATGATGGCACCAATGAGAGCAGAATAATACCGTGTTTCCCCAAAAATAAGACCTAGCCCTACAAACAGCTCTAATGCATCTTTTGGAGCAAAAATTAATATAAGACCCGGTCTTATATTATATTATGCTAGATACGATCCGATCTTATATTATAGTAAAATAAGACCAGGTCTTATATTAATTTTTGCTCCAAAAGACGCATTAGAGCTGATTGTTGGGCTAGGTCTTATTTTCGGGGAAACACAGAATCACACAGCAGTGTGGTAGAGAATCCAAACTCTTAACAAGGAGTGGGTCAGGACAACACAGAATCACACAGCAGCAGCCAGGACTGGTTAGAAATGCTCAGCTGTTTTAATATGTACATGTGCAGAAACCAGTGGATCAATGGGGCCAGGTTTTACAGGGAACTTGTGAATTTGTGTTAATTACGGTCAAAATTATTTTTAGTCATTGTCTTACTCTGTGCACTGAATCTGAAATCAGCTTTCATTTAAAGGAATTGCTTTAAATCTTCCAGGTGCCTATATTTCAAGATCATAAGCCATACCCCCCCATATACCATAAGCTCTTGGAGAGAGTGTGTGGTGGTCTGAGCAGCTTAGTTTGGGGGGTACTAAACCTAGGTTTGAAGCATGACACACTCTCATGTAAATTTATGTTAGTAAATTACAGAAAGCTTAGGGTTATTCATGCATGAAAGAAAATGATAATAGAGAAACCATTTTTCAGAGCAGATTAAATGCACACATTTCTCGAGAGTACATGGGCACATAGTAGATATTCAATAAGTGGCACATATTTCAATTAGTTCTGAATACTTCTCAGTTTCTTTCCTATTACCAAAAGTACATATACAGTATAACAAATGTTTTAAATACAAGAAGCAACATTTAAAAAATAAAATAAAATCGCCTGTAATCCCACAACAAAGCAATAATGATGAATACGATTCTTATGTATTCGATCATAGATTTTTCTATTTGAATATTTACTGGAGCAATACATGTCCCAGATAACTAATCAAATTGTACAGAAAAACTCACTATTAAAATACTGACAGCCTCACTTGTCAAGCCTGGTTCCACTTTTTAAGGGAAACTCTCAACTTTTAGGTAATATAATTTTATAACGATTTGTTGATCTAGCAACCATTGACAATGTCTGTTGACTTCCCAATGTGAAAAATAAAAGATTTAGTTTGCTCATTCTACACTCTTTATTATCTCTTACATCTACCTTATAATTCTTCTAGTGATTACATTGTCAACATTAAATAATATACTTAGACCTGAATTTCTTGTTGCATTAACATTCATTTAAGTTATCTCTTGACTGTTTAAGATTAGAATTTAGTTCCCTTACTCTCTCTTCCAATTTTCCCTTTCTACTCTTTTTTCCATGTTAATGTACTACCTTCCTTTGTAAATTATGTTTTAAATTTTACATTGTTGACATTTTTAATATCAACATTTTATATTGCAATGACAGCCAAGTTTATTGTGTGTTTTCCTTAGTTTGATGTTGAAAAGTAGTTCCACATTTTATGTTTCTATAAATATTTTTTGATCCAACAAACTATTATGGAAAGCTTGCATTTTGTTGTCCTTTGATCCAATATCTACACTCTGTGTCAAGCACAGGAGAATTTTCTTAGCATCAAGTTCAAATAAATCAAAATGCCTAAAACCATTACGCAGGTTAGTTGGCTTCATAATTGGACTGTGACTTTCTTAAGAAACTTTTTGTTTTCCTAGAGTTTATAACTGTTTTTCCCGTATTTTTGACTTATTCCTCTTTTGCTTTTATATAGTCATGCTTTTTCACATATTTAATTCCACCATCCATTCTTCACCTTTTCTGGATATCTCCCTCATGAAGACAGTCTTCCTCCTGTTATAATCCAAGATGGTCACAATCCAGGCCATCTGTTCAGCTGCCGGGTTGGCACTTCTCATCATAGCTTTTCTGGGTAGAGCCATTGTTTTATGGCAGCATGTGTTCATTTTTCCTGGGTTCTTCTTTTGTTTCATGTGAGCTTATTGTGAAGTAAGTTTTCAAGAATCGTTTGTCAGAAGAAAGATATCGTCATTCCATTTTTTTAAGCTTTACATTTGATTTGTAGTTTGACTAGTTTTCCTCCAAAATTTGGCAGTTCTAAGACTTTTTAAGGGCACAATTAAGTATTTTTGTTTTGTTTTGTTTTGTTTTCATGTTTTGGGGGCCTTTATAAAACCTTTCCATCTAAATTTCAGTTCTGGGAAATTTTCTTGCATTATTTATTTGATGTTAATAATTTATTTGTTATGTTTTTTCTCATATGACTTACTTCAGAAGGACCTCTTCTATTGGTTCTTTTTATTTCAGGTTTTTATTTGTATTTTTATCTCTTTGTTCTTTTCTTTAAAAGAGTCTGCCGTTATTATTTTAAACTTGACATTTTCTTGTTCTCTAACTGTTCCTTTTACATAGTAAACTCTCGAAAGGTAACGCTTTCTCAAATCTTTAATTATAGACTGATTACTTTACAGTCTCTTCTGTTCTCTTCTGTGTTTCCTGTTAAAATAGATTTCGTGTCTGAGTTCTGTGGTTGTCTGTGAGTCTGGTGTCTCCTCATACGCCTGGTTTAAGAAATTTGGATGAAGATGATAATGCTTTTCCATTGTTGCCTGATTGGTTGTACAGTCTCCTTCCTCCTGTTTGGATTTTCCCCACTGACTTGGGACTTCACCCAGAATCTCTACCTGGGGTGGACGGCATCTGACTTGTTAGTTGACTGGAGCTCAAGCTTCTTCCACCAAAAGCCAAAATGACCATGAACTCGCTATTGATACTAACAGCCACATTTGGAGTCTTCAGTTTCCTCAAACTTTGTGGTCTGGAAGGAGAACACTACTAGGGTTCTGCAGGAGGATAAGTTCAGACGCCTGTGTGCTGAGACGGGGCAGAGGACTGCAGCTTGGTCGAGCTGTTCTGCAAAATGACTCTTCCAGATCCTACCTGCCCTTGCCCTGGGCTGTGCTCCCTGTCTGGGACTCCACAGCCTCTGAGGGCCCATAAAACAGACTGGCTGCAAATCCCTCAGCCCTCCATACGCAGGGATGTGCGGCTTTCTTCAGATTGCTCAGTCATTAACCCACTCCCATCTATTTGGGTGTTTTTAGCCCTTGTTTCACCTCCAATTATCTTCCTTGTTAGTATAGAATCATTTTATATTCATTTAAAATGTAGGAAATAGTCAGTGTTTAAACATTTTTTGACTCACACAAATGGCAATTTGAAATGGTTCAACCGATGTATTGCGTTCTGTAACCTATGCTTCCCTTCAACGCTTTCATTTCCATCAGTTCTCAGAGAGGACAGGAGGCAACGATTAATTATACTAAGCTATTCATCCGAGTATGAAACTTACAGTTTTTCATGGGGACGTTCACACTGTGTACACCGAACTCTGATACAGGCAGTTCTTTCTAGCCCGGGGAGCTGAAAGCGTCATGTCATAAGGAAGAGGACTTTTTCCACTCATATTTCCACATTAGACCCTGAATATTTTGCAGATCTTCCCTAATATGATATTGGGGATTGGGGCATGGTAATCCCTCTTACTGAAAACAGAATGAAAAAGCCCCCAAAGCACAACGAAAACCTTCTATCCTCCGAATACATGGTTTTTCCACAAAAACTTAAGCTTAGATTAAGTCCAAGGATGAAAACTAGAGATTCCTTTCCTTCAAGGAGCAGTATAAACGTAGCTGGCAACTGTCTTTTTTTTTTTTTTTTTTTTTTAATTGGGGAATATTGAGGCATAGTGTGTTTCTCCAGGGCCCATCAGCTCCAAGTCATTGTCCTTCCATCTAGTTGTGGAGGGCGCAGCTCAGCTCCAAGTCCAGTTTCTGTTTTCTGTCTTAGTTGCAGGGGGTGAAGCCCACCATCCCATGTGGGAATCGAAACAGCAACCCTGCTGTTCAGAGCTCGCACTCTAACCAACTGAGCCATCCGGCCGCCCCAGTTGGTGACTGTCTTGAACAGACATGAGTAGGAAAGCACCCCAGGATGTAGCCATTTTAGAAGCAGCGACAGACAAACAGTGGACCCAGTGCTAGAGTCAGATTTAGGACTCTGGCTGCCCTGCCATCCCCCCAGATTGCTGTGCAAGATTTGTAGCTCTGCTCTGCTTTCTACTGCTTTAAAGAGAGAGCTGGGAGGTTACATTACAGAAAGCGGGGTATACTTCCATGTTGATGACCTCACGCTTCACTCCCGGCGATGGTCCCCTCAGGAGGCCCTGATGCTGTTACCACCATCAGGGCACATACGCCGAGAGTCTGAGGTGTGGGAACAGAGGGGACCCAGCCCACAATGCAGGAGAGGACTGAGATCCTGAGTACCTGTGAACACGTCGTTCATGCACGCATGGGATATTTTGTTATAAGCTGATGTTTTCATTTATCTTTCAAATGAATTCTGCAAGAATCATTCAAACTTCTCCTTTGTAATCAAAGACACTTAAAATCTCAGATTAACCTTTATTCTGCCACATTAAAGGCATTCATTGTCTTACCCTGACTGAGTTCTTGAAGTATGAATTTGTATCACATTCTGATCTTTGAAAAGGTAGGGGGCACTGAAAGTATTGATCTGACTTAGATTGCAGCTGTGTTGTAACTCACACAAATTTTGTAATAAACTATTTTTAAATTGTTAACAGTTACAATAGACACGTGTTGCTTCTGCCAATCCACACCGATGTGCCTGTATTCTGGTAACAGCTCCCAATCTTGCTCTGATGTCCAGGTCACTCAAGGGACTTGTCCATCATGGTGTCCTGCAAGTAGGTGGGGACGTACTCCAGCTTCATCTTGTCCCGCTCACTATAGAATGTCTACCTTGTGCAGAGGGGACAAACACTGAAGATAGTTTCAGCTGACTTATCCCAGGGATAACGCTCTGAATCAGTTGCTCAGAATTTCCTGCTCGCCAGACCCCTGATACTGTCTTGATGTTTTTTGCCAAGCGCCAGCCTGAGTTCTTTAAATATTTTCTCTATTTTCTGAGCTACCCCTTTTATGTTAAGGTATTTATTTTCTGCTTAGGAAAGCCAGAGTCAGGTCCTGAGAAACTGCACAACAATGTAATGACCTACTCAGATTGAGAATGCACAAGTCGGAAAACATGGCAGATCTGGCATACGAGTCTTTTGATTAATGGACTCTTTTTTTTGGCCAATTGAGACAGTATATAAATGAGCCATGTGTTTCAACATTGCTAATTCAGGATTCATTCCGCCACTGTGTTCAGACACGGCCTTATTCTTAATGAATTGTGATGCATCCAACTCAAATGCAATAACTTCGAATAAAACTGCCACGTGATTTTCATACAACGTATATGATCGAGTCAACAATAGGCCCAGTGAAAGAGTCAGAAGAAGGGAAAGCAAGACTCCAGAATAAAGCTAGCCATTTTTCTGTCTTCCTCTCTCTGTATAACAACAGTATAGTAATATTGACAGCAGAATCCATTGTTATGCAAAAGCTGCATTTATGGAGGCAGCAATCATTTTAGAGACGAGTACAGTTGAGGCCAGTGTGTGTGCATTAAAGAAATGGGGAAGAACTAGTGCTTCTCCAGGGATGAAGAGTGAGTCTGAAGAGTGAGTCTAAATTAAAACATATCTTTAAAAAGAAAGCAAGACTCTGTCCAGGCCTTTGGTTTCAGTGGGGAGTTCTCTCTGGAGCATATCTTTCCTACTAGAGGTAGGAAAATGGTTGGGATACCAGGGGCTGTACAGACGAAGAGACTAGTGGACTGACTCATCAGTTGTTTGACGTGGGAACTGGTATGGGCTAAACACTATGAAACATATAGTTGCATTATGAAAACAAACTGAGGATCTCTCGACATTAACAAAGAGGGGAAAACAGTGGCATTACTGAATTTTGAAAAAAGAAAATCTAATAATGTTGCTTTGAACTCTAAAATTGTTTCTTCAGGGACATATATACATGCATACAGAAATTAATCACTGCATTAACACATGTATATACAAAATGCCTACACACTTTCATATAATGTACATCATATCTCTTAATACATCTAATATATGTACTGCTTACAACAGTGTGACCTTGGGTAAATATTTCAAGCGTTCTGTTTCTTCATCTATAAAATAAAATTCAATGTAATACCTACCACAATAATTTGCTGTGATGCTTAAACAAGGTAACGTATGGAAAGTACTTAGAAAAATCTACTTGTTATTATGTGAATAATAAATCTTATTTTATTTTGTTTGGAGAAAATATCTCTGATCACTTATTATCCCTGCAATAGTGTGAAAGAATTAGTGACAGGGACATAATTACAATTTCACTGCAATTTTTCTGAGTTAAAAGCTTGAAACTTTGTGTGGTATAGTTTTTGATACAGTAGTAGACTGGCCTGATATGTGCATTAGATCATTTAAATAATCAGTTTTCGGTAGTATTTTGTATTCAATTCCATGCTATGTACAGCAGATGCCAAGATGAAAAACCAGTGTGTTTGCTCAAGATTTCCATAATCATGGCCTGGCAGTTGAGGAAAACAACAACAAAAAAGGCTCAAATGGTAGAATTTAGAGGCACGCTCTCTGTATGTTATGCAAATACAGTTCATGTGGGAGGGGCTGGGTGTTTATGAAGCTGAAAATGAAGAAATCAAGATATCTATCCAAGGAACAACTTCAGTTCTCTACTATACACTTTTTTCATAACCCTGTCAAATATTTTTCTATCAATAACTGGAAATAGGAGAGAGGTCCAAGACGGCAGATTAGGTAAGCTCTGTGCCTAATACACCCGGGGCACATCGAAATTTTAAATAAATTATAGCACAAATCAACCTAAAGAATTATCTGAAGATTAGCTGAACAGAACCCCTATAACTAAAGATGTAAAGAAGAGGCCACATTGAGACTTGTAGGAGGGGCAGAGATGCAAAATGTGCTGACCCCAAACTCTCAGATAGTGGGTGAGTGCCAGGAGGGACACCATGATGGCAGAGGTCCCCCTGAAGAGGGACAAGTTCCAGCCCCACGCCGGGCTCCCCAGCCAAGGGGTCTTGTGCCAAGAAGAGGAGTTCCCATGGCATCTGGCAGTGAAAATTTGCGAGGACTCTGTCTGCCCTTCCTGGTGGGGTGGAAGGTGGCTGGAAACCCAGTTGCCCTCCTATGGAACTGGCACACAGACTTCCTTGCTTGTGGGCCATCATATGTTCTCTGGTGGAGGGATGGAAACTCAGGAGACCCAAGGATTTTCAGAGAAGGACTGAATTGTGTGGCTTTGGTGCAGGAGCTGGAACGACAGGAGCCACTGTTGTCCCTGTGTGGAGCTTAACATACGTGTGACCTACAGGAGGGCACCATCTTTTCAGTGTTAAGTCCTCTCCCACAGGGCCAAGTCTAAGACCGCATTGGTCTGGTGGAATCCACGCTTGCACACCACCTTGGTGACTCCCTGGGCCACTGTCCCCTGCACAACTGGTGCTATGTCACTCAGGACACTCTTAACTGCTGGGCTGCTGGCCCCACCCTACAGGCTGTGGAAGCTTGTTTAAAGTAGGTGGAGGACCTATGGCAGCTTAGGAAACGTTTGCTGTTGTGCAGTAACCCAAGACCTGCACCTCAGCATCTCTTGGGCAGCTCGCCAGAACCTGTGGGCCTAAGACAGGCAGAGGCTTGGCCATGGTGTTCTCGAGGCATTTTTGTGGGGTTGTGGGCCCAGCACTGGTGTGGACGCCAAGACTGCAGTGACCTTGTAGAAATCACCAACGAAACCCCACCCCTTAGCTCCCTGGAACCCTGCCCCACCAACCTAGAGTTGCCTTGCCAGGGGCACTCTAGGATGCCTGGGTGGCCAGCCCACTCCACATGCTTCCAAAGCCTTTTATAGCAGTGGACAATCCACGACACCTGGAGGAAATTTTAGTAGTTGACAGTGACTCAAAACTGTGGTGCAGCCTCTCTGGTGAGTCAACCACACCCATTGATGCGCCAAAAACAATCAAGGCTCAACTACAACAGAAGAACATACGCAACACACAAGGGATGCTCCTGGAAAACATGCACACGAGATTAGGGAGACTCTGCAATTGGACTACACAGGACACCTACTACATAATGTCATGAGCAAAGACTGAGAGACATAGGAGATCTACCTAATACACAGAAGCAAACACAGAAAGGCAGCCAGAAAGATGAAAAAAGAAACATGTCCCAAATAAAAGAATAGGAGAAACATCCAGCAATAGAACTAACTGAAATGGAGGCAACCAACCTACCAGAGACAGAGTTTAAAACAGTAATTACAAGAATGCTTAAGGAACTTAGTGAGAATTTCAACAAAGAGATAGGAAACATAAAGAAGAACATAGAAACCATAAAAAAGAACCAGTCAGAAATAAAGAATACAATAACTGAAATGAAGAATACACAAGAAGGAATCAAGAGTAGATTAGATGAAGCAGAGTATCAAATCAGCAATTTAGAAGACAAGGTAGCAGAACATGCCTAATCAGAACAACAAAAAGAGAAGAATATAAAAAACAATAAAGATAATTTAAGGGACCTATGGAACAACATCAAGCATTAACAACATTTGCATCATAGGATACTGGAGGGAAAAGAGAGGGAGCAAAGGATGCAGAACCTATATGAATAAATAATGTGTAAAAATTTCCCTAATCTGGTGAAGGCAATAGACATACAAGCCCAGAAAGTGCAGAGAGTCCCAAATAAGATGAACCCAAAGAGGCCTACACAAGACACATCATAATTAAAATGGCAAAGTTTAAAGACAAAGATAATCCTAAAAGCAGCAAGAGAAAGACAACTAGTTATTCACAAGGGAGCTCCAATAAGACCATCAGCTGATTTCTCAACAGAAACTTCTCAAGCCAGAAGGGAGTGGCTGGAAATATTCAAAGTAATGAAAACAACGGTTTGCAATCAAGACTACTCTATCCAGAAAGGGTATCATTTAAAATTGAAAAAGAGACAAAGTGCTTCCCAGAAAAGAAAAAAATAAATAAATTAAAGATATTTATTACCACCAAGCCAATATAACAAGGAATGTTAAAAGTACTTCTTTAAGCATAAGAAAGGAGAAAACAAACTAAGATTTAAAATATTAATAATAAAATGGCAATAACTATGTACCTATCAATAATCACTTTAAATGTAAGCAGATTAAATGCTTCAATCAAAAGACAAAGGGTAGCTAAGTGGATAAAAACAAAACAAAACAAGATCCATGCATATACTGTCTACAAGAGACCCACTTCAGATCAAAAGACACACACAGACTGGAAGTAAAGGGATAGAAAAAATACTTCACGCAAATATAAATGAGAAAAAAAGATACAGCAGCAGTACTTATATCTAACAAAATAGGCTTTAAAAATGAGGACTATAAAAAGAGACAAAGAAGGACATTACATAATAATAAAGGAATCAATTCAACAACAGGATTAACCCTAGGAAACATCTATGCACCCAACCTAGGAGCACATAAATATATAAAACAAATACTGACAGGCAGAGATAAACAGTAACACAACTATAATAGGGAACTTTCAGACCCCACTGACACCACTGGACTGATCCTCCAGACAGAACATCAACATGGAAATAGCGGCCTTGAATGAAACACTAGACCAGATGGATTTAATTGATATTTTTAGAGCATTACACCCCAAAGCAGTAGAATATACATTCTTTTCAAGTGCACATGGAACATTTTCAAAGATAGACTATATGATAGACAAAACAATTCTCAATAAATTTAAGAAGATTAAAATCATATCACGCATCTTCTCTGACCACAGTGGTATGAACCTAGAAATTAATTACAAAAAAAAAAAAAAAAAAAAAAAAAAAACACTAGAAAACACACAAACACACGGAGATTAAATAACATGCTACTAAATAATGAATGGGTCAACAATGAGATCAATGAAGAAATAAAAAGATACCTTGAGACAAAGGAAAATGAAAACATGATGACCCAAAATCCATGGGACACAGAGAAAGCAGTCCTAAGAGGGAAATTCATAGCATTGCAGGCCTACCTAAAATACAAGAAAAATCTCAAATTAATAGTCTATATTTACACCTAAGGGAACTGGCAAAAGAAAGAACAGCAAAATAAACTCAAAGTGAGTACAAAGAAGAAAATAATAACTATCAGAGCAGAAATAAACAAAATAGAGACTAAAAAAAAAAATTAATGAAACCAAGATCTGGCTTGTTTAAAAGATAAATAAAATCAACAAACCTTTAACTAGACTTATCAAGAAAAAAAGAGAACCCAAATAAATAAAATCAGAAATGAAAGAGGAGAAGTGACAACCAACACCACAGAAATACAAAAAATAAATAAATAAATAAGAAAATACTATGAGCAGCTATATGCCAACAAATTAGGCTATCTGGAAGAAACGGGTAAATTCCTAGAAGCATACAATCTTCCAGGGCTGAATCAAGAAGAAACAAAATCTGAACAGACTGATTACTACCAATGAAACCAAATCAGTAATCAACAAGCTCCCAACAAACAAAAGTCCTGGACCAGATGACTTCACAGGTGAATTTTACCAAACCACTCATAAAAGCAGTAACACATATTCTCCTCAAACTATTCCAAAATATCCAAGAGGAGGGAAGGCCTCCAAGATTATTTTACAAAGCCACAATTACCCAGATTCCAGAAACAGACAATTACAAAAAAAGAAAACTATAGGATGATATCCCTAGTGAACATACATACAAAAATCCCCAACAAAATATTAGCAAACCAAATTCAGCAACACATTAAAAAGATCATACATCACAATCGAGTGGGATTCATCTCTGGTATGCAAGGTTGGTTCAATATCCACAAATCAGTTAACATGATACACCACATAAACAAAATGAGAAATATAAATTATATGGTCATATCAATAGATGCAGAAAAAGCATTTGAAAAAAATCCAGCATCCATTTATGATAAAAACTCTCAGCAAAGCAGGAATAGAGAGAACATATCTCAACATAATAAAGGCCATATAGGACAAACCCACAGCTAACATCATTCTCAATGGGGAAAATATAAAAGCATTCCCCTTAAGATCAGGAACAACACTTTCACCACTTTTATTCAACATAGTACTTGAAATTCTAGCCACAGTAACCAGACAAGAAAAAAAAAATAAAAGACACACAAATTGAAAAGGAGGGAATAAAATTGTCATTACCGTGTTTCCCCGAAAATAAGACCTAGCCATACCATCAGCTCTAATGCGTCGTTTGGGGGCAAAAATCAATACAAGACCTGGTCTTAATATAAAATAAGACCGGATCTATAATATAATATAATATAATATAATATAATATAATATAATATAATATAATATAATATAATATAATATAATATAACATTATACTGGGTAATATATTAATTTTTGCTCCAAAAGACGCATTAGAGCTGATGGACTGGCTAGGTCTTATTTTCAGGGAAACACGGTAGCAGCAGCACACTTATTTTTTTCCTTATTTGTGAAATGTTACCAAATTTTGGGGGAAACACGGTAATTGCAGATGACATGATACTATATAGAGAGAATCACAAAGTGTCCACCAAAAAAACTATTAGAACTAACAAATGAATTTAGTAAAGTAGCAGGATACAAAATTAATATTCAGAAATCAGTTGAATTTTTATACACCAATAACAAACTATCAGAAAGGGAAATTAAGAAAACAATCACATTTACAATTGTATTTTTAAAAAAAAAATACTTAGGAATATATTTACCCAAGGAAGTAAAAGACCTGTACTCAGAATATTATAAGACACTGAAGAGAGAAACCAAAGAAGATACAAATAAATGGAAACATATACCATGCTCATGGATATGAAGAATATAGTTAAAATGCCCATACTATCCAAAGCAATCTATACATTCAACAAAATCCCTATCAAAATATCAATGGCATTTTTCACAGAACTAGAACAAATAGTCCTAATATTATGTGGAAGCATAAAAGACCCTGAAGAGCCACAGCAATCTTGAGAAAGCAGAATAAAGCTGCAGGTATCACACTACCTGATATCAAATTATACTACAAGGCTATAATAGTCAATACAGCATAGTATTGGCATAAAAACAGACACATAAGTCAATGTAACAGACTAGAGAGCCCAGAACTAAATCCATGCCCATATGGTCAATTAATCTATGACAAAATAAGCAAGAATTTGCATTGGGGTAAAGACAGTGTATTTAATTAATGGTTCAGGAAAAACTGAACAGATACATGCAAAAACATGAAATTGATCCACCTTTTTACACCACATATAAGAATAAACTCAAAATGGATTAAAGACTTAAATGTAAGACCCGAAACCATAAAAGTCCTTGAAGAAAACATAGGAAGTAAAATCTCAGACATTACTCTTAGTAATATTTTTACTGCTATAACTCCTCAGGCAAGGGAAACAAAAGAAAAAATTTAAAAAATGGGACTACATCATACTAAAAAGTTTTTCACAGCAAAGGAAACCATTAACAAAACAAAACAAACAAGAAAAAACATCCTACTGAATGGGAGAAGATATTTGACAATGATACATCTGATAAGGGGCTAATATCCAAAATTTATAAAATACTCATACAACTTAACACCAAAAAATCAAGCAATCCCGTTAAGAAATAGGCAGAAAACCCGAACAGACATTTCTTCAAAGAGGACATACAAATGTCCAATAGACATGAAATGAGGCTCAATGTCACTAACCATCAGAGAAATGTAAATTAAAACCACAATGAGTTACCGCCTCACTCCTGACAGAATGGCTATCATCAGTAAATCAACAAATAACAAGTGTTGGTGAGGACATGAAGAAAAAGGAACCCTAATGCACTGTTGGTAGGATTGTAGATTGGTGTAGATGCTATGGAAAAGAGTATGGAGTTTCTTCAAAACAATAAAAAAATAGAACTACCTTATGACCCAGCAATTGCACTCCTGTATATTTATCCAAAGAAATTCAAAACTCTAATTTGAAAAAATATATGTACCCCTATGTTTACTGAAGCACTATTCACAACAGCCAAGATACGGAAACTGAAATGCCCATCAACAGACGATTGGATAAAGAAATTGTGCTACATTTATACAATGGAGTGTTACTCAGCCATGAAAAAGAATGAAATCTTACCATTTGCAACAACATGGATGGACCTAGAGGGTGTTATGCTAAGTGAAATAAAACAGAGAAAGACAAGTACCATATGATCTCACTTAATATGTGGAACCTAAAGAACAGAATAAACAAGCAAATTAAACAGAAATAGACTCAGAGATATAGAGAACATACTGATGGCTGCTAAATGGGAGGGGTGTTCGGGGATGAATGAGAAAGGTGAAGGGATTAGAACATACAAATTGGTAGCTACAAAAGTCACAGAGATGAGAAATACAGTATGGGGAATATAATCAATAACGTTGTACAGATTATCTAGGGTATCCGATGGGTACTGGATCTAGCAGGGGAATCACTTCGTAGGTTACATAAATGCCTAACAACTGTGCTAGACACCTGAAACTAATAAAAAGGAAAGAAAAAAGTCTAAATAAATAAATACATGCACTTTCGCTTCTATTAAAAAAAAAAAAGAATTGGAAATAAAAATAAAGGTTAACTGTGTAAGTTAAATGAAGAATTGTGGCATTAAGTATCCAAAACATTATTGGTAAGTTGTAAGGAAGTTAAAATGAAACAGATCCTTGAGTAGAACATTTTTATAAAACAAAGATATTTCTATGGCCTTTCAAAACTATATTCATTAATCTGTTTACTAGCCCTCCCTCCTTACCACGTAGAGAATATCTCATTTTCCCTCTGATGTTACTGGCTTCCTTTTAGATCTGCCTCCAGATCTGTGAACAGTGCTTGGGACAACAGAATGGTTCCAGCAGAAATCTGAAGTCCGAAGGACTTGAAGAAACAAAGGGTCACCGTTGAGGCAAACAGCAGTTCTAACTGGAGTGCCCCAGATTGTCTATTTACAGTAACCAAATTAACTGCTAACCTGTCAAATTACAGAAACTGTATACTCATGCCTTTTAGCAGTTTGTGGGATATTTTTCAAGCCTTGTAGTGGATACATTTTCATCACCAATTGTTTGCTTGTGCATTGGTTGCCCACATAAAATGTCTATTCTCTCTTCCTGTGTTTATGGATTTCCAAGTTTTATAAAGACTTGGGAAAGGGCAGCCTGTACTATAAGCTGAAAATATGAGCCACATCCTGTCTGCTGTCCCCGTTTGCTAGACCACATTCTCTAGGCTTCCCGGTCATTCTGAGAAGCAGTTGATACATATTTAACAAATTTCTGTCCCACTAAATTACCTGGAGCATATTTCGCTTGGTCACAAATAAAACACATGACTGATAATGAAAGAAACAAATGTTTTAGAAGTTCCCACTATGTGCTAGGACCTGTTGACTTTTGGGGAAACATATTAAACAAGAGTGACAAATAATAATACTCTGGTCACTATTTCACTATTTGTAAAAAATATTGTCCATTTCCACTGTACATGCTGGAACAACAGCAACTTATCCTAAATCATTACAAAATGATTGCACGTTATCAAAAATCCTTTATCATGAGACACACGAAAGCTTTTCTTCCTCTCTGAATGGCCGAGAACATACCAAGCTTTGCTAAAGTTGAGCTAATGAGGAAGGAAACATTTTTTTTCTCACACTGAAGCCTAAAGCATGTCCCCTTGCTAATGTTATTACAATCTATTTTACTCTTTACAGCAGATTTCCACTTGTGGTTCTTCTTAGAAAGAAGGCTGGGAATTTTTTTTGCAAGAGTTCATCATTTTTCCATCTCTCTACATGAATGTTGAATAGCTATGTGTCTGGCTATGTCATTCCATTATTCCGAAAAGTTAGAATAAAGTAGGCCCATGGGGTTACTGCCCAAATTTCCACCCACAGGATTAGAGGTAGAACAATTCTGCGAAGCTTGTGCTTTACAATTGCCACTCGTGTCCAGAGCCTGAGCTGAGCTGATAAAATTCGTCACTTTTGGTTGAAAGTAAAGGAGCTGAAGGAAAGCCAGTCTCATCTGGGCATGTGACAGGCACGGTATTGCATGTTCCTGTGCCTTTCTTCACACCTAGAAATGTATGCAGCTACCTTTATGTTGCAGCGTAGTTCCAGGTACTTATTAGTCTTATCCAGGAGTCTTTCGGTCAATAAGAAAATGAAATTGTGCTTGGAAATCACTGATGAAACAGAAGTGTCCTCTTAACCATCTTTTAGGTAAGAGTCAGGCAGAACTGATTCCAGGTGGGTGGTCATACGTTCTCCTTACAGATGTTTTTCCTTTCTTTTCTGAGCAAACGATTCAACTTCTTTGCAAATATTTTTGAATTACGGCTTAGGTAAGGTTTTCAAATTCAGAATAGAATTTCCATTCGGGAGAAACCATGTTAAGTGCCTGGAAGGGAGAAACGGGTCTGTGCCTCAAGACCAGGTCAGTGGCCCCAGCTCCTCAGCCACGCCCCCCCCGCAGCCAGGCCTTTCCTGATAGGAGTGGCGCTCAGCCTGGAGCCTCAGGCCATCCGGGAGAATCACGATGTTTTTGCAACTGCAGTTAAGGAAGTAGAAAAATCAATGGCTGTGCCAGAAAAACCCAAATTCTATTTGTGACATGTGTTTAACACTGGGTTCACTCAGTCCATCGTCCAATTTAAAATCTACACTGAGTCTCAGTTTGTTTGGCAGCGAATCTGTGATTGTGGAAGAAAAAGAAAAGCCACTCAAGCAAGACAACAGTGAAGGGAGATGTTTACAGCAAGCAGCCTGGGAGCTCATCTCCTCTTGGTGATACACAGAAATCATATTTCAAAAGGTGGTAAATCTCAAAAGCATGCACAGCCAAAATATGAAGCCCATTCGGCATTAGCAAAGGCATTATTCTAAGGGTTGGTTTTATCGAACATCAACTTGATGGGATGTGGACATATGGTATCTAGGATTAACATAAAGCTTTCAGACCACAGGGCCACAGAAGGGCTGTAAAGAACTAACGAAGCCCATTTCTCCACCGTGAGAAACGTCATTTGGCTGATCATTTCTAGAGTTTGGACAGTTCCTCCTCTAAACGAGGGGAGAACTATTCTTTCATTCTCATAATTAGTAGATGATCGCCACCACCAATAAATAAATCCTTGAGTCCAAAATAAGTTGATTTAAATCACTTAAAAGCGTAATTGCTTGTTACAGAATTCAAGTTATAAAGATCTTAGAAAGTAAAATGAGATATCACTATACTTTCACCACCACGGGGGATTTCAGTTTTAAAGTTGTAAAGATTGACAACATCACGTTTCAGTGAGACTGTAGAACAAATGGCAGCCTCAGACTGGAGACAGTGTAAATCAATCTCGTGATTGTGAACTGTTTGTCACGGTCCACCAAAGTAGGAGATCCACTCTGTGACCCAGCAGTTCCACTCAACATATAATCAATAGAAATATGTGTGCAAGAGCATCAAAAGACACGCACAAAAAACTTCTATAGTAGCATGACTTGTAAAAGCCCCAAACTGACTATGTCCAAAGGTGCATCCATGGTTGAACAGACAAATGAAGCATGATAATTTATATAATGGGCTATTATACAGCAATGAAAGATGAAAATGTAACGCAAACTGAAGGAATGTATACTCGCTTATAAAATGTTCAAACTGAAGCAAAAATTAGTGGTTTGAAACAATAGGAAATTATGGAATCAGAGTTCTGGAAGCTAGAATCCCAAGGTCAAAGTGTCTTCAGGGCCACACTTCCTCTGCCGGGGAGAATCCTTCATGTTTTCTAGCTTGTGGCATGTGCCAGCTTTCTTTGGTGTCCCTTGGCTCCTACGTGGCTTATTCCAGTCACCTGACATTCTTCTTCCTATGGGTCTTCACATGGTTTTTCTTCTGTGCGTTTCTGTCTCTGTGCCCAAATTTCTCCTTTTTCTAAAGACACCAGCCATATTAATGAGACTCCAATCTCATCTTAACTAATACATCTGCCACAATCCTGTTTACAAATAAGGTTATACACTGAGGTACGGGGACTTAGATTTCATCATGCCTTTTGGGAGGGAAACAATTCAACTCATAATATACCTGAAATTCTCAGTGTGAAACTGAGGTGAATTGAAAAATACCTGCGATTGGCTACAGAGCTTTATGCAGGCCCGTGCCGCGTACCTACAGCCTGTATGATGCCACGTTTGTCAGTAATGACTTGGGTGCCAGAGCTGAGGTCACCTGAGTGTCCCTGAGTGTCACCATGATCTGACTTTCCTGCAGTCTGCACTAGTGTAGACTAGTGTCCGTGGAGACCACACTGCCCCTTTTTCAAGTGACACACATTGCTGGATCAAGTACCAAACGGCAGTCAGCCGTTTCTTTTCTGTGACAGGATGTGAAGACTCAAGCATCAAGCAGTGAGAAGGCTGATGAACACATGGCGGGCGGGGGGATAGGGGCATGTTGTAGCACATCACAGCCTACATCGGAGCTCATCACAGGCCCTGATGAGGGAGAGAAGAATACACCCCGACAGAGGCCAGACCAGACCTCACACTGCATCTCAATGCCACGTTCCAGCAGCCATGGCCGCATCACTGGGGTTAGTGAAATCTGTCCTCAGTGCAGCACCCACTTGGCAACAGGACCAGCTCAGGCAGGTGTGACTTTTGCAGCGCCTTTCTTTCTTTAAGTTAATTTATTTCTTTTTAATTAAAATGTATTGGGGTGACAATGGTTAGTAAAATTACATAGGTTTCAAGACAGGGCTGTCCCCTATCACCTCTGCTCTTCAACATAGTGTTGGAAGTCCTTGCCAGAGCAATCAGGCAAGAGGAAGGAATAAAAGGCATCCGAATTGGGAATGAAGAAGTTAAACTGTCACTTTTTGCAGATGGCATGATGCTTTATATAGAAAACCCTAAAGACTTCACCAAAAAGCTATTAGAAAAATAAACAAATTTGCCAGCTACAAAATCAACGTACAAAAATCCATTGCATTCCTATACACAAATAATAAAATTTCAGAAAAAGAAATTTAAAAAAAATTCCTTTTGCAATTGCAACAAAAAGAATAAAATACCTAGGAATAAACTTAACCAAGGATGTGAAGGACTGATCCACTGAAAACTATAAGACATTTTTAAAAGAAATTGAAGAAGACACAAAGAAAGAGAAAGACATTCCATGTTCATGGATTGGAAGAATCAACATAGTTACAATGGCCATATTACCCAAAGCAATATACAGGTTTAATGCAATCTCCATCAGGATCCCAATGGCATTTTTTAAAGAAATATAACAAAAAAAAAATCATCAGATTTGTATGGAACCACAAAAGACCCTGAATAGCCAAAGCAATCCTAAGAAAAAGAACAATGCTAGAAGTCTCACACTCCCTGACCTCAGCCTATACTACAGGACAACAATAATCAGAACAGTATTGTACTGGCAGAAAAACAGACACACAGATCAATGGAATAAAATTGAAAACTGCAGTGTCTTTCACATCTGCCATTTGGGCTCCTTTCTCCTTGCTTCACAGTCTCAGCACCCCTGAGGTGTATCTGGCTGCCTGAGTCCCTGGTCTGCAACCTCAGGAGTGATGGTTCATCTTGATCATGAGCCATCTGTGGTTGCACCTGCCTCCATGCTCAGGCACAGACTTTTGCCACTTCCAATTTCAACTGCTGGTTAAACAATTTTACATACATGTTATAACCATGACTTCTAAGGGAGTCATTTATCACTCCAACTATGGAAAATCACTTTGGCCCCCGCACATAGCTTCGTCTTGATAGCAGAGATGGCACACTGTGCAGGTTACCAGCTTTGACTCCTGACTCACAGGGTGTGGGTTCAGTGCTTGCTGAGCCACTCAGTCATTCTGGGCAAATAACCTTTCAGATCTGGGCCTTGTTTCCACTTCTGTGGAGAAATACACGTGCCGATGAACAGGGTGTTGAGATGGATGAATGAGTTAATCCAGAAATGCTTTAGAACATTTTGCACCAGTTAGGTATTTTAGTTTTATAATTTTGCAAACAACAATCCTAGATATGATGATTAAAAAACATAAAGGTGAAAAAAACAACATAAGATTCTATTTGATTTTCATCTACATGTTGGGCACTGTGGAGATTTTGGAGATGTACAGCTGTGTCTTGAAGGAGAATTTAATGAAAGAGAAAGACAAATAGAAATGAAAATGGAATATGGTACGTGCTGCAATCACTGTATCTAGCACTTGTTATGACAACATGCTGACATGAAGCAGCAGACTTTTTTTAAAGTTTGAAACGATTTACTGTTACTGAGTGGGATATTTTCTTTGTTGCTGTACAGTTATGTCCCAGTGAGACCAGGGAAGTGTGTGTTACAAAGGTCTCCCTGCCCTGGCTTCCTGTTTCTCCTTCCCACCCCCTTCAGCCTCAGTGCTGGCGTTTCCAGCCTAGATCCTTCGTTATTCTCACACTAACACACTTTATAGATCAGGGGGACTCTTTGCTATCTGACCTTCGGTTCCTAAGCAACTTCTCTGTGATTCAAGATTAGTTTTGTTCATGAGAATTTATGAGGTTGATTTGCATTAATTAATGCAATTAATGCAAATTTTGAAAAAATATGTGATTGTGTGTGTATATGCATATATATGTATGTGTGTATATAATTCTAATTTTGGCTTACAGAAAGGACATAAGAGATATTGCAGGTAATTTATTACAAAAATGATATATTTTCTCTCATACGTTAGCTCAAAAATCTTACTTTTCATAGTTCTTAACTTTGGGGTCAGCAGTCAATGACTTTTTTTAATCTGAAATTGCTTTCTAGTCTGTGAAGCAAGTAAGTAAAACTTGAAGGTGTTTTTCTATTTAAACTTGCCTTTTAACATAATAATGAAATAAATACACTTTAAAAATATCAGTTATCTCGGAATATACAGTCCCAGGTAGGCTGGCAGTTGCAGGACTCTAAAACTTTGCTAGTTCATATACCTTGTCACTCATTACTACATTTTCAGAGCACCCAGTGTTGGCAGATTCTGAAATAGAAATGTTGCTTCAAAGTTGGAAATCCATGCTTATGTGCTTTAGACATTTGGTAGAATTCTACGGCGATAAAAATTAAAGTTGTTAAATACCGAGGCTATAGATATTGTTCAGAAACAATTTAAAAATACTCCACCAGCCTAAGCCTAAGTCAATGTTCACGATTTATTAGTTTCTTAACAAAGGGTATATCTATCTTTGTGGTTAATATGAAAAGAAATCTAAATTTACCATTTATTTTCATTTATTCTTTCAAGGCCAGTGAGCCCTTGGAAAAAAACTGCCCTCACGATGTTACAAGAGAAAGTGTGTTGGAGCCTGAACATTTAAGTTACTCTGGTGTGTTCCCATCCACAGAATTAGTTGAGCAGGAAATGAGTTCACTACATTTCTTCCAAATGCAGTAGTCTATTGCAATCCCTTTAGCATCTCCCCTTGCTTTTCTCAACCCCTAGCTATCTAGAAACGCAGCTCTCGATGAACTCTTTATACACAGTTCCAACAGATGCTCCCCTGTGAAACCTGGCACAGGATGCCATGGAAAGCAAGCAGGTAGCAAGGAAGGGCAGCCCTTCACAGGCTTCCTAGTTTACAACAGCAGTTTCTTATTTTCTTTGAGACACTGACCTCTCTGTAGCAGTTAGAGGAGAAGGTGTGGTTTCTGCTGTGGAGAGTTTGAAATGTACTGTTGATATGCATGTCTGCTGAGCACTTGCAGGCCTGACCTGTGCTACGTTCAATTTTAAGTCAAGTTCATGTGGAAGGGCTTGCGTCAGCCTTTTGAAACGCGGGTATTTGTCATCATGAGCAATACAAGATGGCATTCAAAAACCATTAGGAAGGAAGGCAGAGCACCGGGCACAAATCCAGTCTATGAACTTACACAGAGACGCAGCACAGGTTGTCAATTTTCTTTTCTTTTTTTTTTTTTTTTTTTGGCCTGTGAAATGAAAGTATGTTACTACACTGAACATACATAATAAAGAGCTGTTTTCTTAGACCGAAAATACTTGAATCCATCTTGGATTGACCTGTCGTTAGACTAGATTCATACTGTTGGTGTCATTGAAGCAATGGTTTAAAATTAACCAAAAGTATCAGCTTGTCAAATGATGTTCAGACTTAAATGTTACTTTCACCATAGTTAGCAAGCTTTAGACTAAAACATTTTACCTCAGATGTTATAAAATTATCATGAGTCAATTGTTTGGTGATGCCACCTTTGGTGAAAGATCTGAAATATCTCAACATTCTTTCCCCAAATACAATAGCAATTCAGTAGAATACAAATTTTAAGAAATAGCAATAGCACCAATTTTAGGGATTTACATGACATATTATTCTGTACTGCCTTCTTACTACACATATTTTATGTGAAATGATTTTTCTATTTGAATCTCTCTTAAAACTATGCAAAAGGACAATAATAGATTTTTGCCTGTTTGGGGATTTTGTTTTGTTTTCATGATTTCTATAAATGCTACCTTCCTTTACACAAACTTTAAATACCATTAGACAATGAGATACACATAGAATATATTTAGAGATATATACATCCATATATATATATATGTATATATATATATATATAGTCATGGGATATGAAGCACAGCATAGGGAATAGTTAATGGAGTTGTAACAGGTATATATGACGTCAGAGAGGTGTAGATTGGGGGAGGGGAATTATCACTTTGTGAGGGGCGTAAATGTCTAACTATTCCATTGTTTTGTACACCTGAAACTAAAAACAAACAAACAAACAAAAAGCTAACACCTGCAAGGAAAGAAGATCAGATTCACTCCCAGATCTGAAAGAGCTGCAGGACAGGGAATGAATGGATCTCAGATCTTTGCGATGATGAAAGCTCTCTGGAAATGCTACGTGCTGCCTCAGGAGGCACTGAGCTCCCCATCCCTGGAGGTAGTCAAATGGATATTGGATATTATCTCCAAGGGTTTTCTAACTCTGATTCCCCATCCCTCCTAAAAGCTGAGTCAAAGACATGTGGTGCATCCATTTTTCCCCAGTTTTACTGCAATACAATGGACCTAACATTTATTAGTTTAGGTTTACAACTTACTGATTAACACTGGAAGGGAGGGACCATATCTGTTTAGTTCATCAAAACATACCCAAACCCAAGGTAGTTGCTGCTACATTGTGGATACATAAAACTGTTCTTTATTCTTTTGGTTTTCTATTTAAAACTCCCCCCAGATTTATTGAGATATTACTGACGTACGGCACATGTAAGTTCAAAGTATACGATGGAATGATTAATGCATGTGTATATTGCAAAATGATTGGTACAATAAGGTGAGTGAACATCTCCATCCCTTCACAGTTACAGGCGTGTGTGTGTGTGTGTGTGTGTGTGAACACTTAAGAGCTACGCTCTTAAAAACTTCAAGTGTTCGGTACAGTACTGCTAATTATAGTCATCAGGCTGTGCATTAGATCCACAGATGTTATTTATCTGATAACTGGGAGTTTGTACCCATTAACCAGCCTCTCCCCATTTCTCCAACCCCCTCAACCCTGACAACCACCACTCTACTCTCTGTTTCTATCAGTTCAGCTTCTTTAGATTCCATATAAGTGAAAACATACAGTGTGTGTTTTTCTCTGTCTGACACATTTCACTTAGCATAACACCCTCAAAGTCCATCCATGTTGTCACAAGAAACCACCATCCAATTTAAGAAAATGGGTAAATTTAATTAAAGTGATGAAAACAAAATGATTTCTAAACATCATCCCATTTTGGAGTCAAAAAGACACCACAGACTGAAAAGAGACATTTACATTCCTCTTCCTCTCCCCAACTCTACTGAAAACGAAGAGAGAAAGGTTAGGTCTACAGAGCAAATACAGAACTGACTCTCACGGTGCCTCAGCTCAGTCAGGACCCACTTCCAGCAGTTTCAAGCTCATTTAGAAGCTGTTCTTATCCTCACTTCTCTTTGTGGGGATGGTTAACAACCTCAGGAAACGGACTGTCAACATGGCTTCCAAGTGGGGAAAGCCGGCCTTTCAGGAGGTGAGCACCAAGGTAAAAGGGGCCCACACTTTTAGGATTTTATTAGTGGGGTACCATGTTTCCCGGAAAATAAGACCTAGCTGGACAATCAGCTCTAATGCGTCTTTTGGAGCAAAAATTAATATGAGACCCAGTCTTATTTTACTATAAGACTGGGTATAATATAATATAATATAATATAATATAATATAATATAATATAATATATTTGGTCTTACTTTACTATAAGACCGGGTATAATATAATATAATATAATATAATATAATATAATATAATATAATACTGGGCCTTATATTAATTTTTGCTCCAAAAGATACATTATTGTCTGGCTAGGTCTTATTTTCAGGGAAACAGGACCTCACACTGAGACAGTCCCCCCACCTGTTTAAGAAAGCACTTAATACAGGCTTTTGGTTTTACTTCCAGCCGCTAGGAAGAGCTAATGAGTGACAATGACATCATATGGCCTAGAAGTCTGTAAGGAGAATCATGGGATTATAGTATTTGCTTTTTTTTTTTTTTTTTTTGTAATTTTTAAATGATCTAACCTAAAAAACAATGAAGGGAGGTACCCAATAAAACCACCAAAGACAATAATATACTGATGAAAGCACGTGAGTAGAGCTGCCTTTATCTCCTGACTTACTTTGTAAAACGCCCTTATACTCTCTATGGATGATTCTCTGAAATTTCCCACCTCTTCATGTCCTGTCAGAGATTGTCCATCAGGTAGGAAATAAATAAATACATGAAACAAGAAGGATGGAGCTAAAAAAATTAGAACCAACACAATCCAGTGTTTGCATGTGTGTATTCATTATATTTAATAAGAATAATGAGGTTCTTTTAACTTTTTTCAAGGAATTCTTTATATTCTAAGATAAATGGCTCTCTAGACAACAGTCAGTGTATTGGTTAACCAATAATGTGCTTTATTGTGTCATCAATTTAAATATGGTGTTTAATATATTTTTAAAGTTACAACATTGTTTCGAGCATCACAATTAAAAAGCCCTTCAAAATGCCGCAAAGAAATCATTAGTCTAGTAGAGTACACTTTTATATAATTGATGGTAGCTGTGTAATGATGTGGTAAGCTGGCAATTAGACCTCATTTGCTTATGCAAGTGAGTTGAAAAAAATGGGGATCAATATTCAATCTACACCTATGTGAAAAGCAATTAGTTTAATTGATGGGAAAAAACACTCAACAATGGCTAATTATTTCAAAGTGATCTGAAACACTCATGCAAATTAGTAGAGTCAATTATACATGAATGATTAGATTATATAAATCATTTTTAAAACCTTGAAGTTTCTATAGTCATTCATAAAATGTAGTAGAAAAGGTGATTTAATAATATAATGAATGCTACTTAGAGAGTAATTACCAGGTTTCACCTACAATGTGCTGGCATCATGTCCTCTCAAAATAGACAACAATGAGTATCAACAACACAGGCACTGCGGTTTTCCTCACTCAGGCATAATAATAGTTCAACAAAAAAAACATTTATCCAATAAAACACTATTTTGTATAATTATTATTTCTCTCTCACATCCTACTTTGGGTCTACAGGAATTCCTGAGAGAGCTGTAACATTTCATATTCCCTTCTAAGGTAACACTCAAATACCTTGATTTACTTATCACCAACTCTGGTTTTTATTTCTGCAACAAATAAAAATTTACTCGACTCATTCCCTAGTCTGTTCTTCACATAACCATGTCATTCTCATTATTACTTCTACGGAAGAAGCAAAGTTTCAGGAGGATCTAAAAACAACATATTCCATCTGAAATTAATTTTAATGCAGGACTGATTCTCATTATCAGTATATCAACCTATTATCTAAATACATATGGGTTGACTGCTTGACTGTATTGAACTCCAAGCAACATGATTGAATTTAAATAAATTAGGGGCAATGCCACAGATGAAAGCAAGCACTGGGTCTGACTTTGTTTTCTGCTACACAGTTAGCTGAAGTCCTGTTGATGCAAGAAATTTATTTCAGCTGAAGTTGTTTCTGGCATACAAAGATAATAGTTTTTAGGAAGGAAAACACACATATGTAAGGTAGCTGAGGTGCTAACGCTGGCTGCCTATTTTGGTAGACACTCCCTTCTCATAATCTGTTTAGACTTCTCTTAGTATCCTTTCCAGCAGACAGTCAGTGAACACCTCAGACAATAACTTTTTATAAACTTGCTTTTACAATGCCCCTTGAGTTTCATTCTAGCCTGAATGTTTATTATTTATAACTTTTTCAGTGTCTCTAGCCCCAACTCATCAATGGCCTCTATAAAACCTTGTGATTCACCAGACAGCTGTGATCTGAACCTTGAAGGGTAGCCAGGGGCAAAAGCTTCTCACCTGAGCACTGTAATAAGAATTTCAAATTTCTGATCACCTTTCTGAATTTCCGTTGGAAGTGAGTAGTATTTAAATAAGTCGTTTTATCTTTTTATAGTAGGTTTACATATTAATGCACCTTTCTTCTGATTTTGTGACATTGTCTTTACCAACTGCATGATGTGAGTGTAGCACGTATGTATATATGAGCTGATGAGCCATAGACGAAAGAAAAAAATGAGACAGGACGAGAGAATGACCTTCTTGGGTTACACAGAATGCTGGTCCAGAACTAAGATGAACCTGGGCTACTGTTCCTCTGGTGTGGATGTTGCCTGCTAGACTAGGTGATCCATCTGAAGGGTTGTGTGCTCTGCTCAGCTCAGTGAGCGGAGATCCATAGTCAGGGCTCCTGCATCAAGTCTAGGTCCTCGATATACAGCTTACACACAACATACTGAACCCACCCAACCTGTGGGACAATTGACATCGGAAATGCAGGAGTCTTAGAACATAGGGAAGAGGAGAGGTCTCAGAGAACATCCAAAGTGGTGGCTCTCAGACTGCCTGCGTGTGGAAGGCCCTGGGGGGCAGGCAATACTGACTCCTGGGTCCCGCCCACAGGCAATCTGATGTCATTTGCCTGGAGTGTAGGCTGGACATTGGGACTTGGCAGATTTCTCCCCATGACTCACATGTGCTCGGATAGCCAAGGTTGAGAGCCAGTGACCTGGAGGCCTTATTGCAGGATTTATAAAGTCACATGCCTACAGGAGCCGAAAAGTTCCCACGAAAGAGGATAGCAGGGTGGGTGTAAGGAAAGTAACAGCAATTTCAGACTGTCGCTTATATTTTCTGCTCTGGATTGAAATATGGCCAAGAGAAATAGTTTCATTATTAATAAGAAAACCGATAGCTCAAGCTCAGTGTCAAATGGCGATGGACACTTCTGCTTTGTGTGGGAGGGCCGTGAAGCGTGCAGGGGCCTGTGTTCAACTGGAGAACACACGACCCCCACGACGGGCTGACGCCCTTAATGTTAAATTTGGGTGTAGAGTTTTCAGAGCTGCTGATTTTGTCAAGAGAGCATAAAAATTATATTTTTTTATTTAAAATTGTTTCATGTGTTAATATTGGCTTAATTAATTAATTAAAAAATTAAAAACAGGAGGCTTTATGGTCTGGGTCGAATGTTGATGAAAAATGAAGGAAATGAGTGTCTGAGGTAGAGAACCTCCCAGCTCCAGCTGGTTCAAATGTTTTTTCTCTTAAAACCATAGGTCTGGGGTAGAAATATCACACACAGCAATCAAGCAGCTTCTTGATGTTGTAAGGGCACGCAGAACGAAAAACAGGAACACAAGCCCATGTCAAGAAAGTCAATGATAACCTGATGATAAGCAAGTTCAAATAAAATGGTATCCGTTAGCTTAACGAGGTGACTCATTAGGTGTCGACCACAGACATTTGAAGGATTGTCTCCTGGAAGAGAAATGACACTCATTCTCAATATTACCAAGACCAAGTGCATGTCCATATGTAGAAACTCCAAGTGGATAAACTTCGAATGAGGCAGTCTCGATTGGGGGAAGAACCATAACTGCACAAGTCGACTTGTAGAAGAGGCTCCCTTAGAAGGCTGTGAGTTCTTCCAGAACACTGTTTACGTTTAGGCCAGACCTCAAATTACGGAAGTAAAAATCAATGGGTTCAAAGGGAAGGTGCTTTAACAGGAACTGGCCAGGAGAGGTTAAATCTTTTCCCAAAACCAGTCCTCTGGGATTCTCAGACTGCCCAGTGCATTTGCCTACAAAATCTCACCTGAAAGAAACAAAGAAAAAATGCCCAAGGCCTAAATAACTGAAAATAGATGCCAACACAGAAGTAACACCTGCTCTACAACTAATTGCTGGTGTGATTCTGCTCTAATTACATGGTTGTGAACTTGTCTGTTGTTTTTAAATGTTCTGCCAGAATGGCTGGATCTAAGGGTAGTAGCTTCCAGCAGCTCTAATAGCAGACTGTTCTGGAGAAGAACTTTGAAGAATGGACGGAGGGCCTGTCAGTACCTGTCATCATCCTGTTTATCTATTGACTTCAAATGAAGCTTCCCAGATTAATGAGTGGATTGTGCGCAGAGAGGAAAGCAAACACTTTTCTCTTAAGGAAATGCTCTGAAGGATTAACTTTATGCCGGTCCATTTTATAGCAGTGGGGCGCCTAAGCCCTGCTAAAATTGTGACTTCGGAACTGCTGGAACCTGTTCAGGGCAATCACATCGAGGTTGCCCGCGGGTAAGACTTGGTCCATGGTTTGGAGGGACTGTTCCAATAATGCAGTCAGTTCCCTAGTAGCTGAGTGACTAATGAAAATGACCCGATGGCACCACTGGTCCAAATGGCACTTTGATCCCATTCATGCCTCCTTTGAAACCAAGTTTAAGAAGATGCCATGTACAAAAAAGAGCTTCATTATATTATAATATGGTCCTCAAGGGTCAGGGGAGTGGGACGATATTGTAGAGGAAACATCATACTGACACAGATTTTAAAATCATATGTTACTTTTGATGACAAGTGTCCATCACCTATGTAGTCAAATCAGAGAAATCCGTATGTTGTACTAAATCTCAACCTATCCATTGTAATTGACGACTATGAGATGAAGAGCAGCTAGACTTTATGTTGACACTCCTGGCAAAGCGCACTCCTCATGGGGTTGAAGAAGGTCATGTCTCAATAAGCATCGTAGCTCACCTCAGAGAACCCTCCCCACGTCCACGAGCCCCACTATTCAGACCCTTAGGTGTCTTCTCTCACATTGTACCCGGGTTGGTCTGTGTGAACACAGAACACAGCACAGCTGATGGTCTGTCACTTGCACGATTAGGTTGGGTTCCCTCTCTTGAATCACTCTTCCTCAGGGAAGCGTCTGCCATGCTGTGTGGATACTCAAGCAGCCTATGGAGAGGGTCATATGGCACGGAAGTGAGGTATCTGGCGCCAGCAAAAACAACAGATGTTTATTGTTTAATCTACTCACCTTGGGATTATTTTTATGTAGTAACAAATAGCGAAATTCAGATGCTATCACTTTATTAATGGGATACTTCTATAACAAAAAAACAATTCTAAAATATGAGCATGTGGAATTGAGAAGAGGGCAGAAACTGGAAAAGCTGTAAAAATTTTGAGGAGAGTGCTGCTAAAAGCTTAAAATGCCTACACCACAAGGACTTAAAGGGAGGTGAAGAAAATCTTACAGAAAACTGGAATTTATACTATTGGCTGTAGTTACATGCAAGGTGGACATCGTGCCTAAAGAACTGGGTGATCTGGTAAAGGATTTTCCAACCAAAGTATCAATAGTGCCCCTTGGTTTCTCCCTGCTGCTATAAGAAAATGTGAGAGGAGAGATGAACTAAAGAGGAGGGGGCAAACCAAAGGAGGTCATCATCACGCTAATAATAGTGTTGACAAATATGTAACGAAAAAAGACGACATGACAAATTCATTAAAATACGCAAGAGACAGAAACTTTGAACAGAATCATTAACATGAAGTAAATTGACATTTTAGTCAAAGACGTATTTTCCATTCCAGCGGCCCTCCTCCTCCCTAAGTTAAAATAGTAATAATAATAATAATCATCATCTCAGATGGATTTACAGGTAAGAATGATCAGACTCTCCAGGACAATTTATTCCCTACGTATTAATGTCCTAGGCTACTGCAGTGGACTACCACATACAGGGGCTCAAAACAACAGACATGTATTCTTTCAAATTTCCGAAGTCCCAGATCAAGAAGTTGGCAAGGCCATGCTCTCTCTCTCTCGTAGCGTCCAGTGGACTTTTAAAACAGACGAATTGTTAGCATGGTTTTAGGCTCATAGCAGAATTGAGTGGAAGGTACAGAGATTTCCCCTTTACCCCTGCCCTCAAGCATGACAGCCTCCTCCACTATCAAATCCCCCCAGCACAGTGCTGCATTTGTTACAATTGACGAACGTATACTGACACAGCGGTATTACCTTAGGTCCACAGTTGACATGAGAGCTCACTCTTGGTGTTGTGCATTCTATGTGTTCATTCAGACAAAATGACATGTGTCCACTGTTATAGTATCACACAAAGTAGTTTCCCTAAGTTTTTAATACTCTGTGTCTTTCTATTCTATCCCGCCCACCCTTCTTCCCTAACCTCTGGCAACCACTGATTTTTTACTATCTCCATAGTTTTGCCTTTCTCAGAATGTCAGAGCTGGAATCACAGAGTATGTAGTCTATTCTGATTGGTTTCTTACACTTAGTAATATGTATTTAAGTTCCTGCCACGTCTTGTCATGGCTTGATAGCTCCTTTCATTTTAGTGCTGAATAATATTTTGTTGTCAAGATGTAACATGGTTTATTTTCCATTCACCTACAAAGGGATATCTTGGTTGCTTCCAGGATTTGACAATTATAGAATGAGCTGCTATAGCCATCCATGTTCAGGTGTTTGTGTGGACATACTTTTCAACTCCTTTGGGTAAATACCAAGGAGCATGATGGCTAGATCATATGGTAAGAATATGTTTAGTTTTGTAAGAAACCACCAAATTGTCTTTCACAGTAGCTGCACCATTTTGCATTTCCACCAGCAATAAATGAGAGTTCCTGTTGCTCCAAGTCCTCACCAGCATTTGGTGTTGTTATTGGTCTGGATTTTGACCTTTCTAATTGGTGTGTAGTGGTATCTCATTAGTGTTTTAACTTGCATTTCTTTGATGATACGTGATGGGAAGTGTCTTTTCATATGCTCATTTGTCACATGTATATCTTCTTTGGTGAGGTGTCTGTTAAGGTCTTGGCACATTTTTTAATCAGACTGTTTGTCTTCTTATTTTTGACTTTTAAGAGCTCTTTGTATAACAATCCTTTATCAACTATCTTTCGCAAATATTTTTTTTCTCAGTCTGTGACATGTCTTTTCATTTTTTTAACATCTTTCATGGAACAAAAAATTTTTAATTTTATGGAAGTCCAGCTTATCAATTCTTTCTTTCATAGGTTGTGCTTATATTACTGTATCTAAAAAGTCTTCACCAAACTCAAGGTCATTTACATCTTCTCTGATGTTATCTTCTAGAATTTCATCGTTTTTATTTTACACTTAGGTCTTTGACCCATTTTGAGTTAATTTTTGTGAAAAATCCTGCCTTTTTCACTGGCTCTCCTCTTCTGTGCTCTATCTTTTCTGAAAACCCACCCCAACTTTTTCTGTCCCAATCATTCTTGGCCATGGTGGCCCAGAGACTGGTGGCAGTGAGGCTCTGTCACTGCAGGATCAGTACAAGTTCTCATTGTGAAACATGATCATTCCTCAGAGTTAGAAGAAACCACACTAAATTGCATGCTTCTCTTGAGGGCTGTCAGGGTCAAGGAGATCACTGCTGTATCTCTTGCTGGAACATTTAGTAGGGGAAAAAAAAAGAAGAAAGAAAGAAAAAATCATCCCTTATAGAGTTCACATTGAAATACATGTACAATCAGGAATCAATTGATTGGAGTCGAGAGTCTAGTGAATGATTGATTGTTTTTTCATAGAGGTCTGTCTGAATGAGAGAGCACAGAAACCCAGAAATGTGGTCTTCCTTATCAATGGTGAAAAGGTTGCAGAATTATTGATGGGTATTCAGGGAACCTTTGGTAGTTGGTCAGCTTTGAGATATTCAGCCATAGCATCTACCTTAGCACAAGGATTAGCTTAATACAGGTATTAATGTAATGTCTGCACATTTTTTTGAGGGATAACATGTTTGCAGGTGAACAGCTCGAGCTGCCCACTTCCAGCCTGCAGGTCCCCAGAAGCCCAGCACCCTCTTTCATTTCTTCCCGTCTCTTTCCTCTTCAGTCCCGGAAGCAGCGTATCTGTGGAGATAGTTGATTGGATCCTTAAACACATGCCTAATCTCCCCTGCAGAAGTTTACCCAGGCACACCCTTGCTGTTTCCTCTCCAGAGCACAATTTCCAATTTTATGAAATACAGAGAGGCTGAGAATTTTCCAAATCATCAAGCTCTCTGCCACTTTATAACAAAAATCATCTTTCCTCCACCACCCAAAACCATGTTCCTCATTTCCAAGGTCCCACCTGAAGTACCTTTAACACCCATATTTCTACCAAGAGCCTCTTCAAAAAAAACTAAACTTGTTCACAAATGCTTCCAGCCTCTATCAGATGTCAAAGCCGCCTTCACAATTGTAGTCATTGTTACAGCAGCACCCCACTTCCTAGCACCAAAATCTGTATTACTTTCCTAGAGCTACTATAATAAACTACTACATATTGGACGGGTTAAAACACACAAAGTTGTTCTCTCATAGTTCTGGAAGTTAAAAGTCCAAACTCAAGGTGTTAGTAAGGCCATGATGCTTTCCCCAGCTTCTGAGAGCTGCTGCACTTCTTGGCTTTCCTTGGCTGGTAGCTACAAACCTTTAGTCTCCTCCTCTGTCATCACATGGAGCTCCTCCCTTTGTGAGTCTTGTCTTCACAGGGTTCTCCTTCCCTGTGTCTTTGTCTGTGTCTTTCTCCTTTTCTTACAAGGACACCCATTATATTGGATTAGGGCCCACCCTACCGGCCTCCTCTGGATTTGATTACATCTAAAAACACGCTATTTCCAAATAAGGTTATAATCACAGGCCCTGGGGATAGAACTTCGACACATCTTTTTGAAGGACACAATTCAACCAGAATACGTGTTTTATGTTTTTCAGAGAATTTTTTTTTAAAGCGTGAAAGCTGCCATTGTTATTTTTTGAGTCCAATATATTCTTTATTCAAAAGCACAACCTATATAAGATTACATTAGAAAATATTATTGCTTACATAAGAAAGTAAACTTTTAGCCACCTTTGGCTTATTAATATAAACACAAACATCAGCAATAAAGTATTAGCCAAATGAATCCTACATTTATATAACCTACTGATGAATTGGAGTTTATCACCAGACTTCAAGAATGTTATTAATAGCTAGGATAAAGGTGTAAGTAATGAAGAAACCCCAAATTTCAGTCACTTGACTATATGGAATTTATTTTTATCTCATGGGAGATTGCTATTGGTTCAAAGTTGTGAGACTAGGTCTTCCATGCTTAACCCAGGGCGTCTAAGGTCCTTCCAGTCACTCACTTCCAATCAGCCAGAAGAGGGGCATGCCATGGTCAGTCCAGGGCAGGTGGTGTGTCTTGTATTGGAGATAACCTGCAAGTCACTCATCCTAGCCTTACGACCCTTGCATTTCCCACATTCACTCACGTACCCCCAATTAGTGGCAAGGAAGCCTTGCTTGAAATATAGGCACATGGGCAAATCAACAGACGTGAGAGATTGGGAAGAATGTTTGCACTGTACAAAAAGGTAAGGTGTGTATGTCTAGAATACATACCAGAAGCAGCCAAAAGAGATTCAAGATTCTAATTTCAAAAACAACAAAGGAATCTGAGCAGGTATTTTACAGAAGTGGAGACCCTGGGTTCTAAACCCTGGAGAGAGAATGCTCAAACTCGTTTTACACACATTAGAATGTCAAACAGTAGAAAAATGGCATGGCAGACACTGTGCACTGGCTTTTTCAAATCCTTTCTACCCTCCTTTCAACGTACTTTTCTATAGGAGAGAGGTCAGAATACTAAACTCACACGCTCCACACTCCTTTGCAGCTAAGGATCGAAAAACAAATTCTGTCCTACAGTAAGGTGAACATTCTTCAATTTGGAAGATGAAAATATGATGCCGGCCCTCTTCCTGCCCTTTTCCTACTTCCTGCTAGCAGGAAGCTGCCAGGAGCTGTGTCTGCATCTGATATTCCCGTCCTTGTCTTTCTGACTGCCCCTTGGGGATACCAAGAAGCCTTTGCATCTGTAGTCCCGGCGGGACCTCCTTTGCAGTTGCAGTTTCCTGACTCACAAATAACAGACAGGGCAGTGTGTTTTCAAGCTCAGTCATTCCAGAGAGCCCTCAGAGGTTGTGGCTACCTCTTTAAGAGATTTCAATATTGTTCGGGTGTCGTTCCTGGGTGCCCAGCCTAGACATGCTTCTATATCCCATTCATTGATTTTTAGAAAGCACAGAATTACCTGTGTTAAGCCCCTTCCTCCTTAAAGTACATATTAATTTCCATTTCCTGCACTGGAACCTAATTAAAACCACTACATAATGCCAAGTTTGGTAGATAGTGAGGCTAGAGGAGCCTCATGGATTCCTGGTGGAGACCGATAGGGCCATTCTTGAGGGTCACTTATCAGTCCCTAGTCAAATTCAATATGTAAATACCACATTCCAACTAATTCTAATTCTCCTGGATACAGAAGTCAGATACATGCACACACAAGTCTGTAAAAAGACATCGGCTGGCAGTGATTTATTACCATGACATTGGTGCCGCTGTGAAACTAGAAGCACAATGGGTATCCATTACTGAGGAAGTGATTAAATAAAAAAATAAAATGCACCAACTGCTCATCTTAGAGGATAGCACAGCAATGAGAAGCAGAGAACCAGACATGCTTGTAGCAATATAGGTGTATCACAGAAACACATCGCAAGTTCAAAAGTGAGAAACAGAATAAGTTCAATGGCACAATTCTATCTACGCAAATGCAAAACAACAAACATTTTATGAAACATACATCAACAAACAGAGAGCTATCAAACACATTAAAATATTTGCATTGTTAGGGGAAAGATCATGGAAAGTGAGAAATAGATATAAAACTGAATGAATGAAGTAAAATACACTAACGCTTTTACTTACCTGTAACGTAGGAATAAGCTTCCATGCACTTAGCAGTACATTAATTCATCCCTCTATACCTGCAGTCAAATAATTCCAATTCTACGTACCTGACACAGAGCAGTTACACACTAAAACTGAGTTGTGGCAGACACTGTGTTTGTCTGCATGGAACTGACTGTACCCGCCCCACCCCCCCCCAGAACATTCTTGCGGTTGGATGGGGCCAGTAGCAATAAGAGATAACTAGCCAGTTCCAAACGGCATACTCCCATTCACCTGGCACGAGAATCACTGTAGCTAATCCAAGTCTGAATGCCCCACCCTGGGCTACAGGGATGGTCTCAGGGCCCATCCAACCTGCAGGTGAGTCAGGATTTATGCGGGGAACTCTCCATCAGATTGTCTGAAACTGCCATTGACCTTTGTAAACATGAGGGATGTCTGTAAGTAAATCTGGCACTCGTGAGGACAAACCCTGGAGACTCATGAGAACAATGGCTCTGGAGTTTGTGTTGACATCAGGCAATAAATCCCATGTAATGCTTAAACCACTTAGAACTGAAATATATGGGACCGGGAGCATTTAATTCATCCAGCAAACACACATTGCCTTATTTCTGATTCTGTTCTTCCCCTTGCTGTCCAGTAGCGTGTACACATATGTGTGGGTGTGTGTGCACCGATGTATGCACACACATATACTTATTGACAACAGTGTGACAGCATAGTACAGACAGCGCCAGCCTTGATAACAAACACCTGGGTCTAACATGCTGCTACATTTCCCACTGCTGTTAAAATTGTGAAGAAAATACTCTTAGATTTCCCATGTCTTCTTTGGGGAAAAATAGACTAATACCACCGACTGCATGTGCACCATAGGACTATTCCAACATTCCAATGAAATTACGTGTGTGGAAGGGTTTTCTAAACTCCCAGTTATTATACAAGAATGGTTGTTATTATCACCTTGTATATGATGCAACTACAAAAGCATTAAAAAGGTAAAATCCCCAATCTCAAGTTTATCATGTATTCTACTCCACTGCCTTCATTTTTAAAGCTGCACTAGCGTAGGATAAAATGCCATTTTTTACCTTGAATTCCCTATCTTTTGTCAGTATGTTTCGCAACCTTATCTTCATTTCAGCATCGTGCAGGGGTAAATTTCTATATACAGCTGCACTTTCAAGTTGCTTAAAGATAGAACATAATTGGGTGTACCTTTAACCCAATGGTTTAAAATCCTAAAAGAGCGGTGTGCACACAACATCTTCTAGTATTAAATAGCCTGAGATCAAATAACACGCAATGAGTGATGTCTGCTGCTACTGAACTGGAAATGTTGTTAGTGAGATCCTGGACGCAGATAACAGTGCTACCTCAAGAAACATAATGAGGGAGTTTTGTCAAGCCAAACCTTTTAAAACATTTGAACTCCATAAAAACCTTCAGGTATGACAGATTAAATGTAATGCTTACCTCTGATTCTGAGCTGCAGCGTGTAACATCTGATTCCTGTAAATAAGAACAGATGTGCTGTTAGAAGGTTTTGATTTGTGTTTTTATTTTTCAAAACCCATCCAGCATAGTGAGGTGTTGCCATGTGGGGGTGGTGGAGGGGCTTTGTTTTCTCATTCAAGCTTGTCAGAAATGGGGGAAGAAGTCTCACTCATCTCCATCCTATTAAAAAAGAAGCACAAACCAATTTACAGAGTTGGATGTGCGCTTTAAAGACAGATGAAAAGAGCCTGAGCCAGTCTAATGTATCTTGCAATATTCAGAGCAAGAGAAAAACATTACTTTAGCAAGTTTTGAAACATAACAATTAGGAGTTTCAGCTTGTATTCATATTACACATCAGCAACTTGAGAAGTCTATTGCACCTAGAACAAGTAAACGGGGTGCAGACACCTCGGGCAAGCCTGCTACTCCTGAGTCACGCACCCTCTGCTCTACAGACACATGGCGTTACTGTCAACAGGGTGATTTCTTTTGGAAAACGTGGAAGTCGCGACTTCAGCACATAAAAAAATATAATTTTCAAGTTTGGCATTTTCATTTCTGCTGATGACAGTTTCAGAAGAGCCTCACACATTTAATTAAACAGTTCACAGACACATGTTTAAGTATATTCACATGACAATGATCCGGGGAAGATGATGACAACACTTTTCCTTTCCATTGAATGTTTACCCAAGAAAGGCAGAATAATACAATAAGCTTGCACAGTATCCTAGAATAACATGGAGTCTACAAGGATTAGAGTTACGTGACAGTAAATAATAAAACAGTACGTAGCCATCTTTTAATTGGTAATTTTCTGAATAATCGCATTCATGTACTAACTATAATCCACAAAATTACAAGAGAAATGTCCGCTCTCTTCACATGATGCCACAATAACTGAAAAGCAAAAATATTTAACTTATATGGACTTTTTCCCTTACCCTGAAACAAAATCACTGTTTTAACATTACATTTTAAAAATCAAATCACTAGTTTCTTCTGGGACTATGCAAATATAACTTTTGACTACATACATTCTACTGAAAATGCTATATTATTCAAATAGTAAGAAACTAAAAATATAGGTAAAATATAACCAGAAAGTAAAAATCCTTTTTTTGTTTGTTTTGTTTTGTTATTGGCATTATCATTGCTTGTTTGACCTTGTTATGAGTTAAAATCTGTTTTGAATGATATTGAGGAAAACAAAGAATGTGAAGCAGTTAATTCAGATCACTGATAATATAATTTATTTTACTTCATTAGTTCCTACTCTCTCTGGGTTGCAATACTGAGGACAGCATAAGAGGGACAGTCAATTTCTATGACAAGGCCATCATCTGAGGTGATTAACTGGATGATTCGTGCCGTTCATACATATGAGCCATATTTCTGCCATCTTTGAAACCCTCGTTCCATGCAAAGCAGAACAATTACTAATTACTCCAGAAATATTTGCTAAATACATTTAAACCTATATATAAAGAAGGAACTGCTTACTACATATACAAAGGGTGCCAAAAAAATGTATGCATATTAAGAAAGGAAAACTATTAAAATTGTAATACTCAATATACACTGATAACAAAAGATGAATACAAGTCACGTTTGACTTCTGCAATTACAAGAGGTGCTCAAAGTGGTTCCCATCAGCATCCAGACACTTCTGATTATGGCAAACTACAGCTTGAGCAACGTTGACCAAAGTGTTTTACAGATAGATAGATAGATAGATAGATAGATAGATAGATAGATAGATAGATAGATAGCTGCTTACACACAGCAGTGTGATGTCAAGAGCTTGGGCTTTGGCAGTAAAGAGACATGAGTCTGAGCCCATTTACCAGCTATGTGAGTTTTGGTAAGTTTTCTAAATGCCTAACTAGCAGTGCACCAATCCATCGGGTTAGTACCATGGACCACACAGGGCTACTAGGAAAATGAAATAAGGCAGTACATTTAAGGTGCTTTGCACTGCAGATATCAATAAATGTTAGCTGTAATTGAAAGTAATTATTACTCCTGGTAAGTCAGCACTTAATAGCCCTCTAATAATACTATTAGATTAATTATTAGAGCTCATAATCACTAATAACATCACCCATTTAAGCCTGGAATTCGGTGCAGAGGTTTGTCTTGGAAAGGGGATCATATGTGAGAAAGTAAAAGAAAAGCCTCATTAAGTACTTGTACAGTCATGGCTTTTGGTTCAGATCCAGAAAACTGCAATTGCATGGTTCGATATAGCAAGACTTTCCTTCAGAAGAACACTGAACAGATTCCTCTTTGATCTGTTTTTTAAAAATTGGCAGTACCCATATCTAGGCCAGAGTAATATTACTTTACTCTTTCGTACCTATTTTTCACCTGGTATTACCGAAAACTATGGCTTAGGCCTGTTTGTTCTTGGCAGTATTATACACACAAGGGGCTGCTTCCCGCCTGCTTTCCCGACCATTGGGTCAGGAAAGTCCCACTCCACACACAGGCGTAAGCTCTTGGAGGAATCTGTGAGGGGCCCAGACAAACCAAGGGGCATTTTAGGATTAAAAGCCATGCCCACCATGGTAAGTTTTGCCCAAGTGACAACAAAAAGATCAGAACATTTCACGTGTAACTCGTTAAACAGATGATTTAGTCACGTGGATCAAAATCAAAACTATAACGAAGGTACATAGAGAAAATTCTTCCCCATTCTTATCCTCCATCTGCTCAGTTTCCATCCTGCCTAAGAGAAGCGACTATCGGTATCTCCATCTAGTTTCGATTTCCTTTGGGCAAAAACAGGCAAACACGCATACATATCCTCATTTTTCCTTTCCAAGTACAAAAACTTCTCTGACGCTTATTCAATGGTTTCCATGGCTCATGCAGGTTGTCAATAGTTTTAAATGCACCGCCTCGTTTCATCTTTACAGCATTCCGAGGAGGCAGGCCCAGAGTGTGTACGATCATGGAGGTGAAATCTACCTGCATCCAACCTTCCATGAATGTCTGACTCTGCATGAGACTGGCTACGTGTCCGATCCCCAAGTATTAAAGTCCAACATGGATGGAATAAAATGACCCCCTCCCCCATCTTGCTAAAAGAAAAAATGTATTCAGACTGGGGCCATAGGACACAGCAGCGATATTAACAAAATCAACTTTAAAAATGTGAAATAGATGTATGCATATTCATATAGAACACATCTATTGGACCCCCTTATAATCTAAGATATATCCATCAGTTAAAGCTTTGCCTCCATATATTGTCTGATAAAAAACAGAACTAGGGGGAATGGCAAGAAGCATTTTAAGTAAGGATTTACTTCCTTTTCCTCTTCTAAATTTACAATAAACATTTATGTCTTTGTCCTTATGTGCAACACTCAATGACTAGGAAAGAGGAGCGAGCCTATTAACCTGGAGAAGAAATGGAGATTGGCTCAGAAAGACTGATCTGCCCCCAGGCACACATTACAAGCAATGACCAGTAAAATTAAATCCTACTCTGTACAAAAGAAATGAAAAGCAGCAGACAGTGGTTGCTCATTGTGTGTGGGATGAAAATGAAAATGATGGCCATTAGAAGAGTTTGAAAAGAATTCCACAGATTAAAAAGAAAAAGAAAAAGAAAAGAAAAGAAAAAGAAAATACTGCCATGAAGAACTACATTGTAGCAATTCAGAGAAAGTTATCGTTTTAGTTAGGTTGCAAACATTTCACAAAAATCATAGTTAAAATTTCATCTTGAGATCACAAACATATGCATTTATGCATTTTCCCACCCCAGACAGGCAGAATTCTCCATCAAGATTAATTTGGTTTGCAGAATATGTGTGACAAGGACACTGAAGATTGCGTGGAAGGCTCTCACGTTGCTGGTTTGAGTTGACAGAATTGAAATGATCAGACTTGTGTACACTCCATGCTTTCGAAATTAACCACTTTTATTTACGGTGTTACATTGCTTGAAGCAGTTTATATTTTCAATAAATAATTAAAACAGACCTCTTCCACAATTCATTCTGCTTCCGAGAAAAAAATATTACTGGAAAACAAACGGCACTTATATAGTTTACCTTGGAGGTACAGGAGGAAGAATAAATAGGAGATAAGGAAAAGGTAGGTCTTCGCCATCTTTAAAGAAAATGAAAACTGTCATTTTCCCTTGTCTCCCAATAAGTTTCCTTTTTTAACGTGCATGTTCTAAAGTATGAACTTGTGGCCCTGGGTACTGGCTAACTTCATTTCCATTTGTCATTTACTTAACCCCTTGAAATCTCACTTGAGTACCATCACTCTGTCAACTCTAGTTTACAGTTGCGTTGAGGTATAATTGACATAAAATAAACTGCCTAGATGTAAAGTGTAAAATCCAGTAAATTTTGACACATGTGTATATCCATGAAACCACCGCAATTATTATAAATTAACACAGTCACTACCCCAGCAGTTTTTTGGTTCCCTTGTTATGATCTACCCCACTGTCTCCAGGTAATCACTGACCTGTTTTTGGGCAAGAGAGATTACTTACTTAGCTTTTAGATTTTATTTTTTTTAACAAATTGAACCATACAGTACGTATTTTTATAGTCTGGTGTATTTCAGCCCCATTATTTTGAGATCAATCCATGTTGTTTTGTGGATCAATAGTAGGTTACTTCATTCCTTTTTATTACTGAGGAGACTCTCCACTCCGTTGTGTGCACAGACCACAATACCATACGTCCTTCCATTCACCTGTTGATGGGTATTTCCGTTGTTATTCCTTTGAATGTAACCCGAAGTCAATGTTTCACGAAGCATAACAGCCCCTTTTCAGTCCTCATCTCCCCACGATTTGAGAGCATTTGGTGCCATGAAGCACACACTTGTGTTTTGAATGTCCCTTCTCAGGCCTGAGCCCCCTGTGCCATTGCCATTGTTTCCTGCATTTCTGAGAGGTCTTCCCATGCTTTTCCTGGTGTGTCTTCCTTCTCTAACCTCCAAAGGACCAGCCACTCCGCTCAAGATTCCCACTCTGCACACCCTCTCTGAAGAGTCATCCTTCTTGGATGTCACTGACCCTGTGTGGGGATGATTTCTTGACTGAATTTCCAGACTAATACTTTTCTGTTGGTTTCAAACTGTCATCTTACTTTTCCCCTAGAAATGGCCTTAATTCACTAGTCTATGGAAACTGCACTGGCAGAGGTAACTGACTGTGTTCTCATTTGCAGACTGAATGGCTTTTCTCATTGCTCGTTCTCTTTGGACCTCATTCCATCTCTAGACATTGGATTGCCAAAAGAAAAGATCCTCTTAAATTTACTACCATTATGGCAAGTTCAACAAAACTTATTACCTTCAATTCACACTTGCTCCTTTAACTAAAATTATTCAGTTTTGTCTGTGGTGGATCATTTATTGAGTATCCCAAGCTCAGCATTTGAATTAATTTTGACTTTACCCTTTCCTTTATCTCCGATGACCAGTCTCCAATCATGTTTTCCTTTGAAATACATCTCAGAACAATTCCTTTTTATCAATTTGTATACTTCCCACTTTTGAAAGATAACAAAACCTCAAGATTTCTTCTTGATCCCCCATCTTTCACATTCCTTTTCAGTCTCCTCTGCTAACTGCTGTCAACCAAGCCCCCGACATGACTTGATCTTTCCCTCTTTCACCCACAGCACTTCAGGGGTTCTCCACTGTTTTTTATATCAAATGGCCTCCTCCATTGGCTCGAAAATCTGGGAGCCAGCCTACCCAGCAAAGCTTCTCTTGTTCTTCCCCAATTCATACCTTCCTTCTCTGATCAACAGCCTGGTCTTTGCACATCCTCACTGTTAGATTACTTCTCCTTCCCAAAAAGAAGAGGACAGGCTCTAGAGTTAGACGGCCCAGACTAGAGTCCCAGCACTGATAATTGAGCTTATGTCACAGGGGGGGTGACACTTTGTCTTCTTTTTGATCCACAAAGTAGGGCTGTGAAGATTCAAGGAGATGATTTGTTAAAACCCTGGCATATATTAAGTGATCAACAAATGTTAGTTATTAGGATTAGGTAAACCGTATTTGTTTTCACAGACTAACTCAAATTTCAAAGAGCAAAGGGACCTGAACCTAAGGGCCGTCTAGGCCAATGTTTAAGAGTATTGGGTCCTGAGATGGACGGGATGGATTAAAAACCTGGCCCTAGGATTCTCTAGCCATGTGGCCAGGGAAAATTCTTCAGTTATCTGTGCCTCAGTTTTCCTATTTGTATAATGGGGATGATATTACAATTCAACTCATAGGGTTTCTTTCTCTTTCTTTCTTCCTCTTCTCTTCTCTTTTCTTTTTTCTTCCCCAACACCATTTATTGAACAGACTATCCTTTCCCCATTGTATATTCTTGGCTTCTTTGATGTAAATTAATTGACTATGTGTGGATTTATTTCTGGACTCTCTATTCTGTTCCATTTCATCCATGTATCTGTTTTCATGCAATATTGTATTATTTTGATTACTATAGCTTTGTATTATGGTTTAAAATCAGGAAATTTGATGCCTTCAGCTCTGTTCTTTCTCAAGATTGCTTTGGTTGTTTGGGGTCTTTGGTGGTTCCATACAAATTTAGGCTTGTGTTTTCTATTTCTGTGGAAGATGCCACTGGAATTTTGAGAGAGATAGCCGTGCCTCTGTAAATTGCTTTGGGTGGTATGTACATATTAAGAATATTAATTCTTCCAATCCATGAACATGGAATATCTTTCCATTCATTTTGTCTTCTTCAATTAATTCATCAATGTCTTATAGTTTTCAGTTATAGGTCTTTTACCTCATTGGTTAAATTTATTCTGAGGCATTTTATTCTCATAGGTGTTTTTGTTTGTTTTTTCCCCGAAGGAAATATAAGATAATCCATGGGAGGAACTGCGAAAAGTACTGGGCACTATCCCCATTGTGTACTCCAAATTTCATTTCTCAACTCGATGGCAGTTTCTGGGCTTATGTTTCTATGGAAGATACAGAAGAAAGAATTTTTGCTCACTATGAATTCAGCCTTCCTTGGAAGGGTCAGAACCTCAACTATGCCTGACCCCTGCCCGGATGGGTGGTTCAGAGTGAATGTTTGATGACTATGTTTATGCACTGGTATCTTAGTGTTGCAGTAGTTTTCTTCAACTTATCCCACGCCTGTGCCTAATAACCTTCCAGAACAGGCTCAGCAAACTACGGCTGTGCCAAGTCTGGCCTCGGCCTGACTTTCTAAATAAAGTTGAAATGGAAGGTGGCTGTGCCCACTGATTTGCATATGTCTATGGCTTCTTTTATTCGACAAAGGCAGAGAAAAGTACTTGTCAGAAAGCCCAACATATTTACTATCGGACCTACTGCAGAAAAGTTTGTTCACCGTTGCTCTAAAAAATATTAATTTTTCCCCTAGTGAAGAAGGGATGGTCTTTCAAAAAATTGCCAGATAGGGAACGTCAGGGGCTCAGATTTCTTATTACCCTCATAGTTGTCCCTGTTATGGATATACATACTCTAATATTTTAAGTGTTTAGCTTGCATTTGGACGTGCCTCAAACCCACCAATTATTTCTTTTTTTTTTATTCAGTCAATTTTAAAGATTAAAAAAATCAGGAAGAAACATTTGCCTGGCACCCTGTGGTAAAATGGCTGAATGAGAACGTTTTACTGCTTGCTCTTATGCGCACAAACAACCTTGCAGTGAGCCAGCCAGCCACGAGCACTTACACTGAATTCTTTCTAACGATCCATCAAGTCAAATGGATGGCAAAGCAAATCAGCGTTATGAGGCTGGTTCAGTCCCCACAAAGACATTTTTAACTGAGTCTCTGTTCTCCCCAGCTCAATGCACCCCCGCCATCCCAGACCTCTCGGAATCTCACAGCAGTTTGTCATTTTCACATCGTCACTGAAGTCACTTCTCTGCTTGAAATTCCCTTCTGCCTAACAGCATGTTTATGCCTAAAACACTCTATTAATAAAATCCCCACTCAAATATCATGCATTTCATGATATTTTCTATCATTTCAGCCAATATCATTTTATGCTCCGTATTTCTACTTTGTGTGTACATACTAGTGTACATGTGTCTCTTCAATGACTATATTGTAAATTCCTCGAGGGCAAGAATCATATCAGGCATATCAGGCATATCAGGCATATCAGGCATCAGTGGGATTCGAACACCAGGAGCCTAAGTCTGGAGCTCACACTTATAATCCCAATAACCCTGAAGACTGGGAAAGGAATGAGGATTGCCTAATACCGTCCAGAATTGGGAACTGAGAGACAAAAAGCATACCTAAGAAATGAAAATTTTGATTTAGGGAACAGTATTGGGAGAAAATCACTATGTAGCTTCCAAATTAGTGTAAATCTCCCTAAAATATCCAGACATCATTGTGGAGACATTTGCTGAGCGCTCAGCAACTGACTCACCAATAAATGTGATTTTAGCCTCCCCTCCGTCTCAGATCTCAACAACGTTATGTAAAATGATGATTATTTCCTCTATGAGCATGAGCTCAGTATTAGCCAAGTAATTTGGAAAATACAGCTAGAGTGAAATAGAGATATAAGAACTTGCTCCCGAAAAAAAACATTAGGTATTCAGAGCTCTTACCACGTCTTCTCTCTTCCAGGCCAATATTTTCAACCCGAGTCAAAAAATGAGAATATATAGGTCTATACAGATGCGACGGGTTATGTGTTCAGGAAAAGCAATTATTTAAGAAGACTAAGTGAAGTGAGAAAGCTGATAGCATGCCACTAACTCCTATCGGTATCTCGATGCACACAGGTCCCTGTCTCACGGACACTGTCCCCTCCCAAAGTTCCCGCACAAGCCTGGACAGGAGCAAGACAAGAGAGTCCAGAGCAGCACGCTCTCCTGGGCTTCTCCAACACACACTTGTCCTCCCACCGCCATCGCCATCGGCTTCCCAGCCCCACCCTCTCATGGCTGTGTCCCCGTCTGTTCTGTCAGTGACTGCAGGGAACCTTCACCAGCAGGGCACGTCCCCATGTGGCCTGAGGGGCTCAGTCTGACCTCACTCCCTACTGCCCCTGACTCCTGAAGCTGTTCTGCTCTTGCTCAGCCTGGTGGACCTTACGGCACCAGACAATTAGCTAATCTTGTCAGCCTTTTCTCTGAGCATCCCCTCAACCACTTCACGAGAATGGAATCCTAGCTGTTCCCCAAGGATGTGGCTTCTCCTATGACCCGCTTCAAGCTGTGACAGTTTTCTCTCCCATATCCCTGGAACTCTGGGCCTGAACGTGGGGACGAGCCCCTTTACTCATCAAAGCTTCTTTTAGACCAGGATTTCTCTGTACCTCTAAAATGCCTGGTATGGAGCTCAGGCCACCAGATTCTGACATCAGCCCCTTTGCCGTGTGCTAGTCAGTGGCAACCTGTGGGGACAAAGTCCCAGAGAGCAGTTTCCAGGCTCTCAGCCTCAGGTGGAAAGGTGCTGGCTCGAGGAGTAGATGGCCCTCAGCTGTGACTAGTTGGCCATCAGCTGTAACCAGTGAGCCATTGGCCACTAATATAACTGCCGTGGCTGAGCTAGCGAACGCCAATTGCAGTTAGCAAGGGGTTGGTTGGTTGGCAGAGAAGCGGACGGCAGATTGCGGCTCCTGCTTTGTGTGTCTCCAGCCACCAACAAGAATATAGTGGTATGACTCCCCCATCTATGGCTCCGTGGGTGTTTCTTTTTGGCCTCACCATGTCCTGTGTTCTTAGGTGGGGAGTGGGAGCTGAGACCCTGCCTGACACAACCCCTTGGGTTCCTCACATTCCTGAGGATTTTAGCACGTGGACCATTGTTACTCTTTCCAACTCAACTTCCCTCAGGATCCTTGGTGATGTTAACAATAATCTGAACAATCCTTCTAGAATGACAGCTTCTCAATTCCTTGGCCCTCTGTCCTTTAACAAGGTAACAACCAACTCCAACAACCTCAGAGGCCAAAACAACAAAAGTTTGTTTTCCTTGCATGATGTCGGTCTCCTGAGTCTGAGCAAAGCTCCTTCATGATCCCTGAAGGACCAAACGTGGAGGACTCCCCATCTTCTTTATTACTTGTCAGCACATCAGAGGAGAGAGGTCTGGTGGCAGCTCAGCAATGAAATGTTCCAAGACCATGTCGGCCACTTCTGCTTACCAGTTATCATGAGAAAAAGCCCCATTTCCCAACATGACCACAAAAACCTGCACAATAACCTGGCCGTGTCCCTAAGATAAAAGGATGAGAAATACTTGCGGAGTAGAGCCAATAAATAGCCCCAGAAGAAAGCAGAGCCGCAGAGCCAACCTGGGCATGTGGCCTGAGTGAAAAATCAGACTTCCGTTGTGACATGCCACTGTGACGTTGACGTGCTCAGTTGTCACTGCAGCATGTCTTGATTAATACAAATAAGAAAGACACGGTAAGAACAGAACGAGCCACCCTGACACCGGCCCACCCAGTCAGAAGTCATTAATGGAAACTTTGTCTCAAATAAAAGGAGGTAGACAGGCTGAGCTGGGAGAGTTCGTACAAAGAGGTTAGGCTACAAACCAAGAATGTAAAATTTGTGAAAATGCTAGTTTTATCCTAACTATAAAAATGATTCTTTAATGATGAAATTTATTTTCCACCCATTAAGCAGGAGAGAAAAATAGATTGAGTTCATTTTCTCTCTAGAAATTGTCTTGGCAATAAAGAGATCCAAACTCTGCCTCACATTTTGCCGAAAACTACTTGTGAGATTGTGGACAATTATGTATCTTCTCAGGATCACACCTTCTTCATACGAAAAAAAAAAAAAATAGAGTTTTTAAATAGAAAAATGGTCCTCAAACCTTAATACTCATGAGAATTACTTGGGAAGTTTCTAAAAAACGCAGGGCCTTGTATTCCACTCACCAATGGTTTTCATGTAGTAATTCTGGACAGGGCCAAGAATTCTACCTTTAAGTGCAATCACCTTCCTCGCAGATACCTGCACCCCGCGTTCTTCGCAGCGCTGTTCCTAATGCCCAGGATAAGGAAATGCCCTACATGCCCACTGGCAGGTGAGTGACGCCGTGCAGGGTCTCAGGCGGGGTCTCCTGTCCCGCTCCCCACAGAACGCAGGACATGGTGAGGCCAAACAGGAACACCCACGGAGCCATAGGTAGGGGAGTCACACCACTATATTCTCGCTGGCAGCTGGAGACACAGGAAGCAGGAGCCGCAGAATCCGCAAGCCACACTCCGCCACACTCCGCGCTTGCTGTCTTAGCCACGGCAGTTATATTAGTGGCCAATGGCTAACTGGTAACAGCCGATGGCCAACTAGTCACAGCTGATGGCCATCTACTCCCCGAGCCAGCACCTTTCCACGTGAGGCCGAGAGCCTGGAAACTGCTCTCTGGGGTCCTGTCCCCAAAGTGAACATACACACACACGAATATTACTGAGCCATGAAAGAAGGAAATCCTACCATTACAATAACATGGATAAAAGTGGAGGGCATTAAACTAAGTGAAATAAATCAGAAAGAGAAAGACAAATACTGTACGATCTCACTTACATGTCAAATCTAAAAAAAAAAGCAGTCATAGAAACAAAGAGTAGATTGGCAGCAGTTGCCATGGCCAAGAGGGTGGGGTGAATGGGTGAAGGTGGCAATGGGACCCGACTTCCAGTTAGAATAATATGTTCTAGGATCTAACTCACAGCAGGTGACCAGGGTTAATAGTACTGTATGGCACAGTCGAGAGTTGTTAAGATAATAGATCCTAAACGTTCTCATCTCAACCATGACAAAAACATGGTGACTATGGGCGGTGATAGACGTGTGAACCTTATGGAGACAATCATTTTGCAACATATGAATATTTCAGACCGTCACGTTATACACTTAAAACTTACACAACGTCTTATGTCAATTATATCCAGATAAAGCCAGAAAGAAAAGACAGACATTCTGAATCACCAGGTCCGTTGGTGAAATACAAAACTAAAAAATGACCTTTCTAAGACATTCTCCCAGTTATTATGCAGGTGGTCTCGGGATAAATTGTGAGGCTTCCTGATGAGACAATGTGTAGGTGCATCTGATCATTAAAAGTACATAGCATTTTAACAAGTGTAGATTTTTCAAACAACAACAGTCTATTCCTACTAATTTTGTTTTCCTTTCAATATTGGGTCACACACCATTTTGGGGTTTTTTTTTTTTTATTTACAACAATTATAAACTGTTTACTATCATTTTTCCCAAGGGCTGGCTGTTCTAATGAATTGCAAAGATAAGCATGCCATGGAGTGCTAAATCACACACACCTCTGATTAAAGCCACGCAGCCAACAGCTAAAATTGAACAGCTTTGGTAAGCGATAAACTAAATGTTTTTGGTCAAAAATGAAACATCCAATTATTTCACTGACCATAAGACTGATTGAGAAGAAAAGGAGAAAGTTCTTCACCAGGAAGAAACGTATTCCAAATAATTAAAAATCCATAATATAAAGGGGAAAAAAGCCAAAATATTTAACATTGAAATAAGCCACTGTCGTGCGGGGCGGCCTGCGGAGTCTCTGGTCCCACTCCCCACATAAGAACGCAGGACATGGTGAGGCCAAAAAGGAACACCCATGGAGCCATAGATGGGGGAGTCATACCACTATATTCTCGCTGGCAGCTCTCTAGTCTCACTGGAGGCTGGATCCACACTGTCCGCAACCCACCATCCTAACTGCAATCCGCACTTGCCAACTCAGCCACCATCTTCTTGCTAGCCCCCATTTTTTGCTAGCAAAGCCATGGCAGTTATATTAGTGGCCAATGGCTCACTGGTTACAGCTGACAGCCATCTACTACCTGAGCCAGCACCCCTCCACATGAGGTCGAGAGCCTGGAATCTACTTTCTGGGGCTCTGTCTCCACGGCCACATTGTTAAGTCCTTCTCGGCTATGTAATCAGGCGATGGGCAGGCCAACACTTCCAGTGAGTAGGATACACTAAATTGCGAAGCTTCGTAGCCCACAGTCAACATACAGACTCCCATCTCTCCGGGGGTTCATAAGGGCAGCTTTCCACAGCCAGCAGAATCTGTTTTGATAGCATTTGTATATGACACACCCAGTACTGTTCACCATAAGAGCTCGTCTCTAACTTAGCAAAGACCCATGCCTTCCACTGCGGCCAAGCCCTCGCATTTCCACCTGCTGGAGTTTTGAGGCTTCACTGTGCACATGTGCAATTGTGAACAGGTGAGATTTCACTGGCCGAGGGGACCATGGAGACAAGGGGGCAGTTTCAATTACAAAAGCCATTCTCATTCAAACATTTTAAAATGTGCAATTACCATGTTTCCCCGAAACTAAGCCCGGGTCTGATATCAATTTTTCCATCCTGTCGCATCACAAAAGTTAGTGAACACATGGCAGCTGGTCTCCGGGAGACACCACATGTGGGCCAAGTCCACACCAGTGACTCGCCTGACTCAGTCTCCTTGGCGGCTAAAAAGGCCCTGATTCTCAAAACCAAGAGTATTTGCTCTAATGGCAAACTGGGAAGACGACTCAAGAGTTTCAGGAGACCTGGATTCCCCCCGCCCCATTTGGTAACTAATGAGCATCTCGCGTGGCTTCCTGAGTCCTGCTTCACTCAGATGGAAAATGAGAGGGTGGTGTGTTGAGCTCCAAAGTCAGAGTGTCGGGATCGTATTACTTCACACTCCTTACAGTCTGGGACGGCTTCTTCTTGATAGTGAGACTCTTCTGTGCATAATTTGCATTTAGCCTCATCAAGAAATTTAATTTGTTAATTAAGTTCACGTCTTCAAGTTCTGAGATCTCCTGAAGAACAGGAAACTCATCCTAGTTCAGGACCAATGCTGTTGTTGATGTCACATTCTGTGGCGCACACAGGCAAGTAACCTTGCTGTTGGGCCGCTTGTGTTGGATTTTATAAGGCTTTCTACTTGATTGAATCTTCTTGATGACTCGGAGGCAGATAAAGATGCTTCTCATTCGTAGTCTTATGTCCAAGTATGACTACTTACAGATAGAAAGCAGAGACACAAACAAATGGTTTTATCAATCAGTAGAATTCAGGCTGCAACATTTTCTTTACAGTTGTCTGTGTGTTGTGTGTGTTTGGGAGATTTCAGTAGCGATTACATTTGTTCCAATACTTTTTTGAGAGTAGTAACCGTCTTTGACCATGAAAGAATTTTAATATGGAGCAAAGCTTCCCCTTTTATTCTTGTTGTACAATCAAAACTTTGGTAAATATAAATTTATATCACGCTGATTAATGTCAATGTTTCCCACTAAGCTATCAACCCATGAAGCCAGACCTCACATTTGTTTTGCTCAGTATTGTGTACCTAGCATATACCACATAACAGAACCCAATAACTAGTTATCAGTGAAGGAAGGAAGGAAGGAAGGAAGGAAGGGAAAAAGGAAGGAAGGAAGGAAGGAAGAAAGGAAGGAAGGAAGGAAGGAAGGAAGGAAGGAAGGAAGGAAGGAAGGAAAAAAGGGAGGGAGGGAAGGAGGGAGGGAGGGAAGAAGAGAGGGAGGGAGGGAGGGAGAAAGGGAGGGAGGAAAAGAGGGAAGGAGGGAGGAAGGAAGATACCTTTAGAATGTGGGTTAGTAAGACCAGTCAGGTATAATGCACTGTGCTCTCTTTTGTCACAGAATTCCTTTCAGAGCATACATTTGAAAAACTATTTCCTTTATGCTTATATAAACCTAAGAACATTGCCCAAATTAAGAAATTAAAAGTGTCATTCGAAACAACACTGACAACACCTTATCTACACTGCTTACGTGATAATTTAAGTGACACTCAGTCAAGACCAGCGCAAAGACAGAATAAAAGCATTTAAAAGAGATGTCAACTGTTTCGATTTTATACACATATAAAAAGGATCTGGGTAAAATTTTAAGCTTTTATTTATCTTTTATGTAATAATAAACACTAGTTTTCTGATAGTTCCTTTTTCCTTATTTGTTTAATGACAGTCACATATAGATTAACGCCCAGCTTTAATTAATTTTACATGCACTGCCATACACTAACTTTCAGTTAACAGTATTAGCATGATAACCATTTTCTTCTCTTTTATAGTGGGGAAATAGCAAATGAGAGAGCTGAAATGAGTTGTCTAGCATCATACAACTTATATGTTCTGGGCCAGCATGGGAAGTCGGGGGTCTGGATGCCAAATTCACATTCTTCCCAATACCCCAGGTCCCATCTGGTCAGGATCCTGGTAGGTCTTGTTTCCAGTTTTATAATTCCCATTTCAAGGGTAATTTGATTACTAGCTGCTATTCATGTCTGTGTTGCTAGAAAACAGATAGAATAGCTCCAGTCTTCTAGCAGAGTTTGATTGTCAAAATTTCATAGTAAACAAGTATGTTATTTTAAATTCTTTCTCCTCTATTCAAAAAGCAAAGATTTTCCTTGTTTGAAAAAGTAATTTCATTTGTAACTATAATACAGATTTGAAGCTACAAAAAAAACCCACATAAAACACACAAAAGAAAAAATGTAGAAAAGATGTAAAGAAAACTAGGAAGGAAGGAAGGGAGGGAGGAAGGGGAGAAAGAGAAAGAAAATAAACTAGGAAAACGGAAAGATTTCAAGACAGACAAAATGACTTAACATTTCCAAAAAGCCTGCTACTCTTTTCTCTGTTTACATATTAGTAAACTGTAGATGTTATAGATAGCTCTATATTGTATTTTCATTTAATAAAAATAACAATGCCCTAAGGTCACAACTGTACATAGAAGTGTATTTGCTATAGTATTTTTGTTGTACAAAATAAATTTGTAATAATTTGAATGTTTTTGAGTAAGAAATGGTTGAGCGAATTACAGCATATATTTCTCATGGAATATAAAGCAATTTGCTTTTCGTAAGTAATATTCATACATACTGACCTGGAAAATTGACTATACTAAAGTGGTAAGTTAGCAAATAAAAGTAAGTTGCAGAGTAATAATTTTAGTATATTCGTGTTTATGTGTAAAACATTTGAAAAGATAGAAAAATGCATCTGTGTTACTAGAAGTATCAAAGAAAAGCTGGCAGCATGTATGCCAATCTGTTACACCAGTTATTTTAAGAGATTTAGGTTTGGAGAAAAGAACGAAAGTAAATCCCATTTTATTCTCTTTATATATCTTTATTGTTGGAATTGTTTGAAGCCTGTTACTTTAAAATTAAAAGGAAAACTTTCATACTACAGTGTAACTTTTTACTGGTATTAAACCTAGACTGTCATAACATCATAATGTACACTTACTACATATTAACCCAAGTGGAACCGGCGCAAACTATCTTTAAAAAACGTTTTAGGAAAGTTGCAAATCATCAGACGATGACACACACACATCCAAGACAATGCCTGTGCCCCTAGGTCAATTGTTTCTAACAGTAAAACAATTGAACATTTTCAGAATATGAAACAAATATTTTATTAGGGTTGTCACAATCATCCCTAAGTAGATAGTCAGAATTTAAACCCCGACTTCATTTCATGTAGCTGTACCACACATCAGCAGAGAAGTTTGGGGGATAATGTATAGAAACAAAAGAAGATTTCATTACTACGTGTTGTCCAGCCGAGAAACTTGTGATTGGACACCACCATGTCTCAAAGGCCTGGAAAAATACATAGCTGTGGTTTTGAAGTTTGCTCTTGAAAATTTTGTTAATTAGATTTTTTTAACTTTAAAATAGCTAAAGCTCACAAAAGCCTCCAAACACCATAAAGGGGGTCAGAATTGAGTCTAATATTGCTTTTGTGAGGTCTTCCACCATTTTAATAAAGACGAGTATCATTTTTAAGCCGTTGAGAACATAGGAAAAAATCCATAATTAGATATAGTCATCTACCACTTCCTGAATCTTTGCCCCCTCCCGTATCATTCAAGTCCTCGTACCGCAGTGCTGAGAGAGAAAGAGAGAGAATGACAGGGAGACAGAGACAGAGGTGGGGGGGGCATAGGGAGAGAAAGAGGAAAGCAGAGATTTGACTCAGAGTCAAGCCTCAGAGGGACGGGATGTGTACAGGAAAGCACACATGGCAGGTGAGCAATAAATGTGTTCAATGAATTACTGAGGTTTAAATGTTTCACAATATCTCCTTCTCTAGACTGTCCATCACAACAGACAACAGTGGCTTAAAAAAAAAATCCACGGTGTTTCCATCCATTGAAAACAATGTTACAGAAGTGCATGGACAGACAGGGAGAAACATTCAACATGTCAAAGATAAAAAGTACATTACAAATATAGACAGTATAATCTCATTTTTGTTTAAATCTGTTTTGAAGGATATGAATAAAAACATCAATGGTAATTATTTCACGGTGATGCACATATAATGCATTTGCTTATGGCTCATCTATCATACATTTCTGGATAACTTATATTACTTATTAAAACAACACAAAAATACAATGTTACTATAAAAATAGAAAAATAAAATCCCCGTTCAGATGGAATATCTGTGTAGCCTCGTACGGCGTCAGTTGGAGGTGGGTGTGTTTTGTGCAGGGGCAGGTGGGAGTGGTGATGAGGCCAGGACCACTTCTGCTTCAGTTCACCACGGGGCCTTGGCTGACGTCTGGAGTCAGTGAGAAAGATTTCAAGAATCCCAGTGCCTGGGTCTCATCCTGCAGAGATCCTGATTCATTTCACCTGGAGCTGAGGCCTGAGCACGAAACTTGCAAAAGCCCAGCCAATGGCTTTATTGTGCCACCAAGGTCAAAAAACACTACCTTAATGTTTTCTCTTTAAAATTCATCTCAACCTAAAAAGGGGCCTCTTCCCGCAAGACGATTGATGCACATTCAAATGACACTCCATTTGTTATACACCATCTTTTTCTCCTCCAAGCCATCTTCATCTTGTGTATTCTCCATTTTCTGAATCTCATTCTTCACTCCTTTACAAACAAAAATGCTAATTTGAAAAAATATACCCACTCCTATGTTTATTGCAGTGCTCTTCACAACAGCCATGACATGGAAACAACCGAAGTGCCCATCGGTAGATGACTGGATTAAGAAGCTGTGGTATATTTATACAATGGAATATTACTCGGCCATAAAGAAGAAAAAAATCTTACCATTTGCAACGATATGAGTAGACCTAGAAGACATTATGTTAAGTGAAATAAGTCAAACAGAGAAAGACAAATACCATATGATCTCACTTATATGTGGAATCTAAAGAATTGAATAAATGAGCAAACTAAACAGAAATAGTCTCAGAGATATAGAGAAAAAACTGATGGTTGCTAGATGGGGGTTGGGGATGAGGGAGAAAGTGAGGGGATAAGAAAGCACAAACTGGTAGCCACAAGATTGCACAGGGATATGAAAGACAGTTTGGGGAATATAATCAATAATGTTGTAAAGATTTCATAGGGTGTCAGATGGGCACTTGTCTTATTAGGGAGACCACTTCAGGGATGATGTAGATGCCTGATCACTGCACTGTACACCTGAAGCTGAAGCTGAATAATATTGAATGTGAACTATAATTTAATATATACCGTGTTTCCCTGAAAATAAGACCTAGCCAGACAATCAGCTCTAATGCATCTTTTAGAGCAAAAATTAATATAAGACCTGGTCTTATTTTATTATAGTATGATACCAGGTCTTTATAATATAATATGATATGATATGATATAATGTAATGTAATATAATATAATATAATATAATATAATATAATATAATATAATATAATATAATATAATATAACACCGGGTAACATAATACAACATAACATAATACTGGATCTTGTATTAATTTTTGCTCCAAAAGACACATTAGAGCTGATAGTCCGACTAGGTCTTATTTTCAGGGCACACGGTATAAGTCAGGGAATGTGGGAATACAGCACTGGGAATAGTGAATGGAACTGTAACAGCTGTGTAAGATGTCAGGGGGGCAGTGGATTGAGTGGGTTATCACTTTGTGGGGCGTGTAAATGTCCACTACATTGTTTTGTACACCTGAAACTAATAAAGAAAAAAATACAAATTTCTCTTGAAACCTCTTTACAATATCACAGAAATTTGTAAGTCCTTCCTGCAGGATTAGTTCGCCCATTACTGTCCTTACAGTACACTAATACATTCAGGTGAGGGGCTTCTGCTCTCCCACGTGACTGACCGCGTCCCAGCAGCTTCCACAGCCCCACCCACACCCCCCCCAATACCCCTCCAGTGGCGATAGTCCAAGTCCACTTACCAGCTTTGTCACTCTAGTATGTATATACTCGTATATTCAATCCAATATAAACATATGATTTTAGGTAGAACTACCTCCGCCTGAAATAAACAACCTTTACTAAATTTTATTTGCCTTTTTACTGCCCTCAATCACCTGGGTAAGCATTTCTTAACCATAAAGTCCACTCGGACGAAATAATACTTGTGTCATGTACCGAGTGGCGGGGCTGAGCTGAAATTCCCAATTCACTTTCCCTTGTAATGTTCTGAATTCTGGTAGAGGAAAAATGAGTGCAATTAACCCACTGTGTCACCTCGGAGATGATAACGAGACGCAGTATTGAGGTGGCCCTTTTCAGGCGAAGAGCTACAAGCAGAGTCCGGTTATCTCCGGAAGCGGGACGCACCGGTGGTGAGTGCTTGGCGGGCAGTTAGCACCCCCGACGGGTCTTCCCGGGAACTGGAGCGCGGACAGGCGGGTGAACTTGCGCAAGTTCATGCAGCTGGGAGCTCAAGTTTTGCTGTCCATACGATGTGCATTATTCGCAGATCTTACTCTTACGTTTTACTTTACAAAGGAAAAGAAGTTCAGTTTGTCTTCATCCAGAATGTTGCTCAGGAGTCTAGGAAAATCATTTTTTTATGTTCTCTGGAAGTCTTTATTACTTCCTGATTTTGGATAGAATTTGCCAGTTACTTGTGTATTATTTATTATTTATGTCTAATTTAAGATATAGTATAATTAATACTGGCTGCTGTTATCTAGTCCTGCATCTTGCCCGCTTGTCCCATTTACACATAAGTGAAGACTTACCAATCACAACACATTTTTTAGAAAAATAATTTGTAGGATTAATTGATTCTTTACAGCCTCCAAAACAATTGTCTTACAATAAGAATTTTCACTCAAGTGTACCATGATATAAACTTCTTCTTTTCTATAGAGGCAAAAGTTAACAACTAGCCATAAATAGCATCTCTCATTCTCTGTGGGGGTAATATTAGCAAAACAGGAAATGTTGGTACTGTTTGTTCAAGCAGCCTTACCCTGGGAAACTGGGTCATCGCGAGGTCAAATAGCGCAGCACTGCAGCGTGTTTCCCCAAAAATAAGACTTACATAGCTTGTATTCTTCCACCCACACTGAACACATGCGTGGAGTTGAGATTAAACTGTGATTTTCCAGTTCACCTGATAGGGAACCTTGATTATATTTCAAAACTTCCCCACGCCGTTTGAACTTAGAAATGTATTATTTCATTCACACACATATGTTACCTATATAAAATGTGTATATAGCATATGTTCAGTGAAGAAAATGGTGCTATAATAAAGAAAAAGATATATTTAATTATATCCAATAAGTCAGATAATTTTAAAACTACTAGGTGCAAAACTAATTGCGGTTTAAAGGTTAAAAATAATTGCAAAAACTGCAATTACTTTTGTACCAACCTAATACAATTTAATATCAAATATGGCTTTTATTATATATTTTATTATCTTATTGTAACTATGAGTTTATAAGTTCCATACATCAAAGAATGTACCTAATTTATCTTTTATCTTTAGAATCCTGCAAATATCTGTCACAACTTTTTGTGTGTTTTATAATATGCATTGAATAAATGAAAGCATGAGTGAGCAAATGACTACGTGAAGAAAAGCAGTTGAAAAATAATGTTCTTTGAAAATTAGGAAGCTGTGAGTCTGGAATCATTAGGAAAAGAAGAGATAAGTGGAGATATAAACCATGTGATTGCTATCTAAGCACAAAGAGAAGATTCAGTAAAATTAAAGGAAGATAACCGCCATAGACAGTATAATCAGGTTGATGTTAAAAGTTAAACAACAGATTTTAAAATTTAAATTCTGATACATATTTTATGTAAAAAATGTTAACACACATTGCAAAGAAAATAATGGGTGGGTTTCAAAAAGCCCCTAGTACATAGGTTAGTAAAACAATACTAACCTATGAGTATATCAGCTACTCTCATGGAACAAGAGTGGGAAAGATAATTCAAGAGTTTGAACTACTTACAAATATTGTGTTTGATTTTAAATCACACGCACATACACTATATAATACACACACACACATACACACACACATCTGGATGTTTTCATTCGTTAATTATTCCTTTATTTACTCATTTATTCCAGTTTTCTCTGTCTGCCTAATAAATGCTTATCATTCAGTTACTGTCCTCAAGGAGCTCATAGTCTTCTTGAGGGAGCTATTAATAGATCTTAATCAACCATGTGAACGAATGGAAACAATCTTGATTTTATTATCTATCAAGAGGGAGACAAGTGATGGTCTAAGAATATAACAACTGATCTGACATATTTTTAGTCTAATATGACCCCCAATCATCATCTTTTTGTTATCTTCCTAGCTACCTCACTGCTGGAAAGGCTGCAGAACACCCGGTGATTTGGTAACATTTCACAAATAAGGAAAAAAAATAAGTGTGCTGCTGCTACCGTGTTCCCCCAAAAATAAGACCTAGCTGGACAATCAGCTCTAATACGTCTTTTGGAGCAAAAAATTAATATAAGACCCAGTCCTATTTTACTATAAATAAGTATAGTATAATACTTATTTTATACTTATTTTTCTATAAATAAGTATAGTATAAGTAAATAAGTAAATATTTATTTACTAATAGTAAAATAAGACCGGGTCTTATATTAATTTTTGCTCCAAAAGACGCATTAGAGCTGATTGTCCAATGAGGTCTTATTTTGGGGGAAACACGGTATCTTCCCTTTGTTCTCCCTTCACAAAAATAAATCAATTTCCCAATATACAGATATAAATATGCAGAATAAATAAAGAGGATGGGTTTGATGGGTCCATGAGAAGCAGAAGATAAGCAGTCCTTATATTAACATAAAACGTATTCCCACCCGTTTTAGACCTGAATCAAAACTCAAAAGGCACACTAATTTAAACTTAAACTTCATATATATTCATTGACTTTTTTAATTGTCAGAAATCAGTTCAAGTTTACAAGTCACAGAAGATGAGTCTTTGTTGTGCATCTATACATAGATCCAAGAACAAAGTCAACTAGAGATGTCCGTGCATTACTTATAAAATGTTCTGAAGGTAAAATGCAGAAGCTAATTACTTTGGACAGTAATTCATAGAGCATTCTAATGAGAAGGAATCTTGGTGATCATAAATATGTTGTATTCCTTCACCCCAAAAGCCTGTTTCTTAAATGAGGGCCATGAGTGGCCAGAGATACTCAAGATGACGACTAGCAATTCAAGTTTAAAAGGGATGGGAAGGAGCGTGGCAGGCTGGGAAAGCATGGCCTGGGAGTCGGGCCGTAGAGCTTTCAATCTTCCCTCTACCACTTAAGTAGTTTCCATCTCTATTCAGAAGGTCCTTCCAAACTACTGACCCTGCCTTTCCTTCTTTCAAGCTTCGTCTCAAATTTAACTTGCATTGAGACAACTTTGTGTTCACTGCTCCTACTCTGCTGGCAGGACCCACAAACTTCGTTTCCGTTAGTCATGTGCGTATTAGTTTTCCCTTCCCAGCATCCACAGGCCAGCGGTTTGTGCCATTTATCTCATTGAGTGTTATTGGTCTTTGTTCTCGTTTTTAACTCTGGCAAATATGAAACGTCTCAAAGATTTGGCTTAACCTGTCAATTAATGAGGAAACAAGTAAAATGCTAAAACTGCTTCCAGGAACATTTGGAGAAATGGATATTTGTAGACAATTTAATGAAGGAATGTTAGGATAAAAATGCTGGTTAAATACACACCCAGTTAATACCCAAAAGATCAAAAAACCATAACCCTCTATATTTACCACTGGTCATTTATGTGTATCTCTACCAGACAAACATTTACAATTTGATAAGTAAATTCACTAAAGTGTGGGCCTATATCTAATAATAAAATGAGTTAAACAAAATGAGTTCCTTAATACTTGGATGAGCATACACTCACACATACATAAAATATTGAAAAATATGCCATGCATGGTTTACCTTATTTCAAAGTCTGGGCTGTTTCTTCTTAATATCCAAAAAGTTGTATCCAAATAAAAGTATTCGTCAAAGGGATAAATGAACAAATGAGTCAACCAAGTTTAGCAAATAATATATATCTGTCTGAATGTCAGTTTCCTTGTCTGTAATAAAAAAATTACACATTTACCTTATAGGGAAGATAAAAGGATCATAAGTGACTATCACATGCCTATATAATATAATGATAATGTCACCTCTTGTCCCTCACTTCTCTTTCTCATTCTTTGTCCAGTGACTTTCCCAGCATGCCTGTTGCTTCTCTATGAACTACCCCGATTACTGATATCTACTGTTCCGTTTTCAGAGGAGTCCAGATTACCATGCCTTCACGTGGTTGCAGAAACTCTCCACGTAGGAAATACAGGAGACAGAGTGAGCTTCAGCTGTGGAACTCACAGCTGTAAATTAAGTTTATAAACGCAACCTCCAGGCACCTTGTTTTCCTGCCTCTTCTATCATCTACTTACCCAAGGCTACCTATATCTTCCCCCTCAGATTCTCTACTTGTTACTCATACATCCCACAGGGGTTCGTCTCCGCCAAGTACTAGTATTCTCCATTTATTTTGCTCCCAGCTGTGGAAAGAAGATGGCCTGGAGCACTTTTCAATCAGGGACATGTGAAGGAGATTAATTTTTTTTCTCCTGTTTCATCAGGGACATGGCTAAATCTTCTGTTTGTTTCCCACTAAGCCATGGAGACACTAGTCATCAGCTCACAGTGTCCCTGTTTCCCGGGCTGGGACTGTGGCAGTGACAATTAGCTGGCATTAACCCTTGCAATGCCCAGTGTGCCTGCTGCTCTTTGCATATAAACCTGTGACTCCCAGGGTCAAGTGAGGGAGCATAAAGGAGATCATTATGTTGGAATAAAATGCAATGGCCTTCCCTGAAGTGGTCACCCTAATAAGACACGTGCCCGTCTGACACCCTATAAATCTTTACAACATTATTGATTATATTCCCCAAACCATCTTTCGTATCCCCGTGGCAATCCTGTGGCTACCAATTCGTGCTGTCTAATCCCCTCCCCTTCTCCCTCTCCTTCACCTCCCTCCCATCTAGCAACCATTGTTTTGTGTACCTGAAACTAAAAACAAACAAACAAATGAACAAAACACAACTAAGACTGTCAGAATTATCACAGAAATCTAAGACATCGACACTAGCTGAGAATCACATCTGGGCATTCAGTAATGTTTTACTTTGCTAATCAGCTCCACTTAAATTAAACACAAATGAAATACAAAAAAAAAAAGGAGAAAGAGAGAGAGAGAGAGAGAGAGAGAGAGAGAGAGAGAGAGAGAGAGAGAGAGAGAGAGAGAGAGAGAAAGAAAGAAAGAAAGAAAGAAAAGACAAGAAAGACAAGAAAGAAAGAAAGAAAGAAAGAAAGAAGAAAGAAAGAAAGAAAGAAAAAAAGAAAGAAAGAAAGAAAGAAAGAAATGCAATGGCCTTGCCTCTGGGAGACACTAACGCTTTCCTTAGGAATTTTTAGTACATCAAAAAGAAGGGAAAAAAAAGGAATGGGGATCGTGAAAGAAGACATGACAAAGACCATCTCAGAAGTGATCTATGTACTTGAATTGTGTACATAGATCACTGACTCAAAACAAAACAATACAAAAAGGAAAACAATGAAAACTATCAACCTCATTCCCATTAGAAGTGCTTATCTTCTAACATATAGGATATGTTAGCTGACTGTTCTTTGAAATGTTGAGTTATACAGAGATATAAGGTGTTACTTTCAGGTAATTTGGGGATTAATTAAAATTGCCTGAGCACAGTACATATTTAAACAGCAGAATAGGCATCTGTGAGAAAGGTGCAAATAAAATAATTAAGTAAATAAAAACAATGGGCTATTTTTTTTTGCGCGGGGGAGGAGGTGTGTAGATATGAAGTAGAGGGAGGGTGTAAAGGGAGGGAGGGTGTGTAGAGATGAAGAACAGAGATTACACTGTCATAAAAACTAGAAAAACAAACCAAAGAGGTATTTATTTTTCCTATTCCAAGAGTCCACAACAAAGCAAGATGCTTAGGTAAGATTTGTATCTCACATAAACTTTTACAAGTGAAATTTAAATTCATTTCCTTCTTTTGTACTCAACAATAAACTGGTGAACAGTTGATTATTATAAAAATAAATCTTATAAATACTTGGAAACAGTTAAGTATCCTCTTAGCTTTCTTTCTGCAATGTAAAATTACTTATAAACTAACTTATGAATCATGCACATACCTTTAAAACAAGCACAGTACATAAATTAGCAATTCCCCTTGAGAAATCAACTCATGTGTTCTTTGAAAATATATGCGACACGTTCCATTTCTGTAACATTTTTCTGCCAAAGTGCATGAAGAGCCTCACACGGATCCTTCTGGAAGCAGTGCTTTGTTTACATTGAACATCTGTATACAAAGAGTGCAAACCAGTTTGGGGACAAATTCACTCTTGACACCTGTTCCAGAAGACAGGGACAATCCTCTTTACATAAATATGAGAATAGTGTTAGTGTTTTCCTTGCAGATTCCCATGGATCAAAATTCAGTGCAGCATTCTTTTGGAGAAAGAAGGAAGGGTGGAAAGGAGGGAAGGAAATAAAGAAAATGAAAACATAGCTTCACATCTAGGAACCAGTCTTAGACACAGCATCATAAATGAGAACCATGATATGTGTCTAATCGTTGTGCCATAAGATTATTTAAAATTGTAAAACATTGGGCAGCAAGAATGTGTAGTATTCAGACATAGGTATGCCCCCCTGCAGCCCTGCCCAGACACTTCTAGAAGCCCACTCCTTTTTCCCATGTCAAGGCCATGCTGTTCTCCCACTTGCAGTAAGAATTTCTGTCATCTTTTGTTTCATATTTCACCACTATGTGAATGTCACCAAATTCTACTGGTCACATCACCACAGCAATTAGCTCTTCCCTCCCTCCTTTCTAGTTCTAACAAGGATTGAACTCCTTTCATCCCTCTCTCCTTTCACCTGGATTATTATAACAAAGTTTGCATTGATTCTGCATACCCCATCTTTCCCTTTACCAATCTCTGCAGTATGCTGCTGTAGTAATTTCTTAGATTAAAAAACCCGATGTCCTAATCCTCCCGGATTATTCACCCTGGCTCGCGTGACCATCAATAGCGTGTTCCTCATCCTTAATTGAGCGCCGTGGCGTCTCCTGCACGTAGGCCTACACGTATGCCTAGGATCAGGGCCGCCGTGTGGAGACAGCCAGCCCTTCCCTTCCCCGGGTGCCTTCATGCAGGCCCTGTCCTCCAGCAGGAAGCTGTTCCTTTGACAGGTCTACATCCACCGCTGCTAGCCCTTATCTGTTTCAATTCGATCCTGCCTTCGTTTTTTACAAGCAATGCTATTCAACAAATGTCCAACGTTTTCCTAATCCCCCTAATACAATACAGAGGGTGCCCAAAAATGTATACACATTTTAAGAAAGGGAAAAAACTGTATTAAAATCGTAATACTCAATATACACCGATAACAAAAGGTGAATATTAAGTCACCTTTGACTCCTGCAATTACAAGAGGTGTTCAAAGTGGTTCCCATCAGTGTACTTTTAATACAGTTTTTTCCTTTCTTAAAAATGTGTACACATGTTTTATGCACCCTCTGTATATTTTCTCCCTCCCCTGAATAAGCAGCCATACCTTTAGGCTTGTACTTTTTCAGAGACACTTACCTCCCTGTCCTGTCTATTTGTGTACTTCTCTAATTCCCTTTTTAAAATCCTGGAGCCATTGAGAAGGAGGAGGAGGAGAAAATTCGTGCTTTTGAAGAAATGACTTCTCTAGCTTACTCCCGAGTCTCTCTCAAACACACACAGAAGAAAGTGGAGAAGACGGATATCGAGCAGCCTGTTTCTGTGGTTTTTGTTTCCTGTGTGTAGTTTTTTCTCATTCCCTGTGCATATTGGGTTTAGATTTGTGTGGCCAAAGGCTAGTCTAGGAGATCCAATTTAAGAAATGTGTGGAAACAAATCGTAAATCCTTCAGCAAAATGCTTATTCGTCCAGAAAAGAGAAAGGCGCACACTTGGCCATCACAGTCAGGCTTCACATCACCCAATGGTCACCTCTGTGCTCTCACCAGGCCTCATTCCTGCTTTTAAAGAAGGAGCACATGACACATATATTCATGTCTGTATCCCGAGAAGCACACCTGCAGCCTCGACCGCTGTGCTTTGCCCAAACCCCTCCCCTGAGAAAGCGAAGTTCCTGAGGCAACGGTTTCCCTTTGGAGCCCGACATCACAGTACAGACTACTTTAAAATGTTTCTGGAAGTCAATGCCTCATCAATTTAAAATGCATCCTTATTACAAAGGCTTGAATGTACTTGAAATATCTGAAAAAACCTTGAATTTATAACTATATAAAATCTCAAAGCGAGTCATTTTTATAAATAGAAATCATTCAGCTTTCATTAAAGGAGGTTTCCTCAGTGCGGGCTCCTAATGTTTCATATTCTATATTCAGTGGAAGGTGTGCTCTCTGTGCTGCCTCGTCCTGGTACCAACCTGTGTGACCCCTTCTCAGCCCCCGTTTCAGCCTGTGTGCAGAACGGATTTTATAGATCGTGGAGTGCAACCCTGGCTTCCAGCCTGACTTTCCTAAAACACAGCCAGCCAATCATTTTAATGTTTTGTTTTGAATTTACCTTGTTTCTGAACTATGTAAGAATGCCTCCTTGGATTGCCAAAGGAGAATTTTAGAAAGGGTATTTTGAGATGAGATTTCTCTTTAAAGTTCCAATGGGTTGTGGTGTTTTATAAGATTCGTCTGGTAGAAGACAGCCCTGAATTTGGTGGGGGTTTCTATTTCAAGCGATAAAATCGCACAGTAGCTTAACATTTTCAGAAGAATGGCATTTTATTACTAAGAATGTAGACATTTATTTAATTTCTCTTCAAGATACAATTCTTAAAATCACATTTTACAGGCAATTGCTTAATGCATATTTGGAATCCTGTTTAAATGTTTAAAGGTACATTTTAAAACATGTTTAAGCCCATGAAAAGATAAATAATGAGAGCCTACAGAAAATATTCTAAACTTCATCTTAATATCAAACTCTTTGGTCAATAGAATTTTATTTTTAATGATACACAGTCTAGAAAGAAACCAGAAAACCCAAAACATAAAAGAAGCTAAGGAAAATGAATTGAAAGATAGCTCCTATTGTATCAGACTATTCAAACACTATCCATCTAAAATTACATGCTATACATTCACGATTCCAAGTAAATTGAGAATTTTTGAAAATCTTCATAACATTGTTATACGCTAAATTAAAATCTTATTTTATTTTTTATTCTGAGTAAATATTTTCTTGTACAAAGGTCAACATCTAATTAACTTTGGCCTAATTGACTTTGGGAACGAGCAGAGGCTATAGGATCAAACGCAAACGCAGCCGCAGACAGGTGCTCTGCTCTAGTTGCCAAAGTTGTGTCCACTGGAACACAGGTTCGTAATTCCAACTCCCCATATGTGTATACTGGAACTGAACAGTTCAGTTACTAGATGGCAGAGAGCGGGACCAGGCTTCTCACAGTTGGAGTGGGGGATTCTACACAAGCAAGGGGGAAAGTTAGAATACTCTATGTCGTAATGAATTAAAGACCTCAGTATGAACTCATGCTCAGCATAATATAGGTGCATGTGGATACATACAGAATTATCTACAGGTGTGTCTGTATGTGGGCGAGTCCACACACGTGTATTTATTTCCCTCTCTCTCAGCTGCAGGAGCCTGGAGGCGACCACACTTCAGTCGCAAAATGAGGGTAACCTGCACCCAGATCTTGCTGTCTTTCATAAAAAGAACCAGAACTCCCTGGAAAAAATGGTTGATTCTGGGGCTTGGAGTGGACCTATATAAGATTATCCTGGAATATCTTACAGTGCCGGAGAGCAAAACAGTGCTAAAAACAGACTAACTAAAAACAACAATGGGGATACGTCCCAGGAACAAAGGAGTCAGCTGAAGAGCTCTTAATAGCCAAACCTAGAATAAGACGAGCAATACCGTTATAGAAGTAGTATGAGATTGTAACGGAAAGTATAAAGTAAGTATCTGTGAGCCCATGCTGACATGCATCCATACGTACATAAATGGAAGCCAACAGACCTTGAACAGAAGACTCCCGAATGATTTATACAGACACTCTGCCCTAAAAGAGGTAGAGAACAACGCCCACTCCTTGGTTTTCCATAGCAGCCTCCTTTAAATAATACAGCATGGAGAGTGGAGGGAAGACTAGTTTGACAGTGGAAAAATCTAACAAACACCATGTCAGCTAGGTGATAAAAGTCAGCGTCAACAGTGATGTCATGTGCTCCTGGTATGACCTGAGAATGACACTTAGCTTACTCTGTAGTCTTTCTCTAAATGACCCCTGTCTAATCACGCCTATAACATCAGACAAATCCCAATTGAGAGACGGTCAACAAAATATCTGACAAACAGTTCTCAAACCATTCAAAGTCATCAAAATCAAGGAAAGGAAAGTCTAAGAAACTAGAAGAGTCTAAGGAGACGTGATGACAAAAGGTAGTGTGGTGCTCTGGATGAGAGGCTGGGACACAAAGAGGTGACAAATGTTCCATACTATGGACGTGCCAATGTGCCAACGACACAGGGAAATGGGCGTGGGGTATACGAGAACTCTCTACACTATACTCACAACTGTCCTGTAAACCTAAAAGTAGCCCAAATTGAAAGTTTATTTTAAAAATTATGACAAATCTCTTGGCGGTGATGGAGATGGTGTGTGTTCCACCCCAATTCTGTTTATATGACTCTGTCAGAATTCATAGAACGGTACGCATGAAAAAGATGAAATGTACTGCATGTACATTCTATCCCAATCAACTTAAAAAAATGTCTCATGGCATGCAGCTTTCAGGAAATCTGTAAAAGTGGAAACCTCAGAACATGTCCTACTTGAAATAGGAATGATGAACTAGTAAAAGTACGTATTACCTGGAGGCACAAGGTCAGTGATTAGATGTGAGCACTTTTAATTGATTTAAACTACAGTGCATATAGAGTTAGATGACAAGAAATAATTTCAGGCACTATCAACTTACTTTAAATACTTGGCCACACAGCGTGCTACTTCACAACAGGGTGTTGGAATCAACCCACTTCAGATTTGAGTCCCCGTTCTGCCACTTACGAGCTGTGCAAACTGGGCAGCTCGCCTCACTCAGTAAGCCTCCGTTTCCACACCATGATAATACTTACATTGTAGACCATTTGAAGGATTCAGTAAGAAAAATCACATGTAGAGCTAAGATCACCATAAATTGGAGGGCGTGCTCTAATAATGGGAGAGTGCCATTATGTTTATTATAATGTAATTCTGTTTATGGCAGCATGTATGTATATAACGGAGAAGAATGGAGGGGGCAGGGTAGTGGAAAACTGATTAAAATGCAGACCAAACACTTCTAAGAGGTCTCACAATACAGCCTATTTTTCACCATGGTTTATGATATAATAGGAAGCTAAGAACAAATGCTGAACCCACGCTAGTCAGATTGTAACAACCCCATTTCTGTTTGAGGAAATAAACAGCCTAATTAGTGAACTTCTGCAATGACCAATTTGCTTCCTTTGGAAATCTAGGGTAAAGGGCTCACTTAGTGGTTTTCACCCACACGAAAGACACTATTTCTTCCTTTCTGATAAATTGCGTACCTCTAAGGTCAGTAATGATGTCATGCATCACTAGCCCGTCTCCTGCCTCACGGAGCCTCCGGGCACCCACTCTAATGCGATCCGTCAGCCCCCACCTAACAGATTTAGTACTTACTTGTAATATATTAATAGCTTCATTTCTAGATTGTGCTTTCTTCCAAGTAGCACTAAGAAATTGATTGCCAGCTTACTGGGTTGAGAATGGAAGCGGATTGTTGAGCATGAATTACGATCACGAAAATAGCATCGAGAGAGATTGCAGATTTGAATATGATAAATAAGAGATAAGTTGCAAAGGAGTTGGGGAGCCAGCTGAGTGGCTCTACCATTAGAAATGGAAGAAATGGGACTTTCTAATATATTTTAAGCTTCAGAAAGAGTTGCCAAGGAAAACAACAAGAAATTTCCATCTACCTCAAAACGTGAACATTTATTTTGCTTTTGTTCTAAAGGATGATGGTTTTCACAGGTTTTTTAAAATGTGCAGAAACAAATGGGTCCTCATTTAATCTAGATTAAGTGAAAGAGTAGAAAATATATCAGATATGGGGTTAAACAACCTATATTCATATACTGCCTTCATTCCTATACCAATGTAACATCAAGGATGGTTAAGTTATTTGATGTGTCTAAATTAGCAGGTCTTCTACAGTCTACATCACAAGGTTTTGAGAGATTCAAATCAATCTATGAAAGAAAGAATTGATGAGCTGGACTTCATTAAAATTAAAAGTTCTGCCCTGTGAAAGACACTGTCAAAAGAATGAGAAAATAAGCCTTAGATTATAAGAAAATATTTGCAAAAGGTATATCTAATAAAGGACCATTATCCAAAATATAGACACACACACATACACACACACACACACACACACACTCTTAAAACTCAACAATAAGAAAATAAATAATTAAAAAATGGAAAAAGAAAATCTGAATAAACATCTGACCAAAGACACAAAGATGGCAAATAAGCATATGAAAAGACGCTCCACATCAGATGTCATCAGGGAAATGCAAGTTAAAACAATAATGTCATGCTATTACATACATATTAAAATGGAGGAAATCCAGAACACTGACAACCCCAAATGCTGGTGAAAATGTGGAGCAACAGGAACTCTCACTCATGGCTGGTGGGGATGCAAATGGTACAGATACCCGAGAAGACAGTTTGGTGGTTTCTTACAAAACTAAACATACCCTTACCATACGATCTAGCGTTTGCTCTCCTTGATATTTACCCAAAGTTGCTGAAAACATATGTCCACACAAAAACCCACACACCATAGTTTATAGTAGCTTTATTCATTATTGTCAAAACTTAGAAGCAACCAATATGTCCTACGGTAGGTAATGGATAAATGAACTATGGCACATTCATTCAGACAATAGAATATTATTTAGCACTAAAAAGAAAGGAGCTACCAAGCCATGAAAAGACATGGAGGAAACTTAAATATATACTCCGAAGTGAAAGAAGCCAGTCTGAAAAGGCTACATACTGTATAACTCCAACCATATTATATTCTGGGAAAGACAAACCACGGAGACGGTAAAAAGATCAGTGGTTTCCAGAGGCTGAGAGGAGGGAGAGAAGAACAGGAGAGCACAGGTGATTTTAGGGCAGTGAAAATATTCTGCGTGATGCTACACTAAAGGATCCATGTCACTAGACATTCGCCCAGACTCCTAGAATGTACAACACCAACAGTGAACCCTACGGTGACCTGCGGACTCTTCTCTTGGGTGATAACGACGCGTTCATGCAGTTCACCAATTGTGACAAACATGCTCTGATGGGGGATGGTAACGATAGTGGGGCAGAGGTATACGGGAACTCAGTCATTTTTCTCTATTTTGCCGGGAACCTAAACCTGCTCTAAAAACATGTGATGTGTTTTTTTAAAAAACAAATGCAGTGTGTAGATCACCTTATTCGAATCCCCTCGGGGTTATGGTGTTTGTTTTCATGCAGGTTCCCAGCCTTTACGTCAGACCTACAGAAACTTAGTCTCTGGACTTGGGACCAGATAACCTGAATTTGTAATGGGCTCTCCAGGTGACACATATGAACAGGAGAGCCATAAAGTTGCCGTCCAAAGTGGAGATATTGAGAGAAGAAAGAAGCACGATTAATAATTACAGCAGAACTTTGGCCAGGCAAACCGGCACATATGGTAACCCCACATAGCAACACCAACTTGAGAACTGCTGCCTAGAACTGTGGTTCTCCTTCCGAGGTGAAAAATGCAATGACCCGGGATGCTTTTTAAACATAGTGACTCGCAACACCTTTCCAAAGCTGTTAAATCAGGCACCGGCATTTTAACATAGCTTCCCAAATGATGGTAAGTGGAACCTGCTGATCCCTAGTAAATCCATGAACCCATTTATCCTTTTGTAATAGGGAAAAACACCTTCATTAAAAAAAATAAGGATGACTTCCTCAAATTAAAAAAGAAATCTGGGGTTATTTTTCCCACTGATCAGAGGCCCTCCTGATAGCTCGTGGGCCCCGTGAAAATCAGAAGTATATCCTCTTACTGAAGTACAAGCAGAGGTGAGCATTGTTACCTGAATTTGGTGGGTGGAGGTAGCACGAGTCACAGGAAGCATCCTTCTGGGGTGAAAGGAGAGCATCGGGAACAATAGCCCAGAGTAGGAAAAGGCTCCTGTCCTCAGAGGAATCCCTTTTTCTGGCCTCGGGAGAGGTCAGTGGTGAGAGGAGGCGCTGCTAGTGGAGAGCACGTAGTTCAAACAGAGGCAAGAAATTGCTCACAGGTGTGAGGTCAGGTTCTTCCAGGAAGGGGTGAACCTCGTGAGGGAATGCTGGGAAAGACAAGGTGGTGGAGGCGAGTGCTTCTGCGGGGAGGACCTGGCCATTTTGTGAGACCTGATGTTGGGGTCTGCAGCCTGGAAGCACCTTGTGACATGAGTGAGTAAAGAACCTGTCAGCTCTGATGTCGGGTTTGGTGATCACCTCCAGAAGGTTTCCTCAGCTCTCTAGTGCTTGACCTCTGTTCTCTTAAGTGCTTCCTCTTCTTCTATTACTATCTACCCAGGGCACATTCGTGGAAAGCTGGCGAAACTCTTAGGTGCTTACGAAGTTTCGTGAAGGGGAACCGAGAGCAAGAACATAGGCAAAATAGCATTAAAACACAAGTTTTGGAGACAAGCAAATCAGGGTTCAAATCTTGACTCTATCATGTACCAGCTGTGGAGTCTTTAGTCCTTTGCTCTTCTGAAAATGGAGAGATTAGCACCTGCCTCCGAGCTGTGACATCGGAGGTAAGACATGAAAGTGAGCGGCACCTTCGGTGCTTAGCAAATTCTTAGTATGATTGATCCTAAAATAAGAACTGCAGGACTGTTGACAGTTGTTTAAAAGAAAAGAAGGCCGAAGGGTGGCCATGCATGTAGAGAGCAGTAAGTTGACAACTAAGTGATGAAGAATATGGAGTGGAATAGCTACTCTCAATGCCCAAAGAGCTGAAACAACAGCCAGGAAGGGCTTTGTCAGATTGAAAAGCCCTGAGTGCAGCTCACAGACTCTCAGGGTGGTGAACGTCCTGGTAGGAAGTGGAAGAATGGAGTCAACAGTCCATCGTAATCCAAAAGATCCATGAAAAGTGGAAACTTAGAAAGAAATATGTCAAAACGGTGATTTTCAGTTTTCACGTTTGTTAGGACTCTGATTTGATGAACGGAGAACAGTTTAATATGTTGCATATTGGTATTTTGTGGTTCTCAGAGAAATACTTTCAGTTGTCAAAAAATACCTGGGAAAATGCTGCATTTAGAAATATTTCCTTAGAGAGTCATGTGTTAAAGGGTTTGAGAAGTCATGAAGCGAAGTTTAATATTCACCAAACACTTGTTCACAGAATGCTTTTTACAGATAATGCTCTCTCACATCTCCACCTCCAAAATTGCGGTGGGAATCCAGTGGATCATCTGGTCTTAATCTTTCATTTGACAATTGAGTTCCTTTATTTCAATTTATACAGCTTTATTTTAAAACTGCATTCTAGGTGAAATTAGTTTTGCATAAAAATGTAGCTCAGTACCTCCATGGTAGCATTTGGCTGGCTTCGTCACCTTTTACTCTTAAATGTTCCTCGACTTTCTCATACAAACCTTATATATACACTGATTTAATTGACAATTTTCCAATCTTCTATTTTGTTCTGTATGTGCCTTGATTTAGCATACTCATATTTGTTTTCTCTATAGATGCACCTAACACGTCAACATCATACATATGTTTTTCCTTTTAATACGTACTATTGAAAATTTTGTATGAAGTTACCAGAATTTTTGTGTTTATTTTCACTTCATTTTTAATTGGCAGTATTTGTTGTTTCGTATAATTTAGAGATGACGTTTTCTTATTCTTTATAATAAATAAAAGAGCTTTCTGTGAATTTCTAAGATCTCATATTGCATCCATTAGTTTGTGAGATTTTCATTTCTTTGCTGTGACAATAATGTCCGTATGATCTTCTTATGAAATGTTCTGATTACTTGTAAAGAAGGAACTAAATATAATGGAGCACCCTTCTCAAGCAATGCCATTTCTATTTAATTAGACCCATTTGAATTTTCCCCAATTAACAATTTCTCAGACATTATCATCTGACTACTCTCTCTTTTTCTACTGCCTAATTTGCTGAAATCTGGGCTACACCTGCTGCTTCCATTTCTCATTTTTAAGACACTGTAATATTTTTCTATTATTTTTATCAAAACTGTATATTCATTTAAACAATAGCTATCTGCATTCATCTCATATTGTTGCTATAACAAATTCCTTATTTCCCTGAAAATGAGACCTAGTAGACCCAGTTTAATATTATAGTAAAATAAGACCGGGTCTTATATTAATTTTTACCCCAAAAGATTCATTAGAACTCATTGTCCAGCTAAGTCTTATTTTTGGGGAAACACGGTTGATACAAACTTAGTGGCTTAAAACAACACAAACGTATTATCTTATAGTTCTGGAGATCACAAGTCCGACATGTGTCTCACTAAGTAAAATTAAGGTGTCCGAAGGGCTGTGATCCTTTCTGGAAAATCCATTTTCTCGTCTTTCCAGCTTCTAGAGGATAAAGACAGCCTTGGCTTAGGGCTACTCTCCAACTTCAAAGTTAGAACCGGCCCGATGGGTCCTTCTCACATCGCTTCTCTCAGATGCTCATCTTCTGCCTCCCTAATTCCATATAGGAAGGAGTCCTGTGATCACTCGGGTCCGACGCAGACAATTCAGGAAAATCTCCTTATTTTAAAGTCAGCTGATGAGGTGCCCTAATTCCATCTGCTACCTTAATTCCCCTTTGCTACGAAAGGTAACCGACCACAGGTTTCAAAGATTAGGATATGCACATCTCCTACATTTTCCTATCACCGAATTCAATGATTTTTTTTTTCCCCTCTTGTACTTCTGCACCTTATTTGATTTCCTTTCCCTTGAAATTCCCTACTGGATGCATCCTTTTCATCCTTATATTGTTTTGTCTCAGTCTCCATTGCTGGTGACTTTTCGATTTTGGAACTGTATTGTGGGTGTTCTGTGAAGTTTTACATAGCATTAAAATCTCCTCTCCCTATATTTCCATTTGGGGAGAAATGCTCTATTTCCCATATAAAGAGGTGATTTTCACTCTATGCAGATGACTCCAACAGGTGTATTTGTAGCCCTGATATTTCTCTTTCTCTCTCCCTCCCTCTCTCCCTCCCTCCCCAGTCCTATGTCTTATAAATTGTGTTGGATAATTCCACTTGATTATGTGGCAGCTCTCTCAAATTGACTACATCCTGTGCCAAGACCCTAGTTGCATATCTGTGGCTCTTTAGGACCATGGGGTAACTTAACGGAAGAGAAGACACTGAGGTTTAGACCCTTAGAAAAGATTGTTGCTAGAATTTAGTGCAACATGAGTTATTATTGTCTTAGTTAATGATGTTTTTGAACAAAGATTTGAATATCCCCTTTTTCCCTTGCAGGATTCCTTATAAGCATCATAGCCTCCCAAGGTGAACAGAAGTGTTTCAATAGGAGTGAGAAAAGCTGCCTTGCCCTTGCTTATTTGTGCCCATTATTCTGAACGGTGTCCTTGGATGACCCTGGTGTCCTGACATGGTGCACTCACAATATGTCATGTTCTCCCAGAAGCGCTAAAGCATCCAGGATTCACTGATTATATTGCTGTTTGAGTCCCTTTTCCATGTCAGTCATCAACAGACCACATATTTAGACCTTGTTTTATGAGTCTGCACAATTGGTCAACTTATTTTTCCGGGTTCATTTGTCATTATTGAATTATATCAGTTGTATACCTTGGATCATCACCAAGTGTTCTCTGAAAACAAATCAAAACAAACTAATTTTTAAAAATTATGTTCAAGTAGGTTGGAAGAAATAAAGGTTTAGAAAAATGAGACAGGTTGTTTTCCTCTGTGACTTTTCTGAATCTCTAATAACTAATATTCATGGTAAGAACTCAAGTAACCCAATGAGCAGGGACTCTGACATCTAACTCATTAGAAAGTCATTTTTGTTAATAACACATCTTTGGTGTTTTGAATGGTACTGTCTCGAGAAACAACGTCTGAGCAAACTGCCATACGTTGCCCTTGGCTGCTCACCTCCTTGTGGCCCACATGAGCTGCTGATTCATCAGCGGCTTCCAGTTTGCTGCAACTGGTTTTTTCAGTCACTTCTCCTTTGTCATTAGCTGCCTAGAGACTCCCATCACAGAGGCCCATATAAAATCCTACTTACAGGAGCAGCAGTAAAACATTTGTTTATTTAACCATGAAATCCTTAGAACTTGACTTCGTACCATCCTAACACACTGGTGGTTTTGTCAGATGCTTATTCTCTCACCCTTCTAAGTACTAGACGTGAAGACCGGGGTGAATATCACTTAAAAGGCAAGAACCGAGTACACAGGCACAGTTTTGAGAAAACAAAAGCAAGAAAAATATAAAAGTCAAGCTGAAATTTGACTGCAGAGATTGGTATCTTACACAGAGAAAACACAAATAGTACTTATAGGTCACAGGCAATGTGGAGGCTATATAATCACTAAAATGATTACTATATGCTGTATTGGAGGCCTGCTATGTGTGAGTACTGTAGTATATAGTCTCTGCTAACATTCCTTCATTTAATTCTAATAACAGTCCCCTAAGCTTGGTAATAGTGTCCCCAATTTACAGATTTACTACAGAACATTTCACTGACTTACTGAAAGTCACACAACTACTAATTAGTAAAGTTAGGCTTTAAATTTGTGTCTTTAGCTGAACTGGACTCAAAAATGGACAGAAACAAGAAAGACAAGGGTGCTGAGATGACCGTAATAAAAATCTTTTCAGAAGGCCAGTTCAGTGACGACACCACAGCTGTCCCCTGGAGTAGTGTTTGCTACACACCCTAAAGCAACTGCACCAGGACACACCACTGACCTGCTCTGTGGCCCTGATCGTCCCTTGATTATGCTGCTACTACCTACCCTGCAGGAGAGTCTCAGTGTCTTTTTTTTTTTTCTTTTTGCATTATCACCTCCCAATTTAAATACCTAGTTGGAAGCATCTCACTGACTGACCTTTGCTGAGTTTCAAGGGAGGATGAAAAGTTGTTACATGCTGCTTTCAATTTCTAAAGAGAGAAATAATCTCTGCCTTCTACTGAGACTCTTAGTGATTCCTCTGAACATAGGACAGGGTACAGATAATACGTCTTCAAAAATATAACAAGTACCCTCCACCATCTACACTGTCATATGCGCTCTGTGTACATAAATTGGGTCCAGAAACAGGTCTCTCAGCTGCAGCAACCACTTGATAGACGTGGTGATTCAATCTGGTCAGTAATATTGGTTGTTTCCTGTGACCACTGACTTAAATGTTTATAAATCAATAATTTTGAAATAAGGATCATTTAATAAGTAGCTAAAAATACACGTAAGGTAAAGTTAGGGATTTTATGAAAGGGATTGTTGAGGCAGAGCATTTAAATAAGTACAAATATGGTATAAAAAATAATATAAATATGACAGACTTAATAAAATGCTTAGGGAAACAGGAAAAATATGTAGATGGCTAACGACATACAGAACAACTACAAAAATGTTCAATGATTCTTTTCAGCTTGAAATGTTTACCTTCTATTATACATCCAGTGACCAAATCATTAATGAATAATTTCTAATGGAAAGCACTTAAAATAGATTATGGATAAAAAAGAAACATGAAAGACAATCTGAATATTTCAGAGAGCAAGCATTCTATAGGGAAACTGAAAATAAAAAGCGATGAGTAAACAAGAAAGATTCAAAGAAAATAGTTCAGAGATACTGGCTTTACCTGGTAGAAAAAAGGCTTCACGCACTGTTTCCTGGAACGTAGACACTGAAAAATGCATAGAATTCTAATTAGAGACAATTAGGGAATTCCCAGCAGCAGGGACAATACACGGAAGACATGGGGTGGCATGTGTGAGGAATGGTGTCCGGTGTCTGTATGTCCATGTGGCCAGGAAAGCTTTGGGGGGTGTGGCTGGGAACAGGCCTGGAGTCCTGGGGGCCTGGCCTTGGAAGCCCACACTCAGCCAGCTGCTGAAAGGTCCCACTCAGACACTTCCATCCTCCATGACTTCACCGCCCTCTGCATTTCAGGTTTTTCCAAATAAAGGGAGCGGACATGAGATGACTAGTAAGAGTTCTGGTACTTTTAATCACTAGAGCATCTTTTGTCCTTAATATATATCAGTACAACTTATTATGAATATTTGAAAAATGCCAGAAACACAAAATAATAAATCAAGAATTATACTATTGTTATTATTCTGTTTTCTTCAACCTTTGATCTCTTGCTCTCCTTCCCTTGCTTCACCTATTTACCTGTCTGCCTGTCTATATATCAATATATTCAACTATTTCCTTTTGAAATCGGGAAGATTTAATAGACTCCATTTTCACCTAAAGTACAGTGTAAAAATCCTTCTGTGAGGTTCTGTGTTCTTCCATCACAGCAAACTTTCCATGGCCACATGTATTTCATTGACTAGATTTCCCGTGGCAGTTTAACCAATGCTTGTCTCTTAAGTAGTTAGGTGTATTAAATTTTGACCTTTGATTTGTTTTACTGAGAGTGTAACTTTAGAAGTTGAATTCAATCATTCATATTTTAGAATCAAAGCCTTAACTCTGTAGGTTTGGCAGTTTGGGATTAGATTTTGAATGTGAAATTTGGCAGCTGTGGCATCGTAATCTTCAGAAACCTAATTCCACCAAAAGGATAAAATGCCTGCATTTTATCTGTGAGACAAAACTGATCCTTTTTAAATAACGGTTTCAATAGCAACAACAAAAAAGACAGTATGAGAGAAATTGCAACACAAGAGTCAGATGCTTCAGGCATTGCATGTTGGTGCCATACTAAGGGAAACAGATGTCCTATTTTGTATTTCACCAGGATTGTGTTAGACATTATAGATTCTGTTGACTTCTTTTTTAACAATCATATTAGGAAAATACCATCTCCTAAACTTTGTAACCTCTCAATGAGCCATCATCAAGATCTGTCTCTGTCAGTTCAGTTGAAAAGATACACGTTAGATACCTGACTTTTAATTCTACCAGTGACCTGTTACCTAACAATAGCACTTTAAAATGATAAAACTGTGGTCATACTGTGCTGGTAACACGCTATTTAAAGCCATTTAAGTTTCTCCAAAATTTGCAGGTTTACAATATGTATATCAAAGTAGTCAGTCCAATGAATTTATCGAAGTTTTATTTTAGAGCAATGGGAATTGCAAGAGTGAAGTAAATGAGAACCATTATTAACATGAAATTTAGCCAAAGGGCACTATTCTTATGAAAAACGAAACGATGGCAGAATGGTCCTTAATTTATTTTCTATATGCATTACCATTTCCTATCATTGCCATTTCCGTTAAAGCAGAAACTTACAAGTCCATCTCTTTGCTGTCTCTGAAGCTTGGACATCTCTAATCAGTGTTCTTGTGTTTGAAAACTTGTGCAAATGACTGGGGTCATGTTAATTCTTCATTGCCAGTTTTTAAGTACATTTAATTCAGAGTAAAAATTTTATGGCTGTTAAATTTTGTACATGCAAAAGTGCTTCCAGGCTGCTTTGCCTGCCATGATATCATTGTAAAATTTCTCAGTTACTTGTGAATTTTGCTATGCATTTATATCCTAGTATGATTAATGCAGTGAAAATAGAAAACACTTGTACATTGCAAGAGCTCACAAATGGAAAACTTTTAATTGGGTATGAAATGCTGTTCACATTCCATCAGCAGAATTAAAAAACCAAAAAAAAACTTTCCTACCTTTATCACGCCCAATGCTAAATTGTTGAAATTCCCCTTACAGGGCACACTGAGGGGAAGAACTCTTTTTTTTTTTTTTTGGGGGGGGTGTGGGGGTAGAGTTCATGACTCACCCAGTATATTTGCAATCTTCCAAATCTAAATCGGCTATATTTTCAAATGACCACTGTTATGTGACTAGATTAGCATGTGAACCTTGTGCCTTTTAGATAATCAGACTGAACCATTCAGCTGTCATTACCTAAACATTGAAATATATTCTTTACAGTTGAAACTTTCGGAAGACATGTGTTCTTTTAGGTTTCACTGAATAAATTGTTTTAACCTTAATATAACATTTAAATGCAGAATACCAATCTTGTAACTGTCACCAATGTCACTTGAATAAGACAGGACTGAATTCTGTGATCCACTACTTAATACTTGTGGAAACTTGGGAATTGACTTAATTCTCTGATTCCCACTGATAGCTTAATAATAATACGTGCATCCTTGGAATATAATGAGTTCAGTGTCAATTAAATAATACACACAGACCACTTAGAATGTTTTTTTCATGCGGTGAGCAATCAATAAATATTAGTTAAAATTATTTTAAGATAGCTTTCTTAAACCAGTACACTAGACACAAAAGGTAATTTCATAATTAAATCACATAGAAATTTAGATCAGTTCTCTCCATCAAGTTAAACGTGAATCTGAAGATAAGGACAATTATGTTTTTCTAAGTGTGTTTACCAAAGATTCAGAAACAGCATTATCTTATGAGATGAACATTAAGACAAATAAAAAAGGAAAGAAAAGATGCATAAAACTTCTGTTCAAGTCTCGTAGATACTGCCCTCGGTGAGGATGTGCATGGCTCCCCTGCTCCCTAAGTGTGGGTGCGCATGTGACTGCCCCCAAAAGTGCAGTACAGAACTGGAGGAGAGGGGGTAACTCCACAGTGGAGAAGCCGGCAAGCATCTCAGTCAGGTGATCACTGTCAAGGCATGAATCATACTGATGGTGTGGACACTGGATAGGACAGGACGAAAATGGCACTTTACCTCTGTGATCTTCCTCCCTCAAACCCACAACCCCAGTTTAATCATAAGGAAAAACATCAGACAAATTAAAATAGAGGGAAAGCCAACAAAAAACTTAACAAATACTCAAAAAAAAAAAAAAGGTAAGGTTATCGAAAAAACGGACAGTATGAGAAACTGTGACAATCTGGAAAAATCTAAGGAAACATGGCAACTGAGTGAAACTAGATGAGATCCTGGAACAAAAACAAACAAAAACAAGGGCATGTGAATAGATTATGGAATTTAGTTAATCATAATGTATTCATATGGTTCATTCACTGTAACAAATGTACTCGCCTGACACAGGATGTTGATAACAGGGAAAAACTGGGTGTGACTGTAGTGCAGGGGATCCTGCCGACTACGCCAAGTGTCATGCTGGGTGTCAGGCGGGGTCTGTGGGGTATCTGCTCCCGCTCCCCACACAAGAACGCAGGACATGGTGAGGCCAAAAAGGAACACCCACGGAGCCATAGGTAGGGGAGTCATACCACTATACTCTCACTGGCGGCTGGGTTGGAGACACAGGAACCAGGAGCAACACAATTCTCAACCCTCACTGTGCCGCTTGCAGACTCAGCCACCATCTTCTTGCTAGCTCCCCCCTTTTTCTGCTAGCGTAACCACAGCAGTTATATTCGTGGCCAATGGCTCACTGGTTACAGCTGACGGCCAACTAGCCACAGCTGCTGGCCATTTGATCACAGTCGATGGCCATTTACTACCTGAGCCAGCACCTTTCTATGTGAGGCCGAGAGCCTGGAAACTGCTTTTTGGGGCTCTCTCCCCACAGTGACATATATAAGAACATTCTGTGCTGTTTTTGCAAATATTCTGTAAATCTAAAACTGTTCTAAAAATAATATAAAAAGAAAAGAATTTCTGCTGAAACCCAAACCAGGAGTCGGGAAGAACTCTGTAGATTAAGACATCCATTTTGCATAACCACGTGCCAGGAATATGTCCTAAACTCGAGGGGTCCTGCTGTAGGAAGAGAAGCCCCTAAGTTAAACAATGTTTGTTTTGCCAAGTATAAAACTATAATCTGAAAAAAATGCAATTATGTGGGGTTTAAAATATAAGACCAAAATTCACATTCAAAATCGGAAAGAAATAAAATTATGCTGCACATGCTAGGGCTTGTTGTATGACTTTTTCTGCTAATATTTTAATCATTTTATCTGTTAGAAAGAATGACATATCCTGAATTCAAAGGCTGCTAAATAGTATGAATTTGGAAGTTTCAAAGGAGATTAAAAACAGTCATTGACTTGAATTAATTATTTGATTGTAGTGAGATGATTCAGCTGTTGAAAAAGTCCTGATGGAGGGTTATAAGTATAATTTTCTGTATCTTATTTTGTGTCATTATAGATGTGGTTTAAATGGAATAATGGAGATGCAGTCAATTTTAGATATTATATTAGCCATGTAATTGCATTAATAATAACACAAAACAGAAGTGTCTTAAACAAGGCAAAACTTTTTTTTTTCTTTCTCACAGAGTAGTTCAGAGTTCGGCAGTGCAGAATTGGTTTACTCCTTTTTAATGTATGGCTTCTTTCTTTGGGTCCAATTTTGCAGCTCAAATTGTTGCCATCTACCAGGCAGCAACGTGTGGCAAAGGATCAGGGTTCACATAGTCACTTCCAGGCACAATGTGGAATCACAGACAAGATTCCACGGGCCAGAACTTTGTTCCATAGCTACGCTGATAAGCAAGAAAAGCTGAGAAATGTCTTCTCTAGGTGGATAACCTGATAAGCAGCTAAAGCTAGGAGCTTTGGTATTAAACAAAAAGAGAATAATTGTTGGTGGCTATCTGGCATCCTTGCTGCCATCAGGTCCCGGTCCCACACATCCAAAACTTGCATATAAAGCGCTTACGGGACTTTTTAAGATGCAGACTGTGATTTATCAGGTCTGAGAGAGGTGCAGGTTATGCTTCTAACAAGCTCCCCAGTGGTGCCACAGGCCAAATTTTGACTTTCAACGTTCTAGCCTATTTCTTACCTAAAAGAACTGCCTTTGAGCCAGCTCTGGAAGGAGCCAGTGTTCAGCTTCAGCAGTACTTTTTCTCTTTGGTTTGTCTTTTCTTGTTGTTTTTGTCACATATGTAGGATGGTGATGGTGAGAGAAATCACACACACACACAAAAATGTACTATCTTTGTGAATAAAATTAGAAATAAGTGGACTCTATGCAAAAAAACTTTGCAATATATTTTCTCATTATGAAAGTACTTTATTTATCACTGAGATAGTTAATCTTAACGAACTGAGAACAGGATGACATTGTGGCAAGGTGGGAGAATGCATGTTAGAAAGGTGAGCAGAAAAATTCCAGCGTGTGCATAAATCGAGAAAATGTCGTATATTTCAAAGGGCAAAGGAGGAACTGCTGAAAGTTTCTACTCAATCACAGCACATTAGATTTTATACCGGACTTTTCTGCGTAGCAGAAAAACTCACATTTTCTCTCTCTCTCTCTCTCCCTCTCCCTCTCTCTCTCTCTCTCTCTATATATATATATATATATACACACACACATATATATATATGTGGATGTATATGTATGTACATATATACATATATATGTACATATATATGTGTATATATATACACACACACACAAATATATACTATGTATGTGTATATATATATATATATATATATACACACATACACATATATGGTGCCAAACAATGTATACACATGACTTTTATTCATCTTTCGTTACCAGTATATATTGGTATACATTTTAACACAGTGTTTTCCTTTCTTAAAACGTGTACACATTGTTTGGCACCCTCTGTATACACACACACACACACACAATACTGAGATCAGATATTTTTGTTTCTGTTTTGCAAGTATATGCCCTAGGCCCAATCAGTACAAGCTGGGAATGGGTAGAAACACGTAATGCAAACATGTCCACAGGAGTGGGGAAATTTTTCAGGTATGGGCATGGCTTAACAAGAGCAAAAACTCCCTCAGTATTTCCAGTATGTGAATATAACCATTTCCAGCTCAGCCGCATAATTAACCCAAAGAAAATGTACATTATTTATTCCTCGTCATTAAATCTTGTAACATATGACTTCTAGAAATAGGGCAATTAAAGGGGTTATTATAGTTTCTGTTCCAAGTGAAATATTGACTCTAAGAGTCGCGCTGTGGAGCACCGTACTACCTGGCCTTAGGGTCCGTGGGCTTGGGATCAGCATATGTCCAGTACATGCCAAGTGGTGTTTAGGATGAAGAAAGGAAAATGAAACTTCCTAAAGTTCATTGAAAAAAATGTATTGACTTCTTTAGATACTTCCAGTTCTCACCACAAGCAACACCTGAGCTATAGATTGAACTGTGGTACATCCTTGCCATCTGAGAATTTATCATCTAGAAGGGGAAGTGAGGAAATGATGAATGAAAATTGCCATAGAATATAAAAGTATATGTGATTAGTTGCAAAAGCATAGTGAAAACTCTGCATGTCACAGGCATTTCACGAAATGATCAATACTAGTTGGACTAATTAGGAAGGCGTTCACAGAATTACAGGATAAGAAGACATTTGGAAGTCAGATAACGAATATACTGCTCATCTAGTCTCCCCTGGATTGCCCCACCAGATTTTTGCCCAACTTGATCTTAAAAACAGACAGGAGTGGCAAAGCAACCACCTCTAAGGTAGTCCATTTGGAAGCTGTGAGATGAAACTTGCTAATAAACTTAGACTCCATGTTATCTTAAAGAATAAGTGGGAATTCAATTAGCCAAGATTATTCCAAGTAGAGAGGATCAGGGAATTTATGTAGAAAAGCACAAGAACGTATCAAAGAAGATAATTTAAAATGGATTCCAAAAGTGAAAAAAAAATATATATATAATAAAACTAACTTCTATGAATGTAAGCTGAGAGTCTGGGCTGAATCTGATCGTAAATGAATATTGACTGAGGAGTCTTGAGAAAGCACATTAAGGAGGGATGACCTTCTTTAAGAAAACTCCTCTGGCAGGGGTATTCTAGATAGATTGAGGAAGAAAGGAAGACCAGCAAAATAACTAGTAGTCAAATGTGAGAGAGGAAAAGCCGTCATCTGCATGATCGCTGCAGAACTAGGCCTCCGGCAAACCACAGCAGAGGCTATAAATGGCTTGCCCGCATCCCTTCCATAGATGCATCATTTTTACCTGCACCGGGGGACTTCCAGTGGTCAATATCTGCATATCTTTGCACAGAATCTTTTCTCAGAAGGCCACTCTGTGTGAAAGTCAGCACTCTTCCACCACATCAATCCTAAACTGATGATGAGCAATATAGAAAAAAGCCAAGTCCACTGACCATCAAGTGGGATATTTCTGGCGTGTTTGTTGACATTGTTTTCCAGTCTCCCCCATGGGATTGAGCTCCAGTTGCCAACTGTGGTTCCATAACGCACTGTTGGCTATCTATACTTGGCTCTATTGTTTCCCATTTCCCTAGTAAAAAACTACTTTCACCTGAATATTTAAAAATTAGGGTCTGCTTCTGAGGAAACCCAAACGAAGTCATTAACTTTTGTCAAAATGGAGGAAAACACTTTTGATGAATGTTCGCATTTCAAAGATGATAGCAGTTTAAAACGTCTTCAAAGTACTAGGTCAATGTCATTAAATGATTAAGTTAGTACTGACTGAATGCCTATTATACGCCACGCACTGCATTCGAGGCAGGAAATAAAAGAGTGAATGAAACCAAACATAACATCCACCTTTGTGAAGATTATATTCTAGTGAGTGTTTGGTTTAATAATAAGACAAACATGTGAAAACAGAAACAATGCTGCAGAGTGGAGGTACACAGTAGGGTGTAGCTATGAGAATACATAACTATAGAAATTGACTCAGAGAGGTTAGGATCAGAATTGAACAAAGAAATCACAGTTACTCTGAGATCCAAAGGCAAAAAGAAAAGACATGTATAAAACTTTATATTAAAAGCAAATATGTGTCATTAAAAAGATAGAAGGAATACCTGTGTGAGCTGAAGGAGCGTAGAATGTTTGATAAGCTGCAAATGAAGGCTCTTTCGTGGCATCTTAGGAGATAGGCTTGTAGCAGAAACAATTAGCTGTCCTCTAGAACTTGTCTCACCCTTTTAAATGGAAAACTGCCCCTAGGAGTTGCTTTCCATTACGGAACATATCCCCAGACCTAAGCTCCGTAGATAACAGCCACCAGACTATTGCTGGCCAATGGAATGTGCCGTGTTTCCCCAAAAATAAGATCTAGCGGGACAATCAGCTCTAATGTGTCTTTTGTAGCAAAAATTAATATGAGACCCAGTGTATATTATATTATATTATACCTGGTCTTATATAAGACCAGATCTTTTATTATAGTAAAATAAGACTGGGTCTTAATTTTTGCTCCAAAAGACGCATTAGAGCTGATTGTCCAGCTAGGTCTTATTTTCAGGGAAACATGGTGTTACGATTGATGGGAGCATCCGAAATATCACGTTTAAGAAGTAATGCGTGACTTCTTCACCCTCTCTTCACCCTTCCGTCAGAACGTAGAGAACTCTGAGTCATTAAGGAATGGACCTTGGGTTCCCCTATCATAATTAAGTTGAATCCTGCCTCCCAGAAATACCTGTCTTATACTGTTACATGAATGAAAGAAAAACACTGTGGTAAGCCAATAAAATTTGGGGTCTATATGGTACGGTAGCTACTCTAACTAATGCAGTGTCTTATATTAAGAGAAATTCTGAGTCATTGAGGGGTTTTAAGCAATGGGGAGATGTTATTATAGTTGTTTTTAGAATAACATTCCTCTGGCTACAGATCATAGATGAAATTTGAGACTAGGCAGTGGGAGTGGGTATTCCACCAGGAGGCTCTTACCGTAGTCGTGATAAGAATTGACGATAGCTGGAACTTGGGTGAGACCGAACCCTGGTTAGCGATATATCGTATACTTAGGTTTTCCTTACAATGAGAAGAGAATAATCAATGACTCACAGTGTGTTTTACCTGGATGCCACCGACACTTTCATTATTTCCTTTTGCCATGACATGCACAATATAACTCACAGGACTACCATTAACTAATGACAGTGGCAGGCACAATAGACTCATGAGCCTGTGTTCCACAATTTGTAAAACATAAAACACACAGTGGCATGTTCATCCCATTTCTTTGTGGTATTACAAACATCAACTAAATCAATGTTTCTAGAAACTATTAATGAAATAGCATATGTGCTAGAGTGGCTAAATGCTTAAGATAGTTAAACATAGCAGCACATCCTTTAAACTTAAAATATACTTAAGTTAGTCACTAATGTAGTAGTTAGTAAAAAGGATATCAACATGATAGAGAATTCTTGTTGATGGTATTCAATTCAGAGAGTTCATGTAGATAATCCCAAATTTTCACTGCTTGATTAAAAAGATTTCCAAGGACATTTATTCCTCCACAATGATAAGAAGGAGAATGTTGTTTCATACTATTTGGTCAAATCCTTGCATACAGTGATTGTGGAGGTCTGACAGGTAGAATTCCTACTGCCTTCCGACGATACTCCCAGATATCATTGCTTCTTATCAGCTAGAGACAAACCGGGAGTTTTAAATGGCACCAAGTACCAGACGTGTTTTCTATCTAAAATGAAACATCCCATTATTTACTCACAGAAGTAGTAGTTTTATTGAAGCTTGTCTACAACATATCTTTAAAAGAGTACCTCCTAATTGGTGAAGATCAATTGAAAGTTTAAGGGGAACGTGCAGTGTTAAATGGTATATGCCCTTTGGGCTGGGAGGTGCAATTCTGTATCACTTGTAAGAAGACTTGCTGTTGGTTATTTTGCCATTCATTCATTTATTCACACATGCATCACTCCATCCGTAGGCAGAATTATCATCTCAACTCTGTCTTTCCAGTTGTGTAATCTTGATCATGTTCCTGAACCTTACAAGAGCAGTTGATCTGCCTACGTACAAGGTTGTACTAGCATCGACTAAAGCTACCTCTGTGAAGGTATTTTGTTAAACATGTTTGCATCTTAATCATTATGGGATGCACCCTAACTTTCTTGAATTCTCTCTCATCCACACCATAATCATGCAAGAGAGACCTCGGAGGGAATTCTTTTGTGAATCTAACAGTTGGAAAAAAAGCAAACTGGCTATAAACTCACCATGAAACTGCAAATGTAAGCTCTGTGTTTTCCGAGTCATTCCCGCCACACTAGTGCCCAATTTTGTCGAATTGTGATGTCCCGTGTTAGGAATTACACAGCAACTCTTCCCGCCCTTTAAGGTGAATGGGTTCTGAGTCATGATGCGGACTGGATGACTGCTACGTCACACCACATTGTACCACATTAACACACCAATGCAGTGCCGTAATCATGTGTGCGCTGGTACAGAGCATATGCTTCAGCTACATTATCCAGAAAGAACCAGTGAATTCCAAGGTGAGAGTAACATGATATGAGAATATGAATTACCTGCCAGATCCACTCTACACATGGTGGTGCCCACGGAGTGACATTTTAACATACCAAACAGAGTGGTTCTCATTTTGCCAACGCACAGAAAAAGATATCATTCCTCCAGTCAAACATAAATTGATTTTTTTTCTTTTTTCTTTTTGGCTTAGAAGGAGGATCTCCTAGTAAAAGCTGTGCATTCAAGAGTATAATGATATTGATTCCATGCACTAAGAATAAAAACACATGGCATTTAAATCTGGCTACTTCAAGGATGAGTGAATGAGTAAGATGAGCACATATGTTGAAGAAGCAAGTTAAATGAGAGATCGTTAAAGAGAAATGCCATGACATGTCCAAAGACCGAAATCTCATTTAGAGATGTGACTTAACATGTAGGTTTCAATGCTACACACTCTGTACTCGGAGCCAGGCGAGGCCGAGTTCAGTCCCACCAGGAGATCCTGGTGTTTCCGAATGCGTGATAATCCTCACTGTCTGACATCATACAAGATGACATGAGGATATGCAGGGTTGTTTATTTTAAATAAAATCAGTGGCAAAGTAACTGGGCTGTATATCTCATATACTTTGGTAATTAGGTCACTGTGAGCTAAGGTGAGAGCTGTATTTTTCCATCACAGGAATTTTGATGTCTTGAACAGTAAAAATTTGAAAATCAATGAAATTGCCCATAGATATGATGAAAACAAAATTTTCTTTATATTCTACCAAATATCCTTAGTTTCCTTCATATGTTTTTATGCATAGTCTACATTTAGCAGTATTTATTTACTTTATCTTCACTGAGTACTAGGGACCAGGAATAGAAGAACCATTTTAAATGCGTGGCCTACATACCAAAAGGGCTAATATCTAGTGCCCAAACCACACTTAACCAGCAAATATGTACTCTGCTTTATTCAATTACATAACAAACATTATTTCTTATGAGCTCATATTCTTCTTAAACAAAATAGTTTAATTATAAAATTTACACAAGTGCATTAGAAAAAAATCTCAATGACAATTAGTTTGAACATAAAATAAACTTGATCTTTCTTTACAGTACCCCATATTATAATCACTGATTATCGGAGTGTTTCTTTTTTAAATTTAATTATTAGTTTCAGGTGTACAGAACAGCATAATGATTAGATATTTACACCCCTCACAAAGCGATGACCCCCACCCAGTCTACTACCCCTCTGACATCGTACGTACATAGCTATTACAATTGACTATATTCCTTACGCTGTACTTTATATTAAGTGACTATACATATATACCGGCGTGGGGCTGTGGGGCCCCTCCCTCTTCAGCAGGTTCCTATGCAAGTGACGTGTCCCTCCCAGCATTCAGCCACCATGTGTGGGCTTGGGGGCCCCCCACTTGCATCTCCCCTCCTTCCTACCTGTCTTGTTGTGGCCTCTTCTTTATATCCTTAGTTATAGGGTTCTGTTTAGCTAGTCTTCAGATTATTCTTGAGGTTGATTGTTCTATAATGTATTTGTAATTTTGGTGTGATCCTGGGATGCAGTAGGTTTAGTGCTCACCTAAACCACCATCTTAGAATTTCCTCAAGTTTCTTTTTTCTTAAATCCTATAAAAAAAAGAAAGAGTTAAGAACTGAGTGAAGGTCTCTATATCTGGTAGAAATGTAATAAATGGCCACAAGGATTTTTTTATGTATACCAGTTTTGCTTTTAAATTATCTTTAAAAGATGAAAAAAAATATATAAAACCTAATTAATAGAGCCAGGTTTTCATGGAAAGTGCGCAAAATAGCCTTTTGTTGCACTGAACTGTCCAGGTAATGAGCTGTTGTAAAAGCTACATTGCAAACCAAGAGGACAGATACCAGCGATCTCATTTTAATCTCACCATTTACACTTACTGCAGGGAGGTCACCTTGAATTAGATAAAAGTCTTAATTATTGAACTCAAAAAGCAAAGGTATTTTTATTGCATTTAACAACACGTAATAATTAAAAGTAGGAAAAAGAAAATGTGGTGCAGTTGAAACTCTCTTTTAATGAACCTATAAAAATGTTTTTATAGACCTGGGAAATTCTAGAGTAACCAGAGTTATTAACTGCATTGATGATAAAATACACGTCAAAATTCCACACAAGCCACATGTTATTTTCAGGATCGACTGGCACTTTATTACCAAGCCATGTTTTGTTGCTAAAAACACTTTACATTTGGTTTCTGATCAAATGAGCACATACTTAAAATTAGTGCAACAATTTCAATCAATGGAGCAGAAGTTAAGTTCTGCTCAAAGTGTAATTAAGAGAAAAAAGGTAGTAAGTCCAAAGCAGGAAAGTATATGTACTACCTTTAGAAGAGTTAGGGTTTTGAATTATCTTATCAGTTTTCCACCTAGAGATATTTTGGAACCGGCTTCACCAATTTGAATGTTTCCTGGCAACTAAAAAAAATCAGCTAAATTTGTAGTGGTGAGTTTACATTTTAACACGTACTACGCAGTTTACCAGGTAATCACTACTTATATGAACTTCCACTAATCAGGTGGCGGCATCACGTTTGCATGTTTGGTACCCCTTCATTAAATACCTTTTGCAGTTAAGCCTAAATTAAGTTAATTCACTTAGAAGTTTTTGGAAAGAATTATCGGCAATTAGAGTGATGCACGATTCCTTCTTATTGTTTGTGATTTAAATTTCAGTTGTGCCAGTATTAGTTTCCTAAATTATCAAGTCATACCAGAATTATGCCCAATCATATGGCTTTGCAACACTGGCTGTGGATTTTCTAGCATATTCAGCACTTGTTGATGAGATTGAGGGAAAAAATTAACATGGTTATAGAAACTAGAGAACACTTTGTCCAACTAGACTGCAGGGCCTATATGGAAAGGGCTGCCCCAACACCCTGTGACCTCCTGCCAAGTGAATGATACCATTGGCACCGTCTGGAACCCAAAATCCACATCGAACAAGCAAGCTCCAGGGGCATTCTATCACTGACTGTAGCCCATCACCTTTTCTCAGGAAGCTGTCAGGGTTTGTATTGGCATACGTTTTATTTTAAAACTCAAAGTACATTACAAAATATGAAAGCTCTCTGCATATTTCTTATACATATACATTTCTGCACATGCCCCTTACTAAATTCCTGGAAATTCGGAAAACCCGAGCCATTAATGACACAATCTGCTACGCCCGTAATGAAAGGGAAATGACAGAGATGCAATGTGGTCAGAAGTCAGAAAGTTCTTCTCAATTGCTGTATGAGATCAAGAATTTGGCTCAGATTCTAAGAGTTTTTTGACTTCTGGCACGAGACAGTCTCTATTTCAAAGGCTAAATTTGTATCAGCAGTTGAATATATAGGAATGCAAATAGTGTATAAATGCTGCTTAGTGACAAAAATGTTTATGTCTTAAAATCAGGAGGCAGTAGAGCATACTAGATCCTTACTAACATATATTAAATGTTGATCTTATTCTTCCGTAATAATAACTAATGTTAATTGCTCATCGACTATGTGCAAGGCACTGCTGTTATACACCAGGGGTGCCAAATAAATGGACACAAGTGGACACTTTGGTCAACGTTGCTCAAGCTGTAGTTCGCCGTAATCATAAGTGTTCGGACCAGATGGGAACCACTTTGAACACTTCTTGTCATTGCAGAAGTCAAACGTGACTTGTGTTCATCTTTTGTTACTGGTATGTATTATTACAATTTTAGTAGTTTCCCTTCCTTAAAATGTGTATACATTTTTTGGCACCGTCTGTATATTTAAAACATGTACATGTTATTACCATCCTCTTTGTGTACATCGGGAAACGGAGGCACTGCGATAGCCTGAATGTTTGTGTCCCCAAACTTTATATGTTGAAACCCTAACCCCCCAACGTGTTGGAATTGGTAGAGGGGCCTCTGGGAGGTGATTAGGTCAGAAGGGTGGAGCCCCAGTTATGAACTAGGAAGTGGGTCCTCAGTGGACCACGCTGGCTCCTTGATCTTGGACTTACAGCCTCCCGGACGTGAGAAACAAACATTTCTTGTTTATATGTAACCCACTATGTGGTGTTTTGTTAGCAGCCCCAGTAGAGGAAGACAGGTGAGAGGTTAAGTAATGGATCCTTAGCACACAGCTAGTCATTTGGTGGTGCATTTGGGGCCCAGGCAGCATAGCACTGCCACCGTGACACTAACCCGTGCATTTTACCGGAATCCGGAGCTGAGGAAAGATTTTCAGGTACACTCAGACCACCACTCCCAACCCTCCAAGTTAATTAATCACAGAAATGACTGGAAATCAGACTGTCAAAGAATAAGGGCATTTGCGTTGCATTTGATGGGTGGAAAGAACCCTGAAAGATGGTGATGATTAGAGTTTATTTTGGAGAGAGCTGGACAAGGGGGTGTAGAAGAACAGAGTAAGGGTCTGGGGAGGAGGGGGCGTGTATTTAGGGCACAGCGTGGAGAAGGGCTGCAGCGTGGGTTGGATGCCTGCTCAGAACTTGAATATGGAAAGGACCGGTGTCACTTGCTCTGCGTTTGACAGGGTGTCATCCCCGACTTTGAGGATTTCACAGGAAATGGGTGATGTTTCATGAGGAATACTTCAGAAGATTAATTTGGCTGTTTGGGGGATACATTGGCAGGTGATCAAATTGTTTAACCACCATGTGTCTTGATTTTGAAAACAGGAATAATAATCCTGTCCAACTCATATGGTTAAGAGTTAGGGTAAAACATGATTAAAACACTCCTTTTTTCTATTTTTGTGAAATGCTCTGGGAAACAACTTTTAAAGTAAATCCTTGATAGCTTACTTTTTGTCATTTGTCATAAAAATAAAACACCCCGAAAATAGGGGGATGATTTTTTTCTGTTTAACGTGAATAACACGTAAATATATAAAACATGCCTGTCTAATTAGCTGTAGAAACACACAGAACAAAAATTAATTACAAATATGCATTTGCCATCTATGTATAAACAATTATGCATTCTAGCAAACAAAATAAGATCGGCTACAAAAGGAAGCCTATAAATAAGGGTCTAAATAATAAAATGGTATAAAAATAATTCCAAACTACTGAGCATCACAATGGATGGCTGCATTATTTATGCTGTCGAACAATACTTAACTCATATCAGTACAATTCTCCTTTAATAGTGAACCCTCAAGCACAGTAACCATTCCATTATGCTGTGAGGAGAGAGAAATTCCATTTTACAAAGTAGGCTGCAGAGCCTCATACATATTTTACAGTCAGTAAAAGGTATTTTTCCAATATAAATTTCATGTTCCAGTGTAAGAAGCAGTTTGCAGCAGCTGTTGTATAATTTTTAAATTACAAAGACCTTAATCTTCATGATGTGTAAAAAAGTAAGTGATAAAACATAACGAAAATAAAAACACTTTGGAAATAGCAGTGTCTTCAAAAATTAACAATCCAAATGCTCTACTATTTTGGCAATTGTAATAGAAAGCCTACATTCCATGAAGTTTTCAAATTTTGCTGGTAAGCATTCCTCGCAGAATAATGAAAAATTTAAAAAAAAAAGACCTTCCTTTAGACATTTGACCACCCAAATTATCACCTTTGCCAATTCCCAATGAGAATGTAATTTGCTTATACCACTTTATGATTTCGTCCTTTTAAAACCATTTGTGTTGGGTAAGTGGGAAGGACACTAAAACGGTATAATCTTACAGGCTGGTTTTCAGCTTTGCCCTCAGCAGGCTGAACCAATTGCCTGGCATACATCACTACACCTCCAAGGGTCTCTGTTTCCTTATTTGGAAAGAAGAAGGTTAATTGAACGATGATAGTCTCTACAGTCCATTGCAGCTCTACTTTTCTCTACCTCGTGGGCAAGGCCTTCTGATTTTTTATGTCATCTAGTTCTGCTTTCTCTTACGATGTTTGCTTTGTACTATCAGTAAAAGACTGGCCAGAGCTAATGAGGTTCCAACCACAGTTTCAGTTGTCTGACCAAGGACAATCCCAGCCATGGTGGACATGCAAGATTCTTGGAATCTGGAAAAGCCATAATTAATTGGAAAACTCAAAGCACATTCTATTAATGTTTAGTAAGTGCTGTGTTTTTATATGTAAGACATCGCCTAGATCTTAGAACATATTTTTGTCCACATGCTTCCCACTGTAAGTGATGAAAGCCTACAATTCTGTTCCTATCTTCCACCAAACGCCCAATTCACAACACTTTCCATAAAAATAAATAGATGATTGGCATTCTATTTGATTCAAACCTGAAGACAAAGATAAAAGACAAGTGGGAAGGAAGCACTCTAAAGAAAGCTTTTCGTTGCCTCTTTCTGAATAGCTCTCACATGTGTACACTGATACTGAAAGGTGTAGAGAGTTCAGTTTTTATCGTGTGGTCAAAAGCCAAAGACTTTAAAGATGGCACAAAAGTAAAAGTGAAACTAGGATATTTACATTTTCTTTTGCTACACGAGGATATTCTATGTCCTTCACCATGGGCCTCCTTTACCAAATATATCGACATGCCCGATTTCCACCTTGCTTTGCTCTATAAGACAGGATGACCTTTCCACTTTTATTCAGCCTGTGGCTCCTGGAAGGCGTTCAGATCCTAACGTTTTGTATGAAAAACTCTTCTGGCTTCAAGAGAAAATTCTCAACAGCCTGAATTGTGAAGAGTGAATACTAATGATGTGTAATTGAATGTCTTATTTAAGATTTTAAATAAAAAAGAGAGTGGCTGTTTCAGGGAGAGAGAAAAAAAATTCAGCAAAGTCCGTTTTTAACAATGACTTGGGATATAAACACCTGGTTCCAATTCTAGCTCTATCCTTAACTGCTTGTAGAACTTTGAACACTTCACTCCATTTTTGTGACTCACAGCAACTTCCTTGCAAAATGCATACTTGAATTAAATCAAGAATGGCACATAGGTGACCCACACACTGTCAAAACTCCACCTCCTGAATCCAATCGTTTGATAATTGTTCATGCCACATTTTGCCTCGGAGACTGGACTCTTCTCCACATAGTACTCAGAAAGCCACTGCAATAAATTAAAGTTGGCATATGCTAGAGACTGAATGAGTCCTTCACTCTCCAAATTGATAAGTTGAAATCCAAGCTCCCAAGATGATGGTTTTAGGAGGTGGGACCTTTGGGAGGTGATTAGGTCATGAGGGTGGAGCCCTTCTGAATAGGATTAGTGCCCTGAGAAAGAGACTGCACAGAGCTCCCCGCTCTGCCATCTGAGGATAGTGACCAGGTAGCCACCTATGAACCAGGAAATGGGCTCTCACTAGACATGGGATCAGCCAGTACCTCGATCTGTTATTACTCGAAGTTTTCTTCCCAGTGGGAACATTTTCTAAGTCCGTGGGTATGGCTGACTGGCCTTGGGTCACAGAATCATAACATTTGATTTACTCTGTTACAATTGTTACCATTTTGGCCCTTCAGTAGTCACAAACTTTCCCTCATATTGTTGTAGGAATATGTTTCTGTGAGTCTCCAAATGATGGAGGGGAATTTTGTTTGAGTGAGTGCCGGGATCATGTCTCGTGAGACTGAAGAATGGAAACACGGACCCAGGAGAGGCAAAGAGTTTTAAAGAGAGGATAGTTTATTGAAAGCAAAGCGTCAGAGCTCCCAAGCAGGAGGGGGTCTCAAATGGGGGAGCCCAGTGACTGAGGCAAAAGCTCTTACTTTTATACCTTCCCTTGCCTGTTTGGGGTAGGGGACTGGCGCCTTCTAATGAAATTCATCTGCCAGGTTTGTCCTGCTTGCCCATCCTGAAGGAATTAGCAAAATAACCCACTCTTATCTATCAGATCTGTTCCGTTTGTCAAGCCAAAAGGAATTTTATGATTAACCTCAAGGCGTTGTTACATTTTGTCCTCCAGCGAAGGAGTGATTTCAACACCTGGAGTTTTAGTATATGGCTGTCTTTGTTTATTCCACCAGGGACTTTCCTGTCCACCTAGCAACATACTAACTAACATGTCTCAATATTAATCCCAAAGCAGACTTTCTGGAGTACCTACTCATTGATCCCCACTTGATTCCAAATGAGAAGCATTCATTCTGTTTTTCACTGCCACTTCAGAGGTGCCCCAGCCAGGGACATTTGCCTGGGGCAACAGTTGGAGGATCACAGGTGCCAGTGGCAGCCCTAGCCGATCTTGCTAATACCTTTTCTTTATAAATATGCTCAATCCTATCGATTTCTACATTGGTGACAGAAATAGTAAATTTCAGAGCTGTACTTAGATTTCCCAGGGGAGGAAGGAGCTAAGTGGCAGGTAGATATTCCTAAGGATTGTTCACAAGTGCACGGCTCCCCCGAATCCTGCACAGTCTGCAAGCATGAAAGATTAACTGGTACAAGAATTCAAGTGATCGTAAACAAGTGGTTCCTTAAGTCTCCATTCTCAGAAATCGGAAGTGTACCAGGACACCATTCCCAGTGTGTGACAGAACACCAGTTCTGAGAAACAGTCTGTTTAAAGAAAAAGTGGTAAAAATATTGGGAAGACGCAGCAGCCTGTATCTGTCTCTTAGAGACTCTTCATGCATATTAACATGGTGCTGTGAAGTCCTACAGTAAAGAATCCCATTTCTCTTGATTGAATTCAGCCTCTCAGATTTCACTGCAAACTTATTTTTCTCATAATACTTTTTAACATTACACAAAACTGACATTCTAGCATAGGCAATGTGGGAAACATAGACTATTACACCAGGTCACCTGTAACTGAGTGTGTGAACAGAACAATAGTGAAATGGGACAGCTGAAGTTTCGCAGAGGGAGCTGCTCGATGGAATCTGGTTGTATTATGTCCATTACTTTAGCTAGGTCGGACTCTCAGGGGAGCTGATCGGACAGTCTTGGGTCCATGTGGTGAAACCCAACAGCCTAACCTATTAAATAATAACTGGTCTTTACATTCTAACAATGTGCACAACTGTAAAGAGAATTCCACGCATGTTTAACATAAGATAACAAAAAAGAACAGAAACAGATGAAAATTATGTTTGTGTGAAATAAATACTATTTGTTGAAGGAAGCAAGTGTCAAGTTACCTGGCTAATGTGGGAGCTCTTTCAATTCTGCAATTCGAATGCAAAGACTGGCAGAATGTAGGGCTTCCTTTGTTTGGAGCCTGTTGAGTTTGAAATGTATAAAAGTTCACTGTGAATTTCTTTTATGCGTCAGCGTCAAAGACAGTGGCCCTTGTCCATGTGGAATGGGAGGTAACAAGTAAGGTGGCGGATCCGGGCTGAATCAGTGAGCACAAAGTCTGGCCCTCACTGGCATCGCTTCAGGACTTTGTAAATATTTTTATTCCCATGGCCTTCCACAATACTCCTCACTAAGAATGTCCAAGCCAGAACCTTACTATAGCATTGGATTGACTGAAAAATTTTAAACCCTGATCAGTGAAATACACCCAGTGCTACTTATTCCCAGCAAGGAAGAGAGCTCGATCATTTGGGAGGAGGGGGTGTGGGTGAAGGGTGGAGTGGTCTAGATTTATGTTTCATTGAATTAACCAGCCATTTGGGTATTTTATACATGGGTATGTGTTGTAATAAACTTTTTGAGAGAGTAATAATAAAAAGCAAAACGGTTTATGTAAGGGGAGTCAAGGGAAGAGGTAAATATCAAAAACAGATAGATATTCCATCTCATTTTCAGTCACAGATTTACTTTACCCTCCAGTATGTGATGTGATTACTGACAGGAATGCATTTTCATATATATATATATATATATATTTTTAATTTAACACAGACTTATATGACATTTACTATGTGGCAGGTAAATTATAAATGTATTACAAATATCAAGTTAGTTTTCTCGCAAAGCTCTCCTGAGTCTTAGGTACTATTAATTAGACCAAGTTACAGATGCAGGAACACAGGGGTGTAGTCGCTTCCCAAGGGCCCTCAGCTAGTAAGTGGTTGAGACAGGATTTGAACACAGTAATTTGCTCCAAAGTCTATTCTTAACCACCATGTTACGTTATTCAGACCACTGAATTCTTATACCATCCCTCTAAACTACCATGTGCATGGGCACTTGTGAGTGCGTGCGTGTGTGGAATTCAGATCAGAAGAATGACTGCAAACACTCCCAGGACTGAAGGACCTAGGACAGCAGGCACTCCCGCTCAAAATCCAGCTCTGGTTTCCTGATTGTAGCTTAGAGAAACAATGCTTTTGACACGTTGAAATATTACTCTTTGGAACAGCTTGTTCTAGAACATACAAAGTTATTTCTATGACATGTTTAAGTAAATTATTTCAAATTTAACTCAAAATTATACATGAGTAGTTGGGAAGACCGGCTGGTGGATGGGGCACTTCGAAATTTGGAATCTAACTCAGTATTCAATCAAAGCAAGATTTCATACACTACATTTCCATTGACTAGAATGCAAAATGAGCTTTATTTTTTGAAACTTTTATTTTTAATGTACAAATTACAATGCACATAAAATGGCAATAGAAATCCAACTTTGAAATGTTGGTAATAAAACAAATACTGTGTTGTATGAAAAATGAAACATACCAATTTTGTTACCTTTAGTTACTCAACTGATTGGTGAGAATGAGGCTAGCAGATGTTTGCTTTAAAATCTGCATTTAATTAGGTAAAAACAGGAAATAACACCGCAGAACTCCATGAAATCCTATAATTTTATATGACCTTTTCTAAGGAAAACATTGCCTTCGCTGATATTTCTTGCAATTTGCTATCATCACTGGTATTCTCTTGCTAATGAATGGTTATCATTTAGTACTATATTTATAGTTTATGTAGATACTTCACTCTAGTTAATGGATTTCTTTATTACATATGAAACCAAATAATTTGAAAACTGTGAAAATCAGAGTAAAATATTTTAGGTCTGCTTTTGTCAATACGTATTTTTGGAGTTCCTACTTTGTGAAAGACACTCAAGTAGGTGTTGAATGGACTATCAAGGTGACAGATATCCCAGTGTTTCCACTCAAGTGTCCCTAACCTGGAAATGCTATAGAACCTATACATAAACCCAAATTCACGTGTTTAATTATGTAAGGACATAGACGCAGGCAAATACATATGCATTTGTATGTATATTCTTACGTCAAATAAAAATAAAACATATCATTGGCTTTGAAGAAAACCTCACGGTGTCAATCAGCCATTTGCTTAATAAACACTTTATTACCATTAGTTTTGAAGCTCTAGTAGATTTTGATTAGTAGATGAATGTGGAAAAACATAAAACTCAAAGCCTAAACATTGTCTGGAAAATTTGGACACGGTGAAGAAAATTTAGGGTTACCTTAAATCTTTTTTTAAATATTTTTTGTGGTATATGCTAAAAATATCTATTTCTAAACAAGGGAAATTGTTTTCCAATATATATAAAATAAAGTACTAATTGACAATAAAGCATTGTATCAGTTTAAGTTGTATCTTTTTATTCTTTCTCAGTGGCACATGAGATCATGGTCATCTTTTGAATGACAGCATGTCAGATTTATTTATATTATATGCCCCAATACATTTTCTTGATTGAAAGAATAATGAACGGCAAAACCAACAGTATGGAGCACAGTTTTGAGTTTATGGATCTGGCTCGGTAATCTCATTTGGCAGATTTCGAAATTGAGACATAAAAAATGGCATTGTCAAGGTCCCGTGATATTTTAAAGGCAATATGGTACCAAAAATAATTGTTCTGTACTCCTTACCTACGCGTTTCCATCAAACCAGGTGCCATCTCAGAAAGGTCAGCGTTTCTACTCGTGACCAGTAGAATCAAGTAGACTCCCAGATATCCACTGAAAAGGTCAACCTTATTTTGAGAGGCAATGTCCTTTAATAGAAAACATCCAAACAGGAGCATGGGAGTTAGAAATGAATTTGAATCTTGGCTCTGCATGAGATGCTTCATGACCCTGGGAAGACAATTAATCTCTCTGAGCTCCATCAGTAAACAGAAATGATGATAATACATTGTCTTATAAGGCAAGGGTGGAAAACTTTAATTTGTAAGCACTTCTAGAGCTGGGCATATAATAACACTCAGGAAATGGTTGTATCCTCATTTCCTTTACTCTCCATCATTCTTGCCTAATTTTTACTTCTCTCTCTCTCTCTCTCTCTCTCTCTCTCACACACACACACACGCACACACACACACACACACACACACACACACACACACACGACCCTTCCATCAGGGAGATGTCTGGTCCTTTTCAAAATGTCATATTAGTCCTGCATTATGTTTGTTATGAAATTTGGTTTGCTCATTCTTTGTTGTTTCCATTTATACATTGATATTTCAATAATGTAGTGAAAACTAAAGTGTGCTCTTGCTGTAGAAAATTACCTAATTTCCTTATCAGATTCATGTAACTTACAGTTGTTTTTCAGCTGTTCTAACTGGTTCTAGAATTTACTTTATATTCTTATGCTTCGGTGTCCTGGTTTAGTTTTGTCTGGGTTTAGAACTGGGTGAAATAGTTTGGACGGGAAGACATTTAACATAACTCTTAATGACCAGACCATCAGTGAAAAGTTGTCTTAGACTTTAAGAGACACTTAGTGCTCTCTAAAGCAATACTTTTTGAGTGGATAGGCTTTGTAGAATATATATATAATTCTTTTCTCTCAGCACACTTAAGTCTTTTCATATTTTCCATTTAATGTCAACAGCCTAATTTCTGCCTTCCCGCTATATTCACAAGTAGTCATTCAGCTAATCGGGAACTATCAGTATTCTTAAATAATCTTGGCTGTGCATGTCAAAGTATAATTATCTAAAAGTTGAAAACACAATTTTTATACAAATCTAGCAGTACGATTCTCCTCATTCATGAGGTAATCAGCAGAAAGCAAAGTTGATTCAAAGGAGAATTATTAGAAAAAGGGTCACAAAGGTGTTGGAAAAGAATGTGGGTGAATACTTTTAGATCAGATACAAAACTGGTCAGTGTTCTACAAGGAGATGAAACCATAACCATGAACTTATATTTTCTACTAGAAAAGAGTGATTTGCATCTCTGACAGACAAAAATCTAGAAGTTAACACATAACTTTACCGAATCTGGGCCTTTAGTTCATAGTAAATATTAAGTCAGACAATGGTATGTTCCTCAAGTGCAAATAATTCAACAGTCCTTGTGTGGAGCCGTAAAACAACGTTCTAATCTAATATCACTGGGAGAGTCCATGCTGACCTCCCTTTGCCTGACTCTCAGGTTTTGGTCATCTCTCTTAATAAACTGTGTCTGACCAGCCACCAATAACACATGACACCTAGAATGACACCAAGAAATGTTCGCTTATTACATAGGATGGTTTGATGTAAGCAACAGAAATCCATTTAGGCTAACTGAAGTTTAAAGGGAATTTATTGGCAAGAATATGGGGTAACTCAAACCATAAAGGAGAAATTGATGAGTTAGGCTTGGAAAGGAACCAGAAACAGAGCACCTCTGTAGATCAAAGCAGAAGAATCAAAAGGAAGGTATGTTAGTTTCCTCAGGCTGATGTAACAGACAACCACAAACAAATTTATTTTCTCAGAGTTCTTCCGTCTAGGTGGAAGTCCAAATCAGTGTTGACAGAGCCATCCTCCCTCCGCAAGGGAAGGACTTCCAGCCCTAGTCATTCCTTGGTCCTCGGCCACATCACAGCAATCTCTGCCCGCATTGTCACGGGACTGTCTCACCTAGGTGTCTGTGCCCATTTATGTTGGATTAGGTCCCATTCTGATTCAGTATGACCTCATCCTGACTTGATTGCCTCTACAGGAGACTATTTCCAAGTGCTCACAGCTACTGGGGATTAGGGATTGAATATATTTTTTGAGCAGGAAATAATGCAATCCACAACAAAAGTCTCTTTCTTGCAAGGATGAATGGGCTCCAACAACATTTCTGTCAGATATGACTGTGTTTTAGGCTCAAAATCCTGGGAGAAAAATTCAGATAACCAAGTCTGGATCCCGTGTCTTTGCATGGTTCACAGAATTCCATGCAACTAAGTTGTTGGTGTTTTACAAAGTATAATTCTCTTACCAAAATGAATGCTTAGACAACAAAGACAAAAAATGCTCTGCATATCTTGGCATCAATCCATCATTTCCTTCTACTCATCACAAAACTTTTAGTAAATTATCTCAACATCATGAATCAACAATCCTGACCTTGTAGATAACTGAGAGATGTGTTAAATGAAAACAAAAGCTGGCTTTTTCTCCAGAATTTTTTTCTATTTTCTTTGTCACAAAATTACCCTGATAACACAGTTTACAACCAGCTGCTGTAAATTTAGAAGGAAAGCAGGCAAGTAAATGGACCACATTGTCTGATTTTTTTTGTCTTTTTTTATTTTATATTTTTTGTCATTGTGGATTGGCAAAGAAGTTTAAAACTAAAAGTGAAAAGCAGCTTTAATTTGTGTGCAACTTGGAGATACGCTGCTGAACTCAACCTTGCTAAGCACCTTTACTTTTAGTTATTTGAAAGAGAAACAAAGACCCAGCTGTGATGGTGGCAGCAATGCTACCAGCGGAAATGAGTGTTATCCTACCAACACAGGACAGGGAGACTTGCAATCTGAGGAATGCAGAAGCTGAGTGTCTTATCTGACTGGTGGAGCTGGGTGGTAACAGTAAAGGAGGTGGGAAGCAGGAGGACACATTTATTCTGGCTGCCCTCTGGCTCCACCAGAGTTACCTGCTTAGCATTTCCTTTGGAGTGGGTTCAGGTGATTGAATCGCTTAGTTGCAGGCCCTGATAAGGAGAGGAACTAATTTCTTGAACAGAAAGCGCTTTCAAGTGAGGTGTGTTAATCTTCCTAATTAGCTGCTTACAGTGTAATTGTAGAAGCACTTGACCGAGCCTGGGTCAAAGTGTGAGGTGGTACATTCTTAACACAGAAGCAGCATAAAGTGGGTTAAATACCCCAAATCCTTAATTCTTTCTAAGATGTCATTTCAGTAGAAGAGAGGAACACCTCAGAGGGGCACTGTAAATGCAAAATGTTTCAAAATACAAACAGAAAAAATGCAGCATGCCTGAGTTCAACTGTCATCTCCGTGCGATAGTCAAGGAGAGGACAAATACTCTTAAGAACATGGCTTCTAAAATTATCATTCATAATTGACACTTCAAGAAAAGGGTAGACAGAAAGCATCGCATCCGATGTCTCTTCTCCATCTGTGATTTAACTGACTGATGGGAAACCCTAGAGTAATGTCTCAGAAATGAATTTCAGGTACAGGGGCTTCTCTTTCCCAGTCAGCCTCTGTCACCTGAGAACTTGGTTTGGGGGAAGAATGGCGTCTGTAGTATCATAGCAACAGAGCACTTCCCGTTTCTGGTTCCACGTGTGAGGAGCTGGGAAGTAGCTGCTGTATCTTCACAAATAAAACTCAGAACAGACTGGAAAATCAACAGTGCTTCTTGGATCCATGAGAGAGGGGAAGACACAAGGCAACCTTTGCCCCCAAGATTGGAGAGAGATGGGATTCGGGAAGTCACAGCTTCCCCCAGCGCAGACTCACTGGGGCAACCGGGCAGGGGGCGGGGGACCAGTGCCAGACAGAAAACTCTCCCCTGTGACTGACACTCCTGGAGGCTCCTGTGCTCAGCTTTGGGAGTCAGACTCCAGGGGACCCAGGCATCAGGGGCCCCCACAATTTTATTTTGAGATTTACTTCCATGGGCTTGGCCAGATTCCCAAAGTAAGTACTGCAGAAAAGTCTCCTTTTGCTTCTGGCAACAGGAGGGAAAATGAACCATCTGAAATACACTGGCACACTCTGTTCTTTCCCCTCAGGAAGACTAGTTACCAGAGACTAACCTGGTGAGGTATTACCAGCACTTACCTGACCTGGGGAAAGGAAATACCCACCTATAGCCGCTGGAGCCACCCGAGCCATCCTGTCCTTCCTTGGGGGAGGTGGGAGGAGGTGCTGAGAAACTTGTAAAGTTCACAGTGCAGACACACGTGGCATTACAAGACTGAGAACTAATCACGGGGTTTCAGAAGGCACCCCCATCCCCACCTCACCCAGCGTGATTAAGGCCTACACAGCAGTTGCTTTCATCTAGTACGTCACATCTGGCTCTCAAGGAAAAAATTATAAAACGTACCAAAAGGGGAAAAAAAAAAAACAATTGGAAGAGACAGAGCAAGCCTCAGAAGCAAACATGCCAGGAATGTTGGAATTACAGACAGAATTGAAAACGACCAGGACTGATATGCTAAGGGCTCTAGTGGCTGAAGTAGAGGATATGCAAGGACAGAGGGGCAGTGTCAGCAGAGAGATGGGAATCCTGAGAAAGAACAAAAAGAAATGCCACAGATGAAAAAACAGGGCACTGCAACAGAAATGAAGATTTCCTTTCATGGGCTCATTCGGAGACTGGACAGGGCTGAGGAAAGAATCTCTGAGATACGGGATATATCAATAGAATCCTTGAAACCTCGTAGTGAAGAGAACGACGACAACAAAAAGCTGAACAAAATATCCAAGGACTGTGGCAAAGCCACAAAACGTGTGATAAGAGTTTAATGGGAAGAGCAGAAGGAGAAGAGAGAGAGAAAGGAACTGAGAAATTTTAAAACAATAGGATAGAGAATTTCCCCAAAAGTAACGTCAGACACCAAACCACAGAACAAGGAAAACACCAAGCAGGCGAAGTGCCAAAGAAATCACACTTTGGCGTAACATTTTCTCTTTTTTCCCCCAGTTTTATTGAGGTATAGTTGACCAAAAGTTGTAATGCATTTAAAATGTACAACATGATAATTTGATAAGTGTATACATTGTGAAAGGATCCCGTCAGTCAAGTTAATTAGCAAATCTGTCACCTCAGTTACCTTCTTTTAGGGGGTGAGATTGCTTAAGGCCTACTCTCTTAGCAAATTTCAATGATAGAATACAACATGATCAACTACAGACACCACCACATACATTAGATCCCCAGAGCTTATTTATCTTAAAATTGAATATTTGTACCCTTTTACCAACCTCTCCACATTTCTCCAAAACCCCAAACCCTGGCAAGCACCGTTCCACTCTCTCTTTCTATGAGTGTCACTTAACCTGTGTAAGATTACATGTATAAGTGATACCATGCCGTGTTTGCCTTTCTCTGTCTTGCTTATTTCACTTAGGTCAATGCCCTCCAAGTTCATCCGTATTGTCACAAATGGCAGGATGTCCTTCTTTTTAAAGGCTGAATAATATTAATAGCACAGATATACCACATTTCCTTGTGCATTCATCAGTTGATGGACACTTAGGTTGCCTTCAGATCTTGGCTATTATAAATAATGCTGAATTGAACAGAGGAAGGTAGATATCTCTTCGAGATACTGATTTTGTTTCCTTTGGAAATATACCCAGAATAGGGAATTGCTGGATCATATGTTCTATTTTTAATTTCTTGAGGAATCTCCAGACTGTTTTCCATAGTGTCTGTACCATTTTACATTCCCACCAATGGTGTACAAGGGTTCCCTTTTCTCCACATCCTCGCCAGCCTTTCTTATCTCTTGTCTTTTTCATAATAGAAAAACTAAACATATGTCTTAGGTTTTGGTTTGCATTTCACTGACATTTAGTAACGTTGAGCATCTTTCCAGGTACCTGCTGGCCATTTGCATGTTTTCCTTTGGAAAAATATCTACTCAGGCACTTTGCCCATTTTTTAATTGGGTTATTTGGTTTTTGTTTTGTTTTGTTTTGTTTTTGTTTTTTTGCTGCTGAGTTTTATGAGTTCGCTGTATATTTTAGTTATTAACCCCTTACCTGATATATGGTTCGCTAATATTTTCTCCCATTCCATAGGTTTCCTTTTCAGTTTGTTGATGGTTTCCTTTGGTGTGCAGAAGCCTTTTATTTTAATGTCGTCCCACTTGATTATTTTTGCTTTGGTTGCCTGTGCTTTTAGTTTCAAATCCAACATATCATTGCCAAGACCAATGTCAAGGAGACTAGGAATTGTATGGTTTCAGGTTTTGCATTCAAGTCTTTGATCCATTTTGAGTTGATTTTGTGTATGGTGTAAAATGTGTGTCCCATTTCAATCTGTGTGTGTGTGTATGTGTGTGTGTGTGTGTGTGTGTGTGTGTTCTATCAATGTCAATTATGTCTTTTTGGTCTAATGTGTCATTTAGGGCTGATATTTCCTTACTTGTTTTCTGTTTGGATGCTCTATCCATAGCTGTCAATGACATATTTAGATCCCCTACTATAACGGTGTTTGGGTCAATTTCTCCCTTTAGTTCTGTTAGTAGTTGTTTTGTATATTTTGGTGCTCCCTGATTGGAGGCATATATATTGATGAGTGTTACGTCTTCTTGTTGTATTGTCCCCTTTATCTTTATGTAATGTCCATCTTTGTCTCTTGTTACCTTTTTTATCTTGAGGTCTGTTTAACCTGATATGAGAATGGCTACACTCAATTTTCTCTGGATACTATTTGCCTGGAATATTGACTTTCACCCTTTCACTTTGAGTCTATATTTGCCCTTATAGCTGAATCTATATTTCTCCTTATCTCTTGGAGGCAGCATATAGTTGGCTTTTGTTTCTTGATCCAATCTGCTACTCTGTGCCTTTTTATTGGTAAATTCAGTCCATTTACATTTAGGGAGATTATTGATATATGAGGATTTCCTATATCCATTTTTGTCTTTTGTTTTCTGGTATCTCAGTGTCTCCATTGTTTCTTTGCCTTTTTGTTGCTGTCTGTTATTTTACTGTGGTGGTATTCTGTGATTTTTCCCTCTGTTTCTTCTTTTTATGTTAGATATCTCAGTTCTGGATTTTTTTTTTTTTTTTTGAGTGGTTACCATTAAGTTTTTGTGAAAGAAAATTTCATATATAGTAATCCTTTTTCTTTGGCATGCTTCTTATCTCCATTCCCTTTTGCAGATTCAGACCTTTACTTTCTCCCCTTTTGTGTGTTTGTTGTCACAACTATCCCTACTTTTGCTGTGAGTTGTTTTCTGGGTTTCAGTAGCAAGTTGTCTTTTTCCTTTAAAAAAAAATGGTTTTATTTTCTTTACCCTGTATGTTATGTTTAAATATAGTGCCCTATTTTGTGTAGGGGTTGCCATTTCCTGCTTCTGTCTGTCTGTTCATAATACTTCTCATGGTTTTGTATTCTTTTGTTTCAGGTCAAATAACTTCTTTCAGTATTTCCTGTAATGCAGGTCATAGGTTATTAATAAAAAATTCCCTCAGCTTCTGTATGTCTGGAAACGTCTTTATTCCTCCTTCACATTTAAAGGATATCTTACATTTCAATCTTTTGCATGTGGATATCCAGTTTGTCTGACTTGCCCTGTCTAAGACTTTCTGCATTATGTGGAATAAAAGTCACGAGAGTGGGTATGCTTGGCTTGTTCCTGATCTTAGAGGAAAAGTTTCAGCTTTTCACCACTGAGCATGCTGTTAGCTGTGGGCTTGTCATATATGGTCTTTATTAGGTTTAGTTATGTTCTTCTGTACCCAACTGTGGAGATTTCAACATCATGAAAGAGTGTTGAACTTTGTCAAATGATTTTTCTGCATCATTAAAATAATTGTATGATTTTTTATCCTTCATTTTGTCAATGTGGTGTATCACATTGACTGATTTGCAGATGCTGAACCATCCTTGCATTCCTGGAATAAATCCTACTTGATCATGGCATATAATCCTTTTCATGGATTGTTAGATTAAGTTTAACAATCTAACAAGTTAGTATTTTGTTGAGGATTTTGCATCTATATTCATCATGGATATTGGCCTGTAATTCTTTCCTTGTAGTGTCCTTGCCTGGCTTTGGTATCAGGGTAATATTGGTCTTGCAAAATTAGTTTAGAAATGTTCCTTCCTCTTCAATTTTTTGAAGAGTTTGAAAAGTATTGGTGTTAGTTCTTCTTTAAGTGTATAGTAGAATTCAGCAGTGAAAACATCTCGTCCTGAATTTTTCTTTCTTGGGACGTTTTCAATTACTGATTATTTCTCCTTACTCATAGTTGGTCTGTTCAGATGTTCTCTCTTTTCCTGATTCAGTCTTGGTAGGTTGTATGTTTCTAGGAATTTATTCATTTCCTCTAGGTTGTCTAATAATTTGTTGGTGTATAATTATTTATAGCAGTTTTTTTTACCATCCTTAGAATTTTTGTGTTATCAACTGTAATGTTTCCCGTTTCATTTCTAATTTTATTTATTTGAGTCATTTCTCCTTTTTTCTTAGTTTACCTAAAGGTTTGTCAATTTTAGTTATCTTTTCAAAAAACATGTCTTAGTTTGTTTTTCATTATTTGTATTTTCTTTCTAGACTCTATTTCATTTTTCTTCTCTCATCTTTATTATTTTCTTCCTTCTACTAACTCCTTCTGCTAACTCTGGGCTTACTTTTTCCCCCCTAGTTCCTGAAATATAGTGTTAGGTTATTTATTTAACTTTTTTTTTACTTAATCTGAGTGTGTATTACTATAAACTTCCCTCTCAGAACTGCTTGCTGTGCCTCACAAGTTTTGGTATGTTGTGATTCCATTTTCATTTGTCTCAAGGTATTATTTTTAATTTCTCGTTTGATTTCTGCTATGACCCATTTATTGTTCTAGAGCCTGTTGTTTAATCTCCATATATTTGTGAATTTTCCTGTTTTCTTCTCTTTATTAATTTCAAATTTCAAACCATTTTGGTTGGAAAAGATGCTTCATAGATGTTTCAGTCTTCTTAAATTTGTTAAAATTTCTTTTGTGGCCTAATATAATTATTACAGCAATTAAATTAATAATTAATAACCTTTCCAAACAAAAATCACTAGACCCAGATGGGTTCACTGGTGAATTCTACCAAATATTTAAGGGATAATTCACACCAATTCTCTAAAATTACTTTCAGATGATAGAAGGAAAAGAAATACTTCCTAACATATACTACAAAGCCAGCATTATATTAATACTAAAACCAGGCAAAAACACTCCAAGAAAAAAAGAACTCCAGGCCAATAACTCTCAGAATATAGATGCAAAAATCCTCCAGAAAATCTTAGCAAATCATATTCAACAATGTATAGAAAGAATTGTACATGTTGACCAAATGGAATTTATCCCAGGTTTGCAAAACTGAGTCAACATTTGAATATCAATGAATGTAATTCATCACATCGAGCTAAAGAAAAAAATCACATGATCATATCAAAAGATGCAAAAAAAAGCATTTGACAAAATCCAACACTCATTCATGGTAAAAACTTCCAGTAAACTAGTAACAGAGGGGATCTTCCTCAACCTGATAAAAAATATCTACAAAATACGTAGAGCTTACATTATATTCAATATTGAGAAACTCAGTGCTTTCTCACAAAGATCAGATACAAAGCAAGAATGTCCCCTCTTACCACTCCATGTCAACATTGTAATGCGAATTCCAGCTAATGCAATAGTACAAGAAAAGGAAATAAAACACACACAGATCAGGAAGACAGACACAGAACTGTGTTCACAACAGATGACATCATTATTATGCAAAAAACTGAAAGAATCAACCAAAAAAGAAAATTACAACTAATAAGTGATCAGAACAAGGTGGCAGAATTTAAAGTTGATGTACAAAAATCAGTTGCTTTCCTATATACCAGCAATGAACAAGTGGTATTTGAAGTTAAAAAGGCAATACCACTTAGATTAACACCCCTCAAAATGAAATACTTAGACAAAAATCTAATAAAATCTAAATACTAAGACAAAGTAAATCTAACAAAATATATTGAAGGTCTGTTTGAGGAAAACTATAAAGCTCTCTGTGTTCATGGATAGGAAGACTCAGTATTGTCACAATGTCAATTACTCCCAAATTTACCTATAGATTCAACGCAACCCAGTATGCTATTTTGTCACCGATGAATCAAAGGCACCAGAGGAAGTGGAGGTGATGGGATTTTCTGTGCCAGGTGAGAAGTCATTGTACCAAACACAGGGAAAAGCACTTCTCCAGACTCTCTGATATGCGTAATGAAATGTGTGAACACTGTGGATGACCTATGGCACTTGCTACATTAGAAAGTGAAGCCTAGTCAATTCAAATTGTGCTCTGAAAGTCTAGTTACCAAGACTGGCAAGAAGCTTAATACCAGTTATTTTCCATGGTTCCTTCCAGCGGTTGAGGAATCCCCGATCCTGGGCTTCACACCTTTCAGAAACATCAGGAAAGCACGTGAACATCAATATACTCTGGTCACTGTTGAGGATGCTTCTTGTCTAAGACCTCAGAGACCAGTCAAAAGGAGTCAGTCTCCTGGCCGGTCCCTCGTCCTGTATCCCAAAGCAGTGAGCTGCAGAGTCCTACCTCCCAGAAGACCTGTGCAGCCACACCTATCGAGGCCCTGACACCTGTGGTGTGCTGGTCACCTCCATTGGTCACCTCCATTCAGGTGAGCCCAGAGCCTAGAACGTATTAACAGTAATTCTTGTTAAAGACATTCCACCACTTTATTTTTCAATAAATTACTTTATTACTGTTTTTAGTTATCCCAATGCTTTTTCCTTATGAGGTGTACAAATTAGCCCATTCTTTATTATCCAGACAAAGAAAGGTTATGTTGGAAGCCCCATCAATTCAGTCATTCATTTACTGATTCAACAGCGGTAATTGATTATGTCCTACACACCTGTATGTGTAGCTCTAGAGGAAAGACTTTATAGAACATGTAGCATAGAGAAGAACAGAGCTGTGAATATACCCAACTGAGGTGGTAAATGTCACATTAGGGTGTGCACAGGGGTCACTGAAAGCTCAGAAGAACAACATCAAGTAGGGCCTAAATGCCAAGCAGAAATTAGGTATGTGTCCTGGAAGGAGGGCATGGCGAGTGAAAAGGTGTAGCAGAACGCCCCCTAGTGCGTATGGGACAAGATGTGCCTGCAGCTACTGGGGATAGTGAGGAAGGAAGCTGGAAAGAACGGTGAAACCAAACTTGGGAATTTGATGCTCATCTTTTGTTGATGAGAAGCCACTGAAGAAATTTAAGGAGTTGAGTGAAATGAACAGAATTAGAATTGCCTTTGAGAAGTCCCCTCTGTTGAGGTATAAGGAGAGAGTAAAGGGAGAGACTAGGGGTGGGGACAGGTTGAAGGGCACTTAGTCAGCTGTGGTTGTTTGGGGAGATGAGGGAGACCCGTGAGGCTCTGAGAGCGGGGGTTAGGATGGGACACTCAGCAGCACTAAGCATGTTATGTTATTCCATTTAATTCTTGCAATTCATTAATTACCATTGAGGAAGCCAAAGCTTAAGAAGTTAAACAATTTGCATTTAGCTTTTGAGTTACAAAGCTGGGATTTGAATTCTTAAATCTCTTTCTCCCAAAGTCCAGACTTTTAAGTAGAAGAAGCATAAGGAGGATGGCGGGGAGGACGTCGATGGCTGGGGAAGGGAAGGTACAGGAAAAGGAGGAGTGTTTTTTCATTGCAAGAATAAAGCAAAATGACATCAAGTGAAAGTGTGCCCGGTGTAGTTCAAAGACTCAGATGTTAATCTAAGACACTCTTTTCTCCATGCTCATTTATTTTGTGGGGTCACCCATTGTTCAATTACAAGCACTTCAGCGTCTGAGTTTAAATCATAGTGGATTTACAACAAAATATTTGGATTAAACAGAGTTTGACCCATCGTTCTCAAAATCATGCTGCCCTTTTAAGAAAGTTTACACTATTTTCATGATAAGCTCTTTGAATGCTGAGCTATGTCTCTTCCAAATCAAAAGAAATAAGCGTTTACAGACTGCCTGACTTAAGCCAGGGCTTTCGTTTATGTTGTGTTGTCTCATGAATTCATCGAACTGATGTGTGAGTTGTGAGTGTTTCTTGGACCCAGTTTAAGTGCGGCTCTACCTTTGCTCAGTCTCTCTGTCCCTGGACCTCAGCTGCTGCCCAGTGACAACCTCAGTACAAATGCCTCACCTTCCTAAGCAGCCTCCAGGGGTTTGGATGCAGCTTCCATGTCACCTGTCATTATCCATCCTAACCCTACCTACCAAAGTCTTTGTCTCCTCTCCCTTCTGCTGAATTCAGATGAAGCGCCTTGCACCCTGGCATAGGGTCTGGCTTCTCTAGACCGCCTGGGCAGGTGTGGTGACAAACCCCAGAGCAGAATGTGGGGGGAGTTAGAGCAGTAAGGCCTCCTGGGGTTAAATGGACCAACGAGAAAGAGGAGATGGACAGAAGCCGGCAGATAAACATGTCTTCCCTTCCCAGCGAAGGGCGCTGAGTCCTGGTGGCTCCACACTGCCCGTCTGCAAGATGCCCTACTGACCGGGCGACCAACAGTGTCTTCCTGTGACACTGACCAGCTTGGTGACCATGCAGCCCTATGTGCCTCCTGCCCTCCTCTCGCTCACTCCTGCTGCCATAGGATGTACCTGCCCAAAAAGATTTAGCACACAAACTCTACTTTAGGCTGTTTATAGAAAACCTGACCTATGACAAACTATTATTATTATTATTGTCATTATTATGTTATTGTTATCAGCCAAGGAAAGTATGGTTTAAAAAACTAAGTCTGAGGTCACACAACGAATAAAGGGCATATGTGAGCTTTGAACCCTTCGTGTCTGATATTTGCTTAGGATATCAACAGCTATTTCGAGGTTCATAGATGGCGTTGGTAATTATTATGGGTTGAATTGTGTTCCCCCCTAAAGATATCTTGGAGTCCTATTCCCAGAACATGACTTGACTTGGAAGTAAGGTCATTGCAGATATAATTAGTTACATAATTATAGTTATAAGTTATAAGCTTGTGTCATACTGGAGTAGGATGGGCCCGTAATCCAACATGGCTGATCTTATAAAAGAGATGCAGTCAGACACACGGGAGAATACTGTGTGACAACAGAAGCAGAGGTTGGAGGACACAGCTGTGAGCCAAGGACTGGAGGGCACCACCGGAAGCTAGGGAGAGGCAACAAAGGGTTCTCCCCAATGGGTTTCAGAGCGAACACGGCCCCCATGACACCTCGATTTCAGACTTCTGGCCTCCAGAACTGCGAGGGGATAAATTCCTGTTGTAAGCCACCCAGTTTATGTGACTTAGTTACAGCAGCCCTCCAAAACTAATACAGTGATTCTTGACAAGTGTCAGGGGATTTGCTCCAGGATGTATCAGCTCAGATTTGGCCTTGAGGTCACTTAAAATTCATATACCTTTTTTCTTTTTTTTTTAATGATCATGAAAGTCATATACCCTTATAAAAAATTTACAGTAAAGTAAAACAATAAAAGTGAAGGATTCATAAATCCTATAACCCAGAGCTAATTGCTGTCAATATGATTTTAAAATAGTTCTAACTTTTTATTTTGAAAAATTTCAAACATACATAAAATGAGAGAGAATACTATAGTGAAACAACTTATACCTAACCACCTAACTTAGACCATTATCAACATATGGCCAATCTTTTTATCTACAACACCACCATTGTCCTCTCACTCTATTGGTGTATTTCAAGTGAAATCCAAGACATTATATAATTTTATCCGTAAACAATTCCATCTGGACCACCAAAGGATAATGACTTACTTTGTAACCTAATTATACCATTATCATACTTAATATATTTGAAAAGTTTTTCAGCATCACTTAGTCAATGTTCCATCTTCCCCAGTTGTTTTTAAAATGTGTTTTCACTATTTTGTTTGTTTAGATTGGGATTTTTTTTTTAAATGTCCACCACGTATCATTTGGTTGAGACATCTGTTAACTCTCAATGTATTGGTCCCTTTCCTTCCCTTATCTGTTTTTCATGTCATGAATTTGTTGAAGAAATCAGTCATTTGTTCTGAAGAATGTCTCACGATCTAAAATTTGCCGATTGTTTCTCTGTGTTGTCTTCAAGATACTGCGGTGTGCTGTGTGTATCCTGCAAACTGGTGGGAAGGACTTGAAGTTGATGAGGTTCTGGTTCAACATTTTGGCACAGATAATTTATAGGCACAGATAATGCTGAATAATCCCTATTGAGTCGCATCAGTAGGCACATCGTGTGTGTGTGTGTGTGTGTGTGTGTGTGTGTGAGTGTGTATGTCCCCCCTAAGATGGAAAAGTGTTGACAGCCTGTTCTAGCCGCTACAAAGCTTCTTACAGCTTTCAATACTTGGTTTTGGTTTTAGCAGCTATTATCCTTTTTTCATTAGTAGGTACAAAATCCTACTATGGGTATTATTATCTGAAATAATTCTGTATAAAGAAACTCTGCCTACAATGAGGTACAGGTTGCATAGGAAAGGTTAAAAAAAGGGCATGGCTTTTCCATTTATTTACCATTGTTGTGTCATAATGTGTTTGCATATTTTACATTTTGGTGCATTTCAGTCCATTGTCATTATTACTATTTTTAATTTCCGCGCTCCCGGTATTTTCCAGGACAGGGCTGTGCTCTTAAAAATGATTATAATTTCCTTTTAATGTAAGCATAGTGGTGTTGGCTTCCCTCCCTGTTTGGGGGTTCAAGATGTTCCAGGCTCATCTCACACTCTTTCTGTCCCAAACCTGGACTCGGCCCTCTCTCCCTCTCTGCAAGGTGTCCTGATTCCTTTTATTAGGAAAAGGTATCTAGTGACCACAGTCTGCGTTCTGGGGCTATTCGCTATCTGGGATGGTCATGGTCTCTAGGCTTTTTCGTGGACAGATCTAGACAGCACCGTGTGAAAAACGTTATGAGTTCATTCTCATTATTTCAATGCAAATGTTGGATGTCAGAGCTTTCACTTAACTTCTTTGTGTTTCTTTTAATGATTAAAGTCATGTTTCCTAATGACATGCAAAGTACATATTTGTTTTATCCCAAATATGTGGGTAATGATTTGAAAATAGCAATATCAAAATTATAAAAATATTACACATAACATTTTAAGGTTCTGTTTTGTTTTGTTTTGTTGTTTTACCATATTTTTTGTCATTGAGATATATTCCACACAGCTTGTAGAAATTATTGGAATTCAAAGTTTCTTGAAATAATTCTTCTTTATACCATTATGCCACTAACATTACACACAGGTTCCTTTGTTTCATTTTCCTTTAGAGGATAAAGATTGTTTTTCTCCACATTGCATGATTATATAAAACTTTTGTCGGTTCCTAAATCCATGACTCAAAAAATCAAGGCTGTGTCTTCTAGCCTGTTCTTTTTTTCCTTCCTCATGTAGGCAACCGTTATTATCAGTTTTGTTTTACCTTTCCATCTTTTTGTTTTGTTTTGTTTCAATGCAATGTAGTCTAAATACTGTTCTGCGTCTTTCTGGAAGTACGCTTGTTTAGTTTTTCCATCATATAAATTTAACTATAATTTTTGTTTCACCGGTCCCATATTAATGAAGTTTAAGGTTCTCTTTTTTCACTATTATAAAGAATGCCATGAAAAAGTATTCTGTATATAAATCTTTGACTGCCCTCTCATTATTTCTTTGGGCTGCAGTCCCAGAAGTATAATTTCTAATTTGATTATGAATGTTTTAAGCTTGGTCATCTAAGTGCCAAGTTGCTTTGCTCAGACTTGGTTCTCCAGGGTGCTTTCCCCCATCACAATGGAAGTCCCAATTGTCTGCGCTGACAATCTCACGTGAATATGAAAGTCATTATGGTATAGCCCATTTCTGTAGCATTTCTTCCTTCAGTGAATTCCATCAAATTAAAAGGTATTGAAATTTTGCATAAAATTTCAAATCATTCAAATCAATATTCTAATGCAGAACCATTAAAACATAAACTCATAAAATTTGTGTATTATGTCTTGGCATTTCCAGAATGATGTGAAACTTTTATTTCTGATGTCCATGTTCTTTCCAGTCTCCAAGCACAAATAGTCATGGGAGAGAGGTCGTGATGTTCAGAACAGCTTCCTTTCCATGTTAGGGTCCCACTCAGATCTGACTTTTTATTTTTCTGTTCTCAGCATCCCTCCCCAATAAAATGTACCTGTGTCATGTCAGCTCGCTCAGAGCCCTCATAAATGAAAAGTCGCTAGTATGACAAATAGACAAGAAACACAGAATCAGTCAACCGTGCTGAGGGCTCTCTCTCAGCAAAGCTAAGATGGTACAGTGATAGTTACAAGGTAGATGCCCATATTACGGGGGGTGTCACACCATATTTGGAGTGTTTATGAACGCGACAACGATGCTGCACCAATTAGATACCAAGGACTATGCTAGGAAGCTGAGCCCACAGCTGGAATTACAAAGACTTGTCCTACGCGGACGGAGCACACAGCCTGGAGGACGATGCAGATAAATGCCCCGCTGCAAATGTGCCTGATGCTTAGCTGTGAGTCCCAAGCATTCAGAGGAACCTTGCCAAACTAGTATGTCTGCAAAGGAGTACCCAGGGTGAGGTGATACAGCTGGTTCTTATGAGAAAAAGTCAAGAAAATGCACTTTGTAGCCCAGGAAGTGTAAGTGGAATAGGATACTTCTTGGGAGTTATACATTCTTGGGAGCACTCTTTTACTGGAAAACTATTTCTCAGGTGAGAACTCAACCAACAGCTGACCATCATTTCTTTTTAACAGTATGCCCTTTGTCTAACGTACACCAGAGGTCACACAGAGAGTCTCCACTTTGTACGGTGCCAAGTGAACTGAAATGAGTGCACAGCAGAAGCACGTGGGAAGTGTGCAAAGCAAGGCTTCTCTTCCAGTATTTGCACATTCACGCATCTCTGTCAAATAGTGTTGTGTGAAGTGAAGACTGGTGGTTGAAGTGGGTGTGTGAGTTGGGCGCCTCGGCATATGCCCTCTCCTGACATGGCCCATGGTACTTGCAGACATTTGGGAGACCCTTAGGGTTCCTTAGAGAACAATCTGAAAACTAAAACAAGAACTTCATGAGGAAAAAGGCTTGTTTGTTTTTTCTACTACTGTACGTCCATCCCTTAGCACTGAATGTAGAAAATCATCTGATGAGAGCTCCATACATTGGCAAGTCCACCCTCTTCTGGGTAGATGCCCAGGTCACACCCTGCCAATGCCACCTGTGCTATGGGCCGCATAAGACTTACCACAGTTGGCATTAATCGTTTGTGAAATTTATGGTTTAGTATCGGTCTCTGTCCTCTAACATATAAATTCCATGTTTCAATAATTGTGTTTAGCTTGATCTTTGTTTTGTCCAAAGTGTCTGTAAATAGATGCTCACTAAATATTATTGATTTCATGAATTAAATAACATAAGGGAGCAAGGAAAGAAGGAAGAAAAGAGGGAAGAAAGGAGGGCAGGAGGGAACAGGGAGGAAGTGCTAACTGTCAGATTTTATACATTAAACTCTATAGATGTGATGCAAACAGGTTATGGGGGCGCAAGCAATGTCTTCTACAGCATCACTACCTTCAGACCTGCCTCTTGACTCTGTGCTGTGCCCTACATTAAGCTCTTTACAAATTTCATCTTATTTAATCTTTGAAATACAAGGACGAAGTAGTAATTTTTATGATCTCCATTTAGCGTTCCAGAGAGCATCTGGATAAAGTGCTGTGAATACTTGTTGGTAACTGTCTCCATGTGTTGAGAGATCCACAATTTTCCAAAATAAAGACCACTCTTTGTGTGATAACGTTTGACCTTTCGTGACTCATAGGTTTCAGGACTGGAAGAGTAGATTTGGAAAAGGCATAGTTCTCACTTTAAAATCACCCTGCTTTCCATCCTCTCTATCTGTGTATGTACAGACCCCTCCTAACAGTCCCCTAAAAAAAAAAGGCACAGAAAATGGTCCCTGCTAAGAATCACAAGGCCACAAAGACCCGTTGAGTCTCTTTTACATCCTGGAGTAGCTTGAGAAAGCAAGCGGTGCAAAGGGTTTCCTTTTTGTCAGCCTCTCTTGCCCCAAGGGAAAAGTCAAGTTCAGTGAAATATGACAAAGTGCTTTGAGATCTGAGGAGCAAATTATACCAACTCAAGGCATTTCATGTAAGTTAAAAGTGGTTTTATGCCCTTCTAGAAGAGTATTAACGTTCCTCTTTTAGAGGTTTGTGCTTTGAAACAGTAGAAAAATCAAAACCTTATAATTTAATCTTTCTGCTTCAGGGGACACTTGTAAAGACTTGGGGAATAATAATACTATGCCTTTCACTCTGAACTCTGACGTGATGTACCCCTGTGGGTTTCCTAAAATAAGATGAAGGCTACGGAGAAGAATATTGCTGTCTAAATGAAGCCAATTCTCCTGGACAATTCTTCATTAACAAAATTCTCATTTTAGGAGCCCCTACTGAGCACTGAGTGCAAAGTATTGACAATCTGAGCGGTCACTAAACATCCATACACCTGGAGCAGTTATCCTTGCTGGGGTTAAGTGCGTTTTTCAAAACATATTTTACTGATATTCCCCCAAGAGAGGAAGTAATAAATAGTCCATCTTTTGTGCTTCTATTTGTTCCATTAATCCTGGAGTTTAGTATTGTTGTAATCATCTTTTAAATGCAGTCCCGAAATCTTTGGGGACCCATTCTGAAATGCTCTCTTAGAGCGCCAGGGTACCAACTGTAGCATGTTTTATGTAAGTATAAACTGTGCTTCATCTCAAAAGTGACTCGTGAGTCTATTAAACATAAGAGCGTCCGCCATCGCAGCAATCCCACTTAGGAGAGTAGAAGGACACCAAAGACGTCCAGCCACGGAGATCACCTGCGCAGCGCTTGCTTCCTCCTTCCTTTTCATCCCTTTGTGTTGCATTTTTGAACAGGCCTCCTCTGTTCATCCTACTCACCTGGACCCCCTCACCTGCCTTCCAAGCAGATCCCAGATGCCAGGCTGCTGAGTGCCTGGCACGCAGAGGCCCAAAGATGATTGGTCCCAGTGACACAGGCCTCTTGCCTGTTGGGTGACAGGTGTTGGAGAAAAGGAGAAGTAGATTTTAGCCTGTTCACGGAATTTTTATTCCGTGCCATCCCCCATTTGTCAGGGTAGCAAGTACAAGCTTCCAAAACAGACACGTCCTGAAATTTTAGAGGTATAACACAGTATTGTGTGCGCGTGTGTTTTGTTTTCTTTGCTACGGGGTTGCACATCGGGGGAGATGCTTGGCTCCAAGGTCACAGCAGCAAAGGGAGAGAAGAGATGGTGACAGCAGACCGTGTAGGAAATGAGTCCCCTCAGGCAGGCGTGTTAATGTCATTGTTTATAGTCCCCTGTGCCACATTCATCTCTGAGAGACCCGACAGTGACAGGGCAACTGAGTATGGGGTGTGTTGGAGGTGGGGTACCTGGTAATGTCACGTCCGCAGTGTGACCTTACTGTGAGATTTGGTGTCTGTCATCTCTCTGCGCTCTAACTTTTCTTGGATGGGGGGCGGGGGAACCAGGGCCGTACTGCTATTCAGAGATTAGGTAGGGAGTTAAAAGTTTCCTTAAAATAAAACATCAGAATGTAACCTTATGTTGGCTCAGAGCATCCACTCAGAAGACTGTTCTGATTTCCTAAAAGGTTCACCTGCGTAAGGAATCGCTGAGATTGTCATACGCAGAATCTCCCCCCTTCTGCCTGGATCTTACCGTAAAATAGTCTATTGGGAGATAAGCGTGGGCACACGCACACGCACACACACACACACACGCACACACACACTGGCCCTAATACTCTTTACCTGGCACCAGAGGCCCTGTATTTAACCCTGGCTTTGTCCTAGAGAACCTGCATGTTCCAGGAGCTATGTTCCAGGAGGAACCACTGACAGGCCGTTAGCTGTCAGGCACATCCACATGAGAAGTACGCACATCCAGTCCCCTGGGGGACTGTGCCACCGGCAAGATGAGAGCGAGGGAGAGGTCATGGAGCTGCATCACCAGTTGCTGGTTTCCATCTCAGCCTTTACATCTGCACACCCATAAGCGTGCAAGTCTCTTTTCATGAGTGCCTTGTGGCAAGTCCAGCTCGATCCAGTGTCACTGTGCAGGGAACCCTAAGGTAACTGACATAGGTCATCACGTAATTTTTAAACGAGTTCATTCATGAGGCAAATGGGCCAAGCACCGAAGCCAAGCCTACCCACAGATTCCACACCAGAACCATTCATTTAGTAACTGCCTTCTGTTTCACTGCACCTCTTATTTCAGTCACTTCATAACTTGGACGACTTTTATTCATTTATTCTCACAGCAAATATGCATGAAGCCCCTCTGTGCCCACGAATCCTCCAAGCACATATGAGTGCTAAATAGATTGTCCTCCTTTCCCTGAAGGAATGAGGAAAGAGGGAGTGAAAACAGGACTCCCAGCTCAGAACACTGCTTTACAAGGAGTTTCACTGATGGAAGCAGCAGAAATCCAGAATTGTGGGGGTCATCGTGGCGTGTCTCCCAGCTGGGTGCCAGGGGCTCTGTTGCCCAGACCCCCATGTCTCTGGCCTCTGGATCCCATTTGCACCTGTATGAAGTGCACCTGTGAAGGTGTGCAGGGCGTGAGAGGGGCGGGTGTCTTCCTCCAGCAGGGGAAGCTGGGTGCTGACTGCAGCACTGGCCATGCTGGCTGGACCCTGCGTCCTCTGACAGTGGCCACCTTGGGGCCAAGGGATCCCTTCCTTGTTTCCTGTCACTTTCTTTTGACCTCGCAATGGCAGCAGCACCTTTTTGACCTTCTGAGAGCAGTTCACAGGATGTAACCCAGTGACAGTGTCTCCCACCCAGCTTCTACTCTGGCCGTCTTCTCAAAAACTTGTCAGCACCTAATTCCAGGTGTGATGTGTTTTCCTGCTTGAAATATTTAGAATGTTTTCTTTTCCTGCTCTGAAATCTACTGATGCAGAGATTCTTCCTTTTGCATAAGGTTCTTCATTTTAAAATATCATGCTAAGTGAATGAAATAAGTCAGACAGAAAAAGTCAAGAACCATATGACTTCACTCATATGTAGGATATGAAACTGAAAGCAACAAATGAACAAGACAAACAAACAAAAACTCATAGACACAGACACAGTTTAGTGGTTACCACAGGGTAAGGGGGGAGGGGTGGTAGATGAGGGTAAATGGGGTCAAATATATGGTGATGGAAGGAGAACTGACTCTGGGTGGTGAGCACACAGTGTGATATGTAGATGACATAATATGAAATTGTACACTTGAAACCTGTATAAGTTTACTAACCAATATCACCCCAATAAATGTAATTTAAAAAATAGAATTTACTGAAGAAGTTGTGTATCCTGCAAACAGCAATTGCATGGGCTTTTAGTTTGCATTACATGAAACAAGAATCCCCTTGTCAAGTGTAACTGGAAACTTGTGCATTATATATCTATGCTTTCAGGCTCACAATGAAAATTATTGGTAAATTTATTGAACACACTGGTGTGTGGATGTGTCCGTGAGGTCCAGCAATGAAATAACCACCCTGGACTTTGCTTTAACAAAGTCCCGTTCCCCACACTTGCCTGGTCAAGGGGATTTTTTTTTAATTAGTTTATTGGGGTGACAATTGTTAGTAAAGTTACATAGATTTCAGGTGTACAATTCTGTAATACATTATCTATATCTCACATTGTGTGTTCACCACCCAGAGTCAGTTCTCTTTCTATCACCATATATTAGACCCCATTTACCTTATTCTAGAACCCCCTACCCCCTTACCCTCTGGTAACCCCTAAACTATTGTCTAATTGTCTATGTCTACGAGTTGTTGAGATTTTTTTTTCCTTTATGGAGCATCTTACAGAACTATACTTTAGTGACTACAATGCCATCGGCCTGTGGCATACTCTTCCTTTCATGGAAATAGTAAAAGCATTTACTTTTTACTTTTTCATAGATTATCTTTATGTTAGAAAACAAACATAACCACGTGGGCTATACCAGAAGACACAATACTACAAAAAGTGATGTTTACTATTTGAGAACTGGGTGGGATATCCGGAGAGTGTTCTAGTCAATGGGCTCCTGAGTGTTAAACAGATGTGACAGAAAGCTATAGAATCTGCTCACCTAAGGCTTTGTAGGAGAAACCCCATGCCATCCTGTCTGTGACACGGGTGCCGGATTCGGGGCAGTACGTGTGTTATTATTCATTAGAACTGTGCATTGCTCCCCACAGTCTGTTTGGGCGGCCGTGACAAAATGCCATAGAGCAGGTGGCTCAAACAACAGGCATTTTTATTTCTGAACGATCTAGAGGTTGGAAACCAAGATCAAGTTTCCGTCGGGATCAGTTTCCTGAAAGGGCTCCCTTCCTGGCCAATACACAGTCTCCTCTGAGCACACATGGGGAGAGCGGGAGAGAAAGATACGTATGTCTCCTTCTTCCTCTTCTTGTAAAGACACCAATCCTATCAGATGGGAACCCCGTAGGACCTCATTTAACCTTAGTTATCCCCTAGGGGCCCCGTCTCCTAATACAGTCACAGTGAGGGCTCGGAAATAAGTGTTCTGGGGGGGCACATGTCAGCCCACCGCAAGCTTATATGCAGGGGCTCGGGTGGTAGGGTCATGCCAATTGTTTACGGCCAGTGACTGATCTGTCCTTCGGTGTGCATGCTGTATCCATTTTTAAATATTGTGACTGTCATCATTGATTATAATTGAGATATTGGAATCATGATGGCTACCTCTAGTTTTGAGGTAAGATTTAATAAGATTATGGAATCTTAAAGCTATTGGCTATTTCCTTATGAATTGTCAAACTTGTACAATGAAACCAACGTAGAGACACTGGCTTCAGATTTTAGGGGAAGAAGATTCTCTTTTCTCCCATCTCATATTCCTAAAACCAGTCTAAAGTATTCATGTGATCCATAAATATTTATCGAACTCTTTCTCTGTGGCAGCCCCTAGGTGCTAATAACACAATGGAAGGACCTCTCTTATCGATGGTGCTGTCTGATGGAAGAGACATATCTGTTCAAGTGATCACACAAATATGACCTTAAAGCTGTGATAAGTTTTATCAGGAAAAAGCAGAGAATTATCAGTGTTTCAAAAAACACTGATGGCAAAGCACGCTGAATGCTGCCAAGAGGTCAAATCCTGTGGTTCTCACTTAACAGAAATAACGTGAGACGTTGGAGAGAGCTGTTTCAGGGCTGGGATGAGAGCCAGATCACGAAATGTTAAGAGTGGACGAAAGTGAAGAAATCAAGACAGTCAGAAGATGCACTTTTTGGTGGGGGAAGAGTTTGGTCATTAAATCGAAAAAGTAGGACTCTTTTCTGGAAATTCGGCCATTTCATGTCAGAAGTTCTGTGGGTCGGTGGAGTTTCCATGGGAAGGCAGCCCCCACTTCTTTTCTTCCATAAAACTGACTAGCAAAAAATGCCCAAATTTCCCACACAATCCTCGAGAAACTGAGCTGAAAAGTGCTTCTCAACATTCCTCAACTCCATAAAAACGAATCTCATTACAACAGAATTTGCATGACTGGGGTGCATTTTAAGATTAAAATACAAAAGAAAATGAAGAAAAATGAACACTTCCTCTCCTAAATAAAAGGTTCAAGAAAAACAAGCTTTCACCCTCTATATTTCACCAATTGAGAGGTCAGCCATTTTTGATGGAATGCTTTTACACTCCCCCCCTTCATGGAGTGTAATCTAGTGTCCTTCATTCTGTTCTCAAAGACTTGTTGTCACTGAGAATATTGCAGCTGAGTGCGTGGGTTGTACACTAGGGGATTGCGACAAACAATTCTAAATGATGCTCTTTTTGCGTTCTTGCCTCTGCATTATATGGTTTTCCGCTTTCTTCTTTGCCCGCTGAATCCCCACCTGCCGAGTCCCCAGATGGTGCCGCACCCCAGGGCTGGATATGTAGGAAGGGCTCCGAAAAGCCTGCACAAGAGAATAAATATCAGCTGTCATTTCGTCTTGCGCCTGTTGGCAGGTACCTGCCTTTTACCATCCTGCTTTCTTAAAGCAATTAGAAATGATGTTATAATTGGGTCTCAGACCACAAGCCCTCAGACCTACTAAGTTAGCAGATATGAGACTCTCCCCAAGTACGTGAAATGAAGTTCAGCCATGTAGAAAATGCCGAACCAATTTTGCTTTCCTACTGATTCTCAAGTAGGTCACAATTTTTGAAGTAGTTGAAGAAGTGATTCCCAGATAATTAGAAATCTGTCGATACAATTTCAGTTGCCTCCAACACTTACGGAATTCCCATTTTCCTTATCAGCATCTTTATTCAGTCACATTAATTTTCCTTTGAAATGGTACATGACAAACCACCAGTCTGTCTTACAAGTAAATTATAAAACATTGGGTTTCAGAGGAACCCTACCCTGTAACTCCCCCTGTGTATTCAATCATTAATCCAGTTCAGATTATTTCCGGAATGTTCCTTCATGTCATCCAACTGTGTCATCTCCATTGTTGCTACGTCAGTCTGTGGACTGCAACCTCTAACCGGGCACGGCCTGAGGTATGGCCACGGCCTGGCACCTGGTTTCCTCGACCCCTTTCTTTCTTCTTATCCTTCACCACACAGCACTGCTGTGACCTCTCCAAAGCTCAAGGACGTTTTGCTTAAACTCTGCAATGTCTTCTTAACACTCACAGGATAAAGCCTAACTGCACAGCAAAAGAAGGCTTCTGAGGATGCCAGCCTGCTTACCTTCCCAGCCTCGTTTCCAAACATCTCTCCTCCACCATCTTGACTCTGAGCCTGCAAAGCAAGCTCTCCGCTCCTGGCTGATCTCTTCTTCCCTAACCTCCGGGGCTTTGCAGGCTGAAAGTGCGAACTCATCATTCACCCTTTGCCCAGGTAACCTCATTCTTCTGGACAACTTTGACTTAGAAATCACATCTTCCTGGGATATTCCTTCATAAACACTTCCAGAAAATAAGAGTTGGGGGCCTTGCTTATTTATTCCCATGCTACCCATTTTTACTGCTAGCAGAACATAGTTCACAGGTGTTACTCTTTCCTGATTTCTCACCTGTCTTATCCATTAGATGCAATGCTTTTGAAGGTGACAATCTTGTTCGTCTTGGTAGCTTTTCTACCCAGCAAAGTGTCTTAGTACATAGCTGATATTCAATAGATCTATATTAAATAAATGAGCAAAATCATTAGAAGAGAACGTTTGTATTTCTGCGTGCACCACCTTCCCCAATATTATACTAGACACCAACAAAACTCAATTTCTCAAAGTGTGCATTCAAATGAATACCTCTGTCTTCTTGATCTGGATGTTAGCACTAGGTGAGAGGGACAATTCCTAGTTAACTTCTCCTGTTACAGCACCTGAAACAAACAGGTGTGTGACTTCTTGGATGGTGATGCTGATGTGATGGTGATGGCAGTGGTGGTGGAAAGCAGAGTTATGCTAATCATCAGATGGAGGCCGGGATTGCCAACGCCTGTCTGCACTTTTAACCTTAGTTTACACCGTGGACATCTGAGAGCAGCACACGTGCTGTCATGGGCTCCATTATTTCCTGTGTCTTTGTTCAGGACAATGCATCTCCAGTTTGATTTCAGCCCAAGCCCTTTTGTTTTTCTCATGAACATCTTCCTGGTTTTCCTAGAGATGGTGCACGAGGAACCCTTTCTGCGAGAATACACCCTAATTAGGATGTTCTCAAATTATAGGAATAAACACATTCTGTTTTCTAACACCTCCTGAACATTTTACAATTTACATTAATTAGACAGACTGGGTGTTGTTCTAGCAGGTACATTAATCTGACTTTTCCTTGGAGTGGATCGAGTAATTAAGATGAAGGCTTCGTCAGAATGGGGAAGGCACTCTTTTCCACGCTGAACCACATCTCTGTTTTGTGATTAAACTTCTTCCCAACAGGTTTTCACAAAACAAAGAAGATGGTCCTCTGAATAAGAGTGTGTATTTTCCATCCTCTGCTGATCTGGAATCTCCGTTGGGACGAGTATTACTCAGTGTTTTCTGTGGTTCAAAGTTGGAAAGTAAAAAGAACGACAGTCCTTTTGGAGGCTAAGTGAGAGAGCTTCCCGTGGGAAGCGCAGGTTACGCCATCCCAGGCATGGCACCATTTTCAAAGGAGCTCCCAGAGTGCGTTACGCTTCCTGTCGTCGTCTCTCTCTGTCTGTTGCTGAATGTGGCTGCCCATCGTCCTTGGCCACTTTCTTTTACCAGGAAGGAAATTCAACACGACTTTCATGTTGACCAAAACTTTAAAATTTCCCCTCAATTTGAAATACCAGTTGTTCAAAACGGAAACAAACGTCTTGACGTGAGCCAGTGCCAGCAGTGCTGATCTCAGAGGCAGATGGACACACTCGTCAAAATGTGAGGCTTCGGAGTAGGTGGTGGGTTAGGGCATCGGCTCTGGGACCAAACAGCCGGGTAACTTTGGTTGACCTCTCAGAGTTTCCACTTCCTCTTCTCCAAAAGGAATGATGCCAATACCTACTTCTAAGACTGTTGTAAGGATGGAGATCACTAACACGAGTCAATCATCTGTGTCTTATATCGAATAAGCACTCAATAGCATTTTGATCTTGTCCTTGTTATTTGATAACATTTGTCTCCTAATATTCGCGTGTATTGAGGTCTGGTTCACTAAACAGACTAATTCCTATCATTAGTACTGTATAGTATTCCTAATGTATTTAAATACGTTTAATGCCGCCCTTCTGGAAACAAATGTCCAGCGTTAAGCTTCTTCCTGACGTCCATAAATCCTGATTTGACTGAGTGACAAGTGGAGAAAGGAAGTACTTCAGCGCCACCTGGTGGTCTCATCTTGACTTGTGTTCCTGCTCTCTCCACTCCCAATATTTTCACAAATCCCATCAAGTTCATGCAAAATGAAGTTTTGGCTCATTACGTTAATTAAGCACTACTTGGCACCATGGTGTGTATGACCCATCTAAGAATTTTCATGATCCAAAAATGAGGCCATATTTAAAGTAACATCTCTCCTTTAACTGTAAATTTAGTCATGGCCAAACTCTTAATAGAATGATTTTAGATTATGTGATTTCTTGCGTAGGCACTCCAAAATTAACTTATAAATTGAATGTTCACATAATTTAAAACACTTATCCACCGTCCATTAAAACTTAAATAATTTTTTTTTTCTCCAACGCCAACACTCTCTCTACCAAACTGTGAATTCTACTTTCTCATCTGTTGGAAACCAAAGCAGTGCAGCAGGGTGTTCGGTGGTTAATATTGTTTCCTTTTCTTTTTCCTCCACTTTTTTTTCCCTTAGCTTTCAAGATTCTGCATATGTAATAGCTCGTTCCTAGTACAGGTGGTGGCTGGAATTAGAATAACCTGGTGCAAAGATTCATATTCCCAAATGTAGGACGGGCATTCCCATTGGCTGTGTGGTCCCTTAAACAGAGGAGGTTCTGACCGTAAATGGATAGTTCTCCGGTGGCCCAAGTAAGTCGCCTCCCTAAACTTTACTTTTTAAATAAGCTGGATGAGTTTTATTTGGTCCTTCAGCACCTAAGGAAGAAACTGGTTAGTTCTCATACTGAGAAGGTGTATGAGTGTTTAAGAATAATGTTTTGGGATTTCGTTAAGGGGAGTGTGACTTGGAAACTGTCCAGAGACGTTGATTATATGAACTATACATACATTATGGCTCAGTCTCTCCCATCCACGCCTTCCTCTCCACTCCCGAGGTTTCTACCCCGGCTTCGACTTGCTATTTCTTGTCTGAGTCATTTCAAGAGGCCCTTAATGGGTGTCCCAGTCTCAAATTTTTATCCCTCAAGTCTTCTCATATAATGTAGCCCGAACAATATTCCTGTAACAAACTCCTTATATTGTCACCTTCCCACACAAAACTGACATTGTCTAAAAAGAAAGTCCAATGCTTATGCATATATATGCATACACATCTATGTCTGAATGTACGCACCTCTGTATATGTGTTTATATTTCTTTGGCTTCATTTCACACACTTTTATTTGGAACAGGATGACCTTTCCTCACCAGTACTTTCTACTACTGATACGGTGTAAATACACCTACGTGCATATACACATAAATGCATAATACAAAAAATTCTTAATCCTTTTTCTGACATTCAAGGTCTAACATACTCAGCCCTATTTTACCAACATAGGTATTATGTATCTTATCTTGCTATTATCAGTGTTCCCTTTCACACCTTTAAACTTTCAGTCCAGCGCACTACCATTATTCCCAGACTGATACATAATATTAGAGGGAAAAGTTTAGGCTTAAAGCCAGACAGTCTTGGATTGAAACAGCAATTCACCAACTATTGCAATAATGTAATTGAAGGAAGCTATTCACTGTCTCCGAACTTTTGTCTCCTGAGTAGTTAGCAGCAATCACTATGTATCTTCATGGGTGGTTTTGCAGATGGAATGAAATAAAGGGTTTAGAATGGGCTCCTGGCTCCTCTTCATATTCGTCCTTTTTTAACCCCTTTATCTGTATCTAGGAGCATTTTATCTACATCCCTTTAAGGACAGTTGGCATTGTCTACAGATGTAGTAGTCAAGTTGGCTTATACTGTACATTTAACAAATGCCAGGTCAGATGTGAGGAAGAATTGGCACACCCATTGCCACGTTCTGGTCCTACGTTCATATCTTGGCTTCTTTCAAAAAAAAATATTGGGATTTATGTTCTCTGACTCTCCTCATGAAAGAAAGGGGGTGGAGGTAAATGTAGACATAGGCGAGGTGTGGCTCCTTGGTGTCAGAACCAGGGCTAGAACAGAGGTCCCAGCTTCCCAGTGGAGGGACCCCCATGCTGTCACCCTGCACTGATGGGCTCACGCTCTTAGAAGCCCCAAGTATGACAATGAAGGTATAAGCAGCAGTGAAATACACAAGTCAATAGAGTTAAAATAGGGACGTGGGTTGAGAATGGAGCAGGGAGGGCTGAGAAAAACGTCACCTCTGATAGATAAGTGATTTGCCTTCAGATGAGGAAATGTCCGCCAACACCTAAAGACGTCCTTACCTTCGAATCTCACAGTGGTCCCTTGACACTGGGATCTACTTTGTGGCATCTAGGGCACAAGCACTGTTGTTAGCACCCACAGGGTTTGAGTCCGGGTGATGCCAGAAGATTCTCAATGTTGTTTCAGGAACACATGCAGCCAAAAACCAGTGTCTAAACTGGTTGCCTGAAGATGAGTGACGCCTACAGATGAGTTAGTTTCTAATCCTCTGCCAGCAGCTCTGCTGTGCTGCTGAGGGGGTGGCATCTGCTCAGTACATGCAGCGGCCACCTAGGAAGGTGGACGGGCCGCCCTTATGCCCGGCCTGGGCCGTGGCAGAGGAATTGGTTCTCAGACATGAGCTGACGTGAAATCACCCGGTGCTTGTTTGCAATGCAGATTCCAAGATAATATGCCAAGTGCTCATTCTGTGCAGCCAAGGAGTCTCTGAGAAATACTATTTAAATCTGTAGGTCTCGGTGTTACATGTATATTACACCACTGGCGGGCAATTTATATATCCTATATGTGTGTAGATTTTAATGTATTTGTGGGGTGTGTGTGCCCAAACATAAGTGGTTGGTGACCTGGGCTTCGTTAACAACTTTTCAAAGGTCTTCCTTTGTAAAAGAGCTGTATAAGTTAGTCTGATTACTGAAAACTGTGACGTAGCTAATAGACATGCTGACAGTGAAATAATGGAGTGGACAATACTTTCCCAAAACAGTTTAACATCTCTTCCCATGTATGAATATCTGTGTGTGACCTCCATTCCACCATGAGTTTGAAAGGACTCCCCAAAAAATCGTGACCAAAAGTTTGCAAAAGGACATACAGTGGGTATCGTAGTTGCTATCATAAACAGAAGAAATCGGTGGAAATTGCAATTATAATTTTAAATAAGAAAGAATGTTCCAGCTGTATAATGAGTTATATACTCGGGAGGATTAAAAAGGGAAACTCATTATCTAAAACCAGGCAATATGGGAGAATTCATTGTGCAGGCACACATGACGTTGAATGTGTTCATAGACGTGTGGCATTGACAGCCTCTGGGAAACACCTTTGTTGTAGCGACATCAGCTACACAATTGAATATATATTGGAAGTTGAGGAAAGGTGAGGTCTAGACAGGAGTTTCTCCTCCTTGGCACGAGTGACGTTCTAGCGGGATATTCCTGTGTTGGAGGAGGCTGTGCTGTGCTCTGGAGGAAGCTTGCAGCATCCGTGGTCTCTCCACACTAGATCCCAGCTGCACTCACACTCCTTCAGTGGTGACAACCAAAAATGTCTCCAGATACGTGTCACAGGTGAGGGGAGCAAAATCTCCCTGGCTGAGAACCGCTGCTCCAGGCAGATGGATGTGGGGCTTGTGGCTGCATCGGTGGCGCTGGAGCCGGGGGAATGGTTAAGCATCTAAAGACTCACTTGTGAGAGAACTTCTATGTGGCACGCGTGGCAGGGAGAAGGAAGTGAGGGGAGCTGGGTCTAAGACGTAGGAGCGAGGCCAGGAAAACCTTTCTTTTTAAAGTGAAACTTGCAGAAAGGAGTCATTTACTCTACAGAGATGAAATAACTTAAGGATGTTTAAGAGAGATGAAGCAAGAGATGAAATAACTTTGATCTAAGAAATAAAAGATCATTATTAACGCAATGAGGCCGGTTTTAGTGGATTGATCAGGTCAGAAATGAATTACAATAAAGGCAGCGAACCCTTTAGGGTAATCCTTCAAAAATGCGGGGTATGAAGGGAGGAGAAAGGGCGGGAACTGGATAGGGCTTTGAGGAAGAAAGATTTTATATATTTTTATTATGTATTTTTGGTGATAAGAGAAACAAGGAGGCGATAGCTTGAAAAGAAAAGGAGCACGCTGAGTGCCAGACACTAAAGACATGCATTTATTGTTTAAATCTTATTGTCAGAATGACCGTAACCAGACAGAGGAGCGTGACGTTCAGGCCCCGGTGCTGATTTTACTACGAATTGACAGCATGACAGGGGTCCTTATTTAAAAGACTATGTTTGAACCCATGAAAAATGAAGCCTTTAGAAAATGAAGGAACATTAAGAAGTTACGGTCAAAAGAAAATGTCAGCGCTGCGAAGGGAAAGGACAGCGCCTCAAGAGGGCGCGAGTGGAAGGGGGGTGCAAGGGATGACGTCACAGCCGCGTCGGCCCCATAACGGCCCCACGCACTCACCGCGCACGGAGGTTTTGGGAGACGTTTGGATCTTTCTTGTAACCTGTACAATAACCGCATCTTTTCTGGGGAGGTTAAATGCGATCTTTTTTAAAAAGATGGAGAGCTCGGTGAAATGCTGTTACTCTTGTGCAGCAATGATCCATTTTAGACGGTTTTCCTGGACCCTCGGCTCCTCGTTCTTCTGTCCTCAAACATAATTGGGGAACATTTTATTTTCTGTGAAAAGAAAGAAATAATTACTCTTCAAATTGTGCATGTTTTTAGAGTTCTGAGGGTTCCGTCCTTCCAGAATATCAGCCTGGTGAGGGACCCCCCACAAGCTGTCCCACGTCCTTTGTGTCCAAGGAGGACACTTGACAACATGGTGTCTGCGGTCCCTTTAGTGTTACAAACTGAATCATTGTCATTTAAACACGCCCGGTGAACCCCAGCACTTCTGCTCTGACATACAGTAAAATGCAGTTGCTGAAGTTATGGCGAGGCTCTGTGTGTGTGTGTGTGTGTGTGTGTGTGTGTGTGTAATTAGGCATTTTAGTTAAGTCAGGCAATTTAAGGACATTATCTCTTTAAACCATAAAATCATCATTTGGTGCCAGGAGGCAGTGACTTACTAAATGGTCTTCTAAGTCGCCTGGAAAATTTAATGGAGCCTCTGAAAAGTGGCTGAAGGCTTTGGACTGGAAAGTGTCCTTAAGTTGTCCGGCATAAAACCATGTTGGCACAATGATGGTCGTCATTAACAATGTTTTATATAACATACAGGTAGCCACAAACATTTTGGTGATTTATGCCCAACAAAACATGCATTTGCTGACATGGAAGAACAATCTTCAGGGAAAATGGCTCTTTAATTCATAATTTGATGTTTTCCAAATCAAGCTGCCATTAAAGATATAAGAATTTGTCCACCTGCATCAATCAAATAAATGGCCATTCAGTCTGATGAAGGATTTTAACAGCAAAAATGACAATTAAACAATTTCAGAATATATGATAATATAGAAACATCATATCTCAGAAGTAGCCAAACTTTTGCTTGAACTGGTATTTTATAGAAAATCTCAACAAAGTGTCAAGAAATAAGAATATTCTCTGAGTTATCACCTTGTTATAATAAGAAACGGGCACCATCTTGCTATTTACATACAGAGAAAGAAGGTAGGTTTACAAGCCAACCCCTTACAAAATGTGTGCTCATCAGTAGAAGATACATTATTTTAGCGTGAAAAAGTCATCGAAGAAAGAATGTGACGGCCAGATTTTAATCTTGTATCTGCAATTTATGAGTTGTAAACCTCTTCCTCCACTCTCATCTTGAGGTAACTCCCCAGAGTTTCTTTGCTTGTATTGTCCATTCAGTTTGGGTGAATACACTCTTCTCCAGCAGCAGGGAAAACCTTGGCTAAAATAAGCGCCATGAGTTTGGGATAACCTCCAACGTATGGCCCCTCAGAGTGGTCTGTGTAATCCAGGCACCGACCCATCACCTCAGTGTCCTATGGCCCAGGGATGGTTCCCTGAGCAGGAGGCTCAGTGCTCAGTCAGTGGATGCAAATCAGAAAGCTCGTGGCTCCCTTCTGCCGGTGGGCATCTTGTGAATATAGTCAAGGTTGAAAACCAGTATTCGGAACGAGACCCACAGCAATCACAGAAACGTCGACTCTCATTAAGTCAGGGGTTATCTCAGTCTGCCTCTCGGCTTCTGTTTACGTGCACCAGTTAATCCCTTTTATTGTTTAAAGCAATTTGAACTGGATTACTTTTTATTTGTTGTCAAATGCATCCTTAACTATTAGGTATGCTAAGATCAAGGCTTAATTTCATTGACTTGAGTTTTAATTTCTTCATATGCAAATGACCATACAAATCTCTGGCTATATTAACGATGCTATATGAATATCCAAACAGACATGTGTGAAAATACTTTGTAAAATATTTTAATGCATATACAGAGCTATTATGTAGAAGAAAACAACTTCATTTTTCTTTTAGGAATCAAAAGTTACTCTCAGATGACATCTTGTTACAAAAGTTTGTTGTTGTTGTTATTGTTCTTGTTGTTGTTTTAGGTCCTTTTCTTTCCTAAATCCTACTAATTGCTCTTGCCAGATGTGTAGTCCACAAAGTGAGGTGTAAAATCGAGTCATTGGGCACAAAAAGTGACTTTTCTCTAGCACATCCCACCCGGGGCTGCGAGAAGAGTCTGTCTCTTGATGGGCATCCACTCTGACGGCATTTCACATCAAATACAATCCACACCCCTGCTAGGAGGGGCGTAAGGACAGTTTGTCTCTCCACAGAGTTCTGCACTGCAGCGTTTCTGTAGCAGTTCCTCCTCGTTTCGTGAGATCCATGTACTGCTTTTCATTGTCAGCAAAAGATGCTAAATGGATATTTTATCAGCACTATCTTTGAATTTCTGCATATCAATAAACTCAATGTAATCATAAACGCCCACACTCTTGCTTTTGTAAGTTATCCTTAAGAATCCATAAACACACACACAATGGGATTTATAGATGATGTAATACAGAATTGTACACCTGAAATCTATGTAATTTTACTAACAATTGTCACCCCAATAAATTTTAAAAAAAAAGAATCCATAAACACAGATTCAGCTTGGAGAAACATAAATACACTTAAGTGTGTTTGTGGGAGTTTCTTTGAAGCCTTCACTCCCCTCCCCCAGTAATGGAATTATAGATCCAAACCTTGTCCTGTAACTTTGCAGCATCCCTCCGTTTCGCTTGACTCTCTGTGTCACTTTGGGACTTGCTTTGACCAATGTGAAGTTGGAAGATGTGACACAGTAAAGGCTTGAAATGTCTGGATGATGGGGCTGGTCTTTCTGTACCTCCGCCTCTGTGATGAGGACACTTCAAGCTATCCGTCCTCTGGAAGTCAGAGAATCTGTAAGTGAGGACCAGACGAACCACCCGGCCAAACCCACAGAACAGCCACCCCTCAGGCAGCTCACAGATGCCTGAGAAGTAGTCACAGATGCTTATTGCTTTAAGTTAGCGATTTTGAGACGATTTACTATGTGGCAATAGCAAACTGTAACAGGTTTGTGTGTGTGTGTGTGTGTTTGACATGGTGAGGTGTATGAATACATAGAATCCATTGTACCTAAACTTCAATGAGCTAATACTTCAAAACTCACGATGGCTGCAGATAATCACAGTACATAGGCTGGCACAAGGGTCTAAACACCTGGAAAGCCAAGACTGATTTCTTTACCCTTGTTTCTTTACCATTGCATACAATTTGGGTGGCATGAGTCCAACTGGGAACGGCTCCTTCTGAAAGGGATAAGTGATACAGTCTGCAGGCAAATGGCCTTATAATTTGTTCACAACTAACCAGAATCTGGGGAGGGGGTAATCTTCACGTTACTTTTTTACTTTAGGTTCAATCCTAATACTCTAAACTCTGTCTCCAGAATGGTAGAAATCCGGTATGGTTTCTTTAGCTTCTTCAGTGCATACTCGTCCTCCCTTCAAACGGCTATCCCCATGGGCCAGCAGAAAACCTTTGTGTGTGTGTATGTGTGTGTGGGGGGGGGAAAGGGGACCAGCTATCTGATGCCCTTATAATCTCTCTTCTCTGATAAAATCTTTTGGTTTTTTTGTAACCCATTAGCTGTCCTCATGTTTGGGATTCTAAAATGATGATTGAAATTTTAATATTAATTTCTTGGTAACCTTTGTCCTTATTAGATTTAAGGACAAAGATTTGTTTCATCTGATTAGATTTGTTTCATCTGATTGAAAAAAACATAAATCAGTATTAATGACTACATTTTATTATGTCACCAGATGTCAACTATAGGAAAACGGTGTGGATGAAAATATTAATACACACACAGGAGAAACCAGAAACTTCAGCGTAGAATTATGATAGGTAATATCGCTCTATTTTTCAGCTTCTCTGATCTATTTCTTTCACAGCCAGGCTCCTGAATATACCCGAACTGTGGCTGGTACAGACCTGGCAACAAGCACTTTCCAGTCAGTCATCCAAGGAGAAGAACGATGTAGCCATTTCTGTTTCGAGAATGGTTCATGCACCCAAGATGTATTGGTCAGGGTTCCCTAGAAAAAAAGAGACAATCACGTATTTGAGCGATTCATTTTAAGGAATCGACACAAGTAGTTGTGGAGGTTGACAAGTTCACATTGTGTCTGCAGGGTAAACTGGCAGGGTGGATTCCCAGAGAAGAGGTAATGCCACAGCTGGTGACCAAGAGTTGTCTGTCTGCCAGCAGGATTCGTGCTTCCTCTAGGAAACTGGTGTTTCTTAAAAAAGATTCAGACCTTCAACTGATTGAATAAGTCCTGTCCACATTACAGAGAGAAATCTGATGTGCTCAGTCTGCTGTTTTAAATGTTAACGTTATCTACAAAAATATCTTCCCATTGACATTCAGACGAGTGGTTGACTAAATGTGTGGGTACCACGGCTTTACCAAGCTGACGCAACATTAACCGTCACAGAAGGACGGGTTACGGATGGCCACGAGCACAGAATATTTTCTTCACAAAGTGAAGAATTAGGTTTGTGGAATTTAGGTAATCCACAGTTTTAAACACTTTTAATTCAAATCAAAAGAGAAGGAAATATACAGTAGACTTGTCTTATAAACTGCCAAAATTGTGTAAAACTGAAGAGACTCAGGGAAAAAACAAAACACTAGGTCATGACAATAATTACCAGTTGACTTTCTGGCTCCTAGGCTTAAATTTTCTTTTTTATTCACGGAAATATTACCTAAATGCCATTTTCTCTCCTTGCTTTAACATTCCTACACCGTGTCATATAGATCAAAACACTTAAAGTTTTCCTGTAGAAAACATGACTATTAAATATCAGCAGAATATCATTTTTATTGTGATGTGTTATAGTCAAAGAAAAATATAAACTTTCTATCCTCTGTGGGATTTTCTTTCTGGAAAACACTGAAAGTCTATTACAAAACTTGTCATGAAAATCTCTCCCTCGGCTCGAGATTGCCCCGTAACTACCCAGTGATCCAACTCGAGGTATGATGTTGTTATAGAAAACTCACCTCCTCAAGCAAAGAAGAAACCTCAGTAAGACCTAAAGAAATAATAGCGGTCTTATTTCACGTTTGTCCTTTTGTAGAACATGAGGGCCATCTTAGACTCATTCACGTTCTCAAATAGAAACCAATCAGAGGATCTCCAGCACTTTAAAGTAGAGTGTAGCTTCTAGCTGTCACCCACACACTTCAGGATTATATTTTTTTCAGAACTTCTCAACAAAGGGACTCACCCTGATGCTCTTTTACTGTCTTATTGTTCAATATTATTAATTCAGCAATATTTGGAATTCTAGAAGTTTCTTATCTGGTTAATAAGGCAATTAGCAACATGTATATAATTTTTAACATTCTGACTTGTGTACTATATTTAAAGACTGAAGGAAATGCTTAGATTTTAAAACATGTGGGTGGATATGATAAAACACGTTTATTTTTTCCAAAGTAGGGATCAAATTCTGGGAAATATTAACAATTACAATGAACATTTACTGAGCATTTACTATGTACCAGGCACTGCCAACTCCACGAAGGTATTAGCTTTTTTCTGTATTATTTACCCGGTACCAAAAGTGTTGCCTGGCTTGCAATAAGCGTTTAATAAATATTTATCAAGTAGATGGAGGCATTCCCTCACTTAATTCTCACAGCACCTTCTCAGCTAGATCTATTATTTCCTCATGTTTAAAATAAGGTAACTGGATGTTAGAATGAGACACGTGTCAAAAGCCACACCATTAGTAAGTGGCATTGTTGGGACTAGAACTCATGTCTGTCTCAATCCGAGGCTGTAGTTGACCTTGTGCCACACTGCTTTTGAACTTTCAGAAGTCACAAGAGACGATGTGAGAGTCCTAACAATGTAGGAACCAGGTTATGTGGAGAGTCTTTTCTAGAAAGAATTTTTGAAAATCATTACACGTCAGGCAATATCTGGGTGCTAACCCCAAATGGCAAACGAGAACAATTCTTGTAATCATGGACCCTACTGACTACAACACAATTAAAATAATCGTGGGTTAGCCAGACACAAAGGAGCAAATGTTGTATGATGCCACTTGTATGAGGTATCTAGAACAGTCAGAGTCGTAGAGATGGATAATGAGGTTAATAGAAGCTGGGCCGAGGGGAGGAATAGGAGCCATTGCTGAACGGAGCAGAGTTTCAGTTTGGGGAAGATGACAAAGCTCTGGAGATGGATGGTGGTGATGGTTGCACAATAATGCGAATACTTAATGCCACTAACCGCACACTTAAAGTTGTTAAAGTTGTAAATTTTATGGTATGTATATTTACCAAAATGACATTAAAAATAACTGTGGTTTAGAAAATATTGGACAAAAGCTGTGTTCAAGAGAGAGAGTTATGCTTGTAAGATACTGGTTTTGGTGAAGAGAATGTTTAGTGGGATCTGAAAAAAGTCAGAATTATCAATACAAATCTAACAATTAACCTAAAATTCATTTTAAGATTTTATCTTTTACAGGGACAATGTAATTCTTCCCATTTTCTTCAGATCTTATGTTTCATATTTCCCGTGCTTTCCAGTAGTTCTTGACCTTTTGGGGATCAGGAAAATCTTTGACACCTGCTGTCATTTACAAACCCCTCTCCAGAAAACTCAGAAGCACACCTCCACAAGCAAGTCTGTGTGGAAAGTCACAGGATTCAAAGACACCATAAGACCCACGGCAGTGTCCCCACGGGAGTGACTGACGCTGCCTCCTACCCCTGCGATCTGGCCCAGGATTCCCCGTAGTGAATCATGTCTAAAACAGGGGACAGGACAAGACACACCTGTATTGTTGGAAGGGAGAGGCACTGGACGCATACAGTTCTTTTCAAACAACTCCCCAGAGCACGTCGCCGTACCACGTATCATTCCAACCCACTAGGATTTTTAACTTCTTTGCAGTATTTAGATTTTATCAATCGTGTGTTACCAGCCCTCAGAGTGTGGGTATCTGAATAAGAACTAGAGTCTTAGACGTAAACCTCCAATATCAGAATGGCAACCAGCAGCCACAGACCCACCTGGAACATTCTCAGGGCTGTACTGTGTTTGTTATGTGGGGAAGCTTGACCAGAACTGACTTAAAACAATATGTATAACTCTCCACAATAGACAGACCAAAGGGCACCTTTTCTAAAATCTGAAAGAAAAATGCTTTGTTTTGTTTTGTTTTAATCTGAGCACTTGAATCATTCCGCCTTCACATGTTGAAACACTGTTTCTCTTTCCTCATGAGCTTTAGAACGGTGTGTTTGCGTATAAGTTCTCTAGGTTTTAGGTTGGCTGCCCCAGAAGCAGGCCTAAGTCGGGGATTCTGGTTCAAGAGATTTGTTTAGGGGGTGGGGAGGGGAGCTGCTTTCAGGACACCGGAGAATGAAGGACCAGAGAAGAGCAGGAGAGCCAACCTCGTCTAGTCACGTGATGGGGAGGAACGCCGAGTCCCGCCGCTAGCGCCGCCTAGGGGCAAAGCCATGCCAGGACAGCGTCGGGCAGCAAGGGGGAGCAAAACCCACCAGCGAAACCGCTGTGAATATTTTCATCCAGCACTTCAGGAAGTAAGCCCATCCATGTGTGACACCATCTGTGCCCACTACACAGAAAAAGCTTAATAAATGCCATCAAAGTTTTTGCTACCTTAAACCTCTGTATCACATCCATGTATGAGCAAACCACACAATTCTATTGCATGTAATTTTATGCTGTAACCCAGTTTTTCAAAATGGGTATAGATTCACTGCTATGCCATCTTGAGGAGATAGGAAGCACACTTAAAAATAAGTTCCTGATAATCAGTTATTCCAAATATCACGTTGTGACATGCAACTGTACATCGTAGAGTAGAATGCAAAGTTGGCATAACCTGTAAAATAAAACAAGAAAATTTTGTTGGGGTATGACTTTGGAGTTACGCTCTCTGCGACTCTGACGTATGGTTTTATTCCCTCTTCCACTAAGGCTTATTATGAGGCTGCTTTAAATTAAACACCTTTGCCGGGGACCAGGTATGCCGCAGGCCCTGTGCAGGGCTATTCGTGTGCACAGCACCGCTTCCCCATTCTCTCCCCAAATCCTGAGTCCGGTGGTCTCTGCCCATTTCCAGGTGAGCAAACAGAAGTGTGACCCATCTATCTAACTTGTCACATCTCTGGTGAAGGGCAAATCCAGAATTGAAACCCAGGAGGAGTCCAAGACGTAGGTCACCTTCACCACCATTACCAACCCAACCCCCACTCAGGTTCCCTAGGACAGACCAGGAAGGGCCCTTTACAAATGAAGTCTGCAGCCAGAGAAACTTCATGGATTGCCCAGGTTTCATTTCAATTTAGTAGCTGGCAGACCTATGCTGAGGTTAATAATTCAGGCACTAGGGCAGTTTTGCCTGGGTTCAAATCCTAGTTTCTTCCATTACTAGAAATGGGGGTGGGGGGTATTTAACTTCTGTGGGCATCCATCTTCTCCTCTGTAAATGTAGATAACAGAAACCCTCCCTGGTTGTTTGAGGACTTTATTTATTGGTTTATTAAAAGGATTTGCAAGGGTGTGTGGCATGTGTAGTATCTGTAACTCCTAGCTCTCGTATGTTTTCCACGTTGGCTCCATTTCCCCAACTATAATATTGCTGTCTTCCAACATGGAATTTCCATTATGTGTGTAAACACCACAGAGTCCTACTTCATTCTTTTCAGTATTCACCTCCGCTTCACCACCAATTAACTTTGTGCACAACGAGAATTGCCAAGCGTGGCTGAAGCCCGGGCATTTCATTCAGGAGCCCCTCGCTTGCTGCTGACGCTGGACACGGGGCCTGAACTGCCTGCCCAAACGTGGTTCTTGTTTGCTGACAGGAGGTGGCATTCAAAAACTGTTGAGGTTGAGCTGGTGTTGTAAAAGTGTATTTCAGATGACTGTCTCCTGATTCCAGAGGGAAATGAAGGCTCCTGTTCATAAAGAACAAGAAGCTGTCTGACAAATGGAAATGGCAGTGCGTCAGACCAAATGCTGGTGCCTCCCCAAAACTTATGTGTTGAAACCTAACCTCCAATGTGATGGGCTCAGCAAGGGGGGTGCTTTGGGAGGTGATAAGTCGTGAAGCTGGAGCCCTTACGAATGGGATATGTGCGCTTATAAAGAGACCCCAGAGAGCTCACTTGCCCCTTCTGCCAGGTGAGGACACAGATAATTCCATCCATGAACCGGAAAGCGGGCTCTCACCAGACCCTGAATGGGCCGCCACCTTGATCTTGGGCTCCCAGCTTCTGGAACTATGAGAAATGAATTTCTTTTTGATTTTTTTGTTTGTTTGTTTGTTTTAAATTAAAGCTTATTCGGGTGACAATTGTTAGTAAAGTTGCATAGATTTCAGGTGTACAATTCTGTAATACATTATTTCACATTGTGTGTTCACCACCCAGAGTCAGTTCTCTTTCCATCACCATATACTAGACCCCATTTACCCTTTTCTAGAGTCTCCTCCCCCCTTACCCTCTGAACTATTGTCTGTGTCTATGAGTTTTTGTTCCTTCGTTTGTCTTGTTCTTTTGTTGTTTTTGGTTTATATACCACATATCCGTGAAATCATATGGTTCTCTACTTTTTCTGTCTGACTTATTTCACTTAGCATTATAATCTCAAGATCCATCCATGTTGTCACAAATGGTACTAATTCATCTTTTCTTACCGCCAAATATTATTCCATTGTATATATATACCTCAACTTCTTTATCCATTCGTCTATCGAAGGACAATTTGGTTGTTTCCATGTCTTGGCCACTGTAAATAAAACTGCAATGAACATTGGAGCACACATGACTCTATGGATAAACGTTTTCAGATTTTGGGGGTTGATACCCAGGAGAGGGATTGCTGTGTCATAGGGTAATTGTATTTTTAATTTTTGAGGAATGTCCACACTGCTTCCCATAGTGGCTGCACCAGTCTGCATTCCCACCAACAGTGTATGAGGGTTCCTTTTTCCCCACAGCCTTTCCACCACTTGTTACTATTTGTCTTGTTGATGATAGCCCTTCCAACTATGGTGAGGTGATGTCTCATTGTGGTTTTTATTTGCATTTCTCTGATGATTAGTGATACTGAACATTTTTTTATTTGTCTATTTGCCATTTGTATGTCCTCTTTGGAGAAATGTCTCTTCAGGTCGTCTGCCCATTTTTCAATTGGGTTGTTTGTTTCCGTGTTGTTGAGTTGTATGACTTCCTTATATATTTTGAATATTAGCCCCTTATTAGATGTGTTGTTTGCAAAAATCTTCTCCCATTCAGTTGGTTGCCTCTTTATTTTGTCAATGGTTTCTTTTGCTGTGCAGAAACTTTTAAGTTTGATATAGTCCCATTCATTTATTTTATCTTTTGCTTCGTTTGTCTTTGGAGTCAAATTCATAAAATGCTCTTTGAACCCAAGATCCATAAGTTTAGTACTTATGTATTCTCCTATGTGGTTTATTGTTTCAGGTCTTATGCTTAGGTCTTTGATCCATTTTGAATTAATTTTGGTACATAGTGACAGATAGCAGTTTCATTCTTTTGCTTATGGCTCTCCAATTCTCCCAGCACCATTTATTGAAGAGGCTTTCTTTTCTCCATTGTATGTTTTTGGCTTCTTTGCCAAGGATTATCTGTCCATATTTATGTGGTTTTATTTTTGAGTTCTCAATTCTATTCCATTGGCCTGCGTGTCTAGTTTTCTGCCAATATCATACTGTTTTGATTATTGTTGCCCTGTAGTACAAGCTAAAGTCAGGGAATATGATACCTCCAGCATTGTTCTTTTTTCTTAGGATTGCTTTGGCTATTCGGGGTCTTTTATGGCTCCATACAAATCTGATGATTTTTTGTTCTGTTTCTTTAAAAATTGCCATTGGGATTTTGGTGGGGATTGCATAAATCTGTATATTGCTTTAGGTATTACAGCCATTTTAGCTATGTTGATTCTTCCAATCCATGAGCACAGAATGTCTTTCCATTTCTTTGTGTCTTCTTCAATTTCTTTTAAAAATGTCTTACGGTTTTCAGCATATAGGTCTTTCACATCCTTGGTTAAGTTTATTCCTAGGTACTTTATTCTTATTGTTGCAATTGCAAAAGGAATTTTTTTTTTAATTTCTTTTTCTGAGATTTCATTGTTAGTATACAGAATGCAATGGACTTTTGTACATTGATTTTGTAGCCAGCAATTTTACTGTATTCGTGTATTGTTTCTAATGTCTTTTGGGTGAAGTCTTTAGGGTTTTCTATGTATAGCATCATGTCATCTGCAAAGAGTGACAATTTAACTTCTTCATTCCCAATTTGGATGCCTTTTGTTTCTTTCTCTTGCCTGATTGCTCTGGCAAGGACTTCCAACACTATGTTGAAAAGCAGAGGTGATAGGGGACAGCCCTGTCGTGTTCCTGAACGTAGAGCAAAAGGCTTCAGTTTTTCACCGTTAATTATGATATCAGCTGAGGGTTTGTCATATATGGCCTTTATCATGTTAAGGTATTTTCCTTCTATACCCATTTTATTAAGTGTTTTAATCATAAATTGATGTTGTATCATGTCAAACGCTTTTTCTGCATCAATTGATATAATCATATGATTTTTGTCCTTTATTTTGTTTATGTGATGTATCACATTGATGGATTTGCATATGTTAGACCATCCTTGTGCCCCTGGGATGAACCCCACTTTGTCGTGATGAATAATCTTTTTAATGCATTGTTGCATTCCATTTGCTAGAATTTTGTTTAGGATTTTTGCTTCTGTATTCATCAGAGATATCGGTCTGTAGTTTTTTTGTGTGTGTGTTATCATTACCAGGTTTTCGTATCAGGGTAATGTCGGCCTCAGAAAATGAGTTAGGGAGTATTGTCTCTTCTTTAATTTTTTGGAAAAGTTTGAGTAGGACATTTATTAGATCCTCTTTGAAAGTTTGGTAGAATTCACTAGTGAATCCATCTGGTCCCAGACTTTTGCTTTTGGGAACGTTTCTGATGACTGATTCAATTTCCTTACTGGTGATCAGGCTATTTAGATTTTCTAATTCATCATGATTCAGCTTAGGAAGGCTATATGTTTCTAAGAACTTGTCCATTTCTTCTAGGTTATTGAATTTGGTGGCATATAGTCCTTCATAGTATTCTTGGATGATCCTTTGTATTTCTGTGGCATCCGTGATAATTCCTCCTCTTTCATTTCTGATTTTGTTTATTGGTGTCTTTTCTCTTGTATCTTAATGAGTCTAGCCAAGGGTTTGTCAATTTTATTAATCTTTTCAAAGAATCAGCTCTTTGTCACATTAATTTTTTCTACTGTCTTTTTGTTCTCTTTTTCATTTAGTTTGCTCTGATTTTTGTTATTTCCTTTCTTCTGCTGACCTTGGGTTTCATTTGTTCTTCTTTTTCTAATTCTTTAAGGTGTAACCTGAGGTTATTTATCTGGGATTTTTCTTGTTTCCTGAGTTAGGCCTGTAATGATATAAATTTCCCTCTTAAAACTGCTTTCACTGCATCCCAAAAATTTTGGTAGGATATATTTTCATTCCCATTTGTTTCTATGTATCTTTTGATCTCTTATTTCTTCTTCGAACTGGTCATTCTTTAAAAGTGTGTTGTTTAATTTCCACATATTTGTGTTTTTTCCTGCTTTCTTTTTACAGTTGATATCCAATTTCAAAGCCTTGTGATCAGAGAATATGCTTGGTATGATTTCAATCTTCTTAAATTTGCTGAGGTTAGTTTTATGTCACAATGTATGGTCTATCCTTGAAAAGGTTCCATCTATATACTAGAAAAAAATATATAGTCTGATGTTCTAGGATGAAATGCTCTATAAATGTCAATTATGCCCATTTCATCTAATGTATTGTTTAGGGCTGATAGTTCTTTATTTATTTTCTGTTTGGATGATCTATCCATAGCTGTTAATGATATATTTAAGTCCCCTATTATATTTATGTTTTGGTCAATTTTTCCCTTTAGTTCTGTTAGTAGTTGCTTGGTATATTTCGGTGCTCCCTGATTGGGGGCATAAATATTGATGACTATTATGTCTTCTTGTATAGTCCCCATTATCATTATGAAATTTCCATCTTTGTCTCCCGTTACCCTTTCTATCCTGAAGTCTGTTTCATCTCTGGATACCATTTGCTTGGAGTGTCAATTTCCACCCTTTCACTTTGAGGCTATGCTTGTTCTTGTAGCTGAGATGTGTCTCTTGGAGGCAGCACGTAGTTGGGTTTAGTTTTTTGATCCAATCTTCTACTCTGTGCCTTTTATTGGTGAGTTCAGTCTGTTCACACTTAGGGTGATTATTGATATGTGAGTATTTCCTATCATTCTATCTTGGTTTCTGGTAAGAATGTGACTTTATTGTTTCTTTGCCTGTTGGTTGTTGTCTATTATTTCTGTATGGTGGTATTCTATTATTTTTCCCTCTGTTTCTTCTTTTATTATGTTATATATTTCAGTTCTGGATTTTTTTTGAGTGGTTACCATTAAGTTTATTTAAGAGAAAGTTTGATATTTAGAGTATTCCATTTCCTTCAGCATGCTTACTTTCTTCGTTCCCATATTCCCATTCAGGCCTTTACTCTCCTCCCTTTTATGTTTTGGTTGCCACAAATTATCCCTATTTATGCTGATCAAATAGCCTCCTTCAGTATTTCTTGTACTGCAGGACATGTGTTAGAAAGTTCCCTCACCTTCTTTATGTCTGGAAAGGTCTTTATTCCTCCTTCATATCTAAAGGATATCTTTGCTGGATATATTATCTTTGGCTCATAATTTATCTCTTTCAATAGTTTGAATATTTGATTCCACTCCCTCCTGGCTCATAGAGTTTCTGCTCAAAAATCTGATGGTAATCTAATGGGCTTTCTTTTGTAGGTTACTGACTTCTTTTCCCTGGCTGCCTGGAGGAGTCTTTCTTTGTCATTAATTTTTGACAGCTTCAATACAATGTGCCTTGGAGAAGGCCTGTTGGGGTTGAGGTGGTTAGGTTTTCTATTTGCTTCTTGGATTCAAGGAGCCAGTTCTGTCCACAAGCTTGGGAAGTTCTCATTGACTATTTGTTTGAATATATTCTCTGTTCCCTTGTCTCTTTCTTCTTCTGGAATGCCCCTTATTCTTATATTGCTCTTTCTGATGGAGTCATAAAGTTCTTGTACAGTTCTTTCATTTCTTTTAAGTCTCAAGTCTCATTCTTCTTCCATCTGTGTCATTTCCAGATTTCTATCTTCAATGTCACTGATTCTTTCCTCTACCTGGTCAACTCTACCACCTAAGTTGGCTATTTCATTCTTCATTTCTTTTACTGAGTTATTAATCTCCAGAAATTCTATTTGGTTTTTTTTTTAAATTTCAACCTCTTTGGTAAAATGTTCATTTTGTTCTTTGATTATGTTTCTGAGTTCGTTAAACTGCCTGTCTGTTTTCTTGCATCTTGTTGAGTTTTTTAAGAACTGTAATCTTGAATTCTCTGTCATTTAAGTCACATATTTCCATGTCTTTAAGTTCATTTTCTGGAGACTTTTCATTTTCTTTCTAAGCAGCCTTGTTACCTTGGTTATTCACGGCAATTAATGATTTATTATTTCTCTTCCTAGACATCTACAGGAGTGGATTCTGCAACAGATTGATAGAAAGAGATCTTTCTTTAGTTTTCCAGTAGGCGTTGATACAATGTTTTATTTTCTCTCCAACTGCAGCCATTTATTCTCTCTCACACTGTAGCATTATATTTTCTCCACACTATTCCTGCTTCTCACACAATGGGGGGGTTCCCTGGAAGGTGGGCTTCTCCTCTGTGAACAGCTCACCTGGGTCATAGGGCGCCACCTCTGTGGGGAAATGGCAAGAGCTTATGAAGTTCCAAAGCTCTTCTAGCACTAGATTCAGAGCCCCAGCATTTTAGCAGGTCTGTTTACTCCTGCAGAAATCTGCCCAGATAGGTAGGGACAAGGGTGGGGTGGGTTGTGAGAGGTGGCACAGAGCAATGGTGGTGACCACCACCACAGCCAGTCCTGCTTCCACAGTTCCCTCCCCTTTGCCAGAAGTAGTTGGGCTGCAAGTCCGTGTCTGCGGACCACAGTTCTCAGAACTGCAAGTATTTTGTTCTTTTGGTCTGACACTGCTACTGTTCCGCTTCTAGCACTGGGCAGTTAGGGTGGGGCGAGCTCTGGGAGGGTAAAGAGGGGGAGGCTAGTCTCTGTGCTTAAGACTTCCATTCTCTGCTCAGCAATAAAGGCTTAAATCACTGTTTTCAGCCTTCTTCCCTCAGTCTTTGTTCTGAGGTCTCTGCCGTGAGCGTTGAGTTCAGCCATGTTATATGCTGCCCCCTCAGCCCTGTGTACCATAAACAGAGCCCTAGCAGTCCGAGTTCTTCCCTCTCCCGCAGCTGCAGTAGTTCTGGGATGCAGCAAGCTCAGAGCACCAAGCTAGAACTGCGTCCTGCGCCCACGTGGCCCCGTCTCCGCATTTCTCCCTTCCCTCCTCTCCCACTCACGCGATTCGCCCGCCTTTAGGTGATTTCAGGAGTGCGCCCCTTAGTCTTGCCTGTGTGCTGCGCAGGGTGTCCTTTGTGGAGTTATAGTTGTTCAATTTGTTGTAGATTCCAGGGGAGATTTCAAGAGGCTCACCTCACGCTGCCATTTTTATGTCATCGATTTTGGGGAGAAATGAATTTCTGTTGTTTATTAACTTAAAGTATTTTTTTCAACAAAAGTAGAGAAGGGTATCATGGGTTCAGGTGAAGAAGAAATATGGGGATGAGACCAGAAAACATCTTCAGGAAGAACTATCATCCTTCCCTTGAGAGGTGAAATGCAAATACATTTTCAGCCCCATTTGGTTTCTAAGACAGTTTCTTTGTGAACAAAGGGAAAAAAATGTGTTCTTCACCCTTATTCTCTTGAATGCCTAGCAAATTAACAGCAAAGTAATTGAGGAATATGAAAATTAAGCAAAAGAAAACTATGGTTTTCACACATATTTCTAAGTGAATTAATGATTTTTCTTTATTACAGTAAATGTGTCAAGACAGTAAAATGTGAGGAATAATTAAAAATGTAAGATTAAATGCTGTTGAAATTCTGCCCAGCCTTATTAATGCAAACACTGAGCTTAAGCAGAAACCTGGGATAGAAATAGAAATTATAAGAAAGTGTTACAAGCCAGAAATTTTCAAATAAAGGTCTAAAGGAAAAAAATGAAGTAAATGATAATAGCTTTAAAAAGGAAGGGACATAAGCAATTCAGTTTTAAACATGGTCAAAGGCAGGAAATGTACACACAAAGAATCATGTGTCACTGGGAAAAATCATCTTGATGATAACTCAAAGGGTGCTTTGAAAGAAAGGATCCAATAGACTAGTAGTTAGATCCCAGTAGAGTTCCACGAAGGAAGATGTGCTCTAAGCTTTCTGCATGGGCAAAGGGATGTTTTTGAAGGCAGAGAAGCCAGTCCAAATGCTTTGACCAAATGAACTGGTTATGTTGGACAAACAGGATCAGTTTGGAAAAACTGTACCTATCTCTCCAAAATGGAAAAAGAGAGTAAGGCTGTTCAGAGAATCAATGACTCAAAAATTCCTGTGGAAAAGAAGTGTTTACATTCATTTTTTTTAAATATGTGTTTAATTCCCGTGTGAGTAGGGCACAGTGCTAGGTCCTAGTGATCATAATGGCAGAAAGCGTACAGGTCCTTCCCGGGAGGTGTGTATTCCTAGTACTAAGGTGAAGATATCCAGAGGAGCCAGGCACCAGCTCTCCCCAGAAGCTCGAAAAGTCTTCAAAGCTGAGGCATAGGATAAGGAGACAATGTTAAGTTATGGAGTTTCCAGGCAGAGGCAAAGACACAGTCATGTTCTCGGCAGGGGCTATAAGCAGATCCCATATTCCTGAATAGCCACAATAAAAGGAGCAATGGGAAAATGGTTGACAAGAGAACAGGCCTGAAATGCAGAAGAGAATCAGATAATTAAGGACCTGGAGATCACGCTAAAGAATTTATCCTTAAACCGACACAAGTTGGGCTCCACAGAAGATTTGAACTCAGAATAATAGAATATGTTCAGCATTATGGTTTACAAAAAAGTTCCTGTGACAACAATGCAAGGGGCATGTGGCGACGTTTAGAGCTGACGCTTCACACACAGATGCAACTGCATCCCAACCACTGCTTTCACTTACAACTAAACCCTACACAACCTTCAGTTTGGGCTTTTGATGGATAATATCTATGCCCGGGTTTGCTTGCTATAGGGATTGAATGCAATAGTATACAATCTTAACACAGGGCCTGGCTCATAATATATGTAAGTTAAAGGCAGCTATGATTGTTACGTTTAGGAGACAGACAAAACAAGAGCACAGAGAAAATTTAGGAAGCTTCTGAGAAACCCGGAGGAGGGGTAATGGTGATGGGTATAAGAACCAGGAACTGAGGAGGTGACAGTGAGCATGGAGGGCTTGGGGAACCAGTCAGAAAACTTTAAGTAGAATTAAGGACTTTCTGAATGATAAGAGGTGGAAATGGGAAGCACAGAAGATGAAACTAAGGTTTCTGGTGTCAGGAGATGGAAGAAAATGGTGTATGGCTCTCTTAATGATTGAGTATAGGGGCAGTTGGAGTCCCAAAGGCTAATGGGAGAGAAATTATAATTTGCAAACCATAATTGAACCATAAAAATTTGACTCTGTCCAAGTGAGAGAGATCACTTCTACATTCTCCATCTTTCCCCAAACAAAAATACAAGAAGAAAAATGAGAGGTGTGGAAAATGACATACAGAGATAATGAATGTGCATCTTAAAATATACTGAATTGATGCTTGAAAGATTCTGTTGACGAAAAATGATTTATAAAGACATTCAAGGTCTTATTTACTTTTAAGTATACTATTAATAATGCAATATTTCCTCCATGCTTGATTTCACCGATATTTTTTGACTGCTTTTAAAAATCCAGGAAACACAAAACACTGTCATGGGTAATTATGATTCTTCAATTTGCTTATCTCTACACACAAACAACATTTTTTCAAGCATCTATAAACAATCCAGTCTCAAGAACAAATGAGTTTAAATGTAATACGAGGTCTGACAATTAAGTTTATGTTTAATTCACTAAAAATACATTTCCCAGGAAAATCACCATTTTCATATATTTACTAATACGTGGCTTTTTTCACCATTGCACTTTAGAAGTCAGTCCTGTGCAATTTAATGTTTCAAAGAGTCCTTCTGCTGATAAAGTATAGAGAGTGCATGTAGCTGATTTGACCCAAACCTTTTGGTTAATAAATATGACAGGAAGTCCTACAAAGGAAATGCAATCAGAGTTTTTACAGAAGGTTTTTCCTGAAGGGTAAAAATAATTGTGGTGCTTGCCTCATTTTTACACCTGGAAGCAGAAGATGTCCTTGCAGAGTATGCCTGTGGCAGAGCTCTAGTTGGACAGACATTTCCAAAAGATAGGCAGTAGCTTGAAAGGCATGAACAACGTCAGACAACGTGAAATGAAATCAAAGCATTTCCCAAAGCTTTTAAAGTGACAGCATAAAACAAGTTTGTTTACATTTACCAGGCATAAGTTAGATGACACTTTAAAAACAGGAAAACGGATTTAGGGATACTACCTGGTAACACACAAGATGATGCAGACAGCATTTTAAAAGTTTGTTTGTTTGTTTGTTGATTTATCCATCTATCCATCATGTTCTTTACTGGAAAGTCTAATTTTATGTCTTTAGTTAAAATGAGTAAAATGAAGATGAATCCCCATGATAAATTTTAGCAAGTGTGCTCCCATTTACTGTGTGTACTACTGGGCCTGTGTAGCCGAGGGGAAAAGAAAAAGTTGCTTTATGTAGCTAGGTGTGACTGCACATGTCTTAGTAAGAAATTCTACGTGTCATTAACATTACAATTAATTTTTATCAATTACCTCTTCTTTACCTCAATATACCTCTGCTACCAAAAGTCCAGCATGTTCACTATTAGTTGAAGAAAACAAACAACAACCCAACAAAAAAGACAGAATAGTGGGAATCATTCAATCGGAACAGGAAAGAAAGAAAGAAAGAAAGAAAGAAAGAAAGAAGGAAGGAAGGAAGGAAGGAAGGAAGGAAGGAAGGAAGGAAGGAAGGAAGGAAGGAAGGAAGGAAGGAAGGAAGGAAGGAAGGAAGGAAGGAAGGAAGGAAAGAAAAAAGAAAAGAAAGAAAAGAAAAGAAAAAGAAAAGAAAAGAAAAAGAAAAGAAAAAAAGAAAGAAAACTAAGGTGAGGATATTTTAAGGGACGTCTGGGACAACACCAGCCATACTAACATTTGCATTTTAGTGGTCCCAGAAGGATGAAAGACAGAGAGGGGTGGTGGACTTATTTGGATCAATAATGGTTGAAAACTTCCCTAGCCTGGGAAAGGTAACAGATATCCAGTTCCAAAAATCACAGAGAATCCCAAACAAGATGAACCCAAAAAGATCTCCACCAAGATGTATTTATATTAAAATGGCAAAAGTTAATGTAAAAGAAAATCTTAAAGAGAAAAACAATTAGTCACATACAAGGAAAAATCCCATAAAACAAACAGCTGATTTTTAGCAGAAACTTTGCACACCAAAAGGGAGAGTCAGGATATATCTGAAATGATTAAAAAAAGGAAAATTACCAACTAGGATCATATCTTGTTGGGGCCAGTCCAAGATGGTGGCATGGGAAGATGCTGAACTCACCTGCTCCCATGGTCACACCAAGAGTGTACACCCACATATAGAGAACTCCTCCTGGAAAAAGAGCTGAGAGCTGGTTGAGCAGCTTCTGCACAACAAATGGTAGAGGGATGACCTTGAGATGCGTAGGGGAGAAGGAGACATAGGAACAATGGGCACCCACACTTGACGGGGAAACCTGCGATAGGAAGAGACATAACTGAGAGGCCCATGTGTAGACTCACCCACCCTGGGGAACAACAACAACAACAACAACAAAAATCCATAGCAATTTAATCCACATTTGGACTGTATGTGAAGGAGATCCATTTACAAACCCTAGAGCATCTGTGAAATAGGTGGGGAACTGCTGGCCTCTCTCTAGTGTTGAGGCCTCAGTCAGCATGCCCCAGCTCCAGCCATCATGCCAAGGTGGCCTTGCATGGGGCAGCCCAGGAATCCCCACTGCATGCTCACTCCAGATCCCCATCTTCCAGATCACTGATCCTTTCTTTGGCATCATCTAAGCTACTTGTGGTGTTTTGATTTTGTTTTGTTTTGTTTTGTTTGTTCTTCAGTTTTTGAACTCTGATTGGTTCTTTCTTTCTTATATTTTCTCTCTATTGAACTTCTCTCTGCCTTATTCCATCCTTCTCCAGAGTTCAGTGAGCATCTTTATAATCATTACTTTGATGTCTTTATCAGGTAAATTACTTATCGCCACTAATTATTTTACCTTGAGGTTTTATGTTGTTCTTTCATTTGTAACTTATTCATCTGTACTTTATTTTGTTTCTCCCCTAATGTGGTTCTATGAATTAGGCAAAACAACTATGTCTCCTGATCTTACGGTGTGGCCTTCTGTAGGAGCAAGTCCCATGTAGACTGCATGTGCTAAGCACTTTGGCAGGCTGGCTTGAGCTGGACTGGGCGCAGGCTGCGGGTTTCAGGGAACACAACACCAGGGCTACTTTGGTGGGACAACTGGAGCTCAGGTGGGCACAGACTGATGGGTCCTGTGGTGCACATTGCCAGGGCCACCCCACTTTGTGTGGTGACAGATGATAACTAGACTTATCTTGGGTATCATTTCATAATATATATAAATTTCAAATCCCCATGATGTACACTTGAAACTAATATTGTATGTTAATTATATGCCAATAAAAATAAAAGAATTCATATATTGGTACTTTTAAGCATACATACAAAAGAAGATAAAAACTTAGGTAGATAATTGAATCAATAGATCATTTATCATTTGCAGGGGCTTGTTTGTTTCTGTTTATCTTTAAATCAGAGACACTGGTTTTTATTTTGCCTTTCGATGTCAAATTTTGCCCTCTTGATATGTGTTGGCCATTCATCACCCTGAAATTAGACATAACTGATTGGAAAGTAAAAGGTGGTCAGCACAGGGAGACACCCAGGCTACCGGAGACAGGAGAGTAATGGCGGGCGGTACCCCCTGGAGTGAAGTGAGGAATGCACCTTCATGTAATCAGCAGGTTTCCAGCTTGCAACTTGGCTCAGCTCCACACTGCAGTCAGTGCTGCCGGGGCTAGCAGAGTTATCGTGCTGCAAATCCTCTGGTCCTCATGGGCACCCCTTGGCCGGGCCTTCAGCCACTGGGGTTGTCCCAGTAGCAGCAGATAAGCATGCAGGCGTCACGACCAGCCTCTTGACAGTCATTGTGCGGCATCGAGAAGCAGTGGCGTCTGTGTACTGTTCAAATTCAGGGTATTGCTCCTTTTGACAAAAGGACAGAGACAGTACTAGATTTTTTCCTAGCAGGACAGTCGGGGTGTTCTATGATAACGTGAGGAAAAAAAAGGATAAGTGACCATATATACATTCTAAAGCTTAACATTATGCTGCCTGTCATACCATCCAGACTTTATGGAAAATAACTCTCATTAACTTGACGGGTCACTGTCTTGTCATTGCAGATAACGAAGGACTAGCCATGGGTCCCCATACCTATTGTGTCGCATCTTTTGTCTCATCAGGTTTATGGTTTTGCTGTGTTGCCAGTCTCTTGGTTAGTTTCATTAAATTCAACAGAGTTGAAAGTCTATGCTTTCTCTTCCTTTCTCTCTGAAGGATTCTATTTTCCAAAACACCATAAGCAAATAAATTGGCATGTGACTCTTTCTGTAGCTGTGTATAGTCACACACATTGAACCATGTGTGTTGAGCTCCCAGAAAAGCTAACCTCATTTTGCATTTGCTAGCTAGCCAGCAACCTCCAGGTTTCCTCCATCAGTGGCGGATGCACCCTGGTGGACTTTGCCCTGAGAATAGTCCAATTACTGAGAAGAGTCCAATTAGGAGGAAAGCCTTCCACAAAAGCCTCCGAAGCCGAATCAGTGCAAGGCTGTCACCTTCCCCCACGCTGAGCTCCCTGTTCCATTCTCCGAATGAAAGGACTGGCAAAGGGGACATTGTTTTCTGGATTTGATGTGGACGGGTGGTACCTGGGACCCAGGGGAAGCATTCCCAAGGAAGGAAAGAAGCGTTCAGTTCACGTGAGGCCTCAAAGGGATGCACCGCAACCTTTCTGCGTTTTCCATAGGCTTCAGCTGATACCCCTTTGTTTTCTCCATGAAGAAGATGAAGACTGAACTAGTAAATTCAGCGGCCCGGATTTACGCGGCCCTTCCAGCTGGAGGCTTTCCTTCCCTGGGAGAATGTCAGGAGCGTTTTCCGTTTCCTACCATATAACAGCAGGGCTTGCAATCTGCCAGACTCCGGGAGTGAAACACAGAAACTTTCAAACAATAATTGCTCGCTCAGATTTGGCCACTCTCCAGGGCAAAACTCAATTTTCTTGAGGGTTATGACACTAAAATACCTACTTGAACTTCAGAACTGTTAGAAATATCTTTATTTTCCAATAATACGTCAAAACTTTGAAAGAGTTTAAATGTAAAATACAAGCAGCCGTCCTGAAGCTGTATCTCCTTTACCACATGTTAATTAGTTGTACAGTTAAAATCAGGTTGAGGTCAGAGGTCAGACATTACAAACAGAGAGATGTGACTACCTGAGTAGAGCTGCCCCTGCAGTTCCAGATTTTGGACTAATGTGGATATTGTATTTTTTGTCCCAAATAAAGGTATATCGTTATTGGCGGTGCCTGTTAAACAGACGCTGTTTGGAGTAACTCTTATTTCAGGTAACAAGTACAGTAACATTGCAAGAGAGCTCTGAAAATGTTTTATTTACCCAACTGTGAATAATTGGAAGACTGCACTCAAGGAAATAAGTTGTTTTAGTCAAAAGTAGTCTGATGATGAAGGGTCAGGAACATGAGGTCAGTGACAACTACGGTTGCTTTTCAAACACTTTTTTCCTCTGGTGATGATTGCACTACTGTTTATCAATGGTACAGTTAGTGTAATTTTGAGTCCTTTTATCCTTGCCAATAATCCTAGTCGGGAAAACTTACTCTTAACACAAACATCTTAAGAACCGCTGCTAGACACTATATTCTCGTTCAAGTCTTCAATTCATTTAAGAGCATCTTCACTGATGGTTTGCCAGACTACTTGAATAGCTCCAAAAGCAGGTGTTAAATACTTCCCAGGACAGCAGGAAAAATACCCTCATAGTGACGTGAAATATTCTTACGTCCTCCTTCTATGACCCTGGGGGCTACATGGAAAAAATGTAAATCTACTTCCAAAGGTACTTGAGATATTTGACTCGATTGTCTTCTCTGCCCTCTTCCTACTTAGCTTTCTTTCTTTCTTTCTTTCTTTCTTTCTTTCTTTCTTTCTTTCTTTCTTCCTTCCTTCCTTCCTTCCTTCCTCCTTCCTTCCTCCTTCCTTCCTTCCTTCCTTCCTTCTTCTTTCTTTCTTTCTTTCTTCTTTCTTTCTTCTTCTTTCTTTCTTTCTTTCTTTCTTTCTAATACTAAACATAACTGTTTCTTTCAACAACTGTTAATGCAACATAATTTTCAGTAACTTCATGGTTCTCATTAGTCCGTGTTTCCATACACCTATAAAAGTGAGATTTCTGCATCTGAGAACACCATCTGGCTTGCACAGCGTGACAGAACTATAAATAGGCCGCAGACATTGATGAGTGCATTGTGTGTGCCATGCAACCCATGGGGATCTGAGCAGACAAAACTGAGGCTGGAATATAAGCTCCTTGAGAGTAGGGTTTGGTTTGGGTTGACAGAGTTTTACCGAATATCCATGTAAGTGTCAAATGAAAGGCAGAGACTCTGCCATCTGGGGACAAACAACATCATAGGAGAGTGTGGCAACTGAATGGTCTTCAGTGTGAGATAGCATGGCACGTAGCATGAAAGCACAGCTCTGACACGGACCGGAGGACTTAAGGAACGGGGAGGAGTGTGCACACTGTGGAAAGGAAAGATGGGCATTGGCTGTGGGTGGGGAGAACCCACAAAGCCAGGAGGTGTGTGTGTGCACCACGTGCTGTGAAAGGCCTGACCCAGCGGTTTACCTGCGAAAAAGGGGACATGTCAATGAGTGCGGGAGATTCATATCCCACTTACATAAGTCAGTTCCAAAGATGGAGCACATACACACGCAAATATGCATATATACACAAACACACACCACACACTTTGTGTGTCTGATTTCAAGAAAGTGTGGGATTGCAGAGGTCCTTCCTCACGTTCTAATCTAAAGGGAAACGGTGAGATATTTTACCAGTGTATTTGCTGCACTGCTGTTAAGTAGTATTCTACTGTGTTTACTGTGTGCGGAAGAAAGCATAATCAAACTGGTAGGACAGTAGTCTGAAGGGGATACCTGCACCATGTGTAAAAACAGACTACCATCCTATATAGAAGAGCTTGGACAAATGAATAAGAAACTGAAACATTGTAGAAACGCAGAGGAAGCATATCAACATGCATTTACGTAAAATATACAAATAACCTGTAAAAGTGTGAAAGTGTGTTTGAATTTTCCGGCAATAATGTGAGGCTTATTAAAATAATAGTGATAAGACTTCTGTTTTCTAGTCGGGCATGTAAGGAGCTTGGATGTTGTCACTGCATCCTAACAACAAGTGAAAAGCTAAATAAACAAACTGAAAAATCAACAGTTTTCTTGGATCCATAAAAGAGAAGAGGGCACAGTGCAAACTACTGCTGACCCACACCCACCCCCGCACTGGAGAGACACCGGGAGAAGAACAATTTACTGAAGCAGAAACCTGTTGACAGCACTTCCTGTTACCTGGATATCATGCTAGCTATTAATACAAAAATCTTATTAAGCTATTAAGACAAGGCAGACTAAAGGGCAGAAAAGACAATCTGAAGAGACTGAGCCAGCATCACAACCAGACTCAGACGTTCAGTGATGTTGGAATAATCAGACTGAGAATTTAAGACAATTATGAATAATATGCTAAGGGACCTGAAGGGTAAAGTCGACAACATACAAGAACAGATGGGCAATGTAAGCAGACAGATGGAAACACAAAGAACAAACAAATGCCTGAGATCAAAAATACTGTAACAGAAATGAAACAGCCTTTGATGGGTTTACTAGTAGACTGGACGTGGCCAAGGAAAGCGTCTATGAGCTTAGGAAACCTCAATAGAAACTACCAAAGCTGTTAAACAAAAGGAAGAAAAGTATCCAGGAACTCTGGGTTCTTTTCCTGGTATTCCCGCTACACGTATGTTAAACAAAAAGTTAAGATAAGAAAGAGACTGGGACAGAAGAAATACGTGAGCTAATAACAACCCAGAATTTCCCCAAATTAATGTCAGACACCAAACCACAGATCCAGGAAGCTCAGAGATTACTAATAGGATAAATGCAAAAAAAACCCAAAACAAACAAACAAACGAAAAACGGCACCTAGGTATATCTCATTTAATCTGCAGAAAATCAAAGTTAAAGGAAAAAATCTTGAAAAAGCCAAAGGAATGAAACACCTTCCCTATACAGGAGCAAAGATAGCAATTAGATCTGAGTTCTCAGAAACTGTGAAAGCAGGAAGAAAGTGAGGTGAAATATTTAAAATGCTGAGAGAGACAAGTAAAAACACCAAACTAGAATTCTTAACCTTGTGAAATTATCCTTCAATTCTGAAGGATATGAGCAGACAGAGCACAGAGGACTTTTAGGGCAGTGAAAATACTCTGTAAGGTACTACAGTGATGGGTACATGTCCTTCCACACTTGTCCAAACCCATAGCGTGCACAACACCGAGAGTAGACTCTAAGGTAATCTGTGGACTTTGGGTGATTGCGACATGTCAATGTGGGTTCATTAATTGTAACAAATGTACCCTCTGGTAGGGGCTGTTGACAGCGGGGGAGATGAGGCATGGTGACCAGAGGTGAACCAGGAGTGTCTGTGCCTGGCTCTCAATTTTGTTGTGAACTGTGACTGCTCTTAGATGATTGGCTTTCACATACATTGTGTATATTATCAATCTTTAATGAGTAAAACATGAAAGTTAAAACTTAAATTTATCTTTCATACATTGGAAGAGAAAAGGATGGTTTTAATCCCCAGGCCTTGCATAATGAAGCAGGTTTTATATCCAGCCACGAGGCATATTAATTATCTGTTCATTTGGAAAGGGAACATTTAATAGCGAATACAGTCCTTGGGGAGCTCATTTCAACCTTTTACTTACAAAACTAGTTGTATGTGTGTATTATTGTGCATTAATTTTTTTGAGATTTTACATTATATTTAACAGCAGCACCCTTAAGGGGTAAAATAACAGGACTGTGACATCTGTGTTTTGATTAAGATAAACACATGGGGAAATACAGCAGAGAGAAATCAGCAAAGTGAAGCCTAATTGTACCTCTTGTAAAGTAAAGCCTACTTTCTAGGATGGTTGGGCTCATTTATTTCCACAGCTTATGCAATTATATGTAAGTAGCATATGAAACAAATATGGCATTATTGATGATCCTTTGAGCTATCAATATGAACGGTAAAGATTGATACAGTCTCAGTATATATAGAAAAGTCCCCACTTAAAATAGAAACGGTATTATGGTGCTAGATGCCCACTGACACTCAACAAACAGAGGCCCACCCAGGACCCCAAGTGAACAGTGAGGTTGCATGCCTTTTATGCCCTCTCCTCGGAAGTCACACAGCGTCACTTCCATGATATTCTGTTGGTCAAGGCAGTCAGAAGCCCCACCACATTCAAGGCGAGTAGAGCCACCTCTGACACACTGTGTTTGGTGGCTTTCTATGTCTCTCCTCTTTTCCAACACACTGTCACCCTGTTTCCTCCACCTGGAATGCTCTTCCTTCAAACATCCAACGGGTTCATTTCTTCACTTATTTCATGCATTTGTTCAAATGTCACTGTTCCAGTAAGTCCTTATCTGCATACTCATTTAAAATCTACCTCTGTCCCTGAAAACATCTGCTTTCTCGGAGTTATTTGTCCCCACAGTACTTATAACATTTTCATGTGCTACAAAATTAACAGACTTATTTTATTTATGGTCCATCTCTCTCACATCAAAATGTGAACACTGTTAGGTCATGGATTTTTGTGTTTTTTGTTCACTGATGTATCACCGAGCCTACCACAGTGCTGGCACATGACAGGGCCTCAGTAAATGTTTGTTGAACGAAGGGAGGCATAAATGTAGTGATTGATGGAACAATAAAGGATGAATATGTAAAATTCATAAACAATATTATGAAATGATATTTATTAGCTCTTTGGGGTTCTACACATTGGACATAGAAGTGGATTAAAGCTGTAAGTAAGAGGGAAGATGCCGGTGTCAGTATTGCTCCCTTCTCCTCACGATGAATGACCTTTTGAAGACCTTGATGCTAACATTAGTTTAAGCTTCTTCAGTGCTGTCAGAGGATGGAGAAAACTGTTTGAGACCTCAGATATTAATATTCCAATCCTTCACCTTGTGTCTGTTTGAACTCATCCATCACTTTGGGAATAAAGCTGGAATAGTGTACACATTCATGATGAGGTGAGGGATTTCACTACAGAAGACATTTTCTTCATTCCCTTGATGTCTCGGAATAAAATAATGAAACCAGGAGGGGAGAGGAACTTTTTTTATGTTTCCAATTTCTATTATTTGTTATTGAAGGGTATGTGATTTGGAGTCAGAATAAAACCAGTCTGCATCTCAACTCTGTAATTTTGTAGCTACATGTCTTTGAAAGTTTTCTTAATGTTTCCGTTCCTAAATTTATTTCTCATTAAGAAAATAGAGACGGTAATATCTATCTCGTGCAATATTGGGAAAATTAAATAAAATTAGATATTATGAGAAATGTACTAAATATAGTACAGTACCTGGTACATAAGTATTCAATAATGGGAAACAGAATATTTTTCTACATTTATTTTCAATTGTAATGAACAGAACAGGGAGAGATTTATAATTTACTTGGAATGAGCTTAAAAACAAAATATAACACAATATCCTTCTAGAATAAAATCTATTAAAAGTGGACAGTGTATATTAAGCATAATTTACACAGAAAACAGTAAGGGATAATAAAACAGGTGGGACGAAACACTGAGACAGTTAAATGTATTTGTCATTCTCCTGTATTGGACATAATTTGCCCATTTAAGCAAGAAACTCTTCTCTAGATCTCAGGCTATAAGGAAAGTTTAGATGAAATTTTCAGCACTTTAATTGGCTAAAGGTTCAGAGCTTTTTGATATTTGTTTATTGTGTGCTTGCTTTGTTGTGTTTTCTAAAGGTTTGTGTTACATGACAAATAGTTTCAGAGAGGAGGTTTTATACTTCAAGTGAAAAACCTAGTTTGCAGTAGCACAGGAACTGAAACTCAGGGATTATTTCCGTTCAATCAACTGTTATATATTGAGTATCAATTATGTATCAGATTTATGGGAGGCACTGGGAAGAAACTGATTAATCAAACACATTTTCATTTTTCTTAATTCAGTTGTTTGCTGCCTACCTTTACAGAACACTACCTTTTACTAGAGGACCGGTAATGTAGATCAGCATATCTAAGGCTCTGAGAAGTCCTGCAGTGAAGAAATTTATTGGGTTTCCTTACTGGTGCTTGGCTCTCAAACTTACGCCACAGTGAGATGCTTTCTTTGTGTAATGTTCACAACCTAAGTGCTACCTAACAGATTACGTGCATTCATTCATTTTATCCTACCTCCACTAATTTCTCCGCTCTGTGGGGTGGTTTTTTAACTTTACAACATTTAGATATGAAGACACATTGAATTCAGATCATTAATTCCAATTTTGATATAATTTCTAAAAGTGCTGGGCTAAAGATTTATAGTATGTTACCTATGAGAAAATAAAGAAAGCACATTTGAAGTAAAATTTCAAAAACTAAAGGATTCAAATTGTTTTCAAGTCTCCAGTCTCCACACACACAATTAAAGTGAAATTACAAATGACTCCATTCGGAAAGGCTGACCAGAACAGAGACACTTCTCAGGGACATGTCTTAGCAGTTGTGATGTGTTGTTGTTAGAACTGCTTTAATGAGACAAGCTCGTTCAGCAAGAATTTCCATCAGTGAAGGGAACAACGGCATTTTTGTCGGAAGATAGCGCTATGCTTCCTGAGGGTAGAATTCAGACATCAAAGAGGAACCTGAAACACTTCTAGCTTCCCACATGATGCTTCAGGAAACTATGGCTGATGAGTTACTTTTGGAGGAGGCATCCCATTTTATAATCTAGTTATTTCCTTTCCCTGAGAAATGGAATTACCTAAGTACCATACTGCTCTGAGATCATCAGTTTGGGATGGATACTTTTGGAAATCTGTTATTCATCATTCCTGTTCCTTTCTCAGGTAGAAGCAATGTGCTATACCATTTGCATTTGATTTGGGTTCAACATATGGAGAGTTACTATTACTGTTAATGATATACATAAAATGTAATAATAATTATTATTATTATTATAATATACAAAGAGTATACTGGATACCATGACACTGGATAGAATTAGCATTGCTTTATGTCCAAAATTTTCACACTGTACATTTTTCTATCAGATCACCTGTAATGTATCATTACTTTTATGTGTTCACCTCTCTGTTTCCCTGATTGTAATCACACTCGGTGTGATAGGTAAAACTGATAAATTTTTTTTTAAAGAAATATGTTCTCTAAACCTAGTGATTCCTGCCAAGGCCACATCTTCTAACCTTCCCATAATTCACAAATCAAATGATGTGGAGCAATGTGAAAACTGCTAAGCGCTAAAGTGAAATTACAGGTAAGTCATCTCCATGCAATCAGAAACGGGGCAACTGAACTGAGGGTGATACCAGGACCCACCACGCTGCCCTACAGCTGACTGCTGTGTAAAACTTGTGAGCAAATCTAAGGAAACACCAAACTGCTAGTTTTTTATCTGTATGTTCATAGCTGCACTCAAAACATGTGTGCTATAAAATTAATGAAAAAAATAAATAAATTAGTAAACTACCTTGGTTCTTTTTTGAAGATAATATCTGAGTTAAGAATCTACTCGATTCCAAGCATGTCATTATTAAGTGACACGGGGACGTGGCCAACTTGGCTTCCCCACAGCGTGGCCACTTCCAGGGGTGTCACTCTTTATGAGGCAGGTGGTCACTCTGTCACCAGCAGGAGGAAATGGGAGCTGAAAGCCCTCTTGAAAGTGGCTCAGTGTGACTTCTACTACGTCATCCTGGTGACACAGGCCAAGGCCCAACTCACGTTCAAGGACAGAGGAAATAAACTCACCTTTGTATGCAGAGAGTGAGGAGAAAGTTGCAGCCATCATTAGTTTCCCATGGAAAGTTTAACCTGTACCCCCATTAATAAAATTGTCTCAGTTTGACAATGTTTGATTTGACGATGAATAAAAAGAAAAGAATGAAAAAGAAAAGCAAGCAATGCACTATGTAGTAGTCGTAATTACATCTTCATTTGTGTTCCTGTTCTTGATTACTATACATATAAGAAGCAATCTGTCAAGGAAATAAGCCATCCCTGTAATTGTTTTCTGAGATAAGAATCAATTTATTTACCTTGAGCTACAAAATGCACCAATGTTTTTTTTATTTTTTATTTTTTTTGTAGAAAATTAAACACTAATTTGTGGAGACAAAATTGCAGACAAAGTTTTCTGAGCAGCACCCATGACAAAGCACTAATAAATGAGATTGAGATAGAACCCGCAATTGGTGTGTGATGACAGAAAGGAGACAACTACGTGTCCTGGGACAACGGAAAGATCGCCTTGCTAAGCATTTATTTCAAGGACTGGGGGAAAAAATGTTATAACAAAGGTCTGTATGCATAATGGAATAAATGCCTTGAATACACATTGAAAGAAAGAGGGATAAAAAGAGAAAATGTATAGAGAAAGAATATATTTTTAACATGAAAAATGTGCTAGTCTTTTTAATTGTTTTATTAAGATAGAAATGATAATAAAGCATTGCCTTCTGTAAGTCAAAAGTGGTGGGAGATAAATCATTTAACAGAAAACCCTAAGAGACCACAAGAAAATCCAAGTTCTTTTGTCTGTTTGAGAAATAAGAGTGAGGAGAGCTGTGGCACGCGGTGAGCAGCTTGCACAGAACCGTGGGAAAGTGCTTAATGACAACAGGTGATTTTCCTCTGAGGCCCTCCACCTAGAAGACGCGGTTTATTCTAAATTAACAAATAAGTTGATAGAACTCATGGCCCTACTGTAATTAAGAAGTATTCTGAAATACACGCCAGAATAAGATACTTGCTGTAGACCAAAAGAATCACCAATGTTTGAATATTACGTGTGTTTATGTCGTTTTGAAGACCTAGAAAACGTGTGCAGTAAAGCTATGTTGATGCAGAAATTATGCTTTAAAGATCCAGTTTGGGCTCGTTTGTAAAGGAAGGCAAGAAGGGTCTTCACCTGGTGTATTAACTTTGACTGGTTGGACATGAACTACTGGGGATCAAAGTTTTGCTTGGATCTTCATGAAGCACAAAACGTGAGCCATGAGTCACCTAGAACCCAGCAATGAAAGAGGATGAGACATTGGACAGAACCAGCATATTTAATTCTTCTTTTCTCCCTTAGCCTGTGAGGATGGGATTGGCTCCAAGTGCCAGAAAACAGACACCCTTATTATACGTGAAAGTTGTTAATCGTTTCAGGTACTATGTGAATTCCAGCCCACCTCATAAATAAAGTTTTATTAGAACACAACCTCAGTCACTCATGGATGTATCATCTATGGTCACTTTTGTGCTACCACGGAAGAGTTAGGTAGTTGGAAAGAGAACACAACCCACTCAAAACTTGAAACAGATTATCTGGCCCTTCACAGAAAATGTTTGTCAAATCCTCATTTATTCCATAGAATAAAATGAGACTCTCAACAAATCTTAATAAGTAATTATCAAAACAATAGTAATAATTGCTATCATTTATTGAACGCATACTTTTTGCCAAAAATTATACGAAGCTGGAAGGGCAGAGTTGTTTTATTGACAGTCTCACTAGAATCACATAGAATGATGGTTTTCCTGAAGAAGAAAAAAATGGCAAGTATCTACTCTTTATATAGTATCAATATATAAAATATGTTACCCTGCTGTGACTTGCTCTAATGGAGACCTACCCTCATTCAATATATAAAGTAAAATTCGATAATATCTCATTCATACAAGGAATCATTAGTGTGGTTCCAGAGGTAAACATTTCTTTGATAGTGAGCTAATGTTACTTCTGAGTCTGTAATGAGGGAACCTGCGTGTTCTATTTCCTGGCCTTTGTAACAATCAAGTGAATAAATAGAAACTTCTTTGACTAATGCCACACCAAAGTCAGTGGTCTCCAGATGGGCTGCACCCAAAAGTAATCCAAGAGTGGAGATTAGATGCTAAAAATTCTGTTAATACCTATTTTATCTCATCCAATGTTCAGTATAGATTATGAAAATTTCATATCATATTGTAAATAGTGTACAGATATACACTATAATTATAAACAAATACAGTACTAGAGTTTACATGGTCTCATTTTGTTTCTCATAAAGCTTTGCACTAAAAAGTTTGGAAGCCGTTGGCAAACTACTCATCCCAAGCACATAAATCACCTGTCCAGGAATTGTAATAACCTGCCCATGGTGGTAGGTGAATAGACCTGTAGCACAACCCTTGTTAAACAATTTCATACAAAAACGAGTTACATTCAAATACAAATGAATATAGCTGACTCCAAAATCTGAAAACCAGTGACATGGGAAACACATTGCACTGGAGTGTACCTTCACCAACTTAAATTCAACAGTTGAAAGACCTTTTCATCTGCCACCTAAACATCAGTTTTTCATTTTGAATTGTTTAGTATTTCAATGGCAATTCTGTTTTTAAAGATTTTTATTAAAATATAGCTAACATACAATGTTATATTAGTTTCAGGTGTACATCATACTCATTCAATAGTACCCACCTGTAATACATACATAGTTGTAACACATAGTTATTACCATATTATTGACTATATTCCCTATGCTGTACCCTACATCCCCATGACTATTGTGTAACAACCAATTTGTACTTCTTAATCCCGCCCCCTTTTTCACCTATTCCCAGCCTCCCTCCCATCTGGCAACCATCAAAATGTTCTCTGTATCTATGAGTTTGTTTTTGTTTCATTTGTTTATTTTGTTTTTAGATTCTACTTATAAGTGAAATAATATGATATTTGTCTCTCACTATCTAACTTACTACACTAAGCACAATATCCTCTAGGTCCACCCATGTTGTCTCAGATAGCAAGATTTCATTCTTTTATATGGCCGAGTAATATTCCATTGTATACATGTACCACCTCTTCTTTATCTATTCATCCATTCAGGGACACGAAGGTTACCTTCATATGTTGGCCATTGTAAACAGTGCTGCAAACAACATATGGATGAGCACATCCCCTTGAAGTAATATTTGGGTTTGTTCAGATAAATACCCAGAAGTGAGACTATTAGGTCCTTCTAGGTCTCTTGTTATAATCTTTGTTTTAAAGTCTATTTTGTCTGGTATAAATATTGCTACTGTGGTTTATTTGTTGTTGTTGTTGCTGTTGTTGTTGTTTGTTTCCATTTTCATGAAATATCCTTTTCCATCCCTTTACTTTTAGTCCGTATGTGTCTTTTGATCTGAAGTGAGTCTCTTGTAGGCAGCATATGTAAGGATCTTGTTTTCTTACCCCTTCAGCTACTCTGTCTTTGATTGGAGCATTTAATCCATTTACATTGAAAGTAATTGTTGATAAGTATGTAGTTATTGCCGTTTTATTCTGCTTTTTTGGTTTGTTTGTTTGTCTTAAAGAAGTCCTTTAAGATTCCTTGTAATACTGGTTTGGTGCTGATGAACTCCTTTAGCTTTTTCGTGTCTGGGAAGCTCTTTATTTGTCCTTTGGTTATAAATGATAGCTTTGCTGCGTAGAGTAATCTAGGTTGTAGATCCTTGCTTTTCATCACACTGAATATTTTTTGCCAATCCCTTCTGGCCTACAAAGTTTCTGTTGAGAAATCATCTGATTGTCTTATGGGAGCTCCCTTGTAGGTAACTAACTGCTTTTCTCTTGCTGCTTTTAAGATTCTCTGTTTATCTTTGGACCATTGCCATTTTAATTATGATATGTCTTGGTGTGGGCCTGTTTGGGTTCATCTTGTTGAGACTCTGCATTTCTTTGTATATCTATTTTCTTTGTCAGGTTAGGAAAGTTTTCTATCATTATTTCTTCAAATAGGTTTTCAATTCCTTGCTCTCTCTCTTCTCCTTCTGATACCCCTATAATGAGAATGTTAGTACACTTGAGGTTGTCCCAGAGGTCCCTTCAACTATCCTCAATTTTTTGGATTCTTTTTTTCTTTTACTGTTTCTAATTAGGGGTTTTCTGCTACCTTGTCTTCTAAATCACTGATTCAATCCTCTGCTTCGTCTAATCTACTGTTGATTCCCTCTAATGTATTATTAATTTCCATTATTGTATTCTTTATTTCTGACTGGTTCTCTTTTATGGTTTCTATCTCCATTTTTATGTTTCCTATCTCTTAAAGTTCTCCCTGAGATTATTGAGCATCCTTATAACCAGTGTTTGAAACTGCATCTGGTAGATTAGTCTCCATTTTTTTTAGTTCTTTTTCTGGAGCTTTGTTCTGTTCTTTTATTTGGGACCTGTTTCTTTGTCTCCTCATTTTGGCTGCCTCCCTATATTTGTTTCTATGTATTATGTACAGCTACTATGTCTCCCAGTTTTACTAGAGTGGCCTTATGTAGTAGGTGTCCTGTGGGGCCCAGTGGTGCAGTCTCCTGGTCATTTGAACCATACACTCCAGTTGTGTCCCCTGTGTGGGTTGTTTGTGCCCTCCTCTTGTAGTTGAGCCTTGGTTGCTGTTTGCCTGTCAGTGAGAGGGACTGACCCTTGGGCTCACTTGTTGTGAGGGCTGGCCTTGACAATAGTGTAGGAACTGTGATGCAGGGGCTGACCCTACAAAGCAGGACATGCCTCAGCAGGGCTCCAGTGCCTGCCCAATCTACCCCTTGGGTGTGTCGTCCTTGGAGGTGGCTGGGTGATGCTCTAGCTCATTTAGAAGCTAGCTGCTGGGGTCACCAGTTGCAGGGTCACCTGGGAGGGAACCCACTGCAGACCAAATTCAGCTGCAGTCTGTTCCCCACCCAGGGCCACCTGGCAGAAGCTACAAAGAAATCTGCAGATGGCCATTTTCTGTGCCATGCTTGAAAATGCCTTGAGAGGCCAAGCTGTGAACTAAGGCTGCCTGCCACTAGTGCTGGGTTTTAGGGCTGCTCAGCCAGAGGTGCAGGACATGCTCAAGCCAGATGCTGTTTGTCTGGGTTCTTCAAACCTTTGAGAGACAGTAGAAAAGTCTGCAGCATGAGCCAAGGCAGATGGTTTGTACGAAAAAGCCACTGGAAGCAGTTTGAATGTGCCTGAAAGTTGGGCAGGGCTGGGTCTCAGAATAACTAGCGTGGGGCAAATGAATGGTGATTTGATGGAGACTCAGACATAGCGCCCACCTGTGTCTGCATGTAGGGAGGGGGAGGGCTCAACAAAGAAACAATGGAGTCTGACTGCGCCTTCCCCCAGGAGGAAGCTCTCCCTCCAGCTCTCGTCCTGAAGTCAAAAAACTCAGTTCCTCCCCATATGTCCTCGCCGCCTTTCCAGCTGGTGCCCCAGCACTGGAGCTCAGAACCAGTGATTCCATCAGCAGATAAGTCCATGTGCAGTCCCTTTGGAGGAGCACCTGGGTCTCCAGCCATTCTCCGTCTCACTCTGTCACAATCTCCACTGGTTTCCATAGCCAGAATTATGGAGACTTCTCAGCACTGGAGCCCTCACTCCTCGGGGGTGAGGGAATCTCTGTTGCCAAGATATCCCTTCTGATTTTTAATGGTCACACGTGGGTGTGGCACCAGCCTGTTTCCCATTCTGCCCCTCCTACCTGTCTCGGGGTGGCTGCTTCTGCATGTCTGTAGTTGTAGGGCTTTGGTTCAGCAAGATTTTAGGTGATTCTCAGTGATTCTTTTGTAGTTTAGTTGTAATTTTATTGTGGTCGTGAGAGAAGGTGAGCACAGTATTTACCTGGTCTGTCATCTTGACCCAAAATCCTCTCCAGTGACAATTCTAATCTAGTGACAAATCCTCAAAACCATGTTGGACTCTTGTACTGCCTTGACTACCCCATCACATCTTTCACTAAATTTGATGATTCTTGTTCTTTCCTTACTAATGCCTCTCACACCCTCCACTTCCTCTCTGTGCTGCAGAAGCTCCTTAATGTGCTTTCTGTCACCAGGTTCTCTCCTTTCTGTGTCCTCCATACATAGAGGTTCACGGTCTATTGAGGAATATATCCCATGAATACATTCCATGAAAGCTACTCATTTCTTTGCTCCTGATTTTAAACAAGTTAGAATCCAGACTTAGCTTTACTTTAAAACAAATTGTAATCTCCAGTCAGCAAATGTTTGTCATATTTTTCTCTCTTCCATTTTAGGAATCCCTGTTTGCACTGTATTAATATAATGGTCCTCTAAATATTCTTTACTGTTTTGTCCTTTCTGTCACCCATCTTCTCCTTCCTCCCTTCTTTATTACCCATGTAAATTTTAACCTCTAAACTAGACTGGATTTTTCCTGTTGTAAAGATCCCTCTGACTTGTATTTGAATTCTCTACGGTATCTATCAGCATGTATTAATAGGGCTCGATGAATATTTGCAGCTGTGTGCTGAGGTTGACTTGCCATAAAGAACGATGATTTCTTAGTAAAATTCATTGTTCCTGGTGCATGAGGTTGAAATTACAGTCTAGCAATTGTGGTCCTAAAAAGGAAAAGTAAACACTTCATCAGATGCTTACCAATGAAACTGAAGGCTGTTTAAGTCATGGTCTTACTTTTCAGCTAAGCCAGGTCTTAGGATCCAGAGGCAGTTCTAACACTGGATTTCAGCTCTGATTCTGTGTGCACTAAGTAACAGAAAGTTATGTGACATGTCTTCACACAAACAGGGTCACACTTTGGAGGTCATTAACAACACAAAAGGGTGAAGTAAGGAGAGTAGAACAGTATCTCAGATTTGGAATTTTCAATATTTCTTCTCTTTAAATCCTCAGATCATCAAATGATGTTATTCCATTTTTAAAATAAAAATGCCACATTAACTCTTCCTATAGTGAGAGCAGAAGACACTGGAGATCTGAGCATTATGCTTAAAAAAAATTTGGACCTTTGCTCCATTACCTATCATGCTCAATATACTTTTAATAAAATTTAATACACCTGCAACAAATATTAATATTTTACATTTCTTTATTAAACATAAATTTTCAGAACTGAAGTATAACTATTGTTTTTCAAATATTTTTTTTGTATGTCATGGATTTTAACACTGATGATTATTTGGACAAAAATAAGTAAATAAAAACAAAACAAAGCAAAACAAAAATACAGGAAAAGTCCCAGTCCCCCCCACCTCAAAAAAAAAAAAAAAAGATAGAACGAGCATTTAAATTTAAATTTCAGTTGGTAATGAGCTACTTAACAACTATGGATACACAGCTATGTGGGGGATTCATATTAAGTATGCTTAACATCTAATAATGATCAACATGCTTTTAGGGAAATGAAAACAGTATTCCCTTATTGAAAAGAGTTAAATGAACTTCTTTACGTAACATGTTAAAAATCTCTTTCGGCTGCTCAGGTTTTAATGAAATGCAGATCACTTCAATTTCTTCATGTTAAACAACATCTGGGATTGTTCTTTAATTGAGCAAATGGGGTGAAAATATTGCCATTTTTATTGCTAGTTTCATAGCTGAAAGAGGTATTAAACATTTAATTATTAACCTTGACATGAAAGAATTAGAGAGATTTCTTAGATGGTTAAGATGTTAAAGTTTTCTGAGTGAAGTTGACATGTAAGGGTAACACAGATCTAAACTACCCGTCCTGAAGTGAGCACTTGATTTTGAGAGAAATTAATAACATGCTACACACACACACACACACACACACACACACCCACACACACACACCATACTTGAGAAATTATTCACAGAGGAATACTTATTATATAGGAAAAATATCAATAATGGGTGCTAAATATTACTAAATCACCATTACTAAACAACAGGTAGGTGCGGCCTGCTGATTCATTCATTCAGTAAAGATTTGCTGCACACCTGCCATGTAGAAAGTGCTATTCTAGGCACTGGGGAGAGAGCAGAGACTCGGTTCTCATGCTGCTTATATTCTACCAGAAATACGTAGCCATACACAAGTACAGATCTTTAAAAGACCAATGACTGTAATAACTAGTTCAAAGAGATTAAAAGAGTTATATGTTGCTCGATGGCATGGCCACCTCTCCAAGGAGAAAAACACAGAGCCCTGGGCTGTAGTGTTTGTCATTGTCCATGATGTAAATAATCCCAGCACCACTGATTCCAAGCTCCAGCGTGACACTGCTGAACACAGACTCGGAAAGAGCTGTGCGTCAACCGGCTCTAGACAGCCACCCTGAGCTGGCGCCAGCACGCGGTGGTACCGTAGGAGGCTACCTGAGCTTGACTAGATCTCTCTGGGAAAGTGACATTGAACTAAGGTCTTAAAAACCAGGAAAGGCCCACGAGTGGAGCACCTGGAGCTGTGTTCTGAGCAGAGAAAGCAGCTCAAGCCCCAATACCACCAGTACAAGCTCAGTCATGTTGTTGAAGGAGCTGAAAGAGGCCCAGTGAGTCTGGGGTGCGACAAGCAAAGCAAGGACACAAAATGGGTGGGAAAGGCAGCCCGAGCCTTCACCGACCTGGTGCTGGAAGGTGTGGAATCTGGCAGATGTCGTTGTCAAGTTCACTGACTTGGTTACACTCCTGTTGCGTTTACTCTGTGTTTAGTAAAGTAAAACGGTCATCACGGAAGGCAGAGACCTTGGCTGTCTGATGATGGGAGGAAAATCATCAAGTCTTTGGAGACTGCATGGAGTAGAAATGTGGAATCAGTAAGCATCAATGTAGCACTACCAATTGTGGCAGCCAGCTTCATACCTAATTGCTTCCTGCAAAATTTATTTTCTACAGCCAAGTACTGCAGAAATGAATATGTCTTCCATCCTGTCACTATCGTCATTTCTATGAATGATTCTATCATGTAAAAACAACACAATCTGAAACGACTTCCTGAGATTTTGACCTAAGAGCGTCTATATACAACAAACGTTTTTAAATTGTGACTACAATAACACATAACGTAGGCATTAGGTGCCCTGGACATAATATCTGGCCAATAAAATGGTATGGACTCCAAGGGAACTGTAGCTATTTCTAACTCTATTCACAAATGTCCTGTAACTCTAGATAGAGTTTCCCTGGGCTATAGAAAAGCACAGATGGTATTAGTGTTTATTGGGTCCATGAAGGGTGCTTTCAAAAATATCTCTGAGAAGCACTAAAGTCTTGCTGATATGGCAAGAAAAAAGAGATCAGAAGAAACTATGCAAAGTAGACACTGAGAGTGGGTAGAAGAAAATAACATGTCTCTTGACAAAGTAACAGTTCGATAAAAACACAGGAAATGTTTATTTATTTCGGGCTAAATTATGAAATCAGTTACATATTGTGTTTATAAATTCACTGAACTAATGTTGAGTCGCGTATGGACTGACCCTGGAATAGCAGGGTGCTTGCTGTGCCAGCCCTTGAGTTCATGGTCCAGTGGAGGAAACCAATGCATAAACATGAAATAAAGAGCAAATGTGTAAGTTCTCAAGTAAAAGTAGGGCAGAGTGTAACAGGAGCCCCACCTGAGGTTGGGAAAGACTGTAAGGGATGGGTTTGGCTCACATTTTGTAAGATCAGTAAGGATTTGCCACTGAGAGGGTGGACGAAGGACTTCCTGTATAAGGATGCTGTGAGGATTGCAGCATCCTTACGATATAAAGTACTGACAAGAATAAAGAGAAACGTTGTTTTAGGGAGTTTAAATATAACTTCGATTTACGTGTATGCCTTGGTAAGTGTTTTCATTGTATCTCTCTTGGCCTTGAGGAATCAGTTAGAAGCCTTTTATTCTTCATTAACAGTTTATTTTGAAATACCTTAAACGGAAGCAAGTTTCAAAATAGTACAGAGATCCCTATGTAACTGTGTAACCAAAGGACATTGTCCAAACTGGAAAATTAGCATTAGTCCAAAACTATTAATGAGACTGCAGACCTTAGTTAGATTTCATCAGCTTTCCAGGCACCTTTTCTTCTCTTGCTCGGTAGTTGTGGGAAATTCCATCCCCTGCGTCGATTGATGTAACCATCCCCGCTGTCAGGAGACAGAGCTGTTCCATCATTATAAATCACTCCCCTCGAGTGAGTTCCCCTTAATCATCACAATGTCCCACTCAGCAAACCCAACCCCTGGCAAACACTGGTCTGTTCCATCACTACCATTGGTCACTTTGGGACTTTTCTATAAGTGGAACCATAGAGTGAGTAAACTTTGAGATTCACTTGGTTTTCACTTAGCAAAATGTCTGGAGATGTATGCAAGTCCTGTGCATGGCAATAATTCCTGTTTATTGCTGAGTAGTATCCGGCCATAATGATGTGCCACAGCTGGTTTACCCCCTCACCCACCGAAGGAAAACTGGGTTTTCCAGTTTAGGGCTGCTATGAATTTTGGTGAACAGGTTTTTTGTGCGAACATACGTTTTTCATTTGTCTGAGATACATACCCAAGAATGTGACTGCTACGTCATCCAGCGAGTGTATGGTTATCTTTGCAAAAGACTGCCCGACAGTTTTTCAGAATGGACATTTCAGTTTACATTCCCGCCCACAATGCAGGGAGGCCCTTGCCAGCACATTATATTGTCAGTGTTTTCCCAGTCTAACAAATGTGTCAGGTGTGTTATATTGGAGCTTTAATTTGCATTTTGCTAATGGCTAATGAACTTGCATTGGAAGCCTTTTAATGTACAAAAATAATGTCATGATATAATATAGAGTAATTTGGGGAGCTGTAGAGGACAGAATGAAACATACCAGGATGGGAGGTTAAGGGACAATGGAGAGGAGAGAGATAAATCAGGATGTTCAGACATAGTCCAGGTAATCGATAAGGTTACCTGCAATAAAGCATTAACAAAGCGCAGAGGGAAGAGGGATCAGATTTGAGGAGCATTTGACCATAGAGTCAAATGATTTGTGGGAATGAAAACAGGAAGTGATCAACGGTAATTCTGAGGTTCTACACTGGAAAAAGTGAGTGGATACAGATGTGGACCCATCTGTACTTCGGAACGGTTTGAGGGAAGGGAGAAATTTGGGGATTTTGGGGGCATATTAAAATTGACGTATCTAGAGAGTATACCAAGCTATGGGGCTAATCAAGTGGGGAGAAGTATCATTCAAAATGGGTACCAGGTGTGACAAAGAAGAGGGACCTATTGCATTCAGTGGAATGTTTTGCTCAAAATTGTTTCGTAGCTTTTTTAGGAACGTCATTGGCAGTTAATCTCTGAGCCTTTGATCAGTTCACATGGAAAGCTAGACTAGGTCCAGGCCCCTTCAGGTTCAGGAACTAACGTGGACAATTCTTAGGGAGAAAATTGTAATATGACAATAACCAAATGTACAGCTGCCTTGCAGGGGCTTGAGAAAGCCAATAACTAGTGGACCATTTTCCCAAATTGATACAAGCCTTAGTTCTTTATCAAAAGAATAGTTAACCTTGGCATTTCCACCCACCGTGTACTTTTTCATGATCAGAGAAATCTTTGAATATAACAAACTTAGAGAATCATACCTCAAAAATTAGAAAAACCCCTGCATTTTTGGTTTTCATTGTAAGATAATGATTATATATATTAAGCATACTACTAGTAGTAGATAAGCCATGCAGTAAAATGTTTAATATATTATTTCATCTGATCCTCCCAACCACCCTTTGTTGTGGCTTTGTGGGAAAATAATTTATCTATTTTAAAGATTAAAAAAAAAGAAATCCCTGAAGCCAGATAGAATGCAAAGCACATGACACTGAATGTGGAAGACTTTTTTTTTTTTTTTTTTTTCTGACAATAGTTGAACTTCCTTCCATGCGTGGCTGGGAAATGGAGTGTCTCCTCAGACTCATGTAAGTCCTGGTAAATCTACTTAAACCACAAACACATCATTAGAGGGCAAATGTAATCCATATTTATGTTGTTAAAAAAAAAAAAGATGAAAATCTGTAAAGTACTGTGATCACATTTAGAAAACTTTCAATCAAACCACTCTGCCAATTCTGAAATATGCTGATAGAGCAAAGAAACAGATGTCTGGTTTTCATTCCACTGCCAGAGATGTAGGGAAGAAAACTATTGATAAGCATAAACGCTACTGAAGTTGAAAGACATGAACTAGTCACATAAATGGAGTCTATTTTTCCACTTCCTACATATACTTAAGAGAATAATATAAAAATAATTATATTATGAAGAAAAATAATACGTATCAGTGAGAAACTCCAAAAGTTATTGACAAAGAAAGAGAAATGTCAGGTCCAAATAAAACTACTAATGCAGAAAACAATGAAGAAATGAATGAAGCCTGCCAAAGATATTCACACTGGAGGAACTATTTTGAAAAGAACCATAAAAAACTCATGATTAATTTAAAAAAGAAAGAATGACCACTAAAAATAGAATATCAAAAATAAATAAAGCCTGTGGTAAATGAAGAAATTATGGGAAAAAAAATTATCATTGGTATTTGCAAAAGGCAAAATTGACATGGCAGAAAAAAAGGTCTGTTTTATAGAAAGTGTATGTTAGGAGCCAAACTAGGAAAAGGGCTTAATTATGTAGCTTATTCATGCAAAGGTAACTGATAGACCTCAAAACTAGACGATTCCACTTGTGGTTAATAAATATATCTGAAGAAACAGGACACTCTGTCAATACAGGAACCATAATTAAAATAAACACCTGAGAACAGGTGCCCAAAATGAGTGGAACTGAAGCCAGATAGAATGCAAAGCACATGACACTGAATGTGGAAGACTTTTTTTTTTTTTTTTTTTCTGACAATAGTTGAACTTCCTTCCATGCGTGGCTGGGAAATGGAGTGTCTCCTCAGACTCATGTAAGTCCTGGTAAATCTACTTAAATCCTGCCCTGCAGAAGTGATATTCCAAACAAAGGACAGGTGACTTTAGATCTATTGACCAAGTGTTTACTTTTCAAAGGCATTTTTTAAAAACATACAAATAAAGGGGGTAGGGGGACATTAAGTATCCACACTGTCTTTTGCCCTAAAAGCATGAATGACAACACCATTTACATAAACATACTTTAGTCACACACAGGTCTGTCGAGGTTATATGAATAACAAGAGACATAAAGAACTACAAATAAGCAAAGAGGGAAAAGTCTATGATACCCTTGAAGTATAATGGAGATGCAAAAATTAGGACAGTCCCTGTCTTGAAAACCAACTACGAAGTTCAACGATTGCAAAATTTTTAATCAAAACATGGCCTACCAATAGAATGTAAAAGCATGTAGCTGTGAGAATTTACAAGGACACAGATTCTGTCAGTATAGACAAAGATATCTCAGAAAAAAAAATAAAACCATTGGTATTTTAGCATATTCATTTTGTTTCCAATATACAACGTTTTAAGTCAAAATGTTTATTCAGAAACAGGTTGCTATGTTCAAAGGAGTATTCAATAGATGGTATCAAAATATTGGATCTTGAGATGATGAAAACATATAGATGAGCAGTTAGAGACCGTGTACAAAATAATTTAAGTACTGTAGAAGCCCTATACTCCTTCATTAAACAAAGATTTATAGAATGTGTGATAAACAAAATAAAGAGTGAGAAGAAGCCAATGTCATGGAAATACATATAGGATTCTTTGGGGCAGAAAAAGGCACACATGCTTTCCTTTACTGACTTACTAAGAAAACTACAAAGAAGCTGGAAAAGATCAAATATTAATTTGGTTAAAAAGAACAAAACAACATGAATGTGCACCAATAAGTAGAAAACACTGCAGCTTCCTCTAATTACTGAGACTCCAGGGACAAAGCAATCAAACTAAGAAATAACCTGTCAGCTTCTTGGAAGCCAGAGAGAAAGGAATACACCTGAATCCTAACCAGGTTCTGTCACTTGATGGCTGCAGGTAGTGGCGAGGACGTCAGCCTCTGTTGTAGTATCATTTAAACTGACATATACAAGCAGTTTAGAATGGGAAGACATTGTGTGTATGTACAATATCAGTATTCTTTTTTTATAGTTTAAACCTTAAAATGGGTTGTTTCTTCTTTCTGTGATATGAAGTGCAGCTCTCATTTCAGTTTCACTCTTATACTAAACAATGTGACTAACAAACAATGCAGTGTGTAAGCTCCTAGAACTGAGCCTGCCTCAAAGCAGACACTCCCCAAACTGTCCTTTGAACCTAAATCTGTCTTTTTGAGGATACAACTGGAATCTTCTGAAATAAAAGAGTTTTACAAATTAGAATCAAGCATATTTCCTGCAAAGAATTAAGGATCTCATTTCCAAATAAATCAACCAAATCTATCATTTCAAGGGTCGTGTTACTCAGGGACAAAGAACATCTAAACGAAACAGAAAATAAATCTGCTCTCCTTTAAACCCCAAATAAATTAATTATAGTGGTCTGACATGATAAAGACCCCAAGAGACATGGAGATTGACAGAAAACAATCTGGAAGGCAAGTCACAGTAGCTAGTAGGAAGAAGCCAAAAGGATGAGAAGGAAGGCAAGCTATCTATCAAGCTCAAGTATATTAGTAGAGCTGCAGTGAAATCTGGTGATCTTGATCAACAGATGTGACAAATGTACCAAGTTTCCAGGGGGAGGTACAGACAGCCCTGAGTGGCAGCCGTCGTGCTCAAATTGCACAGGTAACATGCATGAAAACATAGATCCGTTTTTATGGGGGGAAAGTGCAACTCCTTAAAATTTGCTCCGTATTGTTCAAGTTCCTTTTAGACAAGTACGTGTTATCGCCTGCGTTATAAGTCTTTGTGTAGGCCTCTGTCAACTACTCTGGCTTTTTCCATGGGACTACTTTTTGGAATAATTTCTGAGTGTTATTACTTTTGCCTGTTAAAAAAAAACCCAGAATGCATGAAAAGGGTAGACATTGCAATGATGAAGGATCAATATAACGTAAAATGATTCAAGGAACTAGAGGTGTTTCATTTATAGAAGAGAGTACTTCAGAGAGAGATCTTGATTGTCTGGAAGGTGTAGGGATGCTGCTACATAAACAAAGTGTGTTAGAACCAGGGCCCATGGATCCAAGTGAAGGGGAGATTTCAGCTCAGATGTAAAGAAAGAATCTTATAAAAATTCAAATTATACTTGTTGTTAAACAAGAATTCTTACATATTTTGCAAACTAATGCTTGTGAAATCAAGTTGAATTTTACCCATTTTTGATAGGGGATCAAGTTATGGTGTTCTCACATAACCATGGTGGGACTGTAATTTGTCAAATGAAATTTGGTGGCATCTACAAAAAATGTTAATGGTTATACTTTTCAGTATTCACCCAGCAACTCTGCTTCCATTATTCCACACATGGCGGTAAATACATCTGCTCATATTTGCTCAATAAAGCATGGCTGGTAATAGATTTTCAAAAATAAAAATATGCCAAATGTTCCACAAAAAGGTTATGGCACTTCCATTCCATGAAATACCATGCAATCCTTTATCAGAATGAGCTAGTATTAACAGGAAAAAAAAAAAAGAAAAAAAAAAGCTTGAACAGAAGTTGTTAAATTAAGGTTTTGATAAAATCCATATACGTAAATTCGGATACGTATACACACATGTGAATTCACATAAAATAACAGGAGAAAACATGTACTAAAATGGTAATGATCAGAATGTAGATTTAAATAGGAAAAAGAGAATTTAAATCTATATAATTCTGCATTGTTTAATCTATATCATTCAAGCATTGCCTGTGTCATTTTTTTTCTTTTTTTTTTAATAAATATAGGTTTGTCTGTTTCTTTGTTTTGAGAATTATCTATCACGGAAAGTGCTACCTAAGAGATAAAAGAGCTCACTGACTCTTTATTCTCCTAAAAAGTCTATATTTTCCCTACAGGTAGAAATAACTAGCCATATATATAATATTAATATATAAAACTATATTATATATTAATGTATTTATATAATTATATATGTTAATGTATAATTTATATATATATTAAATAAACCAGGCTAAGCCAATATTGAAAAAGAGTTAAACCTAAGTCAGCATGAATTTACTTGTGTACAAGTTGAGATACTTGTATTTTATCTGCCTTACAGACTCACACTGAGAATTTCCCTCCTCAACAGAAAGCGTAAGTCATTTAGTTTTTGACAGAACAATGAAATGAAAATGGAGGTTTCTGGGATGAACAATGAAATGAAAATGGGATGCAATGGAATGCGCCCCATTTTAGTAGCGTGTCTGTGTTTCCATGTAGTCCGTGATGCTTTCTTCTGACAATCCAAACCTGGGTCTTTTAGGAAACGTTGGAGCTTGTCCCTTCTGCCCACCAGCCTCAGGTTTCACTGTCACCTGCTCCATACGCACAAACCATCTGCTTGCTATTTTTTGGCTTTATCTGAACATCTTCACAAAGAGACCATCTGTTCCCTTCCTTTAAATATCTATTTACAGTACTTTCTCTCTTATCTACTTTACAATTTTTTTTTGCATATGTCAAAAATCCAATTACGTGGTCATATATTAACATGTCATCTACTCAGGAAGCTTCTGTGACAAACCCCTGGGTGACCCAAAAGGCATGGTAATCCTGCGAGGCTAAAAAAATCCACCGAAAATCGCGGGGCGGGGAGCCCTGAAATAAAGGTTTCACAAAGCATGAAATCGATAATAGATCTGAGATTCCCTGGATAGCCTGAGCACATGATTTCCAAAAGCTGTCACTTCACTGTGCACAGAACAATATGTATTTGCATTGAAATTTATTTCCGCCATCAGGAATGCATGCCTCTTGCGAATGTGCACTTTAGAGGAAGTGTACTTTCACTTGAGATGAAAAACAGGGAGAAAGAAAAAGAAGCAGGAGGAGGTGTTTTCATGGCGCTTGTGTAATTCTGGGGCAAGCTTTTAGGACAGACCTACCAAAAGCAGGTCCTGAGGTTAAACATGAAGCAAACGTCTCATGTGTGGGGTGTTTGCTAAAAGAAGAGCTCTCTGATGAACATGAAAAGCAGCGCACTCTTTATTTCCTCTGCCTTCCTGGGAGCAAAACACCAGCAGAAGAACTGCAGATAAGTGGTGTTTCCAGCTGGGTTGGGAAGTCAGTGTTGTGAGACTATAATTGGGACAACAGATCAGATGCCATCATCGCCAGCTCTTTCCGTTCACCTTTAAAAGTAAAAAGACAAAAGAAATTGACTAAAAATCCCCTGTGTGTATGTGTATATGTGATTAATGTTTCATATATGCATACATAATTTATATAACTGCATAATCTATATGAGTATATATAAATGTGTGACTTCTATCTACAAATTTCTATTTTCAAGTTATATTTATAGTAGAAGAAATGAACAAATCAAGAACAAATAAAGTAAATCTAACAAAGATTATTAAATTTATTTAGACATGAAAACTTCCAAAAAGATTTTGGTGTAATAAAATAGACAGGGGGAGAGAGAGAGAGAGAGAGAGAGAGAGAGAGAGAGAGAGAGAGAGAGAGAGAGAGAGAGGAGAATTAAGACAAAATATGAGAAAGCTGTTACAATAAAAAGAAGCACACATATGAACCATAACAGTAGCTGTGAGACAGCATAAAGCAAGCCTGCATCAAAATGTCAGAGCAGCCCAGGCAAAGAGCGAATTTTATTAGACATAAAAGGAAATATGTCTGTTTCTGGGGTGGGGGAGGTAGGTTTTTTATCACCGTGTCTGAGTGGAATTTCTTACACAGAATGATACCAGATAAACCACACGCCTTTTTCCTCCAAGAAGACTCCAGACCGGTGGTTCTTAATTGCCCACAGCAGTACATCAGGCTATGCCGTCTTACAAACGTCTTCCCAAACTTTGACCTTTGTGGGGGTAGCCAGTCGGACCAGGGCTCTGGATGCAGACGTGTGCAAACATGAGTCTTGTTATACTATAAACCTGAATAGAACATCCTGGGAGTGCTTCCATCTGCCAGGGCACACATCATTTTCATTCATGTTTAGTGAAAAATGCAGCCCGGTGCGATTATTCTGGTGACACAACCCAATTATTAAAATTCTGCTCTTGTCTCAAAGCCCGACATCTCTCTGTCCCAGGCTCCTGGCCCCCAAAGCATTTTCTGGTCCACCGTCTTGTTGCCGGGGTCCCTTTGTTTTGGGTGTGTCCTTGTGGAGCTGGGACAAGATGGTGTATCCCCGGCTCACTGCCATGACATACACCCCTCTTGGGACACTCCTTGTCCTTGCTGTGACCTTGGAGGAAAGGCAGACTGCTTTGGGCACTCCCTCTAGCACCTGAGTTAGCCTTCTCTTTCCTGGCCCTTTCTCCACACTCCAGGGCCATGTGTTAGAAGCAGAGTGGGGGACAATGCATGCCTCTCCTACCCCTGAGCACGGGAAGGAGTAAAAGTGTGGATAACGCCTCAGACTCCCGCCTCCCCTCGGTGGTCCTCCGTGTCCATGCCTGTCCAGAGAGGTTCTTTTGCCCTGCCCTCTGCCAGTGGGTCCTGCATTGCCAGCACTGCCACCGGCATTTTCTGAACTGGAAACTGGGGACACTTAGTTTACTCTGCTTGTCAGCATGGTCAAGGGAGCAAAAAACAGTCCTCCAAAGCACGTCCCACCTGACACCACATCTAAAATGAGTTGGGCTGCTTTGGAGACACGCCACTGGACAAAGCTGTCTCTCTGGTAGGAAGGACACTGCACACTCGGCGCTGCACAGAGGCGACAGGCTCACTGGAAAGGCATGCCGACGCTGGAGAGCTGTCCTGCATGCTGGACACGTACAGGAGAATGACTCGTGCAAGAGGACACGTGTATGCTCAAGACAGTAAGAATTCTCTGATGCTTCATACGTCACAAACAAATTCTTCAAAAACTGTGGAAGTGCTTTTAGAATATTCTTAAACTTAATTTACTTTTACTTTCATCATCTCAACGTTACCATCAAATGAAATCCAGTTTTTAAAAATACATTGCTAACATAAGAAGGCTGAGACTGAAGGTCTGAAATCATTTCCCAACACCTGGTGTTGGGTCGACAAGCACGTGACCCATCTTTGTGTAGAGATGACTAGACTACCAGGCTGCTGCTCCATTCTGACCCGCCTCTCCATGCACCTTCCGTTCTCGATGATACACTATCTCGGCGATTTATTTTGCTTTACTGTGCTAAGGACACTTAACATGAGGTCTACCATCTTCACAACTTTTTAACTCTATTGCTGACGAAGGTTCACTGTTACAGGAATTAGGTATTTGCTTAACTGAAACTTTATGCCTCATTTCTCCTCCCTCCCCACCCTGGTAACCTCCATTCGACTCTGTGGTTCTCTGAGTTTGACTATTGTAGGTACCTCATGCAGTATTTGTCTTTCTGTGACTGGCTAATTTCACTTAGCATGACGTCCCCAAGTTTCATCCGTGTTGTCACATGCTGCAGAATTTCTTTGTTTTTTAAAGCTGAATAGTGCTCTATTGTATGTGTCTATCTGGTTTTCTTTATCCACTCCTCTCTGAGTGGACATTTGGTGGTTTACACATCTTAGCAATCGTGAAGAGTGCTGCATTGAACTTGGGAGTGCTGATATCTCTGAGCTCCTGACTTCAATTCTTCTGGATAAATACCCGGAAGTAGGATTGCTGAGTTATATGGTAGTTCTATTTTTACTTTTTTGAGGACTTTTGCACAGTCCTTTCCTTCTGTAAAGCTCTTCTCTGTTCATCTTTTCATCCATTGGATCTCAACTTAGTCAAGACCGCCTATTGCCTTCTCATCACCTGTCATTAATTATGTTTTCTCTGCAGCCAAACTGCACAGACTCAAAATACAGCTCCATCATAACCTGCAGTGTAACCTTGAACATCAGATTCATTTAATCTGTCTTTACCATAATTTTCTTATCTGTACAATAGTGGTGATATTAGTACCTTTTTCATGGGGTTGTTGGGAAGATTGAATGAGTTAATAGAGTTAAAGCACTCAGAGTACATAAATGCTTTTGTTGCACTTAGAACTAGGTGTTCGCTATTATTCCGTCTGGTCCTGGGGCTGGTATTTTATTGTTGTGGTGGTGGGAATACAGCTGCCTTGAGATGCTCCATGATCGTATTAATTTTTCTCTATCTTCTTATGCCCAGCACCTAGTACAATACTTGACACATAAATGAAGTTGCTTATACACATTTGTAGGCTACATAGATAAATAGCACGGCTTAATGTTCAACTGTCTAGATTATTATCACTACTGGAAAACAGTAATATCTCTTAAGAACAAAAGGAAAGCTGGTGATGGTGCAATAAACTCAGACAGGATTTAGTAGTATTTGATTTTACTAACACGGCTTTAGGATATGTCTAGACATGGGAGGTGGTTGGATAATTATAGTTACCTATGTAAATTAGATCAAACAACAATGTTCCAGGTACTTGCATATACAAGAATTTTCCTGACTTTAAATGCAGCAATTTATATTTCCGTCAAAATATCATAAAAAGGATCCTACATTTGTCACTCAGGGTTCCAGCAGAAAGCAGAAGACGTACTCAAAAAGGGTCATTTTATGGAGCATCTAAAACAGTGACTGTGTAAAAAGCCGTGAGCAAGTTGTAGCAAAATAAAAAGGGGAGCCAGTACCCTGAAGGCTGTTCCTGACAGGGTGCAGGGAGAGGGGTTCACAGGACCCCGGAGGGAGAGGTGTGTGGAGCAGGCCACCTGACAGGAAGTGTGGTCTCTGATGGAAGGACACCGTCAGCCTGGGAGGGAGAACCAGGGGCTGAGTACCTGGACTTCTCTTCCCTCAGCTACCTTCTCCCTTCCTCCTTCTCCAGAGGGTGGCCTCCACGGCTGTACCCCCAGAAGCCAGAGGGGAGGAACCCCAGTATTACACAGGGCAGTTCCATGAACACAGAGCCATGGGGATAAGGCTGCAGACACCTGATACTTGAGGCCAACTAAGTGTCACTTACACTGGGTGAAATGAAGTGAAGGGATTTTCTTTCCTGCAGGACTTCTCAGGGCCTTTAAATGCTAATGTGAAAGACGACTCTCCAGGAGAAGGGGGATAGCGTGCCGAGCTTGCCAAGTGAACCTACCACACAACCGTCTGTTCCCGTAGAACACCTGGAGGGGCCCGTATCCATGGAACACCCTTTGGAGAATGTTGGCCCCTCATAAATATCGAGTCACTCGATGTCACCTCAGGAATTAAACTAACTTTGCTGGCAGAGATGCTCTCCTAATTGGTAGGTGTCACCGACTCCTCGTCCCAACCGCCAAACAGTACAACTCTTGGACTCCAAATGACCGTGGATATTTGTGCACCCCAACAATAAAATTGTCAGATAAAATAATGGGGACTTGGAGAAATGAAGTCACCTGGCCAAATACCATAGTTAATATTTTCACATCAATCTCTACACTTGGACGGGCCACTTCCCACTGGCATGTGTCAGGTAGAGAAAACTCTGGATTTTTAAAAACTAGATCAGGAGCAAATGAAGACACAGGTCCCACAGGTAGACGGACATCCCACCTGCCCCACTGCTCAGACTCTGACCAGGCCTATATTTCTTCCATCGGAAGGAAATGAATTTGCCCTTTTCACAACTCCACGTAGAATTCAATAATTCATTGCCCTCAAAATTGGTTCTCACAATTTGATTTTTCCTCCCGTAACACTGGGTTCTAAATAAAGTTCTCAGTATAGAAATGAACAGTGTGTGCAGGTGGGTTTGCCCTTGGAGGCAGACACAGCTGTGCCTATCGAACACAAAAATGTGGGATATCATTTTAGAAAGTCGCTAACGACAGGCAGGATTGTATAAGGGAAAGTCACCTTCAACTGTCACTCAGGAAAAAACAAAGTATCACAAACAGTATTATTTGTCCAAGTGTTTCTGGGCCAGAGCTGCCTTCGGTGTCCTTCCAGAACCGCCAAACAATGAAATGGGAGCGAGTTGCCAAGCGCCGTACAGCTCTGTGTTTGTTCACCCGGGGTGTCTGTTTGGGGCTGGAGGAAATGAGGTTTGAGGAGGAGGGACCGAAAGTACTGTCTGCACGCCAGTTCTGCTGGTTACGGTGAATTCCCAGGTGGAATTCATACCATAATGCAGTCTCCACTTACTTTTCACTGCTCGTCCTCCTTTTTATCCCTGACCTTGGCAGTGCTCAAGCAGCAGTGTCTCACCATGCTGCAGTTATTATTATTATTATTAATTATTTTTATTATTATTGCAACTCCAGGTAGCTGCAATAGAACGTGTGTGGCACCATCCACCCACATGCTATGAACACAGGTGGCCAGAGTTAACCCGATATTTAGCGGCACTACGATGAGTCACAGGTTTTAGCATTTGTCTGATTCACACTCTACCCCACATGGAGAGGATTTTTTCCCAGTGAAACATCCAGAGTTCACTTGAGAGAGCTGGTGGACTGGAAGGGATTCAGAGGTGCCCCCTTCCCCAGTCTTTCAAGTGGAGTCAGCCCTGGTTGACCACGTAGCAGGTGAATAAAGGTGAGGACACCACGAAAGCAGCCACCTTTGCATGGAGAGTCCCACTTTTTGTTGTCATTTTGTTGTCATTTTAACTGAAGGTACAGATCTTTCTTGTTTCAAACATTTCCTACTTGATGATGGCGACAGATTCTATTTCATGATGATTTACTTCACAAATTGTTTCTTCAAGCATACGTGGTCTGTTCTCTGCTGTGTCGTATTGTCAGTCACACTGCTGGTTAAATTCACTTCCCAAACTTCTTTGGCCCCCCCAAAAAAGATAAATAATAGAGCTGCATTTGAAATGGCTGCCATGCTAGTGCAATTAACATGTGTTATATACATACAAATTACAAAGGAAAACTACATTTCCCTGGCTTCACATCCCTAAAATGTCCAAAAATAATTCTCATGAACATAAACTTCAAAATGTCAATTGCATTTACAATTATGAATAACAGGGAATTGTTATTCCCAAAAGAAGCAATAAGAAATGTTTCATAGATGTTTTTTAGGAAAATATGATTTGCATGTTTCTACCAAAATAGAATAGTGCCTGTAATATGGAATATCCCTCAGGTATTCTTTTTAGAAACAAAATTCATATCCACCTGTCAGTTCATGAAATCTAGTAAATTCCTAATACAGAACACACTTCTCTAAAGTGTTCATTGGCATTTTCAAAACAGGGAAAAGAAAGCATGGAAGCCTCATCTAAACAGAGAGAGAAGGATAAATGCAACATGTTGTCAATATGTATGTTTTTTCTTTCTATCAGAAAGAAAACATGCCAGAAGTATTAAAGTGAGCTGGATTTCTTCCCTCAGTAATAGATTTCACTATACTTTAACTGTACCAGCCAGATTCAAACAACTTTTTAGATGGGTGTCAACTTTATTCATAACCTTTCAGTTGTGTTTTTCACGGGGAATATGCATAAATACTGTGCTTTGATGCATCCTGTTTTATTCCTATTATTTATCCTATGCATAATTAAAATTTGGGAGACCAATAATAAAAAATGGAAAATGCATTTGAAATATATCTTGCCCGGTGAATTTTCAATGACCATAAAGTTTGGATCTAGAATCTAGAGTTAATTCTAGGATGTCAATGGCTGGGCTAGAAAATCTCGATGTGATAAAATTCACACAGCCCACATATGATTGCACACTAAAGCACCACATAGCCGAATTTCTTATGTGTGTACGTGCACATGTTCCTTTACTGATGACATAGATGGAATTTTGTAATAGAAGGGGGATTACTGACCCATTGAGTGGTTAAATAGAAATCACTTAAACAGGTGTTTGGGAAAGAAAAAATATGCCATGCCCCCAAAAAGCTGAACTGAGGGCCTTTCCCATGATGTTTGGTGTTGGACTGAGGTTGCAACACCCTTCATGACCAGTTGTGCATCATGCCTGTCATGGCAACTGTAGAGACTGGTGAATAGCTCTGTTACCATAGGAATATGACTGTATTTATTACACGGCGTGGTAGACATCATCTCAGCATTTTATATACATTATCTCATTTCTCATTTAATAACCTATGAGGTCCATATTTTATTCTCATCGCATAGATTGAGAAATTAAAGCTCAGAGAAGCCTCATAAACAGGGTTCAAATACGAGAGCTGCTTTTTATCTCCTACCCTGGGGCTCATATTTCAACTGACATGTATAATAAACCTCTAACGTCAGAGATTTAGAATTTTGCCATGAGCACAATGTATTTTATTTGTTGATTCCAAGATAGGGATTATGTTTTCCCAACATTGCAATAAAGGTCATCTGGAAAATCTTCCAACCAGCTCCAAACTGTGGTTTTCTGAGTTGTTCTCCTTTTATTTCTCCTACTTGGGCTTAATATGGGTGTTTTTCTGTTACAGAGAAATAAGCAAATGTGTTTTATCTCAAAATAAAAGGACAGAAGCGACTAGCTTAGAGGTTCCACAAAAAAGGGTGATTAGTTACGGAGCTAACTGGAAATCTGCTCTAGTCATGAGCATGCTGGAGTTGTGAAAGTAACTTATGGGCATAGAATAATATCTCAAAAGTCCAAGATAACATGAAAAAAATCACAATACTATCAGTAAAAAATAGTTTTTATAATGTCTAAAATTTTGTAACTACTTATGTCTACTTTTTAGTTCCCTTATACTCTGATTTGGCTATATTTGTTATGTCATAATTATACTTTTTGCTATAAGTTTTTCAGGAAAAGACAGAACTACACGAAGTATGCCCTGGAAAATGGGTACATGATACTGTGTTTCCCCGAAAATAAGACCAGGTCTTATATTAATTTTTGTGCCAAAAGACACGTTAGGGCTTATGTTCAGGGGATGTCATCCTGAAAAATCATGCTAGGGCTTATTTTCCAGTTAGGTCTTGTTTTCGGGAAACGCAGTACGTTGTGAATGTTTTATTTTTACTAATTCATGAAATGTGGCAATGCCACCAACGAGAGGCAAGGGGACTCGGCGGCATGGACTGCCCATTTCATCCTCCAGGGGAAATGTTTTGTTTTTGTTTTTGTTTTTTAATTTTATTTTAGTATTTGGTTCAGGTGTACAAAACAAGATGATGATTAGACAATTACACCCCTCACAAAGTGATAACCCTACCAAGTCTACTACCCATCTGACACCGTATATGGCTCTATATTGACGCTATTCCCTATGCTGTACTTTACATCCGTGAATGTGTGTGTGTGTGTATATGTATGTGTGTATATATATATATATATATATATATATATATGGTTGGTGCAAAAGCAATTGTCCTTCTTTGTTTCTTATTACAGTCTTCATTTTAAAGTCTATTTTGTCTGATACAAGTCTTGCTATCCCAGAGGTTTTCTCATTTCCATTTATGTGAAATATCTTTTTCCATCCCTTTACTATTAGTCTCTGTGTGTCTTTCTATCCGAGTGGGTCTCCTGTAGACAGTATATGCATGGGTGTTGTTTTGTTATCCACTCAGCTACTCTATGTCTTTTGATTGGAGCATTTAATCCATTTGCATTTAAAGTGATTATTGATAGATACATGGTTATTGCTATTTTATTATACATACTTTTTATCTTCATTGGTTTGTTTGTTTGTTTGTTTGTTTGTTTTGTCCTTTCTTCTGCTTGAAGAAGTCTTTTTAACATTTCTTGTAATACTGGCTTGGTGGTAATGAATTCCTTTAGCTTTTTCTTGTCTGGGAAGCTCTTTATCTCTCCTTCAATTTTAAATGACAGCCTCGCTGGGTAGACTAGTCTTGGTTGTAGACCAGGGGTGTCCAAACTTTTTTCAATGTTTTTCACCAAGGGCCATATGCGGTAAAATACACAAACAGCCGGGCCACTCACTCGAGGTAAAGTATGTATTGCCTCACCTGGTTTATTTAAGTAAACTGAATATATTTTTGGAATTTGCTGCGGGCCAATTAACAATGGATTGCGGGCCACAGTTGGCCCGTGGGCCGCAGTTTGGACACCCCTGTTGTAGACACGTATTTTTCATGACTTTGAGTATTTCCTTCCAAACTTTTCTGGTCTGAAAAGTTTCTGTTGAGAAATCAGCTAGCAGTCCTATGGGAGCTCCCTGTGAATAACTGGTTGTCTTTCTCTTGCTGCTTTTAGGATTCTCTTTGTCTTTAACCTTTGTATTATAATTGTGATGTGTCTAATTGGTGTGGGCCTGTTTGGGTTCATCTTGTTTGGGACTCTGTGCTTCCTGGGCTTGTAGGTCTATTTCCTTCACCAGGTTAGGGAAGATTTCAGTCATTATTTCTTCATATAGGTTGTTGATCCCTTCCCCGCTCTCTTCTCCCTCCAGTACTCTTAGGATATGAATGTTGTCACGCTTGACATTGTCACACAGGTCCCTTAAACTATCTTCATTGTTTTTTATTCTTTTTTCTTTTTGTGTTCTGATTGGGTGTTTTCTGCTACCTTGTCTTGTAAATCATTGATTCAATCCTCTTCTTCACTTAACCTGCTGTTGATTCCTTCTAGTGTATTTTTCATTTCAGTTATTGTATTCTTTATTTCTGTCTGTTTTTTTTTTTTCATGGTTTCCATGTTCTTCTTGATGCTTGCTATCTCTTTGTTGAAATTCTCACTAAGTTCCTTAGGCATTCTTATAATTAATCTTTTAAACTCTGTCTCTGGTAGGTTAGTTTCCTCCATTTCATTTAGTTCTATTCCTGGAGGTTTCTCCAGTTCTTTTATTTTTGACATGTTTCTGTGTTTTCTCATTCTGGCTGCCGCTCTGTGTTTGCTTCTATGTATTAAGTAGATCTCCTATGTCTCTCAGTCTTTGCTGGGTAGACTTATGTAATATGTGTCATGTGTCCAGTGGCACAGTCTTCCTATCTCCTGTGCGTGTGCTCCAGGAGTGTCTCATGAGTGTGTTGTGTGTGTTCTCCTGTTGTAGTTGCAGCTTGATTGCTTTTGGCACATCAATGGATGGGATTGGCTCCCAGGCTGGCTGTGCCCACAGTATACAAGCTGCTGCGGGGGGGGCTGACCCCTCAGAGTAGGCTTTGCCCCCCATGGGCACTTGTACCTGTTGCAATCCCCGTTTGGGTGTGCTACTTGTGGGCTAATCAGGTAGTACTCTGGTGTGGTCTGAAGCTGGCTTCTGAGTGTGTTGTTTCTGGTGTCTCCTGGGAGGAGCTCCCATATAGGCCAATTTCAGCCTTGCCTGTGACTGGCTCGGGGCTACCTGGTAGGAGCTACGCAGCTATATGTAGTTGCCTGCTGCCTGTGCTGGACCTGGAGGCATGTGGGGTGGGCTTGCTGTAAATTGAAGCTGGCTGCCACAAGTAGTGGGCTTGAGGCAGATGCCATGGGAAGACCTCTTCCTGGCACAGGACCCCTGGGCTGGGGAGCCTGGTGTGGGACTGGCACCCCTCCCTCTTCAGGGGGGACCTCTGCCAGATATCTCTCCTGGCATTCAGTCGTTATCTGCAGGTTTCGAGTCAGCCTGTTTCACATCTCTGCCCCTCCTACAAGTCTCAGTGTGGCCTCTTCTTTATATCCTTAGTTATAGTGGTTCTGTTCAGCTAGTCTTCAGATGATTCTTGAGGTTGATTGTTCTATAATTTATTTGTAATTTTGGTGTGATCCTGGGATGCAGTAGGCTTAGAGTTTACCTAATCTGCCATCTTAGGGCCTCTCTCACAGGAACGGTTTAGGAGTGAGACAGGAGGGAGTGCTGAAGTAAGACGGATATGAGTTCGAGTCCTGGTTCTGCTTTGGGTAACACTAAACCTCAGTTTCCTCATCTGTAAAATGGGAAAGGATTCTTTTGAGAAGAATATCATGAGCACCCAATAAATGCTGCTTCTACTGCCATTACCTCCACTATTCCCAGTCCTGCCAGGGTCCTGCTGTGGTGATTCCGAGGCACAGGGCTCTAATCACAGGATCCTTCCTTCACCCCTATATTGACACAATCGTTTCTGCATGCTCTCATTGTCCCCCACTTCCACCTCTTCTAAGATAGTGTATTCTGCAAATCACTGCCTGATTAGATGTAAATATTATATTTGTGAACTCTAAGGAAGTTATTTCATTTCTCTGTTTTAAGTTATAAACCGAAACCCATGCTCTGAGTCAATTGTTCTCAACTCAAGGTGAATTTGACCACGGGAGATATTTGGTGATTTCTGGAAACATTTTTGAAGTGGGGGTGCTACCAGCATCTAGTGACAGGCCAGGAAGGTTTCTGAACATCCTATAATGTACCAGAGTCCTCCTACCCTACAGAGGATCATCTGGCCCAAAATGTCAGTGGTGCTGAGGTTAAAAAGCCTGCTCTAAGTGGGTACGGGTGCTGCTGTGTATGCAGTAAACCACAAAATACTAAGATGAGCATGTGGACTTCAACCAGTGCCTCAGGAGTCATCTCATCTGCTCTTATCACCATGGAAGATTCTCTCCTTTTTTTTTTAAAGCCTGGACATAAATCATCAGCTATTTAGTAGTCTATTTAAACTCCTGCATGTGATGAGCTATTACTATCAAACAAGTGTAAACACTCATGCATGAAGGTAGATGGCGAGGCCAGTTGATCTCTTAGCACCCTCTCAGTTCCGATACCGACAATTTCATATTCAAAAGTGTCACATGTTCTCCACTGCCTACAGATGAAGTCCCCCTTCCTCAGCATGGCCTTCAAGGCCTTCCAGAGCCCGTCCCCTGTTGGGCCTGTCTCTTATCCATCTCGCTGTTTACATACCTGTCATCTTTTACGGCTATCCTCCCCCGTGTCCTTTAACAACGACACTTGCCCCACATATCACATGGAATGCACAGCTCCCTTGTAAGTGGTTCCTGGGATCAGCCCGAAACCATTTGCTTTGACTCACCCCTGACATCACACCCCAGTCTATTCTTCATCAGTTTGAGTGACTTGCGGGAGTCATGCAGTGCAGGGCCTCCTAACCACATCTGCATTCAATGGGAGAGAAGCCATGATTGATTAGTGATGTCTGTCAAGGGTGTTAGATCAGGAGGTGCCAGCCGGGGTGCCTGGGTCTGCCCTCCCTGGTGTCAGTTCATTTCCAGGCTTCATGGTGGAGGTGGCCTCCACCTGGGTCTAAAGTGTGGAATCTGGCCATGCTCATCTGTGTCCTATAGACCAACAAAGCCACCCCATAGTCCCCCAAATGACCTGATGGCAAAAGGCAGCCAACTTGTCATCTTATCAGGAATACTTTAGCTACAGGGGAAAGAAGTCTATCATACAAGGAGGGTGAAAATATCAGTGAATCACAGATAGGCATGGCATCTGAGATGAGAAATGTATCAGGAACACAGGAAATTACACTCTGTGTTTGATCTTACCTCTATTTTTCTCTGAGTGTCTTTTCTCTTCTCTTCTAGATGGGCTTTCATTCCTCCATCTCCTTTCTGCTTGTCTGTACTGAAAAACTGTTACTTAGTTTGTCATAACCAAGAACGAACATGACAGATACATGGTTCCTCAAATGAAACACCGTTATTTTAAAAGCTAAGCCTAGGCTCACAAACGTCACTCAATCCTAATTCAAATTGGCCCAAATTAATGCAAATTAATCAGTGATTACCAGAGACAGACTATGGAGAAATATGGTCTCTGAATGTCCATTCCTTTGAGTGAAAGTAGCTATGCAAATCTCAGTAATGACAAGTAACCTGCATAGATGTCCCCAAAAGCATTTACTTCATATGCATTGTCACATATTCATATGAAGTATGCATAGGATCCAGCAAATTAAGAATCGTCCCCACTCACTCCATAAGGACGCTGACACTGGCTGGATGACGACGCCGTTGCAAGAACAAACGATCTGATCCCAGAGCCTCGTCTTCGTCACATCCCCCAGGAAACCCAGAAACCCATTCTTACTACACAGAGAACAAGGCAAATGGTTTTGCATTAGAGATGGCCAGATTCAAAACTACAGTATTAAAACAGAACAAAACAATGATAATAGTGGCCAAGGTTGCTGAATGCTTGCTTGCTGTGTGTGGGCGTGTACTAATTATTCGATCCATTTAATCCTCTTATCACCCGTAGGAGACAGGGACCATTACTGCCTCAGATGACAAAACAGATGCAACAAGAGACCAAGTCACTTACTCAAAACAGCAGAACTGTTTCGTTGTGGATTTAAACTCAGGGTTTAAACCCAAGCGAAATGATTTCAGAGCCCTGTGCTTTTTCATAGCCACAGGTTTGACTGCAGGTACCTCTAGGGAGAGAAAGAAAAAAAAGTGATGGAATTATTGTTAAATTGGATATGTCTGCTTTACTAAAATATATGTACATAGGTGTGTTTATATATATTCTAGTCTGAAAATATTAAATGGAAGCTTCCAGAAACAAACAATTCCTAAGTTTGAAATCGCGTGTCATTCTGAGCAGCATGATGAAAACTTGTGCCACCGTGGTCTGTCCCCATCCCGGGACGTGACTCATCCCTCTGTCCAGCACCTCCACACCATATATACTCCCCACTAGTAGTCACTTAGCAGCCGTCTCGGGTGTCAGACTGACTGTCGCACTGCTTGTGCTCAAGTCGCCCTGATTTTGCTTAAAAACGGTACCAAAGCATAAAAGTAGTGATGCTGGCACTTCAGATATGCCACAAAGAAGCCATAAAGTGCTTCCCTTAAGTGGAAAGCTATGTGTGTATAGGAAAACACATGGCGTACATTTAGGGTTCAGTGCTATCCGTGGTTTCAGGCATTCACCGGGGTTTTGGAATGTATCTCCTGCGAATAAGGGGGGCCTGCTACAAGAGTGAAAAAGTATGTTTAATCTTACAGAAGTTCAAAACTGAAAAAGCATGCTAGTGGTGTAGGGTTTTTTCCTTTTCCTTTGCATGGGAAAACAGCCTGCTGGTACCTCTCCTTTTTGTCAGAGACCGATAAGGCCTGCACAATCTTGTAGTCAAAACATCTCACTAAAAAGCTTCTTGGGCGGCAAAGCTGATCGTGGAGTGTGTTTAGTTTCCTGGCTGCCTTATTTGTTTACAACAATGCTCTTAAAATTGTCTCCACCATCTGTGTGAGGTCTAGTTCGTTGAATGAGAATGAGATATTAAAATGCCATCCAGATGTCTGGATGTATACCCGTTTTAACATGCTATGCAAATTGTCACCAGGCACTTTTTCCCCTTCTTAAACACAAAAAAAATATTTTTAGTGGGAGTGAAGGAAAGTAAATCCGTGGAGGCAAAAGAAAAATTTTAAAAAGGTAAAGGAAGCAAGATGCCTCTGATTTGCGTTGTGCTTATCTTTTCAAAATCCTGGCTTATGAAATCATGACTTGAAAAAGTTTTCGTCTATCATTTTGCAAAAAAAAGATGGATGCCAACAGAAAGAGTAAAATTCATCTTGAAAAAGGAAAAATATGAATTCAGGATATACTGCTTTTTATAACACAAGTTACATATTAGAAACATGAGTGGAAAAACGAAGTACATCCCTTGTTTCAACATCCCAATTGACAGCTGGACCTAAAAGTGTGTCTCGGTTCTCTAGTACATAAAGGACATGGAAAACTTTATTTAATACTGCATTTTTATTATCTTAAAACTCTAAGCAATAGCACATGAAAAATGCTCCTGTGTTTGAGTTTGCCCATTGAGTTTGGGGTATGGATGTTGCAAGATTCTTTAAAATGTCACAAGAAGTTCCATTAAAAATATGGCACATTGACATGTAATAAATACCCACCTTAGATTTCAGAAATAGATACAAATGGGAAAGATTAAGTTATCTGCTTCATTCTATGATTCACCTGTACCAAACCTGCTATTTCTCCTAATCACCATGTTCCTTTGATAAATTCTGAATGTATTTTCTTGGGCAGGGGTAAACTTTTCTGTTCTCAAATGTAGAAATTGAAATTCGAAGGTATTGTTTCTCCCCATAAAGACACAAGAATAACAGCATTACTTTATAAAACACATTTTTGCAACCTCAAATGATGATCCTGAATCAGCATTTAAATTGCAACAAGTTACTTATGATGAACTTCAGCATGCCCTAGAGGTGACTAGTTCATTGTCACCATGGAAAACATTGACATACACTAGACAGTTTAAAACACAATTTGCAAAACAAGACAAAACTCAACCGAAATCTTTTTAGGGTCATATTATGTCTGAGCTTGCCTTCAACGCTAGAGTCTTTTCCTTTTTCTCAATGAGTATTGATTCAAGTATTGATTCAGACCGCCAATACCTACAAAAAGCCAGCTGAAGTGGTTAAATGCCTGCCAAATCGTCGCATCAAACTTTTGCAGTAGAGATGTGGCACGGTCAAGGGAAAAAATTTAAAAGACACCACTGGTGAGAATGTGGACGATGGATTGGAAGTCGGCGAGCAAAGCGGAGAAGAGGGTGAGAGTCTGGAAACTCAAGTGGAATTGTTCACTAATGTGCACGAATCAGCTGAGCTTCCCGCCTTCTTCGCTCCCCTACAGTTAGACTGTATCAAGGCGCACAGAGGAAATGAAGGAACTAGAGCGGCAAACACGAGCTGGAAGGATTAGGTGACCCACGCATCCTTTCCACCCACATGCTTTGTAAGGAACTGTCCGTGTTCCACCTGCCACACGGCGTTGCCTGGACCTGGGGCTGCCCCGTCCCTCCTGCCCTCCTCAGAAACAAATGGCTTAGCCAACTGCCACCAAATGTCCCAAAGTTCTCTCTGGTAGTCATAAGCACGAAGGCGTGAGATGACGGAATTCAACACAAACCTATCCCCTTTCCTTGCAAACTGACTCAAACCCTAGTAAGTACGTCCGTGGTCTGAATTCTAAGGATAAACAGATGGAGCCCTCCCCACCACTGAACCTACTAGAGAACAAGGAACTGTGTATACAATCCCTAACTGAATCACCCCAAAGGGATTGCGACTATTGATCTTCTACCGACGACAATCATCAAGAAAGAGGCACACTATTTTACCTGAGGGAAACCTGTATTTTACATCCAGTGCCTTTGGATGAATGTGGCAGAAGGGTGATACAACGCGGCCCCTGTTGCGTTCTATGCAGTTTGGACTTCATGTCGCTAAGATCCAGTGACCTCAATATCACCTAAGACTGTGGGAGCCCTGTCACGTGCTCCAGTCCCAATGTCAAGTGGCAGCACCTTGCAGAAAACAAAGATTCTGCTTTGCAGTGACGAACCACTGGAAAAGCAAACTCATTCCTCAAGAACGCCAATTCACAAGGTCTAATGCAACGCCTTGTTCTTCTGTGTATCGCTTCACATGGCTGTGCATTTGGCAAAGGTTCATTGCCACTCGTTGCACGACTGTCATCACGCAGCACAGATCCAGGTGATACCGCACATATGGTCAAACCTGTCTCCTCAGTCACTCTGTCTGTAATCCATCCTCCGAAGCATAATTGCAGATTTCAAAGCCAGAATTGTGCAATTCCACAGCTCAAAAGTGTTCACTGACTCCCATCACCTAGAGAACAAGTCAAAACCTTATTCATAGTATTTAAAAAGTTTTCATTATTGGGGCCAAACCTCAGTGAGCACTTTCCTCTTTGTACTTTTCCAACTTCTCTCAAAGCTGAAAGTTCATCCCCTCTGGTGGCTAATCCTGTCACAGCTTGTTGCTGTTGTACTTTTCCTCCTTTCAGGACCGTCTCTATCTGTGGGCTTGTCTCCAAGTCCTCCCAATTCCTCAAGAATACGAAGGCAGTGGTGCCAGGTGGCTATCACCCAGGCCCTTGCAAAATATTTCTTCCACAAAGCTCTCATCTTCTGCTACTTACTGACACTGCTCATTTTTAACTCAATTGACATACATTTATACATAAAAATGCATGGACCATGCATGCACAGTTTATGACGTTTTGTAAACTGGACCCATAGCACATAGTTCACAGAAGCACAATGTTACCAGCACTTCAGAGGCTCCCTTCTGTCCCATCCTGTCACTTCTCAGTGCGAAGTCTTTCCTGACTTTTCATGGGACAGATACATTTTTTTTGTCTGTATTTTGCATAAATAGAATCATGCACTATACCAGGGGTGCCAAAGAAATGTATACACATTCTAAGAGATCTTCTCTATGCACAAGCAGTAGTTCACCACCATTAGAAGTGCACCACTATGAGCACCTCCTGTAATTGCAGAAGTCAAACGTGACATGCATTCATCTTTTGTTATCAGTATATATTGAGTATTACAATGAATACAGTTTTTTTTAAAAAAGAAAGGAAAAAATGTGTATACACATTTTTGTGTATACATTTTTTTGGCACCTTCTGTATATGCTTTTGTGCCCAGCTTCTTCTACTCGACAGTATGTTGATGAGATTCCACGTGTTGCTATGCATATCTGTAATTTATTACTTCTCGTGGCTGGGTATACTCTACCATGCAACTATGAGATTGCTTTGTAACTCTTTCTGCTGGTGATGGACAGTTGGGTTGTTTCCAGGCTTTGACTCTCAGATTAGTGCTGCTCTGAATATTTTAATTACTATGTGAACTTATGTATTTAGTTTACATACGAGCATATATGTGCATTTCTTTTGGATCTGCAGCTATTTTTCAAACTGCCTCATTGCCGCTATCAGGCTGTAAGCGTCTTTTGAGCAGTGCCTCTCCTTGCTTTCTTTCCCGGCATCTTGCCTAGTACTCATGCAATGAACATGGATAATTATAAGACGAATTATAAGTAGAAAATCCATTGAAAATGCCACATTATATAAAATGAAAAATCAGGCAAGAATCCATTTCCTACCATTTTATTAGTTATTGTTAGTATGACTACTGTAAGTAATCAGGTCATCGTGGTCTGAATAGAGTCCAGAGGTTTCCCAGGTTGGCGCTGGTCCTCCATGCTGACCTTGGCGAAGGGCAGGCATCTTGTCTTAACTGCTGTCATCTTCAAATCCAGGCAGCGGGGTTAAGGCAATAAAAGGCACAGAGAACAGACATATGTTAAGCAACAAGTACGTTCAAAGAGTCATAATTAAGGTAATATAGGGTTATCCTAAATACAAAAGTCTATGTAATTTTCTAAAATGAGCCAATCTCCCAGCCAATGACACTGATTCTGGATCCCGGGAGACGAATAAAGTCAGTGTATGCCTCTCTCTAAAAACGGAGATTTGTGTATCCCCACATAACTCAAGAGACCCAGGAGAGATACTGTAAATTTTTCCACTTGCGAAGGGAAAACGGGCAATGAATTTTGCTAGTTTTAACACGATCCACACATGCTCTAAAAACATTCAAGGGAAGCCAGCTCTTATTTATCGGAAGGTCCTCTTCACACCAGACCCAAATCCCGTCCCAAGTCCTAAATTTATGCCTAGACTTGTGACCATTATTTCTGCTGTGGCCGAAGGAGTTGCGGGGTGCGGGTGGGGGGTGCGGGGGGGCAGAGGCAAGGTAAGTGCATCGCAGGGCACGCCCAGGTCTCAGTTGCTTCTGTGACACAGCAAGTCAACCCACAAACGTGTCTGGTGCCCTGACAGATGCTGCAGCCACTTTTAATGGCCTCGAGCGCTCTGGCCACCTCACTGTCCCTTACTGAATTCTTTCATAAAATGACACGACAGACCTTAATTTTCCCTTACCTGCCGCTGCTGCTGGGGGCCAATCTCGTTACACCGGAATTTTCAGTAACTGAACCAGTGCTCTGGTTTCTAAGTCAACACATTTGATTTAATAAACCAAAAAGGATCTGTCAAAATGTATATTGATGGTTTGTTTGGCTTTTGATAATCTTGTAAAGCGTGTGTTTAACTACTACTGTACAGACATTCCAGAAAATGCATAAATAACTTACACATTTATAAACAAGTATAAAGACTTACAACCATGTAATCATTTTTGAGGGCAAAAAGGCTGATGATCCTTTGCATTTTTCCCAGCAATCCTTTCTACTTTTTCACAAAAAGTTCTGTGTTTGTTATGTTTACTTACCTTCCCAGACAATATATCTGGTTCCCCCATCTTCCATAAGAAAGGCAGACTTTCAAAAGGCCTTCGCTTATTGTTAGATATCTCGCTGAACACTCTGCCTAGATGCTTCTACATATTTTATCCGCATAATAAATAAAAATTCAAATATCATGCAGAAGCATCAAAGGCAAAAAAGACAAAAGGAAGCACATTTTCAATTATGGATTAAGAAAAAAAAATTATGAATCTAAAGCTGAGCTTGCTACTTCATTATCCACGATGATGAAGAAAAGCTCAACGTTCCCAGTGAAGCAATTGGGAATTAAGAAGGAAGGTAGTCCAAATGGCTTGCCTTGCTTGTGGGGTGAAATGGATCTAAAGCTTTTCTGAGAAGTAGCTCATCCTCATAGATACTGTTTCTTAGCTCAACTTTAAGTGTGTGTGCATGAGTGTGCGTGTGTGTCCATATGTGTGGGTTGTGTGCACGTATGCATGTGCTTGTGTGTGTGGCTGTGTGCACACACATGCATGTGCTCGTGTGTGTCACTATGTGTGCATGTGCACATGTGCGTATGCTTGTGTGTGCATGTGTGTATATATGCACGTGCTCATGTGTGCACATGTGTGTGTGGCTGTGTGTGCATGCATGCATGCATTTCTCATGTGTATGTGCATGCACATGTATGCATGTGTTATGTGTGTGCGTGTGTGTGCTGAGGACGTAAAGACACCCAGTTGGGGCACACCCACGCAGGAGGCGTCTTTGGGTCCACAGGAAGTTGTTACCTTTTCTGTCCCCTGCAGAGTCTTACTCCCAGGTCTAGAGACAGTTTGGACATTGGTCAAGTTACAATGACTTTTTCCTTCTCCTGTGTAGAGACGGGATGACAAACTGTCAGTTTTGTGCCTGGAACATGGTGCAGTGCCAATCATAATAGTCTCAGGCACCACGTGTACTTGTTCTGAGAGGGAAGGAGACACGATTTCCTATGAAGTTCTCATACACGTCTGCCCGAAAAAGTGTGTGTGTGCGCTGGTTCACCTGTACAGAGTGCGTGCTCCAAGCCAGACGGTGCTCTAGACGTGCTGCATGCTTTCCTCGTAGTGACAGCTCTCCTGTCATGTCTCTTCATCTTTTTTACGCCGGATGCTTGGTGGCAGTCCCCAGGTATAATGTGACAATTCTCACTGGTGTGTCGCAGCAAACCTCCAAGTTTGTGCCCTGGGCTAGAGCTGGGACAGAGTCCTGTGGCTTTGTTCTGACACAAGGATGCAGACCTAGCAGTTCTCAGTTGACATCCGGGGGCTTGTGTTGGCCAGCAGAGGGACGGTCTTGTGTAAATCCTTCCCTCCTCCGTCCTCGGCGGATAACTCTGGGGGACACTACAGCGGCCCAAAGCGCCAGACGCAGGGCTGACCCCAGGGTGCATGTGGTGACAGCTTGGAAACATGATTTTGAATTAGCTTTGACTTCTTCACTGCTTTACTTTCCCTGAACCCCCACTTCTGTGATCACTTCCCAAAACATACCTCCTGCACCCAATCCCTTATCTTTGGCTCAGTGTTTGAGGAAAACCCAGCCTGTACAAATCCTAATAGACATCAACCTAATACGGAAGGCACGGTGCTAACCCATTTTAAGAGGAAGATACTGGCACACAGAGAGGTTAAGTAACCTGCCAAAGGTCACACAGTAAGTCGTAAAACCTGGAAGTGAACCCAGTTGGTTCAGCCCAGAGTCCTGAGTCCTTAACACTGCACTCTTTGGCCTTCTCTCCAGCTCCAACAGCACCGCGTGGAAAAAAGAAAGATAGTCTCAAAGGAGAGAAGACCGTGCTAAGTGTAGGCAGCGCATAGGACAGGATGCTGAGAGAACCGAGCAAATAGGTGCCGGCACACACAGAGTGGCCGCACTCCCCTGCGCAGCTTTCCTTCTCCAGGTGAAGCCTTCATACTCATTCAGCCATGTCCATTTCCTTCTGCCTGTGTGCTGATGAGTTTATTAAAAGTCACAGCATCATTAGGTCTGATAAAATTATCAGCAAGCATTCTCTGCTTTACACCTGTCTCCATTCTCATGACCCGGGGGATACGAGCCGGTCCCGCTGAGGGAGGAGGTGTTCCTGGAGGTGACATCCCCGAAACCCAGCCCCACTGCTTGGGGCCTATGGCACATTCTCACCCAGGGGCTTGGAGAACAGCACGGGGTGTCTTACAAATAAATTACAAATTGGGTTTTTAAAACCTTGATACGGAAAGCAGAATAGCTACCATTTATTGAACACTTACTGTATACATGTATCTGAGAACCTGGGAAGCATGAGATAAACTTATTTTTAATGGGATGTTAATTGCATATTCAAGTAAAATATGCTCCATGTTTTTTCGTATATCTTCTTCAGGACAGTATCTCTAACTGCAAAGCCACAAATCCAGTTACAAATAATCCCAAAAATGCCATCAGTGTTGTTCAGAAAGTCAGAGACCGTAAGGAACATACGGCGCTTATTTTACAGCTGGTAGCCGTTGTGGGGGGTTCAGTGTGTGATGACCCCAAATTCGGTGCTTTGCTGCGAGCTGCCTCCTACTGACTGAGTGCAGCTTAACAGTGTATGGTGTCTCAGCTCCACTTTATCGTGTTGTCTGGGAGCGCCTAGCATAATGCCCTTGGGCACTAGAACTCTTTCAAACAAATAATATGTTGAAAAGAAATTTTCTTTCTGCGGTCACCAGACTATTTTTCTAAAGCAGTTAAAACCTATAAGCCTTTGTTATAAAGTTGGATGATACAAAACGATTAAATTTAGCCGTTTAAATCTAGACACCAATGCCCTCTGAAGTGTTTGAGGGTGTAACTGGCTTTTATCTCTGTGTTAAAAGGGTTACTGAGACTTTTTGCTTTTCTCAGGGGGCTCTAACCACGGGCTGCCAGTCCGGCTTCATGCCATCGTGCCATGATGTACAGCCCTGAGCACAGTGGAGACTGTCCCTAGGTAGCCTCCTAATGAGGAAGGATGCTGGTCATCTCTCCCGGTGCCTCGGGGACCTGCCCCCACACACATGGTGCCGAGACTCGTGGCTGGAAGCGCTGGTTTCCTGCAGGGCAGGTCTGCAGTGTCAGGACCGTCCACCCCCAGCTCTCATTACATGGGGTACTCCAGACTCGGTCTGATCCCTGAAAAGCGGTAACCCGATATCCCTTCTTTCCCAGGGACTCTTCCAGCTGATGAAGCTCAAGCTCCCAGAGGGCTGCCTGGGCCCCTGTCCCTGCCCCCGTTTCCCACAGATGGACAAACCTGTCTCACTTTCTTCCTTTCCAAAAGACTGTTCATAAAACTAAGCCTGTGCAGGGTTGTTGCAAGGAATGAATGAGATATTTCATATATGGTGCTTCCTGCTTCCTGTACTTTTTGGAAAATAGCAAGAATCTATACATTTTGGGTCTTTTATTAGATCATCTCTGGCTAGGATCCAGGATCTCTAGGTCAAAGTAACAATTTAGTTTATACACAGCTAATCTAGGTGTTTCTCTTTTTGGCTCCAACACTCAATTTTTGCCTCTCTTTAAATGCTCAGCTCAGGTCAGACCAGCTCCTGAAAAGACAAAACAAAACAAAATCTTTGTTCTCTGTGCTTTAGAGTGAATGGATTTTCCAGTTTATCTCCTTTACTTCCTTCACTCATGTTTTCATTTTCACCTGCTGACCCGTCCATCTGTCTCACAATATTAATCTCTTCATCCCACTTAAACTTTTAATTCATAATTCCTGGCTCCCGTCCCATTCATTTACTCATTCGTTCAGGGAATATCATCCAGTGTTGCCAGATGCAAGAGCTGGAAATACCAGGATAAATAAGACAGGAACAGCCCCTCAGGTTCTAATTATCTGCAATACCATCTCCCTAAAACAAATATGGGGATCGATGCACATTCTTTTTGAAACATCAGACGTTGCATGTACTTAGAGCAGGTTATCAAAGTTCCATCATGACCTGCGCGTTCACCGGTCACACATCTCCACTGATGTGTACAATGTGCTTTTCTTATTCTGTTCCCCAAACACAGTGACCTTTCTTGTAGGGAGATTAAGCACACAAAGGTGCCGACCAATCCTGTAAAATCACTAGTGTGGAGAGTAGGAAACACTGACTTTCCCTTAAACACATATTCAGTAAAATAAAACAGAGTTACAAAAGTCAGGTTCTTGCTCCATTCAGGCGGCTGTAACAGCACACGACAGACTGGGTGGACTATAAACAATAGAATTTGTTTCTCACAGCTCTGGAGGCTGGAAGTCCACGATCAAGGCGCCTGTGGACTCAGCGTCTGTGCGAGTGTTCTTCCTGGTTCATAGATGGCTGAATGCTCGATGCCCTCCCATGAAGAGGGGAGAGGGCGCTCCCTGGGGCCTCTTTCTCAGGGCACTCATCCCATTCTTGGGGGCTCCACCCTCATGACCTCATCACCTCCCAGAGGCCCCACCTCTACCCTCATCCCCGTGGGGGTTAGGATTTCAACGTAGGAACTAGGGGAACATAAACATGCAGTCTACCGTGGTCACGCGCTTGCTGTATTTTTTGAGCACCTATTACTTCGCCCTACTATTCTTCATACTATTCTGACAAGGTGGCTGGATCTCAGTAGTTTTCATCCTAGTATAACTGCTGCCAAGAAAGAAATTATAAAGAAGACAAGAAATACGAAAACTCCATGATGGTTTATAGCCCCTTCCACACACATTTTCTCGCCCTAGCCCGACCTCAACCAAATTCATAACCAGCATTAAGGGTTTCAGACCAGGGACCAGGTGACCTTATAATACTGACCCGCTCATTCTGTCCTGCAGTCACTGGCCTGTCTGGAGTCAATCTACATTCTGAGCACTGTTACCCCTGATGCTTTTTGCAAAGCTTTACACTAGAGTTAACGCTTAGCAATTAGAGTGTTTCACAACGCACAAAATTACAGTTGTAAATGCCTTCAGCATATTATTTAGTGATTGAAATACCTCTTTGAAGATTAAGTAATAATTTTTCTTTGGAATGCATATAACGAAGACACATTTAAAACCAAGAGTCATGAATTCACGGATTTGCCTTACATCATCTACTTTTTAAATATCGGAAGCACAGTAAAATATTGAGTTATCAAAGGAATTTGTGGGTTAGAAAAGAAATGAGTGTGCATTTTCATTCCGAGGAAAGCATTTGCCATTACCTTAGATGCGGCCTAGATTAACAAGCAGTGAATGTACATCTTCCAGATCTGCATTGATTCAACGTTTTCTAACAATGTGAACAGTACCTTCAAAATGTAATTGATCTTCCCTTTGAAGAAAATAAATTACAAAAAGGTAAAAACATGTTCAGTAATGCTAATGACTCTCTCAAGTGTTTAACAGAAAACAACAAGGTTAGTCTGAGGTTTCAGGACAAGACCAGTTAACCATCAGAAAACCATCTACTAAATTCAAGTATAAACAACAGTTCTTTGACCTAAAGAATTAAGCAATTGAGATTCCAGATTGGACATTTAAATTAAGCACTCGGCCTTCAAGCAGAAATCAACTTTGTCATAAAAATATATTTAATGTTGTTTTTCTATACTCATCACAAAGAAAACAAAAACTCAGGCCTGCTAATTTAGGGAAATCCTACATGTGTTCATATTATTAAAGTTAGATACCATATTGCCTCAAATTTCCTGGACAAATTCGAATTCATAGTATAAATTTCAGGCAATATGAAATCAAAGTTATTCTTCCATCTTTGCTGAGATGTAATAGACTTGTAACGTTGTGTAAGTTTATGGTGGACAAAGTAGTGAGTTGAGGTAGCATATTTCGCTGAACAATTACCATAATAAGTTTAGTTGGCATATCTTTCACCTCACGTAGTTACAATGTTTTTCTTCAGGAATGTGGGAACTTTTAAGTTCTCCTCTTCTAGCAACTTCCGACGGTACAATACAGGCTTGTAACTGCAGTCACAGTGCTATGCACTACCTCCTCAGAATGTATTCACCTTACAATGGGAAGTTTGTATCTTTGACCAACATCACCCCACCCCCACCCCACCCGGCAACCACCAATCTGCTCTGTGTCTCTATAAGTTTGCTGTTTTCAGATTTAACATATAAAAGAGATCACACATTAATCGCCTTTCTCTGTCTGACTTTCTTAACTTAGCGTGATACCCTCAAGGACCATCCATGTTGTCACAGATGGAAGGACGCCCTTCTTCTTCATGGCTGAATAATATCTCTGAGTGTGTGTGTGAGTATGTGTTTGTGTGGGTGTTTGTGTGGGTGTTAGTGTGTGTGTGAGAGAATGTGTGAGTGTGTGTGTGTGTTAGTACGTGTGGGGGGGTGTTTGTGTGTTAGTATGTGTGAGTGTGTGTGAGTATGTGTGTGTGTGTGTGTGTGTGTGTGTTACGTTTTCCTCTGTCCATGAGCACATTGTTATTTCCGTGCCCTGGCTACTGTCAACGATACTTCAATGACCATGGGGCTGTGGGTTTTCTCTGAGATAGTGATTTTTCTCTCCTTCAGATAAACACCCAGAAGTGAAATTGCTGGGTCATAAGGTAGCTGTATTTTTAATTGTTTGAGGCACCTCCGTACTGTTTTCCATAGTGGCTGCACCAGTGTGCAATCCCGACAGTGCACGCGGGGTCCCTTTTCTCCACATCCTCGCCAGCACTTGTTGTCTCTTTTCTGACACATGGGCAGAAGGAACAGCACACCAATGCCACGCCTAGGTGGGAAGAGGGCTGGCATGTTTGCCCGTGCTCTGTGGCACCTCTGTCACCGCCTATGAAACGCGTGGCCTACCTGTGACAAGCCACATCCCAGCCAACCCACACACACACGAGGAGCCATAAATGATGACGGTAGTTTGAAGCCACTGGGCTCTGGAAGTTTGTTACACGGCAAGAAGGTGATGTCCCAATGGGAGACTAAAGAGAAAATGTATCTTTACTTCCCTGAAACTTGTCAGCCACTTCTCGACTCCCTGTGGTAGACAGATTTAGGTTCCTGACCATTGATTTATTCAATTCATTAAGCACCTAGGAAGTGCTAATCTCCAAATTCCATCTCACTTAATTGAGTAATAAAATGATTTAGCACATATGAAGAAATGCTTTTTCCCTCAGAAGGGCATCCACCTGTGTTATAACAACCTGTGGAAACCCTCGTTTTTTTACATTAATTTTTGGTCCAAATTATATCTTCCCTGGACGTGTATTAGTTAATAATTTGATTCAGACTTCTAGCCTCATACGTTCTTTGTGTTTTCCTTTGTTAATTGGTTATGACTCCTGATCTCATCTAAAAGAGCCAACTGGCTGCAATTAATCAACTTTACATTATTTATTTTCTAATAATTTTAAGAGTTGAATTACTAGACATGTTGAGTGTCAATGTCTAGAACACAGGTCCAGGAGAATTGTCCCTCAGTTGTTTCAAATGCCGTCAACTTTCTCAAAGATACTGAGCCAAAGTCCTTCCAGAAACTTGAATCTGGTCACCCTCCGCCATCAGAATTCTCTATTTCATCTGTTCTTCTCCACCTGTTACTCCATCTGTTTCAATGGCTGTGGTGTTAACTTATAAACATTTCCTACATTATATCTTACTCCCCGTCTGCTTCTTCCAATGACAACTCCTTTGAAGTCTGTCCCTTACTAACGACTTTTCCCTCGTGTGTTGTCACCAAGATAGACTCCATTTTAGGAAACCAAAGGATAAATTAGTTTTCACAGCCATTTCTGTTTCTTTTTCAATAGTCCAGAAACCAGAATTCCTCATGAAATAAGAAAAAATACTAGGAAAAAAATTGATACAGAAGCGACAAGTCTATGGTACCTTGTCGTAAATAATGAAAAACTATTAATTAGATATATTTATTAGACAAAAAAATCCAAGTCACATCACACAGTAAGCTATTTTAAAAAGCCAAATGCCTCACATCTGTTCATTTCTGATGCTGCTTCTCAGAAACAAATACTTTTAATCATCTTAATTCTCATGTTCGTCACTGATTTTCTGCATTATATATTTATACCATTTTTTCTTCATTTATCTAGTTGAGTCAGGACTGATTTTTTCTCTGTTGTGAAGATGATTAGTTAGTTCACTGATCCTAGCAAGTCCTCATGCCTCTCGACTCCTGAGTGTGATGGTTCTGTCAGTGTGCTCGGGCTGCCATCTGAAGGACCACAGACTGGGGCTGAAACCACAGACAAGTACTTATAGTTCAGGAGGCTAGACGTCCAAGGTCAAGGTGCCTTCAAAGTTGGTGTTCTCTGAGGCCACCTCTGTCCTTGACTTGAGGTGTCCCCTTCTGCCTGTGGCTTCAGTCTTCTGACTGTCCATGTGTGTCCTAATCCCCTCTTCTTACAAAGCCACCAGTCATGTTGGATAAGTCCCACCCTAGTGATTTCATCTCATATTAATTACCTCCTTAAAGGACCTGTCTCCAAATGCAGTCATATTCTGGGGTCCTAGGGGGTATCTGCCCATGTCATTATTGTGTGAATATTATTTATTACAGAACCAAGTGGTGTCTAGGCTGATGAAGAGCAGAAAGTTATGTTACCAAGTTGGGCAGCTCACAAGAGAGGTTTGCAAGTGTGAAACCTCACTGTAACTTTTTTTGTAATTTTCTAGCAATTGCATGAAAAGATAAAACATTTTGGTGTCTCACACTTAGACCAATACTTTCTGTCAGTAGATATTCCAAATTCATAATCATAGTATAGGTTAAATAGAAACCACTTTCTTCTTGAAAACATCTTCACAGAGACCCCAGACTTTCTATTTTAATTTGATCTGACTGCTTTCTAAATATGTTGTACAACTCTCATTCGAAGATCTCATCTTACTGAATGTCTATGTTAAGTACAATGTTTGTTGTCTTTTTTCTTCCTTTGCCTTCTACTACTTTTTTGTTTCCCTGGAATACATCCTCAGGATTTTCTTCCTGATGAATATTCAAAACTTTTATTATTGGAAATTTGGCAAGAATATATCCAATTTTGTGACTTTTAAAACACTCACCTTGTTCAGCCTTTAGCTGGCTTTTTCAATTTAAGGTCAACTTCTTCCCCAAGTTTTTATGTTTTTTCTCAATTTTTTAAAATTTTCTTCACTCTATGTTCACAATTTTTCCTTTGAATTAAACTCTGTATCTCTTAACTTTGCATGTCTCTCTTTCTTTTTCTTGGTTACTCTTGAGTTATATTATAGGGAATTCTGTTCATTTAATCTTTCAGTATTTCTATTGATCTTTTAAATTTGACAATTTATATTATACATTTCCCCAGCATGCCTTCTTTTTGTTGTTGTTGCTATGTTTTACATACATCATGTATGTTTACAAAATTTTATTAAACTTCTTGTCTATGTCATTAAATTCCACTCTCATATTCTCAGGTGTAACGATGACTATCAGTTTTTAACTCCTCTTGTTGTCATTTGCTATAATGTGGAGAGGGACTTAAATCATATGCTCAGTCAACTATATTGAACTTGAGCTCCAAAGGCTTTTAGGAGACAGCCTTAACAACATCAGGCTCATAATAGGCTATTTTCATGGAAGACCTACATGCAATTGATTGGAGCAGATTAACTGTCTATTTGGGAAAAGTAAACATATTCATATTATGTAATTAACCGTTTAAATTTAAACTAAGGGGGACTTTATACAAGTTTCACAAAATTTTTATAGTGATTGTACGCATATTAGCTATTTATTGCTGAGTAACAAATTACTCAAAACTTAGTGGCTTAAAGTCACAACAATCTTTTGTAAACTCTCACAAGGAAAATGAGCCAGGAGTGTGAGAGTGGTTTAGCTGGGCGTTTCTGGCTCAGACTATGGCAGGAAGTCCAGTCCCACGTGTAAGAGCTGCAATCCCCGGACACCATAACTGGGGCGGAAGCAGCCGCTCTCGGGTGACTCGCTGACATGGCTGGTGGCAGGAGGCCTCAGTTTCTCCTCACACGGAGACCACCCAGGGCTGCTCAAGTTACCTCAGAACATGGCAGCTGTCTTTTCCTAATGCAAATGACCCAACAGAGAGCCGAGAGGAGCCACGCTTTCCATGCTCTGCCCGTGGACGTTACATAGCGTCATTTTTACCTCATTCCATTCATTAGTGATAAGTCAGAAAGTCCAACATACATTCAGGAGAAGGGGAATTAGTCTCCAACATTAGAAGGGAAGCATAGGCACAGATTTATAGGCATATTTTTGAAGTACCACAGAGGGACTAGAAAGGATTCTTCCTCTCCTGCTAACTTCCACCCTACCCTTCCCTCCATGACTTCCCCACCCCCACAGCAACACACACACACCAACACACACACACACACCAACACACACACACACCAACACACACACACCAACACACACACACACCAACACACACACACACACACACACAGAGACATATTTCCCATTTTTCTTTAGTATTCAGGAAGAAAGCTTAGGTTGCATATAAAAATATAATACAGTTTACTGGTTCCACAAAGCATTTAAATAAGATTAAGCTTTTTGTCAAATTAAATAAAAAACAAAACGAATTCAAGCTCTCTAGAATTCATTACTGGGCAGTGGTAAAATATCATCAAAGGTCAGGGTTTGTTGTAAAATTTACAGCACACTTTGACTCAAATCCAGTTCCTCTAAATGTAGCATCTACCAACAAGAGATAGATATATACCGGTGTTAACATATGGCAAGTATTGCCCTGACCCCTGATTCTAGAACTAAATGATGTGTGACTCTAACAAAAAGAGACCAATTTCCATAAGCTTTATGTGAGGAGCAGTTTCTTTACAGTCTCACCATCTGCTGCTAGATAAAACTTTTGTGCCTGCAAAATGGTATTTTTACTCCCCACCCTATACTCCTTCAAATGCTGTAATGAACAAGAAGAATTATTGAAAATGAGAAGAACTATTTTCATACATATTTCAAAGCGCTCGTTAATGGGAGTAGAGTACCAATTTCATTTTCGAAAGCATACTTCAACTTTCAACATTCTGGATAATTTTTACTGATTATGAATTATTGCACCATATGAAAAATGCCTTTGATGCTTTATGATGGTGAAAAGAAGATCATGCTTCTATGTTTTAATGATTAGTTATGGGCTTGAAAAAAAATCTCTGCATGTTTTAGTATAATAATTTGGGCACAAATCTAGTTCGCTTCTATTAGTTAAGAGTGCACTGGTCCTCAATTCATTCTGATGACTAGAAAGTATATATGGAAACACATGCAAGAAGAAGAGCTTAGCCGTGTCCCTAGGGTTAGAGGAAACTCACCTGGGTTGGGACATGTCTAGTGTGAGGCAGCTGTGTAACCGTTACTGAATGTCTTTTGTATTTATTCGGATCATGTTCCAGTGATTTCATACTGTTCTTCCTGACAACTTTACATCGTCGTTTTAATAGCCTTTACTGATTTATATTACACTCAAGTAATTAAGGAAGTCTCACTTATGATGATTTGCTCAGGCAACAGTTGGCCTCTACCTTATCCCATCTTCCCTATAAATTTTGGCATGAGCTGTGCCTGCAAACCAACTCCTGACCATATCTGTGGCATTCAGCATTAAGCGTGCACTTTCCTCGGGGCTGCCGTCCAGGGGGGTTACCTCTGCCCCCAGGTAGTCCATGGAGGGCTTCCCTCCCCCTCGAGAGCCAACATTTTAAATCTTCAGTCCAGCAGCAGTTGAACAAACCCATTCTATTCTCTATTTATTTATTTTTTAAGAGTTTATTTTATTTTTAATCAAAATTTTATATATTTAAGATAGACGTGTGATGATTTGATGTACAACTACTACAGTCCAGCTATGTAACAGGTCTCCCCACGTAGTCACCTTTATGGTGTTTGTGATGACAGCACCGGAAGTCTGCTCACCTAGCAAACTCCCAGGATCCAATGTAGCGTCCTGTGAACTACAGTCACCAGGCTGGACGCGGGACCCCTAAACTTTCTCAGGCCAGATAACTAAGGCTTTGGGCCCTTTGACCAGCTTTACCCTCCTTATTGACAACCGCCGTTCTGCTCTCCAGTTGCTTTTTTAGATTGCACATACAAGTGAGATCATGCAGGGTTTTTGCCTGCGTCTGCCTATTTCACTTAGCACGATGTCCTCCACGTTTATCCATGTTGTAGCCAATGACACGATCTCTGACTTTTACATATCGAATAATAGTCCATTATTTATGTATAATATAAATTTATATATATACATGAGTATATATAGTGGATAGGTGATAGATAGATGTCACAATTTACTTATCCATTTTTGTGTCAATGGACGTTTAGATGTTTCTGTCCTGAATAATGCTGCAGTGAATGTGGGAACACAGACATCTCTTCAAGGTACTAACCTAACTTCCTCTAGGTGTGTACTCAGAAGAGGGAGTGCTGGGTCATATGGTAGTTCTATTTTTCAATGCTTGAAGAACCTCCATACTACTTTGCATAATGGCTGCACCAATTTGCATTCCCACCAACAATGTACAAGGGTTCCCTTCTCTCCACATCCTGGCATCTGAGACCCCATTTTAAGGAGCCTTGACAAACTTTCGGGGGAAGACCTTCCGAGAGAAAGGCAGAAACAAGCCTGTTGAAACCCCATTGCACGAGCATGTGTCAAGCCTTTGCTTGTATCACATGTGACACCTGCTGCAACCCCACTGGCCAAAGCATGCGACTTGCCAAACCCAAAGTTAAGAGGCACAAAGTAGACTCACGCCACGGAGGCAGGGGGAGGGGAAATAAATAATTTTGAATCCTACTCAAATCTACCACACTGTAAATTAAAATGATTAAAAAAAAAACAACCCACACAGTAGGTACTACTATAAACCATCTTCACTGGTGTGATTATAGTTTGGACAGCATTTCAAACCAATTCTGTCACAATACTGATTCTTGGGGCTTCGTGTTATTTATCTACGAACCACCTGAAAAAGTTTACATGGAAAGTACCACTGTGCTATCAGTCAGTTAGGACACTGGGTGTCCTGTAAAATTGTTTTCTTCATGTAGAAGACAAATACAGACGAAGCCCACATCTTTTAGGCGAGTCAGTTTTCTGGGAGTTGTCATGAAAGCTAATTTTCATGCTAATCAATAGATGCCCCACAAAGAGAAGGAACTGGCAGCCTAGCCAATCACGGAGTGCATGTCTGCGGACTCAATTACCCTGTTCTGAAAGCAGGCAGGTCTCAGAGTGAGTCCATTCAGCTGCACCACAGGCAACGAGTTATGCATATGAAATTAGAGGTTTTCTGCAGCCACGAGACTGTGCTATCAGGCCATGAATTAAACCAGGGAAGTGACTGTTTTCTAGATACTTCATTGGAAAATTGATCACTTTTGTAGGATCCAACAGAGGAAATTATATATATACCTATACATATACCGTGTTTCCCCGAAGTAAGGCCGAGCTGGACCATCAGCTCTGATGCTTCTTTTGAAGCAAAAATTAATATAAGATCCAATCTTATTTTAATATAATATAAGACCAGGTGTTTAATATAATATAATATAATATAATATAATATAATATAATATAATATAATATAATAATACCTGGTCTTAAATTAATTTTTGCTCCAAAAGACACATTAGAGCTGATGGTCCAGCTAGTTCTTATTTCAGAGGAAACACGGTATATATATATTATGCACTCTTTTTTTATGAACTCCTCTCTCAAAGAAAAAAGGATCAGACAGGAATGGAGAAGAAACACATAGTAAACATTTGGCGGGGAAGCGTCACATTTTTGACTGAGGAAGAAGAATCTAAGTTTACGTTACTTGCAGTTGGTGGGTCTGAGGGATCACCAGTGTTTCTTGGTCCCCTCCCAGGGAATCCTGGGCCATCTTCCTCCATGGTGCTCTCATAGCTCCTGGGATACATCTCTATTAGTGTTTTTCTCTGTCATTAGTTCATAGCCTCTTGAAATAAGACACATTTCATTAATCTCAGTATCCCCGGAACTTAAAAAATAATAATTGCAATCTTCTTGGAAGACCCGGTTTCATTAACTGAACTATAGTATTATCTCATTTTGAGATATTTTTGAAAATGCGATTGTATGTAATGAAATAATTATGAAAATATTTTCAAAATTGCTCATGTTTTATAGCTTACATTGATTTTCATACCATTATCACAGTAGGGAAGAATTCTCTGGCACTAGAAAAAGCCAGAGATTATAATAAATAGCAATTTCTTTTTAGTTTATGTTTGTTTCATTATTCATAATGATTGCTTTGTTACTATTCTCAATTATAATGGATGTTAAAATGAATTTAATAGTTATCACAGCACCAAATATACTCCCCAGCTATTTAACAAGTACCCAAATTTATAGTTTTTATTATAGTTTGTTTTCCTGTTTCTATACAAATATGTAGCTATGTGACTTTATGCTTCTCATGCAGAGTTCAATCCTTCCTCAGGCATGAGGGAAAGTCAGTGCTAAGTGAAATAGGCTATTTTTTATATGTCCAGGAAAAGGGTGGACAGGAACATAGCAGGTACAACCTAGAAGGTTCAGTCATCACTAGTGTTTTCTCTCACAGTGACTCATGCAACATGTTGATCAAAAGGCAAGTCATTTTCATCAGTAAGAACAGTGGCCACCAGAAATGATATTGAAGACGTAAACAAGAAAAGTGTACAGCTGAATAAATACTTGGTAATAATATTCATACTACATTTTTTAAAAAGCTGATATGAAAAAATGGTTGGCTAGAATTAGAAACAAGGGAATCAGAAAGCCCTGGGAGAAGATATAACTTGGCAGACATTGAATTTTGACTGGTGTTGGTCAGGAGCATGGTATAATTTGGAAATTATTTCTTTAATTAGATTGAGCATTACTTCACCAATTATTTTAAGAATTATGCTGTTGCTCAAAATGAAATAAATAAGAGTTTCTTGTAACAGCTACACCATCTTTTGCTGTACGCCCAGCATTCGTCACTGGAACCACTGACGTGTAAACAAAAGCATATCCTGGGTGTTGGAAATGGATCGGCGATGAACGTCCCAGAACTCCCACAGAGCTTCTGGGGTCCTGGCTGGGCCTACACTACAACAATGTGCTGCGGACTCTTTACATCAGAATTGATCCCATAACAACTAACTAGTCTGCCAGCCTTAGAGATAATGGATGGCCCTCTAGCAACAGAAAGTTATTTTCATAGAAGGAACTTCCCAAGATGATTCTTTCAAATAATTTTATAGACCACTTTAGCCTCTTTCCTAAGGCTAATTTTCTAATAGATATCCTGAAAGAATGTCTTCAAATCTCAAAGTTTTTGTTTAAGAAAATCAATAATAATAGCACTTGCCATTTTGTGTGCATTCCTCTATATCCTCATGAAACAAAACACTCTTCAAGAAAATGTGGGTAAATGTTAATGTCGGCATAAAGAAAACCAAGATGAAAGGGAGGGTAATGTGTGTCAAAAGCTTGTTTATAAATAGTTCCTGTAAATGGATGGTCTGACTCCCACACACTGTTTGGTTTGTTGTTGTTGTTGAATGCTTAGTGTCTTCACCAAGAGAATCACCAAGCTTGAGATGAAAATGTAAAGATGTTGAAGAAAAATTACAATCATAAAGAGATGCCCACAAGATAGGATGGTCAATGCCAAGCCTCAGATTAATTGGTCCTTCACGTCTTAAAATGTGGCCATAAAAATGAAGGTTCTCGGCTGGCCTGTTAAAAGGAAGTGTTCTCGGAGCGTGAACCCTCATGACAATTAACTGATGGAAATTCACCCGATGACTCAACTTTCATATATTCCCACCAGTCTTGTTGGACATTCAGAGCTCAAACTCTCAAGACAATTGGATGGCTTTGCCTTCTTATTTCTCGTAAAATATTTTTTCACAAAAGTTACTTTCAAAATTCTCCCACTCCCAAAGATTATTTCATTGATATTCTTTTTAAATATGTATTTATGCTGTCTTCAACCATGTTATTCTCCCTGGTAATTGAAAATACAGAGCCCTAAAGACTTTATGAAAATGTGTCTTTGAACTAGATGTAGGAGCTTTCATTTCCTAAGAGTTATCAGAGGCAAGTACGAGGTGTGATCAAAAAGTATGGTGAATCTTTAAATTTCAAAAATTTATTGTAATAAAAGACATACTGCCATTAATCCTCTCAAAATACTCCCCCTCACTTTGAACACACTAATCCCATCACTCTTGCCACCTTCTGAAGCAGTTCTGGAAGTCCTCTTTCGTGAGTGTCTTTAGTTGCACTGTCATGGCTGCATTGATGTCCTGAATCATTTTGACTTTGGGGAAGAGCCAGAAGTCACACGGTGCCAGATCGGGTGAATAAGATGGATGAGGACATACCATAATGTTTTTATTTGACAGAAGTTTCTGTACCAGAAGTGATGTGTGACATGGAACGTTGTCATGATGGAGGATGAAGTAAAGACACTCACAAAAGAGAACTTCCAGAACTGCTTCAGAAAGTGGCCAGAACGATGGGATAAGTGTGTTCGAAATGAGGGGGAGTGTTTTGAGAGGAATTAATGGCAATGTGTCTTTTACTATAATAAATTTTTTTATTTAAACATTCACTGTATTTTTCAATCACACTTCAGACATTCCCAAATGCACAGTAAAAAGCCTGGTGACTGAGAGACGATGGACACTCTGACTGGTTGATGCAGCACCGGCATTTCAGCTGAGCAGCAGACGTGCCAGGCCCACGGCCATGTCCTAGTCTGTGTGACACACTGATGCACTCCCACTCCCACCTGCTACTCACGTACAAAGTGTGCCTGAGTCCAGCATGGAATCCAGATGTGGGTCACAGAATTAAAACACGGCAGAAAAATTGGGGTCATTAGCAAATAATTTTTGCATGTCTTTTCCCTTTTTGCTTCCCTATCTGCCAGACACAATTAGGCAAGCAAACCATTGCCCTAAAATACTAGCCGAAGATGTCTCAGGGTGGCCACAGGTCTCTGTAAATATTCCCTTTGTTCCCCAAAGTTTCATCTTGTTACTTCTCACAACAGGAGCTGTGGTTCCCAAATATGTGCTGTCTGCATTTCTCAGGCCCTTCCAGGGGATGCAGTGGGGTGGCGTAACTGCATCATTCCAAATCACCCCTTCTTCTTGTATCAAAACATACCGTTTCCCTGAAAATAAGACCTCGCCAGAAAATCATCTCTAACGTGTCTTTTGGGGCAAAAATTAATATAAGACCTGGTATTATATTATATTATATTATACTATTAATGACTGGGTCTTATATTATAGTAAAATAAGACTGGGTCTTATATTAATATTTGCTCCAAAAGACGCATTAGAGCTGATTGTCCGGTTAGATCTTATTTTCGGGGAAACACGGTATCAGAGCCCTCGGGGCCACTGCTGATCATTCCTCATGGACCCCGGCCCACACCTGGTACAGATCTGCCTGCTGGGCTCCTCTTGATTCCATCACAGCCAGAAGCAGGCACTTAGAGTCTGCAGCACATGGAACTCAGAAAAGTTCAGGGTGTGAAGCGTACCCCTTCTAAGGTGTGCTCATGGTACTTCAGCCTGCACCCTTACTAAGGCAGCCCCTTGTAGTGTGATGAGGTCTGTGCAGAGAGTTCCCCCAGAGTGTGAAGGGAGAGGCAAGGCCAACCCTCTCTGCCTCCTGTGTCCCCTCCACCCAAGGGCACCTCCGCTGGCACCTTGGGCTCTGGACCTCCAAGCAAGATGTCTGGGAAGGGAAAGTGGGGTGCTTCTCTCGGCAGATTTTGTCTCTCCCCCTTTTAGTTCAGCTGTGAGGGCAGAGAAAAGTGGAAGCGGGAAATGGTACAATAAAAAGAGAGGATAAATTGGAAGCTGTGGTATGATCTAATACAACACAATATATTAATCTTACCTATTTTGTTTGGGGAAAGGGTTACACAGTTTCACCTGCATTTAGCTTTTCTTTCATTCGTATTCTCCATGTCATCCGGTCCTAATTTCTAAGAAACACTCATACACCTTCCAGAATATGCAAATACGTAGGGGCTCCTTAAAGGTTAGGACCCAAAAAGCACTTGGGGGGAGGTCCTTCAAAATACTTCTTGTGTCTGCAACTCCTCCCTCTTTCATCATTCAATACATCGAGGTTGTGTCCTGAGAACCTGCATTTTTAAAATCTCCTGACGATTCCGATACAACTTACGCTGGAATCACAAGTTGACAACCACTATACCAAGCGTCCAGAGGAGTCAGACAAGGGAAAGGTCACCTACATGAAGACAGGTCTCCAGATATTTGTAACATCCCGGTGAACATCAGTCTCACAATAGCTGTAGAGTATTCTCGGGTAAGCAGAAACCCCTTGCAAAAGCGAACACTGTGGGTAAGGAGCAGGCGTGGTAACCACGCGCGGCCAGCGCTGAGCATGCGCACGATAGGGTTGAATTGTGGAGCTGGAGAAAACCAGGAGATCGTCCCCAACGAGGAATGCATCCAGAAACCCATGACACTTGGGAGGTTTCTCTTAAGGCAAAGATTTAAAAACATGAAGGAAAATTACTCAGACCACTCAGGGCCTTGGAAGTGACCTGTGCAAGTAAGAGTCCCTGGAGCTTAAGCTTCACCTGCTTACCTGTCAATCCCCCTGAGATTTCAGGCGTGTTCTCTGAGGGGCGGTACAGAAGTCATGGCGCTAGAGGGGGCCACGCTCCCCGGCCCTGAGCCGTAGGGGGAGGGCCGAGAACACCCTGTGCGCCTCCTCACTCTCCCTACCATGTCCTCACGTGTTAACATATTCAATATTGACTTTTTATCCACGGTTTCCTTTTTAAACTTCCATGCATGGAGTGATGTGGGTTCCAGCAGGGCTTCCTTTGAAGGGGAAACTCTTCATAGTAGCCGTCTCTTACTGCTGAATATAGAAAAGCGATTGGCTTTTTAAAATCCATAGGTAAAGAAACAGCTTTTGGCCTATTTTGAAGGGTTTGTTGTTGTTGTTATTTGCAGGGTCAAGCATCCATTTTGTGCAACACCGTCACGACTGGTTCTTTGCATTTTGATTCATAGCCCCTAAAATTTTATTTAAATTGTGTGAGTTTAAATGTGTTAATTTAGGAGTTTAGTGAAGATGGTTTAATGGTTTCTAGGATAGTTTAAGGTCCCTTATAATATATTGTTTCTAGGCACAGTAATAGAAATGCTATAAAGCCTTCCATATACATCTGAGTGTTTTGGAGGATCACATATTCTAGATGATAAACACCAAGTCATGCTGAAAATTAGGTGCATTTTAGAATCAGCTTTTTAACATGCAATTATTTATTTTACTATTTACGGATAATACTGTTCAACAAACTAACATCGGAGTGGTGTGTGTCAAGAATTGATTCAGTGCATTACTCATGGAGGAATGGAGGGAAAATAAGCATTACCAGAAAAAAAAAATATGCATTGCCTTTTCTATAAATCAACTCATTTATTTTTATAACATCTTTTAGGAATGAAAATTCTCCCAGAATAAAAGCCAAATCCATCATAAGAAATGTAATTTATGGAAAACTGTATCTTTAAAAGCCTTCTCAGGACTTCAATGTGCAGGGGTATAGATAAGTTTGATTTTGGAAAGTCATGTTGAAATAATAACATAATCTTGATCAAATACAAATTACAAGTTTAAATGACCAAAATTAGAGAGACTAGGGGCGGTCCCCAGAAAAGCTAATCCCCACCACTCACTTGTGTGGTTCACACTCAGTCACTCCACCCCCTCAGACCTGTCACTCTGGTTCCAAGGGAACTATCAAACCTTCTGCTTTAAAGGTTTCTAGAGACATGTCAGATGGAGGACTAGCTTTTTTAAGTTTAAGGACACTTCGTTCAAATTAATGAGAAATGGGCAAATGATAGGAACAGATAGTTCACAGAAAGGGAAATACAAATAGTCAATAAATACATGAAATCAATTTGAACCTCATGATTAAAGTAATGCAAATTTTAAAATGTTATAGCACTTTTTCAATTTTTTTAATGTGGTAAAATACACATAACATAAAATTTACCATCTCGGCCGCTTTAAGTGTACAGCTCATGGCATTAAGTACGTTTATATTGTGGGGCAACCGTCACAACCACCATCTCCAGAGCTCCTTTCATGTTGCAAAAGAAACTCTGTCCCCACTAAACACTAACTCCCTGTTCGCCCTCCCCAACCCCTGGCGACCATCTCTCTACTTTCTCTCTCTGAGTTTGACTACTCCAGTATCTCCTAAGTTGTTTTTCTTTATGTGAGTGACATTTCACTGAGCGTAACATCCCCACAGTTCATCCATGTTGCAGCAAGTGTCAGAATGTCCCTCTACTTATGGCTGAATAATATTCCATTTTATGTACGTACCCCACCTTGCTATCTAGTCACCTGTACCTAGACTTGGTTTGCTTTCACATTTTAGCTGAGATGAACGTGGTGTACAAATATCCCTTCAAGACTCTGCTTTCATTTTTTTTTTTTTTTTTTTTTTTTGGTATATACCCAGAAGTGGGATTGCTGGGTCATGTGGTAGTTCTATTTTTAATGTTTTGAGGAAACTTCATACTGTTTCCCATAGTGGCTGTACCAATTTACATTCCTACCAACAGTGCAGAAGCATGTTTAATCATCTGTAATTAAAACATTCCAATTTTCCACTTCTCATATTCTGTGTGTGTGTGTGTTGTGCACACACATTACATAAAAGTGTGAGGAGCAGCTACACATCCTTCAAATGAAGGAGACCGACCTCATTATCAATAGAATATTCTAATTTTGGATTTGAACAGGAAATAAGAAAGCTTCACAATTAAAGTTCGGAATTAAAGGTTATGATTTGTTTACATATCTGGACTGTGCTCCACTTTCAGAGGAATAGGAAATTGCAGACATAGGTATAGGCCAGAACGGAGACATGGATACTTAAGGCTGTTGGTCTTCCTCAAATTCATTGTCTGCGCCATGGGAGTCACTCTGGTCTGAATCCGCATAATCCCCAAGCTCCAGAACTTCATAGCTAGTTAGAAACCAAGCATTCAGGACAGACACTTCGGTCACCTATTCGAAACAGAACTTCACATAAATTTCTTGCAGTAACTGATTTGATCTTTGAGTTGCCCACTGCTCAGTGTGATGTGGCACACGCGTCCCCTTCACACCGTCAAAGAGCTTTCATGCACTTGACCTGGGGGAGCAATGTGGGAATTTACAATTCTCTTCTAAAACTTTACAAACTCTTACTAGAATGTTAGTGTCAAGAAGTCTCAATTATTTCAGATCACAATAGACAATGTAAACCCCTCTAAGTTCAGAAGCTGTAGGACAACTGAACTGAACATTGAGTAGTGTGTTGTTTTACTGAGTTGAAAGCGTGCTTAAATCATTGAATCTTTGGCAGCCTGTAGTTAAGCTGGGGGTGTAGTGGAAAAGTTATTATTCGGACCAGCCACCCAAGGGACCACAAGCCAGACAATTCTTCCCGAGGACTCTCAGAGTTTCTGTCATGACCTCACCTTCTCGGAAGGAATTCCTTATAAATTAGTAACTGGGCTTCAGCCCATGTGGCTTCACCAGCCTGGGCCACAGCTGATGGGACCAAAATGGACACGTGACCCCATGGCAGCTGTCCACAGACTGGTGGGCTGTAGGCCAAGCAGGGACTGACTGGAAAACCCTACCAAGAGGAATACAACATAGGCTGGCTGGTGACAATAGACTTGGTAAGATCTTCCCTCCAGAGCAGCTGGAGCTGAGGGGCAAGCAGAAAGATTCATGACACAAGTGAATGTCATGAGTTACTGGAAGTCAACAGTGTAGTAGCTACTATGACACAGAAAGCAGGGCAGAGAAAATTCTCTGGCAGCACACAAAGGTGCCCAGGGCAAAGCAGAGTGTCACAGGGTTTGCGTAGTTGTGATGGGGAGACCAGAGTGCCCAACTTGGGGGACAAATGGAAGGAGGTGACGAGTCCCCAAAGGTGCTGGCAGAGACCCCTCTGAACCACAAGAAAGTACTATGTTCCGTGAAAGCTGACTCCTTGGCCCTGGAGGCTCATTCCCAGCTCCTCTACCTCATCACGTATTCTTACAGGACACCTCCGTTTGGCAGGAGGAGAGCAAGAATTCTTCTTCACCCCGTACCATAAGAAGGGGCCCGAAGAATGCATTAATCATTACTGTTTTGATGAATTTCAACCAGTTCATAGTGATCGTAGACATCCAGATACTTAGACTAATAAGGACAACAGGCCAAAATTATGATCAGAATTTAACGAGTACTGTACTCTGACTCTCCTCCCAGTTTCCACCTGTCCCTAATTTTGAAGGTGGGGGTTGCATATAGAGGAGCCTGTGATGAAGAGAAGAGAGGGCTTGGCACTGGGAAGTGTTGTTAGGTAGGGAACGGGCCTCCAGCCCTTTTTCGGCTATTCAATAATCATAAATTATTTTTATGGGTACAGTTGGAAATTGGCCGTTATTCATGCTAGTGTTTATATCCAGAAAGAAGACTGTGTGTACCAATTTCTTCACTGCTACTCCATTCTAGGTGGAAAGAGTTGGACCCCCAACCAGCCCAACTCACCAGCCATGGAGTCAGGTCTTCAAGATGTTTGCTTATAGATTTTCCTAACACAGAGCTTCTAACTCCTTAAATCAAAGACTATACAGTGGTGACCTACTGGGTGGAACCAGTCCAAGAAATGTGTTTGGTGTTTGCACAATGCTAGGAGTCATATTAAAATAAAATGAATTGGTTTCCAATTAAGAAAATGTTACCAAAAAATGGAATTCCATATTACCCTGAAACTTAAGATCATCTAGCAGTACTGGGCCCACAGCTTACTATTCACATGAGTGGCTAAGGATGGAGTGTAGCTGTGCCTCAGGATGGGGCATGGCCTCCCGCACCTGACAATTCACATGGCCCCTAACACCGGGATAGACCTGCAGGGATTAGTCGGCATTACACGTGTGCACCTTGTAATCTTAGAACAAAGAGGAAAATAAAAGTTTTGTAGCTTTGACTCTGTCAAATGTGGGAAAATCAGACTGAGAAGGCTCTGAATTTACAGAAACAGAAGCTAGTGTATCCTGGTGAAATAGAAGCTATTTGTTTGAGATTTACGTGCCAACCCTGTGTGTCTGGATCAAAAAAACCAGCTTGCTCTTTATGGCACCAGAACACATTCCAGGCCACTTACTTCCTTGATCTGTAGACATTTGGATTTTCAACTCCTGCCCTAGAGAAGAATGCTTCCCTGTTGAACAGAAGCTGCCTTTCCCAAAAGTCCTTTACTAAGTGGCCGTTAGCTGGTCAAAGTGGTGCTGATGGTTTGGGAGAAAACAAAAGAGTTTTACTCTGGTACTCATCCACAAAGAGCGAGTAATCCCTTTGGGGAGATCAAACAAAAACCTAAAAACAAAATATGTTCTGAGGTTAGTATTGATGTGAATAGATCCCAATAGCTACCATTTACGAGCGAGTATTACACGGGAAGGTCATTTACGTACATTGACTCCATTCTGAATTCCGTTCTTGTAAAGTTGACATTGTTACCCTCATTTTAAGAATGAAGAACCTAGGGTCAGGAAGGTTAAATGAAGTGCCAAATTACAGAAATATTATTTAATGTTGGGAGGTGGAATTTGAACAAGGCCTGTTTGGATTAAAATCCTGTCCTGTATCCAACATGCCATGTTTTCTATATTGAAAATGTGTTTTTCTGGCAAAAACTTACCCGCTGATATTTATATCTTTCGATACCAGAAGAATTTTTGGCCTCTCATCAAAACAGAATGTATTAGGAGACGAGATTAAATGCGAAATTGTTTTGAGACCTCCTAGTTCCCACTGCTAGGAAAATCATTTTGCACAATGCAAATATTTTAACTGGCTAACTCTCAAGTTTTTCCAGATTAAATGATTTGCTTTCTCTCCATAGCAGACTCATTATTTACTTTGGTATTGTTTGTGCATGGCAAGTCTCCTAATTTTCTTTGTGATGTATAGTATTTAAATAATTGGTCTTCTAAATGAAAGCACAATTATAACAAGAAAATTTTCCTTCCATAAAACACACACACCCACACACACACACACACACACACACACACGAAATGATTAAATCCTCTCTTAAGCTTCCATTACAATAGTATTCAAGAAAATCTTCATGCCATTTTTAGGTTTGATATTATCTCACCGTTTGATTTCATAACCTCTCCTTTCCTTAAAAACGGTCTTAATTCAGTTAGTTTGGAGATTCTATTTCAAATTTGCAGGACATCGTTTGTGGCAACTAGACACACCCTGAACCAAAGCTAATAGATATTAAGGGACATTCTTCACCATTAAGAAATGTAAGCCGAGCTTGTTTAACCACAATCAGAGTGTTCTTTAGTGACTGGTTATCAGAGGTGTACGTGACGCATCCTACGTTGCAGACATTTCCCTCACTCGGCAGAAGAGGGACTTAATGATTCAAGTAATTTGGCCAAATGTTTTAACCAAGGAGCGATGGCGTCTGGATTCACACTCACCCATGACTTCCTAAGTCTAACCTACTTAAGTACACTGCCTTCTCCCCCAATGGCTGAGGAGTGAGAGTGGGACGCAAAGGCGTGAACCGTCCATATCCTTACTAGGTGCATAGCTGGAAGAGCACCCAGCTATGCTCCTGCTTGCCCCCTGCATCTAGGGATGATCTGGGGACCTGGGTAGGCTCAAGATTCCAGAAAACGACTCCAACTGAAAATATGAATTAGAGCTAATACCATCTTAATACACAATTTTATGAAGTTCCTCTTGATGCCAGAATCCATCTCGGCCTGGTTAACGGGGACCCACACTCTTGCTGAATGAGGATATCAGGCCTTGATGGGGCAAATGTGGTCAGAAATCCAGCTTTTCCTCCATTGATTAAACCGTGAGCCAGAACCAGTCTCATGGGGGTGGAGCCTGTGTAGCCGCCCAGGCCCAGACCTAGGAGGGTCCCACACTTCCTTCAATGCTGCATTGTCATTGTCTTGAAATTATTAATAACTTTTAACCAAGGTTCCAGGTTTTTATTTTGCACTGTGCCCCACAAATCATGTAGCCTGTCCTGCATGAGCCCTGGGGTGGCGTTGAACATACCTAGAGGAGGTGCTGCCTTTTTCTTTTTTGTACAAAGGTGCAAGGAGGACAAACAGGAATGTGGTTCTAGACGTGGAAGACGAAAAACAAGGATCACCTGATAGGAGTAAAAAGCAAACAGTCAAAAGAGAGGAGCCGCTTGTAAAAAGCAATCACTGACAGATGTGTTTTCCACGCGCAGGCCACTTACAGAATTCCTGGGCCCTGCCGAGGTCACTGAAACACATGTGACATTGGGTCCTTACGTGAGCCACACTAATTTGCACAGTCTTTCCCCATTCCCTCTGCATCACTAAATGACTGCTCAAAACGTCCAGTGTCTTGACCTCAGAGGACCTCGGGCTAAGTGGGAAATGCAGCTTCTTACCAACTATAACTTGTCGATTGATGGTGGAGCCAAACGGACAAGGGTCTTTATACTGCAGGATTATACCTGTACAAAGATAAAGTGAGACATATTAAGTTTTTTAAGAGTTTATTTGAGCAAAATTCTATGTGAATTGGGCAGGATCCGATCTGTCAGATAGAAAAGAGCTCTGAGGAGCTGCTCAAATAAAGTCTGGAAGCTCAGAACACAAACACCGCAGAGCTGGGGTCCGAGAGGGACTTCCCACCGCCTCCAGAAGCAGCGGGCAGCAAGCTCCAGGCGCCCTGAGGGCACCTACGCATAGCTGTTCATTGTTCCTAGGCCACCTGGGGCTTCTTAGGTTCCCTCTTCTGACAACAGAACTGTGAACAGATAAACTGAGGCATATTCAATTTTTTCAGAGTTTGTGTGAGCAAATGTTGATTCCAACTGGACAGCATACAGTCTAACAGAAAGAATTAAGGAGAAGTGCACAATGAGAGGCTGTGGGGACAGAGTCAGGAGAGCAGTTTCCAGGCTCTCGGCCTCACGGGGAAAGGTGCTGGCTCGGGTAGTAGATGTCCATCAGCTGTGACTAGCTGGCCATCAGCTGTTACCAGTTAGCCATTGGCCATTAATATAACTGCCGTGGCTACGCTAGCAAGTACGGATTGCAGCTAGCAAGTAGGGTTAGCAAGCGTGGATGGCGGATTGCAGATCGTGTGGATCCTACTTCCTGTGTCTCGCCCGGCCGGCTGCCAGTGAGACTGGGGTACAGGAAGACTCCTCGTTGGGATACTGACAGATGTTTGCTTTTGTGTCTCGACCAGCTGCCATCCGGAATATAGTGATATGACTCCCCTATCTATGGCTCTGTTGGTGTTCCTTTTTGGCCTCACCATATCCTGCCTTCTGGTGTGGGGAGCAGGACCAGAGACCCTGGATAACAGAGACTTTCTGAAGCAGAAGGGAGAGAGGACAACTAGCGCACACGCACAACAGCAGGGTGGTTGTGGCCAGGCCCCCTTCCTGCAGGGGGGCAGGGGCCTATCCGGCAGGCGACCTGACCAGTGCCGACCAGGTCATTCCCAACTGGCTGGTTTAAGCTCCATCTCTGGGACAGCTGGATCTATAATTAAGTTAAAACTCTGGTTGGGGACGCGGAGCTCAGCCTAAGTGACTCCTTGCTGGGCCTGTTGACTTGTTTTTAGCATACTTGACAATCAAATTTTCCATGCAAAACAGGAAACATTTCAAGATACTTAGAATTTTGTGTATATACATTTTTTTAACTTGAAGTTTAGGTTGCTGAGGTCTCCCCACTTTCCTCCAAAGAAATGTGGTACTTACAGCAGTCCTGGCTTTTCATATCACCCAGGGAGATATGAAGCCCCACAGAAAACTGTTTCCTGACAAAACTACAGGGAGCCCGTGTATTTCAGCAATGTCAGCTAAACTTTCTGGAAGACAGCCCTCGATCTGATCACTAAAAGTGGACGGCGGGGGAGATAACTGATCAGGCTGCTCGGTGACCCTTCACTCACCCCTGTCAATTGCATTGGCATTGAACTTGTCACTTTAAATTAGATAGGTGACAAAAGTTTAAGGAGGTTACAACAGATTTAATCCTCCACAAAAAAGAAAACTACTACTGAATTACATAAGACGTTCTCTCCCTCGCCGTCCAGTTTTGGTGATCATATATTGAGGAGTCTTCCAGAAAGTTTGCTTTCATGAGGATGACAAGATGTAAGCTCTAAAAACGGGGAAGAAGCGACCTGAGTTGCCATTACAGTGCATGTCTATGGGAGTTAGTGCTTGTCTGTGAGGTTTCCTGGTTCAAGGAAAAGCAAGTGCGTGATGTGCGTCAAAGCTGTCACTCATTGCTCCATTTGGAGGCTGAAGCATCCCAAGTCACCTTCCCGGGACACGGCCCACGTGGTCAGTAGGCAGGAGAGAGAAGCCGATTCCCTGCTCACATTGTGATGTCATCGCAGAGCATATCCGTGTCTACATTTATAAGAAGGCAGAGGTTAAAGTTTTAGAATAAGACCTGAGACACGTCCACAGATCAGACTCTGCGTCCCCTAATGTCTGGGATAAGGCTTCTTCACCTGCCAATTGTTTGAAAAGTGCGCTCCCATGGACCAGCTGTGTTCGTACATCTGTGTCTCCAGATCTCTTTTCACTGAGTGGCATTTTGAGCCGTCTTGACCGATGGACAAGTGAGACACGGCCTCAAGGGAAATTTATAAAAGCTGCTTTGTTGACATTTCCTCCCGTTGAATGAATTGGTTATTTAGCCAAAAGTGCACAAACCTTGTGGGTTGGTGGACCTGTAATTACGTGGAGCTTAGGAAGCTGCTGGATAAGCGTGTACCTGTCTGAACGCAGTGCTCAGCAGAGGTCAATAATACACCGTCGGGTGAAGTGTTGCGATGCAGGGGAAGAAGGTGTGATGGAACACCCGGTGTGGAAACATGGAGCATCTTAGAGAACTGAGTGGCAGGTGGAAGTACAGGTGCTCAAAGGTGTCTGTTCGTGCAAATCCCTGTCTTTGGTGAGTCAGCGCAGCCCGGCCATTCTCAGTCCTTGGGACAGCTCTGTGTTGTAGGGACATTTATGTAGGAGTCGCCTATGCTTGACTAAACGCGATGCTTGTTCTCATCTCATGATGTGGGCTGGATGTTGTGTGGACTCGCGCCATTGTTTCACTGAGAAAATGAGTTTTGGCTTAACACCATTTTGATTTAAGACCCCCTTTCCAGTGGGGTCACTTATCCTGAGATCTAAATCTACTTCAGTTATGTCCATACAAATTCCCAATCTATTTTTCAAATGTCAAAACTCTGAAAAACTAAAAGAATAAAGAACCCAGCATTGAGACGTTAGCATTTCATAAGACATTTAGATGTAAACATGTATCCGTCTCCATCCCTCTCTGCCTCCTTCTCCCCTCTTTCATTTCCTTTCTCCTCCTCCCCTCTCTGACCCATTCATGCCTCTCCCTTTCCTCCCTCTCTCCTTTCCTTCCCTCTCTCCTCTTCCTCTTCTATGCCCTTCCCCTTCCTCCCCCAGGTAGGGAGTTAGTGAAAGAGTGTGAATAATCTTCACTTTTCCACAGGCTCTTCTGGTGACTGTTCTACACACGAGTGTTTGAACGCCACTGATGTAGAATGAAGTTGTCACACAGTCACTTGTCCTCCTATTTTCCTAAGGGAAACAGGGCTAGGAGAAGCCTGTGGTCCTGCTCCTAGCAGTTTGGGGACTTGCTTCTCTGTGATCGTGGGCATTTACTGTTAACTTAAATCTCCTAGTTTAATTGCAGATTTTAGCTGGACAATTGAAAATGTCATCTATTTGATGAGGAAAGTATTTAGGCCAGATTTTGAATTCTGAGTCTTAATGAAAGATCCCAGTCACTGAGATTTATTTTCAAAGTGGTTCAATGAATTACAAATGACTGTTTAATGGAAAAATCACATATGATATTTTTTATCCTAATCACATAATAGTTAGAAAATCAGTTATCCTCAGATGATTATATCTAAAATAAAAGTAAGAATAATAATTGTTGCTCTTTTTATACTAGCAATATCTATTGCCATTTTTAAATACATATTATGTGCCAGATACTTTTTATTACTAAAATCTCCACAATGAGACCATGATCAATATTATTTGTCTGTATTTTCAGATGAGAAATTGAGGTCTAGAGAATTTCAATAAGTGGTCCAAGGCCCCAGATTTAGCAGGTAGCTTCACTGGAATTTGAGTCCTATCCTATCTCTTTAATAAGTTCTTCTCTTTTATTGCGTGAAATTTTTCCTCAATGATTATAAATTATATATACTACAGTTTCCCACAAGAGCTGGTCTACATTACGTGCATCCATCTATGAAGAAAACGTCATAGATACAAAGACACAAGGTTTTTATTTTATCACACATGGTGACTTATTCACTTAGCAAATACTGGCAGAGGACCTAATTTGTGCCAAAAATTGCCAAAAGGAAATATGTGTCAGCTTTGGGTTGGGATGGTTTACAGTTAATTTGCAATGGGTCCGGGTGTGGGCAGCCTTGAGGATAATGGCGCCCATTCATAAAGAAACAAACTGGTGTTGATAATATGGCTCAAAATGAATAGTGTGGTCACACGTGGTGGACGGTAAGTGCTCAAGGAGCCTCCGTGGGCGGGGAGGGAGAGGGAGCCCTGATGTGTAGCCTTTGCTGGTCCCCATGGTGGAAACTTCCTATGTGACCTGTTTCCAGTCAACAGAGCCACAGCCCTGACCAGGGGGTGGGTGGAGACAGGGATAACGTGCGTGCAGCCCCAGCAGCACAGCACGGGGAGGTAACTGGGTTCGTAGCACATGCTTATTAAATACAGCCTGACCACCTCCCTGGCCTTCAGGTCTGTCATGTCGGGGGTGGGACTTGAGGGAGTCTGGGTCTTGCTAATTCCAAGTGTTACGCTTTAATCATTGCAGTGCCGCTTTGATCATTTCATCAGCACTCAGAAGCTAAATCAATCTGTTATTTAGAAAGAATCTGTTGCAGAAAAGTGTCCATTATTCCACCAGGAAAAATGTCGGCACTTTTCTCTGGGCTGTCATTATCTTCAACACATAGCTCTGGGCCCAGATTTGTTTCCTTTCTTTTCTCGTCCTACAAAAGATATAGCTGGGCTTAATGAAAGCAGGAAAAGGGGGGGCGGGAGGTAAAAATGTGGAGTGGCCACCATTATAATTCATGCTAACACATTAACTCAGGCAGAGGGTGATTAATTTGGTTTAAACAAACTAGTTCCACCCAATTACAAATGTGTTAAAAGCAGGCAGTGGAGAGTGATGATTGAGTCTAAATATATAACAGATGAAACTGTGCAAAATTGTAGCGATGACTCATAAATATAAAACTTCAGAACAATTGTAACTTCTTCATTATGCCACAATAAAAAAAGAAAGAAAATGTATTGGTAATTCTCGTATTATTCAACAACAACAAAAAGGGGTCACAGTGAGTCTTCCATGCAGAAACCAGAGAGCAAGGTCTAATTTCTTCCACATCGAGGAGACGCCTGTTCACCCTCCAGCATTAATGTTCTCTCAGCTGGAACTACCTCCAGAATGATGGTCTAGATTCCCCTTCTTTATGACTCTATGGAGAGCCCAAGTCTAACTCAATTAGATAAAAATAGCCATTGCTCTGCTCTAATAGGACCCCTGTGATTGCAAAACAAAATATACATCAGTCACATTAAAGGTTCTGGAGGGTGGGGGAGGGGGAGCAGATCGATGGTTTGCCTGCCTTCCCTTTTCTCCTTTGAAAGTTTAGTGGTAGAACAATGAAAAAACGTGAGTGTCTGCCACCACTGGCTGCCATCAGCAGTCCTCTCCATCTTTGGCCTTCAGGGGTGTTATTATTTTTTCATGGAAAATCATTGAGTCAGAAAGTAACACTCAGAAGCCCCCAGTGGAGAAAGGTCCAGGATGAGGGGAGTGATGGAAACTGGCAGTGGTCACCTTCAGACACACAAGCATGCTCACACTTTCTTTTCATGTGCTCTCTGTTGGAGAAAATTAATTTTTGTTCTGTTATTGGACGGTAACTTTTATTAGCGATGTGGTTTTGGCTATGCTAAATCTCACCCTCCTTTTCAAAGGAGGCAGAAAAGAAAAGAGGGACTTTGTGCACATCGAGAAACAGTAAGTTTCAATCTCGTGTCTCTCACCCTCTGGCGCTGGTTGTGTGCTACTTGGTCAAGGCTAGTGCCCCCAGAATTAGCTTTTCCCTGTGGTCTTTGTGGGACTCTTTATTTGGTTATTCAGCCATCAGAAGTTTACAATAAACTCTGATGACTACACACACACACTCACACACTCACACACACCCCAGACACTGGCTGTGATTTCTGGACTTGACCTTATTATCTCCGTGACCTTGAACCAGATATCCAAGACATTGCTGAGCTCCATTTCCTGATGTGCAAAATGAAATAACACATGTTACGTAATTCATAGGATTTTTACTAAGTTCAAGGAGGTAATGAAACTGCAATGCTTAGCAAAGTTGCTGACATCAGTACCTAGAAGATTCAGTGTTATTAGTAAACCCCATTTACGAACGTAGCTAGTGACCGAGGTAGGTGGAAGCCAGCAGTTAGGTGGAATGAGTAGGTTTGTTTAATGATGGTTACACACACACACGCACACACATTCTGCTTGTGATCTGAAACTGTTTCTTTATAATTTGGTTTTGTTCCACACAGTGCTCAGAACTGTTATTCACACAGATCAAGAAATATTTGTTGAAAGAACAAATTCAGGTTTTTTTAAAAAAATAATAAAAAAAAACCTCATTAGTTGTTTTTATTAAAAAAAAAAGAGTGGTAAAATTTCCCCATGAATTTAGTTATTAGAAGAACTTTTACTTCATCAAAACTTACCGGGCTTGGCGGAATGATTTAACTTGGTAAGTGGAGGATGAATTGGGAAATCTGCGTAAGCAAGAGTCTGGTTCGTATCATGCTGAGACTAATATTTCACCTAGGATTTTTTATAAACCTGTCCGGTTTTAATACAGTATAGATAATTACATATATATTTTAAGTCCTGGTTGACAAACATCATCGCCCCCTTAAAACTATAAACTTCCATGCCACACACTATGTGATTTTAATTCTGAAAGAAAATGTTCTTATGATGACTTCTAGATTTGAAATAACAGCACACTCAGATATTCATGCACAACTGGTGATGCAGTTGGTGATTTTTCTGGGTTTAAGGCCAATTAGTATCGAGAGATAATATGATACAGTCAATAGAGTTCATCTTAAAATCTTCTGAACCAACTGGCGCGCCGGAGTCGTGCCAACAAACGTGAGCCTCAGCACATCCGGTCGCTCTGTGGGTCCCCGCCTTCCCTCCCATTGAGGAATCACGCTTTTCCCGCTACCAAATCCCGGAAGATGAAACTCTGGAGGACAGCCCACAGTGGAGGATTATCTTTTTAAAAGTCTTGATCGTGTTTTTAAATATCACTTTCATCAATGTTTAGGTTTACAGCCAATCTCATTACCAGTTCCTGTGATTTAGTGCAGCTAATTACTTACAAATATCTGTGGCATGAAAGAAAAGGTGCAGCGGAAGTGGAGAATGCTACCCTGTAACCTGACAGTGTGCCGAGACAACATCAGAACATGCCATGAAGCCCAGTATTTCCCGAACTTGAATGTGCACTGGGACCCTTGGGGGTTTAATGAAGATGTAGACCCCCCTTTGATGGCAGGGCTGGGGCCTGAGGGGTCTGTCCTACAAAGCTCCCGAGGCTTCTCATCTCTGGATTACACGCCAGGTCGCAGAATCTAAGAGATTCCAGTGTAAATGACTGTCGGTTGAAAACACTTCAATTTTATGCGCCTTACATGTAAGTGTAGGGTTAGAACATAAAAGCATGAGAAAAAATTTCCTGTGACATCAAAGTCAGAATACACAGTGTCCAGTCCACGTCAACTTGATTTGCTTTTTTAATCATTTCTTCCCAACATGTTGGTGAGTATACATGGTGGGCCTGGGATGTTAACAACTCCTCCCCTCCTTCTCTGGTTGTTGTGATCCTTTAGGGACATGGGAAAATGTCGAGAGTCCAGAAGTTCACCTGGAGAGCAGACCCACCAGCTGACTAGGACCTCAGGAGGGAGGCAGGAAAAGCACATCTTACCCGGAAGGTAAATTTTTATAAAGATTTTATATATTGGTACAAATTATCACTTTCATATCATTGCCAGCATCCTCCAAAATCTGTCTCCTTTTATCACCATACCAAACCACATCCCATTATAAATAGAAACAAAACTAAGACTTTTGCCTTATTACATACGTAGCTATATGTGGAGAAAAGCGTAAATTATAGGGAAAAAGGTAAGTCTGTTATCTAAGCAAAGGAGGTCTGTTTTCCTTAGGATTCTTTTGGTTGCAAACAATGAAAAGTCAGCTGCATTCAATGTAAGCATGGAAGATTTAGAATAAGGATGCTGGGCTCATCAGGAGTGGACTGGAATAAGGGACTGGACGGCTGCAGAGGATCATGGAAATCCTCTGTGTGTTTCTTATTGTTTCTTTCTGCACGTGACTTCTTTTGTCTCACTGAATGCAGCTTTCCCTGCTCCCTACTCGGGAGGGGAAGTAGCCAGTGGCTTCAGCTGCTATCTGACTTCTTCCAGAAAACGTCCAGGGGGAGACTAGCCTCTTTATCTTAATTCACAGTTTGCAGGGAAGGGACTTTGATGGCTTAAGCAGGGACAATGTCATCCACTTCTAAACCAATGAACTGCAGTTAGGGGATTTGATGCCATCTGCCCTCAGCTGTCCAGTGACAGCATGTGGTGGGGACAGGTTGGATACACTCTGCAAGGAAGAGACGGATAAATAGCAAGCACTGTCCACCACAGGTGGGGACACTTGAAGGCCGACTTGCTGGCGTTCTTTCAACCACGTCCCAGCCGGCAGCAGCCATGCCCTGTAGGTGGCACTGACCTCAGCTCCCAGACAATTCTGACGTGCTTACGCCAGTTACCGCAATTCTACAGCCTTACCAATGACTGGCTCAAGAACGGAGGTTCTGGGAAAATTTGGGTCGATAAGATAAGAGGAGAGGTTTTCTGGGGATGCCTGCAAGAGCTTCTGCCTCATTCTTAAGACCAAGCAGGGAAGCCAGCCTAGAGGCCAAAGGGAAAACGGTACAATAAAAGGTCGTTCCCTAAAAACGTCCTAGCCAATATTGAGTACAAACCATCTGATCTTCTTTTACTCATTTGATAGTTCAAAAATAACTCACCATGTTTCACATCTCTTCATATATTAATATACCTCTCGATGACTCGGCAGTAACTGAAAGCAGCTGGTACATGGCACCTACAGTAGCTTGTTGGAAACAATTCTGAGGGCAGGTTTCTTAACCCATTTTTCAGAGGGTAGCAATTTGTCTCAGAGTGCAGGTTGACTCAGATTACACACAGAAATCAGTAGATACATCTGGCCAAAGCAGACAGACAGAGGACGAGGTCCTTCACAGTTTCCATCATATGCACAACCAAATGAAAAAGTGAAACATCCTAGCCCACATATGTGTCATCTTAGAAAGGAATCAGTGGTTTGATCAAATGTTCCATTCTCCCTCCCTTCACGCTGACTGATGGTTTGGGCCCTGAGAGAGCGAATTCTGACTATATTGTTGATAAATGGAAGGTAGTTTGTATGTCTTATAAGGTCGTTTATATGTTGATAAATGTGTAGTAGTTTGTCTGTCCTTTGAAGGACAGACAAATACAGTCAACACATATAGGCTGTACTGAAATATTAGATACAATGGATGGGGGTGGAAAAGATTCTAGACAGCCCATATTATTTCAACAGTTCATGAAACTCTAGGTTTTGTTTGTTTGTTTGTTTGTTTGTTTTTTACTCTTTACTTTAAGTTAGCTATTGAGAATCTAGAGAGTTTTCAATAGCATATAATATTTTCAAAAATTCACCTTTAAAATAAATATATACTATGTTTTAAGATTTTTTGCTTCTTACTGCAATACCTGAGGCCCAATAATCAGCTGAGAGACAACACTCACCTGAAACCCTTTTTATTATGACAGGTGATAATGAAAATAGCCAACATGTGTGTCTACTGTATACTGAATGGTAAGCTTTTAACTTTACCTGTATTATCTCATTCTAATTCATCAAAGCAGAATGCAATAGGAACTGTTTAATTCCATGTTCCAGATGAGGCCAGTGAAGTTGACTTGCCGAAATCACGCAGCTGATAAAAAGCACAGCTCAGATCCCAGTTCGTGTCTGTCTGTGTGACTCTAACATCCAAGCCCTTAACCACTAGTAGATACAGCTACCGATTATTTCATAGACTCTAAATACCCCTCAGAAATATGTGGGCTTCATTTCTAAAGAGGTCACAAAATTAATACGGCTCTTAGTCACCAAAGATTACTAAAGGTCACAGGTGAAGGCTGTCACTCTCCTTTTTTGAAAAGCAAGTTGTTCCTTCAAAATCCAGGTGGGCCTGGGAGGGAAAGAAGCAAAGAGGTTTCAGTCTACCTTAACTTATCACCCAGTATCAACCGTGCAACTTTCACAACGCTCATGCTCAGCCTGCCTGAACATGAACTCTCAAGTTTTAGTCCTTATTTTCTACAAGTTTATAAGTTACACCAACAAGTATTTTATTGGCCATGGTAGTCGCATAAATTTCAGGCAAGCTCAGTTCTTTTCAGTGCACTTCTTCCAGGAATGCTAGGTTTATATGCTAGAATGATTTTGTTTACATATAATGTGTGATGTGTGTGTGTGTGTGTGTGTGTGTGTGAGTGTGTTAGACAGAAAAGGGGCTAGGGGTGATGGGCAATGTCATGTATAGTCGCTTCAGAACAATTCATCCTTCAACTAATTTCTAATGCTAGGACGACTCAAAAATGACAGAAATGCAGAGGAATTATTGATATGACAATCCTCCACTCTTGATCCTTTGACCTTATCTCTGTTATTAGATTTCCTCTAATAGGTTTTTTTAAATTGTTATTTTCAGAGTGACAAAGACATAGAGAAACATAAATGCATTTCCTTCCAGTCCCTTGGTTTGGAAATACTAGTCCGATGTTTAAACAGCATTAAAAATGTAAATTGATCTCAGAGTTGGAATATCCACAAGTGACTTTTCACTTCAAAACATTACCTTTGTGACGTTAGGCAAGTTATTTAATAGTTCAAACCCTAGTTTTCTGATGAGATCCTAATAATACTCCCTCATAAGATTGGGAGGATTATTTGAGATAACAATGTAAAGGGCCTAGAATTTATGTGATGTGTATTTATTTATTTATTTTTTAATATACTGTGCACTTGTTACTAAAAGATTCCGCTTGAAGTGAAAGACCCAGTTTTTCCAAGGTTCACAAGCGCTTCTTTTTTTTCCTGGATGATAAGAGGGCTCTACTGAAGAACATCTCTCGTGAGTACCATTGTTTCAGGTTTAAGGTGTTTAGGCTACTAGATTGTACAGAGGGCACATCTCCAAGCTGGTTTCCTCAGAGTTGACTCAGTGAGCGTTTATTAAAAACTGACTCCATGTATGGCGAGCTACCCGGGGTCCTCAGCCAAGGGCAATTGTAGCCTGATGCCTGGAGATACGTGCTATTCTCTGGAGTCATTTTAGGATAGTGCAGCTTGGGAGACAGGGAGCTTCTAATGGATAGAGGCCATGGATGCTGCTAAAATCTCACCATGCGCAGTCGAGTTCCCATAACAAATCATTGTCCTATCCAAAATGTCAATAGTGCAGGGCTTGAGGAATCTGTAGTGTATTATGGAAAGGAACATGCATGCTTGGTAGAGTTAGAGCGTACAAGACAAAAACTGGTAACAATGGCTACTTTTGCTCTGGGACATTACCAGGCGGTGTGTTGAATGCCCTTCATGTGCCATGTTATTCAGTCAGTAGGGTAGAGTATTATGATGATCCCTAGTTTACCGATGAAGAAACAGACTTAGTGACATTACAGAATTTGCCCAAAGTGAGGCAGCTGATAAGTTTTGGAGCTGGAATTAAAGCATAAGTCTCTCTGATTTCAGAGCCAGAGTGAAATTCTTAAGCTATAAAGAATCACGTGTAACTTATGGTCAAGGTGACTTGCTGAGCTCGAGCTCTCATACAACTCTGTTGCTTTAAAAGCATAACGATGTTAAATAAGCAAAGAGAGAGAAAACCATAAACATGTGGAGGTAACCCTCACCATTCATACATTTTGTGTGTGCGAGTTGGCCTGCTGCTGAAATGTATCTGTGACTCCAAAACCAATAGTCACAATGCTTTGTGCTCACTGCACACTGAGCAGGGAAACAAAGGAAGCCCCATGCGATGTGCTCGCTGAAGTCAAACGGGGTGACGCTCTCTTCTTCTTTCAGCTCTCCTACTATAAACAAGTGTCCTTTTATGGCATATTTTTCAGTTTTGTGATATCTTCAGGTGATTTCACTGTTTAAAACAACCCACGAGCACAATACCAAAGTGCTCTGTAGGGTTCCTAAGGGCCAGAGGTCATGATGTGCCCAAAGGAGGAAAAACACTTGGTTAGATGAGCTTTGTCCAGACAGGAGTCCTAGTGCTGTTGGCCTTGAGTCCATCAGAGACACAGCCAGTGGAAGAAAGAATGGTAAGCTGGACTTCATCAAAATGAAAAGCTTCTGCTCTGCAAATGACACGGTCAACAGAATTAGAAGAAAAACCATAGATTGGGAAAACAATATTTGCAAAAGTCACATAAAGAACTATCATTCCAAATATACAAAGAAGTCTTAAAACTCAACCATCAGAACACAAACAACCCAGTTAAAAAGTGGGCCAAAGAACTTTACAGACACCTCAACAAAACGGGTATGCAGGTGACAAATAGCATACAAAAAGATGTTCACATCATATGTCATCAGGAAAATTAAAATAAATTAAAACGAGGCCATTACACACCTACCTAAATCCAGAGCACTGACAACACCAAAGCAGGTGGGGATGTGGAGTAGCAGGAACTCATACATCATCGTGGGAATGTAAAATGGCGCAGCCACTCTGAAGACAGTTTGGTGGTTTCTTACCAAACTAAACGTAGTGTTACCATACGACTTAGGAACGGTGCTCCTTGTTATTTACCTAAATTAACTGACAACTTACATCCACGCAAAACCTGCACATAGATGTTTATAACAGCTGTATTCCTAATTGCCAAAACTTGTAAGCCACCAAGATGTGCCTCAGTAGGTGATGGATACATAAATAAACTGTGATCCATCCAGACAATGGGATATCATTCAGCGCTAAAAAGAAATGCACTATGAAGCCATGAGAAAACATGGGAGAATCTTAAATGCATAGAACTAAGCAGAAGAGCCTAGCTGCAAAGGCTATATACTGTATGATTCCAGCCTTACGGCATTCTGGACAAGGAGAAACTGTGGGGACAGTAAGAAGCACAGTGGTTGCTGAAGGAGTTTGGGGAGGGGTGATCAGGCAGAGCACTGAGGATTTGGGGTAGTGAAAATACTCTGTATTACCTTATAGTGATAGATACATGTCATTATACATTTGTCTAAACCCACAAAATGTCCAACACCAAGAGTGAATCCCAATTTAAACTATGGACTTTGGATGACGACGTGTCAATGTAGTTTCATCCTTGGTAACAAATGCACCATTTTGATGAGTGATGTTGATAATGGAGGAGGACACGTGTGTGGGGAGGGGTGGGGGGTGTATGGGCAGTCTCTCTCTAAAAAATAAATTATTAAAAAAAAATAGAAGTTATTGATGGTCTCACCATTTGGTCATGATGGTGCCAGCATGTGGAAATGGTTTGCTGATATCAAGGCCCAAGATTTGTAACAGTATTCTTCTCTTTGCTGAAAGTCAAAAGGCCCATATATTTGCACTTGTTCTATGAAGAACAGCCCTTCAGGAAACACGTTTTGCGTCCAACGGCAATACTAGAGAGGGAATGGCCAAGAAAAGACATTTACTGAACTTAAATCAAGTATATTTTACCTCCAATCAAGTTTGACTAGTGATGTAGAAATGATGTGAGAACTGAATTGTACAGATCAAAAGGAAGTCAGACAGTACCTACTTGACGTCCATTTAAGAATAGAACTCACTCTTATTTTTATCACAGCAATTCCAATTCACTACTTTCTATAAAGAAAAGGCAGACAACATTCGTGATGAACCGCAGCTATTTTTATACATTTTTTTCCACCAAAAGATCCAAATTGCCCATCCCCTTGTCAGATCTTTCAAAGCCTTCCCACAGGTTCCTCACTGGCAGAAATATCTTTCTGCAAAGTTTAATTTATCTACTTGATTTGCATATAGCTCATAGATGTCTTAAGTCATACATATTATTATTGCAAAATTTATTAATGATAGAACACTTCTCTAAGACAATTGAAAATTCACTGAGTTGTCCACATGACCCCAAAATGTCATCATACACAAGATATGACTTGTATATGCATAAGCAGATGGACCCAACGGACGACTCATTTGTTCATCTATAGCTAATACAGCTGCTGCTTGAGTTACATCCTGATAAACCCATCATAAGATGAAAATATCACAAGTTGAAAGTGCATTTAATATACCTAAGCTACCGAGCATCATAGTTTAACCTACCCTACCTTAAATGTGTTGAAACCACAATATCCAAAAACCACTGGCAACCCAGTTCACTGTAGAGCATGGGTTGTTTACCCTCGTGATCACGTGGCCAGCTGGCACCTGCCCTGCCCAGCGTCACGAGAGAGTTCTAGCGTGGGAGGAGATCAAAGTTCAAAATTTAAAGTACGGTTTCTACTGACTGCATATTGCCATTATCCCATCATAAACTCAAAAAATCATAGGTCAAACCATTGTAACTCGGGGAACATCTATACTTAATCAAAGTCCATAGTTTATAGACTTAAGAGCCTCAGGAAGGGATATTTTTATAACAACCATAAGCATCCAATAACAAAGCAAATAAACTCTGGAGCTAGAACGTCAATAAAATTGCATGTTTGAAGTTCACTGTGACTTATATTTAAGCAGCCGGAAGTTATCTATCACATGAGTTACCATATGTCCCCCTTATGACAAGAGAATGTGACACAAATGAAAATTGTTTTTCACATGCAGTAGAAGAGAAGTTTACTAAATGAAAACAATAACAGACCACGAACATGGTTTATATATTGAAAGGGTAAATATTGGTGTGTTGTTTTTTTAATGTTACTTAAGTATTGTGGTAAATGCACATTTATTACAAAAATTTCAATAAATTATTGGTTTGCTATGCACAGGCTTTCAGCATAAAATCTGTTTTTGAAACTCAACATTAAATGAAGGTTGAAAATATTTATAAATGCAATCATTCATATGAAAAGTATAGTACGAACGTGAAGGGACAGGATGACAATACTTATAAGTGCCTAAATATCTCTATGGGCGCCATGATATAAATGTTGAAAGTGAATGGACATCTTAAGACGCTTAATCATAGAGCTGGGAGGACTATGGGTGGAGCTGGGCCCCTTGTTAACTCTCTAGTCTTGACTTCCTGTTGAACTCTATGGTAACTTCAGGGGGAGGGATGCAAATAAAGGGGGGAGCCACGTCAGGGGCTCCTCCTTCTTCCCACATGGGTGGCGGGTGGGCAAGGCCTGTGGGCAAGACCAGGGAGTGTGCCCTGCACTCCTTGGTTCTGTTTCTTTTTGCGAATAAACCATTTTCTTTTGGTGGATTATCTGGAGGATCGTTTGGCCAGTCGACATAAGTCACACACAATAAAAATATGGCTCAGGCCATTTCACTCCTGTCCTTCTAGACATTCTCAGTGCTCTCACCCCCCATGTATTTGAAGTAACACGTTCAATCCCTCAATCATTCACTTGCCGAATATGTACGGAGTGTGTGACACAATCCAGGGACAAAGTAAAGTGCAGCTCTGCGTGTACACATGTCAGGACCTGGAGGGGATGAAACAAGGCAGCACCTGCAGAGCCAGGCGGGCAGATCTCAGAGGAGGGCAGAGCAGTGTGGACCAGGAGGCGGGGAGATGCCCCCAGGCTGAGACCTGCAGGCAAACACGGGAGTGGAGGGACAGGGACAGGGAGTGTGGGGAGAAGGAGGTGGGTTCTCACCTGGAGACGCAGTGAGCTGGCGAGGGGAGCTGTTAATGCGACATCTGCCTTCTCTCTGCTGCAGGCTGAAATGCCATCCTTCCATGAGCAATGGCTCCCTGGGAGTCCCTCGTTCTCTGAGAAAAGTACTTTGGAAAATTGGATCATCCATATGAAACAGAGGTCTCAGCACAGAGCAATATGCAGTCTTCAGATCTTCCAAAGGAGATCGTTTGGACCCAGCTGCTGTGACTCACCGAGCAACTTGTTCTCCCACACACGTATCAACAGAGAAAGTTTGGATATTTGGCTTTTCTGGAGTTATCTTATATTCACTCCGATTTTCCACGTGAATCAACAATAACCCACGCCAAACACACACACACACACACACACACACACACACAGAAAACACCTCCACACATTATCTGCTCTGCATCTCAGATTCCCTACAGCCAAGACTAACATCTGGCTTTGGCAAACCCGAACCACCTATCTCTTGACAAGGAGAGGGAGTGGGGTCGGCTTCCTGCTGCACTGGGCCCCAGGCTCTGAGGCACCCACACTTGATTTAATGGTCTATTGTCATCATCTTTATATTCCTCATACGTTTTGAACAAGGAGCCCTGGGTCTTCATTTTGCACTAGGACTTCCAAATTATATGATCAATCGTGGGAGAGACAATGGGGACAGAATCAGGAAAGGAATAAATCTAGACTGTATCAGGGACCCAGAAAAGGCTATAGGGGGAAAGATAAGGGACCGGGGCTTTCGAATTTCAGTCTCTCACATACTCTCTTGACTGTTTTCTCTATATCTGTGTGCTCCATAACCATTTTGAATGACTACAAACTCACTGTTGTTTTCTAAACTTACTTAAATACTGATTTGACCATATCTGAAGTAATAATATTTGTGAAATCATGAGTTTCAGGACCCAACCATGTATTTTTCTGAAATATTTTAAAAATAAATGAATATCCTTAAAAATGAGTGTGTCTGGCACCCCGGCTAAGCTCACCCCGAGTGCTCCCAGGAGAAGGCTCACCACATTCTGGAAAATGCTGAGACCTGTAATGAGAGACTGTGCATTTGACACCTCCTTGGTGAAGGTAGCTATCCGATCTGTGAGGCGAACATTGAAAGGGGCAAGTTATTGTTTCCTGGAAGTATGCTCTCTGTCGTTTGATCATCAAACCCCTGTATTTCTCTGTACTGTCCCAAGTTAGCTGCACTCTAAGCCACACCCCCTCCTCCAGGCTTTCAGTAAGGTGACAGCAGCTGTCTTAGTGACAGACCTCGATTCCTGCGCTGTCAGTCACACCAGCCTTAGCTGAGGAGTCCAGGACATGTAGACTCTGCTGATTGGGCAGCACACAGCCCGGCGTGAAGTCTGTGATTTCAAATATTTTCACCACAATCGTGAGTCACATATTTGGTCAGCAGTGAACTGCGTATACACCAGTGGTCCCATAGATTACACTGGAGCTGAAACATTCCTGTCACCTGGTGACATCAGAGCCACCCTAAGGTCATAGCATGATGCGTCGGTCACGTGTTTGTGGGGACGCTGGTGTGAACAAACCCACTGAGCTGCCAGTCGTCTGACAGAACAGCACAGACAGTTCTGTCCAGAACCAAATACGTGGTGATGATAACTATCTGTGTTACTGGTTTGTGCACTTGCTACACTAGCTTTTATCATTACTATACAGCGCGCTCCTTCTACTTACTAAAAACGTTTGCTGTGAGACAGTAGCCGTGTTACACCAGCACCAGCCTTCTGCATCGCATGTTTACCACATCTCTTAATGACCTCATTTTCTCTTGTGCTTGATTTCTCCTCAGCCCATTTTGTCCCTCATGGTCCCTAAGGTGCAAAATCCTGCTGTCCTCCCAGTAAGAGGCCACATCGAGTGACTGACCAGGAAACAAATTTAAAAGGGATTATGAACTTGAAGGTGGAAAGTCAGTGCAGTTGTCACTCAGCAGTCAGGCCCGCCCCGTCCCACCATGGCTGTGGTCCTGAAGAACAAGAACAAAGTGGTGGAAGCTGTTAAAGGTTCTGCTTCACTGAGGTCAGAAGATGGACTGACCTCAGAAGATGGACAAACTCAGGAATGGCCTGGAGAAACTGCTGATGACCTGGGTGGGAGACCAGATGCAGATTTTCCTTCTCAGCACCGTGACAATCACAGCAAAAGCCGAATGTTTGTGATGTTGAAAGAAAAGGTTGGGCCTGACTCTGCTGTTGAACTTACTCCTAGCTCTGGGTGACCTAAAGGAGGTAAGCATCGTTATTCACTATGACTCATACGTGAGTGGTGAGTCTGCGAGTGTTGATGAGAAGGCAGCTGAAGAATTTTCAGAAACTTCAGATCAGCTGACTGGGGAGGAAAATTACTCGCCAGAGCAAATATTCAATCTGGAAGAAAACTCCCTGTTCTGGAAACGGACCCTGAAAGGACTTGTCATCCAGAAGAAGACCAAGTCAGTGCCAAGTTTCGGGGCTTTTACGGACCGGGTGACAGTCTTGCTTCGGGGCAGTGTTGCAGGCTGCAAACTGAGACCCTTTGCGGTCTGAGAACCCCGGGGCCTTCAAGCATGTCAGACAGCACCAGTGCCAGTCAAGAGGCACGGACGGCACAGCTCCGCCTCCAAGCAGCCCTCCGGAATGGCTGCTACACCAGCAAAATGGAGAAGTGCTGTGAGGACAATAACGTGCACTTCAAAAATTTGCTTCTTGTTGGTAACGCTCCCAGACACCTCCTTTTATGGGTGACCTTGTTCCCAATGTCACAGTTGTGTTTCTCCCTCGAAACACCACCTCTGACCAACCAGGGGGTCAGGGAGTTTTGGTCAGGGAGTTATAGCAGCTGTTAAGGCCACTGCGCTGCCAGGCTGTTGCTGCACCTAAGAAGGACACTGAGAGGACACGGACGCAGTTCTGGAAGGATCACAACCTCTCTGACGGCATCGAGAGCCTTGCTCGGGCTCTTGAGGCCACGTCACCAAGGCCTGTAGGAGTGGCTTCTGGAAGAAGACACTCAGGAGGCTCATCCATGTTTTCAAAGGGTTTGCCAAGGAGGAGGAAGCTGCAAACGTCACCAGGGCTGTGGCAGAGATGGCAAACGATTTGACCTGGTGTGGATGCGGGTGGCATCGGGGAGCTCCTAGAGGGGTCCCTGAGGAGACGCCTAACCAGAGGGACACACACCTGAAGGAGGCAAGAGAAGAGGAAACTGCAGGAGAAGAGAAAGAAGACGAACCCCAAGAACACTCACAGTGAGGGTTTAGCAGACGCTTTGTAGACCTCAACAAGCTCCTTAAAAAGTCCAAAAATGTGGCCCCAACACTGAAAGGTTTTCATTAATGGAGAGGACCATTCATGGTGTGTTATCTGTTCACAAACAAAACTATGATGAAAAAGAGACAAACCAAGCAAACCACGTGGTCATCTTTATATCACCACGGATTTATTTCTGAGAAGAGAGATACCCCCTCAAGAAGAGCTCCAGGCAGGTCCTTCAAGAGGTGGTCCAGGAGAAGGTGCTGTCATCACAGGAGATGGCACCCCCGTGTATACTACTGCCCCTGAGGACCTTTCAGTGGGACAAGATTTGGATGTGGACACAGTGACACTGACCACCCTGACCGTGTGTGGGGCTAGGCCAGTGTGTGTGTCCGTTTCTAACAAAAGAGTTTGAAAAGTAATATATATATAAATACAAAAAAGTTTCTAGAATAAGAATATAAGACAAAATTTTTGTATAGCTGTACAATGTGTTTGTGTTTTAAGCTAAGTGTTATTAAAAAAGAGTCAAAAAGTTTGTAAAGTAAAAACTTATACTAAGCTAGGTTTGTTTATTATTGAAGAAAGAAAAATACCTTTTTATAAATTTAGCGTAGCCTAAGTGACCAGTGTGTAAAGTCTCCAGTAGAGGACAGTTATGTCCTTCACACTTACACTCACTCCCTGACTCACCCAGAGCAGCTTCCAGTCCTGCAGGCTCCATTCACCGTGAGCGTCCTGCACAGGTGGACCACTGTTTATCTTTTCTACCATAGTTTTACTTTCCCTTTTCTGTATTTAGATGTTTAGATACACAAATATGTACCCGGTGGTACAGTTGCCCACACACTCAGGACCAGCACAGGCTTTGCAGGCTCGGAGCCGCCACAGTCTCCTCCCAGACCTCTCCTTCTCCCCACACTGGGGACTCCAATTGGTTCAAAATTCTCCTTTAGTCCTTCCGTGCTTTTCACAATTTAAAAATATTTCCCTACAACCTCACTACCTTTGTGTTTAATTACAACCCTTCTGATAGTTTAGATTCCCACATTCTTCCTTGTCTTAAAAAAAGAAAACATATGTATAAACATATATATCTATATTCATATACATCTAGAGATATAGATAGATATATCTATATCTTGCATTTTCTCTATCTCAGCTTTGCTAGTAAGATTTTATTTAGGTATTTAAACACAAACCACAGACACATTTTGGATTTTTAAAAAGTAATACCCAACTATTATTTTTATCATAATCATTACCATCATTAATATAAATCATATTTAATCCATCATTGTAAACTTCTTGGGTAACCAATCACCAGTTCTAAACTCGTCAAAAATAAACACAAAATAATTAAAATATCCATCATATTGTCATTTAAATAAAATGTTTGTGATAAAGTATTATAAATGCTCTTGGGTCTTCAAAAATACTTTAGAAAAATCCTCAGAATTTTAAATAAAGCAGCAGTATATGTAAATTCAAAAGGAAAAAAATTTAAATCAGTTGCTATATTTAAAAATCTTTCTTTCTCAAAGCCATAGTTTCTTTTAGCAAAGCAGTTAGGAAGGGCTCTATAAGCAATTGCAATTTTTATTTGACAGTAAAATTACTATTTGTGCTTCTTCATTGAAAAGCTATTTTCAGACCTAGACTAATGTTATGAGGTTGGTGCAGAAGTAATTGCAGTTTAAAAGGTTAAAAACAATTGCAAGAAGCGCAATTACTTTTGCACCAACCTAATAATATATGAACTCATTTCAAAACAATTATTGAGTGTATATGACTGTTACTTATACCCACTGTCAGATGACTAGTTGGATCAATGCCCCAGCACACCTTAACCCACTCTAACCTACTCCTACGCCAAGACACTCTGGAGCCTGACACATACAATTCCTAATTATAATGCTCTAATTAATTCGAACACACTGCTGCAATCAAAATTGGAAAACACTTTGGAGTATTCTCAAATTTTAGAAAATGGTATAACACTGTGTGCTGTAGTTCTCCCTCTATCGTATCTGAAAAAAGAACAAAGGATAAATATGAACCTTTTGGTTTCACAATTTCTATTTTGTTTCGTTCTGGTTCTCTCTTAGAATCAGGAAGTGACATTCACCTCCATGATCAATTGATGCTCTTTCTTCTTCTTGTATCTTCTAAACAAGTGAAAAGAGCCAACTGTTCCCAAGTCACAGCCCGACTCTAATAAAACTTCAGAACTTCCTAAGGACCTAAAAGAAACAGTTCTTCCATTTGGCTCCCTCAAAGGTTTTGTTTCGTTATCACGTGTTTGTGGGTTTTGTTTTATTTATTTTTTTTTAGGTACTTATTTTCTCTGGAAACCTATTATTGAAGTTTCACATTATCATGAACATACTAAGCTCAGGTAGAAATTAAAAATAGGTCCGTGTAGATCCTGAGCTCTGGTCAAGAAGGCGTAGGGGTGGGCTGCGCTCTCACCTCCTCTCACGGCCAAGCAGGACTGCAGCTGAACCACAGGGCAGCCATCGCTGAGCGTCAACTGAAGTCTAGCTGAACTGAAGCCCTACAACCAAGGACGTATGGAGGGGGCCCCCTTGACATGGGTAGGAGGGGCTGGGATGCCAAACGGGCTGGTCCCAAACGCACGTGTGACCACTGAAAGTCAGGAGGGATGTTTCCGATGCGAAGATTCCCTCCAGGGAGGAGGGAGGGAAGGGGGTCCCAGCACCGCACCTCACTCCCCAGCCCAGGGTACCAGTGCTGGGAAGAGAAGTCCCCAGAACTCCTGGTTGTGAAAACCAGCGGAGATTTTGGCTGAGTGAGACAGAGTGGCTGGAGTCCCAGAGGATCCTCTTCAGGGGACCACACACAGCCTTACCTTCTGATGGACTCACTCGCTCTGAGGTCCAGTGCAGGGGCAGCGGCTGGAGGGGCGCTAGGACATGCGGGGAGGAACTGAGTTGTCTGGCCCCAGGGCAAAGGCTGGAGCAGCAGCTTTCTCCGGACAGAGGAGCTGGCGGAGGCCGTTCTTTCTTTGATGAGCCCTCCCCACCCTGCGTGCAGACACAGGTGGGCGCTATATCTGAGTCTCCATCAAGCTGGCTAGCACCTTTCATTGGCCCTGATTCTGAGACTCTGCCCCACCAAACATTTGAGCACACTCAAGCCACTTCCAGTGGCTTTTTCGTAAAAACCGCCTGTCTTGGCTCATGCTGCAGACTTTCCTAGGACCTCTCGAAGGCTCATGGAATCCAGACAAGCAACATTTGGGTTGAGTGCGTCCTGTGCCTCTGACCGAGCAGCCCTAAGCCTGGCACTAGCAGCAGCCAGCCTTGGTTTGTGGGTTGGCCTCCTGGGGCACTTCCAAGCAAGGCACAGGTGGCAGCCATCTGTGGATTTCTTTATGGCTTCTGCTGGGTGGCCCCTGGTGGGGCATGGGTGGTGGCTGAACTTGGCCTGTAGTGGGTCCCCTCCCAGGTGGCCGGCTTCAAAATGAGCTGGAGAATCACCCAGCTGCCTCCAGCGACAACATACCTGAGGGGAAGATTGGGCAGGCAGCAGAGCCCTGCTGAGAGGTGTGCTCTGTAGGGTCAGCCTCCGCAGCTCCTCCACTGTGGTCACAGCCAGTGAGCCCGAGGGTTAGTCCCTTCCATTCATGTGCAAACAGCAACCCAAGCTCACCGACAAAAGGAGGGCACACACAACACACACAGGTGCACACCTGGAATGCACGGCTCGGGTAGCTGGACCTAGAGGGTATTGTGCTGAGAGTCATAAGTCAGACAGCGAAAGACAGGTGTTACACGATTTCACTTATAAATGGAATCTAAAGAACAAACTAAACAGACAAATAGGGCAGAGGCAGACTCATAGATACAGAGAACACTTTGATGGTTGCTGATGGGAGGGGTTTGGGGTGGGTTAAAAAGGGGAAGGGATTAAGAAGTACAAATTGCTGGTTATAGGGCCGGCCGTCCTTGTGATGTAAAGTAAAGCTTAGGGAATGTAATCAATAACATGGTAATAACTATGGATAGTGCCAGGTGGGTACTGTTGAAGAACTCTACTGTACACCTGAAACTAACATAATATTGTATGCTAGTTTTATTGTAATAAAAATATTTTAAAAAATGGATCCGTGTAAAAGCTGAACTTTGTGATAAAGTCTAGTTGTAAGATTAGTCAGCACATCTGAAAGCAAATGAAATGTTGGAAGACAGTTTTCTTTTTTTTTTTTAATTTCAGATGACACACACACATGTTTAAGAACAGATTTTGAAATATCAGTATTACAGATCATTTTAGAATACATTATCACCCTCTATAAAAGAACAGTTGTGAAAGCATCTATAAATAGGGGTATGCTAAATACTAATAAGACATTTCTAGCCCACACACAAAACCCTCATTCCAGATGTTTATTGTGAAAACTTAGTCTTTTGAAACACCTACCCGTAGTTTTTGCAGTCTGTGTTGCCTCAAGGTTGTAGGTGTGGGGTGTTACCAGCAGTCACCATGTTACACCATTCTACAATTGTACGTGACTGTCTCCTACAAAAACCCCAGGTGGGAATCTCTGGACTGCATGGATTTGGCCCTTGCTTTTCACTGGAGTTATCTGTGTTGCAGTATGTTTTCTTCACCAGGGTTCATGAAGCTCTCAAACCTTTTGACTCTAACTATGTCATCTTTACCTCCACGCAAATGAAAAATGTATTTTTTTAAGGCCTGAAATGAATTTCCCCACAATCAAACTGCCAGTGCCCTAGAGTGAGTTTTTGACAGCTAACCTTGTTTTACCCACTAATTCGTCATCGGAGCTTCCCGGACCTGATGACAAATCGCACCATCCGGATGAAGCGTTCCATCTGTAGATGGTGAGAGCCATGCCACGTGGGTGACACGGCCACTGCACTGTGGCCAGGCCTGAGGAAGCCTGCACCAGTGATTTAAAGGAACATTATCGATTTAGCAAATCCTGCCCCTCTGAAGGAGAGTATCTGTTTCCACTGTACCTGGACAGAGAGTTATTGAGGGTCTTTCTGAGCTGAAAAGAAACCTGAGTGAGAAAACAGAAGCAAATCAAAAAGAACACCTCTGCTTTTCTACTTAAAAATGGGAACCCTGCTGTTCTTTTTCAATCCCCTTCCCAAACAGCTGTGAGACAAAATGACAACCCTCCTCCAGACCTCGGGCCGCAGGGGTGGACGAGCCATTTGTGTTTGCTCACTCTTTCTTCGTGCAAATCTTCTCATCATTGCTTGTCCCAGCCCCTCGTGGCTCCGCTGGGCCAGCCTCCAGGGCCAGGCTGCCCACACCCTAAGTGTCCAGAATAGAAGACCCTGGAACGCGGTTGTACCACTCGCCAGCTCTGCCCTTTTGGGGAGCTCTACGGCAGCACTTGCACAATGGGAACAGGGTTACTTACTGCTGAGATCTTCACCAGATTTGAATGACATTAGGCACAAAGTCTGCAAACAGTGCTGGGCACAGAGCGAGCAAGTAATTAAGAATACTCTGAGCATTTTTACCCTCATTTCTCTTGCCTAATTATTCTACCTGCTTTCTAATGATTGCCTCCCTGCATTTTATGTAGCTCTCTGACATGGCGCCCGCCTCATCTTTAATATTACTTCCTCAGGGGGTCCTTTCCTAATTCCCTCTGTGTTTCATATCTTCCCAGCACCAGACACTATTTCTTAGTGGTATTTATTGCAAACGTATTTAGTTCATCGTTAAGTACGGCTCACCCTGTGGTAAGTTAAAAAGGGTACAGATTCTTTGTTCCTCCTCCTCCCATTGAGAGTTGGGGACAATTCCCCACTCAGTGGTCTAGGACAGTCTCAGTGGTTGGACTGGCCATAGAATTTAATGGAAGTGACATTCTGTGAATTCAGAAGAAACACCACAGCCCACACCTTGTTTTCCTGGAATGCTGTCTTTGAGGACCGCCAGGCCCGTCGTCAAAAGTCCAGCCACCCTGAGACTCCCATGCAGTGAGGAAGCCCAAGCGGCCCCTATGAGGCCACAGAGGGAGCCAGGGGCCTCAGCAGCAGCCCCAGCTCAGCGCCTGGGTGACAGCACCAAACTGCAGCCAGCCCCTTGAAACCCGACCTCCCAGACACAGTCCATTGCCCAAGCTGAGGCCACATGGAACAGAGACAAATCGCCTCACTGCCCTTACTGAACGTGCAAATTTGTGGGCAAAATAAATGATGGTTGGGTTTTAAACCAGTATGTTTTGGGATGGCTCATGACCCAGCAACAAACAACCCCCCAAAACGCTCCTACACTTTGAGTCCCAGCAGGACGGGAACCATGTCTATTCAATCAGATTTTTTTGCAAGCTTCCCATGTGCACAGGGTTCTTGTCAGTGGAACATTGGGATACAAAGTCAGATCAGGGCCTCTGGTCTGAAGGAGCTGGCCGGGTACAGGGGAGGGGCTCAGCCGGACAACGGCCCCCAAAATGGAAGGTGTGTCCAGCAGGTGCCCGAGGCAGGTCAAGACCCAGTGTTCTGGGATGTTTCTGTGAAGTTTGCTTGATGGGAGGGGATAAAAGCTGGGAAGCCTTTAGGAGAAGCTGTGATATTTGAACTGGGTCTGGAAGGATTTCAACAGGAGTGGAAAGAGCATTCTAGATAGAGCGAACAATATGGGCAGATCAGAGAGGTGGCAAGAACAGGACATTTGGAGAACTTTTTCACATAATCACAGGGCACATGCAAAAGAATAAGATCATTTCATGACAGAATCAGACCATGGATGGACTTTAGCCTTAGGCCAAGACATAGGAAGTTTGCTGTATGATGAGCTTGTAAACATTGCTTTGAAAATTACGAAAGGATATCACGTTAAGGAACCACGTTCGTAAGAATGGAGCATCCTGCCTGAGACTCCTTGACACAGAGTACTGGCCTCAATCTGCAACCTACATGCAGAATTTCACATTAGGGGGTTTTGGATACATTGCACATCTATCTTTACTTCGCAGCGAAGATAAATGCCTTCTTCTCAACCTCAGGCTTGAGGTTCAGCCCTTTGCAAATAACCTTTCCTTGCTTTGAGCCTATCAAACACTGCATCCTCTAAATATTACTGAACCCCACTCTTCCCCACATCCCTACTGGACTGTTTCTTCCTCTGTTTGACTCCCCCACCCCCGCCCAAGGTCCCTCTGGTACGCAGACCTTCTGATGCAGCAAGCCAGCAAGCTGACCTTGACTGGACACCAGGTATGTCCTTGGTGGTCTTCCCCAGTCGCCTAGCTCACTCTTGGTTGGCATCATCCAATACAACTATAATGCAAGCCACATACGTAGATTTAAAATTCCTAGTAGGCCCATTGTAAGTAGAAAGAAACAGGTGAAACTACTATATATTTCAACACTATATATAAATTATTATCATCTCTACATGTTGAAATGCACACAGAGTTATTAATGAGACTGTGTGCAGTATGATTTTTGAACGACGTCTTCCACACCCGATGTGTATTTTATCCTCACAGCACATCTCGATTGGGACCAGACCCATTTCCAATGCGCAGTGTCTGTGGGTGGCTAGCTGGTGGCTATCCTACTGGGTGGTCCAGCTCTAGATCCGAGCGATGGAATAGCGCCTTTGGAGTCGATGGAAATATGAGTAGAGTTGCATTATCTAACACAGTAGTTGCCAGCCCTCTAACGGCACTGAGCACTGACACGTGGTTATCGTGACTGAGAATGGAATTTTTAAATTTTATTTAATTTTAATGTATTTAAAGTAAATAACCACATGTGGCTAGTGGTTGTAGTTTTGAAAGACACAGTTCTAGACAGAGAAGCTATTGAAGTGTTTTGAGAAAGGACGTGTCCTTGGAAGAACCAAAGTTTAGGACCGTTAGTAGAATGGGGACCATTTCAGCTGGAGGCATCCCCACTTTCGAGTGGCATTCTCCTATGCTAACGGGTGATTAAGGTGATCTTTTCTGACCCCTATCTGATCTATCATGACATTGATAACAGCGATGCTAGTCAAATCTCATACTGTATCAAGCAATAAGTCAGAAATAGCGTGTGTCGCCCCTGTGTAATTTTAGCATCTTCCCATTTCTACAGTGGATCCATGTCCCATGGTATCTGACGACCTTTAAATATTTTACCCACAGGTAACCCATCAAGGCTAAAACTGATGATGCTTTAAAAACGCAGCAGCTTCGTTACAGAGTGTTTCAAGCATGTTGTTCTTTGTGTCAGTACAATACACAAGTAGTACTCAAGTTAATGGTCAAACTTTTTCCCTCTCTTATAATGAACCGTAAAATTACAGTTGGCCATCAAGAGAACCACAGCAGATAAGTAAGGCAATTTTCCTCATCAGTTTTTCTTTTGTTGTCAGTCTCGCTGCAAAGCCCATTGGCTTTTCAATGAACCATAATATGAATATTCATGATTGCTCAATGCCGGTGCATATACACTTAGGTCAAGCCAGGCTGGGTTTGAGCTCATTGTTTTAAATAGGTTATGCCAAGTAAAATGTATGTTGGGAAAGTTTTTAGTATGATATACTTCTATATCTTGGACATATTTTTACAGGAAAGATCCTTCCTCTTTTCTAGTATTTTTAAAGAGACTCTAGAATTTGACGTTGCATACACGTTAGAATATTCATTTTTCAGGTAATTAAAATATTATGAATTGTAATGCTGTAGATTACACATTAACTATGGCTTCTTGGGATGATTTACACATAGAGATTTTAAAAATGAATAAAGAGCTTATTTTTGCTCTGAAGCTGAAATGTAGAGAAGAGGCAAAGTTCTCCGGGCTTTGTTCCTTAATGTCTCCGGTAAAGACATCTGCATCCCTAAAAGGCCTGTAGGGACTCTTTGTACAGACAACTGATTAGGGCCAGTTTGGTAATCACTCTGAAATGGGGACCCTGCCTCATTGGTAAAACAGCGTAATGATTCTACCTCATGGACCTGACAATAGAATCAAACGATATAACAGTTACACAGTGAATGTATTTAGTAAATCAGTATATGTCAATGTTAGTGCCAGGGATGAATTACATATTAGTTACATTTTGGCTAACTATTTTATAAATAAATCCTGGAATTTCAGTGGCTTTAAACAACAGAGGTTTCCTTCTTGTTGATCGTCCGATGGTTGCCCTCCAGGTGGTTTATGCAGGACGCAGCCTCCTGTCTTGTGACACCATTGTCATCAACGAGTAGCTTCCCGGTGTGCCCTGGGTGTCGTATCCATTCCAGCCAGTTGAAAGGAAAAAGAATATGTAAAAACACTTGAAGGTTTTAAGTGTCATTTCAGCCCACATTCCACATTGCACATGACCTTTCCTCACTGCAAAGGGGGCTGGGAAATGTAGTTCAGCTAAGTGCCCAGGAAGAAGAGGGTACAGATTTGTGAAGGCAGAGCCATCTCAGCTGCAAATGTAGTTGACTTCCCAAGGCTGATGTGCCAGGTGACACATGAGCTAGCGGATCCTTGTTTGAAGAAATGGAGCATCTTCAACAAGAGGAAGTTGAACAGAAACTGGAATGGCTTTCTGTGATAGGGACAGGAGGCCCTTGAGAGGGTGACTGCGTGCTGGAGGTGCCTGTTTCCTCCAGGAGGCGCTCTGGTCACGGGGAAGGCACCAGGTAGAAGCAGAAGCCCTGAGGTATGTCTGCTGCGGAGTACACTGCAGACGCATCCCACTCCCAGTGGGGTTAGACTACTGCTGTTGTTCTCAAATAAAAAATAGTCCCGTTTGGCTTCTGCATGATAATGCTACCTCTGGGAATCAAATTCTCTAGTTTTTGGCAATCTTTCTTTGTATTATCTGCAGGGCCGCTGAGTGAGTCTAAAAAAGGAAAACAATAAGAGTGTGTTGTGGTTTGTGTTAGGATGTAATTCCTAAGAGGTGAGAAGGAAGGTCATCGTTGTTCACGCTGGGTCCTGCAGCTTGCTCAGCTCTCCCAGTCAAACAACACTTGTCCTTCAACCTTAAACTTTCATTTCCTCCATGTAACTCCTCTCCTCACCATCCCTTTAAGCTGTGCCTCCATCACCCTCTTGGACAGCTCACCGTCCACTCCTCTACAACCTGCAACCACCTGGCACCCCCTGTGTGGGCCGTACTTTTCCCATGTTCACCAACGTCTTCCACACTTTCCTCTCCTTTATTCCTCAGCAGCATGAGACCCAGTCTGCCAAACCCAGCACACAGCCCTGCCGTGTTCTGTCTGATTTTCTTAAATCAGAAATCCAAAAGCTCTGTCGTGGCAACTGCTCCTATCCCCCGAAGTCCGTATCTAACCTAATACACTCTCCTGCTCGCTGTCTGTGTGGACTTCCTCAGCTTGCCTGTGGAGGCCACTCCTCTCCAGCCCCACTGCTCGGTACCATTACCTTTGCATGAATTATGACAACTGAGTGGTCCCATCTGATATATTCTTTATGCTGCAGTCAGAGTGGTTTCTTTAAAACACACATCTCAGTAGGTTTCTTTATGAACAGGACACTGCGACAGAGTCCCGACTCTCCAAGTTGTCCTCACCTGGTCTTTCTCTTCCTTTTCACCTTTGCTGGGTCACTTTGCCACCTGACTTTGCACTCTCTTGGATCTAAATGCCCCAAACTTCTTTCAGTCACTTCGCAATGATTTGAGTTCCTTCATAGAACTTGAAAGAGCAAATTCATACAAAATAAGGGATACCTAAATACCATTGAACAGATACAAAATTTTATAAGTTAGTAGGATTGATGAATAGTAATTTGAAAATTATTCTTTTCATTGTTTTTATTCTCAACTGGTCACACTAAATGTAACCAGTGAAATCTTACTGGTGTCTTTTACGAGAAGGATAAGTTCTGAATGTTGTTTTGCTGGCTAAAGACAGAGAAAATACAAGCAGTATTTTTGTGATAGGCTTACTTGTGTTTCTTTGTTTCTATTTTTGCTGGAATCAAAATGGTTTCTCTCAAGATGCTATCGTTTCAACACAGTAAATAAAGCCCTTACTTTATGACAATTCTTTCCTGATTTTTGAGAAAGTGTAATACATGTCAGTTAGGATGCAGTCATCTCCAAGTAACCAGCACAACAACAAAATGAAGAGTGGCTTTAATCATAGCGTTTTTATTGTTTACTTAAGAAATATGTAGGTAGACCGTACAGGGGTCATTGAGAGGCTTGATTATATGCGGATTCTGTTAGGTGAGAGCGTATTTCAATTTTATTGGTCTATTTCTCATGGTTGCAAATATGAGGGCGCCATCAATGCCTCAGACAGAAAGGGAGGGAAAGGCGTGTGGCCATGGGATCTGCTCCTAAGTGAGGCTCTTCTCAGAAACACCTCCCCAGCAGCCCCAGGTAGACGTCCATTTATATGCCACTGACCGTAATTCTATTCATGGCCAACGTTAGCCACACGTGCTGGGGAAACATGCATCTAGAAAGAGAAAGAGAATAGACACACGGCTAAAGCCCATTACGAAGTCCCCTGGGGCTGGTCACAGGGCCGCTCCAGACAGAAGCAAACTCCTGTGAGGAAGGGAGCAATGGGAGGGTGACACTTGGGAGACAAAGCACTCGTCACAGGACATGCCCTTATTCTACCAGGTGACAATTATCAAGAATTCGCGAGTCCGCCATTCCATACATGGGTAATGTCCTCACATAAGAACACTTTTCTATATAATGGAAAGCAAAAATCAGCCCTCTGTAATAAATATCATGATTTTTTCTTAATTTAAAAAATAAAGGTTTTTAATTTCTAAAAAGGCCAACAGGTACAGGAAAAGATGCTTAAAAGCACTAATCATCAGGGAAACGTAGCTCAAAACCATGAGATGTCACCGCACACCTGTTAGAATGGCTACCATCAAGATAAGAGATCAGTGTTGCCGAGGATGTGGAGAAGAGGAAACCCTCGTGTTTGTTGGTAGGAATGTAAATTGATTCAGCCACTCGGGAAAACAGCGTGGAGTTTTCTCAAGAAAATTAAAAATAGAAGTACTATGTGATCCAGCAGTTCCACTCTTGGGTATCCAGTCATGTGTGTCTTAACAAAAGGGGCACATTCTGAGAAATACATCCTTAGGTGACTTTATCGTTGTGCAAATGTAATAGAGTGACTTCCACAAACCTGGATGGTACAGCCAACGACACACCTGGGCTGGATGGTAGAGCCTGTTGCTCCTGGGCCACAAGCCTGCACAGCACGTCACTGTACAAAACAACATGAGATTGAGTCCAGCACGAGAGAGAATGATGTAATGAACAGGTGTGCTGAACGCGGGACGTATGAGGCTGCCGCTGGTGTAAACGGGCACACTGTTTTACGGCAAACTTTGTGTTACCAGTACAAAGAGGACACTCTAAAATAACAATAAAAAATACTGTAGTAAACTCATAAACCAGTAGTAACACAGTCGTTTGCTATCATCATCAAGTATTCTGTCCTGTACATAACTGTCGTGCTGTACTGTCAGACAACTGGCACTTCAGAGGCTTGTTCACACCAGCGTCCCCACAAATACGTGACCAATTCATCGTGCTATGATGGTAGGATGGCTCTGATGTCACCAGGTGACGGGAAGTCTTGAGCTCCACTGTAATTTGATGGGCCCACCAGTCATCACTATGCAGCACATGACTGCATAGCCACAGGGAATGAAAACAGGACACCGAAAAGATACCTGCACCCCCAAGTTTATCACAGCATGTTCATAATAGCCAAGACATGGAAGCAATCTAAGTATCTGTCTCTGGAAGAACGGATAAAGAGGTGATATATGTATGTCACATATATCCCCAATAAAATGTTCTCAGCCACGAGAAAGAAGGAGATCCTGCCATTTGTAACAACGTGGGTGGACCTGGAGGACATTGTGCTGAGTGAGATAAGTCAGACAGAGAAAGACAAATACAGTATGACTTCACTTACACACATAGAATCTAAAAAACAAACAAAACAGAAACAGAGAAATAACTGGTGGTCCCAGAAAGGGGAGGGGCTGGGTGGGGAAAGAGGTGCAAACCTGCGGTGTGAAATCAGTGTGCCGTGAGGGTGTAACGTACAGCAGAGGGGATGCAGCCAACAGTGCTGTAATGACTTGGATGGTGGCGATGCTCCCAACACCAGACGGGAAGATGAGAGCTCCTGCTTTGGAACCAGGCAGGACCGGCTTTGAATTCCAGTTCTGCCACCCAGTAGCTGTGTGAAATAAGGACCCAATAAGAGCATTGTCGTGTAGATTTCTGGGGAGTTATGAAAGTAAGCCTCCTGAGGTATCTGGTGTACGTTAAGCCCACCCCAATGTCAACTATTACCAGGAATGACACCTAGTACCAACCGAGCACACACCATGCGGGCTGCACCATTCTCACAAGATTTCTTATATTGGTTCAATTAATTAGTAGTAGCATACAATGGGAATTCAACTGAGTTCTGCCAAGAAAACAGGCTTATTAAATATACAAATCAACTCAACAGGACTTGTCACTGCTGACTCTTTGCCCAGCAGTTTTTGAGTCACTATGACACCGTAGGAAAGAAGACCACATCCGCCCATCCTGGACTTGTCTGCTCATAGGAGGCAGAGGCACAGCGTGTTTCCTACAGTGAGCAGTGCTGGGAAGGAAACGGGCAGGGTACTGGATGAGCCGTTGGAAGATGTGATGGTTTGCAGAAAATGTTTGCCAATCCTGACATTCCTCCTCCAAAAGGTAGAATTGAATTCCCCTCTCCTTGAATGCGTGCCACCCTGAGTGACTTGCTTCCAGCAAATAGAATCAGCAGACGTGAACAAAGCAGAAGTGACACTTCCGAAACTAGGTCCCAAATGGCCATATGGTTTACACCTGGCTCCCCCCTGCTTTAGGAGGCTGGCTAACCTGAGGCAGCTGTGACAAAGGGCCCATGTGGTGATGTCACAAGAGGCAGAGACAGATGCCAGAGCCCAGCTGCTGAGTCTTCTGGGCCCAGGTGTCAGATAGTGTGTGAATGAGCCTTCGGATGATTCCAGACTCAGCCTTCTGGCCCCTCAGCCGAAGTCGAGTGGAACAGAAGGATTCTGTTCCCACCAAGCCCTGCGCACACTACAGATGAGAGAACAAAGTCAGCATATTTTTTTAAACCAGGAAATCTTTTGGTGATTAGGTATGCATCCATATTAAGTGGAACAGAAGGTATTTTACACAGGGTATGGGGGAGATTCATTTGAAGAACAGATACTGAAACGGAGACCTGAATAATGTGACATAATGAGTCATTCAAATATAAAGACAAAATTCCCAGGACAATGGAACAGCAAGTGCAAAGGTCCTGAGGTATTCTGAAGGAACAACAACATAGCCAATATGGCTGGAATGGAGTAAAAGGCAGAGAAAAATAGAAGATAATGCGGAATAGGAAATGAAGTCAGATAATGGAGGATCTTACAGTTGGCAAAGAGTTTAAATTTTGTCATTAATGGTTTGGGAAATGATTGTAAGATAACTAGAAATGTTTGATATTATTTAATTTGTGTTTGAAAAAAATCTCTGTCATTTGTGTGGGGAACATACTGGAGCAAAGGCAAGAATCAAAGAGAGATGTCATTTGCAGAATTATTTACAATAGCCAAGACCCAGAAGCAACCTGTATTCACCAATGGATGAATGGATAAAGAAAATGTAATACATATACATATATTAAAAAAAATGGAATGATGGAATATTATTCACTCATAGAAATAAAATCTTGCCATTTGTGATAACATGGATGAACTTGAGGGCAATATGATAAGTGAAATAAGTCTGAGAAAGACAAATATCATACGATCACACTTGCATGTGGAAACTAAAGAAAAACAAAACCCGAACTCATCGATACAGAGAACAGACTGGTGGATGCCGGAGGCAAGAGGCTGGGGGTGAAAGGGGTTAAAGGTACAAACTTCCAGTTACAAAATAAATAGTCCTGGGGATGGAATGGACAGCATGGCGACTGCAGTAAATAACACCGAGTTACATGTTTAAAAGTTCCTAAGAGAGTAGATCTTAAAAGTTCTCATCACAAGAAAAGAAATTTGTAGCTCTGTGGGGTAATGGATGTTAACCAGAATTACTGTGGTGATCATTTCGTAATATATACTAATAGCAAACCGTTATGTTGTACACCTGAAATTATGTTATATGTCAATTACACATCAGATTTTTTTGGTTTGTCAGGAAGCTAGGAGGCAAGGACAGTAATTAGGAGGGCTATCGTGGTGGCTAGGCCTCGGGTCTTATCTACGCAGTGGGGTGAGATGTACTCATGTCAGGGGTAGAGTTTAGGGTGAACCAACAGGCTTCCTGCGGGAGGCAGGACACACTCAGAAAGTGAGGCCTCGGGAGGCCGCCTCCCACACAGTGCAGCAGGCAGACCAGCAGCTGCACGCCACAGGGCAGCGCATGAGAAATGCTGAATCTCGGGTCCCACCTGGTCCCGGGAAATCAGAGTCTGCATGTTGACAAATGCTCAGGGGGTTTCTTTGCAGATAAGTTGGAAAAGCGTTGTGCTAGACACCCAGGTGTGTCAAGTAAGCTGATTCTGAGAGAGCCACGTTAAGAAGATCAGTCAGAACTGCACGTTGCTTAGAACAAGAGAAAGGAAACAGACTTTTATTCAAATTCTTGAGACAGATGATACAAACTCACAGACCTATTGTTTGATGCTTAGTTATAGACGTAGTACCGTGTTTCCCCGAAAATAAGACCTAGCTGAACCTCAGCTCTAATGCACTTTTTGGAGCAAAAATTAATGTAAGACCTTGGTCTTATTTTAATAAAATATAAGACCAGGTCATAATATAATATAATATAATATAATATAATATAATATAATATAATATAATATAATGTAATGTAATGTAATATAATAATACCAGGTCTTATATAATATAATAAAATGTAATACAATAGAATATAATACAATAGAATACAATATAGTACAATACAATGTAATGTAATATAATATAATGTAGTAAGACTGGGTCTTATATTAGTTTTTGCTTCAAAAGAGGCATAACAGCTGATAGTCCGGCTAGGTCTTGTTTTCGGTGAAGCACAGTATTGTGTATCACTAGAAGAATCTACTATAATTCTTTCTGGAAATTACCTGTCACTCAACATTTAAAGAATTTAGGTTTTCCTTAAAAAGTGTATTCAGATTCTAGATATTGAATTACATTTTGTGTTGGGGGTTATTTCTAATAGAATAAGAGTATAGTTACATAAGTCTCCACATAACTTTGTGAAACTTTCCAGTTAGGAGACGTACTCCATTTTCACTAGAAAGGAGTAGCCCCCTGCAAAATGGGCCATTAGCCTTCTTTGTTTCAACTCCCCAACTATTGTGTTCCCTCCTTCTCCAACACAAATTGAAAACTTTTAATTCCACAACTGTGGCCAACTCTGCAAGCTCCACGCCGACAAAAATAACAAATTAATAATAATATTAATAGTCTCCTTCAAGCCTTTCCTTTTCATCTAATACCATATGCATGATATGGAGGGTCGTAAACAAAGATTATTTTAAAGCTACATACTAAAAAAAAAAAAAAAGACAAAATCTCTAAACAACACAAAGGACACCAAATGCTTAATAATTATTTCAGAGACCAAATTATCCTTCAGGTTCCTGTATTTGTAGATAAGAGCATTTTCAGAAGTTTTATGCAAAGTTAAAGATTACTAAAAATGTAAATTTCAGATGAGTACATTCACTGTAAAGTTTAGAAGACAAGATTAGTATGATCTTCTTAAATCAGCCTTTTCTTTCCCTAGCAGGTTACAAGTTGAAAGTATTGAATATAGTGCATTCCTAGATGAAATGTATGACCTCTAAAGGTTACAGAAAATAGATTCTATAAAACTGAACCCCAAATATATATGATTTCTTCCAGGATATAATTGCACCAAGCCGTACGTGATGGCAGAGATCCAATAACGGCAGGAAAGGATGCTCTCCGTGGTCCCTGTCTTCCAGTGGCAGCAAATGGCAGGTGAGGTAAGCAGAAAGCCACTGCCTCCATGAGTACAGGGACAAAAGTTGGTATCAATTTTTTGTCCCTGGGAGACGAAAATGAAGAAAAGCCTCCAGTGTCTTGTAAGTGCCTTCGATATAGGTTTTTGCATTCTATTTTCAAGAAATGGGCCAGAAGAAGAAAACTAACGTGTTCATGCCAGTGAGACACTCTGAGGAACAGTGTGGTGAGGTGGTAGCTGGTGGCTGGAATCCTAACTCTCCACAGCTCTGTGACATCACACACGTTTCTGTGCTGAGGCTCAGCATCCTTTTCTGGAAATGAGGGCTAATGACTGTTGTTCTCTTAACATGAATTAGGATTCATTGAAATAGTGCATGTAACCATCTGTCAAGCAGCCAGCACTCGGCCACTGTCAGCTATTATAATCCGCTTGGTCCTCGCCAGACAGAACTCTTGGCAGGCCCAATTCACTTTGCACAGTTTGGGGGCTGGCTCATCCAAAGCCCAGGAAAGTACAAAGACGCCACGAACACAATTACTGCAGCCTTACCCAGTTTCTACAGTAGAGAGCAGTGGGGGTGATGACAGAAGAGATGGCCGTACGGTTTTCAGAATCCAGTGTGGACAAAATGACACCGCAGTAAGCCCAAGGGTCTGAACTCTGCTGATAAATTCTGCTTTGTCTCTGATTTTTCTGCCTGACCTTTCTAATGAACCCGATTTGTCTAATCAGCAGAATATTTATAGTTCCAAGCAGTTCTTTTCTTGCTGAAAGTAGGCTCCAACCAGAGGTGAGAACAATGAATCATTTATCTTATTAAGATCACAAAAGAAGGGACTATTTTCTGTTATACCTGATTTCTTCAGCATCCTGGAGCTGTCCATGGTGACGTCCCTGCTCCCAAGCCACCCGCTCCCTGCTTGGGCTCATTGACACAGCTAGGGACTACCTAAGGGCCAGCAGAGCCCAGCCACTGATGGCCTGCCAGCCACCAGCCCCAGGGCTTCTTCATCTGCCAGAGACACACAAAGAGAGCATCAGAAAGACTGAACAGAGCAGAGTTCTGGGGTCCCTTCTGCCACTTTCCAGCTGTGTGGTTACAGCAAGGTTGCTTAACCTCTCTGAGTCTCAGTTTTAAACCTGTAGCATGAGAGCAATTCCAACTCTTGCCGAGCTTTGGTGAGAATTAAATGAGATAGATGCCCTGTAAAAGCTTCTGGCATAAAGTGGGGGTAGTCAGTGCTTGTCCAACACAAAGCTGTGGTTCCAAAACCTTAGAGGTTAACCAGAAACAATAGCTTTCAGTCAAACAACACTTTCCTGTTTGTTGCTACACGCCATCCAGTACAGAGGGCTCTCTCCCAGGGTGACAGTGAGACCTCTCAGGTCACCATAGGCTTTATAAAGTAGTTCTCAGGTAATTCCCATGATGCACTGTACCACTTGGGCCTCAGGCTTTCTGGACGCATGTGGGAAGACGAGAAACACAGAGGGAAGGCAAAAATACAGATTGGACCTCCCAAAGACAATATAATTGGGAAATGTTTCCTCATGTAGAAGAGAAGGAAATGTAATGCTTCCCAGTAGAAATATAATGCAAACCATGTCTGCAAGTTTTTAATTTTCTAGGAGCAACTTTTTTTTTTAAAAAGTGAGAACAGCTACAATTTATTTTAATATATTTTATTTAACTCAGTATAGCGAAATGTTATTTCAGTATATAAAACAATTAAGGAGATATTTCACATTCTTTCCTTGGTACTAAGTCTTCATAACCTGGTATGTATTTTACACTCACAGCACATCCCGTTTCCTGTGCCCAGTAGTCCATGGCCCGGGTGTCGACTCTAGTTCGCAGTTGCGTCCAGAATGATTATTTTAAATTCATCAACCGTTTACCGTCGAATAGCACGGATGAGCTATTCAGTGGTGTTTGACCAGTGCCCCCTGCTGGTCGTGTGCCGAATTAGCGGTACGGAAAGACAGGTCCTGCGGCCGTGGGCGCCGGCCTAGACTGCAGCCCCGGGTGAGAGTTCTTCTCTTTCTCTCTTCTCCCGACGCCCCTCACCTTAGAGATGCCAGCGCTGGCCTGCCACACAGGGTGCAGTCGCAGGAACGTCAGTCCCCTCTCCCCTTCGGTGACACACTCTTTTACCTGGAGCCAGGGGTGTAATGCAGATTCGGAGAAAAAGAAATGAACACATTACTTCTTACTCAGCAAATCCTCGTGGGCACCTCATGTCCATGTGACAATAAGAAAGGCACACATGACACGGAACTTTCAGACCAAAGGATGACGGACCTCTTAAGTACCTTTGTCACCAGGGGCAGTCAAGACTGCTGGCGGCTGTTAATTTACTTGGAAAGCTCAAAATCCGCATTTGAAACCATCGCTTAAAAAAACCAACAGCTTCTCAGGAGGCATTTCCCGTTGGGGCTTTTGGGGGAGGGGAGGAGAACCGCAAGTTCCCGCAGCTGCGGGGACCATAGCGACCGAGCTGTTGCTGATCTTCCCCAAGTTTGGGGGGAAGTTTAGTCGCCTTCCGCTTTTCTCAAGAACGTGTAGTTCTTGGTGAGGTGGCTTCCTATGGTGTGACAAACATTCAGGCAGGTTGCAGAACAAGCAAAGGGATGCAGAACCTTGATATACAGAAAGGCCACGAGTGGACTGTGCCCCGCAGGGGCCACCCCTGCCTACGGTCCCCCCAAGGCCCTGCCATTAGCAGACGCACCCCCTAACTTCCCCACTCACGTTGTCCACACAGGCTCCCACTGATGCATCACAAACAGCCGTGGGCTCAGCTGGCACAGAGTTTTCCTCAGAGCTGGAAGGAGAGGAGACAACCAGGGGCTGCTCAACTGATGGCAAATGACCTTTGGTGGCTGGCAACCAGCGCATCTCAGAGATGTTAAAAAAATAAATTAATTAAAAAAAAAATATCTATATATATATATGATAACTGAAATAGAAAGCACATTCCAACACAGTATGAGTTGACAAAATGACTCAGGAAAAACCTGGCATTCTTACACACATGTGGGGAGCAGATTTTTAAATACCCACATCAATCTAATTACAAAAAAGCAGGGAAAATATTAATATCCTAGGCATATGCAGGAATTTCAATTATCTTTTGCAATATGTTATAATTTTGTATGTTACAAAACAGTTATTTTTAATCGGTAGATAGTGATTCATCCTGAGAAACTTTCTTTTTTAATTTCTGTGGACTTTTTCAAAATTTTCCTTTATTAGAATACATTAAAATAAATACTTACATAACATGTGTGTGCATGAGAGAAACAGAGAGAGACAGAGAGACAGAAGGAGAGAGATACAAACATGTTTGTGAACAAATGTAGATATTCATTGCCCCGTAGCTTTAGCAGCTAAGACACTCTGTAAGTATAAGGGAAGAGGTAGGGAAGTCACGTGTTTCCTTATTTATGCGGCGCTATGGTCTGTGATAAAATGGTACATACTGAGGGAGCAACGCAAGTATTGTTAGAATCACTCCATCAGGGGGTAAGTTATGATAAGTCTCCACCATCTGGGTGAAATGGATCCTTGAAACAATTATCAGGTTATACACTGTATTTCAAAATAGTTGCCGCAATTCCCCACTCCACTGTATCTAAGTTAGGTGAACAATTCTAAATTAGAGAGAAACAAGAGGAACCTATGACCTAATAGAGATTACACTCTATCTGGTTCTTATTTTCCTGAACAAGTCTTATCTATCTCTTATTTCCCCCTGGATTTGTCTCCAGAACAATAAAACCCCACATGCAAAACAACTGCAAAGCATGAAAATGACCCTTGTCCTGTCTGAGAGCTGCCTGCTTAGTTTCCTGCGCCACCCTGCCCCCACCACAGACACGCGCACACTTAGTGGCTGCTTACCGCGTATGTCTGAGCTGTAAATCATGTTTGATACAAGTTTGGTCCTTCCAAATAATGGCTCCCAAGCTTGGCCCCTCATTAGAGCCACTTGGGAAAATTTTTGGAAGTTTGCATTTCTGAACCGCAGCCCTGACGGTTTTAATTCCTTAGCATGGGAAACACTTCCCTAGAGTTAAATTAGAGGAAAATCTGTCAGCCCTGCTCTTTGACTCCCTACATACCAGGAATGCAAAACATCGAGCAAATATGTGCAACCGCTTCTCCCGCTTGGTCATGGCTGTCTTTCCAATAACTCCAGTTGGTCTCAAAATCCTTCCTATGGCAGTACTGGTGGTGTTAGAGAAAGCCACAGGCCCAACATGCCACCGTCCTGCTAAAGCCCGTGACCCCAAGCCAAGGTTTAACACCTGATCTGACCACAGCTCCAACCTCTCCCAGCAACTTAATCAACCATTCTAGAATTTTCTGGGGCAGCACCAGTAAGGTCATCTGTCTCGCGGGCCCTCTCCATCCCGCATAGAAAGAAGAGACAATCTGCAGGATAAAAACCCTTCCTATTCTTCCTCCTCTCTCAAAAAATGTCCTGGCCCCCAAACAATCCTTTCTTTCCTTCTGTTCATGGCTCCCTCGTCCCGCCCCCTTCTTCCTATGAAACCTCCCTTTTCCACCACCCCCGGCAGCACCCATCTCCTTGTTCGACGGGTCGCTGTCCAATTATGAATGGCTCAATAAAGCCAATTAGATCCTCACATTTACTGGATTGAATTTGGTTTTTAACAGTTACCACTAGCAACTGAAGTTGGGGGATAAAATGAAACCTCTTTGCCTCAGAAAAGAGAAGGAGTCAATTCAACTGCTATAAAGATCATCAAAACTTAATCAGCAACATACATTTATACGATAGGTTTTCCACTTGAGGTTTGTAAATCCATTTTTTCATAATGTCACATGCTGTGATTTTGTGATTTATAATAAAAATACATATCACATATAATAATATACATAACATGTATTGTAAATATACATTTCTGAATGACCAAAATGTATTCCTCAGATGTATTTGGTCTTCATCCAAGTTCCCGCCTCACAGCTCCCAAAACCCTTGGCATTTCCTGAGCAGTACGGGTGCTGGAGGCATCTTTTTTTGTTATAATATTTGGTCTCGTGTCCTCAATTCCTGAAAATGTTCCAGAGCCATAAAGATGAAATGGGTGTCTTGTTACTGATAATAAGCCTTTCCCACCACAACGGGGATTATGTGAATGAGGACTTTTGCAAAGCACCTAGGGGTGGCGGCTGGTTGCCAGGGAAACCAACCATGAATAGAGGGTTGGAGCTTTAAGTCTGGCCCCCTGACTTCCGGGGTGGGTGTGAGGCTGGAGGTTGGATCGATCACCAGCGAGTTCATCTATCATACCTATGTAACAGAGCCGCCATAAAAAAATTACCAAAAAAAAAGGAGAGGAATCAGAACACGTCCATGTACCATCACACTGGGCCCCAAACTCCAGGAGGACAAAAGCATCTTTGGGACCTCACCCTGTGTGTCTCTCATCTGGCTATTGATTTGTGTCCTTTAATAGCTTCAGTTATCTAGTGAGTAAATACCCCCCTGAGGGGGGTGGGCGGTGGGAACCTCCAACCTGCAGCCTGGGTCCGAAAAACACAGGTGACCACCTGGGATTGAGACTGGCCTCTGCAGTGGAGAGCGCACTTCTGAAACTGAGCCCTTAACCTGTGGAGCACGATTTCATCTCTAGGTAGAATTGTAGTCACGGACTTGGACCCCTGCTCGTGCCCCCAATGGCGTGTTTTTGCTGGAAACCGTCCACACATACACCTGCTGGAATTGGGTCCAGGGACCCTTTCATACACTGATTTAACAAGAATGACCTCTTTTTTCCCCTAGGGAGGCCCACTTTGTGTGTTTTCCAGAAGACTTGTCATAGAAGTCAAGTGGCTAGACACTGTCTCATGAAGTAACATGTCATCTTAAATCATCAGAAGATTCAAAGGAGGAGAGTTATTAAAACTGGCAAACCTCCCTGCCCACTTTCTCTTCATCCTGAGAGCACCTTAGTCTGAAACCACTGCTGTTAAGACGATTCTGATTTATGTAGCTTGAGTGCAGACGGGTCTAGTTTTACAAACTTAGTTTAGGAATGTTACATTTTCAAGGGTAGCATAAGACTTTGATAAGAACTTGTTCACAAAGCCAGTATGGAACGTGGGGTGAGGGCCAGGTGATGGTGGGATGGTGAGCCAGCCAGGGTAGCACAGGGCACAGTAACTATTTTTAACTGCGTGATTTAATATGACGAATCGGGGGAGGTCTGTCATCCAAGTCCAGTCGAATTTGGATTCAGACAGAGAACTCCGGTTTCTATAGTCACGACATGAGCTCCACAGGCCCATGTGACTGCAGAAGCCAGACCGACGTCTCCACAGTGACTTTCCTTTGGTATTTCCCTTTCCAAACACTTGAATTAAAATATTTGTGTGGTACAGTATGCCTCCGGAGCCTGGATCTGGAAAAGCCGCTATGAGAAAGTCATCGGCGGGAACGTGCAAAACACAATAGAGGTACCGCCTGGGCTCTGGCCTGTACTTAGAGCCTCATGGAGCAAGATGCGATTTCTCTCAGGGGAAACGAAAAGTCTTTGCCCTCAACCCCCATGGTTCTCAGTATGGGGATGGTTATTGGACAGGGAATGGAAAAGTGAAAGCGGGTTTGAGGTGCTATCAAAATGTGTGAGCTTATTAAAATCGTGTGATAGCCCATTTTTCTTAGTCAGCCCTGGCCTTGGACAGAGTTTCATTCCCACAGTTCAGGGGATGACACAGGGCGAATAAGACATCCACCGCCTGGGCAAACCGAATGGGCTTTGCCTTAGTTGACAGGACCCTACATAGAGCCAAAGAGCCCCTGACGTATTGGGGGGCCGGGTGTGTGAGCTCCGACCGACAGCGTCCGGGTGCTGGGGGTCTGCCCTGGGCTCAGAGCCAGGGAGTTACCTTAGCCTCGATTTTACTCGGCCCTTAGAAATGTTGCCTAAATCAGGGGTAGATGAGACAGTCACTGTTACTGACTTGCATTCATGCCTCTCAGGTATAAATTCAGTTTTGAAAATAAAGGACTCACATTCACCAATTATTTCTTACATGGTATACGAGTCGTCATTTGCCACTTTCAGTAAAGCCAAACCCAGCCTTTGGGCAGCAGATATAAAATGCCTAGCATCTATTTGAAAACAGAAAGCTTCAGCCACGTTGCTTTTTTTTTTTCTTTTGTCACCCAGTTTTAACTGATAATGTTGATAAATAGAAGGTGAGTCTTTTTGTTGTTGGAGGGGTTTGAAAACTATGGAAACTCCCAAGCCCATCACCGTCAATGCACCACAGGAACTGATAATCGGGAGGTCGACGATATTCGGGGACAGGGTTACCCCCTTAGAACTTAAATGCAAATGTTGTATAAGCCAGAAAGAAAGCAGCAATTCAGAACGTCTTCTTCAAAATGAGGTAAGCTTTTTGTCTGAAGTCTGGGCTCTGCTCTCCGAACACAAGAACAGGTGAAACGAACCACAAAGAATGAGGGAGGTTAGAGGGGCAGCAGCACTGGCTTCCTCCTGCTGGTGACTGTCACCTCAGCTCTGCTTCTTCACCCTGGATGCAGCCGTGTTTCTGCTCTACAAGATTCCACAGCTGCAGGACCGGCTAAGGATTGTTGCCCTTGGAGACGCCACGCCCTGCAAAATTGGCAGAATCTTGTGTCGAACAAATTTTTGGCATTTTAAATCACTGTTTGGGGATGGTCTCCTTTGCAATGATAATAGATAAATGGAGAAGTTACTACTATTCTTAGGCCTGGATGAGAAAGGGGAGGTTTGGGTAACTAAAACCAAGAAGGAGAAAGAGGGGTGTGCTACGAACTTTCACTCCTAAGAGAGGAAATGGGGAGTAAATACCCTAATGTCACCACCTTCCCTCCTGACTCTCTCATTGGATGAATCCACTGAGAAGTCAGAGGGTAACTGCCTGTTAGTATAACCCTCCCAAGTTAGCCCCAAGAGGTACAGAGCAGCAGAAAAAGGTGTCAGAAATCTAGAGGGGAAATAAAAGATAGCCACGTCTTTCACCTAATTTTCAGGGCTCTGAGAAACAATTTATGACCCACTGGCCTAGATAAGGCCCACCTATGAAAGTGACACTCTTCTGGAATCCCACTGCTGTTCAAAATTCTGATCATCTCATCTTCGTAAAGACATATCCATGGCTACATGGATATATAGACCTGCAGCTAAATCAACATAGAGACCTAAAATATGAATACCAATTAATGTACCGTCATGCCAAGCTGTGAATAACAATTACTATATTTAAATGTATCCTTTACCGATTTTGTTTTCCTACAGTGAGCAAGTGTTACTTGTGTCATTCTCAAAGTCATTAAGCAAAAACCCAAAAAGTGTCCATGGAATCTTTTAAGTTTGCAACTCTCCTCTCGATTGAAAATGCAGATCACCCTCGGAGACACTGGGTTAACGCTGAGGCCAGCGGTCCTTTACAGGTAGTATGAACACATTTTAAAGACTTTGTTAGAGGCAGGCTTTGAAGGTTGCAAAGCAAGGCTTTGTGGAAAATGGAAGGGGACGTGAAGGTGAAGGAATGCAGTGAAATCACCTGACAGGTGCTCTAAGCGGTGAGTTTCTGAGTCTAAAGATCTGTGGCCTCCACACTCTGGCCTCCAGCAGCGGGCCTGTGAGGAACGGTGTGAGAGAGTGGCCACAGGTGGCCGCAAGGGCCGCTCTGCAGGTTCCTTCACCCACGCCCCAGTCAGCACTTCTGTCTGCTGCTCGTCTGCCTGGGCTGCCAAGGTCCTGGATATATCTGAGAGGCCGAAACCCACAATCTAACGAAAAGTAATTGTGCCCAGGACTTGAGCTCAGACCCTGAAAAACAGGGACCCTAATCTAAAACACTGGCCTCCACAAAGAGGCACAGGTCTTGGCTTTTAGCACATTCTCTCAGGGCACTCAGATCTTCCAACAACAGGCGCCACACAACGGGCACCGCTATGTTTTGGGAGGTTTGGAAGAATTCTATTAAACACTTCCTCTGAAGCAGTCATCCCAGCTTTTGAGAGTCAGCATGACACTTAAATGAATTATTCATGCAAGACTCTGCAAGATGGGCAAGTTTCCTGCCAAGAGATGCACGGTGAGGAGTGCTGTGAAGCTCGGATTGTGTGGGGTGGGGTGCCGACAGAGGAGATTTCAAAACATGATCACTTTGCTGAGGAGGAAACAAAAACACCTCGAGACCCTGAAACCTGCCGTTCAGCAGGGAGCTTCCTACATGCTCTGGTCCCCTCCTGCTATCCCTTGTCATCCAAAAGCCCAAACTGCTAAAGCACAGTCCTCTCTCATTAGGATAAGGAAGGTGCAATGAAACAGACAGATCTGCTCAGAAAGGACACGCTGGCATCTCCTGTATGGCTCTGGCTACCTCAGTCTGGGCCGATGCAGGGGTGTGACTGGCAGAGCCCTTGCGATGGTGGGAAGACTGTCTAAACAAACAAGCAGGTGCACAGGACCACGTGATGTCCTTACAGGTGCAGACAGGACACTTCGCATCGTGCTGACATATGGCGGCAGCTCAATGACGATTGCTGGATGGGGATCATAGCCTTTGAGTGCTCCCCACATTTGCAGGATTTCTTACTTTGATGCCCTGCTTTGCATCCGTGAGTGAGTAAAGCTTATGTCACTGATGGCACGTCCCGTTGAGCAGCGGTGAGTGAGCTCAGTGCCGCAGATAAAGGAAGCCCTGCCCACCCGGGAAGCCGCCACAAGAATAAACACAAACCACAGATATTACTTATCTGGTCAGGCTGCACAATTTGTGGGCGAACCAATCACTCAGCGCTGGCTGACGGGTCCTGATAACGACATCATGAATAATGCAAGCCATCAGCAGCGCGAGCGAGGTCATCAATAATGCAGAGCTCCCCCAGTGCTTCTGAAAATGCTCCTTTTATTTTAATTTATATCTTAGCGGACATCAAACACACACCATTCACAATTAGGCTGGCGAGCTTAACGGCCCTTCATTCTACTTCGGCCCCAGTCAGGAATATGGCGCATCCCGACCTTCCCTTTCAGCAAAGCTTGGAGCCATCGTCTGCAGGTGGCCCCAGTCCTGACAATCGAAGGAAGGGCAGCTGGAAAGCCATGAAAAATACATATGAGCCTGAGCTGCCTGCTTTTTCCAAAGTGCGTCTCAAGATTGTGTATATAATCTCTAGTAGACACAAAAGCGTTCTGCTGCCGTGCACTCCACATGCTGGGAGTGCCTCCCTGGACGCTGAGAACACTGACCCCCAAACCCTGCACCTGGCTGGATGCGAGGAGACCATGGGGCGTGAAACGTCCTGGGGGCCGGTTCCGCTTTCAAGATGGTAAAGCAGAATTATTTATTTGTGACTGGGATTTGCTGATGAGGCCCCTGTTGTTACCACTACATTCCCTTCTGGAAGTTGTTTTGGATTCTAAATAATTGGGATGAGTTTTTCTCAAGATGAGCATCCCTTGATGGGTTCCCAGCAGCGGTGTTCTTTCCCTGAAGAACCGCATTTCCATTCTACAAACCCACGGTCCTGGGCACGTTTGGAAAACATGCAAAGCTTACCTTCATGCTCCTAAAGTTTAGAATGCAATTTGATTCCTGAGCCCCAGGCTAGTGAAATGATTATGATAATTATGAACGAGGAAGCACAAACCCTTATTCCAGATTTGATTCTCTCCTCTGAGTACTGTCTCAAGCACCCATGGTCCACAATATTTGTTGAATGTTGTTACCTGTAAATATTAGGTAATAAAGACGGTAACTTGGCCAATTCCTAACTTCAAATACCCAAACTCCTAAAATGCAACGCATTTTAACATATCTCGAGAATTCCTGGGAAATTGATTATATATGCAAGAAAAAGGCATTTCTCAAATTAACTCAGTGAGTAGATAGAAGACTATCCAGAACTGTTCTCCATATATCTGAAGGTGGGTTACAAATATCAGACACTAAATAAAAGACAAAAAAGGAAAACAAGTAAGCAGTAGGTCCAGGTGATTTCCGGTTGTCAATGGCGGAATATTAGTGATATGACAAATAAGTAAAAACCACAATTAGGTACAGAAAATGAGAAATGATGCTGTAAACCAAGAAAGCACTTTATCCTCTGGACATTTCATTTTTTGAATTGCTATGAAGTAGGCACATTCATTCATTAAACATTTGGTCCGTGACACCTCAGGTGATTGATGTCAGAGACACACACCCAAGTACATCAAGAAAGAAGGTGGTGCCATTGGTCCTTCTCATGTTGGGGGAAACTCTTGTATTTGATCAAGAAGTATGCATCTTAAGTAACATTATAATTAAATACAGCCAGCACAATGTTAGCATTTTAATTATATAAATTTTGTCATAGGTTATATCTATGCAAAGATAATAAATTCGATCAGAAATAAAAACAAGACTGCCCCAGCTTGTAATATCCAACAGTATTTTTCATTACCCACAGGACCAGAATTTCTAGTAAATACAGCCTGTGTGTTTTTAATATGTTTTAGGCAAAATGATATATATCTAAGAAAACTTCATAAGAGATTCTAGAAAAATACCTGTGTATCATATACTCTGAGATGTCATGTTATCTTCTCACTTTGATAGTCTCCTAACAGGAATGAAAATGTTCTGTATTTTTACATAAACTGAGCAGCTCCTGGTGGAAATAACAATGTGAGCCCGACCCATCCACACACTATCTGTCATTATAACATGTAGCCAATATCCCAAATTGCTGATCATACCCACTGCAAACATAGCTGAATTCTTTACAACAAAGCAGAGTCAATAAAAGCCTAGAAGGTTTTTTGCCACCTGCTTGTTTTTGGAAGTTGAGGACATGAAATCATTTTGTTCATGCCTCATTCCTATGGTCGCTGTTATATTGAGGGCAGGGTTGGGATATCCTGGTGCCTGGAATTCCTTTGGCACCTTTCATAGTCCCCCGTTCAGGCAATCAGGGTCCCATCTGGTAAACAGAACCACTATGTGGTAAATGTCTGCCTAACGAAATCTTTCAAAATGGTTCATTTCAAAGATGGGAGTAGCCAGGTGACTAAAAATTGGCAGTGTATTAAGTATTTTTGCATATCTGACATACTTTTAAAACGTATTCATTCAAAGTGTGTTTACTACCTAGTATGAGCCAGGCGTGGATCTAGGATGAGAAACACCGAACTGCATGAAAGAGCGGCACCCTCCAAGATATCTTAGATTCTAGCTGAAAAGTCAGGTAAGAGCAAAGTGAAAAAAGACAAGAGACAGGCATTTTTCGCTAGATGATAAAATGTTCCAAAATGTCTTTCCAAGTAGGCGATTGATGCTTGCGTTCAGTTTTGAAGGAAAAGTTATAGTCTCATAAAAAGTGAGGGCTACAGTGATGAAGCCAAAGAAAACGTAATTCTAGAGGGAGACACAACTACTTCTTGACACAGGAAATTCCGGTCATGACAAATGATGGAGGAAAACAGAGTCCACCTTCCACCAGACAGCAGTACACTGCAAGTACAATGGACCTTCAGAAACTAGAAAGGTGGATTTTGAACCGCATCCTCTTTGTACAGCAAGTAATAAGCTGAGGACATTTTGCTAAACCCTTAAGATGTTGTAAGATTCAATTAGAGTTCCGTAGTATAGTTTCAAAGATTTCATTAAATTGATGACGGGGAGATTAAACTCTGAAAGTCATAACAGATAATAAAAGAGCAATGTCATGTATTTATAACACAGCCAATACACCTTTGTACATTAGCAGATTAAATCCTCCTGATAACATTTTGACACAGATATTGTCACTACCGATTTACAGAAGAGGAAACTGAGGCCCAGAAATGCAGGGGAGGGATGTGGGCTTTCTCAGCACATATTTCTGGTCTTTGAGAGTGATGCGAGAGAGGGACAGCTCAGCCTTCCCAGAGTTTCGGGAGAGAGAATGGAATTCCTGACAGGCCGGCAGCACCACTTGGTGGGCGCAGGAGTTCTGGCTCCCTGTTTTCACTTCACGCAGAGGCCGTTCAGGGAGTTCTGCACATGTGGATCTGCGTTAGGGTTACTACCAGCACTTCTTTCATTCTGAGAAGGGGTGTTTTGCCTCTCGGGCTTCAGTACGCTTAGTCTGCACTTGGATGACCTTGAGGACAGGAATTCACAATGTGTGTTTGGAAACGTGCATTGGTCTTAGCACGAGTGGGTCCCGGCCCCCAACCCAACTTCCCGAAATGCCATTCCGAAGTGATGCAGACGCCGCACAGTATCCGCAGGTTAGGGACATGGAAAGTGTCCCATGCTCCTTAGGCATAATGGAGTTACAAATGTTTAACTTTTTTTCCAGGCCCCGTTGGCTTTGTCTGTGTATAGTATGTGCTCAGTACTCTGATCAAGGGAGGATATAAAATTAAAAATAAAACAAACTCATAAGGAGAAGGTTGAATTATTGAGCCATAATTTCTAATTGAGTTTCTGACCAACACAAAGCATTTGAGCTTTGCACTCGTGTGTTCTGCTGCCACCAGCGGCTCTCGGAGGAACCCAGCAGAATCCAGACTTGCTTATTTCAGGGCTAACAGCATGGAAAGGAAGCATTTTTTTATGCTAAATTATACAGATGCATAGTAACCGCATTGGAGATGGTATTTGTCCTTGCATCGAGGTAAAAATAAAAATGGTCATTAGATGGACTTTATTTCTTCTAAAATATGTATTGTGTGACACCTGTGTACACAGTACAACTGGGTCCCACGGGAGTGGAAAGCTAGTGCTATTTAAGAAAAAGGAAGGACGTATGTGTACCTATATAAACATTCATCTTTAAAAATAAAAATAACTGTAAAACATCCTACCGACAAAATTATTTCAGCATTTCATAAAAGTAAAATAACTGTTGAAATGACGAAAACTGGTAGATTTAACAAAGTGAGAGATGAGCTGGATGTTGCCAAAGTAGACTTTTAAAAGAACCGACTTTAATCCAGGGCTTTTTAAATTGCACACTCCATGGCAAAAAGAAATCTACCTCTGCTGGCAACATTTAGGATGGGGACTTCTTCAGGGGGCAGGGTAAATCTCACAGAACCCAGGGCAGGAATGGGGCTGGCCTCACGGGTAGGACGAGGAAACACAACACCTGCCCAGAGGGAACCTGGCCCCACATCCAGGACACACGTCGGTGCCTCCTGTGACCACGTGGCTCTCATGTCTGCTCCCTGCCTGATGTGGCCACCGTAGTGCAGCCGCTCAGGGTCAAAGCCCGCTTCACCCTGACTCATCACCTGGCAATGATGTCATCACTGTTGCTTCATCTTTCTCATCTGTTAAGTGGGGTTGGGAAATGAGTAGGCACCATCGTTCTGCATTCTCTGGAATTTTCCACACTGGGACTTTTCTGGAACACGGTTTCATGAAATGTTATGGAAAATGTGCTGTTAGGTGAGCAAATCAGAGCAGAGACCTCGACTTAGCTGAGACCTCGGTAAGTCAGTGTCTCCAGTACAGGGTCACTTAGTTTGGGGACAGGTGACATATTTGCCTCTGGAGCAAAATTTCAACAAGCACCAAAAACTCTGTCATCAAGAGAAATATTTTAATGTGATATGTGTTTTTAAAAAGCCCAATCAGTAAACTATAGCATGCAGGTAGCTCCCTGTTTTTACAGGTGTGATTTTTCTGGAACCAGGGCCAGGATTAGGATGGGGTGAGGGAAAAGGACCATGAGACGCAGGATTGGAGCCTGTCTTCATTGGAAATTTTGATATTATATTCACAATAGACTTTTTGCATTAAACTTGATGTTTAGTTAATAGGCCACTAAATATGATTTTACCTTGATGACTGAATTCCTTCACAGCCATTTAAGGGTAGGCCCCACAAAAGGGCTCACTCACCTCGCCCTTTGTGGTGAGGATCAAATGACCTAGTGTCTTAGAAAAGTAACGTGCACGTAGGAAGCTCCACACATGTATTTAGCTATTGCAATTGCAATAACAATAGTAATAACGGCAATAACATGCTGCATATGGATGCACACGTGAGTGTGTGGACGTGTGGAAGCTTGGGATGTAAGTGTGGGTGATGGAAGGCCGTGCAGGAACCCAGGAATCACTGTGTGAGGCCACTCAGGAGATTCCAGGCTCCAAGGCTGGCTGTCCCTTTGGAGCTGCGACCATGGGAGCCCAGCCAGCCAGTGGGAGCAGGAGCTTCTGCAGCAGTTCCATCTGCTGCTTTCTCCAGCCCCCCTGCCCTCTGATACGAGGAGTGGATGACAGCCAACAGACATGACCTGCACAGTCTTTGGAAGCATTCAGTCATGGAAGTGACCTGTGCAAGCATTAGTATGTACACATAGGTCTGCAACAGAAAATGTGCTCCCACATGCACACGCACGCATTGCATGTAATCTGCAGATCTCTGCAGGCAGCTGTGGCTTGGACCATGCTGAGGACCACCGAGGCAGAGAAGCCGTCCACCCAGGCAGCCTGCCTGCCCCTGGCTCCACCTGTGTGCACAGTGGTGCTGCTGAGGGCAGCAGACACTGGGTTCCAGCCAAGAGCTATGTGTCAAGGCCCCCAACGCACCTGCTTACCCAAGCAGAGTCACCCTTCACGCTACCTTAGATCTCCACGCAATCCAGACCTCCAAACGACTGTGTGCTTTTCCCCATACTCACACCATCCAGGGTCACCTCTGTCAGCAGTCACTGGCACAATTAGGTAGCAGGGTAAATAAGCCTTAGCCAGTCCCCATTGCAGCCTAGGGGACAGCCAATAACCACATTCGCAGATAAAGATTGACGTGTACAGTCCACAGTATGAAGTTCCAAATAAACAAGACACGGATGGACTTGGAACGTGTTTTCAGGAGCAGAAACTCTGAGTGTTCTCAGCTAAATGTGGTCTGTGGCATTGCTGTCCTTTCCATGACAACTATTGTTAAGGAATTATGTTACTTGTGTATTATTACAGAGGGTAAGTAGTGCATGCTGTAGCAATAATACTTTAAGTATCTCTTATAAATAAAACAGGAGTTCAAATTTTAATTAGGATAGGTTAATTCAAAACACGTTGCAGAAGAAGCAAATTTTTCCAATGATTTTTGTAGAAGAAACGAGGTGTAAAAATGTTGGAGTTGAAGAATCTGTCAGAGAGAAGATACGTGACTCCTTATCCTTCTTTGGCACTTCTTCGACAAGACTCACTCCATCCTTGAATCATCTTGACCCATCAGATTAGCCTTTCTCGTTTTTCTTGAAACATGTCCACATCTTGTTTAGACTTCATTTTGCTGATTTCAGCCTCCAAATAGAGTGCTCCCCAACTGCCTCTTTTTTGACTAATGCATCCACAATTTTATCTCCTTCCAGGTAGCTTCTCCTGTCAATCCATGAGTTTTCTTTTGCATTATTATATATACACCGCCCCGCCAAAAAAATAAATAAATAAAAACTGCACCCATCAGGAAATTTTGGTTTTCAGGAACAAAAACTTGGTCAAAGAACCTCAGGGAAAAGGGGAGGTCTGGAAAGGATGTCCACCCGTGGGAACTCAAGGGTGCCTCGGCAGCCATTCTCCTGATGGGCAGACATGCAGGCAGTCGTGGCCCAGCAATGTCTGCGTCTGCCACAGTGGGAACGCATTTCTGTCCTGCTGTAGGCATTTACCCAATTTCCACGTTCTTTTCTTTCTTTCTTCCTGTCACTCTGGTCTTTTTACAACTGTTCTCACTGCCTATAGCTCCCTAAAATGGCAGCCCTACGACTTACATCAGCATGCCTTTCCAGTGATAGCCGCAAGCTCAGGTAACTTGCCCTGGGATTCCCGTTCAAATATCCTATGTGAAAGGTGTAGGTGACAACTGTGCCATGGAAGTGGGCTATGCAGGCTGCTGCCCACTCAGAAAGGTTGTTGGCCAAGACCACACTCTCTCATTCACCTAGCACACAAGTAAACTCCCGAATCCCTCTTCTCTTGGGACCACCCTTATTATGCAAAGCTATAGCTCCTTTGTTCACTCCCAGAAACCATCCTTTTTTCTATGCCCTCTCACTTTGTCTCAGAGAAGTTTAGTTGTCATTAGGGCATGAGTTCATGCTATTTCAGCAGGTTACAACTGGTAATTGGGAGAGGTACATTTTCCTCTACTTTGGGAGTAAAGCAGGAAGAAAAAGTCTTTGATTTTAAACAAAACTGATTTTTCAAAAATGAGGGGCTGGGAAGATCAGTAGTAGAGGGAAAGAGAACAGATTCTCTGTGCGTAGGTGTATGTGGGAGGACACCCCCGAGACGTGAGTGAGAGACTGCGCTCCCCTCCCAGAGTGGGTCTCCCACCCTACTGAGCCGACAGGCCAGCTTCCCCAGGTCCCTTCTGTCTGTGGGGCATGAGGGCAGTGACAGCTAGTAGGGTGGAAGCTGCATTTGAGGACAAAAGAAGTGACCTCAAATACAATCAAACACGTCATCTTCCTCCTATTTCGTGGGTAAACTAAAAACGAGAAAAAGTTAGGTGACCAACTCTAACCCTAAAGGTAGGCACTGAGGAAGCACCCATGAGACTTTTGTCCTGAAGTGACATTCCTTGGTAGGAAATGAGGCGACCTTGTCACATCCCGCAGCTTTACACAGAGGCCACAGTGGTTCAGAAAGTCATTACATGTTGCACTTCCCCCAGCCCAGTCCTCTCTTCCATCAGGAGACACATGAGTCATTGTGGTACCTTGGTAGAGACAGGGGGTGTGGAATAATCTTACTTTCATCCTTTCTCGTGTAAGAGATAGAATAATTTTGCAAAAGACTGAAATGGAAGGCTGTGGATCATTATGAGAAGGAGATATAGGGCAGACGGTACTGATCACACAAACTGAAGCAGTCACGGGGACACCTGGAGAACTTTTAGGAGCAAGTTGGCCACTAGCCTCAGTAATACACACAGACCTGGACAAGATCACTTTACTCCAGACTGAAAATTCAAGTGAAGTTTAAAAAAATATATATTCTAGTTAAAGTTTTAAAACAAGGTTATGGTCCAAATCATTTCATTCATTCAGAACTAATTTTTGAGGCACAAAGAATATATGTTGAAGGCAACTAAGTCTTCTTGAGAATGACAGCTAAGCGTGTGTCTCGATGCTCATTCTTTAAAGAGCTTGTTTGAATCTCTCCTCTGGGTTGAGCTGATTAAAGCCATTCTTATTATGACAATGAAAATATGCACCCAGCACAGATTTTACTATCTGAACCCTGTGGCCACGACTGAAGAGGCACCAACCTCTCTTGACGGGAAAAGTAATAGAAACGAGAATAGGTTTTGAATACAGATGCCCGAAACTTTAAATTACGAAACACTGAGAAACATCCAACCCGCAATTTCTAATACTTGATGACTTATCACCATGATTACTTTTTACTGGTTTCAAATATGTAAGCCTGAGTGTGCAAGTTAGATTTCAATAAGTGAATTGGAAGATAGGTTTTGGTAAAATTCGTCCTCTGACAAGCAGATCCTTGGGCATGGTAATGAATAAAAACATTTTAGGCTGCATGTTTTGTTCACGTACAAATACTAATTCAGAACCTCAGTTTTCTAGGAAGAGGCCATGTCTGCTGTGCTTGCGAACGGCAGACGCTTATGGGTTGTTGACAACTTAATGGAGATGAAATAGAGTTGTTTTTTGATGCCTGACTCAACTGATTTACCTAGTGTTAGGACCCTGGTCCAAAATATTGCTCAGAAGGAAAATGATACGTTATGACTTTAGTAACCGAGTAGAACTACGGGAAAATTGTTGCGAAGGAGCCAGTGTACACGGCTTTTATAGGCTTGACAAAGTGGGCTTCAGGGGTGGGAGCCTAGGTCCATTCACTGCAAAGCCAGACTCTGTGAATGCTATTAGCGCAATGGAAAAGTGATCCTTCCCGTATGAAAAGCTAACCATGATGTCACACTTTACCTGAACAAAGGGGATATAGCTTGTGACAAAACAAATGTTGTCACTGCCACTGGCCGTTGGACACAAGGTCTGAAGCCAGACCTAAGAGGCACTGGCTGCGAGGTGCAAGGGATGTTTTCACAGGACGTGTGAATCTAAAGGCAGGGAACACCACGCCAATGAAATGCCAGTTTCCACATTTCAACATTTCACAATACTGTGGAGGTCAAGAAGACCTTCATGCCCAGGAAGAGATCATATGTCTACATGAAAACTTAGCATCAGCTGGAAACAGTTCATGCCACCAAGGCTGGAACTTAGACTATCGTGGGGGCAGGGGACATGTAGGGGGAGGGGTTTTCTTATCTCTTTGTGACCCAATTTGTCCATAGCTACAGATAATTTGTCCACAGCTACAGATAATTTCCGATTCCTTCTGGATCTTACAAGACTGGAACAGAATGAGGCCATATTTTTGGACCAGCACAGGGAGGTGTCCAACACAGCAGCCTGGGGGCAGAATGATGAACCCTGGGCTCGAAATCACGTTCAATAATACGCATTTTAAAGCAAATGTCAACAGTGTACAATGTGAGATGCCAGCTAAGCAGAACCACCAACAATATGGCAGCGCCATCATCCAGGCTTCAGGAGACCACATACATTACACAGCTGGGCAGGAACCATCACAGCCAGTGAGCAGTTCCCGTTCATTTGACGTGTTCACTTAATGACTGCTGTTGGCAAGCTGTTGATCTGGCTTTGGGATTTACATGCAAGTGGGTAAGGTGTTCCGCTCTCCATCTAAGTGTTGCTTGCTATGCATTATGGGTATCTCGCCTGTTGCTATATATTTAGCCAGCCCAGAGCTTAGTGGGGCTTTCCAGAACTGTGACCATTTGTTGGCTCACAAGTCCACACTCTGTGCCAGGCTTACTGGGGCTGGCTCCTCTCTGCAGAGATGGAGTTGGCTTGGGTTCCTTATGCAGCTGCGTTTAGCCAAGAGCCGGGCTGGGGCTGGAACATCTAGGATGGTTCACTCACGTCTCAGGGTCTCAGCTACAGTGGCCACTTCTCTTTCTTCCCCCACCTTTACCCCACCCCACACGTCTATAATGACTCCCCAAACCTTTAACATAGTAACTAGATCCTAAGAGGGTGAAAGTCATACTCTAGCCTAGGCTTGGAAGCGTCACTACACTACCACAGCCATACTCTTGTGGTCAAAGCAAGTCCTGGATCCAGCAAGGACACAGGGCGGGGAGAGAGACTCACCACCTGGGGGAGGAGCAGCTCAGGGAGGAGAGGTGCTGGCGCCATCTTTGCAGAACCTACCTCCAACCTTATCAAGGAGAGCTAAGGATGCATGACTGATGCCACACAGAAAATAAAAGACTATGAAAAAACGAAAACTGGCTAATTGATGTATTGAGCATCTATTTTACTCCAGATTCGAAGTCTCTATCAATATGTGTCTTATGAAATCCTAGGAAATAAAACAAATTCATAGAAATGGATACAGGCTTTGCAGATGAAATTATGGAATAAAAAGATTAATAGGTTAAGTAGATAGGGGAAAAGAAGAGAAATTTATTCCATGCTGACAGAACAGCAGGAAAATGGCAAATTATAGGAATTAAGGAAGAAGTTTGGATGAGAAGGGTATGTGGGTATGGCTCTGTTTGTGTGTTTAAGGACAGAGGCATAAACCATAAAACATGTGGTATAGATTTGGTCCTGGGAGAAGTGACTGGAAAAACAGTACGGGAGTGGGTGGAAAAATATACTAACTGTTGAGACTATTCCAGACAGCAGGGATCTGTGGTTTGGCCATACGGGGTGATTCTCAGATTTTCTAATTTCCTGAGGATTGAGACCATGCTATCCTTTATGCCAGGGGTGTCCAAACTGAGGCCCGTGGGCCAACGGCGGCCCGCAATCCATTGTTAATTGGCCCGCAGCAAATTCCAAAAATATATTCAGTTTACTTAAATAAACCAGGTGACGCAATACGTACTTCACCTCGAGTGAGTGGCCCGGCTGTTTATGTATTTTACCACACACATATGGCCCTTGGTAGAAAACATTGAGAAAAGTTTGGAAACCCCTGCTTTATGCCATTGTACAACAGCACCTGGATTTAATTTAATTTACCTATTAAAAATTTTTAAAAAGAGGCAACCAACGAATGGGAGAAGATTTTTGCAAATAGCACCTCCAATTAGGGGCTAATATCCAAAATATATAAGGAAGTTATACACCTCAACAACAAGAAAACAAACAATCCAATTAAAAAAATGGGCAGAGGACCTGAATAGACATTTCTCCAAAGAGGACATACAAATGACCAATAGACACATGAAAAAATGCTCAACATCACTAATCATCAGAGAAATGCAAATAAAAACCACAATGACATATCACCTCACATCTGTTAGAATGGCTATCATCAACAAGACAAACAATAACAAGTGTTGGAGAGGCTGTGGAGAAAAAGGAACCCTCATTCACCGTTGGTGGGAATGCAGATTCGTTCAGCTGCTATGGGAAGCAGTGTGGAGGTTCCTCAAAAAATTAAAAATAGAATTACCATATGACCTAGCAATCCCTCTCCTGGGTATCTACCAAAAAGCTTCTGAAAACATTTATCTGTAAAGATATATGTGCTCCTGTGTTCACTGCAGCTTTAGTTACAGTGGCCAAGACATGGAAACAACCAAAGTATCCTTCAATAGATGATTGGATAAAGAAGATGTGGTATATATACACAGTAGAATATTATTCTGCCATAAGAAAAAATGAAATACTGCCATTTGCGACAACATGGATGGATCTTGAGATTATCACACTAAGCAAAATAAGTCAGAAAGAAAAAGTCAAGAACCATATGACTTCACTCATATATGGGATACAAAACTGAAAGCAACAAAGGAATAAGACAAACGAAGAAAGAAAGAAAAACTCATAGACACAAACAATAGTTTAGTGGTTACCAAAGAGTAGGGGGTAATGAGGATGGTAGATGAGGGTAAAAGGGATCAAATATATGGAGATGGAAAGAGAACTGACTCTGGGTGGTGAACATACAATGTGATATATAGATGATGTATTGCAGAATTGTACACCTGAAACCTATGTAACTTTACTAACAATTGTCACCCCAGTAAACTTCAATAAAAAGATAATAAAGACGTATCCAAACTTAAGTCCCTGACCTTAAGGGTATTTGGTAATACCGTGGGGACCAGTGGTTCTGCGGAAGTGACCCCAGCCTGTCATCACTAAAGCCTGTGTCCTCCATAACTTCTGATCATAAAGATGCAGAGCCTGCTGCTGGCATCCGGCAGGCTCTCAGTGACTATTTACTTGCTGACGGACTGATGCCTGTCCCCCTTCTGAGTCTGCTTCCTCCCCACTACTGCATGTCCACTGCCCAATGAGGTTCCTTGAGGCGTCCATAACTGACCCTGGTGTTCCCAAGGAGGAACCTCGGGGCATCTGAAGGCCTCTGTCAATATTTGCCAGGGCACAAGCCTTCTGTTGATATCACTTTCAGATCCTCGCCTTTCCAATTCACAAGTTGGAAGCATTCCTGCAGCCCCCTGGATGGCGCATGGATGGATGCCATTTTGGAAATCATCTACTCTGTGGAGAGGTAATTGGCGGGCCTCCATGGTAGCTCTCATCAGACGTTAGAGTGTTGCCCGTTATCAAAGTGATTCTCAGGTCAGTGCTTTCCAACATCATCTTTTCCTTTGTGCAGCAAGACATTTTCTGGGGTGCCCAGAAATAAGCACACGCACGCTTGCTTTGAGAAAGTGAGATGAGACATTCCAGGTTGGCAGGGCAGTGTATGAACACACATGGGAAGCCGGGGGTTTTATCCTAGAGCTCCGAGGCAACAGTGCCTCCTAGAAGATTGAGGTGAGCACCAGAAATAAAAAACACATTGCATTTTCCTGTCTACATGCCTAATCCCAGGAGCAATTTTGAAAATGGTCTTTTTGTCCACGGTTTCTGACCTTCTCTAAAGGGTTCAGATCATCCTCTCAAAGATTAAACGCATTATACCAGGCTCTTTTCTAGTAATTTGATTTTGTGGCATATGAACTGCCAGCTTATATAAATTCATTTTAAAGGAATCAGCTGTGTTTTTAAAATGGAAATAGACAGCAATACTTGGGAAAATTGGAGAGCATTATCCTGGCATGAAACCAGTGTTGCTTTTCTTGCTGAGTATTTTTATAAAGCTCCGTGTAGGTTTGGAGAAGAGGAGGAGAGAATGGAATAGAAAATCTGAAAAGGGAAGTTTATTAGTGGTTGGGCTTCATCTCCTGGCATGAATATTCATGTGCTCATTACAAAAGTTTATACTGCATTTCTAAGACCCTTAAATTTAACCACTTTATCAAATGGGATGCCATGAGCTACAACTTACAGAAAAACCTCACTTAATATCTTAAGCAGTAGGGAATTCATTATTTCACATCACAAGATGTCTTGAGTAGGCGGTTCAAGGGTTGGTTAATTCTGGGGCTCAACAAAGTACAATGTGAGATGTTATCTGTGTCAGCTCCTCTTGACTTTCACCTCACAGCCACAGGGTCGTTTGCCAGAGCTGTACACATCACTCTATCACACAACAATATCCTGGATGTGGCATGTTTCTGCCTTCTATCCAGAAAGGTCTCTCCGGGAGAATTCCCAGATGACTATGTCGGTGCTATCTCTGCTGCCTGGTCACCCGCTAAATAAATGACATCACTACGACTGGCTTATACTAATCAGCATTTACCCAGCCGGCACTGGGGAGAGGCGTATGAGCTTATATGTGTGCCGGCAACAAGAAGCAGGAAGGGCTAATTGGCGAGACCACCGAGAGTGCCCACTGCAACGACGTCCCCTCTGCCGCTATGCCTGGGTAGCAGTGGTATTTCACTGCATAATGAAGCAGCCAGCACTCACTGGCTTAAAAGCAACACCATCAATTTAGTGCCTAGTTCTCTGAGTCCACCATCTGTGAGCTCACATGGGCACTCTTCCCATATGTCCAAGTGCCGAAAGCTGCCGGGTAAGCGGGGAGCAGCTTGGTCTGGGGGAGCTTCTACAGCTCTGCTCTCTTCCCACATTCTTTCTTCCTCCAGCCAGCTCTCCTAGACGTCTGCTGACGGCCCCCAGGGCCACACAAACACATCCCCGAGTGCAGGTGCATTCCTGAGGCTGTTTGCGTCAGGTCTCATTGTCCAGAGTCACCAGCTCAACTTCTATTCACAGACTCAGAAATAAATAGTCTCCACTTCTCAAGGCAAAGATGTGCAGTGTGACACTGCCAAGTTGTGGAGGCAGGTGATGAGGGATACTTGGCCATCTTCACCACCTGCCACACAGGTTTTCTAGAAGGTGCTATGCTGAGTTGCTATCCACATTTCTTACAATACATGAACAAAGGCAAAAATCAGAATACTAACAATGGCACATTGCTTTTTATATACAATACATTATTCTAAGCATCTCATAAACTAATGAGTACATTCTCAAAAAACTTGCAGTCTAGAGTGGAAAGCATATTATGTCATGGAAAGAATATGAGCTTTCATGTCAGAAAGATTTATGTTTGATTCTGGAATTTTCCTTTTACTAGTAGTATGTATGTGACTTTGGAAAACATATCTAGCCTCTCTATGAATTGGTTTTCTAATCTGTAAGAAGGGGATGGATGTGTCTGCCCAGGTCCTCTAAGAAATAGACTCCAAGATGGGGTTAAGCATGCAAAGGATTTGTTGGGGGCAAAACTTGTGAAGGATAAAGGGAGATGGAGCAAAAATGGGAAGTGGGGATCCGGCACCTGTGAAAGGAGAAGGGAGGTGAGGGTTGCTTCTGAAGAGCCTTACTCCACAGACAGTTCTCAGAAAAGTCTTTCAGCTTTTGCAGAGCTCCCAAGCCAAACACGCCCACTGAGCATCTTCAGGGGGCAGCAATCACCCTGTTCTAGTGTCCTCAGTGGATTGAGTCCTGGGCTAGGGACAAGCAGCCCAGGGGAAGCATGGCCTGGTGTGAACACAGGAACAAATTAAAGAAGGTGGCTATAGAAGCTGTCAATCAACAATGCCCCACCCGCTGGCCCCCTTGAAGGACCTGAGAAGTGCACTGACTATGCCCACCTGTAGGTTTGTTGTATTAAATGAGATAAAACAGTCTTCCATATTGCCTGTCACATAACAGAAACTACATAATAACATTTTCATTTCTATGGCAGGAAGTATAAATAGATTCGAATTTCAGTCTTCTTACCCAGACGTCAAGCCCAATGCTGAATGCAAAATAGGTGTTTAATAAAATGTTACCCAACATTCACCAGCTGTAATAAGCATCTATTAGAGTCATTATTAAGCCCAATCTCATGTCTAAAAGCAGTTCGCACTCTAGTCTCTGTGACTTACACCCTTCAAATCACGTTGGCACAGCTGACGCAGCCTTGTCGATCGAGCCTCTACCCTACAGGACATGGACTGTGGACCTGGAGTGGGCAGCTAACGCAATGAGCTCATGAAATCGCTTCCTTGGGAGTGGAAAGAGTCAACCCAGTTGTTTCCAGGTAGGAGGCCAGCAAAAGGAAAACTTAGAATGTCACAGAAGCTATATTTTCAACATGTGACCTGGAAAATAGAGAAAGCCAGTGTGGTACCTGGAAGCAAAAATAAGGTAGATGCAAAAAAAAAAAAAGATCAGATATGAAAGACAGAATGAGTGTTCTTTTACTACTACATCATTTATTTCAGTTCATTTCTGCAGTTCTGTCATTCCTGTCATTACACGTGTTTGTATAACATAAAAACCAATACTATATTTCCCTCATTTTCTTTAAACAAGCTCAAGTGAGCTTTGTTATAATACCTAAAAATGTCCCAACCAATATACCAACATATGCATGCGTGTGGTCTGGTTGTAACCAATAATTTCTTTAATGTATTCTTTGGAAGTTATAACAAAATTAATTAAGATATAATAAGAATGGGGAAAAGCCATCTCTACAGAAATCCTGCTTTTGAACACACGGAAATTTATTAAACATGAGTCCTTGGTGGCATAAAGTGTAGAACAGGAATATTAAACATACAAATTGAAAATACACTGAAATATATATGTAGAATACAAGGAGAAAACAAATTGCCCGGAAAAGCTTACCTGCCTGAGATTATGAATATGAATATAAGGATTTTAAACATCGGGGATTGCTAAATAGAAACCTTTTACAGGACTATTTACTAGAGCTAAGAATTCTTCAATATTAAAAGATATGCACAGGGTGCTAATAAAAATTATTTAATTGGAAGTATTTAAATAGGTGATCCTCCTGTAGTTATACAAAAGGATTCTATTCTGCACTGCAGATTGAACCAGACTACCATTAAGTTCATATTTTCTCCAATTCAAAACAGCCTTTATAAACAACACAATATATGGATATGATAAGAACAGGAAAGATTCCAACCAACATATAAGAAAATGGTCAGCCTCATTAGAGTCCGAGAAATATATACAAAAGCATTGGTGAGAACATCAGAACATAAAACAATCTCACAATATTAAGTGTTGGCAAGAATAAGAAGAAACAAGAGCTCTTATTCTCCACTGGTGGACATATAAATTGATTCATATCAATTTTCTTAGAAGAAATATGGTTGTACGTAGGAAAATGGGTAATGTGGACACACCCCCATCCAAGAATTTCAATCCAAGGTTTGTACACTACAATGACTCTTGCACGATGTAATCTGTACCGGGGTGTTCATTAGAGCATATTTTATAATAGCAAGAAAAAGGAAACAATGTAAGTGTCCACCAGTAAGGGAACGGATAACTACGACGTGATGTGTCCATAAGACGGAGTCCTACAGGTCAGTAGAAAAGAATGAAACAGAGCTCTGTGATAACGACTAGATAGCACATGGTGTAAGTGGTGGTAGGATTTATACAGTGGGAGACTCTCTGTTAGTCTGAGTCACCAAGAGAAGAGAAAACATTTAAGGATTTTATTAGGGGACACGCCCATGTGGCAAGAATGGAGAGGGTAGCGGTGGAATGGGGAGAGCCATCAGACTAATGCTAGCCTGTCACCGAGTGACAGAGGAAGTTTGGGTGGCAGAGACCCGCACTGTCCAGTGTGAGGATCAGTGAAGCCAACAGGTAGCCCCTGAGCCCATCAGCTGACCTGTGCCCAAGGTCCAGTCTGCCTGTGTCCGCTCAGCACTTGGTCACTGGTGGGAGGCAGGTTGTGTCCCCCCGGCAGGTACCACAGTGGCCATCCACATGCAGCCTCTGGGACTGGCCCCATGGGAGGAGTTCCGGGAGGCAGAACCGCTGTCCTCATGACCACTGTCCCGTAAGCAAAACGATCAAACACGAACTCATCAAACATTTTTCATGGAGAAATGTAGGTCTGTGAACTACTTTGTAAATGGCCAGGAAGGAGGCCCACCAAAGCTGTAAGAGTGGACTCCTTCTACAAATGGAGGAAAGTGGGATTGGTGATAAGACTCAAAGGGAAAGCCAAGGGTATTTGAGGAAATGCCTCATTTTACTTTGCATAGAAAAGGGTGGGGGTGCAGAGAGGGACACAATGCTTGTCCAAGGCCCCCTGCTTCCTTCCCCAGTGAAGACTTGCTCTTGGCAAGAGACTGTCAGGACGAGTGAAACCAAACACTTAGGGATGTTTCTTGTGGCTTCTGATAAGCCACTTCCTCTGGGGACTGTGGATTCCCAAATGTGAACCCCACTCCCAGCTTCAGCAGGCCCACCCAGTGCTCGGGACGCATTTCCTTCCATTTCCCTCTCAGGCTCGGGACAGGCCTGCACTCATGCAACATGATCACCGGTGGCTTTCGGGTGGAGACTATGTATTCTCTAAGTGTCTGTGAGAGGGAAGCTACTGAATGGAAGCGGTTTATTTGCCTCTGTGATATTTACTGGTTAGACGTAACTGAGTGAAACTCATCAAGCTTAGGAGCCAGTCAACAGAGGATAAGAAGATTAAAAAAAAAAAAAATCACTTTAAGGGTTTTTTTATAGAATGTAAGGCTGCACAATATTACAAAGTGTCCAACGCACCATAGCTTTAAACATCAATATTATTTAATCCTTGCACTCATTAGAATCATCCCTCCAAGCCTCCTGGCAAATGACGAGTATTGACAACATACAACCTTAGGGCTTATGCAGAGAAGTTTTCCTACCTCCTGTTAGATGCCTTATCCCTCCCGACACCCAAGTAGTATCTGGGGCTGTTCCTTTATATAATCAAATCAATTAATACAAAAAAACTGTACTCATTAAAATTTGGGGGGGGAACACTGCTAAAACATGTTGTGAAATACATTTCACAATTATTGCATATTTAAAATGTTTTAGTTTAAAGCAGACATTCCAGAGGCCCTCCAAAACACTACAATACCATAGTAGCAATAAAATAGTTCAAACAATCAAATGTTTTGATTCTATTCTGTTTATCTCCGTTTTTGAACATTACAAACATCAATATGTTACTTCTACCCCAAAACTTTGAGTCCACTGCACCTGTGCTGACTGGAAGACGCTGACACAAACCGTCTGTCCAGTGGTCACTACGACACGATTTCCAATTGGGTGATAAGACCCACAGGCTAGTGTGGGTTCCAGGTCCAGAACATTCCAAGAAGCTGACCTGCTACATTTGGAAATTATTAGGAGCCGCGGTGTGCATAACATTCCTAAACCCAGGTAGCGTTGCAGCGGTTATTACGTTTCCAATGTGATCACTGGCTGATCCGATTTCATAGTTGCATTATTTTGCATTTTCTGCTTTATCATTTTTTGCTCATTTCATGACATTGGTGTGAATGTGGATATTTACATAGATTTGCACGTTGTTTCCCAGAAGACTTACTTTACATCCTGAAGGCAAGGCATTCACCCTCTGTCTTCTTCACACCCTCCTAAATGAGGTTCAAACTAAACTAAGCCAAAAGAGAACACTTTATCTAGACACAGAAGAATGATTCATCCTCTGGGCCGCATGTATTGGGAAGACAGGTCCTTCCATCACACTTTCTCTTTTAATCAAAGTGAGGGGAAATCTCCCAGGGAACATTTAAGCATTCCCATAATTTGCCTTCACATTTAGTTTCAGAGCGAGTCCTAGGAGGTAGCCCTGTGTTTGAGGAAATGCTGGAGGAACACGTATAGCTCTGTGCTGGTTACCAGGCATGGCTACCGAACTTGAAACTGAAATTAAGTAAAGTTGAATAAAATGAAAATTCCACTCCTCGTGGGACCAGCTGTATTTAGGGTTCAGTAGCCCCATGGAGCCAATGACTGCTTACTGGACAGTGTAACTGCAGAATATGTAAAACAATCACACAAATCCACAACAAACAAACTTCCCAGAAACAAACAACGCCATCACAGAGTTTCTAACAAACGACCCTAATGTAAGGAAATCACACCTTGTATATTGGAATAATTTCCAAAGAAACGTAGCCACATCTGTGACATCTTAATGGGTATTTAGTCCGCTTTTTTTTTTTTACAGGAAGCTTATGCTCTGTTCCCATTGCACAATTAGCAACTCACTTCCACATGTTGGTGGGACGTGGGATCGTTAGCAAAGGGACACCCAGGGACATAAGGACGCAGAAAAAGACAAAAGTGGCGCAAGCGGTGCCCATGCCAGCAGAAACAAATGTGGCCTTACGGGTGAGTAGCCACAGGTAGGTCTTCTGCCCACAACCTTTTAGTCTCAGTCTCGCTGGCCAGCCGCCTGCCCCTCACTGACCAGGCCGGAGGTCACCCTGCACACTCGTCCCCCAGCTAAGTCAGGAGGTCACTAAGCGTTGGCTGCAATCGCTCCCCAAACCATTCATGACAGTTAAACGTTAAGCTTTCAGTTTCATGTAAATATTTAGAACTGAAGTCATATGTACTCTCTATGAAATAAGTCAGAAGGGGTATGTTGCTGAAAAATTGTCATAGAATTAGCTGTTGGTAGTTTCAAATAATTGGAGAAAACAGCCGTAATCATAAAAACACAGCAGACCTCCAGGTGCAGGGAAACCCAAGCTGGGAGTCTTCGCTGATGCACCTGCGAATTCTTTTAATGAAGCAAAGGACAGTGGGAAGCCTCTGGCCATCGACGCACATTCAACAGACAAAAGCCTTAGCTCAGCAGCAAAAAGCTCTGCAGAAAAGAACACTCACATTCGTATGAAAATGTTTAGGGTGAATATGATCCCACACACTAAATAATATTTTTATGAGTGATCAAATATCAGTGCCAATCATGTCAGATGGGGTTTCTACTATATCCTTTTCTTTACCAGCTAAATTCTAAAGGACAGAAAACCTGCTCGTTGAATACATTTTACTGAGAAAGAAATCACTCTGTTGCCATTGGTCCATTTAAAATGTTCAATCCCCGATTTTCCAATTTTTCACTTCCTGCACCTGAGCCTCAGTTTGCTCAGCTGTAGAGAAGATGTAATAATAGTACCAACCTCAGGAATGTGTTGTGAGATAAAATGAGATAATTTGATAAAGCGCTTAACGCCATGTCGGGCACTTGACAGCAGGTTTCCTGAGATCTAGTCACACAGTACTTCTCAGAGCTCATCAACAAGCCTCAAAGTTTACAGTCCCCGGGTTGCCACTGGGCACAATAACACTCAGCCCGGAAACTGGATGGAGGATGAAGGCAGCTGGGCCCGCGGCCAGCCGTCTGCTTGCAGGGCCTGCCCAGACCTCTTTCTCTGCGAGCTGGCACCGCTCCACCGCTCCCTGAGTGAGGGGCTCAGCTGCCATCAGAGCTGTGCTGGGTCATCGCAGCCACATCCGCAGGGGCCCGATAAGTGACATCCACGAGGTGGCCACTGACAGACGGCCTGGCCCACCGGTCAGCCTGCTGCTGACCACCTGGCTAAGGGTGGGGAAGGGGAAATGTGGGGCTGCACTGCCACCTGTAAGTCCATTTCCAGTGTCGCAGAAGCAAACTGCACATCTTTGTAACTCGCTTTCTCTTTCATTTGGAGTATTGATCTCACTCCTCAGCCAAGTCCATAATAGCTACGCAAGAAATGTTGATTGAATATTAACTTTAATTGACTGTTACGTGTTCCTTCCAGATCTAAAGGTCTAGAACACTATGGGGTGATGGATGAATTCTAGCCACAAAGACAGTTTTCTAGCAGCAGGAGAGACTCAGAATTATTAGTCCCCAAATAATGGAATTGGCAGTTGTAAATAATGGAGAAAATACATGACCGATAGCATTTATTGAGTTGGGTGCCTGCTATGTGCCAGGAACCTTGCATGCATTACCTTACTTCATCTTCTCAATAACTTTGTGGTTCAAATCTTATTATTACTTCCATTTTATTTGGGAGTTTGGGGCAAAATGAGAGGAAGCTAGCCTAAGTCATAGAAGTTGATTTGATGTCTCGTTATCTGATTTCAAAGAAGGGGCTCTCTTAATGACCAGCCTCAAAGTGTGTTGTTCCTGGCAAGAAGGCAAGAAAAGAAAATAATTTTCATTTTTCATGGTGAATGAAAATTATTGATGGTGAATACTCTTGTGAGGTCCAGCGAGGGACAGAGACTGGCCTCTGGCTTTGGAAGTCTGAGTAGCATCAGGGATACTAGAAGTTATTTTAGGGCAGTGGTGGGCACTGAAGGGTGGCTGTAGTGGGAAGCGGGTAGACAAGATGAGAAACACAGACGACTGTGTGGAGACGTGTTTCTGTGGAGCTGAGTGATGTGGGAAGCCAAAGGACCCCACCGTCATTTTGGTGTGTAATGAGCTCAGCAAGGTTATGCTGACGTAATAACCCTGGTGCTCAACAGTTTGGCACCACAAACATTTCTCTCATGCTACAAATCTAATTAAGGTTTACAAGGGGATGTGGGAGTCAATTCTCACTCAAGGACCCAGGCTGATGGAGCCTGGTGTCAACACGTGCCTCCACGACCACCCGGTATGAGGCTGAGACCGACGACGGGAAGCCCCTCACTGACTTACAACGCCTCCACCGGCAGTGACCAAAGCAAGTCCTGCGTCCATGGCCAGTTTCAAAAGGCGGGAAGAGTACACCCTCCTGCCATGCATTTGCAAGGAGAAGGGAACACTTCAAAATACATGGGATGGAGGCTTAAGAACCATTTTTAAGAACTCCTATCATTAAATCTGTATATCAGAAACTCCACAGGTGACTACCATGGGCAGTGAAAAACAAACTGCTGATCCAGGACAAAGGACCACTGTGGAGGTGAGAGAGGAAACTCCCCAAATTGAGACAGTACCCTAGTTTTCTGTGAGCAGAGATACCCGATCTATTGAGGCCGTTGTGATGGGACGGGCTGCAGAGTTTGGAGAGATTCGGACACTGGACAAGAATATTTCAATGAACTACAGTGCACCACTGTGCAGGCCTTTAAAATAAACAAATTTAACATATATTGACAAAGGACATTAACTGAAAGATACTGTTACTTGAAAAGTTATAAAGTAAAACTTATAAAGTAAACGGCATAGCGAGTATAGAAGTTATTTGTGTAAACACCCATCAACACACACACACATTTTCCATGAGCAGGACTGTAGTGGTACTGGATGGTTTGGGAAAGAGAAACCTGGTGTCGACACACCAAACTGATGGCAAACACTGTTACTCTGGGAAACTAGAGAGAAATGAGAAGAACTTTGGCTTAAGTATTGCTTTTTATCATTTTTGTAATCCAATATTCCTGTCTTATTTGTATAATTATTTAGTAAATTAATTAACTCTGCTTGTCCTGGTATTTCCTAAATGCAACCCCCCTTAAAATGTTGAGCACCTATTGAAATCCCCTGGAACAAGGTGGGAAACACATCTGACTTTTCTGTAGGCCCTTCCTAGGGCATCCGCGGGACGACGAGGATGAACATAATAGTCCACAAACATATCCTTTACAAAGTCACTCTTGTTCCCGGCCCTTCAATAAAGTTGGAAAACTGAAATATGCTTTTTTTCTCTTCATTTATATCATTATAAATAAGCTTTTTATCTTTGTTCTTTTTAAAAATGTCTCCATGACATTCAATTTGATTCATACGTGTTGCTAGGTTAAGTCAAATTAATTTTCTTTCCTTTCCCTAAGAAATCTTAGATGTGCTTATGTGACTCAGGTAAATGATTTCATTTGGATTTTTATCAAAGTGTAAACAGGATTGCCAGGTGGACCCATAAAACCCTGGTACATGAGGACTGTCCCTGGACCAGTGGAGCCAAGCGTCCAGCTACCTGGCACTTGTGCCAAGTTCTGCCCTGAAGAGGGCTTCCATCTTGGCTTTGCCATGCTCTCTGCTCCAGTCCGTGAAGCATCTGGGGTCCTTTAAAAATAAAATAGCCATTTAAGGGCCATTTTAAGTGAAACTTAAAAACCATTGGTAAAAATCTTTATCATAAAACAGATAGTTCAGAAATGCCAATTCAAATATTTGTCATCCAATGGTTGAATCTATAACTGGAGAGATCTACACATTGCCAAAGCAGATGTTGTTATGTAGAAGAGATGATTATGCATCATGGAAATGTTTTTGGCTATTAGGAAGAGAAAATTATGATAAAAAACTGACCTAAACACACAGGTTATTCCCCCACATGACGAGAAGCCTACACCACAGTATTGGCTGGGTTGGTTCAGTACCTCCAAAGTCACAGTGACTCGTGTGTCTGTGGTTATCTTTACTTTCCCTCTTGGTCACAAGATGGTTGCATCAGCTCCAAGCATCACAGTCTCCATTGCATTCAAAGGCATGAAGCAGGAAATGGTGCAAAGCAGAGCATTTCTCTTTAACACTACCCCACCCCCTTTAATAAGGGAAGGCATTTTCCCCAGAATCTGTATATCCCCACACATCATTGGACAGAACTAGGTAACATTGCAGTATCCACTCCCCTCCCCCACATCACTGTCCCCCTCCACAACAGGGATAAAAGGGACAACGACCTTGGGAAAAATAATGAGCGGTGACCTGCACCAGAATCTGCACCAGTGACCTTGGGACTAACAAGCACTCAGAATGGGCCAGGCACTCTTCTAAGCCCTTTACAAAGACTAGTGAATTTACTCCTCAAAACAGGTGTAGGAGATAGCTACTGTTACCATTACCACTTCACAGGCGGATATTGAGGGATAACATCAACAACCACACAGCAGGACGTGCTCTCAGCCAGGATCTGAGCCCTGGTTGGGAGACCTAGTCCTTAACCACTATACAAACCATCTCTGAGGATATAAGTGGGATGGGGTCGAGAAAACAAGGCATGTGGAAGGCTCTCCTACATTCTCCAATAGTCTGCTGTGCAAAACTGAGAGGCAACTCTCCTAGACCCCACTCAAAATAGCATCACTCAATTATAAATGCACCAGGAAATGTAAATATGAAGGAAATAGAAAGATGAAGAATTAAGCAAATTACCGTCATTGATAAAAATTAATAAAACTGAAACTCAAAGTGGCAAAAGAGGCAAGAAAGGGGAAGGAACCAACTTAAAAGAAAACCGGGGGACCTACAGGAATGGAAGGACTGGCGTGGTTTGGGACGCAATGACTCCAAGCTGGAGTAGCTTTATTTTCCTCCACATAGAACCAGAGACAAAAAGGCATGCTTGAGAGAGAGGCTCATCAGAGTGAAGGATCAGGGAACCCAGAGGAAATGACTCTTATTCTTCCTCCTGTAGTGTCTGCCAGAGGCATTTTGAGTCTATCCTCATGTGGGCTACAAGGAGAAATCAAACATAACATCACAGGCAAATCTGCCCGCCGAGGACCACTTCCTGGAACTAGCACAGGGCCGATGAGACCGGGACTGAGGTCTCTGCAGACATCCCATCATTTCAAAGACAACCTCTGACCTTCTGGTCCATGTCATAAAGAAAAGAAGCCAATTTTTGTTTTAAAGCAACATTAAATCAGATCTTCCTTAGCCTGAGTTAAGAAAGTTTAACACATTTACTGAATAATGTAGACTGAAAAGAATCTTTAAAATTGTTTTATCACACAAAATAATTTTCACTTTTAAGAATCACTTTAAAATAATTATTTTAATTTAGATAAATTTTATGCTATTGGATGATTTTCATTTCTTTTACTTATAGAAATAAACCAATCAACGAAACAAACAAACAAAACAAGAAATGTGCTCCTTTCTCATTAACTCACAGCTAAATATTGGAGTGCTTGAAAGCAGCAAAGTCTTCATGTACATTAAATACTACAACCCCAGTTTTAGGGTCCAGAATGTTGCAGTAGATAAACACTGTGCCTGCCTCCTTCCGTGAACACATTAAAGTTACAATTCCATTATAGAACAATCAACCTGGAGAACCATCGGAAGTCTGGCTGAACAGAAGTTTTATAACAAAGGATATAAAGGAGAAGCCATTTAGAGACTGGTGGGAGGGGCAGAGACGTGGAGTGAGCCCCACACCTGCGTGTAATTGATGAGAATCAGGAAGGATATCTTGGCTAAGGAGGTTCCCCTGAAAGGGGCGAGAGACTCCAGCCCCCCACACCAGCCTCCCCAGCCCAGAATTCTGGTGCTGGGTAAAGGAGCCCCCACAACACCTGGCTGTGAAAAACAGTGGGAATTCTGACCGTTTGGGTGGGACAAAAGGCGGTGGGAAATCCAGATGTTCTCTTAAATGGCCCGCGCACAGACACACGTGTTCACAGGCACTCACCTTGGGCTCCAGCGAAGGCACAATGGCTTGGTGTCAGAGAAATACAGGGGGCAGACTGAGGTGGGTGACCTGAGGAGGAGGAGGAGGACTGGAGGACAGCAGCTGGAAGGCGGCTGCCATCTTTAAAGTATTAAGCCCGCCCCCACGTGGCCAAATCTGAAATCTGATTGGTCTGCTGAGCTACTGGGCTCCATCCTGATGACTCACTGGGATCTCGCCCCACCCGACAGCCAGCACCACCCGGATTTCACTCTTTCTTGAAAAACTATCAGAGTCTGACAGACCCGAGGTGGGTGGCAGCTGGCCTTGGTGTGCTCTGAGATTTTTGTTGAGTCGCTCCAGGATCAGCACTGGCATCAAACCAGAGTGACTATAACTCTTCCCACTCTGGTGACTCCCTGAGGCCCTGCCTCACCCAACTTGCATACCATACGAGGCTTTATCAAGTGCTGAACCTTAAGGGAGCAGCAGGCCTCAGGGTTTTCTGACTTTTTGCCAAACTACCCCAGGCTGATACTGGTGGCAGACATCCTCAGTTTGCAGCCTGGCCTCTCCCACATGCTTCCAGGTCCAGCACTGGCAGCGAACAACAGTAGATTGCTTTCTAGTTCCTACCAGGTAGTTCCCAGCTGGTCACAGGCAGTGGGTGACATGGATATGCACCATAGGCCCTCACTAGAGGCTCTGGTTCTGGTTCCCCCAGAACCAACATATTTGAAGGGTTGGATTCAAACCACAGCAGGACATCACCCAATTAGCCCCACAAGTAACACATGCAAAGGGCAATCTCAACAGGCACCAGAGCCCACTGGGGTGAATCCCACGCAGTGGGGTAAGTACAGCAGCCTGTAGTTCTGGATGTGGCCACACCCCACCACCAATCAGCCTGAGGGTCAATCTCACCCACTGATGTTCCAATAGAAATCAAGGCTCAACTATAACAGGAGGGCACATACAACACATGCAAGGGACACTCCTGGAGAACCTGGAGCAGGTGACCAGGGAGACTGCACCCCTGGACTCCACAGGACAGCTAAGTTCACCTGGCCAAGACTGGGACACATAGCAGCTCTATCTAATACATAGAAATAAATACAGAGAGGCAGCCAAAATGAGGAAACAAAGAAATATGTCCCAAATAAAAGAACAGAAGAAGACTCCAGAAAAAGAACTAAATGAAATAGAGACAAGCAATCTACCAGATGCAGAGTTCCAAACATTGGTTAAAAGTGTGCTCAATGATCTCAGGGAGAACTTCAACAGAGAGATTGCCAGCATAAAAATAGAGAAACCATAAAGAAGAATCTGTCAAAAGTGAAAAAAATGAAAGGATAATGAAATAAAAATTGGTAGTTACAAAATAATCATGGGTATGTAAAGCAAAGCATAGGGAATATAGTCAATAATATGGTAATAACTATGTGTAGTGCCAGGCGAGCACTAGACTAATCAGGGGGATCAGAGATCACTTCTTAAATTATATAAATGTCTAACCACTATGCTGTACACCTGAAATTAACCTAAAATAATGTTGAATGTCAACTGTAATTGATAAATTTAAAAAGGGGGAAAAGGGAATAAAAGATCCAAATTTCCAGTTATAAAACAAATAAGTCATGGGGATGTAACATACAGCATAGGGAATATAGTCAATAATATTGTGATAGCATCATATGGTGTCAGACGGTTGCTGGACTTATCAGGGTGATCACTTCTTTGGGCATATAAATGTTGAGTAACTATTGTGTGTCCCTGAAACTAATATAATGTTGTATGTTAGCTATATTTTAATAAATTTTTTTTAAAAAATACTAAACTTCCAACATTTACAGAGAAAAATCTTTGGGGGGGGGGAACTTTTTATAACACATTTTACTTATTTACAATTTGCCCTGCAATCATTGACATTAATTTCTACCAGCATTTTGATTATGGTTCAATGCTGTGACCATTTTTTGTTCACTGTAGACTAATGTTTATTTCTGCTGGGGGGTCATTCTAGCTTTTCAGAAGTACGAAAAACTGATGATGTTTTACTCAGGTTGATAACATAAAACCGGGGTCTGCAGACTTCATATAAATGTGATTTACCTACATTTAAATTAGTGTGATATAAACCATAAAAAAAAATCTTAATTTGTGCAACACCCTTCTCTCCCCCAAAATTAAGTTTACAAATTAACTTGGTCTCATACCTAGCTGTATAAATTGTCATCTCTGTTTATGCTTTTGTCAAGTGGCTACACCCTCTCTGATTAATATAAAACTATGCTTATCGGGACGAGTCTTGAATTATGTGCATTTTGAGTTCTAGTGGAGATTGAGACACATACTCTGGCATAAACTAGAGTGCCCTGAAAATCGAAGGGTATGTTAGATGGAGTTTCAGAATGTGAGTAACTAAACATCAGTGAAATAGCTCAAGAGGTTTTAAGAACTAGTTACTATATAAAATCTTATGAGCCCAAAGAGACCCAGATAATGGTGAACATCGCCTCTCCAGCAATGAGCAAACCTGTAGTGTTTTGCCTCACTACCTGGAAAAACTAAGACATCATAGAAACAACAAAAAGTATTTCTCATCACAGGAAGACACTATGCTTTATTGCTAATTGAACCAATAACTAATGTTGGTGCCTGTGGTTCTAGGATTGTACACTCACTGATTAAAATACGTTTGACAGCCGATAGAGGAAAACTGTCGACAATTATTGATGATAAATACTCAATAATACGGCAAAAATCAATCTGTATTTTCCATGGCCGAGAAATCTATCAAGTACTTACTAGAGAGTATCCTGATTGTGAGAACAAAGGAAGTCACTGTAGTTTTGTCAAAATGTGCAGAATGTCAAAGTAAAGATTGTGATGGAGAAAAGATGTTATCATGAACGTCACATAATTCTTTGTCTGATTGGGGACTTAAAAGGTGGCTCCAATTTATACTTCATGTTTATTTTATGCAGAACAAAACTAAATCCGTTGTCCCTTTACATTTGCCTCTGTATTTATTTCAGTTTGGAAATTGCTTCACTTATAAATTCCCTTCACCCTTGCGATTCAGGTTTCCCTTAGCCAATTTCTTATTTCTCCATTTCCTTTTTTCTTGACGCAGATATTTCCTATTTGCAAATGAGGTACAACACAGGATTGTCCATGTCCTTTTTGTTTTAAGTTGCTTTTGCATTTGGAAAGCTGCTATTTAGCATTGTCATGGAGACCGATGCCTAAACAGTGTCTCTTAAATCAGACAGAGAAACAGAAATTTTAAAATAAAAAGCCCAAATGGTTAGCAAGAGAGCACTCAACACTGATACCTTCAAATTTTCATCAAATCTGAATACAATTTATTTTTCCTAGGAAGGTAGAGTGGAATTAGGTAAAATTCACTGATACATGATGTTGGGAGTGTGTGTTGGGCTCTTGGGTTTGGGTGGAATAACTGGGTGGGTTCCAATGTGAAATGGTTTTATCGTGTGTTCTAGCTGGTCATTTTATTCAAAGAAATTCTGTAAATGTAATGATTAAAATATTATATACTACATTGACTGTAATTTAGACTTTTTAATTATTTTAAGAAAAATTGAAGTCGCAGTTACTGGTCTTTCAGTTTCCATGACATAATTCTATTGTGGATTGAACATTTTGTCCCCTGAAAATTTGTGTGTTGAAACCCAAACCCCCAGTGTGACTGTATTTGGAGGTGGGGCCGAGGAGGAGGGGTCAGAGTGAAATGTGGTCATAGGATGGGGCCCTGATCCTCCAGGATTAGTGTTCATATCAAATGAGACAGCAGAGAGTTTGTTCTCTCTCTCCCCACTCAGTGTATGGACACAGGAGGGAGGCAGCCGTCTGCAAGCCAGAAAGAGAGCCCTCACCAGGAACTGAATCAGCTGGCACCTTGAACACCCAGCCTCCAGAACTGTGAGAAATAATGTCTGTTGTTTAAGCCACTCAATCTGTTGTATTTGGCTCTAGCACCAAAGCCAACAAAAACACACCCATTGGCAGGAGCCTCAAGTGTGATTTTATAGGATAGAGGACCCAAGACACAAAGATCTCCGCTCTCTCTGTGGATTATGGAAAATGGTAAGTCCTAGCAGTTATGGGCAGGATTTGGGCTCCACTGGCCTTGAGTTACAAAACCATTTGAGAGACCTTGGGCTTAAGTATAACTTCCATATTTGAAAATAGTTCTTATAATAGTAACTGAAACTTTAGTGAGGCTTCAAAGGTTAAAAATGATAAAAGATGTGAAAGTCCGAATAGTTCTTGGCATACAGAAATCATTAAGTGGAAACTGTTATTAGTCTTGTGTCTATTAGTACTCAGAAGAGATGAGTCAACCAATCAGTGTGGGCGAGACCCCACTTTAATATCACTGAATTGCAGCAGTAAATAAAACTGATAGCCTGACGATTTTTAAAAGTTAGTTGTAAATCTTTTCTAAAAGAAAGATGCTTTTGACTCTGTAACATGGATTGGCAGTTAACCTACATACAGACATTGAAGGTGACAATGTTGAATTTCACCTGAGCCCTGTGCTCCGGGAAAAATGCCACGATTGAGAACCCCGCCACTCGTTTGTGTTCTGGGAAATGGCTCACGCACGGTAGCACCTTCCCCATAATAGTTAGATGTCTGCCTAAGACCAGGTTGAACACAGACCCTCCCGATCCCCACTCTGTTTTCTAAACAATTCACTGAACCTCCTGTCCCCACTGAGCTGTGTAACAAAACACACGTGGATGACACTTCGGTCAACCTTTCCTCCTTCCCCAGGCCTCTGAATGCTGTCCCCACCTCAGCCCAGCCAGCCCTCAGCCCCTCCGCATGGCCCTTCCAAGGAACAGGCTGACTTCAGCCCCAAACCTCTCCCTGGGTCCTCCTGCCTCCCACCTTCCCATACGGGTACTTTCTGGGCGTGTTTCTTCGTTCTTGTCAATGAAAAGCCTCTGCCTAACCTCCAAGACAGACACCTGCTGTCCTGAAGTCAGAGGTCAGAGCCTCTCCCTGTCCCAACAGTCCCTTTCAGTCACCACTCCTGCCACAGTCATTCATAATAGTCTCTCCTTACCTGAGTCCAGCTTTACTTTTTATCTGACAAAGGAAACTTGCACGAAATGAAAATGTGTCGACAGCCTGGGAGGGTGGGATTAGCTGGCTCCTAGACTGTTTCCTCTTCTCTCTCAATGACTGTTTTGGTCTCTTTTACTGTGACTGCAAATTGATGGTAAATAAAGTAAAACATGATCAAACTGGGATTTTACCTCCCTTTTAGGAAGGTCTGCTCAGGAGTATTTACTAAGCCAATTCTAAGGATTCTAATGAAGTTTCTTGTTATCCAGCACCTTTTGTAGAGCTAAAAACTGAGCTGTTTTACCAAATCAATGTCAAGGTGGTTTGATAAGGTCCATTAGAAAATGTAAACCACCTTCTCTCTAGAGAGCAATGGGTAGAATCAAATAGCCCCACGATATCTGGATCAAAAGGTTTGCATATTACAGGGATTAGGATTCTCTCTACAGCAATGTGTTATCTTGGGAGTGAGCTGGGCTTGGGCCTCCAACATCCTGCAAACACCCGCGATTTAGAGTCACGTCGGTTTGGCTCTCAATTTCTGTTCTCTGTTCTGGGCCAGCTGAGTGACTTGGGGCTCACTAGTGTCACCTGAAAATCAGGGTCATAACACGGAGGTCACAGGCTTGTTGGCATGGAGGGTAGGCAGAGCGTAGCACAGGGCCTCGGACAGATCAAATCAGTGTGGTTTTCATTAACAACAAAGTGACTCTTCAGTCTTCGTCCCTTTGCTCCACGGAAGGAGGTCTCTCCCTGTCTCTGGATAAAAAGTTAGGCGGTTCTAGGATTTTTCCGGTCAGTTTGCAGAATTTCAAAGTCCTTTGTGAGTTCAAGTTATAAAACACATGCTCGGTTTGGAAACTAGGATGTCTAGATCCAAATAATATTGATTTTAAAGGAAGCAACATACGGGTCTGGACGGAGCGTGGGAGTGTGTGTGAAATGTCTGCTTTGCCTCTTTCTCTGTCTGAGCCTGGCAGCTGCTGCTTGTTGATTCTCCCTCCCCTGCGGGAGACCTCCCCCTCTTTTGGTGGGGAGCTCCCTCCTCCAGCTCCGTTCACTGTGGCAACTAGCTTTCCATTTCTGTGGCCACTTCTAAGACTGCTTCTGTGGTCCCTGCTTCTACAGCAGTTCCTCTAGAACACAGAAGTCCATGGCCAGCTCTCCTCTGCTGATGATACTTCTCCTCCAGGAGAGTCCTGGACAAGATCTGACCACAAACCTGAGCCTCCAGCCCACGCTGGCTCCAGTCCACGAGGACCACAGAGCACATGCCTGTCCCCTGCCCCCACGGACGTGGGGAATGCACGGATTCCAAGGCAGGTTCCTGTTCCAGCCTGTTTCAATCTGCAGGTAGAACCAGATATGAGTCTACTGTGTTCTTGCAGCCTCAGGTCACCCATTTCAAGGCCTCTTTATTTTTTCTTGAAGGGATGTCCTCTAGAAGCCAGGGGAGACGCACCTCCAGCCCATCCCTCCGGGGAGGAGGAGGCAAGGTGAGACTCGGGATCCGAGAGGGCCCACGGTCCTCTCCCAGGTTCTGGCCTCAGGTTTGGTGAGCTGACTGGGTCTCAGCCTCCCAAAGTTTGCAAGTTTGATCAGGTAGGCCCTGGACAGCACTCTTAAGATGACTGGCATCTGATAACTGAAAGATTCGAGTCTTTTTTAACACCCTCTCCCATTCTCATTGGCTGACTGAGGCGATTCAGCTCAGTAAAAATAAAGTCTGCTTTAAGGTAACGTAGGTTATTTGCACAATCAACATCAGCTCAGCCTCAGAACAGGTCCCGGCAGGTGATTTTTGCAACTCCCAAAAGGCCCAGAAGAGAGAGTAAACAAATAAAAAGAAGCCAGAAGAATAAGTGTTAATACTGAGCACCGATCTGAGACTAACATCTGCACACGGGCGGTAAAGCAGGTGGTACCAGCCTCAGGCTCCTTCTCTGCTCAGAGCCTCTCTGGTGGAATAAAAATCGTAGTTGCCAGCCGAATGTGCTTTATTAGCAGGCATTTGCGAAACATTTTCTATTCCTCATCTCATCTACTCCTCACGTCACTCAGAATGCCAGAAGCATCTGGTAACTTGATTAACAACCATGAGGGTACGACGTTGACGCCGTCTGTCTGGACTGGTACCTGGGCTCTCGGATTCTGCACCGGTCGATGCTATTCTAGATCCTTCTCTAGTCTCTGCAGAAAACTCGTCCAAAGCCTTGTGCCCCAATTATGAGGACAGAACATATTCTAAGAGTTTGTTCCATAGTTTTTTCTTTGGTTTCACTGGAGAAGTATGAGGCTATTTATCAACTTAGAGAACTAAATTTCTCTTCACGTTTTCCACATGGTCCACTAGGGACACAAGCCAAATGCAAACCCATAATGTGGTAATGGGTTCAGAAGATGCATTCTGTGAACATAAACACTAGAAAATAACTCCCTGCTTCTTCCAGGAGAGCCAGACAGCTTACCGTTCATCAGAGGGTTAGAGATTATTCAGTGGATGTTTTTATACACCCAAACGAAATAAATCTAAGTTTGAAGGAAGGGAGAAAAAAAGGAAGGAAGGAAGGCATTCAAGAGTAGCAAAGGAAATGATTGACATGAACATTTCCAAACTATGATTTTCACAATGTCCCACACAATATTAACAGTGTTCTGTGAAAAAATTCTAAAAACAAACACGTTGGTGACACACTGGCTTAAACAGGCTTCATCCTGTGTTTTCTCAGTCTTTAGCATCCATGTTGTCTCTAAGAAAGGACCCAGTTCACCCTGGTTTCGCACTCTGATCTTAGAAGCCTTTTGTTCCTGCTACTTGCATCCACCCCCCAAAGAAGGAGCAAATATGACAGGTGGGGGCCAGCACCCCAGGAAAACTTCTTTGAGAAATGGTGATCCAGGAGCTTACAGGCAAAAAGCCACTGCTCTAATAAATCTAGGTTAAGCCTGGTTATAAGGGGACAAAGAGAGTCAGAATTGCAGGGGTATTTTGTCAAAAGAAGAGTTGGAACGGTTTTCTGGGGAGAAGGAAAGTGTCCAAGTCAGATGTTTCAACAGTAGGAAAGCTGCATAACGAGGCTGCACAGCCAGCCCCACCATCTGATGTGTGTACCCTGAGACGGATGGCAAGACGTTGGCTGCTTGTGAAAGTTTTAAGTGATAAATGCTTATTTTTGGCACCCAAGTCACGGTCTTTTTTAGATACTGATTTCCCAGCTGAAATAACTCACCATAATGATATGCACGGGCTGAGCACTACAAACTGACTTCCTTCTGCCATCTGCAAATGGGGGGTAGGCAGTCGGAGGGCACGCGGTCACGACACACAGCTTCTCTGAGTAAAACCCAGAGAAGAGCAGATGTTAGCACGGGACATGTTACCGTGCCTTCTCATGTATTTCTCACTGCACATCCCAAGTGTTAAAGGAGTGGTATTCATCTCATTTTGCATTAGAGAAAAGGCGATAAGCTATCCTGGTAGAAGGAGGCTATCTACGCGACTTTGGAAAATATCGCAATTAAAATGCCTTTCCCAGAAGCTGACTTTCCTGGGTTCCAAGGTGGACCATGCTCTCAGACCATCCTTCCACATGGCTGCGCCCAACAAAACTGTCACCACAGGGACTCACGCTGACAGCTCAGAGGCTGAACAACCTTGTGCCATGACCCTGACACACTCGTTTTAAAGTCACTCGGCCATTCCCAAGCTTCTTGAATGACCACACAATTCCAACAAACGCTGCACCCATCAACTTGCAAATCTGTTCTTAATTCTACATGAAAATAGTTGCTAAGATTTTTTGAGAGTGAGAGTTCTTCACCCCTGAATGTAAAGGATTCCACCACAGGCATTACCTCTTGAGGAAGTTGTATATAAATAAGTAGTAATGTAATCTGACACCAATGTGACAAGTTAATCTCACTGGTAATCGCAGATGGCGTGAACGGGTGTGTGATAGTCTCTGAGTTTTCTGAATTTTTAAATGACATTAAAAGTCTGTGTTTTTGCATATACATAGTATTTCTAATTTAGAAATGCCCTTGGCTTGAAGCATCACAATGAAATCTTATGACAAGTGAGTCATCAGGTGAGGTCAGTACTTGAAGACGAGCTGTGAGCTTGGCCCAGAGCACGGGCTACAAAGCAGTCAGGTCCCCTGCAACCAGGACTTTCACAGGCAGCACGCCTTCCCCTGAGCCTCAGAGTGTCCTGCAAGGGTTATGCCGCCAGCATTTTGTTTGGGACCTGCTTGAGAGGGAAGACTTTTGGGCTTCGGAAGATGGGTTAGGGATCGCTCTGAGTTCTTACTGTCTCTGCTGACCAGTTATTAGGTGGGTGCAAAAGTAATTGCTGTTTTTTTTTGTTTGTTTTTTATTTTTTTGTTTTTTTTTTTTTTTTTCCAAGAATTACAATTTATTTTAATATTTGAAGACTGAGCAGATAGGGATTATGTTGAACTAGCCGTTCCTGGGCATTTACACTGGTTGTTACTTAAGCGGCTGTTAGTCCTTTTATTTTTTTTTTTTTTTTTACTATCTTGGCACAGGTGAGTTTTATTTTATTTTTTTTTATTAATTTATTTTTAATTTATTGGGGTGACAATTGTTAGTAAAATTACATAGATTTCAGGTGTGCAATTCTGTATCACATCATCCATAAATCACATTGTGTGTTCACCACCCAGAGTCAGCTCCCCTTCCATCACCATACATTTGATCCCCCTCACCCTCATCCCTCACCCCCCAACCCCCTTACGCTCTGGTAACCACCAAATTACGTTCCCCAGATTAATTTTCAAACCCCGTGGCCATCCTGTGGTCACCGACTGCCCTCCAATCCCCTCACCCTCCCCCCTACCCCCCACCCCTCCCGCCCATCTAGCAACCCTGTTTTTGCATTTACTTTTAAACTTTTCAACTGCAATTACTTTTGCACCCACCTCATACTTCTTCAATGTGTGACGAACCTGAAGAAATATCCTTTCTTCTAATATCATTAGTAGCAGCAGCAATAGTCCTATGTTACTTTACGGAGTACTCAGCTATATGCCAGGTACCGCTTTACATGCATTTAATATGAGAGAGAGAGAATATTTGCTTCCTCAATTACAGTTGATGACACTGAGTGATACAGGCTCTGAGGGACTGAACGCCCTCAAGGTCATTTTCTTACTTAGCCAGTAAGTTCTGATGCGAGAAACAAACCCAGGAACTTCTCTTAAAACCTGGAGTTCGTAAACGCAAATCCAGGAAGGGACAGTGCAGTGTGCCTGTGCATTTCCGTGTCTGAGGCAGACATCGCCGAGGGATCTGGCACCTTCTGTGTGCCCTCCTCCTCCAGGCAGCTCTCCAGACAGTCACTTCTATGTGATTGGAGAGGGCATGTAAAATGTGTCATCATCCTTTCATCAGCTATACTGACGTCAAAATTCACACTCTAACCCACTAAGATACACTGGAGGAAAATGCACCTATCACCTTTTTTTATCGATTACTAGTGTCCGTCACTATCGATGTCACACAGGGATGTTCACAGGTGTATTTTGGTTGTTGACGGCAGGAAATGAAGTAAATGATGGTTCATTTGACTTTGCAATGGACACCATGTGACAGCGACACCACGAGCTGTGTTTGAGATGGAATATGCATTTTTAACGACTGAGGCGAGTGCAGTCATCGTTACTCATTCCAAAGTATAAGTAAAATTTTAGATACCATGTGTCCAGCCATCTGCAGGGTCCCAGGGTAGCATGTTTGCCCGTGAACTTAACTGTGCAATGGGACTTGTGCCAGCAATTAGTGTTTTATGTGTGTCCTCTGGTATCACCAAGGGTGGCTGAGAAAGGAAGGGTTTTGTAAGGAAAAAGACATACTTTCATGGCTGTCTCTCTGACCACAGGCCTGACGAAAGCAGAAAGGCCCAGAAATCGCTAAGGGAAGCTAAGGTCTCCAGGGCAGTGGTAGGTTCCTGAGAATCCCCACTGGTTGTAAAGATGGGAGCCACTCACTCAGGGGTGCCCAGCACCGGGCACAATGACACAGCCATCCACAGAATCCCCACCACCTGTCAGTTACAAGGACACCCAGACTTTTTTCTGAGAGAGGCTGCAGACAATTGTCAGTGTTGACACGATGCATTCAATCGGCGTATTTGGGACGTGGCAAAGGCTACAGGAGAAGTGTCACTCCTAGCGGCACGTGTGACACTTCTGCTGGATCAGAACACAACCGTTCCTACCCAGAGCCCGTTTTCCTGTAACTTGTGGTACAGACGTTACTTTTAAGCTAGTGTATAAAAATCTATAACGTAAACTCTAAGGGATTTGTATCTCTTCTAACCAGTTATGGGAGCTTCCATTTTCACAAACACACTCACTGCCTTAGTGGCTTCACACATAATAATTACATCTTACAAGTACTTGCATGCGTTTGACAGGGCGCAGCAACCATTCGGTAAGAGCCTATCCGATCCTTGTTGGTTTTGTTATAATTTTCTTTCAGACCTTCCCACAAACCTGACGGTAGATATTATTCCAGATGAGAACACTGAATTTCAAGGGGCTTGCTAGGTCAGACAGCTAGAAAGGGGGGGAGCAGGCTTTGAGATATGAAATACTGGATACAAGACACATCTACCTAAAAAATTGGGGGCTGACCTTTAGCTTTCCTCACCACAAGTATGCCCTTCAACTGCACGTGACCTTGGGCCAGTCCCTTTCTCTAGGCTCATTTTATAAAACAATGAAAGTAAAGTGGAAATCCTCTTGTTCTCTATCACGGGATTCTCACCCTCAACAATGACAAAGGTAAGAGAGCTAACATCAAAACACATTGTAGGGTGTTGTTTTCTTCTTTTCACATTTTAAAATGCAGAGCTACCTATAGACCTGCAGGTGTAACTATAGATGCAGGTGGGGAGCCATGCTGTAGCCATTTGCTCTAACTCTGCACTGTCACTAGACAGGGCTTCTGCAAAACTTGCTTTATTTAGACATGTTTCCTCTTGCATTCAATGTGGGGTTGGCTAGCTCAGGAGTCCTAAGGGTGGTGAATATACTAGGCTTCAGAGAATCTCCCCAACCCCTGGTTAAATTCAAAATTCTCAAAGCGGCACCTTTGAGAATCTGAGTAAAGCTGTTACAAATTTTCCCCAGAAAATATACGTGTGCATATAGATGCAAAGTTCATATCTAGTGTCAGAGTGTCGACTCCTGGATTCTGACCTCCAGTGGTTTCTGTACTGACACTCCATCCCTATAAAATGCTATCTGCACAACAGGCTTTATTTTAAAATAACCGATTAAAAATTTTTGCTTTATATTGATATTTTTCCCTTACAGTTTAATATAAATTTCAGGAAATACAGTGTTCTTAATTATATTGCTAGAGTATTTGGGGGGTTTCTTATACATTTTGATAAATATTGCCAGATTACTCTTTTTAAATTTTTCACCAATTTGTGTTATCAGCAGAAATTATAAACAGTTTACCATTTCCCTGCCAACCCTAAACATTGTCATTATTCATCTATGCTAATTCTGCGGGATGAATAATGTTTCATCTCTTTAAACTTAATTGTACTATTAAATTATTGCCCTGGGCTTGCATGTGTCGGATTTGAAATTGCCACAGCTACAACCTAGGCTGGAACCATTTCAACATCCTGGCAAAACCTGAAAACGGGCAGGACTACGCCACCGATAAGCTGTAACTTCAGAAAGAAGTCTGAATACAGGTGAGTTCTCTGGAGAAATGGGTTCCCTTGCAACCAACTGAAGTCTGTGTTGGTACCATCTGCAGGGCACCTGCTTGTTTATCTTACCAGGCACACTGTATATCCCCATTAACTCATAAAATGCCTGAAGATTCGTGAAAGGGAGGCACGGGCCCCCCTAGGAAGGAGGGTCACTTAAAGGATTTGCATTTATGGTTGTAGGTGTGCATTTCAATAGTTGCTGGGAAGAAAAAAGAAATGACAGCATGGCTAGGAACTGATTAAGACTACTGAAGGAGTTAAGAAAGTGCTGTGTTTTTTTGTTGTTTGTTTTGTTTGTTTTGGTTTTGGTAAAGATAGTGGAGTAAATGCTGTGCTCACCTGCTCCCACAACCATTTCAATTACAACTGAATTGAAGAATAATTGTCCCTGAGCACCACTTGAAGTCTAGCTGAACTGAAGCCCCACAACTACAGACATACAGAAGCAGCCACCTCGACAATGGTATGAGGTGCAGAGACGCAGAATGGGCTGGTCCCACACTCACGTGTGACCATTAAAAACCAGGAGACATATCTCGGCTGCAGAAAGCACCCCTCCTCAAGGAGAAGCAAGGGGTCCCAGCCCCTCACCAGCCCAAGCTCCCCAGTGCTGGAGAGAGAAGTCCCCATGATTTCTGGTTGTGGAAACCAGTGGAGATTGTGGCTGAGTGACGGAGGGTGGCTAGAGTCCCAGGCACTCCTCTTAAAGGGACCACACATGGACTGACTCACCGAGGGACTCAGTCATCCTGAGCTCCAGATCTGGGGCAGCAACTCCAAAGGTGCGAGTGACATACGAGGAGGAACAGAATCATCTGGCTTCAGGTTGCGGGCTGGAGGGGCAGCGTTCTCACAGATGGAGTTGCCGATAGAATCCATTGTTTCTTTGTTGAGCCCGCCCCTTCCTGCGGCACACACACTCAGACACCATGTCCGAGTCTCCATGAATTGGCTGACACCGTCATTTGCCCCACCATGGTGATCCTGAGACCCCAGCACAACCAAATTCCAGGCACACCCCAGCCACTTCCAGTGGCTTTTCCCATAAACAACCTGTCTTGGCTCATGCTCGAAACTTACCTAAAGTCTCTCAAAGGTTCACAAAGCCTAAACAAACAGCATCTGGCCTGGGCCTGCCCCATGCCTCTCAGTGAGCAGCCCTAAGCCCGTACTGGACAGAGTGGGCCTTAGTTCTCAGAGTGGCCTCTTGAGGCACTTCTGAGGCAAGTATGGGTAGTGGCCATCTCTGGATTGCTTTGTGACTCATGCCAGGTGACCCTGGGCAGAGTACAGACTGTGGTTGAACTTGGCCTGCAGCTGGTTCCCTCTCAGGCCCCAGGCCTGGCATTCCCAGTAACCAGCTTTGTACTGGGCCAGAGCTTCACCAGACTATCTCCAAGGATGACACACCCAAAGAGCAGACTGGGCAGAGCCCCACTAAAGCACATCCTGCTCTGTAGGGTCAGCCCCTGCACACAGCTCTTCCACTATAGTCATGGCCAGTCCTCACAGCCAACCAGCCTGAGGGTCAGTCCCTCCTATTGCTATGTAAATAGCGACCAAAGCTCACCTACAAGAAGAGGACACACACAAAGGATACTCCTGCAGTGCATGGCTCAAGTGACCAGGAAGACTAACACTGTGCCCCACAGCACACCTACTGCATAAGGATGCTCTATTAATACCGGGAGACATAGCAGCCCTACCTAATATGTAGAAATAAACACAGGGAGGCAGCCAAAATGGGGAGACAAAGAAACATGTCCCAAATAAGAGACTAGAACAATGAGCCAGAAAAGGAACTAAACAAAATAGAGACAAGCAATTTATCAGACACAGATTTCAAAACACTAGTTATAAGAATGCTCAATATTCTCAGAGAGAAATTCAACAAAGAGATAGGAAACATAAAAATGAAGATAGAAAACAAAAAAGAACCAGCCAGAAAGTTACAATAATGGAAATGAGGAAGAAATCAGAGGAAATCAACAGTAGATTTGATGAAGCATACAATCGAGTCAGCGATTTAGAAGATAAAGTAGCAGAAAACACTCAATCAGAAAAAAGAATCCAAAAAAATGAGGAGAGTTTAAGGTACCTCTGGGATAGCAAGCATACCAACATTTGCATTATAGGGGTACCAGAAGGAAAAGAGAGCGAGCAAGGAATTAAAAATTATTTAAAGAAACAATGACAGAAAACTTCCCTAACCTGGCAAAGGAAATAAATATACAAGCCCAGGAAGTGCAGAGTCCCAAACAAGATGAACAGGTCCACAACAAGATAGATTATAATTAAAATGTTAAAGATTAAATATTAAAAAAAGAATCCTAAAAGCAGCAAGAAAAAGGCAACTAACAACTTATAACGGAGCTCCCATAAGACTATCAGTTTATTTCTCAATAGAAACTTTGTAGGCCACAAGGGATTGGCAAGAAATATTCAAAATGATGAAAAGCAAGGACATACAACCAAGATTACTCTACCCAGCAAAGCTATCATTTAATATCAAAGGATAAAGAGCTTCTCAAACAAGAAAAAGCTACAGGAGTTCATCACCACTAAACCAGTATTACAAGGAATTTTAGAAGGACTTCTTTAAGATGAAAAGAAAAAGATAAAAAATATGAATAATAAACAATTACTTTAAATATAAATGGTTTAAATGTTCCAATCAAAAGCTGGGGTCCTGAATAGATAAAAAACGAACAAACAAACAAACAGAAACCTTAACATATGCTGCCTGTAAGAGATTCACTTCAGATGGAAAGACACACTAAGACTGAAAGTAAAAGGATGGAAAAATGATATTTCATGAAAATGGAAACAAACAAAAAAACTTAGGGTAGCAATACTTACACCAAACAAAACAGACTTTAAAACAAAGGCTATAAGAAGAGACAATGAAGGGCCCAGTAATCCCACTTCTGGGTATATATGTGAAGAAACCCAAAATGCTACTTCGAGGGAACCTGTGCATCCACATGTTCATTGCAGCATTGTTTACAATGGCCAAGATGTGGAGGCAGCCTGGGTGTCCGTCAATGGATGAATGGATAAAGAGGAGGTGGTACGTATATACAATGGAATATTGCTCGGCCATGGAAGGGAATGGGTTCTTGCCATTTGTGGGGGCATGGATGGACCTGGAGGGTGTTGTGCTAAATGGAGTGTCAGACAGAGAATGACAGGTGCAAAGTGAGTTCACTTATAAGTGGAATCTAACAAAATACGCATCAGAACAGAAACAGACTCATAGATACAGAGAACATTTTGATGACTGCCAGATGGGAGGGAGTTTGGGGGCGGGGGTGAAAAAGGGGAAGGGATTAAAAAGTACAAATTGGTACAAAACTGGTACAAAACAACAGTACAAATTGGCACAAAACAATCATGGGGATGTAAAATACAGCATAAGGAATATAGTCAATAATATGGTAATAACTATGTATAGTGCCAGGTGGGTACTAGACTAGTCAGGGGGACCACTTCTTAAATTATATAAATGAATGTCTAACCACTCACTATGCAGCCTGTACACCTGAAATTAATGTAAAATAATATTGAGTGTCAAAATAAATTAATCAAGTGTAAAGAAATCCCCTGATTTTACTCTAGAACATTAGAATATCTGAGCTAATTTTAATTTATAATATTGTGTTATGCAAAAATAGGGCAGCAAAAGTTCTCATTTGCTTTAATGTGCTACTTTTTAAAAAACAAAAACTATCAAAGACCTTAAAAGGTTTGTGTCTGTGGGCTGATATGTAAAAATTAAGGACTGATTTTATAGTTATATGATCGTATCTATTAAATAAAGATTTTTAATAAGAGAGGTAGTTAAAAAAAAAAAAAAGTGCTGTGTTGCTTATTGCGATGCAAAGGGACTTTGTGCCCGGGCGTGGAGAGGACCTCGAGCAATGGGACATGGCCCTGCCACGGAACCAGACACTCTCTGAGACAATTTCCAACCATTTCATCTCTTCTCAGAGTCCTCCAGATTAGCTGTTTCATTTGTTTAGTTTAAAAAAATAATAATAAAATAAGGAGTTAAGCAATTTTTCCAAATCAGCATTTCTCAGGGTGAAAAAATAAAGCTTATTTGTCAGATATTATGAAACATTGAAAATTCATATTACTGTTGCAGATTTTAGTTCCTAAATCATGAAGGAAATATGCTATTGCTTTTCATTCTGACGGTCCACCTGCTACTTCTATACAGAGACTATTTAGAGAGCTGATGGGGAATTTACAAGAAGTTTAAGCTGATTTTAGACTTATGCACTGTTGTTGGTCAGTGATTCTAAGGTACCTCCCTAGCCTATCCCAGGAAGCAGCACCAGGGATCTTCTTAAAAAATGTAGATTCTTGGGCTGCACCCCTGATCTGCAGAGCCCGAGACTGTGGGGATGGAAGCCAGCACACCTGTTCTAACAAGCACTGCAGGTGATGCTTGGCCTAAGCGTGAGACGGGAAGATGGCAGGTGGTCACCTGCGTGCAGGTATTTATCTTTTACGTACTGGAGTCAATGTTCAACTGGAGTTTGAAATTAAGGCTTTAGTTGCATGTACATCAACTCTGGTTTCACCCAGTGACGTTGTGTGACAAAAGAGTTTATTTCACATGACACCTTGTCGTTCACTGTGGATTCTCAGCATGGCCATAACCTTCTTAGTTAAGTTTTATAAAGGGTTCAATCATGTCTTAACGTGTAATTAGCACTTTGTATATGGCTGAGGTATATTTACCTGCCTGAACTCATATTTGCCTTTACAATTGCCCTGCAATATGGGACCGGCATGCATGCGTTCATCAGAAAACATTATATCACTGTACTTCAGTTATTCGTGTTAAAGAAAAAACTAAGAAATACCAATTTGTTTAGAAATAGATAATACAAATAATTCAGAGACCACTTCCATCTGTTTCTACCACAAAGAAAACCGCTAAACTAAGAAACTATTTCTTATGTCCTAAGTATCACAACAGATCATTTTATCATACTTTGTCAAGATTTGGAAAATACTGATCCCTTCAAAATTAGAAACGATCTCTATAAATCCGAAAACTTGAATTAATGAAGGTCAATAATGATTATAATGCAACCGTGATTTAGAAATAACAGAAGTGTAACATACCTAAGTAATATATACATAATGCACGTTTAAATCTTTAAAATTGTTTTGAGGGAAAAACATCTAGACTACAGGATTCTGTCTATATCCACAGGTTATATTACTTTGAAACACTCCCATCTAGTGGTCCATTGTTTTAATTACACCTTTTATTAAAACAGTAAAATAATAAGATTCTTCCACTGTTTAACTTCATTGAAGAGGCTGTTTTGATATTTTTAAATTCATTTTAAAACATAGTTAATTCTCATACACTACATAGAAATTTAATGTTTTATAATATAAATGTTTCCTCGGTGAATTACAAACATTTTAATTACCATAATCATTCTAACATATATTGAATTATATACATCATTAATTATGAAATGTATAATTAAATATGCAATACATATAACATATATACTGTGTTGCAGCTAATGCCTTTGTATGGAACTAAGTGAAGTTTGCCCCCACAAAATTTGTACTGATTCTTATAACTAGAATTGCGGAGTTTACAAAACATTAAAAAAACTTTCTTTCCAATATTGGAAGAGAAGGTTTGGTATCAGCTTGGAAAAAAAATGTTTTTCTTCTGTGATCAGGTCTGCTGTGCACAGTTTGTGTTTTTGTTGTGGTGACCGTATATATTTTTTAATTGAGGTATAACTGACAGATGACATTATATTAGCTTAAGTAGTACAGATAATGATTTGATATTTTATATATATTGCGAAATGATCACCAGAATAAATCTAGTATATTCCAAATATATAAATGTTTAAGAAATGTAAACGTCAGGTCAATGGGTTTTGGTAAGCAGATTACTTTTTTTTTCCTCACTAACATTTGTTACACTATTTCCCAGCTGGTGCTTTAGCTCACTCATTTACCCAAACGCATATTTATTTGGGATTTATTACACGCCGGGGCCAATTCTGGGGTCAGAGTCGTGAACGAGACAGAAAAGGTTGCTGTTCTCATGGAGCTTACATTGCTGGGAGCAGAGAAGAAAAGAAATGACAGAAGAGTATAAATTAATACAATGACAGTTGCCATGAAGAAACAAAGGTTAATAACGGCCTGACTACATTAGAGCTGATCACCAGAAATGTCTTCTCTGCAGAAGTGACCTTTGAGCAAACCATGAGCCAGTTTATACAAGATTTGGGAGAACGTTCCAGCCAGAAGGAACAGTGACTGCAAATGGCATTGGGCGGGGCTGGGGCTTCCTGGGCTCCAGAAACAGAAGGTGGGAGCGGCAGAAGCACGACTTTGTGGGGAAGCCTGTGAGGTGCGAGGAAGGAGCGCGGGCTGGTGCACACGTGGTCCTGGGCTCAGGGGTTTGGGCTACTGGCTGGATGCATGGAGAGACCACTGATATAACCAGACTTGTGCTTTACAAAGTTCACTGGCTTTGTTTTGAAGATGGAGAGGAGGGGAAATGAAGCGAGAAGACCCACCGTAGGACAGATGCCGACTCCCTGCTTTAGGATGGTAGTGGTGAAGAGGGAGTGGGGGTTAGACAGGAAAGGATTTGAAACATTCTGGAGTTAGGCCTGATAGGAGGCCATGCCGAGTAATGCGGGGCAGTGCACCTGGGAACGACCGCCAGGCTTTGGCTTAAGGAACCAGCTGGTGCTGGGGTCCCTCGCTGACACGGAGGACACCGCGGAAGAAGAGTTCGGGGCAGATGAAGACTTCTTTCTGCACCTGTGAGCATCTTCTCACATGCACTCGTTTGGCACCTCCCCCCGGGACTCTCTTTCTTTAACAAATAATAATGTGTGTGATGCCAGTGAAGAGCCTCTGCCCCTGCAGGACGTCTGGGCTCAGCAGAGAGACAGAGGCGGTGACCAAGTCGCCACACAGGACAGACACAGCCCAGGGATTCGGAAGCAGGACACAGAAGCCATCTGCTACAGTCGTGTGACAGCGACAGAGAGAGGAAGGGAGGATGGGAAGCTTCGTGGGGTCAGGCCATGCAGGACGTGGACAAGGAAGTGACAATTTTGTCATCACCGTAAGAGCAATGGAATGTCATTGGGGGCAGCCAGAGCCGGGAGGATGCATGACCAGACCGGCCTTTGAGACGTACCTCTCTGTATAGTGGGGGACGGATGGAAGGGAAGCCAGCAGACAGAGCAGACCAGGGGCAGGCAAGTGGCCCAGCCCGTGTACCAAGAGTTCTGGGTTGCTCCAGGAGACACACAGGCCACCACACAGCTGGAGTTAGTGACGGACGGAGGATGGGGGACGGAGAAGCCACCTGTGCAGGACACACCCTGGGACATGGCTGCTGACCTGGCTGGAGGCTGCCCTGGGCAGCTGTGGGTGGCTGTGAGCAGGTCAGGAAGAGGAAGCACACACTGGCGTTGAAACACTGAGTCTGAGATCCTTCAGTCGTCACAAGCGAGGTCCCAGGTGGGAAATCATACATCCAGGCCTTAGGTCTAAGGAGAGTCCTGGGCTAAAAATCCCGTCAGGTCAGCTGTGTGCACACGACCATACAGCCCTGGGAGGATCCGACAAATTAGCTAGATGCCAGAGTGGTAAAGGGACCAAGGGTGAGTGTGCAGAGAAGCGTGGGGGCCAGCGAGGCGGGGCACTGCCCCCCCTGGAGAACTGCAACACGGAAAATGACTGTGTATGTCAACTGCTACTTTGGGGGTCGCACCCTTTCAACAGGTCACATACATACAGTATTGACTGTTTCCCCACATATCTAAAAACCACGAAGTTTCTAAACACCATCAGTACGTCAGCTCTAAACTTCAACTCACCTTTCTTTAGCGTTTCTAAGGGAACATGGAGGCCAGTGTGACGACTGTCGGCCTGGGTCTGGGACTCAGGCAGCTCTGCTTTAATTTCTGTCTCTAGGCCACGCTGGTCACACTCACCAGTGACTCACGCACCATGTGCCCTACGTCTACAAATAGAAGATTGTTTTTGAGGTTAAATGTATGCAAAGGGCTTAGTGCACATCAAACACTTTAAAAAAAAAATCACAATTTTCAATCGATTGTCTGCTGAGTCAAACTGGGTGTCCCAATTACCCACCAGCCTATTTGAAAATGTAGCATATTGGGCATTTTCTTAAAAAGTGACATTTTTGCATTGTTCTAAAAACAACCAGGTGAATACACATTCATCTTACTTTGACATTAATCATAAGTATAGAAATAATTGACATATTACATTTTGTAATGTTGATGGCACTAAACGGTCTATTAAGAATATAGCCATTCAAATCAAAATATGTTTTTATACCTCATTTATACTTTCTCAATTTATACTTCCTGACAGACATTCCAGGAGCAGAGGCAGTTGACGGTAAGGTCGATATGTAATTTCTGATTCTTCTCATCTGGATAGAAAAGAATACAAACATTTTTAGAGTACATGAAGTCAGACTTTTATTTGGCAAGTTGAATTTCATGTACAGTGAAAATATTTTTAAACCATACATATTCATAAGCATCATACAAACATCACCTACAACACAAACACATTTTAATAAAGTTCTACTGTGAATATTAATCTAAGCCAGAAAAGAATAAGCAAGTAAACCAGCTTTACATACCTTTTATCTCTTTTGATGACGTAATTGAATAATTTCAGTTACAAAACAAAGTAAGCTTTGGTTCCACACTCCTCATTTCACTGTAGGAACTTCCCCAGGCTAGCCACTACCACAGATTACAAACCCAGTCCCTTTGTAATCATTTCAGAATCGGTACAAGGACCATATTGTAATGGCATGTAAACATATTTAGGGTTTCAATCGGCAATTATGCTTTAAATGCTTAGAAAAACACACCAACATTTCTCATTATTGGTCTCTCTTTAGCTCATCTCTTCCATGAATATAAAATAGGAAAAAAATATCATTTGAGACTTCCAGCATAATTTCATTGTGCTTTACATTTTTATAAACATGGGCACATCTAAAATATCCGATGCCTTCATACCAATAGAATAAACCCACCAAATTCACATTTTCTTATAAATACACATGCAAAATCAGTGAAGAACACTTTTGTATAGCAAAGACCCTGCTTAATTTTCGTCTGATTAAGTAATTTTTGATGGCATGTGAAAATCGCACTGCTCATTGAACAGATTTATTTCATTTCCTGTAGATTTGTTTTCCTATAAAAATATATTTATGTGCTCACAGGAAAAAATTATGTTGGTGTGTGGGGGGTGACTTTTCGATACATCATTAGATAATAGGTTTGTTTATGAAGTTAAAAGGCATCTTAGCTTTTATCATCTTCAAATTTTTCTTCATACAAAAAACACCCTGTGACAAAGATAAGGTAACTGAGATAACATTAGCACTTTATAGTTGAGACAGTTTGAAGCAGAGGGGACAAACAACTTGCCTAAGGTTTTATGTACAAAGTCAGTGCTGGAACCAGGGAAAGACTAGGCTTTCCCAACCCTCAGGCAGCTCTCTAGGGAGTCATTCCACCAACAGTCCTTGAGGTTATACACAATCGACATCATTAAAATAATATCAACAGTGGACCAGCCAAAGTGGGTCATGGACCCATTCCTTCTGAGCAGATGGTTTCTGGTAGAAGCCACATGGTACTGAGAAAAGGTACTAGAGAGAGACGGCCAAAGGCAGTTGTCATGCGAGCTTATGTTTCATATCTGTTAGTTTTGGTCACTCAGAAAAGATAAGCAGGACATCCTTGTTACCCAGAGGATAAAAGGGAGCTCCAAGATTGAGGAAAAGCAGACATTCCATTATTGTGTTAACTTCTAACTTAAAGATTATTACATTTATAAGAAATCTGCTCCTAATGATTTTTGAGATTCTTGCCAACTTACAGGATTCTCTTAAGACCTTTTTGGCTGATGGCAATGAAAAGGAACTAGAATAATAGCAGAACTAAACTCGAAAGGCCCAACCTTGGGCCTCATCGCTAGCTGGGTACCAGAAATCCCTTCTAGAGAAGTCAAAACATGGTATTCCTCCCACCAGAAAAGCTGTTACGTAGAAATCAGAGGAGGATGAAGCTACAGGGGCACTGGTGGGTGTGTGGGTCCCACACTCAGGGGGTGCAAACCAAGTTGCCCTCCCCTACTGGAAAAACTTATTTTGGGAGTGTGGTCAAACCCTGACTCAAGAGGCATTGTTGAAAAAAGACATTCACCTGCTACCTATTTATGCATTCGGACATGGGTTACTGTGTTGACCGTTGTAAATAGCCCTAATTTTGGTCCACAAGAAATAGAGTGGGCTACAGAAATCAAAGTCAAGGATTTCACAAGATACGCCCATAGCTACAGTTCAAAAAATAAGGTGAAATCTGTAAGTCAATTTCACTTAAACATAATTAAGAATTCTGCGGTAAGGTTAAAAAAATGTTTCCATAAAACGAGAAGTTGTACACTGAATTTTACTGACATGCATGCACAATCCTTCCTACTACTTCTAAACCATTTCCATGTACAATTTTAGAAGGGCTAGTAGACCACATGCCAGGAAATAAATTTCCTGAATTTGCACTGACATCGACAGAAGGAGAACACAGAAGAACATCCCGCCCTGAAGATGGTTAAAATGGGACATAGGCAAACATATGTACAGGAACTTCAACTGTAAACACGTTTTCCTTGGGGGTGCAGTAGCAGTACACACAAACAAAACTTATTTTGAAAAACAGGAAAACATTTCCCCCAATATTTATATGATATTTTATTTTGAGGCTGTTGGAAAAGTAATATAAGAACAAAATCCAAATGTGTTGTACAAAGTCTCCCGCTGGGGATCTCACGCTATTGGGGGCCGTTCTGAAATGCTGGAAAGTGGTATCTTACTATTTACTCTAGCTGCACAGACACGCCTGTTAATGTTGTCTCACATCCAAATAAAACACATCTATACTTTAAATTGTGTAAATATAATATGTACAATGCATTCATGAAATCTATGTGCATACCATTATATAAACACAGAAAAAAGGGAAAGCGGCCAACTGAGAAATGGCAATTTAAATACATAGAGTTATCACACGCCGGCACCACGAAGAACTCATGCGTGTTCTTTCACAAGATAACCTTCCGACCACTGCTGTCTTTGCAGCTGAATTTAGTCCAAGAAAAATCCAAGAAAACAAAGGCCTTTGCAGATGCCGTAACTGACAGAAATAAATGATTGACGTTGAAACTGAAGAAGTTAGAACTCTGTTTGAACATGACTGTTCCGGGCAAATAGTTAGAGCTCAATAAATACCAGTTGACTGCTTACCTAAGATCTACTAAAAATTTAAATAGTACATTTAGACTGTATGTGCTCAAGGAGCGGTCTTAATGAGACATTTGTGTTCCTCTTACAGTTTAAATAACTGTTGGCTTACCATCTTTTAACCTGTCGGGAAGCTAAGTCAATCTGACCATTCTCAGGGCTGACACACATGTGCACACGGGACAGGAGGGCGTCACGAGTGTGCAGGACCCTGGGGAGCCCTCGGAGGTGAACTTTGGATTTAGTTGAGGTGACTCTAAACACAGGATTTGTGTCACATTCTGCATTTCAGCACCTGACAAAAGCCACAGGTCTGTCGTGCCCGCTTTCCTTTCCAAGGCAGTGCCATTTTCCTCCACGTGACTGCAGGCTGCTGGCATCTGGGTGGACTCCTCTGCCCGTGTGTTTCTGTCCCTGCGTGAACGTCCTGCCCCCTCCAACAGGCCAACACGGGAGGCTGCCACACATGCTGCGTTCATGCTCGAAGAGGGAAGGCTGCTGAGGAGCTCGTGTTGCTCTCCACAGACGCCTTCTCCTTAGAGCCTGCGTAGGCGCCGATGAACGAGCCGTCTTCACCAAACAGGCCCTGCTCGCCCTCTCCATACTCAACTAAGCTGTCAGCACTTTCTGTGGCCTGGATGTCCCTGGTAAGGGACCGAAGGCTTCCTTTGAGAGGTTTCTCATCACTGTCACTAGAAAAGAGAAAAGGAATAGTTCCACAAAATCTAACATGAGACATGTGCATAAAGCAAGAATCAACACGAGTGCAAACAGTCTTGTAATTTTCAGGATATTCACGTTAACCTCGAAGACAGATAAATGAACCGAAAGTGACACTCCCACAAACACCTTTAAGGCGTCATCGCCAATTGGTGTCATTCTGAGTAACTGAGGAACTATGCTCATGGTTCACAGGACTTCTGGTTCCCTTACCACCAGGAGCTTCCGTGGGACCTACAGACATTCAACGTGTTCATACACGGAGGAGAAGCGTTACTTCCTTTGCTTTCATGAAATTTTGGAACTGCGAGTCACCAAGTCTTGACTTTCTGTCTTTACCTTTGATCCTGCACGTTCCCCCAAATCCCTGCAAAAATTTACTTTTGTTTAGGTTACTCAATCAAACCCTGTTTCCTATAACCAAAGGATGTCCTCTGATATGTTTAAGAACTCAGATTTGTTCAATTTTAAAAGATGGCTGGCGTTTTTAGAACATAAACACCACGAGTATCCTATATTTATGGTCTGGGTTCTACTCTTCGGCAAAAGCAGTTCTGAGTTAGAAAAATGTCTACCTAATGGCATGGTTTTCTAAATTCCTGATGAAACTGTTTTTTTAAGTACCAATGACTAGGTATCACACTGTAAAGTCGTATACCAAATTAAACAATTTTATAAAGCTTGAAAAATGAACATAGGAAAAGAATTATCAGACTGTGCCTAGCACTTTCTAATGTGTGGAGTCACCAGCTGCTCACCGAAGGTCCCGTCCCCAGTGTTCTGCAAGTATGGCGGGACAGCACTCCCCTGCCTTCACACCAGCATGTGACTCACTTTGGCCAAAGAAAAGGGTGTAGGGGTGGCATGTGTCACTTCCGAGCCAGTGCTCGGTTTGCCATGTCCTATCCCCCGCCGTGGGGGTCTGACCACGTCCCTGCCAGCCAGTGTCCCTAAGTAACGAAGATGCCCAGCACACCCCGTGTCGGACACGTGACTAGACAAAGAAAACGTTTTGGGAGCTGTTTTTGACAGAAGCGTAACTCAGGCTGTCCTGACTGATTTGGTCACTGGCTGCACAATTGAGCTTCTACAGTTCTAAAAACAGCAACAAAAAACCCAAGATGTGGCACTGGCTTCAGGTGGTGACAAAACCATTAGGAGAAGCTAAAAGAATGAGAGTCGTGGCCATGGGGCAAGCGTCCAGGAAGGCTGCCTCATGAAACAACGTGGAGATCAGATCATTTCCTAGTGAGCGTGTCATTTAGCGAAAGAGGGTGGAGACATTAACTACTATAGGGGGCAGGTGGGGCTCGGGGGACGACTTCACCTCTTTTGAAAGAGGGCTCAGAGCATGATGGATATGTTTTTGAACACAGCACTGTCTGCGTTTTCTTGCCTATAAAATTGAGTAATACTTGTCTTTCAAAAGTATTTTAAATAGTTGCTGTAGGTTCCCAATGGCCCCAGCCTCCTGAACTGTGAGCCACAATTTGTAAATTCCCACGTCTTCCTTGTTCGCCTTTAATGCTCCTTACTCTGGAAAGAAACTGATTTTTCAAGGAACGTAAACATCTAAAGAGAACGCTTGCTCAGTGGAAGAAAGAGGGATATGTCCAGAGCAGTGAGAGCCTCTGACGAGGCTCAGATGTTTGCAGTTAATACAGGACAGACACTCAGAATACACCAGGTCACTGGTTCCAGGGATGGGCCCAGGGATGGGCCAGTCAGTCTTTGATCTGACAAGGATTCTGGTGTGGCCACTGCTAACGCCACATAAGCTCAGGAATGGCAGCAGCTGTTTTGGCTGCGGTATACAGAGGACTGACAGAAACGATGACATCCCAAGCCAGAAGCATTGAAGAATGGAGAGGGTGGAGGAAAGGGTGAGAGGAAGAGGAGAGCAGGACAGTGAGAAGGTGACACATCCGAGAGCTACGTGCCTCACACCTGACTGCGTGCCATTTCTCCCACTTTTACCTCCCCATAAGGCAGTCACAGAGCCCAGGGGTTAATGACAACACACGCTTTTTCAACCTCTAAGCCGATGTCATGTGTTTTGGGATGACCCTTTTCCAGACTCCTTCCTAGGCAGAAATAGCGGCTCCTCTTCTGCTCTGTTATTCTGTTTAACTAATTAGTTACTGGCATACAGAAGTGTTATCCTCTGCAGACCAGATTCACCTTGGGGACAGGGTGATTTTTTCACCTTTGTAGGTACACATAGTACATGTTCATGCACATGACTCCATCACAACCTGGATTAGTAATGAGCAAGCAGAAGAGTGACTGCAAGATGTCAGCTACCCAGACAGATGGTCAGTGCCATTCGCCCGGGGCACCGGGCTTCAAGGATGCCCTCAGGCCTCTGCCTGCCTCGCAGGCCACCCGCCCCACTCACAGAGGGCTGGGAACCTGCGAAAGACCTGCGGTTTACAGGATGTTCTTTATAGAAGAAACACTTCTTTGTGCTTCAGCTCACGGCCTGATTACTGCGCCAGATGCACCGGAATGGAACGCACACTCACCTGTAGTCACCAAACGTCTCGTCCTTCCCCGACTGACCTTCCGGGTCTGGGTGCAGGTCTTCCTTTTCTTTCACTGAAAAAAACAGAGGAAAAAGGAACGCAGATAATTTTAAAAACTGTGAGCTGTGCTGCTGGGCGGTGGATGAGCGCTGAAAACAGTGCTGCTCACTTTTTGGCACTAGTGAGTCAAGTTTTGTGTTTGTTTGTTTTGTTTATGGTTGTATCTACAATCCATCAGTTTCCTCTTCAAGGGGTAAAAGGATTATCTGGGTCCTGCCTTTGTCATCACAGTTCCATACTTCGCAGTTTCCTGCGACTCAGCATTGTGTGGATGACAAGACTTCCTTCAGAGTCAGACGTGGCTGTGGCCCCTTAAAGAGGCCCGAGGGCAGGACTCACCTTTTACTGTCCTGACCTTTGTGAGGCTGCCACTCGCGCATATCAGCTCAATGTCATTAAACTAAAGAGAAGAAGAGTCAACCATTTGGCTGGTCCACACTCTCTTACTCCAAACTGCTTCCATAATCAGGACGTGCAGGTCAGTGGTGACATTTCCACTAGATTGTCCCTGAGCAGTGGGACTCAGGACCAGCAGGCCCTGGCACACTCACTAGGAAATGTCCAACAGAACACCCTTCTCATGGCACCTCCACTGTTTGCAGGGAGATGTCTCTCAGCTGTCCTACAATGGGAAGTGGTGACCTTTACTTTTAAGGGGGACGCTCCAGTAGCATTTGGATAGGACCACGCTTTGCGATGGCCGTTTGTGGGGGATACTCCAACAGGAATGCTAGGTCTCCATAAAGCTCCCAATTAACCACCTGGAACATTCCTCTGCCCTTGGGAATCTAAGTCATAACAAGTCAGTCGTCACAGGGAAAAATGAGACAATTCCACAGGAAATCTTCCACGTAATTTTACAACAATTTAGAAATCATGCTTGTTTGTTCAATATACATATTGGGCTCCCAATAAGTATTTGCTAGACGAATCACAAGTCAAGGAGCTCTCATCAATCTGAACATCACCAAAGTCAGAGCTAACAGTGGGATCTAAAGCTTCCCCCATATACAAGCATCATGAACACTAAGAAAATCTAGTAATAACAACAACACAATGTGCATATCTGAAAAAGACAATAAAATTGGAAAGTGAATGAAATGAAAGGGAAGGCAACCATTATACCAATTAGGATGGCTTTTATTTATTTGTATTTTACTTACCATTAGTTCGGGAGGCAGTGCAGCAGCATATGTTGTGGGTGTAAGAACTGCGTCCCCAGCAAGAGTTAACTCGCATGCAGGTGACTAGCGGCGCCCGTGCCATTAAGGGGCACTCGCGCAAGAAATCCCCGGGCCATGGAGGTAGAGAGGCATGCTGTAAACGGTGCCTTGTCAAATATGTGTGTGCCCCCTCATGAGTCTTCTCAACGTCTCTGATGTTTTACAAACCAAAATAAAAGCCTGGAAGTACTTAAGTCTCACTAGAGACTATTTTAAGTACCAGAAACTGGTAAGCAGTGGCCACCTGGACATTATACTCTAGAGCATCTATCTGGGTTAATATAGGAATAATTTTTCCTCTTAGTCCATTGTGTAGCTAATGTGCTAATATAAATTTGACTTAAATGTGTAACTAAAAAAACAAGAGCTGTCTCTGAAGTGTGCCTCCTAGAAAATGCTATTACCTACATTGAAAGTCATGTTGAAAAACAACTTGTTTGCTGCTTTCTGTTTCGTGCCCCCATGAGTGGAATCACGATTCTTGTTCTTTTCGGTTCGACTTATATCACCTAGTGTCACCCTCTCAGGGTCCGTCCATGTTGTCTCAGGTGGCAGCATTCCATGTTTTCATGGCCAAGTAATATCCCGCTGTGTGCATGTACCCCTTCCTCGTTATCCAATCATCCACTGAAGGACACTTCGGCTGCTTCCATGTGTAATGTTACCCCAATAAATGTAAAACAGAAAATGAACCCACTTTACCTGAGTACTTCCCACCTTTGTTCCTCTTCACAAAGCAAACCGTTAACAGCGTGAGTGTGAGGAGGGCAATGGCGCACATCAACCCAATGAACCAGCCCTGCGTGGCGATGTCGTCATATAAACCAGCATATTCTGCGGCACAGAGAGTCACAGGCTGAATGCCAGAAACAGGCACTGGGATGATGCCCCTTTGGGGACAACTAAACGTCACTTTTAACACAAAAAAATAGCATCAGTTTTATTTCTCCTTTGAGCAACCCTCAAGGGAATGGGACATGAAGGACATTTGAGAGAACACATACAGATTGCTTATCTTTACTTAGGGAGGTCCCTCTCTAGATGCATTTGGTTCTAAGGACGGAAACCAAAGAGGAGAGGGCAGCAGGTCAAGTTAAATAAGCAGCAGCAGAAGCAGAGGCACCCTGGTTATATGCAGGGCAAGGCGTCTCTGTGGTCTGATTTCCGTTTTAGTTTCTGTTATTCACATGTGTTAATTAGCGGGAGAGGTCTTTAGGCAACTACTCTGGCCAAAACAATATGGGAAGGTGGACGTTTGGAGAACATTCTTTGCTTTGATAACTTTAAAAGGCTATGCTGAAATAAACTGAAAATATTGTTTTCATGGGCATATACTCCTGTTTTTACCTTTAACACAGGAAGTACGTGCAAGCTCACCGCCTACAGAACACTAACGGCTTCTAAGGTCGCCCCACACGAGATCTCATTTCTCACCTCTCCCTCTTGTCTCAATTACATCTTCAAAAATGCTATTGTTATCAACCCAGCTCTTAGGCAACACGCGGACTATGGGTTCGGCTCCTGGCTCAAACGCCTCTACTGGGTGCATCTTTCGAGTAACATTTACTCCTTCTGGTATCTTCCCAATACTTTTACCTAAGAAATGTACACAGTTAAATCATATAAACTGTAATCACTGAAAAGCAGGACATGAAAAGTAAAAAATATATTGTTATTTGAGATGAATAAGAGCCGCTGGTGGCATTTTTATTTCGTCTTGAATTATCAAGAGATCAATAAAGTCAACATTTCAAGATTTTCTGTTTTAACATTCTGAAATGCAGTAAATAAAATGAATTTAATTCATGTCCTTTTAAGATGATATGCATGCTGATGAAATGGTACTACAAATCTGCCTGGTCACGTGAATGGTTCAAAACCAAACACAGGCTTCAAAAAATTATATACAGTGCCATTTGTGAAATCTGAACTTTTGCAAAACCTATATCAGGAAATTCAACACGGCCATGTGGCTTCTAAATGAAAGCATGTGACACTGTAATTGTGTATTATTTCTTTTTGCATTGATCTTTTCTACAAATATGGATGGAAAACACCATGATATGGTCATATATTAAATATATTAGATTTGTAGAATGTAAGCTACATAAAATGCAGGTTTATAGGAACATGTAAATGAAATGCACTGAGATGTCTGAAAGTGCTATGAGAAATTGATGCTTTACTAAAAAAAGAAAAACATGAATATGCCAACATATTAATTGTAGAATCTCATAGTCTCAGATAAAAATGAGTCAAGTGTAATTAAAAGGTGCATTTAATTTCTGATCTTGAAACAAAATATCTAAAATATTTTCTTAGATATTTTGCTAAGAATCAACTCAACAGAATAAATATAAACCAGACAATGTTAAAAATGTATACTGAAGATAAAATATATTCCATGTTGAGAATACTAAGGGTTCTGAAACTTTGTTTTAAATGGGTACACCATGTTACATGTTAAAAAGTAGTTAAAACGTTTTACCCTAGACTAGAAGTTGATTCTATAGTTACTGATAACAAAAGGGCGTCATGGAAAATGGCGCCATGGGGAGGTCAGCCAGCCATGTTAGTTGAGCAAAGCCATTAAGATTGCACACCGCTGAAACAGAATGCAATTAATTTTGTCTTTGAAAAACAAAAACAGTAATATAACTAAGTAGCGCAAGCTTTTGAAAAATAGAGCAAAGCAAGGGTTTTATTCAAACCAATAATGACACAAGAAAGAATATTTCGAATTAACTCCATCTGTTTGTTCCTCCTTAGATTATGAAATGTGAAGCAACTGAAAATCGGAGTGACAACCGAAAATAATCAGAAAAAAAATGCTTATATAGGAAATGTCATTCTCTGAAGAAATGCCAGATGACCTTAAAATGCGCTATCTAGGCAGAGCACAGAGAAGAAAGACACACAGGCATAGATTCCAAGTGGCACAAAAGTTATCAATTATAGAACATTTAGTGATATCAACATGTGTCTCCTCAATGAAAAAATATGTATTTTTCTTTTTTCAAGGATCACGCTGAAATCCTTGGAATCACGGGAAAAGGGATTACAGCTTCTTTCCTGCAACTACTGCAAGTCATGCCTATGGAAGGGAAATCAGAGTCAACTGGGGAGGGGACAGCTGCTGGAATACTGAAAATGCAGATTCCTGGAAAAGAGCAGAAACATACAAGTAAGGGACATTTTCAAATGACTGATACATACGACAGTGAAGACAGTTCTGTGAGACACTCAAGCATAAGAGCTGCACCTTTAGTTTGAGGGAAAGCTGAAGCATTATGTATGAAATCACACACGGCATTTTCCATCTTCTAAAAACAACCTGTCAGACATGAACGTAACTGAGTCTAAATTTTCCAGATATCGCCATCCATATCGCCATCCATAACTCCAGTGAGGACACGTTGTGAGACAGTGTTCCTACATGCCAGCTGGCGAGGGTGGGGACAGCACGGTTTGTGCATGCTGTGGTCTTGCTTCTACTTAAAGATCAGCCTTCTCCATGCCTTAAACTCTGTTGTTAAAAACACAGGAGTTGCAATATTTAGATGACGGCTATTCTGACTCTGTTTCTGTGCACTGAACACATGGGGCCCGTTTGAACTCTTGAGAAGTGAAATCCTTTTAGTTACCAGAAAGTATTCTATTACCATCTTTAAATCTAACTTTTAGGAGTAGGTAAATGAGATCATCCTGTCAGTTGGTGTCTAAGTCGTCCTTGGGAATAAACTATGGGTTTCTTGGGAGAAACTATTTGAATATATATATATTTTTCCCATAAAGGGGAGTTCTGAGTATTTAGGGAAACTGAGGAAAACACAAGCCCTTCATCATTTAGAAATGTAAGAACAATAAGAGGGAGAAACAGACTTGGCAGCGAAGATCAGAGCGCCATCATTCACATGCAAACACACTGATTTCACAGTGATCCGCAACCTCGAATATATTTCAATGTACACTTTTTATAAATAACAGACAATTTCATTTTCCTGGTTACTATTTTTCTCTTTTTTCCACAGATTCTACCTTTTTTCTAATTTAAAATTTGGAAAAGCATCCAGAACAGTGTCTGACACATGGTATGTGATAAACAACTGAGCTTATTTCCCTCCTGCCATCTCCCATTTCCCCGTTCTCTTCCTCAAATATCTTTCAAAGTCTGGCCAGCCTGAACCTTACCTAAGGCCCTCGTTTTCACTTATTGGTTTGTACACTCCTTTCTTATTCTACCTTCTTATTTCTCTCCTCATGCCCTGGTGATGTTAGAGAAAGCTTAGCAACACACTGCTAACATCATAGTTGGAGAAATAATTTTGAAAGGGAAATGGTTCTGAGTTGGAAAAAAATTTTAAAAGTGCAACTGAATGAAGAGAATTGTACAAATGAAACCACAGATTCATGGGCCGTTTTCAAGCCAGTTATTTTGTACCAACCAGTAGACAGTACAATAAAATTGATATATAAATCAGTGTATATTTGAGTCAAGACGTGGCAGCGAAATGTATCAGATCAGCATTGCAGAATGTCTAGCAGGGCAAGAGACAAGTACTTTTTGTGTGGGGATATTCCCAAAAGGAAAACATCCTCCTGTTAACCTTACAAATAACTTTATGATCGTGTGTCGCCCTATTTTAATGAAGCAAAATTATAGCTCCTGACCCGGCATACACTAAAGCTATAGCTGGATTGCTGTGGTGTAGAAATCCGTAAATTGAGTCAATGTGAACTTCCCAAACAAGGTAAGTAAATTGTGCACTGACATCAGTGGAAAACAAAAGGCTGCCCAGACTGAGACACAGTCGTTTCTAATTTGCAAGGCTAGTACCGTGCATTCCTTCCACAGCGGGGTTAAAATGGCAGGTGGGAACCATCCGGAACTTACCGCCGTCTCCTGTTGTGGTGCTCTCCTCAGTGATGGCCTTGCCGCAACCCTTCGCTGTGCAGGCCCTCACGTAGAACTTGTACTTGGTCGTGGAGCTCAGGTTCGAGAGACGCCAGCTGGGCTTGGACGGGGTTGTGATGTTGATGTCATTTAGTTCTCCGATCTCATCAGTGTCATTTACTAAAGAAACAAAGAGCAATGCCTCACCCTGCAGTCTCAACAATGTGAGTCACACTGTCCCTTGCTTGTGCTTGTGTGTGTGCTTGAGGTGTGCAAGGCACTAACTAGCCTGATTCTTCACAGCCGTCAACTTATTTAATTCTATGAGGCTGACATAATATTATGACCATAGCACACACGGTAAAGCCGAGCTTTAGTAAAAATAGTCGCCCTGCCTACACCGAGACCTAGTAATTGGCTCAGGGTGTCTTATAAATAAATATTAAAGGCATGTTTTCTGGTACCTATTAGCATGTTCTTTTTCTTCTGAAACAGAGCTTGGTAAACCTTCTGGAAAAGGTGCAGTCTCTGTGGCCACAACTCAACTTGGCCACTGTAGTGAGAAACAGCTATGAACAAATGTAAACGAATGGACATGGCCGTGTTCCAATAAAATGGTCTTTGTAACAACAAGCAGTGGGCTGGGTGTGCCTCCGTGCCAGTTTACGAGCCTTGTGCTATAAGGAAGTATGGCAGCCTACAAGCCATCATCACAGACTCGCAGCCAAATCCTCACCCAAGCTGGAAATATTAACAGGTGCGCCCAGTTCGAACGTCTACTTACTTATCTGGTACTGTAATACATAGCCCGTTAAGTTTCCATTGAGCTTCTTAGGCAGGCCCCAGGATAAAGTAGCAGCGTCTTTATCGACTTTGACGACCTTGAGAAAAGTTGGCTGTTCGGGTACTAGAAAACACAAGACCAGGGACAGACACTCATAAATCAGTAAATTTTTTAAAAGGCCCATTAGTCATAACTTCTCATAGAAACTGAGAAGCTAACTCAGGAAATTCACAGTAACAACAAATGAGGGAAGGCATGTTGAACTCAGGGACTGACAACCACCGTGTGGGCGTCATCCCAGGTGGCGCTCACCTCCTTCCGGTGTTTGAAACGTGTAGGGCTCACTCTCGGGCCCAGCTCCTTTGGAATTATAGGCTAAGATGGTTAAGCGAAATTCACTGAAGGCGTCTAGGGAAGGAACCATTCCATAGTTTCTCTGTCCTGAAAATCTCAGAATGTTTACTTCTCTGGGATGCGTTCTTCCATCGAGCAGACTTTTTGTTTTCCACCAATTTATCTGCAATGAAAACAGCAACCCTTTCACATATCACATATGTGGCTACAGTGGCAGATTCTCTTTCATCTGCTTCTGACTTCCGTTCTTATTTGCAGGAAAGGAATTAATTCAACAATGAGAAGAAGAAAATCTACGACAAAAACCTGGTATCCTTTCAGATGTCCGTGGACTCTGTCCTTTGGAATTGTTGACCAGGTCACTTTAACCACCGTGCTGTTTATAACGTCCACCCCCTGGATCACTGGAGCTGTGTCAGGATCTGTGAAGCACGAGAGAATGATGAGCTTTTCATGAACTCCAAATGCGATTATTAGGGGCCTTTGCAAAGGCCGAGTGTTCATATGGTTTAACCTGCAGAAAGCACTTCTGTGAGGTCAGGTCCAAATGGAACCCAGACTGTCTCCTCCCACAGGAATTCCTCAGCCCACATGGGTTTCCAGGAGAGGACAGCCTGCACCACTCTGAGAAATGCCGCACTCCACGCGGGCACATGTGGGTGATGAAACATGAAATAGTCTGGGGGCTCGCTGCCTTTGGAAGCAGGTGAACTAGACCAACACTTCAAGTGAAAGTACTTGGGAATGCCAGTCATCCATCAGTACCACCAACAGCTACATTAACTGAGCATGTGCACGTGTCAGGCCCAGGTCTAAGGACCTGCGCTGACTGGCCCACACAACCCTTAGACCAACCACCCCCCTTCCACAGGGGAGCTACAGCATAGAAAAGAACCACAGCGGAGCAGCCGAGACTAGTATCTCAGGCCAGTGACGTGTCCTGTGTAGTTTTATTCGGGTGGCAGAGTTTAGACAACAGGTGAACCAGGAGTTAGTCATTGCACATTCGACCTTCTCCTGTTCTTGGATCACATGCCTTTAAACACTGGAAGAACGATGGGATAAGCCCCCCCTGTGTGTGACATGGGGCGCACTGTGCTTCCTTTCTCCAATCATCTATTTGCAGCAGCTATTATGGCGTATTTAAGAATATGGTTTCACCAGCACCTCAAAACCGCGCGTGTGTGTGCATTAATAATTCTGTAACAAATCTGGGTCTGTCTCTCATCTGTTAGGAAAGCTCCAGACCTACAGCTAAGGCCGGCAAGGCAGCAGAGGACTGTTGGGAGGTCTCTGACACGTGTGGGCAAATGCAACTGGAACTCTGATGATTCCAGGGCTTTGCTTTTCAATATAGAAACGGCTTTACTGGGAAATTAAAGAAAAGTAAGCCTTTCGACATACTTCCTTACCACTCTATACTGATCGACCTCCTGCAGCCGACCCCAACGCAGGAACCCCGAGTGACATTTCCTCGTGTGCCCACAGGCAGAGGGACAGTGCTCATGGAGAGAAGCGCGATCTGCCTGACAGACACTGCACTGCGTGGGCACTTACAGTCCTCCCCGGAGTAGAGAACCACGGACTGGGGCTCGGGGCCAGCACCCAGGCTGTTGGTGGCCTGGACTTGAACTTCGTATGGAGCATAGACCGTGGGCGTCATCACCCGCAGGGTATGGTTTGTGACGGTTTCTTCTTCCCACTCCACTGAGGCTCCCTGGGGCTTCCAGGTCACTCTGTACTCCAGTCCCGGTCCATTCTGCTCCATGGACTTCAACGGCTAAAACAGAAGGCAAGACTCAGCTGGGTGATCACAGATACAGGGAGTCGGAGGTGGTGGCCAGCCACCCTACGCGGCTCAGGAGCGTTGCAAGGGAGGGGTCATTTCTTGGAGGATCTTAAATCCCCTCTTTGGTTTGGAAAGTTGTTAAAATTTTTGTCGTTCTTTTTTCAAGTTTGAAAGTTCCCCTTTCAACCATCCCCACCCCCAAGTAGTAGGAACACCACCGTTTAGATGCCTGTGTTACACCCTTGTGGTTAAATCTAACTTTTCATATGAAAGAATTTACTAAGAATTGCCACACAGGGTTTTAGCTCTTGTTCACATTTTCCTCTAGGTTCTACATTTTCACTCCCAAAGATCTGGCGACCTAGAGGACGTGGCTGTGAGTTCCGTGGTTGTGAATGGGGTCCCCCGTGATTTTCATCAGAACTCTCCTGCACCCAACTAGCTCTAGGAAAGAGATGGCATACATCATTTTTGGAGAAGATGCATGTTTACACGTGAGCACCCAGATGGAATTCCTGTCTGTGATAATTCCCCAGCTCCCTAACCATACTGTTTCTGTTCCTTTCAGAGAAAACACCGCCCTCCTCCCCCTCCCACCACACACACACTTCATTTAAATGTATAGGGAAATTTAGTGGGGGATTTCTACTATAGGAAATTGGTTATTTCCACTCTCATTTTTAATTGAGCAATACTTTAATTAAAAAAATTAATGTGATGTCAGCCATTTTATTAATTTCACAGAAATAGGAATATGCATTTAAATGAAATCAGTTATATGAAACACATTAAACATGTGATTTTAGTCCTAGACTGTAAGGTCCACTTCTACAGGCAATAATTTTTTCTGTATACGTAAGTGGTTCAATGATGGCCTGTGTGTTCTTACAGAATTGCAATGTTTCTCGAGTCAATCTGATTTATTAAAATACTTATTAGAGGCATTGGTTGGAATTGCGTGGAAAGCATAGTGTGGTAATACAAGCAAAGTAATTTGCAGTCTAGGTTTATTCCAAGGTGAACACCTGTATTAGCTAGTAGAGAAAAAAGCAATGAAAGCGAAACAAAAGCCTTCTGAGATTCCCTCGGTTACAGGTTATACTCGAGCTCACAGGAAGTTTTGCCCTCAGGTGTTTTACTCTGATATGAATATAAATTCCCCAGTGGCTTCAGCACCCTGGCCAACCAGGCCACACGAGCTCTTAGATCCAGATTGTGCACTGCAATTATGACTTCTTTAGCCCCAACAACAAAAACGGTGTACAAATGATATTATACAATTTACACCTGCTTTGCTTCATGGAGAACAGGTCCATTTGATGACGTTCTCCAGCAAACCTGAACATGAACTGTGCCACCGTAGGTAACACCTTTAAGAAAAGCTTATCTAAGTGTTGCCTGAACGTGGAGCCTGGACTCCTGAAATCAAGCAGCAATATTCGATTAGGTTTTCAGACAATGGACAACAGAACCTCAGCAAATACCCAGACAGGCCCCTGACACAGGCAGGAGACCGGAGGAGACGAGCAGAGTAGGGATGGAGGCCGCCAGGCGAGCCCCTCAGGAAATCTGCCAGAGCACGAAAGCTCTAGAAAAGAGGTTCTTAATTTGGCATCTAGGATTTCTAGACGGGTCCGTGGATGTCCTCCAAGGGAACTGAGAAGCCCATGAAAGTGTTAGCAAAACTTCCCATGTTGACTTTTTTAGCAAAAGAGCCTATACTCCTACCATATTTTCAGAGATCTAGGAACAGAGCAAGGTTATAAAGACTGACCTAGAAACTGGGCAGATTGCCACACTGCCTAATTTCATGTTAAAGCAGGACGATTTTCTTCTAATATTTGCAGTAGAAATAATAAAACCCAGGTCCTCTAGGAGTGAAATCACAGGACTGTGATCACATAGCCAGGTAAATGAAGAAGTTCCTGTTTGCCAAACATTAGTGGATTTGGGTTTTTCCGTTTGTTTTTGTGGGTTTTTCTCTTTTTTTGTTTTTTTTTGGGGGGGTTGTTGAAATTAGAAATTTGGTATTTGAAACTCAAATTTAACATAAATAAACTTATGCTTAAGAACAAAGGGAAATGTCAAACAAAAATCATCCTGATATAACTATTTAACTTATCAGTGGGCTCTCAATTTCTGTTTAAAAGGGACAAGATATAACACTTAGAATGTGTGTGAGACAGGGCTCACTCCATTAAATGAAAAGTGGGTTTTAGAAGAGAATGCTAACTAAAATGACTAGTTCTATCAAGTTACATTTTTCACATATGTTACTTTAAAAAAATTGTGTCTTTACTATTTAACATGACTGATTTATAAAGATAATTCCTATACAGCAGAACATGAACTAAATAAGATAAACCAAAACTCATTTTTGATTGTAACGTAAGGTTCCATTCACTTAGTAAGTGCACAGAGATCAATAACACACCAGGCTCTTTCCCTTATTTTGCTCTGAAGGATTTTTCATTAAATGGAATATTATTTTATTTCTAATATATTTGCTTATTGGCTGTCCCTCCACCGAGAACACATATCCCAGGACAGCAAGACTTCATGTATTTATTTTTTTATTGCCTATATAAGCCAAGGAACTCATAATGCATTACTTTTAATTGAATCACTTTTGATGCCTACACAAAAATCATAAAGCGAAAACTAGGGCTCTTCTGAGTTGTTAACACTTTTGTGAAAGATCAACTTTTTTTTTTCTTTTTTAGACAAATGTCTTCTCTGAGATCATTATGTTAGAGACTGGACTTCGTTTCTAAGTCAGTCTCTGCAGGGGATCTGGTCATTCAGTGTCTGCTCGTCTACCTGGGAAAGGTCCAGCATTTTCCACCTGTCCTTAGGATACTCCATGCACAACAACAAACAATGAGTAAACATTCTTAAACTTCACTGGCTGTGCCTCTAATTATTAGACCTCTGGTATTTTAAAATAATAAACACAATGGAACATAACATGAATGCAACTGTCAGTGTATTCCAAATCACTGACTCCTTCCATCCTGCAGTCAATTACTTACTAAATTACACATCATTTGCTCTTCAAATTATAAGCACTTGTTTGGTGCAATCCCATTAGCACAAGCAGAGGGCACTAGTAATCAGCCTTGCCTTTCTTTGGGGGCAAAAAAGAGTGATTTCTGAGTAAGAGGAGCAGGAAGAAGGTCTGAAGGGGCCCACCCTCTTTCCATCACTCAGCACGTGGCACCTGGTGACATCAGTAAGTCTGGTCCAGCGTCTGAAGAGGAAGGCTGTCTGGGGCAGCTCCCGCAGGAGTGCTGAGGGTTAATGGGTGAGTGTTGGCAAAACACAGCACTTCTCTGAGGAACTGACCTGCTAACCACAGTGTCACTGTCATCTATGCAGCTACAGCACCTCGCTTATGGCCATGTCTGTGGAACTCAAAAGAGGATAAGACAGAGATACTCGAAAAGAATAAAATACTAACCTAATTTCAGTCTATAAGTTAAGTAATTAGCAAGAAATGTGGCAGCAACTACGTATGACCACAGATTCAAGGAAAGTATAATATTCTTGAATGCATTTAGTTTCTGTGTATTATCTTTCTCTTTTTTTCAAATTTTAAACTTGGAAAAGTTAATTTGACTGAAATGGGAATAAAGGGTTAGTGTTGATATAAAAATATTAACTATTTTGCAAGTACAGGCCATGTGATCAGGTAACGAGGGGAAAAGTCAAAGCAAACTTCATACATCTAAAATGTTCTCAAAAATCACAGGAATGAGGTATGGGAATAAATTAGTATATTCCAGCATACATTCAAAAATGTTCTATTCTTACGTAAAATTCAGTTAGTTCAATGTTGGAAGACTATTATTAATCAGAAATCTACTTTCCAATAGGTTAAAATACTTGTTCGTGAAATGTGCCCAAGAAGTGGAGAGGAAAAAAGGTTATCCACTGTTACAGGAAAAATTTAGAAATGACACACACAAAATTAAAGTTATCTGAGCAGATATACCACTTTATGCCAAATTTAAAGAGGAAAATCCATTTAATAACTTTTAAGAAGTATGTAAAGGGGAAAAGTAGCCTTTGAAGTCCAAGGCCGTCCATGTTCACACCCCAGCTTTGGGGGTTTCTAGTGGGGATGGGTAGGATTGCCAGCCCTGGGGACCCCCGCTGGGGGATGGAAACAAGGCGTGTGCGACCTTTAGTGCTGGGGACCATTATTTGGGGGTCATTCTTTTCATATGTATAATAGTTATTAGACCATATACTAAAATGAGGTGAAAGGTTAAGGTAGTATTTTTTGAGTGGGAGAAACTTTATATAATGATAGTAAAAATATTAGGAGTCTGAAACTTCCGGAAATTGGTTATAATTAAATCAACCTGGATCGTCTTCTTTAAATTACTTAGCACTTGAAAACTCAATTTCACAACATTCTAATCCCAATGATCTTTAAAATACACGAATAAAATACATTTATAAAATGTAATAAAATATGGAAGTCTTATTTCTTTGTTCTTAAAATATAAAGAACATTTTCTATCATTATACTTAGTATGCAGACAAGAAGAGGAAAAAGGAACACAGAGAAACACATAACACATTAAACAATACACACCTCCCATTTTATAATCATTTCCTTGGGCTGAGAGGCTTGGACTCTTATGCTTTGTGGATTCTTGTCTGGAGCTGAAAAATTACAAGCATTAAAATTATTTTTCCCCATTGTATGGTCCATAGATAAATCATCTTACCGTCTCCCCACCCCCACAAAAATATTTAAATACCTTTGATACATTTATTCATTTCTATCAAGTTCAGCTCCTAAAAAGATTTAAGGCAGTTTCCCCTCCCGATCCCCCAGCTTTATTGAGATATAATTGACACATAACTGTGTAAGTTTAAGGTGTACAAAGTAATGATTTGACATACATGTATACATACAAATATGTACATACACTGCATATTTATATGTGTGTATTGCAAAGTGAGTACCACAATAAGATTAGTTAACACATCCATTATCTCTCGTAAGGCAGCCTTAAAATGTGTATTGTATTTAAAGGAGAAGTGTTCTTGGAGTGATTATTCAATGGAGAGTAGATGCTTTACTTTACCTATCTTAATTTTAAACTTGCTCTTTATACTTTTAAACCTCCTTTCCTTTTTCCATTATAATCATTATCAGAAATGTATGTTGTGAATAACTGCCTCTAAGCTACTATAACTACCCTCAGGTACTAATGTCAACAGCCAAGTTTAGGGCCAAGAAATAGGAAGCAGCAGGTAATGTGTCCACGAAATTCAGTGAGATGGATCTACTTTATTAGAAAGGGCTCGGGGGGAGCTTAGCTCCAGGTTCAACTCAGAGCACATAAGTGTCTGATTCAGTTGTTACCTCTACTTGCTTTTCCTCAGTCCCCAAGGGGACTTATGTCCTAGCATGTTTATTCCCGGAGAAACAGTACCATGTTATTAGCAAGGGATGGCTGTGCCCACTCGGTAACACGTTTTAGCACCATTATTCTCAGGATTTAAGCAAAGAAAAGTGTCTTTGGAATTTAGACTTTAATTTAGACTTTAAAAAGGCTTTATTTATCCGTGATGTTGTCCCTCTGTTTCTCAAAGGCCAGGCTTCAAATGGAACTCAAAGGAACAGACAAGAATAGGAGGTCCAAAGGCCGGTGGAGATCAGCCATGTGACGGACTGCAGCACGCGGCACGTGGAAGCCAGAAAGCAAAGGGTCCCAGTCGCCCCGGGAGCAGCTGTAAGTATGAAGGCACCTGTCCTGCCTCTGGTGCCGTGGGGGTGGCTGCACCGGGCCCCTGGCACCTCCTATCAGGGCTGCAGGGGTGGCCCAGCCTGCATTGACTTCCAGGGTCCAAATCCCCCGTGTCACCACAGACATTTAGAGCTTTAGACAGACATTGAGCTACAAAAAGTGCACTAGATGCCTAAAACGAACAATGTCAGATACACTGAAAACTTAACAAGGTGCCTATAATGAGTCAGAAGTTTTATTTCAGAAAGTTGAATCCTTGACTTCCCTCTATATATAGAACTTCAACGTAGAACTTACTTTGTGTTGATTTTAACATGATATTTAGTTATCAGAAGTTACCCAGAGTAACTGTCTGCCCGTGTGCCTCCCTGGTGCCCTGCTCTGTATCAAACATTTATTCAGTACTTACGAGACCGGTGTAATGGGAATCTTTTATGTGTTGTCTGTCAGTTTACAGAATTTTTCAAGCTCCGGACTGTGAAAGATCTAAGATCCTAGACCACTCCAGCAATCTTGTTTTTTCTTTTTAGATATTCAAAGGTGGGTCAAACTAAATGTTTCCTTAGAAACCCGATGAGAAGCCACTTACCTGCTGGGGGTGTTTCATGACGGTCAGACGGCCTGCTAGGCTGGCTCCTCCCGACCTCGTTCACGGCAATGACCCTGAACTGGTAGGTCACATACGGAGCCAAAGGTAACACGACTGTCGTCTCCTCTCCCTGCACTCTCCTCAGTTCCTCCCACCTTCCGGGCTCCTCCTTGTTCCCTTCAAATTCCACGATGTACTCTGGCAGCAGACATGGAAAGCAATTAGAACTCGGGATGTTCAAGTTATCCTAAGATTTATACCCAGAAGCAAAGGTCTAACGGGTGTTCTAAGAAGGACAGTTGGTAACAGTGGCCTTCAGGTGCACTGTGACCCAGGGTGTAAGTGACACGCCGTCCCAGGCACCCCTACCGCTGATGTCACTGTTGTGGTCGTCTCCAGCTTCCCACGTCAGCCGGACGCTCCTGTTCTGTCTTTCGGACAAGCTCAGGTGCTCTGGTGGGTCCGGGACATCTGGTCACAGGAAAGGGAATGTGAGCACAGTACCTGGAGTGGCCTTTGTCCCCAGCCCTCCCCAGGCGAGGGACAGCCCCCCTCCCTCTGCCCCGTCTGCTGGCTCAGGTGTTCACATGTCATGGCCCTCAGGTCCTGGTCCCAGCACAGACTCTTCTACGTCTGTTCCCTACTGGGGCTCACGGGCACTACCGGCCAGGTGTCCAGGGCCGCTCTGGCCACATGTCAGCATTCCTGGGGGGCTATGCTGGCCCCATCTCTGGACCTGGGCTCTGACCAGGAGTGGGCAGGCCTCTTGTGCTGAAAGAGGAAGGGTTGGCCCTGGAAAATGTTACACCCAAACTAGGAAACTGAGCTGGGGATGACTAATTGTAAGAGTGTTGATGCACGTGGCCATTTATGGTATTTCTACAGCAAAAGCAACAGCAAAAAGACATCTTATCCCTCATGGTTCTTCTTCCAAAATTTGGTTGTAATTCTCCCATGCCCTCGCAGACATGTGTCTCTTCTCCAAGGAGACAATGACAGTCACATCATCGGCCTTCCCACAGCTTGTCCTCCTCCAAGGGCAGCAACCTCTGTCACCCCCCGCCCCCCAGGATCTGTCGATGGCTGAACATTTATACTGACAAAAAACATATTTTCAATTCAGAAGAGAACACATTTATTTTAGAACGTGGTTGGTGCCTTACGTCAGAAGTTTTATCAGCAGGTTTCTAATCCCTGCGCTCAGAGGACTGGCCGTCCCAGCACTCACTGAAGCCCTCATTTCTGAAGTCCCTGGAGCCGCGCATGCAACCTGCTGCATGTGACAGCAAAACCTGCTCCGTCCGAGAAGCCTACAGAGCTAGAATGGCTGAATGCTGTTGACACTTAGAAGAAAGATTCTCTTAAAGGATGTTTACGACTTTGGAAAGTCTGGATTGAAATGGGCCAAATATATGCTTTTAAAAACTGTTTTCCAGGAAAAAGAGACTTTTAGAAGCTTCGCATGGATCTGTTATGTGTTACTGTTAGTTACGGAGATATGAGGCAGAGACTGGTCTAAAAAATTAGAGCATAAACTCCAAGAAGTGGTTAAGAAAATGCAGCCATCTCAGAACTTGTTTTTATTTTACTTTTATTCTATTAGTAACTGGTAATTCTTTCATATATAAATAGTACATGTCAGCATGGCCACTATTTATTTAAAATGATCAAAGTTTAATGGTTCTGGAAAATGGCAGCCTAATTACGAGACTGAAATATTACGCTTTACGAGGAGATTCAGGCGGCACGTGCCACCTGGGAGCCAATCCCCTCGCTGGCGGCCACTGCTCAGAATTCCTGGGAGAGCTCCTCCCGACCTCATTCATGGCAATGACTCTGAACTGGTAGGTCACATACGGAGCCAAAGGTAACACGACTGTCGTCTCCTCTCCCTGCACTCGTGTCCCGACACGTGTCTTCCACACTCGTGCGCCCGGGAGAAAGTCCACTTCCCCTGGAACTATTTCATGTGGTGAATTACGACTGGGGTAATTACTGGAGGACTGAACCTGTCTGCTTGTCCTGTGCAGTAGCCGGAATTCCTGTGGCCAAACATCTCATCACAAGGAACAATTCTACAGAAGCAAACCCGTACCTTCCACGACCTGGGAACAACTTTTTCTCCTTCGTCCTCCTCCTCCTTATTATTATTATTGCTCTTATTATTAGGATTATTTAGGTGGCACCTGACCTGGGGGCCACTCATTTCACCTGAACCACGGCGGCCTTGCTCCATGGGAAGCACTTCAGCCAGCCTGCTCGCTCACGCCTCACCAGCCTCCTCCAAAGGGGCTGAATGCCTTCCTTGCAAGCTGCACCCCACTGTTTGCCACCTAGCTGTGCACCCCAGCAACCAGAGCCTACTACTAATAATGATTAATCCAGACACCTGATAAAGGACTGTAGGCAAAACCAGACACTTTGGAGGAATACCAACAGAGTAAGAGAAAGACTGAGCAGAATTCTAAGAGAAAACCATAAAAATGTCTGTGTCAGTCATACAATTCCAGATAGTTCAAAGAGTTTTCAGTAAAGAGTCTTTTAAAAGATTTGGTTGGATATCTGGGGGAGGGGGAAGCAGTTACTGGAACCCCACGGGAGAGAAGTGTGGGAGGGCCTCCAGGACAGGTGGCGCTGGGACAAAGCCAGCCCGGGGAGAGGGGGACACACACCCACCCTGTGCTGCCAGGGCTCCCACGCGCTGCACACGGCTTGAGGGTGGGCGGCCTGTGGATGCCATGTGTGCGTCCAGGTCAGCTTTCCAGAGCAGAGAGCTGGCGGTTACTCAGGAGGGAGACTGGACAGACACCCTGAAGACGGCCCAAGAGCCTTACACGTGGTGACGTCAGGCGCAACTGCACTGACTGCCTAGTGAGGGGGGCATACTGACTTCTAATTAGCATTGTCACTTAAAAAATAAACGAAAGGCATCCCCTTGCAGATCCCTTGCAGGCCCTGCCACCCTGCCTCTGGTTTAGAGCATGACCACTGAGCAACCCCAGGAACCCCCACCCTGACCTCTGCACACCAGCCCTCCCCACTCTGAGCCCCACTTCTCTGCACACCAGGAAAGGGCGGCTGCCATGCTCTGGGAACTCAGGCAAGCTTCAGGTGTCGCGGCCGAGATGTCACCTACTTCTCACTACCCAGAGAAGGGGATTAAGCATTCACTAACTTCTTGGGCGGAAGAGGAGAAAGTATGGAAAGTGGGTTACTATTTAATTGAAAAATTCACACTAGCAAGTTATACGCAGGGACTGTGTTGTGTGAGAACAGTGGGTTTGATCAGCGATAGAGAGGAAACGAGCAGCGTGCCCGCTCTGCTGGGTGCACTCACCCAGGATGGTCACTTGGGTGACAGCAGTGACGTTGTCGAGCTCAGTCTGAGCAGAGCAGGTGTAAATGCCCTGGTCCTCCAGAGTGACAGCGGATATGGTCAGACTGGCTCCGTCGATAGTTACCCTGCAGGGAGAAGCATGAGGATGAGGAGAGTGAAACAGCACGAACAGGAGAAACATGATCTTTCAAAAACATATGTCCCCATCGAAAGCCTTTCAAGAAAGAAGAAAATAAACATCTTCACACGATGCAGATTTTACTGGAGAATGCCACCGGTGAAAACTGGAGATAAAGCATTCCTCAAGTTTACCACGTCTACACAGCATGAAAAGGATCAGGTTTGTTCGGTGTTGGTTTTAATGACCAAATCCAAGCGTGTGCAGTGCCAGCGCCAGGGTTGGACCTGTGTCACCTGGTGAGTCTGGAGACCATACCAGCCTGACAACAGCTCTGATACATTTGAATAATTCTTACTCAAGTGGATGTTTCGGGAATCCCCATTAGGACCAGGAGGGCTGCTCCTGTCACAGGCAGAGCTCTGGGCCCCCCAGTTCCAGCAGCTGAGTGCATGACCTGGAGTCCCCAACCTGCCAGTGTCGCTTTCTTCGGCCTCCAGCATGAGCAGAAGCATGTCAGTATCTATGGGATTTATCTGAACAGCAGGTGGCAGACCAGCGCTTCTATCTGCAGCTCGTAGCTGTTTATCATTTGTCCTATTTTTGCCGACTTTTCATCGAGCTCACTACATGAACATTTTTAATATGATTCATACCCTTTGTCCGACTTAGGTAATGTTAACGTAACTGCACACGTGGTTTTCCTAATACCGTTCCATTCACTGAAATATATTCACCGCAGTTTGCTGTTTATTGGAATAAACACTGTCGTCCTGTGGGAAGGGAGAGGAACTCTTCCATAATTGAGGTTTTTAATGTAACACTCCTGTGAAGTGCTGAGAAGTTTGAACTGTAGAAAACCACTTGAAACTGGAGTGAAATCTAACCTGCACCTGCCCTTTGAGAGTGGACGACGCGCTTGTTCCCCCAGCGATCCTGGGCGGCTGCGATGCCACTTCCTGGTCCTGCTCGTCCACAATCTCACCACAGTCCTAACCAGGACAAGGCTTGGCGCCCAGTCCCCGTCAGCTGTGTGTCCACAGGGCACAACATCGAGGGCTGCACATGCTGACAACTGCAGAAGCGTTTACTGCTCAGGTGAAGGGAGACCGTTTAGTCAGCCCTTCACACAGAGCTGTCGGGTGACCTGTGGGAGCTGATCTTACCCACTGTCTTCCTGCCAGATTTGCCAGCTGGCACGGGGCTGCGTCAACCAGAACAAAAGGGCAACGTTTTGGTAACATGTGCCCCAGAACCGGTGACTTTGAACCTCACACACCCACCGATTCGGGCCTCTGATTTGTCCAGGCAGAGTGACCACTGGTCCTCAGGGTTGTGACCTCGGGAGCTTATTAAACATGCGGCATTCTGGCCGCCGTCCAGGTTCACCATTGATACTTCTAGACGTGGGGCCAGGCCCTGCCATCTGGCTGTGCCGCCTAGGTCGTGGGGCCCCGGTGTGGTCTCATGAGACCCATTGTCTGTCTTTGTCTGCATCCCTCCAATCTTCTCCGCTTTGCATTCACCCGAGAAGCCTGCTGTGACCCCAACCCTCCGGCCACCCTCGCCTGCCCGCCCCCGGCCGCGTGCGCCTCCCTCATCCTCCACCGTGTCTCTCCCCATCGTGTCCGTGTCACAACCAAGCTCTGCCGGGACCTCTGCCAAAGAGACTCTCTCCTGGGAGCCCTGGGGTGGAGGCTCAGTCCCCCCAGTTACGACCTGTGGAACCTTTACTGAAACAGTGGGCCTAACTCACCTTGTCCACAACATGGGACAGCAGTGTTTCTCTGTTCTCGGGAGGAGAAAGTGGGGGAGCACGTGAAGTGCCTGGTGCACAGCCTGGCAGGCCCATCCTCACAGGCTGCTGCTGGCAACACTGACCACGCGGTGCCCCTGCTGGGTCAGCAGCAGTCACGGAGCTCGCGGGGACGCTTTAATGCCCCAACCCCTGCTCCTCCGGCATCTGCTTGAACGCATCACATCAGCTCCCGACCTGTCAGGAGGGACCCTCCCCGCTCACAGCCTCTACCTTTTGTGATGGTTTTTCACGTTGCATCTACTTCGATGAGGTCCCCCACACAGGCACTGCCATTTCGGAGGGGAAACAGCCCTCCCCCCAGACCCTCTACCCTCGGCCACCACCTTCCTCCGCCAACCACACAGCTCCTTCCCTCTCCACCAGTCTCTCCCGCAGGACTCTGTCCTGGGCTCTGCCAGTCGTCACCAACAGTCCCCATCACACCTGCTGAGCACAGTACACATTCTAAATAGGGTTTCCACTCACGGCCACCCTCCAGTCCCTCCCTCATAACCATCGTGTTTGGCCTGGGGCCACCTGCAAGCTCGAAACCCACAGGGAATTCCTGGGAGCTCTCGGCCTTCCTAATGGGCTAATGAGGGAAAGTGACAGCTGTGAGCACGCACTGGGCATAACGGCCCCATGCTTGTCCCATGCAGCAGGGGACAGGAGGAGTTTTCACTTCTCGGTGTTCTCCACATGCCTTTTGATCAGAAGTTGTTTTTTATCCACTTGTTTTTTATCATAAGCGTTCACCCACCTGCCATCCTCTGTGCCGTTCATTTCAAAGGCTTCTCCATCTTTGCTCCAGGATAACCTCAAGCTTTGCTTCAGGTGGGCGTCACACTGGCTCTCACAGTGCAATTCCAGGGTGTGCGATGTGGGGACACGAGGACTCGCAGGAGAAATGCGAACTTTTGTAGCATCTGTTTGTACCAAACAAAGACACCAGTTAACACTGCAAGCACCGCTTACGTGGTCACGTGCCCGCCACGGGGTCACCCACAGGTGTCCACATACGTCAAAACCTCACGCAATGCTTGTCGCACTGCAATTTCCTGACACCACACATCTTTACTGTCTTCTTCCCACACAAGCCTGGGAAACTCATAAAATTCGAGTGGAAATAGTAACTAACAGCTTAGCAATTTCCATCACTACTTCCCGGGTTTGGGGGGAAAGGAGAATGTGAGCGAACAAATGCTTCCAGATGCTGAACACAGTCCAATGTCTCCTTCTAGTGCTTCTGGACATGTGGCCAAAGCACCATAAAGAAAAACGGAAAACCAGTGGATTTTCTTTTGTTGCGTCTGTTACTAGTGGGTCAGCTAATGGTGGATCCCAGGAACAGGTGCCCTGTCCCCAAGAAAGTGGGGGGCCTAGGCCTGTTTCACTGCACCAGAGCACCCCAGGGCCTAGAGGGGCTGCGTACAGGAGGCGCTCAGTGTACACTTGCGGAATTCGTGTGGAATGAGGCGGCGTGATATTTTAAAAGTAAATTAGCAGTGTCCACACACGGAGCTCAAACGCTGGTACCATGGCTGTCATGACAAGTGTCTGCTTTCTTACGATTGTTTCAAAACGCATGGTCCTACTTTCAGAGGCCATGTAAGGAACATATACTTTACTCCGAGGTGGCACTTGGTCACACCGTGACCCTCTCAGGCACGATCTCACCAGCTGACCTTCCAGTTCCACATCATGGTCTGATGTTCACTATCTACCCTGATTAAAAACTGAAAGTGTTAATAAAACGGACTATCAGGAGCCCGGGCACAACTTACAGATTATTAGTTTTAATAACCTTGAGTTAATTTTAAGTGAATTATTAAACATCTACTCCCAATTCTAAATTAAAGCCGGTCTTATATTATATTATGTTAGATAAGACCCGGTCTTATAGTAAAATAAAACCAGGTTTTATATTAATTTTTGCTCCAAAAGATGCATGAGAACTGATTGTCCAGCTGGGTTTTATTTTTGGGGAAACATGGTAACAGATACCATCCAGGGGCACCGACTCTGTTTACCAGAACTCGGCAAGGATGTTCAGTCATTGCAACATTTAATTATTATAACAATTCTATGAATATTAATATTTCCACTTTACAGACAAGAGCATTTAAGGCTAAAAAGAAAGTAGGCAATGATGCCAAAGCTGCTGACCGCGGAGAGGCTGGGCTGGGGCTTGAACCCGCGTCAGGCAGAGCCCTCAGCTCTTCTTTCCACCACGAGCCTATGGGCCCCTCATTCAACCGTGACATCCCTGTTTTAATTTTTGACGTTCATCATGTATATGCAAAAACGGTGTCCTTAATCTTTCACTGATGGGATTTCTATTTATTCCTTAACAAGGAAATGGACACAAGAATGGCCTGAGCAGTCTTGCAGTGACCACCTCTGTGGTGACAAGCGGTTTTGGGGTCCCCTGTGGGTCCAGCACAGTGTGCGGCTCAAGGATGTGAAGCTTCGTCTGGATGGCTGGCTGGCGTCCCCCGCCTGACTTTGAACCTGGCTGAGTTGCTTCACTTTGATGTAGGCTGGTTTTATGGAGTATAAAAAGAATCATCTCCTGGACTTTCAAGGACATTTTGAAATTGTACACGACACCTGAAAATGCAGCCACATCAGAGAGAAGACACCACCGGGGAAGATGCATGTGCTTTAAAACTACAGCCCGTGTGATTGGCGTGTTGGATAACAGGGTACAAAAAGAAACAAATATGAGGCAGAAGAGAAGAAAAAGGGATGAGAGAAGAAAGGAGGGGAGGGTGTGGGGGGCGGGTGTGCAGGTATCAGTGAAGGCAGATAGCTGAGCAAACGTGTGCTCTGTCCCCTCCGCGGTGGGCAGGGGACCCCAGCCCCGCACGTCACAGGAGACGTGTCCTCCACACAGGCTGCAGGCCCTTTCTAGTCTGTGTGCTGTCCTGAGAAGGATTCTCTCAGCAATTCTGAAATCAAAATGTCAGTGAGATGCAAGCAGCTATTAGGGGCTTCCCAGGACTTGGTTGTGCAGAGAAAATGCAAAGCTGTTCGCGGTTCAAAGACGGGACAAAGGACCTCACCATCCTCTCACGCCCGGGCTCCAGGAAGCCGCACTTTTCTAAGTGTGTCTGTGAAACTTTCAGCTCTAAGAGTTGATTATGGCCAATGTTAAGCTGCTTGGTTATTGAAATACAACAGAGTTACAGAAATACCCCAGGGGCATGTCTGGATCCTGCCAGTCACACCGAGAACACCTACTTCCTGTTAAAATCGTATAGAAAGCCGCGTACACACAATCAGTGTGTCCTCTCATTTTTAGATGGTCTTTCAGACAAAACATAGCCTAGGAGGGGTGAACAGGCATCAGGAACTTCAACAAGTGCTCTAACGTAAATCAGACTTCATTTGGGAAAATGAAGACAAAGAGAGCCCATGGGAGAATCCATGCAGAGTAAAAACTAAAATTACTTCGAATATCGAGACTGGCCGTGACGACCGCCCTCCCCTTCGCGTTGACCACCCAGCACGAGTACTGGCCAGCGTCATCCTCGGTGGCCCCGTCGAGCTGCAGGGTGCCGTCCTTGTGGACCTGGAACCGCCTGCCTTCCAGCGGATTCATTTCTTCCACCTTCTCCCTGTGGATACAGAAGGCGTAAACCCACGGGGCGCATGGCAGGCTGGGTACCCGCCGATGTCACTCAAGATTATTCCTCTCAGCAGACCTGACGCAATGTCCCTCTTGGTTGGGCATGGGGACTGCGTCTACCTGCTGGAGCTCGAGTCACCTTCCCACAGTCATCTGTCCCCAGGTATTGCTGCCACAGCGTGAATTCCCTGCACGTCACAGTAATAGGCTGCTGGAGCTAAAGGTCTACAGAACACACTCTGCTGCTTTCACTCAGGACAGAGGAGAGTGGGACACTTGCCTCAGAGGCAAAACGTAAGAGGGTGCCAAAAAATGTCCATAATCAAGATAAATCACATTTTAATGGAGTATTTTCAAAGATCCAAACTACTGCGATGAACAGCCACAAGAACCACACACACAGTTTAGACCCGGGCAGGGTCCTCCCCAGCACTGCGGGCCCTGCCTCGCTCTCCCGGCTCGCATCCCAGCCCTGCCCCAAATGGCAGACTCACTTCCAGACGGTCTGCCCACGTGTGTAGTAAGGTGACAAACATGGCAGACCACACAGAGGTGTGTTTGGACTTACTAAGCCATCAGTACGTTGAAATTAAATTCAAAACATGTGTTGGAGACGTTTTAAGCCTGTGTGTACAGAATGAGATAAAGGCTTAGAGAATTATTTAGATTCTGTCCCAGACAACACAATAAAGGGATACGCGACCTTAGATAAACCCCAAGTGAAAACCAACTCCCCCGATAAAATCATTCTCGTGATCATTTCAATTCTTTGCTTTCCTGTGTGAGCACAGATGGCTTTCCACTTTCCCCACGCAAGAAACCCCAAGAGATCTGGTCAATGCTTCCAGGAGAAGGAGGTGACCAAGTTTGCGACCTCATTTCTCAGAGGCGTGGGGTTCACATGTGACGGGAACGGTGCAGTCTGTCAAATGATGGCAGAGGAAACGAGGGGGCATTTCTACAGCTGGCATCCTCTTGAGAAGCCCTGCCCGGCTTACCAGGACACGGCCGCCTCGGGGGACGCGAAGAACCTGCAGTGTAGGAAGGTGCTGGCGCCCACCACCGCCGCATAGCTCTTCCCGTCCTCAGTTTGTATCAGTGGAGGGACATCTGTTTGAAAATCACACAGTTAAACTTTCATGTGAGATACAACGTGTGCCCAGTACAATGTCCCACGCCCCGCTGCACGGATGCGATGAGAAGACAGTTGAACGCCACGGTGTACATTCTGGGATTCAAAAAGCATCCAAATTCAGCACATTTCTGAAAGTCTCACTTTAGTATGAAGTTAATGCCCACATGGAAGAGGAAAGGTGCTTTGATTCTGCCCGCTTCTTGGGTCAAACATTCAGTGCCGTGTGTGACCTTGAGCGCTGCCCTTTAGGACCAACGAGGGGGCAGCCTGCTCGCGGCACGCTCACCTACAACATCCACGTTGGCGTTGGCAAGGATGGTTCCGTGGGCGTTGGACGCCTCACACTGGTACACGGCAGAGTGGTTCGGCTGCAGGTTGGTAAAGCTGATCTCCCTGGGGGAGAGGACATCACCAGCAAATGGGTTTTCTGCAAGAGATCACACAATGTCAGTTTGATAAAAAATAGGACATAAAATATTTATCCACCATTTTTTAAGCGTGTCACACAGTATTTATATTTTAAGACCAGTTCAGGGTGAATAATAGTTCATCGAAGCCAATTCATTAGACTTCCTTAACATCAATCCCGGGTTTTTATTTCCAGACCCTTCTGCAGTTTCAATCTTCCTTCAAATTAATATTGATTGCCAAAATATCTATTGTCTCTTGCTCACTGCCTCTCTATATCCACACCCAGAAGTAAGATTCCAGATCTTCTGTTTCGCATTCAAGTCCCATTGGGATCTGAAGGTCACGGCTCTTGTAAATTCAGGTCCTGAGACAGCCCGGCATAAATCTCATGACCCACACAGCCTGACCCCCAGCCCTCAGCCTCTGGCTGCGGCCACACACACCTACTCCTGTATTTCATCTCTCCGCCCTTCTGGAATTTTCTGATCTACACCGTTCAAGTGCGGTGCTTGCTATTCATCCACCCCAGGTATGTAGCTTATATATGTTGTTTTCCCTCCTTGAGAGGCTTAGAAAACAGGGGCCATGGTTCCTCCTTTCTGACAATCAATCCTGCCCCACTCCTGGTCCAGGTACAATTCTGGAAATGTTGGACATGAGAAACCTGACACTTCTGGTGCCTTCATCAAGGACCAAAAGCGTCTGTGGATGTGTCACGTGTCACCTCATGAACTCTGCTCAGCCCTCCTGGATCAGCACAAACATGGCCACGGCGGAGGTGAGGGGACTGGTTCCAGAGAAGGGGAGTTACGCGGCCCACAGGTGGCCTCATTTCTAACGCCCCGTCCCCTCCCTTGCTGTGACACTACAAACAAGAGGTGGGAGGAACACACATTAGCTGGGAACGTGACTGAGGTGCACAGATGGGACCGTGCAGTCGGTCCTCCATTCAGAGGCTGGAAGTCTCTTCTGCTGATGGATTAGCTCACATCCCACTCCGACGACCTGCCCATGTTACTACAAAGAACCCAAGCCCCTATTCGGGCTCTCCCCTTTGCAGGTGGCATGGCCCTGTCCCTCCCGACAGAAGCCCTGTCCTGGCACTGCCCGCCCCACCCACCCTGGGCTCCTTGCATCTCGTCTACGCTCCATGCGTCCCCGGGTTCTTGCACCCACTGACCCTGGACCCAGGTCTTTCACAGATATTTCAGGGCCACCTCCCTCACCCCTGGCAGGTCTCTACTCAGAACAAATGACCTCAGGGGGCTTACTCTCGTCACCTCAAAATGAAATAGCAGCTCTGTTGCACCTGAACTTCTGTTACGTCCCCATCACCAGCCATTGTTGCCTGGACCACCCCGCAGCACCTCTGTGTGCTTGCTGCTCCGTGGCCTGGACCCCCAGCAGAGTGACAGATCCAGGACAGCAGTGACCATCCACTGTCCTCCCTGCTCTCTCCCTCCCGTCAGGCCAGTGCCCTCAATGGGACGCCCCCTAGGAATCTTACTGAAGTAAAGGCTCAGTCCGTCAGATATGAACACCGGTGCCTCCTTTCAAAGACTCATTTGCAGCTTCAAAGCAACATGTGAACACTGTTCTTGTGACCAGCAAGCGCCATTCAGACATCAGGTGTGTGATGTGACGTCTCAGTGTGCGTCCCTCTTAGGGTCCTTACCGTTCTTCACACACATCGGTTGTTTCCCTTCCCCTCTGACCTGCCTACAGCCCCGTTTCATTTCTCATTCTGTCCTCTGCGGAGCTGAGGGGAAAGTCTCAGATGTGAGGACACTGAGGACAAGGCTGAGGTCCCCTGAGCGCTTGCTACGCGAGCAGTGTCAGGCGATACACAAGGAGCGTCCCTGTGCCTGGTGTGTCCTCTCATCCATGTAACCACCCTGGAGACGGTGACGTGTGTCAGTGACATGCCCTGTCACTCAGTGCTGAATGGGCACAAACACGGGCAGCCCGGCCCCCAAGCTTATAAACCACCACAGTGTCCTACAGATGAGCCGCTATCCTAGCAGGTTAACCATGCTTTCCTCAGCCAATTACCGTTAGCTCCGTTTCAGTGAAAACCCAAAGCTGCAGAAGATTCAGTACACAGCTCCAGGTCACACAGCGAGGAAAGTGCACGGCCAGGATGCCGCCCTCGACATGAGTGGGTCCAGCATCAAAGAAACAAAACATACATGTCTCAATACTGCGGACTCTCTAATTGGGTGAATCAGTTGACAAAATACGTCTGTGCTCCTACAAGAACATTCAGCATGCCCAGGGCTCTAGCTCCAGACGGGGGCTTTGGGACTGCTTGGGGTGCCGTGCCGGAGCACCGCGGAGTGGGGAGAACAGCCGCCAGTCCTGGGCCGCCTGCCTTTCCATGCCCGGTCCATCTGGGGAGCCCCCTGGAGGGGGCATTTTCCAGTCTTGGGTACTGGAACTCGGCTGACAGCACGCAGGGAGCCAGGGGTGGGGGACACGGGTCTGGGCTTTGTATGTCTCTGTCTGTGCGCTTCCCCAGTCATGGAGACGAGCCCAACGGGAGGACGGCCAGAGCAGGTCCCTGTACAGAGCAGAGCCCAGGGCAGGGTCTCAGGGACAGGCCAACACCCTGTGCTCTCAGGCACAAGGTCACTGTCCTCGGTACTCACAGGGCGAGGGACGGGGCCACCATCGTCTTTCCTCCCTCTCATTCAGGTGCCTTACTTTACGTATAAAATCAACGTAATGGCCCAACCAGTATAAACATGACGTACAGCTTTTCCATACACCTACGCGTACATCAAATGCCTTAGAAAGATGTAATTTCAGATTTCCGGGGTAGATCTGCCCGCTGGCCCAGACACTTCCCATCCCCATTCTCCACACGTCCAGGTGTGTGACGTCACCGGCCCAGCCAGGCACGGCCTTCAGCCTCACTGGTCACCACTGGCGGCTCACTTACTCTCAATTGGCGAGCCGTTGACTCTCCACTTGATGGTGGGCGCAGGGTCTCCTTCAGCCTCACATAACAGGATGCCACTGCCCCCCGTACTGTACACACCACTCTGGGGCTTCTTCGTCCATCGAGGGGGCTCTGCAAATACAGCCAAGAGCAAATGAGCGGCTTGATGGGCCACAATGTCCCCAGATGATAGGCCTGCACTTCCACGACACACCAGCAGGTGGCAGTCACGACAGGGCTCAGCGCTGGGCTTGTGTTCCAACAGGGACGTTCAGCGCGGGTAACACATCTGCCAGGCTAAAAACAGTTACCTGCAATCACTGCTTAGCTGCACAAGTTTCTAGCTCGATCACAGAAAATGGAGGAGGAACGAGCAGATGGAGCATTTATGAGTGCTGGCGACAGCTTATTTTCGAGCCTCAGCAAGGAGCCTGAAAATGCTGATATTTAAAAACATGTTTTTGAGAATTTTTAGTAAAATTAAAGTGCTCAGCCTTATTTGAAATATTTCTTAGTTAATGGCTTGTAGCATTGTATATCTGTGTTCATATCTATCTATTTATCTAGGACCTTGATTTCCTAAAGATTTATTTTGGAGGGGCAAGGGGTAGGAAGGGAGAGAAGGAAGCCTAAAAGCAATGTTTAGCTTTTTTGCCCTCAACACAATGAAGGAAAAAATATATTTAAATTACTTCCATCTTTCTGTGCCTAATGCTCCAATATTCTAATGCTGAGAGGTGGGTTCAATACAGAACGAGACGTTTTTCTTCAGCGCAAACATTGCTGTCATGTCTTGTCACCTTAAGTACGTTACTATGTCAGGAGCGAATAAAAGATTTAAAGTGTGGATGGTTTGGGTAATTTGATTTCTAGAAAATTGCACAATACCTGCAGGTAGTAATTCCCATCAAGTGTTGCTGGTTATTTCCCCCAAGACATTTTTCAATTGCCATTTTTAGTCCAAAAGGTAAGTCTTCAAAGTACATGAATGTGCAAAATAAAAAATGTCATTTAAACCATTTTTTTAAACAAAGGAGGAAAAAAGGGATTATGTAAAAAGAAAATGCCTATAAATTCACCAGGAAAACTAAAATATACAAATAACCCTGGCAAGTTCAAGTCCAACAAGAGAAGTATTTGTTTTATAGGGCGTGGACTTCATTGTTAAATCCCAAGTGAAATATCCCTATTTATAATCTACAACCTATAGTTTAAAATACAACAGTCCAAATTATAAACTGTATATCACTCTGAGGGGAAAGGATTCTTTTGTATGTGTGTGCATATTTGAGGGTATTGATGCTTTCTTTTTCTGCCTATTTATGAAAGCACAACAAATTAAACATTTGAGTTAGAAAAAACGTTCCATGAACATGAAAATTGTCATATTTTCAGTAGAAAACTAAGACTTTTGCTTTTAGAGCATGTAAAACTGAGGAAATGTGAGGTACAGCATGAGGAGTACAGTTAACAGTCCTGCATCATACAGAGGGTGCCCAAAAAATGTACACACATTTTAAGAAAGAAAAAAGCTGTATTAAAATTGTAATATTCAATATGTATCTATAACAAAAGATGAATACAAGTCATGTGTATACCTATTTTTGGCACCCCCCGTATTTCTGAAAGCTGCTAGAGAGAAGATCTTAAAAGATCTCATCACAAGAAAAAAAAATGTGTAACTACTTGTGGTGATGGATGTTAACTAGACATATTGTGATCATTTCACAAGATATACAAACATCAATCATTACGTTGTACACTTGAAACTAATATGTTACATGTCAATTATATCTCAATAAAATTAAAAAAATAAAGGAGGTTATGCCATGATGACATTTCCCTAAATCTTCACACATAATAAAATCGAGATTTCTATTTCTCCTCTCAGCCAACAAATGTAATTCATTTCTTGGTGTCTGCCTTAAGCTCTGTGACTGTTAGAGCTGAACGGGGGCTTCTGGTGTCACCTCCCCCAACCCTGTCACCTGCAGAGAGGACTGAGCTCAAGAGAGGGACAAGAACAGTTAAATGAAAAATTCTGAGAAAAAACACCATCGCTGAATCCCTTTCTTTCATCTATTATCCTAAGATATATGGTAACTGATGAAAATTACATATGTTGAAAGTTTACTCATCTTGTCATAATTGTAAATTAAAAAATAAGATGATAAATTTATCTTCTGGTGCTGAAAACTGAGATGCACGTGTCCGAACATTTAGAATATAATAAGCAAGATAATTAGATTTTATCACTAGAAGGAAAACAAAATAAAACAGGGCATCATTAGGTACCTATAAAACTTACAATACAGAGGTCATTTTGTTAGTAACAGATTCCTATTAAATATCTATATTGTAAATAAATTAAAAAAGGTAGGTCCATCAAACTTGGATTTAACTGTAACTTTTTAGAAACAGATTTGTTATTTGAAAATGAAGCTTTCTTAAGTACATCAATCACTGAATTGCATTTGAATTCATGACATTTTAAAAGGCAAAACAAATATGGGCATGTAAGTATGTATAAATCAGTACTTACTACCCTTACTGAAAATTCAAAAGTATTAAATGATTCAAAATAAAGATCGTTGGTGGGAATTTATTTTTAAATAATCAGTTCAAATGTGATTGTGGTTATATTTTGATTTCCGGATTTATAATGTTTTAGACACCATTTTAATATATATTTAAAACATATTTTATATATTTATATTAATTTACAGATGTAATAGACTTATATTATGCACAATATAGGAATATATCATATATAACATATTCTCCGTATTAATTTACTTTTAGATTTAATCTTTTTTTTTAACTAAAGGTACAATAGTCATATTAGGGACAGCTGGAAAGGATGTCTGTAACCTGGTGAAACATCCTGGCTGTTTCTGCTTATACATATGATAGAATTTAAAAAATGCAGTGTGTGTCCATGTTTAGGATGTTGTAGCTTAAGTCACAGAGTTTGGCTGCATTAGGAACGCGGAAGAAATAGGACAGAGAGAGAGAACCCCACAGGACTCGTGCCTCCACGTGAGAACAAGGCTGCTTCCAGAGTGGGCTGGACCCCAAAGTTCATGGCAGCACGGCTCTTTCCCCAGGCGGCTAATCCTGGTTATTGACTCTGAGTTTCTAAGGAAGAGACAAAAGAAGGGGTAAGGGAGGTTCAGGAAAGCAGAAGGAAATTGAATAAAAGTGGACTCACGCACCCATATGATTAATGGGGGTTATATTTATGCCGCTTTCACACTCAAAAAAAGGCTTCTAGAGCTCAGTTTGCTTCTCACTTGCATGTGTGAAGAGCCAGCGGATGGCACAGCTGAGGGAGGGCACGTTTAGCAGTTTCTCATTAAGGGAAAGGATTAAGTGTTCCTAATGAAAACATCATTTGCATCTCAATAGTGCTAATAGCTGTTTTATGAATAGAGGGGACGATTTGTTCGGGAAACCTGTATTCCTGTGGAGTCCGATAGTCAACATTTCAAGTTGAATAATTTATTTTACATCCTTGACTTTCTTTTTGCAACCCTTGCAATTCTTTTGAAAGCTTCAGGCTTACAGTCAAGAAACCGTGGCCAGATTGTTAAAATATTCAGCTACCGTAGCAATGTTGCAGCCATCTGGAAGGATTTCTAAGAGTCAGCAAGTTGGAGTCGGAGCAGTGAACAATTGGACACGTCTGCTTGGTGGGTTGTGTTTGTGCTGGGTGGGGGAGGGGGTCACAGAAAGACATCCTGTTGTGTGGGGCAGCCAGATTACAGAGAAATAGCAATGACGCCCAAAAATACAGATAACGTAAGCCTCAAACTTCCTCCCTGGATTTCTTTAGGAATAATTCCATGTCAGACGCACACACACCGCTGTTGGCAGATACTGCTGCTTATGCAAAATTCTGGGCTTTCTCAATCTGGATTTGCTGCTGTTGACGGAAGAAAATGATTTTCCCATCTTTGGTTTTCCATTCTTCCTCACCTAACTCATCACACACACTATGGAGGGGTCCAGGGAACTCGGTGTTATTCCAAACAGCAGGGTGACTGAAACAGTTGTCATTTGACATTTGCTTGTAAGGGGAATTTGCGTCTGAGTCTTCACTTTCTTCCATTAATTAAAACTGTGGGCCCTGACATAGATTTCCTTGTGCAAGTTGAAGCTTTAAGAGGCCAGCTTCATTGGAATGTAAATAGAAACCCTAGAGTGCCAGTCCCTGAATGGAATCCTGGACAATTTCCTTCCCCATTTAGGCATAAGGACCACCTGCAGCGATCACTCCTTTAACTTGACCAATAGGTCCACCACCCCGGGTGCAGGCGGCCTGGGGGTGATCAGACCCTCAGGAGCAGCCGGAGTCCATCCATTAATTCCCCGGGACAGGGAACCTTTGCAGGCAGGCACGGCCCCAATACTGACCTGCGGTGGCCTCCCTTAAATGATGCATCTTTACCTACTTATTTCGAATTAATGTCTATACCATAGAGTCTATTCTTTCCCCATACGTCACATATTGAATATAATCTGAACACAAGATATGCACTCATATATATCCATATATATCTATATATACGCACACATACATATACATATACATATGTACATATATCTATTTATCCATCCAGGCAAGAGCTAAGGCAACAACATGTCTGACTCACTCATTTCACTGGTGAAGAAACTGAGGCACAGGAAGTGACATAAATTCACGGAGGACACAGCCATTAATGACAGGCTGGGAAACAGCCCAAGCCTCCCTCCGGGCCACCGTAATGCTTTCTTCCATCATAAACGTCACTTCTTTTAAGACTTGACATGAGGCAGTGTCGTGTGTGTATGCCAATAAACATACCTCTCACACTGTGATAGAGGAGACAAGGTTTAATGACTGTTGAACAAATCGTGGAAGTGGCCTGTGCAAAATCCCTAGCACGAGCTCTTCACTGCCATCTGTCCCTTCTATGTGGTTCTGTGCGGTAAATGACACACGGGGTAATTGAAGTGTAATCTAACCCAGTGGCCGCTCTGTAGTTAGACGTGGAAACGGCGTGCCTGTCTTCACACGTATGCTTTAGCGGTGTCGCTCCACGACATGTATGGACGCACATTTGTTTTAAATAGAAAACAAGTCGGTCAACATGGAATGGGGACGGTACCTTCTATTATAACATGGAAGTCGTGAGAGGCCCATCCCAAGAAGTTGGTGGCTGTGCATCGGTAAATTCCTTTGTCCCGGTAGGTGACTTTCTCGATCTTCAAAGTCTTGCCATAATTTTCTTTTGTTTCTCTTCCCTTTGGTAGATCACCACCCACTTTTTCCCAGTCAACCTGTGGGGTTGGTCTGGAAAACAATTAACAAATGATACACACTTTTTAAAAGCCCACACTGGAAAGGAAAGAAACCCCGGGGCACACCCCTCCCTGTGTCACTGGCCCCTTTGGCCCCCGGAGCTCTGCCCAGTGGCACAGCCTTCCTGGGTCACGAAGCTGCCAACCACTAGCGCGACATGGGGGCTGGAGCAGGTCTGCCCTTAAAACCCCCTTTTCATAGTCTCCTTCTCAGCACCTGTTTCTTCTAGTAAGAGAATGAACCACCTGTAAGAGCGGAACGGGTGTGTTTAGGCGAAGGATGGATAACTGGAGGCGTGGAGACGGTACACCGTGTTTCCAGTGTGAATCTCCCTGCGGGTGACTGGAAGTGCTCAGAAAGAACAGCCTTCTTGCCTGTATGACTTTGAAAACCATAATAAAGGAAGGCCCAACAGTAAGTCAGAGGGAAGCCCTGAGCCCCTCTTAGTCCTAATGAGGCTGATACTGGAGAATAGCCCCCTGCCCCCCCCCCACCATGAGAGACCAGAGACAGCCACACAGACCTGGCTCCCCAGGGGCTCTCTCACAGCTGGATGGTGGGAAGGGGGTGAACCATCCCCCCCTTGCTTAGAAAGATTAGACCACCCACTGGAAACAAAAAAGCCAAAACAAAAGAAAACTCAGTTGCTATCTTCTCAGTCACTGGGAGGGTGACTTCTCCACTCAGTAGGGGACACAGCAGAGGGCAATCCAGCCAGCTGGGTTTCAGAAAATCCCACCTCAAGGAACCCAGACCAGTGGACGACCGGGCCCTTGCTGTGTCTTCTGATTTCAAAATTATGTGGGAAACGTTGATGGCTGATCCTAACTGGTGGTTTATTTCTCCTCTTGGGTTGGGCTCTATGACGGAGTGGGAGAAACTCAGTTTTGCTATTTGTGTTATGCTGCTGTTTCTTCCTCACAATCTTCTTCTTCTTAATACTGTTAAATTATTGAGTATGTTCTAAAGATGAGCGTTACGGTCATCCTTTTATCAGGAAGGATCTGAAGCTCCAGGAAGTTAATGAATTCGCTTAAGGTCATGAGGGTAATAAATGACATATGAGAATTTAAACTTGTCTGACTCTGAACTTGTTCCTTTTCTCATTATGTGCCATTATCGTCATGCTTCTTCCACCCCCTTTTCCTTCCTAACTATATTCTCAGAATATATGCATGCAGCCACATTAGTTAGTTGCTGTTTAATAATTGAAGTTATCTCATTTGTCTGTTTTAATTATCGCAAATTGCTTGTATTGATAGGCCTTGGTTAAAATAATTCAATGATGCAAAAAAATATCGGAGGTCAAGCGGAAGGTCCTTTAACTTACATTTATAAATTATCCTTTTTTTCTCAGCTACAATTATTTTTTACCTCTTCCCCCCCCAAAGCTCAGATACCTGCCTGCCTGTCGGCCCAGAGCGACCTGCTTATAGTGTCTGAGGCTCAGACCCCATGGCGTGCTCTGCTCGCATGCAGTGGGAGCATGGATTAGCTGCGGGCTCCCTGACACAGCACCTAACAGGGTGCACAGCCCAAGTCTCCCAGCCGCTCCTCTGCACTGCTTCTGTCAAAACAGCAACTAACCACGTCCCAGCTGCCCTGGACCCCAGTTCCTCCCAGCCAGGATATTTTCATGAGTCCACGCTTTCCTCCTGCAAGTGTCTCACATTCTGCACGATTTTTTTTTGCCAGTCCTTGAAAATCAGCTTAATCCTCTAATACCTACCCTTAGAAGAATAAAATAAAATGAGTATTTAAGTATCAGGTGAACGTGAGGCATAATTTATCCAGAAACACATCCACACCATTGCAAGAACGTCCAGCTATGTTCACGCCACATTTTTTTCTCTCTCTTTGTCTCTTTTTTTAATGTAAGGGACATTTACTAACAGCGTTTGAATAATGAAGTTTTCAGGGACAATCCATTACTTAATCCATTTTTACATACGAACATACACTGTCTCAACATCTCAAACTTCCGTGCAGGTCCCCATCCAGCCACCTTGCATTCCTACACTGCCTTTGCTGACAGTGCTGTCTCTTGCCCTAGAATCAAACTGTGCTTAAACTGATAAATTTACAAAACAAAGAACAACATGGGCCCAACAGTCAGCAGAGGAAGCCGCCCTGTCCCTGTGGTCCCAAGGAACCCTGCACAGGTTTGGGTGTGGGTGTGAGTGTGGGTGTGGGTGTGGGTGTGGGTGTGAGTGTGGGTGTGGGTGTGGGTGTGGGTGGGTGTGGGTGTGGGTGTGGGTGGGTGTGGGTGTGAGTGTAGGTGTGAGTGTGGGTGTGTGTGGGTGTGGGTGTGGGTGTGAGTGTGGGTGTGAGTGTGGGTGTGGGTGCGTGTGGGTGTGGGTGTGGGTGTGGGTGTGGGTGTGGGTGTGGGTGGGTGTGGGTGTGGGTGGGTGTGAGTGTGGGTGTGGGTGGGTGTGGGTGTGGGTGTGGGTGTGGGTGTAGGTGTGAGTGTAGGTGTGGGTGTAGGTGTGTGTGGGTGTGGGTGTGAGTGTGGGTGTGGGTGGGTGTGAGTGTGGGTGTGAGTGTGGGTGTAGGTGTGTGTGGGTGTGAGTGTGGGTGTGAGTGTAGGTGTGGGTGTGGGTGTGGGTGTGAATGGCCCTGGGTGTGCACATGCCCCTCACTGCTTTGGGGAGTGAGCCTTCTCTCCTGCCTGCGAGGCACCATACTGTTTTCACTATGTGCACTGTCCACCCTCCTCACGGAATCTCTAGAAGGTAAACTCCAGGACACCGGTTTCCCTGGGAAAGTTCCCTATTTCAATAGACTGTGTCAGTGGTTTCATTGTTACAAACCCGACTGGAATATTCCTCAGATTTAGAGACAATTCCATTCTTTCCCCCTTCCCTGACCTGAACAGAACATTTCCTTTGGTTGAAATGTGCTGGAATCAGTTCGATTTAGAGGTAGCTTAGGGTTTTGGAGACAGGAGGGGATTCCACCCACGGTGCTCTGAGCTTGGAGAAGTGAATTCAAGTGTCTGGCTGCCTTTCCCCAACCCGCCCATGGGGCAGTCCTGCCATGACACATACGAGGACAGGACGAGCTAATGCGTGTGATGTGCAAGGCACTTCCTGACACCTTGTGAAGAGGACAGTGTCTCAGTGGTAATTATTTTTGTTACTGCAGAAGGTTTGTGGTTTAAAAACTTCTGAGAAAAAAAAAATTAAAGAACTCTAAAGGTGTTCATGTGTCACCTTCATCTGAAAGATGACCAGATGAGACAGGTCCCCACGCAGACCCAGGTGTCAGCTCTGCTGACAACGCAGCAGGAGTCTCGTGTCCGAGGACGACACATGTTTATGTGCACTTTTTTTATACACTGTTTCATGACATTGCATTTTCTAAAAAGCACATGAGAACATTTCTATTATTTTGAAGACAACCCGTGCAGCTGCCAGCCAGCTCTAGAGGTAAATTATGGCACTTAAGGGAGATAAGAAAAAAGAATTGCTGATATGTTCGCCCTGCCCAAAGAATCAATGAGAGCAGTGGCGAATCCTGAAAGAATGCGACTCCCACCACTATCAACACATACGGGGAAGAACAACAGGGCAGGTGGCTGCCGTCATGACTCAGGCTGAACCTGAGACTTTCACTTGTCACGTAAAACACAAGCTTCCCGAAGCCAGGTCGTGGTCAAGGCACATTGAGCAAACGTACATCAGCACCCTTGAAAATTTAAGACAGATAAGCAACCTGCGTGTTTTTGCTGGATGGAAAGCTTAGGGGTGGTAAAACCATTAAAATCTGCTCCTTTTCTTTATAATCCAATGTAAAACCACTCATTCAGAATACATGCTCAATTATGAACACGGTTTCTACAATGTCACTCCCTTGTCCACGAACCAGACGCCCAGCTGGCGGAAACCCTGAGCTTTCAAACTGCTTATGTGAACTCAGGGACAGGGGCTGTGGGGTTCATTCCCCACGGTGTTTCCAGTGGAGAGCCGGGCACGTGGTGAGAAGCATGGAGGGATGGGGGTCGGGGAAAGGCAGCCCTGCACGACCGGCTATGAAATCAGATGGACTTCTGATAGTTATTCAGTAAACGCAAAAACCAGGACGTGACCAAGGGAAGGTTCCCTAGGCTTTTCTTGGAGAATTTGGGAATCGGCACTTCTTGCCGAGATGTGAAAAAATCCAGTTCATTGCACTGGTATGTGGAACTCTTAAATTACATGGTCGGGACACCCTTGTACGTGATGGGCAGCAGGGTGAAATGACAGGTAAATGGGCTCCTTGGGGCCTGAGAAGGGACGAGGTATTGTGGCAGACACGCGGGGACCCGATGCCAGTAGTAACGGGCTGACTGCCACCAGCCTCACGCTCTGAGGGTGGTACCCCTAAGACTGCGGTAAGGGTGTCGCTGTCGTCGCCACCTCTATTCACACTACCACAAATTGACAGAGAGATCTAATTACAAACCCATCTCAGCCGCAGCCTGAAACCCGTACCGTGAAGTGCTAATTACTTCCCCCAGAAATGTAGTAACGGATAAGTTTCTGAGGACGTCCTGACAAATGTGTCCGCAGGCGCTCCCTAACCGATCGCTAGTTCTTTGCAGTCACTCACAGGCCTTCCGCAAAGCACTCCAGCAGCAGGGTGTCCCCTTTGAGGATGGTGACCGAGGACTCGGGGCCTCTCTCCGCAGGTGGCAACAGCAGTCTGGCTTTTCTCTGCTTGATGGAGTTTGCTGAACAGAAAAGAAAAATCTGCTATTTTTTCCAATCTAAGAGACTTAAAGTCTGTGGCACTAAACCTTTCTTAAGACATCCTTAGGACCTATGTATATATTTACATATATAGAGACACACAAACACATTTCACATATTTTAATGTATTTCCATTTAAACAGACTCCACTCCTACCAAGCAGCATGGGCTGTCTCTCACACGTGGCAACAAGATGTAGCACCACGTTTTACGAAGCTTTCGATCACCAAACCTCTAAACCCAGAAGGTCAAACACGGTTCAAGAGAATGTGTTTCCTGATGAAAGCGCTTCGGGTCCCTGACAGTCTCAGATTTTGCATCTCCGCATTAATGCCAGCGGGCCCTGCCTGAGGCTGTGTGTGCATCTGTCTTTCCTTTAAGGCTCACGAGTACTGGATAGGCTTCCTGTCACAACACAGCTTCCAGGGCCCTGCACGCACAGGCCCTGCTGCGGGAAGTGACTTTATCAGATCGTCCCCGGGACTCTGCTCCCAGTCTCAGGCTCCCAGGCTCAAAGGGAACGCTGTGGGGAGAACCATTGGAACCCACACAATCCATCTCAGATGCAGCAGGGAATAAGGACACTCCTACTGACCATGCAACGGCTCATGTCATTCCCAAATGTTCGCATACATTGTTTCTCCCACTCAGAGTCAAGGTGATGTAATCTGATATGGAAAGAAAGAGCTGACCTCCTGTTATCAGAGGGGCGGGATGGCAGGCTAGCTTCCTTCCAGGTGTGTGCTGATCGAAAAAGAATTGGTGACTACGTATTACTGTATCTATAATTAAACTATAATTATATGACGTAATTAATATTCCATATTAATTATATCTATATATGTAAATAATACTAATATAGAAATATAATTAAATAAATTTTAGATGACTATTTTTATTGAGTGCTATAAAGACAATACTTATGGTTGTGTTGTTGACATAAAAGAAAATAATTTTGGGGACGGGTGTATACTTCATCAGCCCACCCTCAAACTGGGGTGCACTGAGAGGACCCCCACTCAGCCCTGCAGATGCTGCCAGCATATTAGATATGGAAGCGAGGCCGCCGGTCCCAACGACATAAAGAATACGTGCTGCATTCACGTAAACGATTCTTCTCGAGGTGGAGAACGAGCTTCCTAGACATATAACGCAGGTTTATTCAGGCCTCGCCCACAGCACACTAGCTGTGGCAAACATTCTATGGAAAAAAGATCAACTATTTCCTAGACAACAAGTTTGGAAAGTGCGCTAAACTATTCTTTCTCAGCAAGTTACAATGGACACTTCTTTATTAAGTATTCTGAGAAGTCTTGCAAGAAAACAGACCTTTTAACTTTCTTAAACCCAATGTTTTCTCCACAGCTGTTCACACTCAACCATTTCTTTTTCCTTTCTGTGTGTCACAACCATCATCCAAAATGTCTACTGACAATGAGAGACATTTTGGGAGACCCAAAATAATTACTTCATTAACAATACATAGTTATATGTACGTGTGTATTTGCAGATGTTAATTATGTTATATATAAACATATAGTTACATTTATATAGTTATGCATTTATAAGTGCACTCCTTTGCATATATTTAGGGGAAGTGGTAATAGAGTTCTCTATGCCAAGGGTTTTTCAATGACAAGAATATTAGTATTTTAATAAACTTACAAAGGTTAGAAAAACTCAAGTTTTAAGATGGCAATGAGCTACTGAAGGCAAAAATAAATGCCAACACTCTACACGTGATCAACTTACCCTTGAAACCAATGTCTGTGGATGAACTCGAGTCATTAGCATGCTTTACTGAAATAAAAAAATGGAAGGAAAAAACTCACACACAAATGGTAGACGCTGGTATCATTAAAGAATGAAAAGCCACAGTCTCCTCAGAAAAACTACAAAAAGAGGTGCACCCATGCCTCAGTAGAACACCATCTCTGAGGATGTGGTCGAAACTGCTTCGTCTTGAGCTAGCACAGACGAGTCCCGGTGGGGAGGGAGGAGTCACGGCCCCACTGCACAGAGCGGAGGCGCCAGCAATGCTGGGGTGGGCAGGACCCTGCCTCAGGCAGCACACTCACGATGGCAAAACCGCACACCAGCTTGGACAATGGGACCGTAATGTCAAGTTCAGCTCTGCCAGAGCCAATTATGTCTGCCCTGGCATCTCATTGTCCTTGCTCCCCTGTGACGTTTTCCCACTTGGGCACCCAGACTGGCATGGGCAGAATCGAGGGGAGAGAAAAGCAAGTCAAGGTCTGTCTTTGAGGACAGACAACACAGCTTGATGGGATACGAACTGTGCTGCTGCTTCTGTTTAGTTTTGACTGTTACTTTCTCCCCACTTTAGGCCTCCTGGCTTGTCGACGACCACAGTAAGTGGAAGCCTGAGGCTTGCTTGGAAAACCCTGGACTACAGGTGTGCATTCGCCCTCTGAAAATGACTAGACCTGCAGACCTCAAATGAAATACACTCATACTGTGAACTGAGGTCCGCTTTTCTAGCTGCGATGGACAGACGCCTGCGATCGGCAGAGGCAGACGTCTCTCACGTGGGGGAGGGCTCTGGGGTTGAACTACACAAGGGCAGAAAATGCCAACCCAGCTTCTGCTGGCTTTGGGCCCAGGATGGTAGAGACATGGCTGCATTCGGCACTGAGACAGGACGGGGAGTTCTCTGGACTTACAGCTGTTGACAGTCAGCTTCATGGGCATCTTCTGCACAATGGTTCTGAGCTTCGGGAAGGCGGCGAAGCAGCAGTAGTCGCTACGGCTGTCTCTCTCCTCCACGTTGGCGAAGTACAGGTCTCCCTCCTGGCTCATGTACACACGCTCGTCCTGCTCGATGTGCTCCAGCTCTGCAAAGAAACCCGCGCTGTTAAACGGGGCGACCAGCCCTGCCTGTGTCTAATCTCCTATCACATCTTCTCTTTTACATTATTGTATTTCATTTTTCATGTCCGTTCTTCCAAGGCCTCACAAGTCTGGTCTTCCTGTAGGAGCAGCGAGTGAGCAACAGTAAAAAACCAAAGACCACAACAAACCCCTGGGAGCGCAGTTTTCACCATCGCCCGAGGACGTTCCCGGTGGGTGACCGGCCTGCGCCTTCTACCTGCCCTGACATCGGGCCTCCGCGACACTCGGCGGTCTGCACCAGCATCTCCAAAAACTGGCCCAATTCAGATAATGGCCTAATTATGACTTTCGGTTTCTTACACTACTTCTTTTAAACAGACCTCCCAAACGCTGTCTCTAAGATATTAGTGTCTCTTTCCTGGAAGCGGCCTGGAAGGTTCTAGGATGACTGGAGTCTGCAATGTTTGGCTGCAGTCGAGAGTAACTGCCTTGGCGTTCTCCCGAGCACTGCACTGAGAGTATTGTTTTTCTCTGGGGGCCACAAGGAGAAAACTTGTAGGGAGCAACTGCTAAGGCACACGCCACAAGTGGACTTTACGAGACGCTGGGTTTCAACTCAAGATCTTGTCAGTAAACTTTCTTGGCAAATGAAACAACATGTTAATACTAACTTCTGTGTGGGTCACTGTATGGAGTGGGTGCCACGTTAGCAGACAGAATCTAAAGCGAGTGACACGCTTGACGTTGACATGGGTACAATCCTGAAGCCAAGTGAGTGGTTGGCAACACAGAAAGCATTTTCCTCACAGACACACGTCATCCTCTCAGCGGCCTCTGCTCTCTTCAGATATGACAAAACGAAGAGATAGATTTAGCTCATAAGTGGTTTTCCAGTGTTTTCACGTACACCCCTAAGCGTATATGTAAAACTTGGAGCTGACTACGGGTGGATATAGTTTTAAAAATCTATTGGATTCCACATTGATAACCTTATATTATTTTTTATCTTTGGTTCCGGTATGTTATCTGACATGATGCTTGCAATCTAAACAGAACGTAACTTACCGATATTCATCCAGTAAATGTGTAAAGGTGGGAGGCCCGTGGGGGGCTTGCACGGGAGGACAACGGGGTCTCCCTCCTCCACTTCCAAAGGGTCGATTTTTTCTTTTGGGAATTTTGGAACACCTGGTATAAGAAATCATTTTAACACATTATTTTAAAATTAACTTTTAATGTCACAAGTAATATCTTAACACTTTCTTCTTTTTTAAAAAAATAGAGCACTTTTAATAAATTCAACACCACAAATCTTGGTTCTCATTATCTCCCCTGCAGAGGAAAATACTACTAAGAACTTGAGATTTAAAAATACTTCTGCATGTTGTAACTAGACAGCAAACGTTTTTGCTGTGACGTCAGTAAGGCGCTAATATGCTCTCGCAGCTTTCCGCACACAGACGTGTGAGGTCTGGGTCACAGGACTTGCTCACTCAAAGGTTTGACAGATGTGGCATCCTTTTCTCTGAACACTGTGACTTTTTAAGGTGGGTACATATTCTCTCTCTCTCACTTTACTGTGAACCTTTTGAACGTGATTGGCAAATGTTCCACTGAGAGCAAAACCAAACTAAATAAAAAGTTCAAGTCCTACAGAGGAAAATGGTACAGGTGCAATGCCAAACCAGACGACCACGTGATGTCACAGACAGCCACCCAGACTGGGATCGCTCCCAGCAAATGAAATTTAAAGTGACACGGAATTGATGTAGGAAAGGAGACTTTGCAATATTTCAATACATTGTTTTTTCCCCCCATGACGGAGTTGATTTCCTAAAAAGCAGAGCAGTTAAAATGGGACTAGAAGTCACAACTGTGCAGAATTTAAAATCCAACACCAATGCTTGATATTTTTATGAAAGTATTTATAAAAATAGCTTTAAGAATATTCAAAATGGGTCTGTTTGAACATCACATTGTTTGTCAGCTCTGTGAAGAGATTCACATCACAGAGTTATTTATGGAAGACAATGCCCTACGGAGCATGTTCAATATAACTGACCTGATGGAATTCGTTAGGGGGTTTCAATCTCTGTATTTCATTCTTATTGTAGTTTATAAAAGCTTACGGTTATTCTCAGAAGTCTGAAGATATACTCCTTTATCGCAAATGTCCTCCTTGAGAAGCTCATGCATTTCCTAGGTACTTGTGCCCGCGCCCTGGACCCACACACCAACTGAGGGAATTTGATGATGTTCCTCTCTTCGATGCACCAGCTGCTTACAAAGAATTGCTTTTAGTCTGCAGTCGAGGACCTTTCAGGCTCACAGAGCCTTTGCCAGTTCAGACGGCAGTCTTCGGTCATGCGACAGTCCTCACTGGGGATTCTCGGCCAACTCATTCTAGTAGGGGCCTCCTGGCAAGTCTGCAAACATAGCTGAAACGGCAGCCACTTTGGAATCACGCTTTGGCTCCAGGTAGCATGCAGTTTCCATCCAAAGGCAGGAAGGCATGTCTGGTGCATTCGCTATATTAAGATTGTGTATATACATACAAATGCCACCTACTTGGTGAAACCTTAGTTGTGACGGAGAGCGAATGTCACGCGAGTCATTTGCAGAAAGTATACCTCCTGCAAATGACACGTAGTAAGTAACTTCCAAACTCTGCGCGCACAGCTCCCCATTCAATCCCGTGTTTAATGTAACGTGTTACAACTGAAGCCCGGGGCTCACTGGTATGACATCAACAGTGTCCCTGGGCAGTTATTGGACCTGTTTCTACTCAGATACAACGGGCAACAAAGGGGGGAAACACAGACTCAGAAATGCAAGGAGCATGGAACCCTGATTCTAACAAGCAAGCGGTACAGTGCCCACACGTACGCAGTCCCAGGCTGAGAGCTGCTGAGAAGCAGCTCATGGATAAGAGTACAGAGCTCTAACCAGACAGCTGCCTCATCGGAGAGCGCTTGGAAAGAATCTAATGCTTCAAACAGACAGCCCTGCCAGTGATTAAGTAAATCGAGATTGTACACTTGCACTTCAGAAAACGTAAATATGTGGTTCAATTGGCTTCCAAGGCATCGAAAATAAAATAAAATGTCTAAGTCTAACAAACCCTGCCGTACGTGCCATAATTCTTTGGGACATCTTTTAGCCGAAGATGAACTTAATACCCAGAAACAGAGAATATTTATAAATGTAATAATGTCAGGACTGAGAATAGATGTGTAAAGAACATTAATTTGTCAGGTTTTTTTTTTAGGTCTAGTTCTTTGACTTTGAAACTATTTAGTGAGTCTGATGCCATGCTAGAAACATTTACCTTCCACAGATAAATGTGAAACTTAATTACTATAACTCAACAGCAGGCACGAAGCCCACCTTAATCCAAGTGAAGACACGATTCCATTGAAAATAACTCCCAATGATGACTTCTGCTAAGTGTCTCTCGTGAGCAGCGTCAGTGGTGCACGTTTAGACACCTGTGGCACTTTATCGAGTGAAGTATAAACAACCATTTCTCTTTTCTGTGAGGCAACCACACTGCTCAGTTTGCCAAGCCAGCTTCTGTCAAATGGGTACCATCGACACCCAAACCAGCATAACTGACTCGTGTTTCAGCGAGACTGCACTTGGCCAGGGAACGGCCCTGGGCACAGGGTTCAGAGCCCACTTGTACACAGCGCCTACCTCAGCAGGGCTTCAGAATGTTTGAAAATCCCAGAAACCAAGTCTGGTGAGTCAGTTTGCTTTCTATGGAATGCCCTACCTGTCACCTGCACCAGGAAAGCAGGCATGTACAGCACCCATCTCTGTTCTAGCCTCCAATAGGCACCCAAGGTTATTACCCAGTGTAGCAGACACACTTCTAGTAACAAGTCCAAGGTACAGACAGGTTCCTGAGAGCCCAGTCAGAAGCCAGCGTGAAATAACTGTCCTGGAGACAAGTTAGCAGCTTGTTGTGACGGTGACTATCTCGCAGGAGCTCCCAACACACAGCAAACCTGAAAACACAGAACTTCCAGGCTTTCCAGTCGACATGCTGACAGTGACTTCCAACACTCACCATCCCTTGTCTCAACCTAATACAACACAGAAGAACCCGTGTGTACCTGCTGGCATAAAGACGACTGGTGAAAACCTATTTTACACCTGGAGGAGGTGCTGCAGGATCCCCTGGGCTCCACGCCAGGCACCACCCACACGACCTGGCTATGCAGCTTCAGGACGCATCTTCCCTTTCTGTGCCCTCTTCTCCTTCCCCTGGTTTCCCAGAATCCTCTGATTTCATCTCTCTGGGACCCTCACAAGTGTCACCAAGTTTCTTAAGAGCAGGATGTTACAAACCCTAAGCGGTACATTCCCACTACGCCGACGGGCTGCACACACAGTAAAGGGAAGTCACGACGTGGCATCAGGACAGTTTCACTAAATCCTAACGGTGCTAAGAAACCACTTCATGGCCAGGATGTTCTCCACACAGAAGAAGGGAAATCAGAGCACAGGGAACAGAGCAGCCACGGCCACGTGCCCGCCCTCCGGAGCCAGCTGCCTGGGGCTGCATCCCGGCTTCCCCACTTACTGTGTGACCCAAACCTGCCACTTAGTGTGCTCCAGGGTCCTCACTCATAAAACGAAACCTGAGATGACACCTAAGTCATCGACTTGTGTCAAAGTTTAAATAAACCATTTCACATAAATCAATTAAAATCATGTCTGGCCTTCACCACCACTCACGCTGGGCACTGCCCAGACGTGTTGGTGCTGCGTGGTCACGGCCACTCATGCAGACGCGGTGGGCGCAGGGACAGAGAGCTATCTGCGCGCTGCTCCTGACTCACCCTGCAGCCCACACCCCACCAACATCTGTAACTGCGTGCAAACACCTGGAATGAACTTTCGCAGAGGCAGCAGGAGGGGCCGGAGGGAAGAAACAGTATATTTCATGCAGAACCTACGGCTTGTTTCATGAACTGTCCCCCGTGCTCCCCGTGAATGGGCAACCTCCCTGTGCCAGGCAGCTTTCTCTGTTCTGACTTCCGCTTTTTGCAGTGCCGGTCGGCGAGCTGGGGAGTGCCTTACGTTTCCCTGGACCGTGCCTGGCACACCACATAGGGCCAGGCCTCATTACCATGAGTGCCGGCAACGGGGCCCCATGCTGTATCACTCCATCCAGGTTCCGCTATAGAGAGGTTTAACTTCCGATGGAGCACCCCACTGACCCACTCAGGACTAAGGAGCAGCCACTCAACCGATGAGAGCAGAATCGTCGGCCTGAATCACACCTTTAAAACGCAAAGTTGCACTCCGCACTGGGTAAACTGGCCTTCTCAGGTTGGCTGGCACACGAGCAGAAGAAGGAGCAGGCGCTATGGCACCCTGCTTTTGCTACCCACCCCCGAAACCAGGGCGTCAATAGCCAGGCTATGTCGTCAGGAAATTGTCCTGAGGAAGCTACACAGATCAGAAACTCGGCACACTAGAAATGCTCCTCGGTTTCCATTGAAACCGTCATAGAGAGGACTTCCTCCCTACGCCTGCCACGTCTTACATGACTTTAATTGTGAGTTGAAATTGCATTATTATTTTACTCATTCTTTTATTCTTCGGCCTATGAACCAATCAATCAATCAATCGTGGATACGCATTCCTGGTGCATCTAGAAAGCAGCGCAGGAGGAGGAATAGCACAGCACGCGATCCTTCTCATTTTTAAGCATCCCAATTAATAGACATGATGATCAAGAGTCTTCCAAACAGTAAGTGAGGACATCAACTGGTGAGTGGGTAAACCAAGTGTATCGCATCCAAATAACTGGATATTATTCAGCAGTAAAAAGGAACCAACTACTGCCATGTGCTGTAAGAGTTACTGATACGTTACAACATAACTGCCAAAACACGCTGAGTGGATGCAGCTACATGGAAAGGTCATATATCGTATGATTCCTATTACATGGAATGTTCAGAAAGGAAACCCACAAAGGCAGAGGGCAGAGTCGTGAGTGCCTGGGGCCGAGGTGCCAGGGGGCGCGCCCACGGGCGGGAGGGCCACGTGCCCACAGGCGGGTACAGGAATCTTCTGGGGGTGATGGGACTGTGCCAATGCTGGTTTTGACGTTGGAGAAACTGCAAAATTTTATGAAAATAACTACTGATTGTGCACGTCAAGGAGGGAAAATTGATGATATGTAAATGATACCTCAAAAAATTGTTTAAAAGTCACAAGACAGAGACCCAGTGTAAGCTGAGATGATGTAGGAATGTTCTGGGGAGATGGCCAAGCTGTTCTCTGACGCCCCGGGGCTGAACGGGCGACACAGGGCATTGGCAGCATGGTTTCAGCTCCACGGACGGCTGGCAGAACGAAGGCAAAACCAGCTTGTTACCTTCTGCCCGCCCCACTCGCCACGTCTGCCCGCAGGTTGTCCGTTTCTTGAGAACAGCCCTTGCTTTGTCCACGGAGAGTCTGAAATTACTAGAGAAGTGGCTGGCCCGCGAGCGGGGCTAACAGACGTGCTGCATCATTCGCTGACTCGCTCTCCGTGCCACACCCTGGAAAACCCACGTAGTTAGTTAAGCCGTTTCCCTCACGTCTGAAAACAGTACATTGTGTTTGTTTGGTTGTTTTTTTCCCCTTTCCTTTCCCTTAGCAAACTCAACGGCGATGTTGTTGAAAGTAGAAAACTGAAAGGCTTCTTCTGGTTGCAGGGGCACTGATGGGACGTTCAGCTGCTCTGCTCATGGTGGAACTCAGGTGGTAACGCCGCTAAGGTTAGTGTACTGAAAACTTTAAAGATGAGAGGTACAAATTTTAAAACTGGAATCACAAAGTCTCTAACAACATAAAAAAAGACTCAAATCTCTACAGTTTAAGAGAAGAATCAATTGATAAAGGTTGTAGAAAGCTTTAAATGGCCTCTGATTTATAAATTCCCAGGAATTGTGCTTGTGGTCCCATTCAGCATATAAACGGTCACAGGAAGCTGCTCCGTGATGAAGTAATCTCCGGAGAGACTGGAAATGATGCCTAAGAAACCTAATTGATTTTGCTCTCTTCTCAGCAGCAGAAAAATGGGGCAATTACCCACCACACAGCACAGACCCGACTCTCACCGCTGACAACAAGACGGGCCATTCCAGCCAGAATTATCCTGGCATTGCTCACGTCTTCACTCGGTCTGCTGATAGTGAGATTAATATTTTTAAAAATCCTTTCACTGCAGAAACGAACACTAAAACATGTCATTTCCTTCTCTGCATAGGTCTAGCTGCTGCCTTCTCCTTGGTGTCTCCATAGCAACCACTAGAATTCAGGTTAGGGATCACCCCAACGCCTCGTCTTCTACAACAGATTTTTAATAATCAATCTCTCGCTCACACACACCTTATTTCAGTTAACTTACTTCAGGTAGGTAGATATAGGCAGATAGATGATAGGTGGATAGATGGATGGATGGATGAATGGATTAGATAGATTGATAGATGATAGATAGATAGATAGATAGATAGATAGATAGATAGATAGATCTAGTTTTATGATTCTCAACCACAATTTTCATGGTAATATTTTCTGAATTTATTAACATTTCCTGTTGAATGTCACTTTAACCCCACACTCCTGAGGCCATTTCTGAGTTTATATGTCACTGCTGTGTCCATTACAATCCTATAATATCTTACTTAATAACCTGGTACATCTAATTCAGGCAAATCAGTATGCTACACACTTATACTAATTTTACATATACAGAAAGATCCTTTATAAAGTAACATAAAGAATAAAAAGAACACCCTTTTACCCGCCAGCCATTATACAAAAGGCATATAATATCACCGTGACCTTTCTGTCTGGTGAAGCTCTATTCCCTCTCCATTCCATCAGAGGTAATTACGCTCCTGAATTTTCTTTGTATCAACCTCTTGTTTTTCATTATAATTGTACCACAGAATTATTCTGCCAAACGATATTTTCTTTTCACACATTATTAAAGTTATAAAATAAAATGATACAGTATGTATTCTTACAAGATTTGCTTTTGCTAATGTCCCGAAGGCTGAGCATTTTCATTGCTGAGAGGTATTTTCAGTCGGAAGGTACCACAGTCTATCTATTCATCTTACTGGGGGCGGGGCTCGCGTTTTCTCCAGTATGTGCTTCACACAAACAATGCTACAAACATTCCTGGTGCACACGGACCAGGACACATGCACGTGAACAAGGAAATGGAATTGCTGGTCACAGGGGAGTGTCTTCAACTAAGGAGGTGACAGCATGTTTTCCACAGGCCAAGCGATGGCCGAACGGCACGTGGACACGTGTCCTGGCAGCTGCATAGTCCCACCTGAAGTAGCTGCTCTCAGACTCTGCAATAGTTCCCATTCTGTGGGATCAAATGCTTGTATCATGTGGGTTACAACTGATCTATTTCTAAATTCGAATGATGTTGAGCACATTTTCATATTTTTATTAGTTATTCAGTCTGGGGTGCAAGTTTTGTCTTTTCACCCCTTCATTTCTTTTTTTCTTAGAGGTTTGTTAAATTACTTATAAATACATAACATTATATTTAGTTATATTCATTGGCAATGCACTTTTTTCTGGGCTGTGGCTTATCTTTTCACTTTCTTCCTGGAGTCTTTCGATGACAGGACCTAAGGATCAAATGTAGTCAAATGTGTCTTGAATGATCTCCGTGGGGCTTTAACACGTCTTGTCTAAGAGTTCTTCCCCACCTCAGGTCATGACACATCGCCCAAACCTTTTTCTACTTTTAGAAAATATTTTTCCTTTAGTTAAGTCTCTAACCACCTGGAAGGAATCTTGTACATGAGGTGAGCCAGGACTCCAAAGAAATGTTTCTGTATATGGATAACCAGTTGTTCCATACCATGTAGTTAAAAAAGGAAGGAAGGAAGGAAATCCATGCTAGGTCTTTCACACGGTTTGCAGATATGTGAGGGTCTGTTTCTGGGTTCTCTGTAGTGCCCTATCGGTGTGCACACAGCCAGACTGGCTGAATGACTAGGGTTATCTGATAAGGCCAAGTACCACTGATCTGTTTGTATTCTTCAAGAGAGTGTACAAAATTTTGCCCATTGTTCCTCAAAAATACTTGTCAATCACTTATTCACAATCCACAGACAAAAATAACCCACAGAGATTTTTAGTCATTATCCTGATATCAATTCCCAGAGAATTGATATTTTTAGCTTTACTGAGTCCTTCTATCCATGAAACGGCATTTCTTTTCCATTTGTGTAGGTATTTTTAAAATGCTTTTCAAACTACAAAGTTTTCACACCTCTTTGTTGGACTTATTCTCTGTGTCTATATTGTTTTCTCCCTTCACTCCAATTTCTTTGAATTTATTGTCACCTTAGGTTATACCTCATTCATTTTCATCTAAACATGATGTTACCCAGTCAGCTTATATCATTAATTGTCATCCTTTCTTCTTTCCTAATATAAGAGAGATGAAAATATCTCTACATAAAGCATTAGCTGCTTCAAGCATGTTTATGTAAAATTTCATTCTTTTTTTTGCTAATCCGCCATCTTGAATTCCTTTCTAGAATTTCTACTATTGTCACTACAAAATACATTCTATTTCCCTTTGCCATTCTTGTTTGACATGAGTTACTTAGAAATACGTTTATTCATTTTCAAAGACAGAAGGCTTTTCTAGTTTTATTATTATTATTATTACTATTATATTATTATTATTGATTTCAAACTTAATTGCATATGGTCATATTTTCTGCATAGCTATTGTATCGTCAAATATTGGAAAAATGCATCCTGCAGTTTTAGGTACAATGTCCCCACACTGTCACTAGCTGGAGCTTGTAATGTGTCCTTTAAATCTTTATGTGCTTACTGATTGTTTTCTCTGCTTGAGCTACCAAATAATGAAAGAGATATGTTAAAATGCCATTTTTTGGTCTATTTCTCCATGTAGTTTTATTTCGTTTCACACATTTTAATATTATGTATGCCTATTGAATTAATCTCCAGGAAGCCTTTTAAAAAATAAAAGTCTATTGTGACTGACATTACTACAGCCACACCTACTTTCTTTTGAATAGCATTCAGCTGGGATATCACTTCCACTTTTGTAGTTTTAGTGATTCTATATCCTGATGATGTAGATGTGTTATGTTGTAAATAGTTTATAGCATTTTTATTAATGTGGGGCGTTTAGTCTATTTGCTTTCATCTTTAATTAGTGATATATATTTGGATTTATTTCTACTTTTTTCTTTCTGCTTTCCTCAGTTTTTCTTTTTTTTAGCTTTCATACTTTTTCTTCCTCTTTCTCACATCACAAAATTTGATAATCGCTCATTTTTTTCTATGTTTGAGTGTAATTATTCTATAAATTTTAAGATGCATACTTTACTTATATTGTCTAAATTTTATCTATATTCTCTCCTCAACAATAATATTAACATTATTTAGTACTTTAGAACAATTTAATCCAGTCCCTTGTCCCAACTTTTGGGATAAGGTGCATGTAGTTTTCATTATTTGTTTTTCAGAAGCGTGTGTACATTCTTCCACCCATATCCTTCGAGGTCTATGACTTTCTTTGAGTCACTCAGTGTCTAAAACTCTGCAGGAAGAAATTGCCAAGTAAAAGCTAATGACAGGTTTATACGTAGAATTTATTCTGTAAAGTCTTTGGTTAGAATCATGAGATGCTGGATACCTTGAGATGATTATGAGACGAGGGAAAGTAAATGACCAAATGTGGAGGTGAGTCATCGGAGATCCCGTGCACAGAGGCCAAATATGGTGACGATGGAGTCACTTGCTCTTGGTGACAATTATCAATAAATAACACCCTTAACAGTAGTTTACAGTTTCCATGCTTTTTGTTTGTGGAGAACATTACTAATACATACCAATTACTGCTTCTCCTCTGCCATGGACACTCATGTTGAAGTTAGGTGGGGCTCTATGATTGGCCCTGTGCTACCTAACAAACTGGGAGGAGGAGTCACCCATGTAACTTCTCCTTGGAAGCAGATTTTCATGCTCTCTGCCCCAGACTCTGCCCAAGGTGGCACAGGTGGCACATGCTGCAGCCACAGGGTGATGGAGTCTCCACCAACTTGACTCCTGAGGAGGCATGTGGAGTGGCCAGACCCATAGCAAACGGCATAGTTGAGGAATAGCCTTGTGAAAACATGGCCTTATTACTTGTTACTGCAGCATAACCTAGCCAAGCCTAACTAAACATGTCTTTAACGTAGTTCTTATCCTGTGAGGTGAAACAGATGCTATTGTTCCTGTGTTAATAAAAGGTTACTAAAACACAGAAGAATTATGTTGCTTCAAGGTCACCCACCTCTAAGTAACAAGACCTAGAAGAGAATTTCCTGCATAAGTAAAATATAAGGCACATGTAAGCTGATCAAATTAGTAATGTGTTATTTCATCAGTACCCAGTATAGTGCCTACTTAACACTTGACGAAAACATCTGTAAAATGTAACCTCCATTGTCATACTTACTTGGAACTATGAATTCAATTTCTTCTGACATTGCAACTCCTAGTTTATTTGAAGCAAAACAGCGGTATTTCCCTTGAAAGTGAGATATGTGGCCCTCGTTTGGGATCTTGAAGGTCCCGGAGTTGTTGGAGACAATGATCCGAGGGTCAGAGAAGTCAAAGGGCTTGTCATCCTTAGTCCATGTAAATCTGCAAGATGAAGTTCAAATTAGTAATCCAGAAAAATCATAACGTCTCTTAAAGCATTTGTAAACAAATGTACAGGTGGCAAACCAAGGCATTTTATGGTGAAAAATGTTTAATGGAATATAATAGAAGACAGTAACGGTCAGAAGAATTTGAGCAGTCTTCCAAGCTGATATAGAGGGAGTGGTTACGTCCGCCCCCAATTTGTTGAAGCTTGACTCCACTGTGATGGTGGGAAGAGGCGGGGCCTTTGGGAGCGGATGAGATCATGAGGGTGGAGCCCCATGACTGGGATTAGTGCCCACATAAAAGGGTCTCCTGAGAGCTCCCTCGTCCTGTCCACCATGCCAGGACACAGGGAGAAGAAGGTTGCCTGCGAAGCAGGAAGTGGCCTCCCCAGATGCCAATCTGCTGGCACCTTGATCTTGGACTTCCTGCCCTCCAGACATGAGAAATGAATACGTGTTGTTAAAGCCACCCAGTGCGGCACTTCTGTCCCAGCAGCCTGAACTGACCACGACACAAGCCGTATGTTACAACAGACTGAGCACTGAAGCAGGCTGTGTTCTGTTCTTTGATTTTTCAATTTTTCCAATTAGAAACATAATGCACAATTTTTACTAATATTTTGGAGACTACAATAAATGTCACATATCTGAGATCAAATTACTATATAATTTCGCCAATTGAGTTTTTCCAGTTATTACAATGCTAGCAAAGACATTATATTCTGTCATATGGTTACTATTTAAGTTACTTTACTATTTCCATTTTTCCCTTTCTATAAGCAATAGTGTGATAATCCATCCCTATTTATTTTTTGGTACTTGTTTAAATTGTTGTTCAGGTTCAAATAGTTCTTTAGGCCAATTCTTTAGAAGCGAGATTAATAGAGTAATAAGAGGATTTTTATAGTTTTTCATAAATGTTGCAGAATTGCATCACACACAAAAACAGTTATGTCCCAGCCCTGTACGTGATGGCGTCAGTTCTATGGACAAGGCTGCACGAAGCCTTTACCCAGTTAGGGATCTTCCCACTGATTCTATTTAGCATTACAGATGTGAACTACGCATGTAAATGCGGCTATGCCTCCACCCCATTCCTTACAGTAACCTATCTGCTTATTCCTTCAACACACTTCCATGGGACACACTTTTGTTAGAAGCACCCTGCCTTCTCCGTCCACAACTTCTACTTCTCTGTCTCTGCCTCTCTTTTATGCTTCCCTGGTTTTACCTCCAAAAAAACAGATCGAGTCTATTCCTTTAAATTCCAACATATTAACTAAGATCATTTCATGTATACAAAATTAAACATTTCCACTTGGCGATATGTTATATCTGTTCACTCATTCGAATCTCCTTTTATGGTCCGATATAGAATTTCACAGACCTCCCCCAATTTAGAGCCTACATAATTCGTGTTGTTACTGTAACTATTACTATTAGTGAGCGTGTTGTTAATATTTTTTGATATTGTTTTTGTTAACCTCGCTGCCACTGACTGTTGAGATTGCTGGATTTGTTCCTTCTACTGTGTTATGTTTTCTTCCTTCTTGTTTTCTAATTATTTTCTCATTGTTTTGCATAGGCATCTAATGAGGCTTTAAAACATATTTATTTATAACTCACCACTTAATGAAGCCCTTCTTATTTATAAAACCTTATTTTTGTCCAGTGAATTTTCTTGGGTTTTCAGACAGAATGTCAAATTATATAATAATCAAATTCTTACTAATTACATTTTCTTAATATTTGTAGTATTTATTTTCTTTTCTTACATAATAATATTGGACATGGCTCTAGAAAAATGAGCAAAAGTATTAATAGCAGATATCCTATTCTTATTTCTGAATTTAGTGAAAATGCCAGTATTTCATAATTAAACTCAACAGTGTATACTGACATGATAAATATATTTGATAATTAATTATTCCATATGATTGTATGGTATTATCTTTTGAAATAATAAATCAGTTATATAATATTAATATATATCATAATGTCGCTCGACTCAGATTTACATTGACTGACTAAACTCTTCTTTAGTTGATATAATTCTAATTATATTTATATACAATAAGTGAATATATTCTATTTGGTAAAATAGAGAAATAATGATAATTTTACATGTCAATGACTCACAAGGGGTGACTTTTAAAATATCAAACTATCAGGTAATAATAATGCTAGCCACAATGCAATTTCAAATAGTCAGTTTTCATTAAAATGTATCTTCGTAATCGACATAAAATAATCAAGCACATCAATGAAAGTATGTAGGCTTTGCTGCCCATTTTAAATCACCAAGAATTTTAAACTCTGGAATTTTCCCCAAGACTTCTCGGCCCTCACTCCGAGCACGCACATTTTGAGCTCCTCTACAACATAGAAGGTGCTTTGAAATAACTTCAACACTGATCATAATGCCCTAGAATAACAATTATTTAATTCATATAAAATTCAAATGCCATGCAGACCTCATTCTGCCATTGGGATGACTAAGTACTTCTGTGATAACTTAAAAATCACCAGTAACAACCTGAGTAACATATGTATCACATTTAAAGTCATGCACTAATTAATACAGATAGAATATCGTTTATAAATGTATAACTTTGGCTTAATAAATGCTGCCTTTCACTAGGTAGCACAAAAGGTCTTCTGGTTTCTCGCTCCCTGTTCACTTGTAAGGTCGGAGCTATGGAATATTCCCACAACGCCAAAGGCTGTGTGAAGTATTTAAGACAATTTACTTTATGGTAACAAGAATTTCAACTGGCAGAAGCACATATGTAAAAGAACAGGCTTTTCTTTTCAGACGCAGCTCTCATGCATATGAAAATCCTCGCCTTATGTCGATTTGTAGCCCAACAAGCTTACTATGGCCAGAGGGAAAAAAGGAAAAGGGATTTTTTCACACATAAACAGATACTTAGTTTGAAGGAACAACTCACGTTGGTGCTGGATTCCCTTGCGCTTCACACTCGATTTGGAAATATTCATCGAAGGGAAAGGCCACTTGCAGTTTTGACTGTTTTGTGATGGTTGGGACCTGCTGGACTAAACGTTAACATAGGCATTTAAGGAACACTTCGAGACTGGGTGAGGTAGCTTAGCTGTGATAGAGACACTTTAAACGGGTGACCGTATTCATCAGTAAAAGGACTGTTTAAGAGTGAAAATTACAGGACAAATCTGACTTTCTCTTTGCAAACTGCATTTAATTCTAAGGGATATACATCACTACCATCATTTCATGCTGCTATATGTGTTCATGTTACTTAAATCCAGAAGAAAATGGATTTAAAACAGAAGAAAATTTTCCATATCAGTACAATTTTAAAGTATCTATTGTGAAATTATTGGCATTTAGTCTGTGTTCATGTGTATATGTGTTTACTTAGGTCACTTTGACAGTTCTGGATTTTGTCGTTCTAGTTTGTTAAGACATTATAATTGACTACTTTTACGTTATTTCTTTCCATGATATGTGATACTTTAATAATTTTCTAATTATTGGACATTAGACTTTTTTTTTCATTTTTCTTTTTCTAGGTAACATGCACTTCAGCCGACATCCCTGAGCATATGGACTTTCCCTCTACTGAACGAGTGACTTACGATACATTTCCAGGCGTGGCCATGAGCGGAGACGCCTCTGGATAAATGCTGATCCCATTCCGTGGGTATTTACCACAGATGACATATGGGGACAGTGGCTTCCTGCATCTTTGCCACCAACTAACACCGACATTTTTCACTAATCATTACAAAGGAAAACATAACCTCCTCATTTCCTTTATTTTTCTTTCCATTTGTTGCTTTTGTTAATAAACGTTTTTCTCTGGACTTGTATTTTTGTCATGCCCATTTATAAATGTTCCTTTCATGCATAGTTTCCCATTTAACTCTTTGGGGCTCCAGGTTAGTCTTCTCTCCTCCTTCAGAATTGAATACAAACAATCGCTAACATGTTAAGTGTACTGATGCTGAACCTACAAACTTGGCTTAAGTGTTGAAGTAGGACACAGATCATGATATATGTAAAGATATACTGTCTTTGAGTCCTCAGTAGTTTTCAAAGTGATACAGGACCATTTTAGCCCAGTTCTTATAACTTCTGGTTAAGGGGACAGGAATTCACAAGGAAGAGTTACCAGTTCAGTAGCAGGAACCTGACTGGCAAACGTGTTCTGAACAAAGCCATGTGCAGAGAGGCAGAGGGGCTGGTTTACGTGAGGAATGTCCCACCGTGGAGTCCCGTACAAGTAGGACCCTTAACCCCGGCGACACAGGCCCGGCCCTGGCCCGCTCTGTTTCCTCATCTGTAACATTAGGGACTCAGGCTGGATCAACTGATCTTAGTCTCTTTGGTCTCGGGATCACCTGACATCCTTAAAAACTGTAGGAGATGCCAGAGTGCTTGTGTTCATAGGGGTTATATCGAACAATATTTACTACATTAGAAATGACAATAGCAAAGTCTTTAAAATATTTATGTATTAATCCATTTAAAATAGTCCTGTCACATGTTAAAATAAATAACATTTTATCAAAAACACGGAATAGAAGAATAGTGGCACTGTTTTATAACAACACATTGTTGCAAATCTCTTAAATGTCTTAACAGGAGGCAGCTGGGTTCTCAAAGGTCTGCATCAAGTCGGGGCCAAAAGTGGTTTTGCGTCAAGATTTGCAGCAAAGCCAGCCTTACACAGATGACACTTGAAAAGGGGAGACACCTCACCAGCTGATGACTGTGGGTGGCCTCAGGGACAGCCCGCCACAGCTCACAGCGGGCCTTTCCTACTAGACCCTTACTGCAGCGTGGGTCCGGAACCGCATCAGTCAGCGTTTCACGTGCTGTTACGGTAAAACGTCTTACCACGGGTTCTTTTTAACCCTCGCATGACTGTAGCATCATACAGTAATCATTTGGGAAAAATATTGGCTCACTGAGTTTGCATGATTTTCCAAATACTGACACATTTCATTACATGATATCCAAACTCACATATGTTAACATCATCCCTGATCTAACCCGCAAAGTCTTACATGCTGGGAAGCTACCAATCTCAGAGTGGGGAATACAAATTTTCCACAATTCTCATTTTTGCTTAAACACTCAACATTTACCAGTGACGACACATATAGTCAGTTGTTTATCTTGATGTGACAGGCTCTCGCAATTCATTTTGAGTAAAACATCTGCCATGTACCCAATAGAGTGATGACAATTTGTCTGTCAGTTGCACTTTTAAGCAAAAATGGTGTTCGAATGGGGCTGAAACAAGGGCGCGATCGAGGAGAGAGCCCAGCGCAGTACTTGGTCACACAGCAGAGTTCTTTTATGCGTATTCCTGCTCAGAACATTAAGAACACTGTACCCAGGGGTGGACATCTGATAAAAGCAATAATGCTTAGCTGCTTCAACAAGGAGAGCCTTAAGCAAAGCTGTGTCATGTGTGCTCCATCATGCGTCACAGGCATGAAGACACATGATGAAGTCACAGCCTTGAGTGCTGGTCCAGGTTGGTGCCAATGGCTGGATCTGAGCTGGGCGATGCGGCCTCTGTGACACAGTGCCGATGTCACCAAGTGGAACAGCATGACATTTCTATTATTACGAAACGTCTGACCTCATGGACGGCCGGGATGTACCTGTGGGACCCTGAGAGGCCCTGATCACAGTTTGGGCACCGATGGCCAACCTAGAGCAGTATCTCATGTCATTTCCAATTCTAAAATTCAGTTTTCTTCACTTTTGCCTAATGAATGGGATAATTGCGTTTTACCAGCTCAGGGACATCAGCCCAAGTCCAGTCTTCATCCACTGGGTGTTCATAAATATTTTAGTAACACGCCGAAAACATTCCTGTCGTCACTGACCTTTACCTTGTTTCTGATCACTACCGTTTCTAAGTAGGGCAGGTCTTCCGCTTACGGGAAATTTGTATCATTTACATTTTGTTACCGTTATAAATTGCAAGGGATGATGCACAATAGCAACAGTCCCTAAGATACAAGCAAGTACCTTGTGAACAACTTGTTTATTAGAACATTATTCTTTCATAAATTTGCCAAGATTGTAGAGTCTGAGCAATAATTACTCAGGGAAAGAGCCAACAATCTCTGGGTGTTTATAAGAACATTATTCTACATTATAAATCCTTTCCTCCATAATCAGGCCAATTACAGAGACACCAGACTCATTGACATTCCAATGCAGTACCTGCCTTAGTAGCATTCGCTAGTGAGTGTCCTAGAGTACCGAAATGGGTAATACTCAGTCGTTCTGAAAACATGTCATTAATATTTTATAACAAGTGTTGCCAAGGAACGTACAGCATGAAAATGCATAGGCAACGGAGCCACCAAAATAAAACCGTGTGCTACAGATGAATACAGAATTTCACACCCTTCACCACCGGTGAACTGAATGAGAAAAGATGGAGAGGAAATGGCTATTTTCAGAGAATCCAGTCAGGACTCGTAATCAGGAAGCCTAGTGGAGCCTTGCTACTACTGGGGAGAGTGGAAAACATTCACTCCTTTTCCCCGAGGATCACACCAAGAAGTTGTTCTTAATCTGGGATTGCAACTCAAGCCAAAAGAAGCTGCTAAAGATGAACGACAACAGGCTGGTGTATAGTGTATGGGACTAACAGACTGCAGCTTGACTTACAGGGATCTTTAAGTCTGGACCTCTGCAGAGTGGGTGGGTGGGGCTGTATAAGGAGAGGGAATGTGGACAGAGAGCTGGCCACCTGTCACCGTGAGTTGACAAGGGACTCTTACCTGGGGGTCAACAGAGTGTGTGATGTGGATGCCACCTCACAAAATTTAAGGCAGCCCTCAGCAAATGGCTTTGAAACACATTATGTTTTATAGTCAGATCACTTCCTCTCCTACTCACATCCAGACCAACTTTTCAGAAGAAATGACTCAGTTCAGTGTCACTACCTCCCTAATGTGTAGTCAGTTTTCCAAGGCCAAGACTAACTGTCTAGAACTTACATGATCTTCAAGGTCCTTTCCAACGCCAAGAGTCTAATAAACAACCAACGCCTGTGGTATATAACTCTCCAGACCATATCTGGACAAGACAGTAGGGCGATACTGAACTACCTGGACCAAATAGCTAACTAACCTCTCAAGGGTCTATTATTGTCCAGGTGCTGACAACGCAAGAGGAATTCCCCAAATCTCTACACGACATAGTTGAGATACTATTACATAAACTGTGTTTTCAGACACATTATTTTTCAACGTTTAATTACTGTACCTTATTCAAATTGATTTATGATGTTTACAAATCTACATATTTCCACAGAATCACTGACTAACTTCTTGGTATGAATTTCTACCACAGAATGCTCTAGATTTTCAGTTGATATCTTCTTATTTTTAGTTGTACACTATAAAAATCATTTTTGTTTTTTCCTCATTCATTGTTTTCATTCTTAAATGTATAATCATTTTGTCATAACTGGTTGACTAGCAGTAATTTCTAAATGATACTTGTCCCTAAAGAAACTAAGCTGAGTATATAGAAGTAACAGCTGGTACATTGCAGACTGTCTCGTATGGCAAAATACCACCTGATCCATGGGTTACGCTGCTTGTTATGGGCAAGACTCGATGAGATGCCAAAGGCCAGAGCTGGGAAGAGCTCATGCAGCCCAACATGGGCCATCCATTAAGTGGAAAAGGCAGAGATTAATTCTGATGACAGACTGCTGGAAACCATGTAGAAACATGGCAGAAAAACACATCCTCAATCATCAAGTATTCCACTTAAAAATCAAAATGCAAATATGGAATTCCATCAAGTAGGTATTAAATGCTCTCACTTTACCTGAAAGTGGTATTTCGGTGGCCGTGGAGAACTTTACCAGGAAGAAAACTAGAGCTGCGATCGATCCTCTCCCATTTGACAGCACCCCCATTGCTCTGTCGGGAAGGAGGAAACCCAGAAGAACGACAATCAGAATGTCTCCTCTTACTTTTGTTTTACAGCTGAAGAAAATGGGTTTAACCTGGAGATTCAAAAAGAAACAGAATAACATAGTCTCAAAGCTCATATGTTCTAAAATGTCTACCTAACAGAAATAAAATATATTTTTTTCTGTTGGCAATAATTTTCCTCATTATGAGACTGCTCTCTAATAACTCCCCATAAACATAATTAGTTTTTCCTTTCTTTCAAAGGACAGCTGGTACATGTTACACTGTAAACCATAAACCATTCCAATACGTCGTATTTTTCCATCCGAGTTGTTTTCCTTGCAGGCACTCTAGCCCATGCTGACGCGTGTCAGTGGTCTGCCTACGACTTCACTTAGTCCAGTTCATTCACAAAGTGGCTCCTTTTCAATCAATTCTTTGTCTCAGGCGTCTGACCCCATTTGAGTCATTTATTAAGCACCACATGTCTAATCTTTGACTATTCTGGTAAAATAACTTCTCATATCCAATGTTATCACACCAACAGAAGGTGAACGGTGAGACACAGGGAACAGAGAAACGGAGGACGAATGGATGAGAAGCAGCCACGGTAACTAACATTTCAGTGCTGGGTTTTGTTCCAGTAGGATTTAGCCACGTCTGTTGCTTTCTACGGAAACAGAATATTTGTTCACTCCCAAGTTTACAGAAATAAAGATTAAAATGCCAATTCCTCTTTACTTTCTCTCACAATTTCAAGTTTTCTGAAACACTGTAATAACAGGCATATAAACATTATGTATAGTGTACTTTTAAAAATAAATTTCTCCTAAATGCCATAATTAGTTTTTCAAGTACATAATTTCCTTTTTCATAGAAACCAATTACTCTGTTTATTCACTTAGAACTGGTGAAAAATTAATAATGGTAGGGGCAGACAAGCTATTCTGTGTCTATTTAGTGCCGAGTATTTGGGCTTTTTGTTTCACCTCAGGATGCAGCTGAAGAGATCATCAAACCACACCTTTCACATATGCAGACAGTAGGTCCAATTTGAAATAGTAACGAATGCTGCCATTTTGCTGTTTTATTGTGTAATTTTGAAAGTCTGAAAAGTTGTATTGATCATGAAGGAAAATACTCCAACCCCAAAGAAAAGTGAAGCTTTGTTCTTGAATTAGAGTAATAGCATTGTTCTATTTTGTCTGATCTCAATTAACCCATCTGTAAAATGGGAATTGGAAAAAAATTATCCTCAGAATATTTGGGGCTCAGAATATTTCTTACAATGACAAATAACTTACATGGATAGTTAAAAATATTTTCAATTGTGTTATTATGTTGATACTCATTTTCCTGGTATAATGAATTATTCTAATCAACAAAATAAAATGTAGTAAAAATTGTTTTCATTATGAAAAGTAGGACATTGCCTAAGCACAAAAACTGAGTTTTACATAGTTGTATGCAGTAGGAGACACTGAACCATTTCGCCATTTCTAAGATGAGAAGTCAGAAGAAAATATGAATGCCTTCTCTTTTGAATGTTCCTCTTCTTCTCTCTTCTGAAGCACTTTGAGAATAGTAATTGGAACTCATTGTTTAGAGTTATATATCACCAGTTACCTGCAGCCTATTCTTTACTATTCTGTTCCATTAATATTCAATGCTGATTCCTTTAAGGGCACCTGATGTATTTGGTTAATGAGCTGTCCTCTATTTGCGAAGGGAAAGGCTTTGAAAAGCATGATGCTTTCAGGAGACAATATTTCCAGATTAACACATCATCCTACCCTGAAACAGAGGATAAAAATCCTAGACAGCCAAGTAAGTGAGGCCAGACTCAGTTCCAATTATGTCCTGACTTAGGCTACTGGTCTCTACGGACTCTCAATGGTCTCTAATTGCACAGATACTGATTGTTCAATAGTGGTGCTCTGACTTCTGGAATTTGAGTGGTTTTAACTACACGGTCTTGATCCAAGAAATTCTCTCCCATAAAAGGAGGCCACACTGAACCCTAACCCTGGCTTAAAATAAGGCTGTAAATTAAGAGGCATAACAAATATTGATGACCCCATCTGTTTCCAGGATATAAATAATGGTGAACTCTCCAGCTGACCTTTCTCCAGCGGGGCTGGCTTCAATTTACCTGAAATGTCTATGTGAAGAGGCTGTTCCATAAAAGCCTCTGGAAGTTAAAATGTGACCCCCTGCAAGCAAGACTCCATTAGCTGATGATGACAGCCCCAAAATAGCTTTCAGATTTGAAAAGAGAAAGTCGGTTATAATTTCACTGTCAGATGTATAAAGGGCATACTGTTTAGTAATTACATTTTGCAACAGAAAAACAGCAATAAAATTATATCCCCATTTATCTTTCTTCAAAATAGATGCATTTAATGCCACACACCAGACCTCAAAGATGAAGGCATTTATTGAAATGCAGGATGGAGCTGACACAAAGACAGGAACAAAATATACTAGACTATTTTTGAGAACCAGTTGCATAAAGCTGATATCTGATTGCTTGGTGCTAATGACATTAACTGCTTAAAAACAGAATCAATGAATATTCATGAATCTGGACAAATTGGGTTAAATCTTCCTACTATCCCTGACACCTAACTCAAAAGGAAACAGATGTCTCAGGGTCATCAACACCGACCCTTGCAACTGCCTCAGCTCCTCTGGCTCGCCCAGGGGGCTGAGGACTCAGAACACGCCGGGTTCCAGGCAGAGGCAGAAGCATGTCACGGGTGACTACGACCAACACAACAACCAGAAAATAAAGCTCTTGGCTTCTCCAGAACAACAGCCTGTAACGCACACACACATAATCAACACTACAAAGTGACCTCATGATGGTCTTCAAACAGCTCCACTGTGGTAAATCTAGAAACAACTTACTCCCTTAACGTAAGTTCAGCTTCTGCTCTGAGAAATGGAAACGAGAGTTTCTTAGCCTTTGTCCCTCCTACCGGGCCTCCCAAGTAAATGCAGACACACTGTGGCCTGCTGACACTGAGAGGAGAGTGATGCGCAGGCAGTGCCGAGAGCACAGTCAGTACGTCCGGGGGGCAGGGCCACCAGCCTTTCCCGCTCACCTCTCCATGTGACTATGAGAGCTGCTGCCACGTGTGTGCCATACATAACAGAGGAACGTGAGATTCGCTACTGCTAGTGACAGCGATAGAGGTCCTTAGGGCATGGCCTCCAGTAATAATACTCCAATGCACAGAGCAGGATAACTTGTACGGCTTCTGCGAGAGTTACAAGAGAGTTCCAAGATCGTAATGAGCTAAAAAATAAATAAATAAAAGACCATTCACTAAAGTAGTTAGAGGTAAGTGGATGTTAATTGATTTTAATTTAAATACTCTAAAAAAGAAAAACGGGGTGAGAGTGTGGTACGTTGATTGTAAAAAGTCTTTGATTCTGCTCACCTCCTTGTCCCACATGCGGCACAATGTGACTTCACAGGTCCTCTCGCCAGGAGGCTGCTTCCCCACTTCTTAAACCTGGTGGATGTGCATACACAGAAGGGCTCTGAGCTCAGGCCTCGGAAGACCTGCACGTCCTCACTCTCTGCTCGAACCCTGTTCAGTCCAGAGGACACAAGCCTGCCGGACCTCAGAGATGCTGGCCCGTCACCCTCTGGAATCCTGGCCAACAGCCAGCCAGCCAGCCACCAGATGTGAAAGGGCCACCATCTGAGAAGGGCCAGCCCAGGTAACCTGCCAGCTGAACACAGACATTCTTCGATTTTGCGTTATGTTTCCACTGGAGTCAGTTTTCAAGTCCAATAGTAACGTGTAATAGGCAGAAAGAATAAGGTGGGTTCAGATGACATCATCACCTGACACTATTACATATACACATGTCCCACCCCTCTGAACTGAAGAGAAACACAAAGTACTTTCCAATCAGTTTAAAGGTCTCTAGCAAAGGCCTTTAGTACATGCTGAGTACTAACCATTCCCTAATAACACTTATACACCTGACAGTCACTGCCCTGCTGCTCTACTCGTCCTAGTGCCTCGTAAATATTTTTTCCCTTTGAGCAAACAACGTAATTGTTATGCCGAAATTTGAAAATAGATTTGCACTTCATTCTAAAAGGGACAGAATCTGCCCAGTGAGGTGAATGGATCAAAAGCATAAAGGCAGCTAGTTTGGGATGGTGACTAACCTAAGGGCCGTCGTCCACAGCCTGGGCATTTTGTGCCAATGAGCACTCACTTGTGCGGGGCCCGTTTCTGAAGGAGGCGTGAGTGGGAACCGCCCCAAGGGCTTTGTGGACACTGTTCTGCAGAAGATGTGACATTACGCGGCTTGGGCCACAGAGAATGCCAGAAATCGGCATGCACGGCACCGTGCGAGCTCCATGCTAAACAACGTGTGTCTGGTCGGGGAGCTTGAAATGGTCCGGCAACTTTCCTCACAGTCAGCAGGAAGGGGTACACGATGATACTGATGTCCCTAGTGTAGTTTTCAAAATAACTGAATGGATTTGTGCAAGAGTCTGGGGCTGGGCCGTGCCTTGGGATTGTTTAAATCTTTCTTTCCATACCATAGGGCTGAAGAATCACGGTGCTGCAACAAGCCAGCGTGCGCCTGAAGCCACCCGTGTCTGTGATGGGGTGGGTGTCACCTGCATGTCCCTCTGACCGCAGGTGTCCCTTGATGAAACTCCTTTGTAGTATATGTGACTGTCAGGCCAGGGTAAACTATCCCCAGTTCAGGACACGTGCGGAGGCAGTCCCCATAAGCCTGAAGTGTGATGTGAGTTACCCAACACCCTGAGACCAGGAAGGATCAACACAAAGAAAATTAAAAGGCTTTTGTTCAGTCACCCGGCTTGACTAATACCATAAATCAATTTACAAGTGTCATAAACACGGTAATCCTGAAATAACTGTTAATGGCTTTTTGCCTGGAAACAAAGGAAATACTGCACATTACGGCCGTATCTATTCAAAGTCTGTCTCATGTTACTAAAATGACAAGAGAATTGCTGAGTGTTAATTCATTCTCCTGCAGACGATCAAAGGAATGTAGATTTTACCACAATAAAATTGATTTTATTGGGAAAACGTCAGCTTTAATACTTACATTGGATAAACTAGTATCATTAATACCACTGACTTAATTTAATAGGAAAATACTGTAGTTGAACTCTAACAGGAATGTTACTGAGTACAATTAACATATAATTTTTGGTTTTCTCCTTTATTTACCTATACTTCCAAAATTCTTACCACGTCGACGCTAAAATGACATCCAATTCAAATTCTTTCATAATAGAGTAAAAAGAAGAAAACCCCCCAAACCAAGGTCACTTACTGCAGGGATGAGAGGACAACCTTGCATCCCGGCACGCAAGTTGTGTCTGGAACCATTTGTCACAAGACACCTTACGTACATACATGTGGACCACCCATTTAATGCCCACCTAGGGGATTTTCTGCAAACTGAGGAACAACACAGATGTACTAAAGTACACAAAACTTGAGTGTGGAGCTCAGTGAATTTTTACATTAAGTATAAATTCGTGTACCCACTTCTCAAACCTTCTAAGGAGTTTTCGTCACCATGAGCCTCTGTTCCTAGAGGAGTTCTGAAGGTCGGTTCGTAAGACAGAAGACATGTTTGCATTCCTGTAACTACTGGACCCCAACCAGGTGGCATGTGTGCCCGGGATGATGTGTGTGTTGTGTGGCCGGCAGTCGGGTCCTGCATGTCGTGTCAGAAGCATGGACCCTGAAGACCTGCCCTCCTGAAACGCGCCTGCCCCACCCCCAGCGCCACTGGGTCAGTGTGCTTCCCAGAAGGAGAGCTGGGCAGCCGACCGCAACCCACACGCTGTGGGTATCTTTCCAAATGTTCAATGTGCAGTAGCATACAAAGGCTAAGAATTTTGTTTTGCTGAATTCAGGTTTTCACAAACTTATTTGATTATGAGAATGTGTGTGTGAGTGTGTGTGTGTGTGTGATTTTTGTCAAAATCCACTGTGGAAGAAACTGCTTTATGAACCATCACCAGTGAACACTGTTAACTAGACGATATCAATAATAACAGCTATCAGCCTGCATTTGACCTTTATTGAGCGGATCTTACGTGTCATAATTGCTTTTACATATGGACCGCCCATTTAATTCTCTCTTCTCCCTGATGTAGATATATGATAATAATGACGTCCATTTTATACATAACAAAACTGAAACAATGCCCAAGGCCTTACAACTAAAAGGTTGGGTTGAAGTTAAAACCCATGGAATATCTTTCTAGAACTATTGCATTTAACTATTATACATACAACCACTTGGAAATAATAATCAAGATTTAAAGATATTTATTTACTATCAGTTATAATAAAGTTAGGAGAAAATACATCAAATTAAGAAGTGTATAGAGAAATTATAGAAAGTTTCCTACTGATTAATTTCATAAGTTCTTGACTAATATTTTGTAGAAGAATTGGCTAAAATACAGTAAGAACATTTTCTTCAGAGAAAAAAATTATCTGCAAGTAGATAACCTAGAACTTTAACCAGAAGTTTCCATCACTTCTAATTTGAGTCAAGACCTTTGTGAATTATATTCCCATCCAAAATAATCAAACAATAAACTTTCTAAAATTTAAGAATGCAAAATATGGAAGAGAGAAATTACAAGCGAGTCCTGAACTACTACAACTAACAGGGATTTCAGGAAATAGGTCTTGAGTTACAGAAAGTACCCTCACAGCTCCCTTTCCTCTTTCCACCACCAGCCCCACTTCAGAAAACATAAAATTACAGAAGCTTTCTAACAACTTTTAACAAATGAGCTATTGATACGCAGCTGGCGATTAGATCAAAGCTAACTTGCAGAATCTTTTTTCTCTTTCACTACTTTTCTCCTGTTGTTCAAACACTACCCCCTCTATTTATTTCCTCTGAATTTATTCTTTATATATTTCAACTTTGTTCAGAACCAAGAAAGGAATTCCCACAGAGGAAATGGGGTACTTCCAGGTAAGGTAAAAGCTCTTTTATTTCCCACTAATAGGCCAATGACATAAACACCATGTGAAAATCCCACCCATTAAGTCTGGAAACCAATGATAAAAATCAACCATAAGCAAGACATTTTTTTTAAAGGATAATAAGTTATGTATAAAATGTTTTATTATGATAATTACATTTTTTAAAACAACAAAGAACGGATTTAAAAGTATACCTAAGTTTTGGATGTTTTTCAGCTGTTTTTCTACTTTTTGCTATTAATGGAATGTTTTTAATGAGCGTATTCTACAAATAAAAATGAAACAAGGCTCACAAGTGGTTTTTGCACCTGCCTCATCCACATGTTTGTGAAGCTGTACGCTTCCCAAGGCAGGGGCCAGGTCCTGTGCCCGCCTCGAATGTAGGAAACACCAATCTATCTTCCTGAATAAATGAATCAGTGAATTTCATAACATGTCCACAAAAGAATACACTCTGCATAAATATAAAAGGTCAAGAAAACCCCAAATACCCTTCTTTTCTCATTCATCGAAAGACAACTAAAAATTTAATTTTCTGAGTTACCTATTAAAGTAAATGTGGATTTGAACAGGTAAAACACTGGTGTAAACACATGTAGGCGTGCCGCAGTAATAAAGGCTGACAGGAAGAGAACCTTCAGTGAATCTCACTAACCTGATCACCGTCTACTTGAGGCAAACTGTATTCAGAGCTCTTAGTGGGTCTGACAGGTGCCCCTAGTAGCAACGTGTTACATTTTCTAAGATTCACCTGAGATTACATCAGCATAGAATGTGTAGCTGTGACTGAGTTTTAAGCTACCCCATAGTGTGGTTAGCTAATACTAGAAAGATTTTGAGCAAAACTCCTAAATTTCTAATCAAATGTAGCAAAACTGGCCACTTCAAGAACTTCAGCTGTCTTTACTTTTCAAAGGATCATCTGGCTTATTAATCACTGTAATCACTGTAATCAATGTTCCACAGTGAGACACGTGGTGTTCAGCACACAGGAAGATTCGCTGAAATGTCTGCCCAGACATAAGCGCCCTTGCACGAGCAACGCAAATGTCAGGCCAGCCCCATGGCCTGCAGACGAGCCCCTGTATCCAGGCCTGCGGTTCCACGGGTCCTGCTGTGAGCCTCCTCCTGACCAGCCGGAAGGGCAGCTGAATCCTGCAGCCAAGGCACTGTCACACCTGCCTCAGGGAGGCTTTCTTGCCACGTTCTAGCAACCAGCCTCGAAGCTTTAACAGCTGGCACTCCACCGAGCTGATGGAATAGAGGGTCTACCCGTGTGCAGTATCGGCGTGCGTGTGTGCACATGTGCAGCAGCTCGTGTGTACAGGTGATGGTTACTAAGTATTAACCATCAGGTATCAGATTATCACACAGCACCTGGCAGCCAAGATATGAGAGAACTAAAACCCTCATCTTCCTCTAAGTCTTGGAAACTACCAGTATCTACAAACAGAGCCCAATGTTGACAAAAGGAAAACGCTGGATGAAGTCAGGATGCAAACATTAGAAATTATTATGTGCTGTAAACCTTCTGTACGGAGGCGCTGTCCACAGAGACGCTTGTGCAAGTCTAAAGAAGTGACACTTTCACATAAAACCTACGGCCTTAAGGAATAAACTCCAACAACTGGCACCTGAGTCTGGCTACTTTCTTCTCCCACGAAAAGGCACTGAAGGATGCACAGTGACTAGCAGGTCGTGATCATTATCGCATGCCATCGACAGTCAGCACACGAGACAGACACTGAGGGAGGCTTTCGCGGGGGACAGAGCTGCACGGGGAGGCGCCAGGTCCAGAGGTCGGGCAGCCCCCTCCTGGTTTGCTGTCTATACTGTTTTACTACCATTTGTTAACTTTTCATCCTTTCTGTTTTGTGCCCACATTTGTTTTTCCATTCATGAGGCAAGAGCATCCAAGGCAACTTACTGTTTAAAAATGCTAAAAGCCATACAGTGATACTGAAACTTTAGACTTAATTTCTCTTCAAATTTGTGGTTTATATAAATATATCTCTTGTGAAGTCAAGACTTCCAGGTGCAACGTAAGCAAATAACAGTGATCAGTGAAAGCTGAGGCTTCTTAGGGAGATACTATTTATGTACAAAGTAGAGGTTATCCAGGTGGGATTTATTTAAATCATAACACACGTATAGGCTTCTGGGGCAAACAGTCTAACAGATGTACGAGTGCCAAATTTTAAGCCCGACACTACAAATCCTAAATAGCAATCCTATTCTATTCAAGTCATAAAATACAAAGTATGATTTCTTGGTATTAAGAAAAATGTATAAACTGCTTGTAACTTCCTTTGGCTCATCGTCACTCTGGGGACGGCATGAGTGCTGACAAAGCTGGCTGACCGTCCTCTGTACTTTGAGAATTAGGGCTAACGACCTAAATTAATATTCAGAAACTGGTTACATTTTTATACACCAATAATGAACTATCAGAGAGAGAAATTAAGAAAACAATCCCATTTACAATTGCATCCAAAAAATAAAACAAAATACCTAGGAACACATTTAACCAAGGAAGTAAAATACCTGTACTGGGAAAATTATAAGACATTGAAGAATAAAATTGAACAAGATACAAATAAATGGAAGCATAGATCATGCTCATGGATAGGAAGAATTAACATCAAAATGTCCACACTACCCAAAGCAATCTATAGATTCAATGCAATCCCTACCAAAATACCTGCAACATTTTTCACAGAGCTAGAATAATCCTAAAATTTATATGGAACCACAAAAGACCCCGGATAGCCTTAGCAATCTTGAGAAATAAGAACAAAGTGGAAGGTATCACGATACCTGACATCAAATCATACTACAAGGCTATAGTAATCAAAACAGCATGTACTGGCATAAAAACAGACACATCGATCAATGGAACAGAATCGACAGCCCAGAAATAAACCCATGCCTATATGTTCAATTAATCTATAACAAGGAGGCAAGAATATACAATGGGGTAAAGACAGTCTCTTCAATAAATGGTGATGGGAAACTGGACAGATACATGCTAGCAAATGAAACTAGACCACCTTCTTACACCACATACAGGAAGAAACTCAAAATGGATTAAAGACTTAAATGTGAAACTCCAAACCATAAAACTCCTAGAAAAAAACACAGGCAGTAAACCCTCTGACATCGCTCTTAGTGATATTTTTTGTGGATACATCTCAGGCAAGGGAAACAAAAGCAAAAATAAACAAACTAAAAAGTTTTTGTACAATGAAGGAAACCATCAACAAAAAGCAAAGGCAGCCTATTAAAAGGGAGAAGATATTCAACAATGATACATCTGGTAAGGGGCTAATATCCAAAATATTATAAAGAAGTCACACAACTTAACATCAAAACACCTAACGATCTGTTCAGAAAATGGGCAGAGGACCTTAGCAGATAAATCTCTATCAACTCTCATCAACGTAGAAGCAACAACCGAAATCTGTACAACCACCTTACTCTTTCCCGTGCTCTTCCTGGTCACCCCATAATGGGCCGTCCCCCTCGCCCATGTCATTCTTTTGTCCTTCGCTGAAGAAGGTATAAGGGGGTGGCTTGGGCCATTTTGGAGAGGTGCTCAGTTTTCCCGGCTAGCTCCCATGGACACATGCTAATAAACTTCTGTTTGTTTTTCTCCTATTAGTTTGTCTTTCACTACAGGGGGGTCTCAGCCACAAACCCAGGAGGGGAGAAGGAAAATTATTTTCCCTCCCCCACACTTTTAAAGAACAAACATCTGAATTCTGAGTCCACGTCCTTCCTTATCATAACCTCACTCTCCTTGTTAGTGTGTTTTTGCAGGTGGTGGTGGTATTATTTTTAAGCTTAACACATGTAAATCCCTTTTCTCCCCATTCGGCACTTTTGCCCCTTAGTCAAAGGGCAAATATGTTTAAGCAGCTGCTCCTTCTGCGGCTTTGGGGCACTGGACTCTCAAATTAAATGCTGTGTGCTCTTCAACTTCTTCCATAGCCATCTTGGGGGAAACCGTTTACTTAAGGAAAGTCATTCTGTGGACACCCTCACCTTAACTCCGCGTCACTCTAACAGGCCCTCCCCAGAAATGTGAGGTCCCGCTCTTCCCCAAAGCCTGTTAGGTCTGGGGTGGGCCTCGGACGGCAAAGTGTGCCTTACAAACAGAGATGACTCAGTAAAATCGGTTTACAGCTACAACACCCCAGAAAGACAGAAAAAGGAAGGAAGAGAGGAATGGAGGGAGGAAGAAGGGAGGGAGAATAAAGGCACCACCACAGTTTTATCCATTTCTATATATTTCACATTGAGAGGCATGGGGCTTCCCTCCCAAGGCTGGATATTCCTTCCCGGTGATGAGGAAAAAGCAGAAAACAAAACCAACAAGAACACGAAGGAAACTGAGTCCATTTACCAGGTTTTTCTGGCAAGAGACCACAAAAACGAAAATGTGCAGGTAGAGCAAATGTATCAAAATAAGGAAATAGCCCTAAACAGATGTGTGTCAACTGTTACAAGTTTACATTGTTTCCCAGGATATAAACAGGCTCAAAGTCCTTCTGATTGTGAGCTGCAAAGTAACAGTTTCTTTTGTTAACAGACCTTTCCTCCTGCCTTTGTATTGGGGGGATCCGCTCATTCATCACACATTTAAACTCAGGCATAAAACAGCAATCCTTCTTTTACAGCAAAAGAAGGTCCTACATTAATGTGTTAAACTGCATATATCATTTATAAATTAATCAAAGTGCCAATCACCATGTTGTTACAAATGATGTGAACAGTGGCTACAGCTGTGCCCCCTTAGGGGCATTTGTGGGTTGCTGCAGCCCCGCACGGCTCGTTTCTCAGACCGGGTGAGGGGGTCACGCAATCCTCCACCAGCGCTACCCGAACGTCCACGGTCCAGGTACGGGGCTAGGGGCTGGGAGTGGACAGTGACGAAGACACGGCTCCCTCCTGAATTACACCAGCAGGCATGCGGAATGACAACTGGTCACTCCATTAAACAAATAAAGAAGGGGATGGACAGAAACGCTAAAGCAAGACCTTTTGGCGGCTCACTCATGACTCAGAGGACCCGTGTCATCTCTTCCAACCTACCTGTCAGCCTGCTGGTCACTCATGCTTCTCAGGGCTCGTACTTGCACATGAACCTAAGTGCTAGAACTTGTTTGGAGCCCCCGAATCAGTCCCCACAGCCCCTTTCAGACATGCACCCGGCCCAGACACATTCGTCCCCAGCGGAGGCTGAGCAGGTGGTTGGTTCCACCTCCTCTCTCAGCCGCGCATGGAAAGGAAGTGTCCTGTTCTTGGTCTGCGTAGTTTTCCCCTTTGTAAGCTTTTTGTTGGGATGGCCCTACGGAAACGGCTCGCTGTGTAAAACTGTCTGAGTGCAGGGCTGTCTGCTGCACGGGGTCCTAGGAGCAGGGGCTCTCATGGCCGTGAGGGGACGTGGCCTCAGGTGAGTTTCACTCAGGAACGAGTCACGGTGCCGCGGCTGGGAGTTCCCCGCTCTTGAAGCAACAATGTACCTGCAACAAGGTGACCAAACAAAAACAAACCTAAAACAAGGCTGGGCATTGATTGCTGATGAAAGTGCTGTGACCAGAGGCTGGTAGAAACCCAACTCTGTACCCAGGCTGTGGGTCCGGGTCCCTAAGTCAGCGTCTGTGGTAGCTTTCCAGGGCAGAAACCACCTCCGTGAGGAATGAGAATCAGCTGTAACGTTTTCATGGGTAGATTTTATAGCATCTCCAATATTTGTGAGTCAGTTTCAAAATAAAAGCACGTGACTTAATCCACAATAGAAGATTAAGAGACATATTATCCATAAATACAGTCACAAAAGTAAGCATGAATCAAGTTTTCATGTCTTATTGGTAAAAAGAAATGAACTTTGCAGCAAGTACATGTTCAATCTCCAAAGTATTATGCAAATACCGTGTTTCCCCAAAAATAAGACCTAGCCGGACCATCAGCTTTAATGCATCTATTGGAGCAAAAATTAATATAAGCCCAGGTCTTATATAAGACCTGGTCTTACATTATAGTAAAATTTAAGACCAGGTCTTACATTAATTTGGCTCCAAAAGACACATTAGAGCTGATTGTCTGGCTAGGTCTTATTTTCAGGGAAACACGGTATTTGTTTCACAACTCCCTTTTAAATGAAAAACAGTATTCTGTAAAGAAGTTAATACCAATAAATTAAAGGAAAAATAAATGATGTCAAGATATTGTTATGTGTTTGCTTCAATGCTAGGCTTCTAGTTCACACCTTTCCCCTAGATCACACTTCAAATTGTCCATTTGATTTGTTTTCCATAGTAAGGAATGCTGATTAAAGGTTTCCAAAAGAATGGGACAAAGGAAATAAAGCACAGAAGGCTAACAACACTAGGGATGTGATTTAAAAAGAAAAAAGAGAGAAACAAAGACAACTCTTCCTCTAATGAGACTAGATTGATTAAAAGTCCAAATATTGTCTAAAAACTTCCCACCTCAACAATCAAGCTTGTCCCAAACTGTTTATAAACAACCTGCCTCCTCCACATAAAGACGGTCCTGTGGATTAAAGAAGTATTTACTCTCTGTCCCTGTGGACGATCCTGACACACAGAGAAAGTAAAGATAAAACACCCTGCACTTGACAAACAGCCTTGACCAGGAGAGGGGGTGGCAGGGAACCACTCACATCCTCCTCCATGGCCCCTTCCGGTGACAAACAGCATTTGTGCAACAGCAGCCCAGGCAGAGCGGGATCTGTGGGGAGGGAACTGGGCCAAGAGAGACTCACAGGAACCGTAAATCTGGACCCGTGGCTTCATTAGCAGCGAACTGTAACCAATTGCTAATTACCTGATGGCAACACTGGAAACTGTAGGTCTGCGTATGGAAACCGTGTATGCAAATCTGAACCTGTTTGGCACCTAACATTTGCAAGGATTTACTGTGACAGTTGGACTCAGAGAAGATACTAGACGACCGACACCTTCCAAAGGAAAGTGAAGGTGAAATCCTAGTGAGCAACTCCTTGGAGGAAAACACGCTAATTGTACGAAGTGCTTGGACTCGGTCCCCTCTGTCTTCCTTTGTTTTCTCCTGTATTCTGAGGAGGAGGTAAGCGGTCAGAACCCAGTAAAATTAAGGTCGCTGTAGGACACGAGCAGAAAGTGGACCTACAAGCCACCAGGACAAAATGGTCCTTTTTCACATCTGACACTTGGATGCACACATCCTAATAAACTATCAGGAAACTAAGTCATTTCTTGTCAAACCCAGTTAGTTCCATGGGACGTACACACAAAGAGTTACACATATCAAACCAAAACTGGCGAGTCTAAACCCTGCAGAAGAAATTTTAGGGTAGATTCTAAAATGACCGAGCGAAGCATCCCTCATCTCCCCAAAGCACATTTCCATCACAAGTCACCACGATGCCATCTGCTCTTACCGCCCAGCACAGGTTTATAAAGAGAAGGTAGGGGACAATCCCAGGTGTAAGTCCACCCAGTGACAATTAAGGTTTGAAGGAAAAGAAAGGATCTTCAAAACCTGATGTATAGGTTACTGAGTGTCTGTGTGTGCCTGGCATACAACTGGTGACCAGGGACAGACTCATCACCCTCCTGTTAGAACTCACATTGTGATGATGGGAGAGAGAAAAGACACATGAAGAAATGAGTGGCTGTGGTAAATACCATGCAGGAGACACACTGGGTGCTGAAGGTGAGAACCGGGGGCCGGGGCATCTCAGATGTGCTTTACGGGTGCCGTCCTTGGCAAGGGTCTCTAACATGCAACCGGGATGGTGAACGTGGGGTAACAAACTTCATGAATTATGTTCGCTATGGATTTTGTCTATTATTGTTCGTTATTATACTCATGTTCAATTATGAAAGTGGGAGGAGAGGAACTTAGTGGGGAAACCTGAATACAAGTCATCACGAGACCCGAAACACTGGTCCCTCTCACGGCATCCGTTTCCTTCCCCACCTCAAGCACCAAGGCAGGGTCCCCGCCAGCAGTGACCACCTGGGGTCCCGTTGCTGTGGTTACGCCACTTCCGGAGGAATAAACCCTGCTGATGATGAAGCTGTCACTTAGCAGCACGGGCTGTGTTGTGTGCACGGTACGCTCGCATCTCATCTCTCATTTAGTCCTCACAACCGCTCTGGAACGTCAACATCCCCTTTACAATTCAGTAAACCAAGGCAGAGTCGCAATAATTTGCGGTCACAGCTGTGGAGAGTCGCGCTGGTGCCCCAGGGCACAGCTGGACTCGGGAGACTGGCTTCTAACTGGTGCACAGCATAACCGAGGAGGAACGAGCTGGAACAATTATCGTCTCGGGCCCTTTATCCACCTGACCACGTCCCCACCGACTGTACTGAAGTTTGTCCTCGATTACTTAATTGCAGTATAAAAATATACTTTGGCTTGTCTGGCGACACTCCTTTCAAATGCCCAGGATTTCTGTAGAGAAAATGGTGGGAGGGACTTCATCCGATTTCACTAAAATGCTCGTCACCCAGCTGTCACGGTATCTTCCCTGAGTAAGTAAGAGAGATCTTATTCTGTACCTCATGGAATTCTGCTTTTCATCAAGAAGCCTAAAGGGCAGGCCGGATCCAGCAGCTCGCAAAAAGGTGCCGATATGATAACAAAGCCACGGTTCTAATTAACATTCAGTCACGCCTGCAGACAGCCTTACTCCGAGCTGCCTTTGAAAGGCGAGCCTACCGCTAGTGGCTTATCTAGGACTTCTGTTCATACAGGAAACATTCTGAGCATCCGAATCAGGTTACATTATTGTGATTGTCAGAGCCTGACAATAGATTCCGCGATATTCTGTACTTCACGTCATTATCTGCTACTAATGGAGTAACACATGAATCCACATACTCAGAAGTTTATAGTTTTAATTTTTGTTCCATTACCACGGGCACATATCATTATCCAAATGCAAACTAGCTTACTCATAGCTACGCCTACCTTAAAATGGGCATTTCAATCCAATTCAAAGTTACAGAAAAATGAGAGCGGCCTGAGCCGTGGGTCTGTGGAGGTGACAGAGAAGCTGTCGTCTCAGGACAAACATTGTCTCCCCGCCTCCTGGCCAGTCTGTCCAATTGGGATGTACCGCAGCAGGTGTTCTCTGGTCCCCCGTGACATACATGGTCAGGGAGGTGGAGAGCACACCGGGCATTTCTCGGAGGAATTCCTCTTCTCACTGCAGGGCATCTGAAGGTGTGTATGGCTCCCATTTGCTTTTCAGTGGCCCCGTGTTCCCGGCAATGTCACACGAGGGAATACCTTGTTTCTACAGGCTCGATGCCTTGTCCATGACTTGGCAGCCGTTCCTAATGATTTCCACACAAACACTCCAGTGTCCCACATACAGACAAGTCACCATGTCACCAAATGGGCATCTCCGTCTACTCCTAACATGAGCCTGTGTGTCACAGAAACAGGTCAACATGGATGACTGCTCCATTCACGCCTGGCTTTGCTGGGCTCCTACTGCACGGGTGTCCCCTTCAATGTCACTTCAGAGAGTCCTTCCTACTCCTAACCTAATGTAACTCCAGTGACGCCCTCCTCATTTCCTGCTTTGTCAACAAAGCACTTACCATGAGATCTGCTTTTCTTTTTGTTCAGCTTCTAGCCATCGTTGGTGAGCACCATAAGGGCAGGATTCTTATGTCACCGACACACACTGAGCACAGTACTTGGCACATGATAGGTGCACAGTGAACAACTGCTGAATGATATGTGAGTGGATGCACCAATGAGTGGGAGTCATCTGGAAAACACATATGTAAAGACATGACCTCATACACTAAATATGCCTTTATTAGTCACCGATCAATGCTGATTTTTAAGAACATGCATATTATGACAAAAGAAGAAAGAATGCCTTTATACCAGTAGCTCTCAAGTGGGTGGGAGGAGGGAAGGGTTTTTCCTGCCACAGGATATTCTGCAGGGTCTGGAGCTGTGTTCAGTCGTCACAAAGGGGAGGGTCATTCTGGCCACTGTGGGGAGGCAGGGCGGGGATGACACCCCTAAGCACCCAGCACTGCCCGGGACATGTCCCTACAGGAACAACGATCACCCCGAATTTCTGTAAGGACAACGCCTTACATTACATTATCCTCCATTCCTCATAAGAATCATATTGCAGGTCCTCAGTTTGCTGTTGAGAATAAAATGATTTGTCACGGGTTATTTTATTTATGTTTAATGAGATTGCTGTTCCATTTTCTTGACATATTTTGTTAGAATGTGTCTCAGATACCATTCATGTCAATACCACAGTTTCTTGAAAAACCCCTGCAAAATCCTCCATTCTTTCAGGTACAAAACTGGCATCCTGGTTGCTGGCATTATAAATGTTTTTAGTCTACCAATAATAGTTTTAAACATGTGTTTTATTTTTAAATTTTATCTTGATCCTGACTTAGCAAAGATATTCCATGAGACCAATATCAGTATAGACCCCTTCTTCTTTCTTTTTGGTTCTCTTTTGGTCCAGTGGAAACCTGATTTTCATCCCAGCATAGCCACAATTGGCAGTTAAGAAAACAAAAAACAGAAACACAGGACAATATGGAAAAAGATCTATATTTGCATGTAATGGTTTTACACTCAGTAAGGAAAAATAGAAATGCTTGCCAAGTAAAGGCATTAACACATTTCCAAGAGAACTCTGCTGTGCGATATCCCCGGCTCAGCATTTCAGTTTTACAGCATCAATTAATCACGTCTGAGCAGCCTTTGAACCCCAGTGCCCACTGGGGATCTCACAATGCTGCCGTCCTCTCTGTCTCTAGTATTGTCTTCTCCTGTCTCCATTGTTTTAAACCCAGATCTTTGCTTCCCACCTTCAATCATCCCATCTCCGCCATCCTCTGAGGACGGCAGCCAAAACCAAACAACAAGGGCTCGTGTTTATCCTTTCCCAGGGAATGCACTGAATAATGAAGACCACTTAAGAAATGCCACGGAAAATTGATCACTCCAGAATTCAGAGCAACTGGTCCACATTGGAGAAGAACAACTGCCTTTGGGCCTCAGAACTGGTACAGAGAAAAAAGAAGACAACTGCATTTGTCTTTGTTCTTTATTGCACTTGAATATTCAGACTCACAGACTCTAAGAAACATTTCACTTAATCAGCAAGAGGGAACTAGACCTGCTATAGAAACCAGCGCCCCCAATTAAAATAAACATTTAAAAAGCTAAAGGTATGCAAAATGGTGTGTAAGATCAAAAAATCGTATGGTGATGCTAGAGACCAGATGCTTTCTTCATGGAGAAATCGCTTGATTCAGAAACTCCTACTGTGTCACTAAGGCAGAGTCACAGCTGGCTGTTTACTTCTCTGTGCTTGTCCTTTAGAAGCAACTGATAAATTGCTCAGGATGGAAAGGCCAAGCATCCCGAGCCGACTCTTCTCACTAACTGTCATACTTCTGAATGCCGTTAACGTACGGCATGTCCCCTGAGAACCATCAGGTCGAGCCCTGAGAAATGTGGAGGACATCAGAGAACACTCACGGTCACTTGGCACAATCTGAAAGCCAAGGGCAAGCTCCTAACTGAAGCCCAAGCCTCCTAAATTTTTCTTCCATCACAAGCCCAAAAGAACGTCAATCCTGCCTTTGTTTCTATCCTTGATGGAGATTGGGCACTAAAACATTACTTCCTGTCTGAGATTTGCAGACAGCTACTCAGAAATCCATCACACACATCCTCATGGACGGTGTGTGCCCCTCTGCAGACACAGTCTGTCCACTGGTCCAGACTCCCGACCGACCACTGTGCTCCTTGCACGTGACAGCACACAGCTTCCAAATACAATTTCTCTTCATCTGTTTTTATGGATATTATAAAAAAATAGCAGCAAATCAAAGAGGAAAACAGGTTCATTTTATGCCAGTCACAAAACCTGGTGACAGGTGTCGCCATATGTTGCGACAAGATCTAGTGGCCATGGGTCATTGCTCTGAAAGGAGCTCACGTGTAGCTTGCAGAGCTGTGACACACCGAGGGGCCCTCTGGGATCTCCAGCAAAGATCCCGTGACAGGTATGAAATTAACTCACGGCATCACAGGAGTTTCCAAACATGACAGCTCCCAGATCAGTTGCCACTTAGCGCCGTGGGGGCTGTGGAAGGAACCGGGACATCGACTAAATGATTTCAGTGGGGTGTCCTGCGGGCCATAAGGAAAAGCATCCCAGGGAGAATGTCTGGAATTACAGAAGGCAGTGGCCACATACACAGAAGTTAGGCGAAGTAATTCTGTTTCAGATAATCCTGTAATTTCCATTTGCTTCCTGGACTAATTTCCACAAAGAAGATGAATAAAGCATTCAGTATTTTAATTTTGAAGAGCTCTTTATTTCTCCCTGGAATTAGAACAAGAGTTTCAGTCATGAGTTAAGGAAGTACTAGAGCAATCGTGCTTCCTCCACACACACACACACACACACACACACACACACACACACACACACGTGCATGCACACATGTACACAGACGCCCACACACACCATGTCTCTGCCTCCTGAAATAAACACAAATGCCCCCACTGTAAGATAATCACGTAACATGCACAAACATAAAATCTGTAAAGGGTAACTAAAAATCCTGGTTACAGGAAAGAAAGATGTTGAAAGAGCAAAGCCAAACATTTGCATCATAAAACAAACAAATGTGTCACAGGCTTGCTTTCCTGGCTTTTGAGTTAATTCTATTTCCTGTAAGAATTCCAAATGTCATGTCAAAGACAACACGAGGAAATGAGCAAACTCAAAGATGGAGAATAAGCGCATTTAGAAATGAAGTCACACAAACAAGGTATTTATCGTCTCTGAAGTCCTAATATAAAAACACACAAGTTCCGAATGCCACATTTTTAACATAATTGTCACAGCATAAGGTAAGAGAAATAAATCAAAATTACAGTGATTATAGTTTGAAATGCAAGCAATTTGGGTCCTAAAAGGATAAATGTAATGGGTGACTGTGAACGCAGTCGAGAATGAGACGTTCCCTGAGGGTCCATGCCACAGGCTTCTGCCAACAGACACATGAAGTGTCTTCACGTTGTGTGTGCGCAATACAGACCAGTAAAGTCTCCTTTCGCAGTCTGGGCACTTGCCATTAATCCTGGTGGTTTATTTTGCTTCCTTAAAATGTAAATTTTCTCTGGAAATCCTTTATGATCCTCGCTGGTGAACATAATAATTTAATTCTAGGGCTGGGAAACCATAATTATCAAACATCCTTCAATTTTCAAGCTGATACACATTTTTCAGATCAGTAAACCTTCAGTGCATCTCAGACATGATGCTTTGGAATGACTGTACGTCATACACACGACACAACACGTACTACATGCCAGGCACTGAGCTATGAATTTTACACGTAATTCATTTAATCTCAGTAATAACAATCCTGTGAGGTGAGAAACTTTACTATCTCCAGCTCCTACAGGAGACAACATGGGTGCAGAAAATGCAGTCCTTTCAGCAAGTCTACAGCGAATTCGTGCAATGCTCTGGAACGAAAGCAGGGCCACACTCTCACGCCCTGTGCGTAAGGCCGGGTAGGTCACTCACATCAACCCTCCCGGGCACGAGCTTTCTCTCGCTATTGCCTCTTATTTCAACCTCATGGTCAGAGAGTTATAACGACACTACGAAACTTGATAAAACACCAACTTTCTTCCAAGCAGGCTTCGAACTCTGCCCTCTCTGTCCCGAACCTTTGCAAACACTCTGTAGGAGGAACACGACCTTCCTGTTTTAAGGACGGCCGCCTCACAACTCAAGGGGATTCATTCAACGTATTTTACTGAGGAGCTATGGTGTACACTCACCGTCTGTCACATCCATTTAATAACTCAATCTATTTCATAATAGAGTGGTGAATTAAACGACACAATCTTTACCTTCACAACAGTGTCGGTTAGTGGGGAAATATAAAAGTAAACATGACAGTGTACGTGCAATGACTTATTTTTAAATACTTTCTAAAAGAATGGGAAAAACAGGTGCTTTAGATGCTGGCGTCCTGCAGGCAGGTCTTCAACCCCCACTCCTCTGATTATTAGTTTTTAGAACATAAATTACTTTCTTAAACGTTCAATTCTCACTTTTCTCATCAATTGAAAGGGAATAATAGTGTTTTAAGGATTAAAGTTGATAAAATATAACATGCTTAAAAATGGCTTGGCATCGATGCATATATTCAATTATTAGTATCTTTATATTATTGCTAATAATGTTTAGTTTGTACAAACACAAGCTTCCTTTTGTGTAAGTTTATCTTTACACAAGTGTTCGTCTCAGACTAAGAACTTCCCTTTTGAATAGTAGTAATGGCCTTTTTTCATTGCAGCAAAGAACTATTTCTCATTATAGAACAATAGCAAGTTTATTAAATTCAATGTTCTTTCGAATATTTAAAAACTTAGACTCCTGGAGAAAAGGCAGAGCACCTGGTCCCTGTGTGTCCACTGGACCCTGTCCCTGGCACCGTGCAAACCATCTGCTAGACTCTCCACAGCAAAGCACTAAATGTCACTACAGTTGACAGAATTGTCATTCTACATAGCAACAAAAACAATTTGTCATGCGGGAACTCAGCTCCCGCTCCCCGCACAAGAACACAGGACATGATGAGGCCAAAAAAGAACACCCACGGAGCCACAGATAGGGGAGTCACCCCACTATAGTCTCGCTGGCAGCTGGGTTGGGGACACAGGAAGCAGGAGCCACATGATGCGCAATCCACCACCCGCTTATCTGCCAGCTGACCCACCAACAACCCCCTTGCCAGCTCAGCCACGGCACTTATATCAGTGGCCAATGGCTCACTGGTTACAGCTGACGGCCAACTAGTCACAGCCGACGGCCATCTACTACCCGAGCCAGCACCTTCCACGTGAGGCCGAGAGCCTGGAAACTGCTCTCTGGGACTCTGTCCCCACACAATTCATAAGACATGTTTGTTTATTCCTATCAAGATGAGGCAAGCCTCGACATGCTTGCTATCAATACACAACAACAGAAATAAGGAAATAAAGTAATGGAAGTTAAAAGCACCCACATATAACTGGAAAGAAAGTGAGAGAGCTGCTTCTACCTTACAAATGCTTGATTTGTTTTCTCGACCTAACAATGGAAATCTGTGGGGACAGAGCCAGGAGAGCAGTTTCCAGGCTCTCGGCCTCACGTGGAAAGGTGCTGGCTCGGGTAGTAGATGGCCATCAGCTGTGGCCCTTGAGCCATTGGCCACTAATATAACTGGCGCGGCTGCGTTAGGGAGGTAAGTTGAGGAGAGAGTCGGTCAGTTGGCAGAAAGTGGACAGCAGGTCGCATGTCGTGTGAATCCAGCCTCCAGTGAGAATATAGTGGTATGACTCCCCTACCTATGGCTCCCTGGGTGTTCCTTTTTGGCCTCACCATGTCCTGTGTTCTTGTGTGGGGAGCGGGAGCAGAGACCCCATAGGCCACCCCGCACGACACATGGCGCAGCGAGCAGGGTACGGTGTCGACCAAAGCCCTCCGAAGGGCAGTGGAGCAGTTTGTGCGAATGAACACTCAGTCTCAGGAAGACCAGGAGGAGCAGCTGCCGGAGAGCTGGACCCCCGTGGAGGGGTGGGAAGACGTGGACGGTTCCCCAACCAGCAGAGGCCAGAGAAAGCGAAGGTCCTTGCAGCCCTGTGGGCTGGGAGGTACTTGCTGAGTCAGCCCGGATACAGGACTTGTAGTCCCAGGAGGAAAGGCTTGCTGAGTCCTCCGTGGGAGCTGAAGGTGAGGTCAAGGTCATCCCTCACCCCCAGGACAGCCCTGGCAATGACTATGGACTATGGGGAATTGCCTTCCAACCCTAATTTAATGGACCAATTGACTGTTTGGGAACATACCACCATGTAGTGGAACTGGCAGATGTTTACTTTTGTGTCTCAAGTGGCCACCATCGAGAATATGTGAGAGGCCCTGGTTGTGTCCAGGAAGTTGGGCTGTGCCCAGAGAGAGTGGCAGTGCCCTGAGAGGCCCTGGCTGTGTCCAGGAAGTTGGGCTGTGCCCAGAGAGAGTGGCGGTGCCCTGAGAGGCCCTGGCTGTGTCCAGGAAGTCTGGCTGTGCCCAGAGAGAGAGTGGCAGTGCCCTGAGAGCCCTGGCTGAGCCCAGGAAGTCTGGCTATGCCCAGAAGGACTGGTGGTCCCCTTAGAAACCCTGGCTGTGTCCAGAGAATCTGGCTGTGTCCAGGATATTGCATTCACCTCCAGGCTCTTCGCATAGGGTCCCTCGCGGAAGACGCTTGTCACGCAGATTGTGAGGCGAGACCCCATAGGGGTGGAGTGTGGGGACAGAGCCAGGAGAGCAGTTTCCAGGCTCTCGGCCTCACGTGGAAAGGTGCTGGCTCAGGTAGTAAATGGCCATCAGCTGTGGCCCTTGAGCCACTGGCCACTAATATAACTGGCGCGGCTGCGTTAGGGAGGGAAGTTGAGGAGAGAGTCGGTCAGTTGGCAGAAAGCGGACAGCAGGTCGCATGTTGTGTGAATCCAGCCTCCAGTGAGAATATAGTGGTATGACTCCCCTACCTAGGGCTCCGTGGGTGTTCCTTTTTGGCCTCACCATGTCCTGTGTTCTTGTGTGGGGAGCAGGAGCTGAGACCCTGCCTGACGCCCCGCACGACAAAATCTGACCAATGAATAGGAAGTTTAAGTAACAAATTATATTAACAGAGCAAAATACATTCACAGGGTGCTTGTATGTCACACAGGTAGCTAGACAATGTCACCAGGAACTGAGAGCCGGGCCACCCTGACGTTCCGCAGCTCTGTACAGGTGGTCAGTCACTGACCCACCTCACACCCCACGGGCAGCTTCATCACTAGCAAACGGGTGGGTAGAAGAATCGCAACCCACAGGGTCTGGCTGGAACTAAACACCTACTGTGTGCCTGCTGCCACGCTAGGCACTGGAGATAGAGTGGTGAGCAGGACAGACATAATCTGTGCTAACAGGACGACCTGTCTGAAATGCTTAGCTAGAAGAGGGAGCTACGGCTTCTCGTCTCATCAACATGCTGAGGGCAGTGTGTGGTCCACCAGAATGAGAAATGAAGATGCTACAAAGATCACGGCAGTTTACACAGAAAGCAGAAAAAATCCAATAGAACATCAATAATGTTTCCTGCACATTTGCAATTGGGTAAATCCTATAAATAAGAGAAACATGGAGAGAAAATTGCATTGATTGAGGCAAGACACACCTCGTACTCGACAAGCTGTGGGAGGAAAACTTCCAGCTGTAGATGCCTTACTCAGACACTCCTGAAAATGCTTAAAATGACCCCATTGCAATTTTGAAAACCATGCGAAGGGAATTCAAAACCAAACAACGTGCGGCTTAGATGAAAAAGGAAAGCGAAGTGGACGGTACCGGAGGCCCAGGATGCTGCTGGCATTGAATTTGCCTGAATCGGAAGCGTATTTATTCTGTTTATCTGCAGGCAGCTTTAGTGGCCCAAGAGCTCCGACTGCTCCACCCGAGTAACTGAGGGAAATGCGCTCACCCCAAAGTCTGGGCGTCCCGTAGCGCGCGTGCACAACGCTTCCGCAGCCCCAGGAGCGCGCAAGCCGGCGCTGTCTGCACTGTGTGCTTCCGCTGGGCTGGCCACTGGCCACATGTGGCTACCACGTTTCCCTGGAAATAAGACCTAGCTGGACAATCAGCTCTAATGCGTCTTTTGGAGCAAAAATTAATACAAGACCCAGTATATATTATATTATATTATATTAATATTATATTAATTATAATATATTATGATATATTATGATATATTAAAATGAGACCAGGTCTTATATGAATTTTTGCTCCAAGAGACGCATTAGAGCTGACTGTCCAGCATTAGAGCTGATTGTCCAGCTAGGCCTTATTTCCGGGGACGGTATTTAAATAACTTAGAGTGGACTAGAATCCACACGTCAGTCTGTCCACTCCACACTCCATGTGCTCAGGGCCAGATGTGGCTGGAGGAGACACAGAGCACACCCACCACTGGACAAGGCGCTGGTGTGGACATTCATTGCTTCATTTTCATTCAGACATTCGTTCTTACCCATTCATTTTTGTTCCTTCACATCACACATGTTTATTAAGCACCTACTCGGTGCCAAGCCTGGGACACAATGGTAAGCAAATACAGATGTTGTTTCCTGCTGCCAGGGAGCTTCCATTTGCAGGGAGTAAACAGACATTCACTACATAACCAGACAAATGGAGATACAAGTGAAATATGGTAAGTACTAAGCGGGAGAGGAAAGGGGTGCTGTTTTAGAGGAAGAGGTCCATGTGCCAGAAAGAAGGGACCGTCAGTGAGACACGGGGGGTGTGCAGGAGCTAGCTGGGCAAAGATGGAAGAAGAGTGACAGAGCACATGCAAAGGTCCTGGGCTCAGCGAGGCCTGGAGAACATGCGGGAAAAGGCCAGCAGAAAGATGCTGGTGAAGAGAGGAATTGGTCAGAGTCCAGCCGCAAGCGCGCGGGTATCACTGAGGGTTCGTAAACCGTGCAAGGAGCCTGTCTTTCCCCAAAGACGCATGGAACATCGTCTTAAGCAGAAGGTGGTAAGATGTCAAGTTCGTATCTCAGAACCTCTGGGTACAGGATGGTAACTAACTTATAGGCAAGAGTAGCTAAGAATAGTTAGGAGACACACCCATGCACGCTGCCATCCGGCCACCCACCCACCGGAGAGCAAGACGCATTCACATTAATAGGGCTAAATAGTAAAGAGGTTATTCCCATGGAAAACACGAACTTGACATGGAACTCATGGGTCTGATCACTTCTTAACAATGTCATTTTGTTCTGCTACCGGAAAATAATTATGGGAGCAGGATGAGACGGGGTAGATATACTGAGTTTAGCAAATATTGCTAAGGCTTAATGGTGAAACAATACAGGTCTCCTAGGCCTCAGCTCCTGGGTAAGATTAAAGGAGATAACAGTGAAAGGGGAAATGATGAAGTTTGGGGCTAACATTTATCTCTAAGGGAGTAAAGAGGTTAAATACTGTTGGGCGGGGGGAGGCAGAGGCAGGGGGAGGGGGAGAGGGAAAAAGACAGGGAGGCGGGCAGGGGACACTAAACTAAAGCACTGACTCGTGTTCCTGAATGAGGAACGCTCCCTTGGCCAGCGTGGGGCAGACCGACCACTTTTAGGGGGTGCAATAATGTGGTCACAGAAGGGCAAACTCTTTTTGGTCCTGAAAAATCCACGGAGCCAATTCTAGCGATTGCACCCATGATGCTGGCAAGACTGAGAGGTAAACAGAACTTCCAGAAGGTGCACCATGCACTGCGACCTCCCCACTGTCCCCAGGACGCTGCCCAGCTCCCTCCCTCCAGGGTCTTCGCTCCCCCTTCACTTGGGCAGCTCCCTCCCAAACAGTCAGGGGCGACTCTTCATTCAGGGCCTGACTCTCCTGAGGCCGGTGGCCAAGCCCCCCTGCGGTCGTTTCATGATGGGAACTACCAGCATCCCACACGTACTGGCTCTTTGTTATGTCCCTAGATTAGACAGCAACTCCCAGAGCTTTGTCTTGGTCACCTCTGTGTCCCGGGCACCGAGTGCCTGACAATGACAGGGGCTGATCAAAGGGCAGTGGATGTATGGTGCCACAATGACGGTGGCACGATGACAGCACAGAAGAAGGTGGAGTGCGAGGGGCGCGCAGTCTGTCATCTCTGGACCATGTTTGGATCTTGGCCCCCAGAACGCGTCGATGGCTACTTGAACGATGTGAACAAAGCCCTCTTGGGATCTTTTCACAACATGAACATCTCCACAGCTTTGTAGTGATGAGACCCGAAATTCCCTTTGCCTGGGCTTCCTGCAACAACTGGAGTGTCAGGGCCGACACACTGCCTGACGGGGTAAGCGACCCGGGGAAGGACCTGCGTCCTCCACCTTCCTGTTTCCACAGAACCAAACACGGCACCTTGGGAGGAAAGGAGCGAGCGTGCTTGAATGTTCCTGAGAGGGGAAGAGAAAAAGGAGAGCAGGGGCGACACCCTGGGTGACAAGCAGACCTTCGGCTGAAGCCAGGACTTGGAAGAGCTGAAAGCCGCTTCAGAAACAACAAAGCACAGTGTATGGACAGGAAGCAATGCAAACACAGTTGTGTGTTGGAAACATGTGGTCACTACCCCAGCACGTGGAGGGATCCAGCAGAGCCCGGGCGCATTTCACAAGGCACAAGGTAAAGTGAGGAATAAAGCAGCAAGGACCACCACGCGTGTGCACAGGCCCCGAGACTTTCACAGGAATAACCACCCCCAGGTGTCTGGCTGCCCGTGCTCGTACACAAGTCATGTTTGAAATGACGGCAGTGACATCACGGCGAAGCAGAACAGCAGTGGGGATTTGAAGGCATTAAATGGACATAAGAAGCCCGTAGTCACAGCCCTGGTAGAGTTATTTGTATGTATGTTGTTGATGAGTATAAACATTTCAATGACCAAATTCTGTTGAAATCTGGCTACGTTGCAGAAAATACCTACCCTGTGACTTCACAGTCTGCGTTTGATCACCGTGTGAGTTTTAACACCTAGGTATAAGACCACCACACAGAAATGTCACAATAGCATGGTCTCCTCTCAACAGGAAGGTGATTCTTCATACGAGAGCTTCAAGTGCCGCACGCGTGTTACATGGAAGAAGGATGTCGGAAGGCACGCGCTCTGCCCCGGGTCGTCACCGTTCCCTGGGCCCCTCCCCACCCCCTCTCAGGCCGGATGTCGGGGAACAGCTGCCATTTCGTCATGCCCACAGCTCAGCACGAGCACGCAGCCCCCAGCCGTGCATCCCTGGCTTCCTAACTATGCCAACGTCCGGTCAAAATTAAAACATTCCGATAGATGTCTCCACCCTCACAAACAAAGACTTCCAATTCACAAATCCCCTACATTCCATCTCGTGAGAACGTCCTGTGCCGTGTCTACATCACGACATATGTGGGGGCCTACCCTCAAGGAGACCCCACAGGTGGCCTCAGAAACCTGCAGGCGGCTGCGACTGCTTTCGGGGTCCCTGACCTTGGCCGGAGCGCAAGCCTGAGTGCTTCCTGCCTCTGCAGACACTGCCTGAGCACGCTTGCCACTTTCTCCTGTCCTGTCATGTTCGGGTTTCTTGTCATTCATTCCACGAGCCCTCATCACTTCTTGTGACTAACACTCAGTCTGATTGGAAAAGCTCTCCCTCCCACTTCTGCCCAGAACTAGGGCTGGAGGGGAAGCGAGGCCAGGCACATGGTCCCCTCTGTTTCATCCAGCCCAGATCACCTGTGGGTCGTCTCCTGCACACAACTCAGGAAGCCACCCCGACCCCACTTCCACGGCTGCTGCAGACCCCAGGGCCACTTGCTGCCGCTGTCACTCGCTGTTCCTAGCAACCCCTCAGCTGAGGGGCCAGCAAGAGGGCTCACGCCCAGGTCCTTAATATGGGGACATTTTGTTCTCTGGGACATTCGTGCCCCCCAGCCCCTACCCAGGCCCAGAGGCGAAGGTGGGGCCCACCCTGACATCTCTGTCGTTTTCCTGCCCTGCTCACCCTGGCACAGAGACAGATCCGCAAGTCCATCACTGGTTCAGATAAACAGAAACACAGAGCCGGTCTCCCATCTTCCAGGCACAGTCTGTATGAAGGATTCAACTGGGCCCCTCCACTGGCTTTGAGAAGGAGCCAGGGCCACAGAGGGACCCCTGTTATCACAACAGTGCCCGCTCAGAGGCTGAAGCGCTTCTAAGAGCTCTCTCAGCTGCTGCCTCCAAAGCTTCCTGTGCACACGGGGCAGCTGGGGTGATGGTTGAGAAAGTGGGTTCTTCTTCACTCTCGGGACGTCCCTGAGGAAGGATGCTGCCCTAAGCTCCTCCTCTCCTCAGCAGCGGGGACACTGGGCAGTCTGCCCTCTGCTGTGAGCTCCAGTGCCCAGTGGGACAGCAGCAACAACGGGAAGGACACAAAGTCCCACTCCACGTCCTGTCCCACCAGCGAAATCTCCACTAGGGACTTCTGGCCACGTGGGAACTGGCTCTTTGTACTGAAACCCTACATTCTGGAACAAGAGAAGAACGTAGAGTGAATTGTTTCCTAAAGTGGATGCCTAATAATTGACACGGGATTTAAGTCCAAGTTCAATTCCAAGGACTGTTTTTTAATTGTTTCTTTGGTGCTCAATAAAACCCTAAGGTTTGTAGCTGCCTTGAGTACACGGTTATTAAATTTTGCGACCCATATTAAGGGCATGTACAGTAATCCTGAGATAGAAGAAAAGGAACCTGTATTAACCGAAGTACAGAAACAAACCCACTGAGACAGTGCTGAGACAGCAGGCTTAGCACGTTTCCCACGTCACTAGTGTAAGTTCTAGAACATTTTACTCTTTTTCATTCCAAATTATTTGTACTCACTGTTTAAATGTAATATAGAAGCCTGAGAAATCTTCTGCCTTTTTCATGCAAAGGGTTGCATCTACTGAGCATGTATGGGGCCAAAATACATTTAAAGCAGGAACAAATAGAAAACGTGATAAAGACAACAAATATGAACTGAATAAACGTCCAGCTGTGGTGGAAAACCAAAGTAAGGTTTTTTCACAGGACAGAAACGACATTTTAGAATAGACTGTCCGCAGCACAGCTGATCAAATTCACAGCTAGAAATGACTAAATGCAGGAAAACGCATTTCTAGGACAATTCTTACATTTTGTCATTCAAGAAAATGTACTCAATTTGCTTTTAATTGTTTTTTGGAAACAGTTCACATTGTAAATCTATTTTCTTAACAAAATACCCCTTAAATCTTAGGGAGGATATGTGTTGCCAAAAAGCTATATAATATTTAAATTTTTCCTGAGTTTTATACAACAGTTTAAATCAACGTGGCTACGGCGGTGCTATGAGGTTCACACCAGGGTTTAATTAGGTGTTAAGGCTAAACTGGTGAGATCCAGGTACAATGTATACGGCGATGGTAGACCCTGAAAAGAAGACATGTACAGACTATGCTTTTAGTTTAAATGTTTTGTTGCACAATAACATTTTTTTTTTAAATTCTCACAATATTAAGGTAACAGCAGCCACAAGAAAATTGTCAATACTAATATTGCTTAGGAAGTGAATAGAATACCAAAGAAAAGTAACCAGGACATAACATGTGGACAGAAAACAGAGGAACGGGAGCGTCCCCACCCGCCTGGGGCCCTGGTCACCTCACTGTGGTTAGTTTGGATCTGCTGTGGGACAGGAAGCGAATATCCACGAGCTAGGTAACCAGGGAGGAGGGAAGACGCCCCTTCTTAGCGCAGAGGTCTCGCCGCCAAGTACCTGCCTTAACAAAATAGCGTCACTTATTAGTTCAATTCCTCAACAGGCGTTTATTTACATCCTGCTGTGGGCAGTGATGGAGCCAAAGTCAGCAGGGCACAGGGTCCTCCCCTCGTGAAACAGGAAATACACCCTGGGAAGTAGGGCCTTCCTGGGGGATGGCTGCCGGTAAATGTGGGGGGTGACACACGTCTGTCCCCAGCTAGCTTCCGGGGGACTCAGGGCGAGCATCTCGTGTCGGGGAAGAAGGAGGTGATGGTTTCCTGCCGTCTTAGTCGGTGGGGCTGCAAAACTGGCCGAGTCGGGGGCCTCACCTCCTGTGTATCCCTCCGCACACCCGCCCCTGGCAGACAGGACTCAGGGACCCAGGCCAGTCCCTCAAATGCCCCCGGGTCCCATTTTTCCCGTCAACGAGCGTGGATGGTGTTGTCTGAGTGTTCCTTTGTTTGTTTTCCTTAACAGGCTTGCTATTTTGACCAAGGGTCAGAGGATTCTGCAACGGTGAATGCTGAGAACTGTCTTCTTCCATCCCACAGACGCCAGACGGTTTGCCCAAACCTGCCATCCCTTCCCCCGCTCCACACCATCTGTGGCAACCATCCCGTTTAAAACACCTGAACATTCCATGTGGGGAAGCCCTCTCCTTCCCTGTGAATACCGCACACCTCCCCCACACAGGTTTTGATGGGTGTGAGGGTGACATATTACTGTAGAGAATTCTAGAAGCATCTCAGGTGCAGGCCCACCCTCTTCCCTCCCCGCGTCATCCTTCACCTGGGCTGTTGAATCGGGTCAATCAGAGTTTGCACTGCAGCTCAGAAAGGCAGTGGTTTCTGGCTAAAGAAGTTGGTGTGGACCTCACCTCCTCCTGAGGCTCCTGAGAAAGCACAATTCTCTGAGTTACGGTGGTTAGTAAGTGACATCAAAATGTCACAGCAAAGACTAATTAAATGGTATGATTTAAATGTTCTAACAAATTTCACTGAACACTTACTATGTGTCCCAAGCACTTAGCACGTGTCATCTGCTTTAGTTCCACGCACCTTATCAGGCGAGTGTCCCCACTGTGTCCATTCTACACGTGACGTCACCGAGACACACTAACGGCAGGCAAGAGGCCATGTTTGCACAGCTGGCAAGTCTCGGCCAGAACACGGTTCTCGGAGCTACTCTCTGGGCCACTCTGCCACCCCACCCCTGACTGAAATACGCAGAGAAGAGAGAACACGTGTCTGGGATGTGGGACGTGTCTGCCTCTGGCTGTCCCAGCAGCAGCAGTGCTGGCAGAACAGTGGCCATCAGATACGTAGGGTGCTCCCATTACGTGGCGTGGTGCCATCAGGAGAACTCCCACTGAGGCCACATGTCACTTTAGTTCTTTTCCGGCCTGAACTAAAGGCCTTTCCAATGGCTGGCTTACTAACCAGGAAGCAGGGGCTGGGAAGGAACGTTTGCGCAGATTGTGATGTCCAGGTCATTCAACACCCAGGTCTTGGATGCACACGGTCCTTTGTGAAAAGAGAAAGAACTTCTTTGTGTTCCAGTGTGACACCACTTTCCCTACAACCCCAAGACGACTGTATTCATCAGATGTCCTTTGTTAAAAGACCAACAATCATTCATTCTGAGTTAGATAATGAGCACTGACTTCCAGCTTCCCAAATGCCCCAAATTCTGAGTATCTCAAAGACAGGAAGTGAGAATTGACTTCTGCAATCTTAATGCACGGCACACAGTAGGTCCACAATATGCATCATGCCACACGTAAATGACACAGACAGGGCACTTGTTAGTGTGACAGTACTGGGTTACTAAAGATGCAAATCACTAGCAAGGATTCTCTCTGTTGTTCCTTTGGAGTCCTGCTCTCAAGACCAAGTCTCCCTTCCTCCATTGTTTATTTATTCAAAAACCTAGGCAGTCTTAGTAGGACTGAGTTCCCATTTCTCCTGGAATGCAGACCCGAGCACTTCAAGTACATTCCCAGTGTGAGCCCCTGGGAGCAGAAAAGGTTGCAGTAAAGGCGGGGTTTGTGAGGGCATTGTTTTCTGTGTGGGCTGCTTTTCGAAATGAGTAAAGAAATAATTCACTTGTCCTATTCATGTGGCAATGAGTTTGGTGTCACCTGAACAGAGTCCATAGAAAGACTCCTTCAACTCACATAACTACTAACTGGTTTTCTTTGCAGAAAGGTCTGAATGACAGAGCTTTGCCAAGCGCCCAGGGGCCACAGAAACTAGCGCAAAACACATCAGGCAGTTTGCAAACCTGGGCTAAGACAGTGATGGTGCAGCCCCCTGGACACCGTCCGTCTAGGTGAGCCGATCTCGGGACAGGAACATGCAAGACGAGGTCACTCTTTTCAAATCAACGTCAGTGGCGTGCGGTCCCTGCGTTTGGCACCGCATATGGATGTACAGAAAGGAGCATCTCACATAGCTGTAGCAGCTAAGGACAATGCCACCTGTGACGCCCTTGGAGTCACTCCGCCCACACCCTCTGAGCCAATCAGAGTTGGCGAGAGTTCCCATCTTCCAGAAGTTGTAAAATCTAAAGGTAAGTTACACACAAGCAAATGCAACATAATTCCTGTCTGAGAAAACTGACTCAATGAATCGATGACGTGGATAAATCTTAGCGACATACAGAAGCAGATATACAGATACGAGAGTGATTTGGAGCAGTGACAAATGCAAATGGAAACAAGGGACCTCTTAGGACATCTGTGTAGCACCGACCGTTCCTGTCAGTTCCCAGGAACAAATGAGCATTTCCTTTCCCTAGCATTATTCTTTCTTATAAGAAAACAGAATACAAACAGGAAACATGCCCCCTTGCTACAAAATTCAGAGCCATCACGGTGTAAATGAGAACTGTCCAGTTAAGCGGTCAGCATGTCTACTGCTTCTTCATTATTGGCTGCAGGAGCCGGGACCCCCCCTCGGTGCCTCAGCACGACCTGGGGACCGGCCTGAATTAGCTCCTGCAGACGCATGGTTCATCCAAGGGACTGGCAGTCTCAGGGCCCAGAGTGGACGGAAGCCCGGTGGGTGGCCCGTCCATCTCCTGGGGGCTGAAGGGCCCAGCTTCGGGACTCTGCTTTGCTGAAACTCCTTCGGTGGAGATTTCTGCACAAGAACCTACCCTCCAGATTTCCGTCACTTTGCACAGTGTTTGGGCTGCATATTCGTGTGTCGGGGAAATTCTGAATTCTACTGGGAAGGGGCCTCTTCAAATACCGACAGGAGATCCCTTCGTGAAGGGCTACCTGCCAGCTGAGGTCAGCTGGCAGCTGACCGGGCAGAAGGCGGCTCCAGAAACCTCAGGACCTGCGGGGACACGCCATGCATGGCTGCTCTGCTTCCCTTGCACTGAGTTTTTTGAATGCTTGCATTTCTTGAACATTAGGGATTTTTAACACTATAATTCTGATTTCTGCCCTTTAAAAACATTGAAAGTCTGATGAGACTAGTCTGGTTTTGGCACACGGCGCCGATCGTTTAGAAAGCGGCAGGTTCCCAGTCCCTGGTCCCATCCCACTGTCCTGCACGCTGTGACTCCTGCCCTGGGACGGCTGCGGGGACCCTGGCTGCATTAATACTCTCAAAGTAACAACTGACTTAGAGAAGTTATTAAGAACATATACTGCGCAATTTCTTTTTACTAAAATATTAAACACTGAATTACAGTCCAGCAATAACTGTGCTTCCCAAGTACTACTTTATGCAAAATTTATTTCTCATCATAAATACTAATCTGCCTCTTTCAGAGCTGATCTGTAACTTTGGGATGTACACTTTTAAGCACTCGTTCTATTCTTTGCTTCAAATTTGACAGATACGTTGAAAATCAAAGAGCCACACAGTTATCGAGGCCAAAGTGTTGCCTCAGTATCACTGAGCTCCAATTCCAAGATTTTACAAGTAAGAAATCCTAATAAGTATGAGACCTCTGAGGCCACACAGGTGATAGATATGAAATTCAAGGATGGAATATGGTTTCTTAACCTCCGTACTGGGCTTAATTTTAGAAGCAACTGGCCTTATTCCCAGGCCAGCTCCCAAGATGGGAGGTGGGGCTGGCACGGTCTCCTGGAGGGAAAACTTAAGGGAGCTGGGGGTGTCTTCCTGGAAAAGAGGTGACACAGGTGAGACAGAAAACCTCTCTTTGAACATCGCGAGACAGAACGTACTCAATTTGGTTTTCTAAGGTCCCACGGGCAGACCTGGGAGAAAGAAAAGTGCTCGGAGCGAGGTCAGGCTGTGCAGACCTGACTCCGGGCTGAGCTACACAGCGTGGGCAGAGGCTCAGGAGACACCGTGTCGGCGAGTGGAGCACAGGTGGCTGCCCACACACTGTGACGGTCGTGCAAAGGCCTCAAGCCCCCGAAGAAAGGTGACCGAATGGACCTGCGTCCTGCTGGCTAAGGGAACCTGGGCGGCACGACCCACAATTCCACGACTCACAAGAGTGTCACCGGTTTCTCCTGTGGGAGAATACACCCTCTTCTCTCACAGGCCTCGCAAGCCAGGAGTCACCGCCACGTGGGAGGAAGACATCCTAAATTGGTGCAGCTGGCCTTTGAAAGGCACCTGCACGTCCTTTGGTGGTGCCCGCTTCCAGCATCCACTGTCACCACCTCCCCAGGGTCCCCCCAGATGCACCAACACGCCTGACACATGGGCTCTTTCAGAGGCGCCAGGTCAGTGGTCCCCAAAACAGTCTTCTCCAAGGTGAGATGACAAACCCCTAAAATAAACAAATTTGGGCTTCCTCAGTCCGTTCTCATGGCACATCTGTGATTTCTTCCTATGCGTGTATTACAATTTTTAATTGACTTACTTTTCTATTGACATTGAAATATCTTACGAAAGTACGTTCTCTCACTACTATACACGGGAAATCAGCACCACTTTGCATAAAAATAAATACACCGAAACCTAAACAGTTACTTTCTACACAGTGTGACCAGCTCCATCTGTGACTTTGAGGTCTGGTCTCTCTTTATGAAAAAGAGATGGTAGCAAGTGTGAAACATTCATAAGCCCATGCCCGACCCAAGCTGGTCTTTGACTTAATCTGAGGTCTCAAAAGACAATTAAAACCGAAAAATATTTGCTTTATGTACATCTATCAATTCTATTTAATCTTAGACGACTTAGGATCATTTCACAGCCCATGACATCTGTTGTGGCATCCATCCCATGACTTGTGAAATACTGAATTAATCAAAGCTAATGTCCCCATATTAGAGGCAACATGAAGCCCTAGCCCATGAGAGCTGCACAGGTGGACAAAACATTAAGGGATAATGCATCCGAGACTGGCAGGACCATGGACAACCCATGGGACATCAGTCATCACCTGTATGTTAGGCCCCCAGCCCGGAATGTCCCCATAAGGACAACCCCAGCAACAGGCAGGCCTGCTTCCTGCCCTGGACGCGGCCCCTCTGCCTGGATTCCCAGGCTGGCGACACAGGCTGTCCCGCTCAAGTCGCTCATTCATTCGGCCACCCCAGCAACACAATGAGCGACTGCTGTGTCCCAAGCCCCGTTATGGGCACCAGGAACCAAGCACCAAAGAGGCAGGCGGGACTCGCGCCCTCACCCCACAGTTCATGGGACTTCACGAGGGTGAAGCCAGGGCTCCCAGTTGCAGCGTGAGTCACACTGAGGACAGGGTGACTCCTTCTGGAGGGGCTGCCCTGTTCAGTGGTATCACTGGACTCAACAGATGTCAGGAGCAAACTCCCGCTCACCCCACGGGGTGACACCCCAACCTATCCCCACATAGGACCAAATGTTCCCGAGACGTACATCTCCCAGGCCTTCTCCCCGCATCGCCGAGCTCTGGGAGGGCTGCCACCTGTGCCCTGTGTGGGGGACCCCACAGGGCTGTGCCCGGCTGCACGTCCCTTAGGAGAGGCTCTGCTTCACCGTGTAATGGGTGACAATTTCGTGCTCTGGTGCAGCCAGTCCAGGAATGACATCATTTCGTTCAAGGTCATTTGTCATAACATGGGTGAGAAAAAACAAAATCAGATCCCAGCTGGGCCTCCGTCTGTGCAGTGTGTATGTTCTCCTACATGGGCTTTCCTGCGACTCAGTTTCCTCCCATGTCCCAGAGATGGGCACATGAGGGAACGGTGCGTCTACACTGTCCCCTTGGTGGGTGAGGGTGGGTGTGCGTGGCCCTGGATGGAAGGGTGTCCTGTCCAGGTGGGTCCTGCCTGTGCCCTGAGCTGCCGGGAGAGGCTCTGGCCACCATGACCAGGAACTGGAGTCAGTGATGGAAAAGAATGGTCTTCTTGTTACTATTCAACCCCCTGAAATGTCTGTCCAGCTCACATTTATTCCAGTCTAGCCTCAGAAGGGTCTGCGGTCTTTATTTAGTGTGATGACGACTTTGTGACCAGAAAGACGCTGTAGGGACTTGGTCTTATTCACATCACGCAGCATCGGGCACAGCTGGTTTTGGGACCCGTCCTCCGACTCAGCCACAGCTTGGACGAGCCCACGGACGAGGTTCCGTGAGGCCTCGCTCTGCTGGCCTGGTGACTTAGGAAAGGCCTGCGACAGAGAGTGCCTGCCCCAGTTCTACGCTACATTTAGGTTCATTCTCGAGCGTGCGATGCTTCCCTGTGTGTTCTACTCTCTGACGTGCACACACACAGACGCACAGATGCATGGGGCCCCCTCACTCTGCGTCACGCGCTCAAAGGAAGTGAAGCACCCACAGCATCCCTGATTGGTCCCTACGTACCTGGTGACTCACTGTCCTCTGGGAATGAGGACACGTGAGCCAGGAATGTGGGGGAGCTCAGAGTGGCCGTAGCACAGCAAGGAAGGACTCTCCTCGGCCCTCGGACACCTTCCTTTCAGGAACTGTCACAGGCCAACAGGACCACGGGCAAAGTGGGAAAAAGCAGCGGCAGCCAAAAACGAGCGACCTGGCTCCTCCCACAGCCAGCCAGGCTCACACCCAGACAGCGCCACAGGTGGTCACGATCGGAGGTGAAAGGGGAGAAACACGTGCCAGGCTGTTGGGAAACAGTGGGGAAGACAGGGCGAGACGGTAAGGCCGGCGGCACACACAGGACGCAGGAGTCTCCACACATCCCAGACTCCAGGCGCCCAGGGGCCCACCGAGCACTGTCCTCAGCCAGAAGGACGGGTCCTCAGCCAGAGGCTCTTTCCCAGACGGTACAGCAGTGCACACACAGACGCGCACACACATGCATGCACAACATCAGTAACCAAACACAGACACGACGTGTTGCCCATCTGTGCCTTTCTGTGACCAAGAAGTTACTGAATCCTATGGGTCACTTGTATGAGCCCTAACTGCAAATACACATGGTACAAACCATGACCCCTTAAAAATGTCTGCAAAGCTTTTTATAATTACATGAAATTCTAGGAAATCTCCCCCTCGCCTTTGAATCATAGCAACTGGAACACTAGCCTTTTAGTGGATAAAGAGGTTTTTTAACTGCACACAATTGACTGAGTCACAACAAATAGCTCAAAGCATCCTTTTCCCAGAAAACTGCTTTCTGAGACTATAATTATCGTAGGAAGCCAGTGAGAAGGTTAGGAATTGAAAGGGGCTATGAATAGCATTCTGAAAGAGAACTTAAATTCCAGTACTTCACAGGGCAGAACCGGGCCCAGAGGGCAGGCCGACTGCACAGCACGTACTGCGCCAGGAGCGCAGCAGGGTGGGGACAGTGGAAACAGTCTGCGGGTCTTGCCACCCGCCCAGCTCCCTGCCCAGCTCCCCGTGTTCCAGCTACGTGGTCATCTTGAGACCTTGCGTCCCCAGAAAATGCCGAGTCCTTCCTCTGCTCAGCTTTGGGCCTGCATTCTCCCACCTCTGAGAGCCTCAGCCGCTTCCCGTCCTCAGAGAGGCCTTGTACTACCCGGGCCAAGCAGGTCCGTCTTCCTGGAAAGCAGACCCTGGTTTCTTAATGAGCTACCTGAGACCAGTGCATGGGAGAGAGGGTGCAGGAGGCCTTAACCTCCCCCACAGAGAGCCCAGAGGTGGGGAAGTCCTTAGTGAGGTCCTGAGCTGGGCTGAGGGCCTGGGGCCCGTTCTCTCTACACCGGGCACTAGAGGCGGGCTGCCCTGGAAAGGAGACATGACCTTGAGGAAGGGTGCTGTCTTCAGTCCAGGCAGCTCTTCCGGGGGCACTGCAGGAGGGCAGGTTGCCAGCCACACTCCAGCAGCAGAGGAAACAGCTGTTTCTGAGGCTGGTCCGGGTAGGGCTGCAGTGCCCAGCACCATGGCTCTGTCTGATGGCCCCACCTTCTCTTTTGTAAACTGGGGACATCACCAGTGACCTCAGAATGCGTACAATACCTAACCTGAGGGATGGCTGGAGTGGAGTTGTCACAAATGTTAAATTTGCATCTTGACCTACTCTATCCAGGAAACAATATGGATGCAAATTTGCTTAGGAAGCATTTTAAAAAAACGATTCCTTCCTTTCTCCCTTCATCCACTTATTCACCCCATATTTACTGGGTGCCTATGGGTGGTAGGGATTTTCCAACACCTGAGGAAGGAGGATTGCAAGCCTTTGTCCAAGCAGAACTTACATTTTCGTTGTAGGAAAAAAGAAAAGAACCATGTAGATAAAGATGGAATAAGACACTGTTGGGAGTAACAAACGTGAACTGGAGGACTAAGATACGTCTGTGACAAGACGCTGCACTATTGGGTGCCATCAGTGGGTCACAGAAACCCTAACTGAACTAAGCTAATTAAGGGACTTTATTGGCCTACAAACAAAAACCAGAGAAAAGACAGGGAGAACCGCCCCCAGGGACACCTGGATTCTAGAACCCAAACGCAGTGGAGGCCATCGCGCTTACTCTTGGGTCTGTCTGGCTTGTTTGGCGGCACCTCTCCCTGAGACGGGCCCTGTTACTCCCTCCTGAGTTCACCAAATCCCCAGCATACGACTCAGTGTCCAAACGAGCATGGCCTGTCCCAGCTTAAAGCTGTGGTGTGAGTGGACGTGTGCACACCCTGCTGTCCACAGCAGTCACAGCAGCACTCGTTACAATCACCGAGCTTTCACCGCATAGGACATCTAAGACGTACCTATAGGTATAAACGTACCTATTGAAACATTAACTCCGCAACTCCTGTTATAGCCTCTTACTGATGAGAAGACGGAGGCTGAAAGCACTCAAGTATCAATAACTTGCAAAAGCACACACCATCAGTAAGAACTGAAACTCAAATTCAAACCCACTTCAATCAGATCTCCAAGGCACATACTGGTAAGCACAGGGGAGCAGGCCGTGCTGCTGACGGTTACAATATGGTTGTATTCTAGTAAGTAGTTACCCCATTACCTTAATTAATCCATGCTAATCGGCAGGATAATTGGGCATTCGCAAATGAAAAGCATACCCATACAAAGGCCGACAAAATGGGAATATTATAAGAAAAAAAAGCAGGGGAAATTTACAGGAAACACCATTTAACGCTGTAAGCACTGAGGCCAGTCAGACAACAAGTGACCAATTTAGCCAGATCTTCCTTGCAGCGGGTGGGGACTATGTCACACTGGAGAGTCAGCGAGCCACTGGGAAATGTGCTCATCGAGAAGTCAGGAAACACGGATCTAATTCTCGTTCGGTAAATATGCCTTTGACCTTGAGTGAGTCACCATCTCAGTTTTCTATCCCGTAATTTATGAACAGTAGCACCTGGGCTACTTGTCTAATATGTATTCCCATAGGGTGAAGATAAATATGAAAGCACTCAGAGTACTTGTCGTGCAAAATGTGAGGGTGAGGTTTTAAAATACCAAATAGTGTACATATACATATAGGTGTGTATATATATCTGTATGTATGTGTGTATGTGTGTGTGTGTGTGTGTGTGTATATCTCATATACATGTATATGATATATATACATATATGTGTCTCCTATATATGTATATATACATTATATACCTGTATTCCTTCTTGTACTGGTGGCACTACAAAAAAAGATTAAATGTTTAACATAATATAGTCAGAAGTTGACTTTGTAAAGCTAAAACAACAGTAGTTTAAGTGAAGCATAAACAGAATAAAGATGATCCAAAACCAAATATTTACATATTTAAATAAGTAACGAGGTGTAAAATAAACGATTTTCCCTACTCTACATTTAGAAGTGTGATACTATTTTATTTTGACCAAAAGAATTTTAGAAGCACTCTTGTGTATTTTACAAGGAAAAAAGAAACGCTTGTGGTGGTCTCTCCAGACGCGCGGTGGTTGGAAACGGCAGCCCGAAGCCTCATTTTATCATTTGATTTTACAGTCCTTGCATTTCAATTTCCAACTCAGCTTGATATTTTTAGTTGGAAAACTAAATTCACTTTAAACAGGACTGTAAAAATGTGACAATTACAAAGGAAACGATTTGGGAAACTAACCATAATGGGAAATTAAATGTCCCACCTCAACACTTTAAAGGCTTTTTAGCAGAAGAAATACGTGCTATAAAATTTAATCTAAGATAACAGAAACTTCTAAAATGTGATTTTTAGAATGTAAATAAAGCTACTAAAAGGTGTAATTGTATCTCTTTGCAATGTCTACTTCCCCAAAACAATACTTTCCTTCACCTGCCAGCGTATAGGCTTTCCATGTCTGGACTGAAACGTCCAGGTTTAGATTTGGGTGGGAAATCATGGAGAGTTAGAGCAGGAAGGAATCTTGAAATCATTTAATCCAACACCCATTTTATAAAAGCATGAAGTTGAAACTCAAAGGAATAAAATGATATGCCTAAAATCAGTGCTGACCCAAGGTAGTGATGGCGATGGTGGTGGTGGTGCTGATGGTGGTGATGGTGGTGGTGGTGGTGGTGATGGTGATGGTGGTGATGGTGGTGGTGGTGATGGTGGTGGTGGTGGAGATGATGGTGGTGGAGATGATGTGATCGTGATAGCTAACATTTATTGGCACAATTCTATGAGAGTAGGACCAGAGAAGTTGACTAATTTGCCCAAAATTCTCAACTCAGAAGTTGCCAAATTAGGGCTGGAACTCAGATTTCCCAGGTGCCAATCTCCATTCTCTTAATCGGTGCTCTACCGCCTTCAGTGTTCTCTGCCCTGGAGCTAGACTAATTTTCCACCACCACCGCTCCCAAGAAAGGGAAAGCATGTTAGTGAAGTTCTCTAACCAAGTGCATCTTCCTTACCTTCCATCTCGTGCAGTCCTCCTCCTGTCTGACAGGCACCGGTGCCTCGGTGAAGCCTTCTGTCCCCTCCAAAGGTCAAATCCCCACTTAACTCTCTTTTCTAGCACTTATCAGAGCAGCAATGTCCCCTCTGCTTGCAGGGTATCTGATTAATATGTATCCACCCTAATAGATTAAAAGCTTCATGAGGGTCAGAAATCGGTCTGTTTTTGTCTGCTGCTATATCCTCAGCCAAATAGCTCATAACAGTTAAACAAAGATAACTGTTGAATGAATGAATATTTTTTAAATAATGTTTAATTCCTACAAATGAATGAAGCATCCTTTATTAAGACAACTGGAAAGTTACACGCTATATTCTCCTTTCACTGTCATTTTACACATGGCACAGGTTTAAAATGTAATATATATATAGTGTGGGTGACAGGAGAATATAGTGTGTAGGGATCCTGCACACAGTGAAGGGGCTGCTTATGCTCGGTGTGTGCCGAAGCCCCAAAACCCACACAGGGTGATGACTGGTTAAGGAGAAGCTAGCAGTTAGCGCATAACGTGGACTGAAGTCTCTGAGTCAACCGAAATCCAACAGGCAGTAGTTCCCCAGATTTACCTGCCGTTTGTTGTCATGAAGACAACCATGGAGGGGCTACGAATCCAAGGAAGTCACCGCAGTCTGTTTGCAGACAGGTGACTGAAGCCAACGGTGCCGCCTGCATACAGTTTGAAAAGCAGGACGCAAACAACTGTATTTAAAAAAGCCAACGAGATTCGTTTCCATTTTCCTGACAGCGCATGGGAGACTATATTGCTGGCGTGTGGAGGCGACTTTGATGTTTCCTTCTGCCCCTTCTCTTGCTTTTCTCCAGCAGCGAGTGCCTTGGTATGTGGGGACGCACTCGCCTTTGATCTCTGTGCGCAGGCGTCCTTCCAGGACAGGGCATTGACGTCCGGCTACGTTAGCTCCGAGCGGGGTCTCTGATTCACTCTTAATCCCCAGCTCATCACAGGCTCTGAGATGCGCCCCCCCCCCCCGCATTCCCTCCCCAGTTGAGCTGGTGATGGCAGTGATGTATTTCGCTGTGTGCTTCCTCTCCAAGGCCTCCAATATCTGCACACATGTGCAGCTCAATAAAATCTGCTCTTTGGGGGAGATACCTATGATTTGTGTCCACATTACACACGGTGTTTTTCTCCAGTGTGGGTGCCTTGGGGCAAAGACGGCATTTGGTTCAGGAAACACAATCTTCTCTCTTCATTGTTGTTTCTCTAAGTCATTTGTTTGGTTGTGCTATGTATTTTCATGGACATTTTATTTGTGCCGCATGGCATGTTGTTACTTGAAAAGTCCTTTTAAATAACAATATAAGATCCAAAGTGCATGTTTATTAAAAAGCTTTCAGTGTCTCTTTGTCTTTAAATTTTAATGGTCATTTTACCTCAGTCTTTTCTCTGTAATTGTTTTCCTATTGATAAAGGACTCTGCCTTCTAAAGTTGCAGAGGAAGAAAAATTAAATTAAAAAAGAAAATGGCTATAAAGAGTGAACCCAACCCTATTAAAATCCTAAAAGCCAAGAGACTGGCAGTAACAACCAAAATCTGCAAAACGGTCACAGACCTAGGCTTACCAATCGGACTCTTCACACAGTGCTCCTTCTGTAATCTTTTCGCGTTGAGAGGCCCCTTCCATAGTGACTCAGAACGTACCTGCAGTGTTTTAATAGCCTATTTGTACATCTCTGCTTCCCTGGGGAGCCCTCAGGGAGCTTCCAGGCCTCAGAAATCACATTTGTTTGTGTACGTGATTTGAGTAACAGCAACTTCAATAAGACTCCGGTTGAAACAAATGTATTTTTGGCCTTGATACCAAAATTGTGTATGCAAATTGGAGGCAGACCAAAGAACAGCCAAGAGAATGAGGAAGACACGCCAGGCGTGAGCGTGTCCCCAGAGAGGGAAGACAGCAATAAGGGACAGCAGAGCCCGTAAATGTTTGAAGGTGTAAACATCAGATATGGAGAGGAATGAAGCATTCTGGGCCAAGGGCGTGGAGCTCATTCTGATATATTTATATCATGGGAAAGAGAAAGAAATAAATACTGTTTAGTATCATCGTTTTGAAACATTAATTGTTTATGCAACATATTCTAGCATCTGATAGGATGAAATCTTATTGCCTCTGAATGCCCCATTTCAACATTTGGCGAAAAAGTAACAATTATTCAAAAGAGGGGAGATTCTTTCTAAGAAGACTGATTTTACTTGGCTTCCACTTAGGATTTCTTACGGAGAGATTTCCATTTTGTGTAACACTCACTGACCAGTACCTCACACTTTTATTTCCTAATGGTCCTGAAGTGAATTAGCCATAGACCAACGCCAATGAAAAGACGAGGACCCACTTGGCCAGGTGCGGTCATCAGACAGAGGGGAGTCAAGCAAACATTAAAACTCATCAAAAACCAAGTTTAAAAGACTAGAGACTCCTAGCAAGGCTGCCTGGACCTCAGGACCCAGGAAAACAACCCAGGAGTTTCTCACAGAAGATGTGCAAGGAGTGATCTATGAGGAATCTCTTTCCCTCCGTTCTTCCTTTTCTTTCTTCCTCCCCACCCCCATCTGATAAAGCATCCAGTGTGTGCTAGACTCTATGCTCTGTGGTAACAACACAAATGTGTATTTGACGTGAACCCTGCCCTCAAAGACACATTCAAGAGACAAATGTGTAAACAGTTAATTGCAACTGAGTGTGGGGTGTGTAAACAGAGTTAGAACAAGAAGAGGTGGTACCAGCCAAACAAGTAGTTTTTGTGCAATGCATTAGTCAGGGCTCTCCAGAGAAAAGAACCAACAGGGTGTATAGATAGATGATACACAGATAGATGATGGATGGATAAATAGATGATAGATAGATAGATAGATACATAGATAGATAGATAGATAGATAGATAGATAGATAGATAGATAGATAGATAGATAGATGATAGATAGATAGGTAGGTAGGTAGGTAGATATATAGAGAAATTTATTACAGGAATTGGCTTGAACAAATATGGCAGCTGAGACATGCTGTCTGCGAGCTGGAGACCTAGCAAAGCTGGTGGTCTAATTCATTCTGAGTCCAAAGGTCCAGAACCAAGAGAACTGATGGCCAAGGGTGGAAGAAGGGTGTCCCAGTTCAAAACCAGAGCAAATTCCCCCGTTTTGCCTTCATGTCCTATTGGAGCCTTCAATGAATTGGACGATGGCCATTCCCAATAGAGAGAGTGGTCTGCTGTACTCCAGCCACCAATTCAAATGCTTCAGTCTTCTGGAAACGCCTCCCAGACACACCAGAAATCATGTTTTTCCAGCTCCTGGGCACACCCGGCCCAGTCAAGTTGGCAGCACAATGAACATGTCATGCAGTGTGTGAGAACACTGTCCCGAGGGGTCGTTGGTGTCATCCTCCCAGAGCACATCCTCCCAGAGCACTTGGTGGAATGGGGCACATGAGTGGTCTGACAGTGAACGTGGGTGTCACGGGAAAGTAATCAATACTTGCACTAATTATTCACAGACCAGCAAGGGAAGACGGCCATAACCTTGTCTCACATGAGAGCACTTGACTAAGACTTATATGAAAATGGAGCTCTGTCTCAGCTCTTCTCAGGACCTGCAGCCTGGTCTTTGATATAAAAGGACCCACCCACCCCCATCCATCAGAAGAAGGAGTGTGGAGCGAAGCTCCGTCTTGCTGGCATCTCAATGTGTCACCCAGGGTGCCTTACTGTATGTAGTTGGCAGAGCAGGTATTTTACCATGACCTCTGGCACAAAAACATGGCCTGTGTCATACTTAAGCCTTCTGTGAAGCTGTATGGATGATACCATCTTTGGATAAATTATATGTCAGTTTGGCAACAACCGAAATGTACAGATAAACCTGCCTTACTCTGCTGTGCACAAACTGAAGCTCACAACGTTTCTAACACGTAAAGTGGAGGTGTGCTGTGAACCAGTCAGACAAATCTGGGTGTTGAAAAATGCAACACAAAACCAGGATTCACGTATCATACACTCACACCCACAGAAGGGCGTTTCGTTCGACGACAGACAGCACATACAACGGGGGCCCCTAAGATCATAAGGGGGCTGACAGAATGCTAACACCTAGTGAGGCACAGTTGTAGCAGAGCGTCTGACAGTCGCCTGCAGCACAGGTCTGGAACCAGGTGCACAGAATACATCCCTGTTCTGAAGTGATGCCTGGCTAGTCTAATCACGGCCTGAGGGGTAATTCACTGTGGGGGACACTCCCAATAGAAGCTTCTGAAACGAAAATTAATGGTCGTGTGTGTGTGTGTGTGTGTGTGTGTCCCTCCTAGGACTATGATCCCATAAACACTTCCTGGAAACTGCACATCTGAAGTCCTCAAGCACCACTGTGAAAACTGATCACGAGGAAAGTTACTTTGTAGGATGAAATAATGGGTTGACCAATGACCAAGAGGAATATAAAAGAAACATAATTCTGTAAAATGAAGTAAAGAACGCATTGTTATGAGTAATATTATGGACCAAACACAGCGCTAATAAGAATCATAAAACTAAAAAGAATCTAATTAACCTGCACCTACAGGCAATTACGACAAGTAGGAAACAGATGTTTAAAAGGGACTAAATAGCCTCCGTGGCCACATCACTGTGGCCCTTGAGAGCAGACTTTTTCTCACTCTTCAAACTCTTTGAATTAGTTACAAATCACCTGGCAGCTCACAAAGAATTTGAAAGGAGCCCAAGGGAGGATTCAGATTTCACCTTGGTCCAAATTCCGGGGACAGTTATGAGGCTGAGAGCCCTTCACACGGTGAAGGGGTGAGCCCTGTTTGACCGATGAAAATACAAGTTTTTCTCACTAAAACATCAAGCCTCCTAAGAAGCTGACCTTCTCAGATCTCAATGGGAAAATTCACTTTTCTATTAAAAATGACATTCAGATAATTATCATCAAGATGCAACTTTCAAATATGCCAAGAGGTCAGCTAACAAGAAAAGTAAATTTTAGTTCAGTGTTTTGATCTTTCAAAAATAAGCCATCACTTTAATGTAACCGAATAAAAACCTCACTGCTTTAAATATCGGGTCCGCAGCTTGTGTTGACCTCCCTCTGGTTATACGCTTCTACCAGGCATGGCAAGAACTAAACACATTCAAAATGCATAAAGCAAATGACGAAGGAAAATATTCTTACCGGTAAATGAAGCGCCCGCAGGCCCCTGTGACGTGTTTGCATCAAGACAGCGTCATTGTCTGCAGTCACAGCACCTACAGATAGATTTGAAAGTTGCAATTTTAGAGGTAATTTCCATCTAAAGAACCACGTTCACAAGACTGTTTACCTTTCCCCTGTTGGAAATAATTGATTTAACGTTTCTTTCTCCCACACCTCGAAAAACTCCCCAAACACCTAAAGAAAAGCCTTGCTCTGTTGCTATAAAAAGGCATCCTGTAGCTTTCCGTCTGTGAACAAATGAAGCAGAGATGGCAGACGTGCAGAAAACCATCACAGAATTACACTTCTCATTGAAAGAACCATTGACACGTCTTCTCTCATGAATTCAAGTGTTTTGCAGCAGACCATAATTTGTCAGAATTTCTACTTGGCGGTCCTCCCTGAACTGTTTTGCATAACAGCTACTTGCATTTGCATGATGCTGCGGCTGGCCTGTGACAACAGAACAGTATGGACCTAAATCCGAGATCAGAACAGTTAAAACAGCCTTCAGCCCGTGATGCCTCCCGTAATCCAGGTATGTTACCAACCAGACACCCGTCTTCTTACAAATCAACTTGGGAAATGAAGGGAGTGTTTCAACCAATGTATACAATCCTTTCACTGTTCATTCCCAGATGATTTGAGGATTGGGTCCCCATCCCTGAAAGATTGCTTAGAAGCTTGCTTTCAGATGCCTTCCCATGAATAGAGCTTTGAACTGCTAAGATTTTTCTATTGAGCAGAAGGACGGTCAAAGTAAGTCAAAGATTTTTTTGGTATACCAGATGTCCTAATTTCATGAGCATCATTCAAAAGAGCTAAATTCTATCCAGTAATCCTAACTCATCCTGGTATAAATTTTAATTAAAAAGATGTATAAAAACTACAATATCTTTGGCCCTAAGAAAAAAAAGCATGGCTAAAACATTCAAGAAACTCACTTCCTTTCTGTGCATTATGTGACAATCTCCTTGGCCTTATTCCAAACGCTTTTGCCCAAAACTTAATAAACAGATTTCAGTGTCTCTAGAGAGAAGCTCCCACTGATACACTGAAAAGATGCAATTCTAAGAGGCGTCCTTGCTGCTTTCCGGCTGACCATGACACTGCGCAGACCGCGCCCAGCACACGCTTGTAGTGACTGCATTCCACCCCCATTAGGCCTATGTGCGACACCATTATTATCTTCTTATTATAGCAAACAGAACTGTGCACAGATGAGTGACAGTGTACAGAACGAACAGCAGTCCACAAGGCCCTAACCAGTGAGCCCACGGTCCACGCTGCTGGAGCATCACTGCGCTGAGTCTACAGGTTGACAAAGCTGTGACGCTGTTTGCCTAAGAAATAGGTCATCATTCCGTGCATCCAGGGTCCTCCATGCGTCACTCGATGGGAAACATAAAAAATGAAATGTCTGCATGTGTTGACTGCAAATGAGATTTGCTGATCCTGTCCATCCCTCCCCCCGTTTCCTGGGGGTGAAGGTAAATGATACAATATAGGCTGTCCTTTACCTCAGTGGCAAAGAATGTCATAAATCAGGTTTGTTCTGCAGCCAAGGAGCCACTTTTACGGTCCCAATATTAAATCTCTCTGAGACGTCTCTCCAAAGCCATCTGTGTCACAGCTACTGCGGGTCGCTCTGCCCAGTGGGTGCCCCCTCATACCACTGTCAGTGCACCCGTGGCAGCAGGGATCAGAGTCTGAGCTGGATTAGCATTTTCAAGACTGTTGTTTGGCACCAGCCAGAGATATAGCTACGGATCACACTTATTTGTATGCTCACAGCAGCGGCACAAGCCTGCAGAGCTCTCCTCTGCTTCGTTCTGCTTTGGTTGGGAAGGCACGTCACCCGGGACGGAAGGTCTTGCTACTGATCTAAAGTGTGTGTGTGTGTGTGTGTGTGTGTGTGTGTGAGCACATGTGCGCACGTGTGTGCGGTCTTGGTGTATATGAAGGGTGACTTCGATATTATCAGGTCTCCTTTCATTGCTTCATGGTGTAGGTGTGTAGCCTCAGTAAAATGGGAATGCACACAGTCCTTTAGGATGTAACAATACTAAAACATACATGTACATAATTAATATTAAAATATCGTGTGCACATTATATGTGTAAGCATGTTGTTTTGATCTCATTCTTTTTAATTTCTGTCTCTTTTGTTTTTGCATGGTAAATATTAGCACACTGTGTATTAGGACAATTTGGGACATACATATCAGAAGAACAGACTCAAACGTTATTATGATGAGGGCACACACACGCACACACACGCATACACTACACCACTGTACAGTCAGAAAAGGTCTCTGTCATTCTACTTTGATTGTATTTAGCTGAACATACAATCCTTTGAATGTGTTTAATCCGCAGGCCTTTCTCTTTCTCCTACCACCATTGGTACAGATATTAATACCTGATGTTCTGTTCTTAGAGAACAGTGGTTTGACTCCTTCTTCAAAGCCCCTGAGTTTCTTGCACTTACGAGATATGAATCAATATATCTACCAAATATAAAGAGAGGAAACAGAGGGCTTCTGAAAGGAAAATCTGAAGAACTTAGAAGGCTATTAAAGCAAAATTGGACTCTGCGTCCTTGTTGTTTATTGAAAAAAACAACAAAGCAAATACAGAGGGGGCACATCAAACTCAATTAAACTCTATTCTACTTGAGGCAAAAACTGACAGTAAGAGAGGAGCACTGGCAGGAGAAGGAGAATGTGCCCAACAGAAGACATAGTCAGGATGGACTGGGCAGACAGCGGACTGGGCGGGTGTAACGAGGTAGGGGGTCTGGCTCAGCTGAGTCAGGTCCACACGCCTTCCTGACTGGCCATCTTGCTGAGCTGAGGCAGTTTCGTATTTGAAAGTAGGATTTCTCGTACAATAGGGCCCCTAAAAGCAAACCTTTGACCTTATCAGGTGCTCAGCAAAAGAAAGGGCGGTCTTGTGCAGGCTGGAGGAAAAGCTGGCCGCGGAGGAAAGGCTTAGAGATAACGCCTCACCGTTCTACATGGTGCTGTGTGCACGTACTTTCAGTGTCAATTCTCCACACTCCCTGAATGTACAACACATCACACGTAAATTGCAGCTGCGTTCTAGACAAAATTAACTGCAGACGGAATGGCTGTCCTCAACGTCCTGCTTGGATTGACTCTGCATTTAGCACCGTGCGTCTTGCCCCCTCAGGGCCTATCCTGACCACCCCAGTGCCCGGCTGGCTCCACAATGAGGCTTCATAAGCACATTTGGGACGAACTGATGATTGAATGTACGAAAGCGACAGAAGCCAAACGAAGCTCCCTCACCTGACAGTCACAGGGGCCACCACGGCACCGATCTGAAGGGACACTGTAGCACAGAGAAGAAACAACAGAGCAGCTGCCATCACGTGGGACTTGCTCACTGTGTGAACTCAGCTAATTGCATGACCTTGCAGAACCCAGTGACCTTCTCGGCACATAAGGGGTAACGGTATCTACCTGGCAGGACACATTTGAGGGACGGACCAACGTGTACAAAATGCATAGCTCAGGGCTGGGACCTGGAAGGTGGTCAGTGACGGGGTGGCGCAGACCCGTCATCACCCAGAGGCAGCCAATGGGGCTGCAGGGGCACTTGAGCGGTCCCCAAGCTGAGCCAGCACGTCACCACATGGGGACCTGGGGCCCTTGAGAGCAGGGGCCACCTGCCTTATTCTCACAGGACAGAAAGGGCTTCTTTAGAAGGCTTTGGCGGGCTTGTGAATTCCTCAGGCCAAAGTGAAAGACAAAACCCCAAAACCTGTCTTATTAACTTTTGCCTCCCTGGCACCCAAGCACAATGGCTGTGAAATTCTCAAATATTGAATGTTTAATAAATGTACATTGACTGCAAACACCATTATTTCTGTGTTTGTGTGTGTGTGTGTGTGTGTGTGTGTGGTTGGAATCAAGAATGGCTATTCTTTTTTTTCATTTTTCTTTTAAACATGTACTTAATCTTGACTAATTTTTAAACACTAGAGATTTTCTAATGATTTAAAAAATACACTGAGAGGACCTCACTTTTAGTCAACATTTGGATCAATATTCTTAACAAGTTGGAATAGAAAACACCTCCTTTTCTGGTATCAACTAACATGGACCCGGCAGGAACGAGCTCAATTCAAACCATGGAGGTCCGTGCCCTCTAAACAGGTGCCAAGACGCTCAATTCAATTTTGTTGAATGAGTATAGTACCTTTTAAAATGGAAATGATATACAATGCACATAATATTCTTCAGAATGTAAGCTGGAACTACAATAAAATGAGCAGACAACTGCCATTCTTCAAGACACCTAACAAAAAATAATGCACAAGAAAATGGGAACCAGAAAAACTATGGTGAGCAGCAAATGTTGGCTTTTGGAAGTTAGTTCTAAGCCAATGCTTGCCCAAACAACATGAAGATGCTGACCGTGTTCCCACAAAAACTTCTGAAAGAAAATGGTGCCTGCTGCGGATCACTAATTTTAGCATGGGTCTAGTAAGAAGCAGGTTTGACCTCCTCGTAAGTGTCACATGGGAGCTTTTTTCTAACATTAGCTGAAGATGTACTATGTGCTAGATGCCAGGCTGAGCAACTACAGCACTCCCGAGTGCCCTGGCCGTGAGGTGCCACTGACAGCAGGGGCCGAGATGGGTTCAGACCAGTCTGGCAGCCTGGCTGACTCCCCAGAAGCGTGCGGGGCAGAGCCAGTATGGAGCGGCCGTGGAACCCAGGCCATGCCACACGCACACCAGCCAGCCTTCCCCACCACGGCTCTCAGGTGGGGCCCGAGAGAAAGGGGCGCTGTGGCAGTCACCTCTCTGGCTCCTACTGTGTTTTAAGACATACATTCTGCTGTCTTCAGGAGGCAAAGGGCATCCATGGTGAATTAGCAAAGTGTAACCCAGGGCAAGGGAGAGACCAAGTGAGGGGCTCCCGGCTGTGACAGCAGAGGACGAGCTAGTGCTTTTCTAAATTGTGCCACTTAGAAGCCACAGACTATCTCCTGGACCTGCAATTCCCGTTTGTCACCTTGGAATATGACAGGTAGGGCACTCAACGCCATCAGAGCAGTGTGTGAAATGAAATCTTGCTTGAAGTGGTTTTCAAAGCAACGAGCAAAAATAGTCATGTCTTAAGTTCAGGCAAATAGATAATCTTTCAGGTCTCACAGGAGCCAGCTCTGACTTTATGTAACTTCCTATTTCAATTGGGGATTTTCTCCCCAAGACATGGGAACGTCCATTAAAAAACATGTGACTCTGAAACCTACTGCTTGGGGCTCACTTTGCTTTTATACATGATCCAGAATGCGTGTGACAATGACCTCGTGTATCAGAGAAGCAAGCCTCCTTCGGCGAACGCCTGGTGCTATCAGTTGGTGGACCAGTTAACACAAGGTCAGGCTCACTCAGTGACGACACTGGCACTTGCCATTATCAGCTCACTTTATCCTTACAAGTCCACGAGGTACACACTTCCTGTTTTGAAAGTCCTCATTGTAAAGATGAGAAAAGGAAGGCAGAGGAGGCTGCATGCCTAGGGTCATAAAGCCCTGTCTCCGGAAGGCAGCTTAGAACTCTCGCACCTTAAACGCTGCCTGGGGTCGTGTCCCATCACCTCGGCATCAGAACACTTTCAGAGCCGACTCGTTCTTTGGGCTCTGGGTTTAGTGACACAAATATTGTCAATCGCAATTAAAGAATGGAGTTGAAAACCACTAAAAGTCACACTAAAAGACACACAAACTTCCTTGCAGTCTTCTGGGCTCATGAAGGTATGGAGTCCTTATCTTCGCTATTACCAGAACTTTCTGTCCAAAGCATGGGACAAGGCGGGATTTATTGCTCCACAGCTGTGTCTGGCACTGCGGCCAGAGCACATCCATGACTGGGGGCCTGTGGCCCCATAACAGGAACCAGTCTGTACAAATCCGGGCCCAGAACAGTCCTCCCAGATCCTGCGTGAGCCACCTTCCCGCAGCTTTGGCCCAGACTCCATTCTTGCACCCCTGGCCTGTGCCCCCAGGAGTTCTGCACCCCCATCTCCCCAGAGCAATGTGTGCTGTACTCTCTAACTTAGCCCCTGAAATAAGACCACGTTTCAGTGCTGTCCCCACACTTCCCAGACCTTCTCAGCACGGTCTCCTTTTCGTCGTGACGGCTACGTGAGGTCTCACAACAGAGAACCAAGGAGACGGGAGAGGACGCGCAGCGGTTTCACTATTCCACCCACGGGAAAGCTGTTTGTACCACAAATTCAGGTTGGAGACTCTGCAGGCGAGGACGACACTTAAGGTAGATAAACGGGAGGGAGGGGTTCTGCTTTATAGTAAGAATAATAAATGTTCACTGTAGAGATTTGGTAAAACACACGTGTACACACAACACACACATTCACACACATAACATACATACACACAACACACACATACAACATACACACATGTACAGATACACACAACACACATGCAGAACACATACACAGAACACCCACAATAACAGAGCACACACACAACACACATACACTACGCATATAACACACACACATGCATACACACAGCACACACATACACACACAATACACACATATAACGAACAGAAATCATCTGCCAAAGATAAATACTACCAAAATTTTAGTTCATTCCCTTCCCCAATTGATACAACAATATCCAGCTAGCACTCTGGCTACACACACACACACACACACTCACTCACTCACATATAAACATGTACAAAGATGTAAAAATCATATATTTTTTATCTTTAATAACAATATGAACATTTTCCCTTATTGAATACCTAATAGACCATTTTATGTTCATAAGCTCAGGCCAGTGTTCACACAACTAGAAATCTAGCTTGAGTTGAGACTAAACATACTAAGATACCCTAAAACATTAATGTAAAATGATGTTTCCTTAGTGGGATGCACAACTATGACATTTTTGTTAACAACCGAAGTGCTCCACGATAAGCACTTTGAATACTGCTGTGTATTAGACAAGTTTGTAGCTTTTGAAAAAATCATATTTTTAAAGACTGTTGAATGCTGAAACTTCTTATGTTATAATAGGTGAAACTAACAAAATTGTATACAGTTTGAGCTCAGTTTGACACACAAAAAATCTGGACCTCTATCTCCATGGGAAATAATACTGGAAGTAAACACATGAAATTACTAGCACGGCTGCTGGGGGCCGGGGCCAGGACACATTGAAGATGATCTAGTTTATCAGTATATTTTCTAATGGTCATGGATTGTTTTTTGCATCAAAACGAACACGATAAGAAACAAAAAACGACACCCCCCCTTTGCCCCCGACACTCCCAGGCTGCATAGTAATTTGAACTCAGGAAATAAGCGGACCAATTTATCAAGCTCAAAAGAAAGGGGTGCTTTGTAGTTTGAGGATGGGGGTGGATGTGTGACAGAGAGCAGGAGAGGCTACTCAGAAGCCGAAGAGATCAAGGAACAGCCAAGATGATACGTCACGTTTGGGGAGGCTGAGGACGAGGCCAGGGGCAGATGAAACAGAGATGAGGCTCAGACACTGGATTGCAGTGATGGCGAAACGCCCTAGGTGTCATGCTTAATTAAGTGTCATCTTGTGACAGAAGTCCATGTGGTGTTTACTGGGAAATGATGAGACCAGATTTCTGTGTCAGGGGGACAACGCCACTTTCAGGCCGTTGTATTCTCAGATACACTCACAGTCTCAAGGGCACGACATGTCTTCATTTGTTAGGAATGAAAGAACAAAGGGAGGAAGGAGGAACTGAATTGATTTTGTCTGTGATGCTTGAGTTCAGCCCTTACCTTGGAGGTTCCTTTTAGAAAAGGACTTTGAGTGGAGAAGGGAGTGAAGTAGCAGAGAACGTTCTAGACTATAATGCAAATAGTGGGAACACACACACCAACTCAGGCACTCACTCCTGCACCCTGGAGTATGTCACAACCACCCTGCACCTCTGTGCCTTCAGGTTTCAGCCGGGGTGATGACCTCGGCCTCACCTCCCTGGGAGGGTGGCAGTAGGAATCTATGAGTAAGTAGTAAACCAGGGAAATAGATAATGTCAGTGGAACCAAGTTCTCAGAGCGGTCTGCACATCCACGCCCATCACGGCATTATCACAGTGACCGGGCTTCAGGGTCACCTAGGTGTCTGGGGTGGATGAACTGACAAAGTAACAGCGGTATTCTCTCTCTTTTCTGTCTGTCTCTCTCTCTCATTACTCAGCCATAAGGGAGAAGGACATCCTACCGTTTGAACAGCATGGATGAACCTGGAGGACAGCATGCTAATGAAATACGTCACCGAAGGACAAATGCTACATGATGTCACTTGTATGTGGAAACTAATGTCAAACTCGCAGAAGCAGAGAGTAGGCTGGGGGCTGCCTGGGGCTGGGGGAGGGACAATGGGCAGAGGTTGGCCAAGGGCACAAGCTTCAGTTATGAGCTGAGTAAGTTCTGGGATCTGAGATCTGAGGTACAGCGCGGTGACTGTAGTGAAAATACTGTGCACTCGAAATCGTCTGTGAGTGCATCTTAGACGTCCTCAGCACACACATCCGTAACAATGCAAGGTGCTGGTGTGTTCAGTAGCTCGACTGGTCATTTCACAACGTGTGTGGATAGGAAGTCATGTTGTACACTCGTAATATATACAATCTCTATTCGTCAATTATACCTCAATAAAGAAAAAAACACAATTTTTAAAAAGCAGCGATAATATCTAAAATAATGATTATTTTACATGCACTCACTAGCAAATGGAAACTCTGTTGTGGAAAAAAATATCTAAAAGCAAACACATAACTTGTGAAACTGGAAAAATAAATAGCTAATCAGCAGAGCACGAATAGGTCACTGTAACCACTCAGAACCAAATCTGAAGCTGCTGCAGAGCCGTCAGGAGCCCTGCAGGGATAAGCAGGCTGTGGGACGGACAGACTCTCAATGTGACGGTAACTGCTTAACTTCTCCTCTGTTACAATACAATGCTAATTATTCCTAATTGCAATGCAGAACAAAATATGTAAATTCAATGACAACGCTCAAAATACCTGTAATGGGGACCAAGTAGAAATAACTGTATGAAAAGCCCCAGGGAACTGTGTGTGAGCCGAGCGATGTATACAACATAACCCCGTCACTAAGAACGACGGAAACATAACCGTGTCGCTCAGAAGGCCACAGTAATAATCTGCCAGCAGCCCAGATCTGCAGACTTAGCCGTGCGTCTCCAGAGTCTCCCCTGAGCTCAGCAGGTGGCAGATGCCATGACATTCAAGTTAGAGACGAATGTGGAAGTCTAAGCACAGCCTCTGGTCAACCCTCCGGCCACGTGGAGACTGCCCCTCCTCCCCAACTGATCAGCTCGTGAGTCAGAAGCATAAGGGGACCCAGAGATTTCTGACATAAGGGGGTGAAAAACCATCTGTGATGTCTTGAAAAATATCCATTCAAATAAACTTCTTATTGGGCTAGGTAAGCTGAAAATAGAGTTGAGGCATTTAGGGTGACAGAGAATACGAAAGAAAGTCTAAAGATTCACTCCCAGTTGAAAATTTCAATTTACATAAACTTTTTTTGGATGTTAAAAACTAACATTTAGAAAAACATATCTATTTAATGCTATCCTATTTTTCAAAATTTGGAATTTAGATCACCTACTGGCCAGGGCTGTGTTTATTCTCCCTGAAAGTGTGCATCTGAAATGAGCTAGATGTTTCAAGGAAAAGAGGAGGAAAACACAGTGGTGGTGGTGGTGGTGGTGCTGTCAAAGAAGAGCGGAGATGTAGGAAATAAAGAGGAAAAAATCTGCCTAAATTAGGGGACATCGCCAAGGGAATTTTTTATTTTTAATATAAAAGTTATTCAGATTGCCAGTTTGCATTGATGTTCTCTCCGAGGGAATTTGAGAGAGAGAGAAAATCTGGTATGCAGAATTTCAGTAAGACAAAAGCACTTAGTAAATACAAACCATCATGCTCAATGCCGCCTTCAGGGACTAGAGGAGAAGGACTACCAGTTAGCGTGAAATGGAAACTGCTGATGGGTGTCTGGTTAAGGGTCGCCCAGGACGGCGAAGACACCCTTGAGATTCTGCAGAGCTAAGGGCTCTTTCTGCAGAAGCGCACACACCTCCACGCGTGCAGCACACAGCACAACTACAGCAGCTTCCATCACCACCAACGTGGGCCCTGCAAACTACTCACGACAAAGTCCACTGTGAAAAGAGAGCGTTCAGCCTCAAAACGCATCTGAAAATCTGTTGTCATTCTTTAACCAAATTTTAGTGCAAACTACCTACCTACCTACCTACCTATCTTATAACAAATGTAACAGCTGACATGGTACAGCACTCAAACAAAGACTTTTTCATTTAACCCTTGAAGCAACTTTATGTGTTAATTTTATTGGATTCATTTATAAATGAGGAAAAGTAAAATTAGGAGGGTTAAGTTCCTTCTTTAATGTCACACACAGCAAATGACAAAGGTCAAGGCCAGTCAAGTCCTGTGATTCCAATTCCAGTCTTCTCTCAACAATGTCATAACCCAATTTCTACGGTAAAACAAAACAAAACAAAATACTAGTTTACACTTTGTGAAGGCGGGCAGTTTGAAACGACACAAAACAAACTCAGTCCTTCACCGTCAAAGGAAAGCTATTCTTTTTTCCCCAAAATCATGAGCGGGTGCTTTGTCATGACTGGTGAGAAGCTGTGGCCAGAGCTCTCCTCTTTGGGATATCTTCAGCGTTAAGCCTTTCCTTTCATCGATTTCTGTTTAACGTGAGAGACACAAAAGCCAGAGAGAACCAGCACTTCTTTAGTCTCTCTACATAATCCCGGCATCATACGGGAGCTTAAAAGACATTTTATTCTCTTCATTAGAAACGGAATGTTCTGAGTTTATTACACAAGAGATTCCTTGAGGACTCAGAAACAGCCCCTTTTGAATCACTGGTGACAAAGTGCTATGAGGTTCTTCCAACAGGGGCCAGTGGGTCCCTCCTACCCACGGAAGGACTGTACTGACCGTGTAGCCCTCCTGTCTGTCTCCCACCATGGAAACTCAGGGTGGGGAGGTCACAGAGGGCGGATCAGCGCAGAGCAAAACTAAACAAAAGCAGCAAAATCTAAGCTAGTTTCAATGCCTTCCCTGGAGAGAGCACAGTGCAATGGAGTACAAGTTCAAGACCAAAAAAAGCATCAAGATTAAGGTGTAAATTGCATGTGATCAACATTATTTTCTGTTTTCTCAAGACTGCATAGATTTACAAAGTACAGGCTGAACCAAGCTGTGAAGGACTCCACTGAAATCTCAGGAGGCGCTTTATAACCCCACCAAGAGTGGACAAAGTATAGCTGAGAGCTGAAATAATTATCTAGAAAATTCAAGGAAAAAGTCCTTCCTTGTAATCTTTCCATACCCACAGATATTGCAGGAAACACTAGACTCTGGAGACCTACACATTCTAGAGAAAGGACTCCGTTCTGACAGCCAACACTTTGGAGGTTTGGTTTGAGCAATGCCATGTCCTCAGGCCCCTTCTTGCATTATCTACTCACTCACATACCTGGAGGGATTAAGTGAACGTGCTTCTGTTTGGGGGAAAGCTTGTGCCAACTTATCAATGGATGTATAGGAGCACTGGCTGGTCAGAGACCGTTTTGTGAATGGTACTTTCTCCTGTCATTTTTTACACACCAGTGCTCAAAATTAATGAAGTTTCTGAAGGACGTAACAATTAGAAGAAAAGATTAGGACTGAGTTTTAATAAATTGTATCAGGCATAAACCATATGGGCAGAAATTATAATTAATAAAAAGCGAAATGGAACACCACCTTAAAACACAAAGCACAGTCTCAACAACACACAGGCTAATGTGAAAATCAATGCTCAGTGTGCTGGGTGCAAAGTCATACAATTAATCCTGTAAACTAACCTATCAGCGACGAGCACCCAGGACTCCTGATAACCACCAGGCTGCAGGACGCATTACAGAGAAGGAACTCTAATGAGCTCCCATGAGAAACTAAAGATTTAAATCACTTGTTTCTCCCTAAAAAAAACCATTTTTACTCCACTTAATGGTCATTACTTTGCATATCGGTACACATATGGTCAAATCCACCACTAAATCACTCCCCAGGATCCGGAAGGCAGCCTTTCTCCAGTCTAAAATATGCTACTGAACGCATTTCAGAGTAAGAGAGGATTATACATCTCCGTGTAAAGACGCCCCTTTCCTTCTGGGATCTGCTGGCAATCTATTGCTATCCGGTGTCACGGGGCTGTCATCACGGCTAATGAGCCATTCCAAAACTGCATCGCCACACCCAGGCTGTGGGAAGGCAGGTAGTCTCCTGCGCCAGAAATTTATGTAAATTGTAACCTGCTTACTCTATTTATTTCTATAAATAGAAATAAAGTAACCACTTACGTATAATCCTTTTTAAAGCATGGCCTATTACAATGTACATATATTTATACAACTGACTATATGTAACGATCTGCACCGTCCAGTGTAGGTCTCCCACTGATCATTTAACATCCGAATAGGCAATTTCGCACAGGTTAAGAATAAAAACTGTTCAACTATTTTTTATGGTGATTTGGGTACGTCTCTAAGGGACTTTTTTCAACTCTTAGATTGAATGTACCTCCATCCAAAAGCTTGTCACTCAGAAGGAGGCTGCAGGATTCCTCTATCACTACCCTGGGCTCGCATCGCAAACTTATGTGAATTAAAATTCCCTTGAAGAAGAGAGCGTTTATTGTTCAAACGACACATTCCAGTAACACCATTAAATCTGGCCTCAACTCCTTGTGAGTCCTGCTTCTTTAATCCCCAGAGCAGTCTTGTTATAGATCGAATCACTCCATCTAAAACTGTACCCAGAATGAATGGAAGCAGGTACGGAAAGGCCTAGCAGTCAGTCCATCAATACACAGAGTGAGTGACACACATCAGGGCCTGACTGCATGAGCACAGGAAGAGACAGGCTGTCAGTCACCTGCTTGGAGCCAGTGTGGATGGCACGTATGGACGGTGGGTGTGGACGGCGGATGTGGATGGATGGTGGGTGTGGACGTTGGGTGTGGATGGCGGATGTGGATGGATGGTGGGTGTGGACGTTGGGTGTGGATGGCGGAAGTGGATGGATGGCAGGTGTGGACGTTGGGTGTGGACGGTGGGTGTGGACAGTAGGTGTGGACAGTGGGTGTGGGTGGTGGGTGTGGATGCCAGGGCCAGCCTGCACTCACCACCTCCCCTGACAGGCACTGGCTCTGTCCTTCCCTCTGGCTCTGAGGCTGGGGGCACACAACAGAGTGCAAATACTGTCACAAAGTCACCTATGCAAAGCCAAAAGCAAGGATAGCAGGTCTCTCATGGAGCAGAAAGGTGGGAATTGGGGAGACCAGAGGAAGATCCAGGAAAGAGGCTGCCCACGTACGGAGAGCACGGTTTGTTCGAAAGGTTGCAGACGACCGGCGTGCCTGCTGCGCGGTCAGCACTGAGAGCAGGGTCCACGCAGACCCCGGCACCAGGCCTTGGTCTCCTGACCACACGTGGTTTCTACTCTGTGTCTTTCGTGTCCTCCTCACACACATCACCTGACATCTTTCCAAACGATGTGTACCTTTTAGCCCTGGTTTCCACATAAAGGTAACTTCAAATGGCAGAGAAAAGCCGGGTTTGCATGCGTTTCTCCTTTAGTTCAGAGGCACAATGCACTCGCACCCAGTCCCGGCCCAGGCTGAGCAGGACAATCTCCCCATATCATGCGAGCTGCACACACATGAGGTGCCACTCCAGGGCCAACTGCAGATCCCCTGCTGGGTAATGTCACCTCCTGTCTGTGATTCTTGTCCTAGACCTTCTGCACGAAAACCCTTGGGCAGACATACAAAAACGACCCACAGGCTGCTGTTTGCTTGGTGGGCAGAGGGGCGTCGGTGCTGGTGGTTTCGGGAAACCTGAGGTGCACATGGGTGTGGGGGTGACGCCCCACTCCCTGCCTCGCCTGCTGGCACCTCCTGCTGCTTTCTCATGTGGCATAAACACTGATTTACCTGTGCAGACGCCTGCTGAAAGTATTTACCTGAAATAAGAAACACGAATTAACCTGACATGCATTTCAGCCTGCAGCAAAAAGCTCTGTCTTCAAAGAGAAAATATTTTGACAGGACTGAGACACCCTTCCTCTTAGGTTCTCAGAACTCGTCCGCATGCAGCGTTCTCAGAAAGTCTCTACTGAACCATCTGCTGGGGATTGCGGAGCACAAGAAGCATTTTGGAAAATGAGGGGAAGATAAAGATTGCAAGCAGCAGAGTAAACATTTTATCTGTGAACTCACAGACATATTTGCACTTTAAAAGAAGACAGACAAGCAGCAATCACTTCCCTCATTACCTATTCTTAACTTCCGCTCTGGGTTTTAGACATGGAGGAGCAGCCGATTTAGTTCCCACACAAGGGGAGCTGTGTGTGTGTGTGTGTGTGTGTGTGTCTGTATGTGTGTCTACCACGTGTGTGCAGGCGCGAGAGAAAACAAAGTCTTTTCATCAATTTCTTGCACTTTCGTCTCCCACTAAATCCTGCAGTTTGCCGTGACTGACACGCCTGTTGATGCTCAGTTGACATGATGATGGTGACAACGGCGGCTCACACTTCCTCAGCAAATGCTGTGCCCCTCCGAGTTCCAGGTCTGACAGACGGTCGCCCACCGCGTCATCGCAACCACCTGTCAGCGACATCGCATCTTCATCCTGATAAATAACAGCAGCTCCAGGACAAAAACTGACCGCATACTGAACAGCAGATTAGTCTTTTCAAAATGAGATGCTACAGCGTCCACACACAAGTTATTCCAATTCTACTGCTCAGCACTTCGAGGCTAGTTACCCTCTACTATTAACTGCATAACACAGATCTGAGTTCTCAAAACACGTCACTCAAGTATCGCTGTTTTATATTGAACAGTCATAGTGAAGGCCATAAAGCTTTCACCAAAGGTCACCTAATTTTATGGACATTCCACCCAGGAAACAGTTTGAAGGGTGGGTGGGTGGGGAGGGATGCTTCCAGAGATGTCCGCACCCCGGCGGATGGCCCGTCAGTGCACTGCCACGTGGTGATGGGACATCGCAGTTGTGACTCAGGAGCCTGAGGTCAGGAGCTTGTCCTGGATTCTGGGAATGGGTCCAATGCCCTCACAGGCTCCTCACAGAGAAGGGGACGCGAGGAGAGAGCGCAGAGGAAGACATGGGACGCGGCTACACTGCTGGCTCTGGACATGAAGGACGGTACAGGACAAGGAACCGAGGTGGATTCCAGAAGCTAGAACAGGAAGGGGGCAGTCTCCCCCAGACGCCCTGGAGGGACTCAGCCTGCTCGCCTCCCCTTTAGGACCTCACCTCCGGAAGGGCCAGAGAACACATCTGTGTCCTTTCAAGCCTCTGAGTCTGTGGGAATTATTTACAGCAACCGCAGGAAACGAGTCCAGGGTGCACAACATAAACGTGTGTAAATAAGAACTTACACTTTAAATTTTGGAGCCAAGTTTTGGTACTTCTCTCGAGTTCATACAAAATATATGTTGCCTTCATTCTAATTATTGTGCAAGGAGATAAAGTAACATGATATTTATAAGACTAAATTAAAATAATGCCGCTTCTTATAGAAACTTAAATCTTTAAATAAGATTCATGTTGCATGTGTAATCATGTTATTACTGAGCACATAAAATACTTTCATAAATTAAGTCAATATTAAGCATTAAGGTACAATGGATTAATACCCTGTATAAGTTTAGCGTCGATAGTCTCATTAACTCTGTATTAAACGAATAATTCCAACCCTTTCTTCAATGGCGTGCTCGTCCATATGCCAAAATAGAGCACTCAGAGAACTGAGATGACCACAGGAAGGTTACCTCATACACGAAAAACTACTAACGCGTACGTCTTGGCACAGATGCCACTCACAGGAGTGTCACCACGTGGGTCCCCTCTGCCGTTGTGAGGAGGAGACTGAGGGACTTTTTGTCCAGTCTTTGACAACTAGCATGACATTAGAAATGGAAAGGCGTGAGTCTTCTCTTAGACCTAAGCAAGAGAATCTCTAATAAGTAAAGGAAGAGCCTCTTACATGTAAACACTCTGAGGGACCTGTGTCGTCATCAGGAACTGAAATAAAAGTTATGCATCAGTTCTCAACGTCACCACAACTGGGGACTCAGAAATACTACTTCCATGGTTGCAATTTTCTTTTTATTTTATAAGACATTTAAAGACAGGAAAGATAATATAAAAATATCTATATAATTGCCATCTAGAATTAACAAACACTAACATTTCATATTTGCCTCAGAACCCACTTCTAAAATAAATAAAACAAGAAATTAAATTCAAGCCCCTTATATGTCCCTTCTAAATTCCAGGTTCCCGTTACTCCCAGAAAGACCGACATAATGTAGTGTCAGCAACGTACCTCTACGTTTTTCTGCAAAGGGAAGACGAAGCTGCACGGGGGCCGCTGTTGCCACAACAGGTGCCACATGTGAGGCATCATTCTGAGATCTGCTTGTTTCACATAAACTGTTGTTTCCAAAATCTACTTTAATGTAGTTCATTCACCTGAACTGTTCAATAAAAGGCAACATGCATATCTCAAACATTTTACGTATTTCACAGTACTCACCCCCGTTTGAAAGACACGGAGGCCTTCCCAGTTTCTGTTCCCATTGTTGGCACTTACAGATGGCTGTTGGAACATACTTGTATATTTTAAACATCACTACACTCAAGATATAAAATCTTCCTACACTTCAACCCCACCCCACTACCCCACTCCCCGGTCCCTGACTCCACGGGTGCATCCCCCTCCCTCCAGTGCTGCATGTTCCAGAATATTCCAGACATGAAGTCGTAGGGTGTTAACCATCTGTGTGTGGCTTCTTTCACTGAACATCCACTGTTTCTGGGTGCACAGATGCCCCCCGCTCTGGGTGACTGCTGAGCGCCCCTCGGGGGTGAACCACAGCCTGTGTCACCGTGATTCCACGTGCATGGCCTGATTCTCCCGAGGCTGAGTACTTTGCTTCTGGTTTGGCCGTTTGGGTTTCTGTTCTCTGAAATGTATTCTCTCCCTTTGGCCACTTTTCCATCGTGTAGTCTTTTTCTTATCAATTTAGAAAATTATTCTGTGTGTGTGTGCTTTGTCATTCTATGCATAGCTAACAGATTTTATATTTTCACATAAATTTGAAAATAAATATTCAAAGTCTAAACTTGAATCTTCCTAGAAGAACACTTTTAGCAGCATTTGATGCCAATGACACACACGCCAAAACCTAAGGCGGGCATTTTGGTCAAGTTCAACGTACTTGATTTTCCACTCAGTGAACCTTAAAAGGACAGAACGGTCCTTTCCTTGGAAGGGGGGAGGTGGGTAATGTCTTCCCTACTGACTTTGTAAACTTAAATACATGAAAATGGAGCAAGAGAAGACACACTCCTTCCAAGTCTCTTTGATCCGATTATCCTGCCATTTCAGTCAACACGCATCCTGCTGATTTGCAATAACTGAATGGAACGTGTCTTTCTCCTTCTTGCCAACACAGAACGGCTGCAGGAACTGACAAGCAGGGTCCATTCTGCAGGGCTCAGCCAATGCCACTCGCCCAGCCCTAGCTCTCCGGGGCCCACCCACCTCCCTCAGCAAGCAAGCAGCATCTTAAACCTTGTCACCTCCCATCCCTTACTCTCTGGTTCTTTCCTACGTGGGTTTCCTGCTCACAGGCCTGGTGTAACTCCTCACTGCAACCCCTGGGCCACCTCTATCATCTCATTAGGAGAACAATAAACAGCGTCACTTAGAAAATCCCCTTTCTGGCAGCCTGTTTCAAGCCCAAATTGTTCTCTCGCACGTGGGATCCCAGCTGATCTCGCTCTACACCACCATCCGCTCTTCATGCAGCAGCAAATGAGGTACTTTAACAAACACGATCAAGGTTCTCAATGGCTTGGATTCCTTTGAAACACCTGTACTGCACTTAAAATCCCTGTTCCCAGCCACGACCTGGACAGCCTACAGAATCTGCACTCGTGAGTCTGGGCCACCTCGCCCGGCGCACTGGGCTGCCCGCCCAGGGCTGGCCAGACTCCCTCCCCCACAACCTTTCCGCTCAGCCCCTGCCCGGACCTGCTCTCCTGGCTCCTTTCCCTTCTGTCTTCTTCCCCATCTGGCCCAGCCTGAAAGTCACCTTCTCAGAGATCCCTTCCTGAAGCCATTTCCTCCTCTCATTTTTCTGTCACAGTCCTGTGTTTCTTTCCTGGAATGATTTTATTCATTTACCTTTTTATTGGCCGATGTTCTTAGTAAGGGGAAACTTTAGGAAGGCAGAGCATTTATCTCTATCCTAATGCTCACATGAAACCTGGGGTTTATAAACAGCTCAATAAGGAAATATTTGATGAATGGCTGACCGCTTGGAGTCAGAGCTATACACACAAGCATGCGCACACATACGTGCAAAAAAGGGTGCACACACACACGCAAACGCGTGCATACACTTTACTTGGAGACACTGGTTCTTGTGTCCTGTACCTGGAGCAAAGCTACAGCCACCTGGGTACATTTTTTCTGATATTGTTCTTCCCCGCCATGATTCTGGTCAACCCAAATTATTCAGGAAGGTAACTCCTTCCCCAATGTACACAGGACTGAAGGGGTAAAAGTCAAGCTACTGAAACCCCTTTGTCTACAGACGTTTAAACTACCAATCAACACAGTGGCCTGTAGTGACCAAGCATAACGGCTGCTGACACGGCATACGGCTGACCCCAGGGGACGCAGTGCTTCCACAGCCCTCGTGAAAACAGTGACAAAGAAAGAGAGCCTGATTTGGGCTCTTTCTGCACCGCTGAAATCCGTGTTAGCCTCTGTGTCTCTATCGAGGTGTTTCCATAAATCAACATGGCTAACAAAGAAAAGTTTGGGTGTGGCTCCCAGAAATCACTGCCCGATCGGGACAAGAAAACGGGAACACGCTCATTTTCTGGGTCTGAGTGGCCACCTTTAGCACCCTTTCCCAAATGTATGGTGCACTCTGTCTACGTGAAAGGAGCCTCCAGCAGCGTTCGTCGGTGGCTGATGGCATCTCGTGTTCGTGGAGACGGCGCAGCTCCACGTATGTGGCCAGCAGCCATGGCTGGCGAGCGGTGCCAGGGGCCCCAGGAACTTCAGAAGCTTCTGGTAAAGCACAAGTCCCGTGTGTGCTCTGCACCTTTGCCTGGTCTATGCTGACTACCCCAGGGCCCAGAGGACAGCCTTTCCTGCACAAAACCATCCTTGGTACATTATTCCAGAGTAAACTCTCAGGAGCGTTATGAACGAGTATTCACTGTAACTCTTTTCCTGACCACATTAAAAGGAAGACAGACAGCACAGGAAACTTTTTCAAATGGCATATAGCAAAGTCATACTTGAAATCACAGGATATCAAAAACAAAAACAAAACAAAAACCAAAACAACCTGTAGTACTTAGAATTCTTGTGCCATACACCTGCAAAGACACAACTCACCCTCACTGACCTACAACTTCAAATTTCCCCCACGGGACTTCAATTAAAACTGTACCATTAGACATCCATTTTTAAATGTCATCTGATTAGTGTTGTCCCTCTAAAACCAGTAGCATTTTTTAAACATAATTTTGTTTATATTTTCTGCCATATTGTGGCAGCCAGGCATCCGACCCCATATTCTCAGGTTTAAAATATCTCTAAGGGCATATATTGCCATTCAGAATATTCTTTATACCAATGTCCAAAGATTCAGGCTGGCAGTTGACAGATTTCATGAAACTGATTCATGAAGCCAGTAAATAAAACATGAGTGGAACTGTTCAAAGTCAAAAAACCCAGAGTCATAAAATGGCGAATTGAGAAGTAAGTCTCCTGTTGGATCACTCCGTAGACTGCAGTGGCAGCTTCGTCAAAAGTAGTAACTTTTGAGACGGGCACTTCCAGACACAGAACAGTTTCCTAATTAGCCACCCACTACGTGGCCCAGATGCAGATGCCACTCTTTGCCCTTTATAAACATCGAGGGGTGAGCAGATCCATGACCATTCTGGGAGGTCCCCACTTTGCTGATGAATGCTTTATGAGAAGGCAATGAATTCAACATAAGAGAGGTTATGTACATTTGCGGAAAAAGGGTCCTTTGTGTGGACGTGCGTGTGGAGGCTGTGTTCAAATTCCCAAGTTCATGGTCTCCAGGTGACGCCTCGTCCCTGTTACTTATTCCATGAACACAAAGCATCTTTGCAAGAAGTAACCTCAGGAGACAGTTAGGGCATTTCACATCCCTGTCCCTACTGCTGTATAAACTCTACTGACACAAGCACTGCTTCCTACGGAACTCTGAATAAGTTATGTTTCCTGTATTTCTAGGTATAAATGAAAAAATGCACAGCATCAAACAGCAGGTTAATTGGTGCGGGGCTACTGGGAGGAAGAACACTGATTATTGATTACTGATCAACACTGTGGCTATTCACTGCCACCATTTTTAAAAAGTGAAATTACTTAGATTATAAATGTAATTAAAATGCTATGTATAAAACAGGGGTGTCCAAACTTTTTTCAACGTTCTTCACCAAGGGCCACATGCGGTAAAATACACAAACAGCCGGGCGCTCACTCGAGGTGAAGTACGGATTGCCTCACCTGGTTTATTTAAGTAAACTAAATACATTTTTGGAATTTGCTGCGGACCAATTAACAATGGCCCACGGGCCGCAGTTCGGACACCCCTGGTATAAAAGATTCACAATTACTTAAGCATCACTATGGCCCCTAAGAAGGTGACACTGACATGCAGCAGATGGCCCCTGTGTCACTTAGAAAATGCATATTTTCACTTGAAAAATGTAAAAAGGTTACACAAATATATTTGAAGTCCTTATCATCAGTTTCCTTCTTCCATTTTACATGCACATTATGTCTAGAGAACTGACCACAGAATCAATTTATGCACAGTATCTGAGCTCCCAGGGCACACAGCGGGTCCTGGAAGGGACCACAGAACAGAGTTGGCAGTTTTCTGATACAAAGGATAAATTAACCCAACTGAAAAGTAAGGAACGTGCTATCTTTTTCTGTGGGGAGCAGCAGGTTTCCTGGTTATCTCAGAACTGAAATACACTTCACAAGGTCACGGTGCCAAACATGGCTGATGGTGCTGGGAGCCCACAGCCCGACCTCCCTGCCAGTCAGGCCGGCATCCGGCCGCTCCTGCCAGGGGCAAGGAGAAGGGGCACGCCGCCCCTCGGAGCTTCACCAGGCCCCTCCACAAGGGGGGCTGTGGTCCCCGGGAGCAGGCCTTTCAGAACCGAGAAGGCATCACATCCGCAGGTTTTCTCAACGCACTAGATCACACTGTGATGAATACTTGTTAAAAAGTCAGTGCTCCTTAAATAGGGCTGCAGTGTTTGTGTATCTTCAGAGAAGTGAAAACCACAGTGAGACGTCTTCTCTGCTTTCAAACCAGCCTCTTCACCGACAGCTCCCAACAGTGCAGGCTGGGAGCATCGTCCCTCTTCTGATGACACTTCAACAGCACAACAGCATCTCCGAGCCTCCCAGTCACCTGACGCAAATCTGAGGGTGTGCCCCAGCTCTCTACCTGGACTGGGGGTTGGGAACGTGTCGGGAGTGCCAGCCCCCAGGAAAGGTGTCTGTGCTCACATAATGACATCCTGTGGGCCTGTGTGCGGTGCTGACCACAAATGTCTCAGACCAACAACTGCGCCTAATTCATCATGGAGTTCACCCGCCAGCAGAGCGACCACCTTCACCCAGCTCGACCTTCCTACATCCCCACGGGATGATAAAATGCAGGAACGTAGCAGGGCAAAGAGGGACGAAGAGCGGGACGAGTTTTCCTTGGGGGTGGCTCCACCCTCCACAGTTGGGCTGCATGTCCCAGCCAGTGTTCTCGGTGCCGAGATGACCTTGGAAGTGCTTTGGGCATGAGGGAAGTGCACATACACCCCGCCCTCTTGAATTCTCTTAATCCTTCTGGCCACAAAAGGCTGAACGTCCCAGGTCTGTCCTAGTGGGTCACCCACAGCGCGTTTGCTTTACGACTCTCACAGTTGTGGACACAAGAAGACAGCAAGACAACAGAACTGGCTGGAACTCAGTCATCTCGGAGTGCCTCCATCGCACTAACGTTTGTACGTACCTTTCATTGTTCCCCGCCAACACGGGGGTTGCATGCATAGCAGTGGAATAAATCCCTCATTGTAATTCATTTTCTTAACGAGCCAATAAAAAAAATGCAAGTGAATTATGGTAGATGGCACAAAACTACGGCAAAAGCATAGCTTTGGGGAGAGTACAATCTCAGAGAATCGGAGACTAGCAAGTGGCCGGGTTACTTGAAGCTGAAAGGACAGCAGGAAATCTGAGAAAACGGAGGCAGGGAGCTGCTGGGCAGAAGAAGAGGGTCTCTAAGGAAACAGGCAAGGAAAGGGGGGAATGAGGCCAGGTCCCCTGAATGTGGAACCTGTGTGACAGCTACTTGGCCAGCAGAGCAGTGGGGAGCCAGGGGAAATTCTCAGGAAGTGAGAGACATCCTGGTCAAAGTGACAAGCGAGAAAGGGGATTTTAACAGTGACATTTAGGCCTTAGAGGAGAAGAGCGACTATAAAAGGCAGAAATCCAGTGAGAGAAAGGTTTCAGTGGTCTAATGATTACAAGACTGAACGAGAAATTTTCCAGAATGGCTCATGAGAAACAAATCTCAGTGTGGCAAGGAAAAAGTTGGGCAGGCTTTCTGGTCATTTATAAATAGAGACAGGGTACAAAAAATGACCATTTTCTAGAGAAGACTGGCAAAAAGGTGGTGTGCTACAGTAAACATGTGTTTTGCTAAACATGTGTTTTGCTAAAGCAACAGAAACTATGGAAAAATCTAGGACTGCTTGTGTTTCAATAGACCCAATAGTTTTTTATTTAATGCAAATTCATCATAGAAATCTCAGTTTACTACCACCATCATTTCTTACATTTTTTTCCCCCAGAAATTTAAGAAAGCAGAATTTGAAATTTATGAAGCTTTAGGTCATATCATCTAAAAATAAAACTTGTCCAGAAAACACACATTTTCTAAATAAGGAAGCCTTTTATCCGTGGCTAGATGATCTGTCATTTAAATAACTTCAGACAAAATCAGACAACCTGAGTTCCAGGTCCACTCTCTGCCATGTGGTTCCAGGAGTTCCTGTAAGTCTCTGAACAGGATTAATTTTGCTACCTTGCAAAAACAGCCAGTGGTTACAAGAATCACATTAAATGATACATACGCACCCGTCCTCCATTCAAAGGCCCTTTACAGCACTGCCAGTACAGAATTAAGTTCGCCATAGTGTAGCTCTTCAGCATTATACACATTTTGCTTGCTGCCAAGAGCTTTAGAAATACGAAAAATATGGCAAGGCTGCAAGAGAAAAGCAAGTATTCGTGTTTATCAAAGGGTGGGATAATGCTTCAGAGATGGAGGGATGACAGTATGCATGCCCCCCCACCCCCGGCACCGAGAGAAAGGTGACATGCCGCAGAGGGGAGGACAGGATGGAAGGGTCTGAGAAAGCAGAGCCATCAGAACACAACAACCCATTATCAGCAATCATTGGGGGGGGTGGATAGAGAGGGAGGGAGGGAAGGGGGAGAGAAGGAAGGTGCCTCTGCTGTGGGTGCCTGACCTGCTTCCTGTCCTGTGCAGGAAGATACAAGAATTCTGGGGGTACTCAGCACCCCTTAGCCCCCTTTCCATTACACTCATGCTTCCGAAAGTTACAGGGAAACAAGGGCTGTATCATCACTCCCTTTTCGGTTTGTGGCTATAATAGACCGATCCATGGAGTGGGGAAGCCCTCCCCCGCCCCCAGGCCTGGTGCCCTGAGCAGCCTCCGGCATTCTGGGTTCCCCAGGGCCCTTCCGAGTCTGCGGAGCGCCTCCTGCTTCTCCGAAGCCCAGGCCACATCCAAACAAAACGGAGAAGCGTTTGGATACATGTCTACGCATCGGAGGCACGAAGCATCAGAGAAGCCCGCCCGCTGACGGATCCCGCCCACCACGTTTTCCGCCGGCATGTGGCCCTCGTCTCCCTCCCAGCCTCTCTCCAGACAGAACCACAGGCGCCTCGGGCTGGCCGCGCTCACTGTGCTGCCGCATCCCCTCCCAAAGCCAAGTGCTCTCCCGGAGAAGACAGCTGGAGCGCGGAAGGGGGAGGAGGGCCCAGTGGAGGTCTGCCCTCCTCGCCACAGCACCAGACCTGCGAGTGAAGCCACCTGGGGCCACAGCCCAGCCCGACTGCCCCCTGCACCCTGCCATGCGACCCGGGTGTCACTGGGTGGGGCTAGAGAAATCACCCCGCCCTACCTAAATTCCTGACCGACTAAATCACGAGCTTTCATAAAATGATTGCTGTTTCAGTTATGGGTCAGTTTGTCATGTAACAAGAGATCACCACAACAGTGTCCCTTCACATGTATATAAATTGCTACCCGGTCACATTTCAGAATCATTTTTCACCATTTCCCCCTCTTACCTGCACATAAGCCTCCAGGTAATTATCTCCCAAAGGATACTCAGATTGTGCATTTCCCCAAGAATTTCATATGCAAAACACACACCTACTGAGGCCCCAAACAGTTACGTGTGGTGAATTCCCCACACACAATTCAACTAAACAAATGAAAATAGCGTGAGCTCAATTTCAGAAGCCAATGGAATGGTGAGAGTATTTGCAAAGCACGGTCTCCCTAAGAGATGGTAATAAAAAAATACACGGTAGATTTCCAGCCAAGATGGTGGGTTAGGTAAACGCTGTGCTCACCCCCTCCCATGACCAAATGAAAATTACAACCAAATTAGAACCATCACTGAGAATCACCTGAAATCTAGCTGAACCAAAGCCTGACAACTAAGGACATACAGAGAAGCCACCTCGACACTGGTAGGAGGGGCAGAGACACGAAACGGGCTGGTCCCACACCTACGTGTGACCATTAAAAATCAGGAGGGATATGTTGGCTACAGAGGTACTTCATGGAGGAGCGAGAGGTCCCAGCCCCTCCCCAACCCAGGGTTCCAGTATCGGGGAGAAAAGTCCCCATAACTCCTGGTTGTGGAAACCAGGGCAGATTATGCCTGAGTGAGATGGAGGGCAGCTGGAGTCCCAGGCGCTCCTCCTAAAGGGACCACACACGGACTTCCCTGCTGATGGGCTCACTGGCTCTGAGCTCCAGTACTGGGACAGCAGCTCAAATGGTGACAGGGACATGTGGGGAGGAACTGAGTTGTCTGGCCTCAGAGCAAGGGCTGGAGCACAGCTTTCTCCAGGACAGAGGAGCTGGCGGAGGCCATTGTTTCTTTGGTGAGCCCTCCCCCTCCCTACATGCACACACAGGTGGGTGCTATATCTGAGTCTCCAACAAACAGGTTGACACTGTTCATTGGCCCTGATACCTTGAGGCCCCACCCAACCCAACTTTCGGGCACACCCAAGCTGCTTCCAGTGGCTTTTCCCTACAAACAACCTGTCCTACTTAGCTCGTGCTTTGAACTTTCCTAAAATCTCTCAAAGGTTCACAAACCCCAAACAAACAGCATCAGGCCCGGGCGTGCCCCATACCTCTGGCTGAGCAGCCCCAAACCCAGGACTAGCATCAGCTGGCCTCAGCTAGCAGCTTGGCCTCTCGAGGCACCTCCAAGCCCAGCACAGGTGGTGGCCATCTGTGGATTGTTTTGTGGCTCATGGCAGGTGGCCCTGGGCGGGGCACAGGCTGTGACTGAACTTGGCCTGTGGTGGGGCCCCTCCCAAGAGGCCCCAGAACCAATCCACCCAGCGGTCAGCTTCAGATCAAGCCACAGCACCACCCTGATGCCTCCAAGGACAACACACCAAAGAGCAGACTGGGCAGAGCTCGACTAAAGTAAACCTGCTCTGCACGTTCAGCCCTTGCACAGCAGCTCCTCCACTGTAGTCACAGCCAGTCCTCACAACCAGTCATCCTGAGGGTCAGTACCTCCCACTGATGTGCAAACAGCAATCAAGTCTCAGAGTCAATAGGAGGACACACACAGGGACACACCTGGAGTACTCAGCTCTGGTGACCAGGGAGACTATGCCACTGGACCCCACAGGACACCTACTACATAAGTCCACTTTACCAAGACTGGGAGACAGCAGCCCTACCTAACACATAGAAACAAACACAGGGAGACAGCCAAAAAGGGGAGACAAAGAATTAAGTCCCAAATGAAAGAACAGAACAAAGCTCCAGAAAAAGAACTAAGCAAAACGGAGAAAAGTGATCTACCAGACGCAGAATTCCAAACACTGGTTATAAGGATGCTCAATGATCTCAGGGAGAATTTCAACAGAGATAAAAATGGAGATAGAAAACATAAAAAAGAACCAGTCAGAAATGAGGAATATAATAACTGAAATGAAGAATATATTAGAGTAGATTAGATGACGCAGAGGATCGAATCAGCAATTTAGAAGATAAGGTAGCAGAAAACATTCAACCAGAACAGCAAAAAGCAAAAAGAATCAAAAAAACTGAGAATTTAGGGACTTCTGGGAAAACATCAAACATACCAACATTCAGATTATTGGGGTACCAGAAGCAGAAGAGAGAAAGCAAGGAATTAAAAACCTATTTGAAGAAATAATGACTGAAAACTTCCCTAACCTGGTGAAGGAAATGGACATACAAGTCCAAGAAGCACAGAGAGTTCCAGATAACATGAACCCAAAGAGGTCCACACCAAGACACATCATAATTAAAATGCCAAAGGTTAAAGACAAAGAGAGAATCTTAAAAGCAGGAAGAGAAAGGCAATTAGTAACTTATAAGGGAGCTCACATAAGACTGTCAGCTGATTTCTCAACAGAAACTTTGCAGGACAGAAGGGATTGGCATAAAATATTAGAAGTAATAAAAAGAAGGGATCTACAACCAAGATTACTCTACCCAGCAAAGCTATCATTTAGAATTGAAGAACAGATAAAGAGCTTCCCAGACAAGGAAAAGTAAAAGGAGTTCATCACCACCAAACCAGTACTACAGGAGTCTTAGAGGGACTTCTTTAAGAAAAAAATATGAAAAAATGGCAATAACTACACATCTATCAACAATTACTTTCAATGTAAATGGATTAAATGCTCCAATCAAAAGATAGGGGGACTGAATGGATAACAAGACCCTTACATATGCTGCCTAAAAGTGATTCATTTCAGATGGAAAGACACACACAGACTGAAAGTAAAGGGATGGAAAAAGTTGTTTCATGAAAATGGGGGTGGGGGGGTGGGGGAGAAGCTGGGGTCGCAACACTTATACCAGAGAAAATAGTCTTTAAAACAAAGGCTATAAGAAGAGACAAAGAAGGACCCAGTAATCCCATTTCTGGGTATTTACCTGAAGAAATCCAAAACACTACTTCAAGGGGATGTGTGCGCATCTGTATGTTCATTGCAGCATTATTTACAATGACCAAAATGTGGAGGCAGCCTGGGTGTCCATCGATGGATGAATGGATAAAGGAAGTGGTACATATATATATACAATGGAATATTGCTTGGCCAGGGAAGGGAATGGGAACTTGCCATCTGCAGCAGCATGGCTAGACCTGGAGGGTATTATGCTGAGTGGAGTGTCCGATAGAGAAAGACAGATGCAATGTGATTTCGCTTATATGTGGAATCTCAAGAGCAAAATAAACAAACAAAACAGAAACAAACTCATGGGTACAGAGAACATTTTGATGGTTGCCAGATGGAAGGAGGGTTGGGGGGCAGGGTGAAAAAGATGAAAGGATAATGAAGTACAAATTGGTAGTTACAACATAGTCATGGGATGTACAGTAAAGCATAGGGAATACAGTCAATAAGATGATAACAGCTACGTACAGGGCCAGGTGGGTACTAAACTAATCAGGGGGATCACTTAAATTATATACACGTCCAACAACTATGCTGTACACCTGAAATTCATATAAAATAATACTGAAAGTCAACTATAATTAAAATTGTTTTAAAAAGCGGGTAAAGGTGAAGGGGAACAAGAGGTCCAAATTTCCTGGTATAAAAACAAGTCATGGGATGTAACGTGCAGCATGAGGAATAGTCAATAGTACTGTGATAGCTGGTACAGTGTCAGATGGTTGCTGGACTTATCGTGGTGATCACTTCTTTAGGTCTATAAATGTTGAATAACTATGGTGTGTCCCTGAAACTGATATAATGTTGTATGTTAGCTATGTTTTGATAAAAATCTTGAGAACACACACACACACACACACACACACACACACACACACACACACACACAGAGTGATACACTTCCTGTGGTTGATGCAAACCCTTATCTGCAAACAATACCGTGGATGGTGATCCGTGCGTTGCTTCTAGAGGGACAGCTTGTGAGCGGTTTGGGGGTTTTATTGTTGCTGTTTTGTGTTTGTATTTCACATTCCTAAAAAGCTACATCACCAGGAAAGAGGGTTTCACATGATCTGTACGCCTATAGGCAATATACCGAAATTTGTTTAATTTGAAATTATTTCCTAATGTAATGATTCAGGACCAGCCATACAATCATGATGAGTTTTGCCTCGTCTTCCGTTCTTTCCATCCTCCTCTCCTGACGGAGGGATTTAGATGGAACTTCATTTATCTGTGACTGAATCTGCAGTGACCTCATCTGCTCTAGTTTATACTCTGTCGTCCATTAAAATAAAACAGACATTTATGCTTATTAGAATGAGTCCTGAATTAAGAGGAAACAGTCATTGAAGGAGGGTGGTCTTTCCATAATGAAACACTTGTATTTTGGTGACTTTTAGAGAGAGAATTAAGTTGCTAGGAGGCCTTTTTGGATCAACTTTTAGACAGTGGCCTTGGATTTAAATGCTGGTGGTAGCTTGCCAGTAAACGCCCAGTGACTATGGTTACCATGACAACGACTGACTCACTCTGTGTCTTGGCGCTCAGGCACAGTGGTTAACAGTACAGGGGACGTGGGCTGTGTTGCAGCCTTCGGGGTGACAGTGACACTGCCCGGTGCCACTGGATACTTTAGGACGTAGGTCCAAGTACACTGGGGTTCAGGGCCTTATGCCCATGGCAATTACAGGTTGATAATCTTCGCAGCACAATTCAGGCCCCTGTATCTTTAACATCTACACCGGGGGCGCTGCAGGATGGCTGCGTCTCCACTCTGGTCTGAGATGAGCATGCAGACCCCACCCATGTGCACCCACATGCAACCCCCCAATGACCTTGTTTCATCCGTGGAACCAGCTCTAACTAACCACAAAGATGCCAGGGTGCAGCCTTGAAAGGCAGTAAATGCAACATAAATCCAGTTAAAGAGGAACCCCGACCAGGGCATTGCACCCCTTCAGAGGCCACAGGACCAAAGGGCAGCCACGGGAGTCTCCCCTGAAGCCCAGTTTTCTGCAGAGAACCCCAAACAACCCTCCACTCTAGGCATCCGGCCTGGTCAACCCGAAAAGGATGACACGCACCGTTCTGTCCCTGGTCCTCATCTCTGAATGTGGAGGGCGAGGAAATGGGATGCACGCTTCATCACAGCCGTAAAGACTAGGCTGGAGCCGACTGTTTGACTGTTAAATACAGTAATGGGTTTTTAATGGCTGCTGTCCAAAATTACACTGGAGAAAAATGGTTTATTAGCAATAATAATAGCTGGCACTTTTATCTTCAAAGCACTTCCCAAGTGTTAGCTCATTAATCCTCCAACTGCCACCTTGAGCCCGTGGTCAAGGCTTCCAGCCTCAGTTTACAGCAGCTGTAACCCGAACAAAGGAAGCACTAACCCAGGCTCAAAGGAGCTTGGTCTGGAGGTCAATTTCCAATTCAAACCACTCATGTCCATTTTTACCCATAACCGGATGGCTTTCACTCTGGCGACGGCCAGTCCTTTTTTGAGGGGACAGTGGTTAAGGGCAAACGAATGTATTTGAGCTTGACTCACAGAAGCTCACGTGAGCTGCACCTGAATTGCTCAATCCTGGTCCTTTATTTCAAGCAAATCAATTGTGTTCAAATCGGCCCAAATCAATTACATGCAGAATGTGTGTGTGTAAGTAAAACGTAGTCTGTTGAGACCCTTTGAAATCTAGCTCCACTGAGAGCTGCCAGAGGTTACAAAGCGAAATGAGATCAAGGTCAAATGTAAACACCTTTCTTTTGCTTTCTATTTTTATCCACTCACTTAGATCTCCTTCAAGGAAAATAGTGTCTCCAACTAGGGAACAATAGCAAACGGCCCGCAGCAGTGTATTCCTCGTCGTGTGTAGTCTATGGATGTTAGCTCTGGTAAGTTGTTGTTTGCTCACCGCGGCTTTCAATCTCTTGGCACTGTGTAACGCCTTCAGTATTTTAATCTAATGTGAATTAGTCCAAGGAATCGGGGTCTACAGTCTGACCGAAGCAGGTCTATTACCCAGAAAGGGCCTTTTGGAGTCACTGGGAACTTGAGAATGTCATTTGTATTTTGCACATTAAACAAATTAACACTTGCTTCTAAATACCCCAAACCGAGTCATCAAACACCTTTCAAAAATTCCCAATATCCTGACCCTTCCTAGAACACAGGTGAATTATTTCCTCTCCAAAACCTGACCTTAAGTGACAGGTGCCAGTAAAGATATTGCCATTGCTATGATAGGAATCATTTTCAAGAACAGTCAGGCATCTGCCGTCGCCAACAATTTCCATCTTAACTGGAGCGGCAGAGACTCACCTGTGTGGAAATGCCCCCTGTGAATGCAGGTGTTTGCATGTAACACCCAGACATGAGGCCCACTGATAACCGGGCATCAGAAACCTGTCTGCCAAGACGAGAGATGGAAAGCAGGCCAAGCAAAGCTCTGGGGAAGGTCAAGGTTGGTCTTTATGCTGGTGCCAGGGCCTGTTGTAGGAAGGCTCAGACACCGGCAGCTTTTATGACGCGACTCTGAAGAGAACACACGTGTCCACTCTCCCAGGACGTGCTCCACACGGAAGCTCTTGACAACGAACCCTCTGCTGGGCTCTAAGTCCTCTTCTGAAATGCCACGTCCCTGGGCTGAGTACACACTGTCATTAATACCCCAGGAAGGGTCCTGCAGAGCTGCTTACCCATGTTTACCTGCGACACTGAGACACAGAAGTTCAGTGCGGATGGACGGCAGGGACAGGCGCTGGTCCTCGCTGCAGACCCCCGTTAGTCATGACGGGGCACAGAGGGACACGGCACACTTGAGAAGTGAGGCCCCAGAGATTGGAACAGGTGTGCGATGGGCGGAACGCTGTGTCCCCCAATCCATGGGTTGAAACCCTATTCTGATGTGAAGGCATTAGAAGGAGAGGCCCTTGGGAGGTGATTAGGCCACAGGTGGAGCCCCGTGAATGGGATTAGAGCCCTGGTAAAAGGGGCTCCAAAGAGCTCCCTTGTTGTGAAGATACAACGTGAAGTCAGCCGTCTGCCACCCAGAAGCACGCCCTCGTGACAACCGCACCACGCGGCACCCTGCTGTCAGACGCCAGCCTCCACGACTGCGATGAATCCACGTCTGTTGTCCAGAAGGCACCTGGCAATGGTACCACGTCACCGCATCCTGAGCCAAGGCCGGGTCTGGAGGAGCCCGGGGACAAGGCTGCCTAGAGCAGCTCTTAGAGCTGGGGGCTGGAGTCACACACTTCTGCGTTTGACTCTGGGCTCTGCCTCTTCGAAGCCACACTGTGTAAGCTTGGACAAGGACCCCCAGGTCTGTGTCACCCAGCTTTACATGGGCACTACGATGACAGTACTTTCCTCAAGTCACTGATGCAGAGATTACAAAATACGTGACAAACAGTCAATAAGGGGCAGCTGTTGAAGCACCTGCCTGGCACGGCCACGTCCTGTCTCTAGCATAGAGCACTGGTGGTTCAGCGAAGCCTGACAAGATTGGTCGCCGTCAGTGTCTCACAGGACCACGATCCATCAATCATCACAGATTAAGGAAGTTATGGAGAACTGAATTTCTCGCTCTGGGCTGGGCTACATTCCACCTGGGACACGTACCTGGTGAAGCTCTCAGTATTTCCCCGAGACTCACTGCACCCCTCAGCTTATATATAAACTGCATTTGTTCAAAAAAATGAAGATTCACATCAGTTACAGAATGTTTTTCTTTCAAACAAGAAACTAAAAGCAGTAGTGTGGGCTCGGAACGGGTACCCAGCAGGACATGTGAGCAGTGATCTGCTGTCACCACTGCCCAGCCTGCTCTCTAACTCGCTTGAGGTTTTTGTCTATACAATGGGCTAAGACTTGTCCCTTTGTGTTCACCATGTTGTTGCAAACATCAGTCAAATGAGATGATACGAGAAAATTCTCTAAAGAGCTTAAACCACCCAAATAATGCAAGACATTATGATTTTTTAAAACAGAGGAATCTTCAGAAGTAATTTCCTGAATGGATAGCAACATGGTGCCAAGTGTCCAGATCTCAGAAAAGGTCAATATCCATCTTCCCCTTCACCCTCTGCACATGAGATGAGTTCTGCCCCTTGCACACACCCCATAATAAGCTGATATCCCATCACTTTGCATCTGTAGCGAAGGTCTTCAAGGCAACCACAAACTGAACTCACACTCAGCTCTAACAGCATCAAGTGGCCCCAAACGGACACCTCCTTCTTCCTACCTCACTGTCCCTTCACACTGGTGGGAGGCCACGCCTCAGCTCGGATGCCCCCTGGCCTGCTGTCCACCCTCCTCACCTGACACCACTATGCAGAGAGGGGTCCCCTCAGTGGTTAGACTGCACGGGTTCCAGGTACGTGAGGCTGCCAGACTGTTATGTGAGGGTGTCCCCAACCCCGGGCATGACACCCGCACTCCCCAGCACCACAGCCAATGCTTCTGTCAGGGAGGAGCCTCTGCAAAAAATACAAGCCTGTCACCACAGAAGCCAAAACGTGCCTCCCGCACGACTCTCTCTGCTCTGTCTGCTCTCATCTTGGGACACAGAGAACACAGGAAGACAAATTTGTTTTTAAGTTTGGAGGCTGCAGCTGACAAGCACCTCTGGCAGGTGCTGGCCCACCTGGGCAGTGACACAAGGTGGGGAGGGAGTGCCAGAGGAGAAAGGGCAGGATGGCCCTGCATGCAGATGCAAAGCTTCTCCACCAGGGGCAAGTGGGCTCGCTCCACGCCCTTTGCCCATGTTCTATGACCTTGAGGTCCTCAAGGTGAGCTGGATATTTCTCATGAAGATTTATCATGAACACACCAGCCTCAGACCCATTCTCCACCTTCTTCCATCCTGCTCTGTGCAGAGGAAACTGACCTCTGCACACCACCTGGCCCCAGGTGGCTCGGCCGCTCTGACGAAGGAGCAGGGGGTCTGGGGTGGGAGGAGACCTGATGGTGGCCACGTTTCCACCCAAACCAAGCGTCCTGTCTGGCAGCCCTGCCCCAGAGCTTCTGCTCTCTCCTCCTTCTAGTAACTTCTCTTTCCTCTTGTCCCACTGGACAACAGGCAGTATGGCTGCAGGGGTGATGCAGCAGCCCTTGTTGGCCTCCCTCAGCCCCGTCCAAAACGATGCGGCCCTTTCTGCAAACTCCCTTCCGCTGTCCCTTTGAGGATGACCTGTGCATAAGAGAAGGCCTGGTGAGAGCAGGGGACGCCGGGCTTTACCCAGAGGAGACACAGAACTTTGGTCCATTAGGAGCACCAACCAGACATGCTTGCCAGATCCAACCCAAGCCTCTCTCCGCCACCTGAGCACTCACATCCAATACTGCAAGAACATCACATTTTTCAAGATAAATCAGAGATAGGAACTTGTATGTAAAATCTCAAGTTTTAAAATATGCCTGATTATTTCTTAAACACTCCTTGGGGCAAATAAAACACATATGTAACTTGGGTTCCATCCAAGGGACATCAGTTTGGATCCTAAATAGACTATGGTGGGTGCCTCTGGGGACAGAGCCCCAAAAAGCAGTTTCCAGGCTCTCGGCCTCACATAGAAAGGTGCTGGCTCAGGTAGTAAATGGCCATCGACTGTGATCAAATGGCCAGCAGCTGTGGCTAGTTGGCCGTCAGCTGTAACCAGTGAGCCATTGGCCACGAATATAACTGCCGTGGCTATGCTAGCAGAAAATGGGGGCTAGCAAGGAGATGGTGGCTGGCAAGCACAGATTGCGAGAGGTGGATGCCGCCAGCGAGAATATAGTGGTGTGACTCCCCCACCTATGGCTCCGTGGGTGTTCCTTTTTGGCCTCACTATATCCTGCGTTCTTATGTGGGGAGCGGGAGCAGAGGCCGCACATGCCGCTCTGCACGACACATGGCGCAGCGAGCAGGGTCTCCTACATGACAGTGCCTCTTCTTTGGGGGAGAAAGTCTGCTTTTTATTACAATGCATAATCATAACAAGAAGTGTAGAAGTTCTCATCTATATAGCTTTTTGTTACACAATTAGTCCAAATACCATAACTTCACTCCCTCATTTGACATCTCAAGGCCAAACAGAAACATCCAGAGTTCGAAAGTCACAGGAATCGTAATATCAGGGCCTGTTCTAAATGTATGAATTTCACCAAATCATTGAATGTCAGTATGGCTCACTCCATTTGTCTGCAAAATCGGGATAAATACTTCTTTCCCACCATCTTCACTGAGATACCTGGATGAAGAATGAAATAATACACAGTCAACAAAATGTGCGTTTGAGCTCTTCAGAGAATAAAGTGCCATTTAAACCACAGGGATTAGTAAGAGAAACCTCAGAGGTTGGCCACAGCTTTTCAGGAACCGGGCTACCTGCGCCAGTGCCCCAGGCCCAGGCGATCTTACAGAAGGCCTCCCAACTCAGCGCCCGTTCTCAAGCCTGGACGTGCAGCCTCTCACCTGAAGCTTTCCAAATCCACAGGCCTGCTCACACCCAGGGTGCTCACTGAATTGTTCCGGTTGGGACCTTTAAAAAGCTCTCCAGGGAGTTCTCAGGTGGGCCAAGCCCGAGGACAACTATTAGGATCTTTAAAATTGCAAGACAACCACTGCTCATGTTTGTGTGAAACTGATCAACACTTCTACGGGCACCAATCACTCAGGGCACACACTGATTCACACGCACAAGGAAACACACACACACGTCTCTCTCTCTCTCTCTTTTTCCATTCATACACTGACCATAAAAGAAAAGGATAACAATTACTGTAATAAAAACCACAAAGTTTTGAGTACTTGATAAGTTCACTCAGCTGTCCGCACAGATGGTCCCATTTCACGCTCATAATCACGCACACGAGCTGGGTACGAATGCTGCCCTCACTTGAACCCGCCGCTTGACTATGACAGCCAGTGCTGTTACCCACCACCCGGGGTGTTTCCCACTGTACCAGACACTGAGCGTTTATGAGATGCTCAAATGGGACATGTGCCCTCAAGGATTTTACAGTGTGAGAAGGGATTGTGACACACACTAAAATTCACAGCCTGAATTACAAAGGTGTTTACTGGAGTCACAGAGAGGGGACTTAGAAGAAGACCCCCATGTCTTTGCTGAACTCCTACTTGGAACCCACAGGGAAAATGAGATGCATCCAAACGTTGAAGGGAGACCGTGACAAGGCCACCAGAAGAACCCTGGGCAAAGGACAGACTGTATTTACACATTTGCCAAATGCAATATGTTATTATTCTCACCATCATCTACCAGCGCCACCTGGATTGCATGTTTATGCCCCCCTGAATTTACCAAATTGTCAGCTCAACTGGTAAATCGGGATTTTTTAAGAATTCATGTCAGTTCAGACTCTATTTCTGGTTCTTACTAAAAAATTATGACTAAACACAGACACACACACATACACACACACACACACAATGAATAATTTGACGTCCAAAGAGAAAAACAAGTTATAATTTTTTGGTAGAAACAAATTAATGTGAAAATGAAATAAACACATTTTACAGAATTTAAAAAGGAAAGAAAATAGAATATGCTTTGTCTTTGTACGTTTGTTATCTAAACACAATGGGAAGGTAAGCAGTGTCATTTTTTACCCACAATACATAAAAATCTCAATTAGTTATGGTCTATTTGTGCACTGACTAAAAACATTCGTTAACAAAACAGCATTTTCTAGTTTACTGGATAAATATACCAGAAGAAATTGAAGAATAATGTTAGGTTGCCAAGCAACCACAGCCGTACTCCCTCTCGTCTGTGATCAATCCAACTCATTCAGCAGGCTTCTTATCCCAGTGCTAGAGAACGCCAACCAATTTGTTTCTTGGGAAAATTATAGTGACTTTCAGCAACACAATAACACTTTTATTCTCAGAAGATAAACTTAGATGCTCTTTTGATCAAAAAGGGATGTGTTAATTCATTATTCTCTCCATGGTGCTACTGAGAAAGCTATAATTAACTAACGACACTATTGCGACAGCATAAACTAAACCGTGAGCATGCCCTATTAGTAATGTTTAAGGTGTTAACTAGCCTCCAAAATTAGAAAAATGCAGAATCTTTCCTCCAAGAAGGATGTAGAGCAAGGAGAAAGCTCTACATCTAATTAAATTGAGAACTGTTTCCATTCCTTCCCCACCCTCCCAAAAAAAGAGGGTGAGAGGGATGTGATGGCCAAAATGTGAGAGATTCCACTTTAACAGCAGAGAAAATGGCTCAGTGCCAATTCTACTTGTAGGTAGCCATAAAATGCTGGGGAATAATGTGGTCTTTTCCTTGAAAGAACGCTTAGCACAATATTTTTCCAGGAACGAATAGGAAGAATATTATGCTTTCATTCATTAGCTGTGTTAACTTAGCATATTGTATGTAAATCACCATAATAATTGCATTTTCTTCAGACTGAATTAGTTGGAATGAAGCTGTAATCAAAATGTTCATAATTGAAACTATAGTATTCTCAATCTGGGTCTGAAAAACAACAAAGGACACTGATTGAATCACAATACAGTACACCACTCAAAACAACCTTAGTATAGAGATAGTTGGTCCTCAGGATTACACCTTTGCATGTCAATTACTTCCCCCCAATTAAGGACCTGACACCTCCAGACCTGTGATTTTTTCCACAGCTACCTTTTGTCTTTGACCTAACTTACGAGCTTTCCATGTGCACGACTGCTTAGATTTTTAGGTAAAATATAAAATAGTGAAAAGCTAAATTTTTATTTCTAGGCTTTATGGCATTGTTGGCTGCCATAAATCAAAGGCCAAAATAATTTCCAGAGAATGAAGCATTTAATACCAGTGCTCCTGGAAAACAATATGCAAATGATCATGTGGATTTCAGGTGAGCTGACCCACAAATTCCTCAAGGTACCTTTCAGAGAATGCATGCTCACTGTAAAGAAGGGGGTGTTGTCATGCACAAGTCAACCCTGAGGGCAAACTCCACTGAAGGGGTGCTCACAGGGCTTCTTGACAATCATTCCCTCAGGCCTGATGTCACTGGCCTCCCTCCACTGCTTAATTTTGCTTTTATGAGACAAAAACTAGTAGAATCAGAAATCAGCGTTGATCACTACTCTTATTTAATACTTCATAAAAAGGAACAAGCCTAATTATTTCAACAAAGCCATTTTGAGTCAAACAACAAGCTACCTTCAAAGATTTCAGAAGTAAACTATAAAATCAAGTTTCTGTCCAGCAAATATTTTCTAGGTGAGGTCTGTTTTGTAAGTCACGAGGAACTTTGTAATGGTGACATCTGTCTGGTCTTACCTGCTTCAGATCCACTGAGACATGCCTATATGTTAACAAGCAAGTGATTTTTAAAGAAGTTATTTAAAACCGTTCATTTAACGAGATTAATTAACTTAAAGGTAATACATATATTATGTGCAATATCAACCCTGTCAGGTGTGCAATTAGGTCCCCAGGTCTATGGTTCTTTCATGACTGGGTAAAATGGAGCACCTGTATAACCACGTGGTAGCAATACACATCTACAGCCGGCTTTCTCTTTAAATACAGATGCCATAGAGAACAATCTGGAACACAGATGTTCATCACCATAGTCCTGCAGTGAAGTGGGTACAGACATGTCCCCAGAGTGATGTCTGATGAGTTGCCACAGCCAGTGCTCACACAGACCCAGAAGTAACCATTCATCTCAAGTTATTCACTGATAATCAGGAGCTTGTGAGGAATGGCATGACACCCTGCCATTACTGGAGGTAAACCCACGGCAGCACTTAAGGCCAGAAAGTGGGAAGCTGGGTTATACACTAGACCCTAGAACCGTGTGAAATTATGAAAGCCACAGGATGCTGGGCCACAAAGAAGATGGGATTACGGCAAAGCCAACTGGCACATCAGCAGGGGAAAGAGGGAACACAAGGTCTTACACAAAGCCTAGAAGAAACACTGTCTTCCTGGTCTCTGTGAGTTTCCCCAAATGCTTCCGAAGCTCCTCTCTCCACCCACATCGTGACAAGCCAACCCGACCAGCGGTTGGTCAGCTCTATTGTCCCATCTGCTGCCACCCAGAGCTTTGGAGGAGCTGGACTGGGCAGAATATTAATTGATATTCAAGATTAGAAAACACAAGATTTTACCTTCAGTAAAGATACAGAGACACGAGAACGTACTATCTCTAATTAAATTGAGGAATAACTAGTAACACCATCATCACAGTAAACACCATCAACAACCATAACTAACTTCTGAGTATTTATCATGCATCAGACACCAGGCTAAACTGTCTATTTGGATTATCTCATTCCAGTCAGGCAACAATCCCATAAGGACGGTACTGACATTATCCCTGTTACTTAAAAGGGGTAACGGAGGCACCGGTTAGTTGAATCACTTTTGCAAAACCACACGTCACAGATATAGATGGTGGAGCTGGAATTCCAAACCACGTGGCCATGTGGGGAAGACTCTGCTTGGCAATAGCCCAGGTGGCTCACCAGTTGCCCACCTCTGCGCACGCGCACTCTCTCCACCCCAGGCGGTCCTGGAGCGCACTACCGCGCACGCGCGTGCTGGCGGCCCTCTCGCCAGTTCTGCTGGCTGCTCGGCGGCTCCCGCGGGCTGGCAAGGCTGCGCGCAGAGCCCCGAGGGCAGGGGTCCCCCCTGGAGCCGCCCTGCGAGGCCATCTCACACCTGCCGGCACCGCTGCCTCCCACCTCTTCCCCTGCCCGCCTTCTGGGCCCGCAGCCCAACCCTCAAACCGCCCCTCTGCAGCCCCGGCCGCGGCCCTGGGCGCGGGTACCTGGGCCCGCGCAGCGGCTTCTCCACCCCGGTTTTGGAGGAATCCTCAGCCCCGGCTCCTGACCGAGCAAGTGCGGCTGGCAGCCAGCAGGGGGAGTGGGGATGAAGGGGCTGGCGCTCCCAGCGTCTGGCTCCAATCCCTGCTCTCCAAATTAATCACTTTCTCCCCTCTCCCTCCCCACACACCCTCACTGAGAGAGAGAGAGAGAGAGAGAGAGAGAGAGAGAAAGAGAGAGAGAGAGAGAGGGAGAGAGAGAGAGAGAGAGAGAGAGAGAGAGAGAGAGAGAGAGAGGGAGAGAGAGAGAGAGAGAGAGAGAGAGAGAGAGAGAGAGAGAGAGAGAGAGAGAGAGAGACACGGAGAGAGGGACACAAAGAGGAAGAAGGGGCATCCGTGACTGGCATCTCTAGCTCCCCCAGTTCGGCTACCAGGGAGCCATGGCAACCAGGCCCCGGCCCTCGCGGAGGTTGGGGGAGGCAGAGGTCAGTGGAGGTGTAGCTGCTAACCCTCCCGTTTTCCACCCCCACCCTTCTGTCGTCAGACCCACCCCCCACCCCAGTCTCAAGCTGGCAGCGTATGGGGAACCCCATCGGGATCTGGAATCCTGTCCGGAGAGTGGGAGCAAGATTGGGGGTTGGGGGTACCAAGCCCTGCCACCCAAGAGACGGTCGGGAACAGAGAGGAGTGAAGTGAGGCTAGGACTGACCGCAAACCCAGCTGGACCTCAGACCCCCGCTCGAGAGAGGGCAGGACTGTCCAGTTGGGTGTGGACTGCTCTCCGGAGGGCAGGGAGGGGTGGGGTGCGGGACACTGGAGGCTAAACCGAGGGTTGTCCTACCGGAGACCGGGCGGAGAAGGTGGCGGCTGGAGGATTCAGGGACCGTGCTGACTCCACCGGCTGACCCAGCTGTCTGAATCCAGCCTCAGACCCTCTGGGGCGGGGTTGGGAAAGGGGGTCTTTCCCAGTTTAGGGCCTCGGGGCCTCGGAGCACCCCACATTGGCCAGGATGGAGCCCTGGTTGCCCACCATTTCCTGTCCACAGTGGGATGACCCCTCTTCCTACGAGCAAATCCTGAACCCCCCTCCATCCCGGCCAAAGAGTTGGCTACTGGCGAGTTGGGAGACCCCCTCCCACCTCCGGGCGAGCAGACACTGCCAATTGCCCCACCTCAGACACACCTGCGTCGCCTCCGGCACCGGTGCGTTGGGCGCCTTCCCTCCGGGAACTGGCCGGCAGCGAGAGGACGTGCAGGTCCCCAGCTCCGGGCGGTGCGCGCGGTCACGGAGCTCCCGGCCGGGCCGTGTTTCTGGCCGCGGGAGCGCGGGACCTGCTCGGGCTCGCACTGGCTCCACGCCCCCGGCGCAGGCTGCCGCGCCTCCTCTCCTCCCCGCTGCTCCGCCGCCCTCCCCACGCGGCGTGTCCCTCCCTTTGCACACTCCCGTGGGACAGGGAGAGTTGCGGGCTTAGGACTTGCACGGAGCCCAAACTTTGATCGTCATGGTCAACAGCTACGGTCAGAGGAGGTAGGATCTCTGCCGCTTTTATCCGCAAAAGAGATTGCAGACCCCTCCCGCTCGGAGGGCTGCGCTCAGTGCAGATTCCAGACACGCTTGCGGGTCTGGTTTCCCCATCCGCAGCAGGTTGGAGGGGCGTGGTGCCGCGGCCCGCGTAAAAATATGCGTTAGCTTTCCCTCCTCTCTTACAGACGTGGCCGGCCTTGCTGTGTAATTTACAAAAGATGCTAGCTCCGTAAACTGCCAAATTATTACTTACAGAAATGAAGGCACCTTCCACCTTTACCATCTTTTAAAACACTGTCCTAACACGTTCTATAATTTCACCGTATTATTCCCTAACGTTTCTCTTATTTATTCTGTATTAATTCGCTACTTAGGGCAGAAGAAAGCCCTGCATACTTATTTCCAATGCAAAAGGCCATTTCTGATGCCTTATCAATTCCACCAAAAACCATACATTGTTTTAGGATACCACAATTATTCTGGGAAAGTCACAGTCTTCGACAGTATAAATGATTTATATACCCTTTCATTTTTGCCCCACTACGGTCAGATTTTCCAGCATTTTCACACAATACCACTTAAACAAACGCTCGTTGAATTTAAGTCCTCTGACGACGAGAATCATTGACTTCTCATTTTCGCTCCACTGTGGCAGTGAGATTGGTTTTGTTCTCCTGCCCTGCACTGAACAATGGGGACACAGCGCTGTGAGCTACCCTCAGACGCCGATGTCTCTAGAATGAACAGCTAGAGGCAAGGGGCATGGAATGATGCTTCAGAAGCAACTGAAGACGATATTTGAATAAATGGGCTTGTAAATTTTAATAATTGCTAACCTTGGAGCCGTGACTCTGTCAGTTCATGTGTGGGCACAGTTCTTACTGGCTGCCTTGCAAATTGCAAATGCAAGTGAGGGCAGGATTCGTCCTGAGTTTCAGTTGTACTGCTGGGGTAATTTCTTCGCCCGAGGCATCATTATTCATGTGGCATGTTTTCTAAACTAGAAACAAAGATAGAATATTAAGGAAAATTCCAACAGGGAAAATACTGTGCCTGTAGGAAAACATTTCCAAGGTCAAGGAGACACAAAGCCAAGTTGGTCTCTGGAGTTTACCACCCTCTGCGTAAACATCCGCTGAGCAAAAGGCTCAGAACTCCATCCTGGCCAGGTCCTCAGGCTACTCTTAAACACACAGCTCTTCTTTTCTCTGCTTAGTTTGCTCGACATTTGAATCACTAAAATACACATGTATTTATTGAGCACCTACCATGTATCACTGTCCTAGGTGCTGGGCCCAGTGGGAAATCTAACAGACAAGGCCAGCTGCTTCTTTTTAAATCAAATATGCAAAATATCTTGGAGAATGCCCAGGCACATACCTGAAACAAGAGAATGAAGAGCCAGTTCTTAAATATGGGTTTTTCTTGAAGGGGAAATAACACATTTCTGAGCCTCTGTCGCTGCATATAAATGAAGAAATAATGGCCCACAGTAAGCCCATGGCTTACTAGGGATAGCCATTAAGCTAGCATACTCATATACACAATACACTCACCGCAGGCAACTAAAATTTAAGAAGGGACAGAGAGGGAAAAGTATGTAAGGAAAAAGGAAAGGAAGGAAGGAGGAAGGGAGGACAAATGATTAACCAAGAAAGGAAAACAGTATTTGAGAGAAAGATAGAAAGTATTTTAGCCAACAAAAGGATTTCTTTTTAAAGATATGCAAAATGGAGGCAGTTGACTTAAATTTCCACATCCAAGAAGCACCTCCTAGCTGTTATCTCCATGCATAGGTTCACGTTTTTTAGCACATTGTCCAAGGCAGGCAGGAATCCAGGCCTCCAGGGCCCTGGGACCCCACAGGCCAGTGCCTCCTCCTGGAAGGTGGCCTCTGGCAGAGCAGGTGTGTGCTGAAGGCCCCTTCTGGCACTGGTCTGGATCCCCGTCTGGGCTCCCAGCCTCCTGTCTGATTCTGTTCAGACCCACTTCACAGTTCACAAACAGCCATGCTGGAGAATGACTAAGACTGGTACGAATCCCATGGAAACGTGCTAGCATAAGCTTTGAAAGGTGTGAATTCATCTCTCACCATTGAGGAAGGATGTAAAATAAAAATACAACTGTCACATCACACATGAAAGGGACAAACGGGCTCTTTCATGAACAGAAGCAGAAGGTGAGAGAGAGGGTTCAGTCATCTGGAAAGAGAAAAGGTCTTGAAAGCTAGGACAGTTTTTAGCTCTTACCGCTGATGGAGTGCCCACCCCCACCTGGACCGCCCCTGGGTGTTGTGCCCAGAGTGAGGGCCACGGGAGGACCAGTACACTTGGGTGAAGCCATGCAGGTAGCCACATGGTATCACTCCCCGAAAAACTGTTTAGCAGAAAAGCTGTAGCTGGAAACGCCATTTCTGTCCAGCACTTCCGACAGTCAGACCCACAGAGGTTTTCTGGCCAACTAACAGCTGGAATAGAGGAAAGCAGGATGCCCCATTGAGGGACAGACCCTCCAAGGTGACCTCGGAAGTACAAGGAGCCACCTCCCCTTAGGTAATAATGAAGCTGGAGAAGACCGTTACCCGCGGAGTTAGAATGACAGTCCACACCCCTGTAACTAACTGGTCCTGTAACACAAGAACAAGAGGACATGCAGGAGAAATACAAGGGCAACGATGCTGGGACAGATAAAAAGGGAAAACCTGGTATTTGAGGCCACGGATCACTCGTACGTGTGATTGAGCCTTAGGAACTGATGGAACCAGATGCTTTCACTGGGTTTGAAAAGGGCTAGGTAATTGTATGACCATTAATATACTTATGTAGCTAAGATAATGCTACGTATTGACAGCTCTCTCACTTAAAGCATGTGCCGATTGCCTGTGGACGTCAGAAGGGACCCCGTCCTCCAGTCAGAAACGCCCGCCCACCTGTTCTGCTGGCTTCCTCTCTTCTTGGTGATTTACTCCGAAGTTCTGAGCAGCCAAGGGGCATCTCCAAGGCCTGTGAACTGGGTTACAGGACGAATTCATGTTTGTTGGGGGAAACCCTGGTAGTTTTTGGAGAATGGGGTTTCATCCAAACCTATTTCCAACATAATACAAAAGCTTTTCAGTCGGGAAGGGACCTCAGATAACATATCCCCTGTAGCTTCTTTTTATACTTTAGGATGCTAAGGTTCAGAAATTTTCTCAAGATTGTACAGCTGGTTAGTAGCCTAAGACATATTAAAAATCTCCTAGTTCTTAAAGTGTATCATTTTAGAATATGACAGGCCACGGCCATCTTGGAAGATCATTTTGTTTATTCCAGTTCTGGTACTGCAAACAAGGCAAAAGCTGAGTTGTGAGATGGTGAGTGACACCAGAGGAACAGGGCTGGTCTTACAGAGATATAGACCTGCCAAAACGCAGTCTTCCTTCATCCTTTTCTTCTGTCTATTATGCCCAATTGATTTTAGAAACAGGTTTCCACACTCTCAGTAGGAAGGAAACAAGTGAGAGAAAAGGCAGATGCTCCACCCCGTGGGTCTCCTGAACAGAAGGGCTTGGGGCAGGAGGCTGGCGGTTCTCCCCTCCCCCAGCGTGTTTTCTCTTCTCCGTGGGCACACAGCCGCCTACACAAAGACTCCACTTCCCACTCTTCCCAGTGACCGAGTTTGGCCCCAAGGCTAGGTTCTCACCAAAGGGACCTGCTGAGAAATGCTGTTCGAAACTTCCAGGTCACCTGCTTAAAGATAATGTAGCGTCACTCCCACTTCCAGTCTAGCTATCCTGCAGTAAGAAAAGCCTCATGTTGAGGTGGCAAGTGGTCCCCATCAGCCTGAGACCCTGGGTGAGTAAATCAGAGTCCGCTCATGACTGGGAACTGAACTTGTGTCTGCTTTGAGCCATGTCTTTTGGAATCTCTTTAGTATACCTGTTGAGCTTTCCCCTTCACTCGTACAACCGCAATCGCCGCCATCGGCACAATTTCCGGCGAGTCAGGGAAACACCCACAGGCTGCAGTGTCTACCTGTTGTTTCCTTGCTTGCCCAGAAAATTTATCTACATCCGTGCAGCGCATCCACCCTCGGGAATAACATGTGTGTGTGGCAGGATCAGGTTAGGCTGTGTCCAATGCTGCCTATCGAACTCCAGTCCAGCTATGTGACACAGGCACGACCGACTGGCCGCGTTTTCCATCCCGCTGTCTGCGGTGATCAGCACAGTGAGAGGCAACTGATCCCAAAGACCCAGGGGAGAGCTCTTGGGTTTACACCTGAGCTAGCGGAAGAAAATAAGGACTGCTCAGCGGGCACGAGGCTAGCTGGGAGAAGCTGGCTGCTTTCTAACACTGCTCCTATGAGCGTGCCTGAGAATAAAGCCACAGCTGGGAAAAGGACAGACAGATACACGACACTCTTACTTCAAGTAAGCTGCAAGTCTATTGTGTATTAAAAGCTGCAACTGGGATACAGCTTGACTGTGTAACAAGGTGAGTGAAAATATTTTTTAACCTAAAATAGTTTGTACTGGCTGGCTGTGTCCTGTGATCAAAATCATTTTTATTCACTATAAATTCCTTAGTGAGATTATTCTGTTCGGACTGGTTGCTCAGTAAAGGGGTGGGCATGGCAAAAAGTCTTCCTTCCATGAGCTAACCCGTCCAACTGGCAGGGACTCCCTGAAATACTGTTTTCAAAGGATTCCAGCCCTGGGTCCGAGTCCAGCGGGAAAGGACAGAGACATGGAGTAATTCCCTCACTGATGTCATACAGGACATGGTTCTCATGTGTGAGGTGTTTCCCATCCTTGTATTAAGGTATTTTTAGTTTCATGTGGCAAAAATCTAGATGTGTGCAGGGGCTTTATTTTTTTAAATTATGATATAATGGTAAATTCTTTGGGGGCACATCTTTAGTCATGGACCAATTAGCCCTCTCCATGCTGTGTTTAGGGTCCATAATTTATGCTTTCAATTGATTTTTCTCATGCAAAATAAACAAATTAATTAGCAGACATGCATATAAATCACAAATTGCTAGTATGTGATATATGTGTTAGCACAAACCGTGACTCTGCACTGGCTGTGTTTTCTTTCAGGAGTAAAGGAAACTTATCAGATTATTTTTTCATGCTGTTTCTCAGAATATGGTAAACAGACAAACCCAACAAGGTATTTAAAACTCCACGCCAAAGTACAGTAAGTCGACAGCAAGGGTCCGAATCTCCCACATGTCCTGACAGGGGAGACTCACCCTATCTTATCAGCATCCGATCCTCTACCTTCTGCCATATCTTCTGTGTTTCTGATTCAGGTAGTTTCATCAGCTTATGCTAAAACATTTAAGGGCACATAACCAGACGTAACTCTTACATTGCATATACAGGCAGCCCCCATATAACACGGTGCTTCTATAACACGGTTTCGCTCTAACACGGTTCGAGAATTAGAGAAATCCCTGAATAACACGGAGCATGACAAGAGCTTTTAAGAGCAAAAGATATCTCATCCAAAATTAGGTAAATCCCCGAATAACATGGAACGTAATAAGAGCTTTTAAGAGTAAAGAATATCTCATTTGAAATTTTCGAGCGTGGATGTCATATCAGATTCGACTGCAGAATTTTAAAATTTATTAGAATTTTAAATCCATTTAGTTTGTGGAGTATTAAGTTCAGAGGATGAAGGTATCTTGTCAAAAAGAAAATGCCCTGGTTAATGGGGCTTAATAGTGATGACGAAGAAAACATTATTTAATACATATTAATATGTTATACTTTTGGTGAAAATTCCTTTAATAAAGATATTTCTCTTAATTATAAAAATATAATAGTATGTTTTTTTTTAATTTTTGGAAACTGACCCCCTTTTTTGTGCTGGTCCTTTGTTTCGTGTAACCGATTCGCGTAACACGGCATTTTTTAGGAACCTAACAACCGTGTTATGTGAGGGTTATCTGTACAGTATTTCCTCCAAAAAGGCCCAATTTATTGGTTCATATTTTCTTTTCCTATTGCTTAGTCCATCCACCTTAATATAAATGTGAAACAAGTTTGCAAAATTTCCTAACTTGCTTAAAAAAAGCCATCTTAAGAGTTTCTTAAAATGAAGCACATTTGAGTGTTTCAGCTACGTGTAAAGGAGAAACTTTAATGACAAAAGTCTGAAATATCCCAGGATCCCTAAAATATTAAGATACAGTTATCCAATGATGGATACATACATAATTTAACAAGCATACTGAATATATTCAATGTAGATAATAATGAACAAACACAGAACACAAATCAAATTAAATACCTTGATAACATTTTTGCTAATAAAAAAAAGCAAAGCCAAATATAATTGCATTACCCAGTTTTAAGATAGATGCCATTTTAGAAACCATTCATGTACTAGTACAACCATTTTAAGAAAAAAAATACATATTACTATATTAAAATTTCATGACAAAATTATCAGTTTTATTCAGTAAATTTAAAAGTATCCATGGAGATGGACCCTGCCATTTTACTGCTCAGACTGCATACAATATAAATAGCCTGAAACACAGGTAACTCTCTATGCCCATAGATATTCAATGACAAAATTAATTATAAATATGTAGGAACATAATTACTATGTTGAATCATTTAAAATTGTTACTATTTGGCCATTTCTGGCCATCTGCAAAAGTAGCAATTTCACACTGTTTAGCCTAATAAATCCTTCTGTAACCTTATGATGAAACAGTCTCAAGTTATGTTTTTAAACATTTGTAATATAAGAAATTATGCCCATAAAGTTGTGGACATCTAGTGATGATTTCTTTTAGAACCAACCTTCCTGCAGATCTGAACTATCAAGTAGAGAGAAATACAGACCAGAACACCTGAAAGCACGGGAAGGGAGGCACTACACCGGGAGATAACTAAAGGAAGGGAGTGACTCTGGCTGAGTTTCCTGTTCCTTGGCGAGCAGGACCCAGTCTGTCCGTGCCAAGTGGATAAAATAAGGAAAGAAAATGTGCAGACTTACAGGCTTGAAGAAACAGAGAATAGAATCTTCGCAGCCAGACCAGCTAGATAATGAGAGGGGAAATCCCACAAGAAGCGAGCCAGAGGAAGGGAGCCCCAAGTTGCCCACGCCTGGCCGTCCTCTGACATACACACTGACAGGACCATCCCCAAACTACTCTGAGCTTCAGCCATCCACTGCCAAGGAGACTGCGGTTTGATCTCAGCTACATTCATGGCCAGCTAAGAAAAATCAAAATCAGCATTATCTGGAGAACATCGCAGAATCCAGAATCTCTACAATGCCCAGAAAACCCCACGTGCCTCAACATACGATTCCACACCTGCTCTGTACTCAAAGAAAAGACAATGGACGTTGAATTAAAGTGTGATTATAATTATGCTTAAGGAAATGAAAGAAGATATTCTCAAAATGAATATAAAATTAGGAAACCTAACCCGAGAAATAGAATCTCTAAAAAAAGAACCAAAGGGTAATTCTAGATTTGAAAAACGTAATATCTGAAATAAAACATTTTGATGAGCTTACAGCAGTATAGACATGACAGGGAAAAAGATCAGTGGATATGAGGTTTTATCAATGAAATTTTTCCAACCTGAAAGAGAGTGAAAAGAATAGAGAGAGAAAAATGAATACCGCCTCAAAGCATTTAATCTGTGTGTAACTGGAGTCCCAAAAGAAGAGAGAGAGATGGATCTCGAGATTATTATGCTAAGTGACACAAGTCAGACAGAAGAAGTCCAGAACCATATGACTTCACCGACATGTGGGATATAAAACTGAAGGCTACAAAGGAACAAGACAAACGAAGAAACACTCACAGACACAGAAACAGTGTAGGGTTACCAGAGGGTAAGGGTGGGGGTGGTAGATGAGGGCAAAGGGGATCAAATATATGGTGATGGAAGGATGGAGAACTGACTCTGGGTGGTGAGCACACAATGTGATATACACATGATGTATTACAGAATTGTACACTTGAAACCTAGGTAATTTTACTAAGCATTGTCACCACAATAAATTTAATTAAAAAATATACTTGAAGAAATAATGGCAGAAAATTTACCAAAAGTGGTGAAAGTCAGAAATGTATATATGCATCTAAGGCCCTTCGGGACAAATACAGAGAAAGCCCCACGTAGACACACAATAGTGAAGCTGTTAAACAACAAAGATTAAAAAAAAAAAATCTTGAAAGAAGACAGAAAAGCAGCACATTGCACACAGGTGAATAGCACGTTACAGTGCTGCGGGAAAAAGAGATCAACCTAGAATTCTAGATCCAGTGACCATATTCTTCAAGTATGAAGGCAAACAAAGATAGTTCCAGATAAAAGAAAACTAAAGAGGGGTATTGCTCAGAGCTGCCGCACAAGAAACACTAAATCTAAGGGAAATGATACCAGGTGAAACTCGGATCTTTAGAAAGAAATGAAAAGCACTGGAAATGATAAATGTAAAATATGTTAAAATGGTAAATATAAAAGACTATTTTTCTTTCAGTTTACTTAAAGTGTATATGACTGTTTAACCCAAAAAGTCCTAGCTCTGGCTTTCAATAAAACTGACAATTCCCCAAACTCAAGAGAAAATACACGTTATCACATGTACGTAAAATACCATTTCAGATGTGAGGATAGGTCTCAGTAACTTGTATTTCCTGAATAAAAATGCAGCAGCTTTCATACTGCTGGTTTCACCCAGTGTGTTTTATTATTAGCACGACTCCAGAGTCTGCAGAGATGTTGCAGGAAGATCAGCCCAATTAGAGGAAAATGAGCACCCTCTTCCCAGATCTAAATTTTGCATCATTATCTCTCTAGGAAGAGATCATTAAATTATGATTTAGTCACAGGGCTCTTTCCTGAGTGGAATGCACAACACCCACCATCTGTATGTGAAAACAAAGTGGAATAAATACAGCCAGTCCACTTACTAAGAAAATAAAAGAACGTAATATTTACCTACATTTGAATGAATAGCTTCAGAGAAGGTATAAAACAGCTTCCTGCCCAATGTAATGTATTTTTCCTACCGTGCATGCCCAAAGGAACACTGTTTTTGGTGAAAACACTTAGGACTGATTACTTGATAAATATCTTCCACCCACGGTAATTAACGATTCTTACAGAGCAAACGAGGATCCTCTGCATTTTCCCAGTGGAAGATGCACTTGGGGGCAGCCGGGGTTTGATGATCAGAACTACACTGATCCCTGTTTGAAGGCCAGACACGGAGAGTATGATGTGAGAAAAGAAGGCTTCTCCTGTGGAAATTCACCCACTGTCATATCATATCCACTCTTTCATGCAACAGTTGGATATTATGAGCAGAAGAAAGATGACATTTTAAATTTTTCATAATGACCTAAGAACCAGCAATTGTAAAAGCATAATGCGTAATGAATTTTTGTGAGTTTTCAAGACATTGACAAGTGATAACGGTCCAGTTTAAAGGGAGAACAAGACGGAATACGCAAATGTAAGTTTGCTGTATATTCCTAAAATTTTTCTTTATGAAGTGAATATTTAGAGGATACTGTGCTTTTGAACACATATAACAATAGCACAGATACAATGTACACACAGAAAACACAATTCTCCATTAAGTGCCACTCAAATAAAATGGAAAAAAAAAAGTTTTTATAAACTGGTATTACCTGGGAGCCTAGTTATACGTTTTTAATTCACACGACCTCTCCAAAATTTAGATACAGCAAAAATCTAAAATGCTCACCAAAATATCTAATGAAGCATAATAATAAGCTTCTGAAAAACTTAAAATGCCATTGAGATCAATTTCATTTTGATAGGAAGTTAATATATTTGCTAGGGTAAATTACAAAGCCGTATGGACGAATTTTTCCTGGAATGATTTAAATATCAAATTCCAGTGCCAGATTTTGAAAGTGTCGCTGGCAATTCAATTCTGTGGAAGTTTGTGAATAGAGCCAGGCATATGTCCCACACTTGACGAATTACACACAGGCACTTCCATGCCAACCTGCAAACCCTCCAGAAGAATTTATTCAGGCCATAACTCGACCCCAATGACAGAGCAAACCAACATAAAATGGGGACTTTCCCAAAGGGGTTATTTATGGACGGTCGGAAGAGGTTCCCATAAAATGATGTGGAAGTCTCACTTTTCTGTTTTATACTTACTCTAATAAACTCCTATCCTTTAAGGGATCGAGTTTTCTCACCATCAAGTGATCTCTGATGGAAGGGGAAACAGCCCTTCTCAGAATCATCTCGAAGAGGGAAAATAAAGTGTGTTCTCTAACAGAGACTGTGCTTTTGTTCACATCCTTCGCAAATGACTGAGCCTCCTTGGGAACGGGGAGTTACACGGAATTCTCAGTAGGTGTGATCTTGTACGTCTGTTGAAGATGGATGGCTTTGTTTTTGGTCTTGATTCCCAAGAGACTGGGCTTCACTAAAGGATACAGAGCGTGTTGCTTAACAGGGCATGCAGTGTGTGTTAAATCAGAGAAGTGCGCCGTTACGTCAGAGAAATCACACGAGCATTCAGCCTTCCCTAAACAGAAATAACGGGGAGAGAGGAAAGGAAAAGCAAACAAAACTGCCTCATTCGTACAAAAATGCTTCATCTAGAAACACACGCTTGTACCTCTACTTCACATTGCTTGAGAGATAAATAACCCTATCGATAAAATATGTGGTGCACTACAGTCAAAATGGAGACACAACCAAATAAAGAAGATCCTAAGAGTTTAAAAGGAACTGGGAAATAAACACACACAATTGACAGCCACATGCGTTTCTGTGGCCCTCAGCTTTGGCGAGTACTTCTTGGGCCCTGCAAGCAAAGGACCAGAGGACTTGTATTTGTGACACTTGTCCATACACATTGTCTCAGGGTAAGCAACAGTGGGGATGCCACTGGACTGATCACCAAATACAGCCACACGCACATAATGTGCACGTGGCATGCAGGGTGTGTCCCCGGCACAGGAACAATCCATTTCCCAGTGCTGGAAGAAATGGAACTTTAGTAGGTTTTAAGATTTCCTCTGCAAATGGAGCAGAAAGGTGAAAATAGCAAAGGCCGCCCGGTTTAGCTTAAACGAGCAGGTTCCTTTCTGTGTCTCCAGGAGGAGAGAGTCACTGCCTTGATCAGAGCCAAATCCCGACCTGTCCTGTGCAGACTTAGCGCAGCTGTGACAGGGATCCTTTCATCTCCAGTGTGGCTCTGCTCTGTCCTGCTGGCAGGACGCTGGGCAAGTGAGCAGCAGTGGGACATCCTGCCAGTTGCCGGAAAGCAACGCGCTCTGCCAGGCCAATGCCCAGGCTCCCAGGACAAAGGGGGTTTCCTATCACAGGTGCACACCAGTCACACAGGTAAGGTACCCCAAAGGCTGACTTGTCTTCCCTCCACGCTTCAAAGCTGTTCCAGTCTGATTCTTACAGCCATTTCACCGAGAGCCTCAGTGAGTGCAGACATGGCATCCTAGCTGGCCAATGAAGCAAATGTATTTTATTCCGAGAGGTAAACTACTTTAAATGGTCCCTTAGCCTTTAAACTTGAGTATCTGATCAAAATAACAAAAGCAACAAAGTCTCATTTAAATGAAGTGATTTCTTCTGGTGATGGAGAAAACGGGTGGTGGTGTTCACATATAAGCAGAATTTAGCAGAATAAGCAAGTGCTTCATCACTGTGAAGCCTGGATCTCAGGGTTGGAACCAGTGCTTTTGGACTTAAATTTTACAGCAGTGAAGATGAGGTGGCTGATATCTGTCATCTTTTGTCTCATTACAAAGCACCACGCACATTTTTAAATCACAAACCAGCCTTGATTGAATGGTACAGAATGTAACCATGCAATAAAATGACAAAACAAATATCTCTCCATAAAATGAAGTGATCCAAAAATTTTCTCAATCCCTTGCTTTAATCAAAAATGTGACATTTCAATAAACAATCAAGTGTTTGCTAAATACTTACCGTGTGCCAAAAATAAGGAGTCTGGAACAAGACGGAGTTCACTCTTGCTCCACTTGGGACAATGCAATATATAAATAAGAAACAATTAGATAATTGGCCTTCATTGAGGTCAGGCTAGAGGTGCACACAGGAACGAGGAGGGGATCATTCCGAGACTTCCAGTTACTGTAAATCATTGATCCCACCCTGTTTCTCCCCGACTCAAAAGTCTAACATGTCTCCTTATTGACAAGAGGAGGAAGTCCACAATCTCGGCTTCTTAGCACCACCACCCTTGTCCTCCTAGTACCACTCACAGACACAAGACCTGTGTGCACCGGGCTGGTGACAACGCCGGCTCCAGAGCCACAGCCAACCTACTGTCCTCAATCGCTGTAGTGCTAGATAACTCATCTTGGCTCTTAGCATCTATAGCTGTGTCTTAGGAATTTCCTTTCAGTGTTTAATTAATCGTAATAATGACAATAAACAAGCTAACACTGTTGACGGTCTCCTGTATGTGCGGTACAGTACTAAGGCCATTACCTACTTCACACTCACAAAACATCCATAAGTATGTACCAGGATGACCCATTTTCCACTCGAGAAAGTGAGTCATGGGGAGGTTAAGTCAATTGTATAAACTTATAAGAAGTGATGGATCCAAGTCTTCAACAAAAGACAGTTTGATTCCATAATATATGCACGTGATCAATGTCTAGTGTTCCCCAAGAGAAAATACATCCTAAAAAGCCAGGAGTGGACTGGTATTTCATGTATCCCTCACAGTGAATACCGCAGACTAGTTGGCCCATAGTAGGGCCTTCATGGATGGACGAGTGGATGGATGGATGGATCGATGGATGGATAGGAGGGTGGATGGATAGATGGATGGATGGATGGATGAATGGATGGATGGATGGATGGGTATCGGATGGATGGACAAATGGAGAACTACTGGGGATAGAAATTAATTCAGGGATGAGATCTGAAGTTCTTCTAAAGGAGATGGGAAAGGGGGGGTACATGAAGGGAAGGACAGGACTTGAGAACTGAATGAATGTGAGAGGAGAAGCAAGAGAGTAGAGAATGGCTTAAAAGTTTTAAATCTGAGAAACTGAGGCAATAGTGCCAAGTTAGAAGACAAGTCAGATTTCACAAAACACCATCAATTTGGTTTTGGACATGCTTCCATAAGGCTGAGATACACTCATGGATATATCACACAATCAGAAAGTTGCCAAAGTGGGATTCTGAAGCACGGAACCTAAGGATTTTAATTTACGTGTTTTGGGGTTGTTGAGAATTACTGTTGTGAAAGGGTCCTCAGCAGTGTGAGTGTTGGGAGAAAAGGTACAGGGGTAAGCCATGTCTGCCATCACGTTTGAGGAGTCAAAGATAGAAAGCCATGAAATTTTATGAAGAAGAAAACATTGAAATGGTAAGAGTGAAACAGAAAATACAGAGCCATGATGTCGTGGCAGAACATTACATACAGCATGTCAAGGAAAGGGCACTGGTGATATTAAATAAATACAAGGCTTGGGCCAAAAACATTATCATTGACTTTGCTGACATTTTGGTAGCATTATGATTCTAGAAATTTCATGAAGGATAGGATTATGGAAAACAATTAAAATATTAATAAACTATTATCAAGCTCTGACTGGGCACCAAGCAGTGATCCACGTAGATGAACTCACTAAATCCACACAAAAATAAACAAACGTCTGAGTGTGACACCATGGTTATGCCAACGCTAAGAATGAAGAAAGTGGGCCGGAGGTAGGCCAAAGGGGGGCTGAGTCACGGGCTGAGACCTGAACTTGGGTCTGTCTGATTCCCACATGCTTTATGGCCCAATTTGGCAGATTTAAAAAATGTACTAGAAGAGACAGCAACACCCCGAAAAGGCACGTATGCCATAAAGGAGACAGGCCAGGACAGACGGGCAAAGTGGGGATGAGAACTGGAAACAGGTGAAGACAAGATTCCTCGGGATCTAAGAGACAGTGAAATCAAGGCGGCTGGTCTTTACAGGCAAGAAAAAATAACAAAGTAAGAGAAATTCACTCCAACATCGTCTAGCTACGTCCCACTTTCTCCGGCTTGTCACGTCCTCTTTACTTCGTAACCAACCCAAGTAGGTCCCTGTGATGCCAAGGCCAGTTTCCACAAAGCAGCTTCCTTCTCGCTGAATTAGAACAGATGCTCCCTGTGGTCCACCAGGTAAACCAGGGACACCTCAGCCGTCCTTCGAGGGCACTCACTCTGGCCGTCACCTAGGCTCACTGCCCAGGCACAGTTATCTGAGCACAAGACTGGAATTCTTACAAAATGACAAAATACCTAATATGCTGGAGGAAGGGTTGTCAAACCATGGCAGGTGGGCCAATCCGGCTTGCCTCCTATTGTTGTCAATAAAGATTTACTGGGGGCCGGCCCATTGGCTCAGACAGTTAAAGCTCCGTGCTCCTAACTCCAAAGGTTGCCGGTTTGATTCCCATATGGGCCAGTGGGCTCTCAACCACAAGGTTGCCGGTTCGACTCCCACAAGGGATGGTGGGCTGCGCCCCCTGCAACTAGCAATGGCAACTGAACCTGGAGCTGAGCTGTGCCCTCTACAACTAAGATTGAAAGGACAACAACTTGACTTGGAAAAAAGTCCTGGAAGTACACACTGTTCCCCAATAAAGTCCTGTTCCCCTTCCCCAATAAAATCTTTAAATAATAAAAAAAAAAGATTTACTGGAATACAGCTATGCTCATTTGTTGACGTATTTTCTCCATGTGGTTTGTGCTGACAGAGCTGAGCAGTTTTGACAGACTCTGCGTGGCACTCAAAACCTAAAATATTTACTAACTGGCCCTTTATAGAAAAAAATCTTCTCAACCCCTGTCTTGGACCTTTGGGAATTCCAGCAAATATACTGTTAAGAGTAAATCCCCAAACCCAGATTATGTATTGAAATACCTTGATAGAAATACATCCTACAACAAACGAGCTATTCATTCTGCCCTCTCCACTACATGTAACTCTGCAAATTGAAAATCTGGGAGGCCAGGAGACAGAGGCCACGGGCGTTTATCAGGCCCCCTTTCACGTTTTGTTCCTGGGCACCCAGTTCAGCCAGCCTTCCCAAAAATGCCTTGCATATGGGTAGAATCATGTGACTGAGTTCTGGCCAAGAAGATGCTGGAGGAGGAAATATCCAAGGACGGCCAAGGACGGCCACAGAAGAGTCTTCTACGTTCCCTCCCTTTTCACCACGTGCTGTGCACAGGAGAAAATGGCAGTGCTGCAAGAGAAAAGGGGCCAGGCTCTCTCTCTGCATGAACTCTTAGAGGACAGACACCCAACCTGGATACTTCCAGTGAGTTTGTGTGAACAAGGAACGGCGCTTCATTCTGTGCGAGCACTGGGGTGTGGGCGGAGGGCCAGACATGACTGTTATACCAGCAAGTAAGAATGACTCTGACTGGTAAGAGTCCGTGAGATGTAAGTCTTCCCCAAATCAAAGGACAGCGTTGCACGGCTCACCGCGACAACACAGCCATCATTAGAAAACACCATCAATGATCTGGAAGCACAAGGCCTGGGGCGGTCGGCATGCCCCCACTCGTGCTAACCACCTGCCTCCATCTAAACGGGCCTGATTCCATTTTCCCGACTCTGTGAATGGCGCTGGGTTAGTTGGCTACGGCTGCCACGGCACAGGCCACAGCCTGGAGGCTTAAACAACACTCACCCCCCAGCCCAGGATCAAGGTGCTGACAAGCTTGGATTCTCCTGAGGCCTCTGTCCTGGGCTCGCAGGTGGCTGACATCTCACTGTGTCCTCACGGTGTCTGTCCTGTGTGTGTCTGTGTGTCCAGCTCTCCTCTTCCTGCGAGGACCCCAGTCAGACTGGACGAGGCCCAGCCTAAGGGCTCATTGTAACTCCCTGACTTCTTTGGAAGTCCTGTCCCCAGAGTGGGCATATTCCGAGGTCCTTCACTTCAACATGTGGACTTAGGGGACACAACTCCGCCCATTCAAGGCTCAGGAGTCATCCAGTTTTTGACCTCTGCATTACCTCATATATTTGCTCAGGAAGATTAAGTTTATCCCAGAATCATCTTTTCTTTCTGCCCCTTTCTTCACATTTTACCTGCCGCCTAGTCTGTCTTCTCGTACTTTCAGTCTGAACTTTAAGCAGGTGTTCTCCTGGGTCTACTCCCCTCCATCTCCAGTCCATCCTCCCAAATGTTCCAACACCAACAGGTTTTCAGCTGAGTCATGAACATGGGCCACACGTCAGGCCTGTCACTTACGGGCTTGGAAGGCTGTGTTTAGAACTGTTTTCAGTCTTCTGCCCAATCCTTGCTTTCATTCACATCTGAGTCCCCCACGTCACACCTGCTTTTCCTACCACGGGACCTGTCACTTCTCCACACCTTGGCCCCGGGACACCTGTGCTGCCATCCCCGTCCTCCTGGAGCCCAGGAACCTTTGACTTTGCACCAGGACGCTCTGCTCCTGTGTCCCACACAGTGCCCTGGGACCGCCCACAGGAACTTGGGTTTCCTCTGTAACAGCTGCACCCCATTTTGTTACTGTTACTGCAATGATCCATAATTAGGAACTGTGCCAAAGGCCTGACACATATTACCTCGTTTAATTGTCACATCCATCTTTGTGTCTATCACAGTTCCCCTTTTTAGAGATAAGAAACATGAGTTGTAGAGAGTGAGGTACCTCAAGGTCATGCAGCACGCACTTGTCAGCTGCCACCAGGGCCACCGAGTCTGCCCCCGAGTGGGCACACAGCTCATTCCCATGTGAGGACGGAGGCACATTTCAGGCGCCTTTGTGCCACACGCACGGCCTACTACCCAGGGTGTGTGGCATGTGCACCAAGTGTAGCCAAGGACAGCAGCCATGTTCCTCACACCACAAAGCGCTGGCGAGGACTAAACACACGGAAAAGAAATGATCCATAACTGAAGTTTGTACTGTGATTTTGCTCACTTATCGCTTCATTTTTGGATGTCAGACATTTATGGCTTTCAAACTATGTTCTGCATTTTTTTTTAACAGAATGAACAGATTAAATAAACTACTTACAGCCACCCATTACATTACTTACGTAAGCAAGTTTACTTGACAGTGTATATCAACAAATTAGAAATTTAATGTTATCTAAACTTAGTACCTGAAACACTACTTAATTAATTAATTTAAAAATCATGGCCATTCATTTTTGTGCCGTGACTTAAACGGTGTCTGTGCCAAGTGAAGTGAATAACTGAGGTATTCATCGAAACAATTCAGAGCAAATCAATTCTAGAACAAAACATTGAGACATTTTTCTCTCTGAATTACCCTGTTAATTGTCTATACCCTGGACTTCACTTTACTTGTTTGAAACAGCATTATTTTTAAGTCAGTATTACTGGTAAGTCGGGACCATTACTTAGTAATCAGAAGAGAATTACACAAGGCAGTGAGCGTAAGGGGTTGGCTCTGTAGGAAGACTAATGCTATGATCAATACAGTGACAAAAAAATCTCAAAATGGTTATCCACATTGATTTAGTCGAAACAACAAAACTATATCTGTAGATAAATGCCATTTGAACCTCACTTTTTCTGTGGTGTTCTCGGCCAGTCAGCAAGAGCTCAAGACTCGGTTCATGGAACTTGTTTTCCTGTGGTGGATCCCGGGCAGCACAGGGAAGGAAAATTATCTCTGGAACCACAGAGGGGATCGTGCCCTTCCACGGACTGTCCTCGTTTGACAAACATGAGATGGGCTGAGATGCATGAGGGCTGTGTGGGAGTCCCTCAAAACGGAGAAGTGTGTTCAGTGCACTCAGGTATCGTGCTGGTGAGAGACAGATGAGACCAGAACTGTGCTGAAGTGGATAAAGAGTGATTAAGGCCGGGGGTTTTGATGAGGTTAGTCGCTTGGCTCGTGACCTCTTGAGAAAAATGAGATGGAGTGCTTTAATGGGTTTTCCTTAATCTAATGTAGAGATGACACTGAATGATGGTTCTTAATTAGCATACTCCACTTCACCTGCGTTTGCTTGACACCCTCGCATGTGGCTTCATATTCCAACTAATGCTGAGCTCAGCCTCAGAGGGCCAGCTCCCTCCCTCCCTTCGCAGCGAGCAAATGAGAATGACAAATGTAAATTGCTTCTGTGCAAACAAAGACAGAGGTGCGGACTCCACTTCCACGTGTGACTTAGAGTATGTCACACGGTCATCGGCATTCTGGGCAGTGAGCACAACAACACACAGCTAATCCCTCTACAAAATTAAACGGGTTACTCCGGAATCTGGTACTCGTCGGATCTGTAACATTGTACATGACTGAGCAAAGGAGGCCTGGGTGGGGGGTGCACTGACAGCACCCCGGAGTCTGTGCACAGGAGCTCACCCTGCATTTAGTGACGTAAAGACAGGCGCTGGGATTATTTCCTCCTCATTGTTAACGAATCAGCCTGTCGTTACACTGCCCTCGGTGAAACAAGGAAACATTGAAGATAAAAAGAAAATACAAGTTGGAAACCCCTTTCTCAGTCTACCTGGCATCTGCTTCTTGGCCTTGGGTTAACAGTCCCTGACTCCGCATGTTTACGTTTCTTGTACGATTTTTGCAGAGGAAATCTGAAGACCTCAGAAAGACGGAGATTGGCGTGGGAGCTGAGGGGGCGGGGTATGCTGTCCTGACCCACTCTTTGGACAACCTCCTACCAGGAACTGAATTCCACATTCAGCATCCATGCCAGCTCCTTATCTTTAAAACCACCTAGAGCTGGTCATTTGGAAACACTGGAAGGATGAATGGAAACTCAATTCTGCTTTGTCACACATCCCCACCGGATGTTGGAAACTCAGCATTTCCCCAGACCAGCCTTTTCTTTTGCCCTGGCTAACCTCATCACGTTTCCAGGCTTCCTTTTCTCTGTTGGGTGGCAGAAACGTGAGCCTGCAGACGTCCTGCCAGATGTAAAGCCAGTTTCAACGGGGCAGCCTGGCATGCAAAGACGAGATGGTACTAACAGTTAAATCCCATCTTCAAATGCCACCGACTGTTCAGAGAGAAAATGATACAGGGAGCATAAAACAGAGACAGAGCCGGCCTGAGGAAAAAACAGCAATGAGGAGGCAGAGGGGACAAGGGGAAGAAAGCAACGGAAAATGAAGCTTCTGTTTCGGAAAATGGACTCGCCAGGGATCCACCAGTCCAATGCCGGTGGCCGCTTGACACACAATGTGGGCATCCCCTGCCAATGTGTGACATGGAAGAAGTGATTCGAGGTGATATTTCACAACACCCTTCAAACTACTCCTGTCTGGTGCCTATCTGTACACACAGGTGATTTGGGTAACTACCCTGTTTCCCCGAAAATAAGACCTACCCAGATGATCAGCTCTAATGCATCTTTTGGAGCAAAAATTAATATGAGACCTGGTCTTATATTATATTACATTCATTATATAAGACCCGGTATAATATAATTGCATTATATTCTATAAGACCGGGTATAATATAATATAATACAATACTATACTATAATATAATATAGTATAATATAATACCAGATCTTATATTATTTTTTGTTCCAGACCGGGTATAATATAATATAATACAATACTATACTATAATATAATATAGTATAATATAATACCAGATCTTATATTATTTTTTGTTCCAAAAGACGCATTAGAGCTGATTGTCCAGCTAGGTCTTATTTTCGGGGAAACACGGTAAGTAAGAACCACTTGGGAAAAACAGCTATTTACTTATTCATGATATGTCAACTGGTAACACTGACTTTCAAATCCTTTGGAATCTGGTGAAGGTGGAGCTGATGTGTTCTCAGGAGCCCTGGCTTCCTGCAGGGTTGGCTCTTGGGTTATTATTGGTGCGGATTATAATGTGTTCTTGATTACAGACCATGTCTGAGGGTCATAGAGAGGCGTGTGTGCCAGAAAGTCTCGGCATCACAAGAACACGTGCATGGGCAAAGAACTATTATTGAGGAAAGCTGCAGAACAGAAATACTAGTATTTAAGATCTCTCCTTCGCCTGCTAAAATTGCCTTTGAATTACAGATTGGTCAGGTGTGTGAACGCTAACTAAAACTGTGCATTCGTCACATGGAAATGATGGCAAATCATCTCTTTTTCCTCCAGTGGACATTAATGCAAAATAAATTCAAATGAAAATATAGCAAATTTCATGTAGAAATGATAAAGAACACTGTTCACTTAGGAAGCTTCTGGATGTAACTTACTTGAGGTTAATTTATTCCAAAATTTTCAAATAAGCAATGGAAAAGGTAGGTTTATTTTCAGTTAATGAGCCAAACTGTGCGATACACAGGAGATTCAAATCACACCTTTGTGCCCAGACCGCACTTCCTCCCTCGAGCTGAGACCAGACACACTAGGGCTTGTGAGCTTCACCTTTCCTCGTCCCACCTGGTTTTCAGCTCCTGTGAATGGGATCATGTACAAGGTCAAGTGGCGATGCCAGTAGCTGCAATCCACACCGCTCACCCCACTCGCCAATCAGCTGGAGCGATAGTGATGATCTCAGATGTTCTTCCATCTCAGCATCATTTCCTTTCTTAATTCATGATGGTTGTACAGATAGGCTCCAGGGCTTAATGGAGAGATTACATGAGCAATTCAGGCAAAAGAAATCCTGTACATGCATGCATGCGCGTGTGTGTGTATGTGTGTGTGTGTGTGTGTGTGTGAGAGAGAGAGAGAGAGAGAGAGAGAGAGAGAGAGAGAGAGAGAGAGAGAGAGAGAGAGAGACTTGAAGACCAAGTTTGTCTTCAAATTAATCAAATTCCCGGGGAGTGAGAGAACAGCAATGAGAAGAAAGCTCGTATCAGTTTTTGTTTGTTTGTTGTTTGAAGAAAATATATTGCCTCTTGTACTGGGAATGCCAGCAGCACATCCTGGCTTTCAGGCTCTATGTACATAAGCAGTGTGTATCCCTTGCTACCCTCTCTTCCTTCTTCCCTCAGAAGTTTTTTTGTTTTGTTTTTTGCTTGGCTTCAATTTTTGTTTCCGACATTCCCTATGTGCTAACAGTGTGGCCCCTGCAGCTCCACACCCGTGACCTCCGACCTCAGCAATCCTGGTACCCACAGCAATGACGACGACAGCGGTTGGCATTCAGCTCTGACGTCCCCTGAGGACTCGGCAGGCAGGACGTGGAAAGTTCTTTCCTAGTCACTCACCAATCAAAGAATTATGACGCAGGTGCATTATTCTTATATTTCTCAGATGAGGAAAGAGAGAATCCCGTTTGCTGAATCCATTAGAAAACCTGGGAAAGCTCAGATTGACCTGTTGGCCTGAACACCCACTTCCGACGCGACCTGACCTCAGTAGGTTTCATGTAACAGCAGGGCCAGCCCAGTGCCAGTTCCCCCCTTAGGACCAGGGGATGTGTACAGTGTTCTCCAAACGAGAGCGAAAATGAGATCCAACTACCAGGGTCTGCACAGGTTAACGCTCGAACCAGGCCACGCCCCGCACCTACATTTCCGCGGCTAACCCTGCATCCAGTCCATAACCACTGGTGGTCACGACACAGACACTGAAGGCAGGGACAGAAATCAGGACATAATTTATACCTAGGTTTGAGGAGTTACACAGGCACACAGGAGAGTAATAAATAAAAATGGAGAATTATGAGAAATGGGTAGAAAAAAAGGACAAATAAAGATTAACAGAGGATGAGACTGCATGCAATAGGCACGATACCACTAGCAGTAATTACAACAGCTAACTTTTATTAGATTTTAAATCAAACATTTGTTAACTTTTCTTGAGAACCTATTATGTACAGCACATGTGGCGAATGTGGTGAATACTCAGATTTCACACACTCTCCAGAAGAAGAGACGGAGGCTGAGAGAGAATGAGGTGACCTTCCGGTAGCTACAAAGTTACTGCCTCAGTGCAGACACCAGACCGCACAGCACTCTCTCATCCATGGCTCTATGTCCTGAACAAAGTAGGGTTTAGATAGAATATATTTAAATTAGCTCAGGAAAAATACACCCTGAACTACTGGGGTTCTTTATATCTTGTATATTTAAATAATTTGTATAATGTCCTATACATTTGTAATGTGTAATTCCAATTTCAGAAAATATACTGACACATTTGAAGTTACATCCATCAGAAATAGAAGTTTATTTAATATTTCACCTTAAATTCAAACTGTAAGTCCAGAACTGTGTTAGTTGTAAATCAGATGAATGAACACATTAATAAAATTTAGGCGCTATTACTACAGTCCAGTGTGAAATACAACCCCAGAAAGTACTGTCATATATCAAGATACAAATACATTTTGCTCAGTTGGTAGGGATGATATGTGCACCTTATTTCATAGGTACTGTTTAAAGACCCAAAGTCCTGCTTTTCCACTGTGGCACGCCTCCTCGAATGTCAGAGAAAATGTTAAGAACCACCCTTTGAATTTTCAAAGAGGTATCTCACCATTTATCACCTCAGTGTTCCCTGGCTGCCAGTTCGTGCTTTTGCTTTTCAAAGCTGCAGCTGGGACCAGTTCAAGGTCATTCACTCGGCAAGCAAGACCTTGCAGTGAACTTGGTTCCGTGGGAAGATGCAGTAACCTTCTAGGTTAACACAGCACCCAGAGCACACTCCAACACTTGGGTGTGACACTTAAATTCACACCGTAAGTCTGCTGTCAGGTGCAGTGAAAACTGTCTCTGACTTTGCAGAGGAAGAAGTCAACAGGGCTTCGACATTCTCAGTGTTTTCAAGACCATTTAACTCTGCCTCCACGTGTCAGGTGCACTGCTACCATGTGCGTCCTCTGAGATGGCATCCGGCACTGTGGTATTTGGCACAACAGCTGCAAAACGAAAACATGGCCGTGCGGACTCTAAGAAGAGCTTATGTGCTAGAAGCCCCAGAAGAGGAGATTTAGGGTCCCCGTGGATGGTACTGGCTTTGCACAGACCAGACGACCAGCTGAGTGGCGGACTCGTACCTTAACTCCTGTGTCTGGGGCATCCCTTAGCTCTGCCCACTCAGGTTTGCAAAGGAAAGGGGTCACGTTCTCAGAGAGATTCGAAGAAGTTTTGCTTCAAAAATCAATTTGTAAGCACAGAGAGGACATCAAGATATTGGTGAGTGCCAAGTGTGATTTATCCAAAATAAATCAAGCTAAATAAATCCATTTTTCTATCAAGGAACGGACCTAGCACATAGGGAAAATCCAGAGAGAAGAATTGCTTTGACTTTTGTTTTGAACTGACAATAACATAGTTTTTATTTACAAAATGGTGAAGGAGATTACTTTTGGAACTGAACAAAAATCAGAGAAATAATATATATGCCTGCATGCTTGTCCAGAAGTATAAATGTGCTTGTTTATATGGAGATACACAGCTTCCTGTAGCTTTCTGGCATTTTCACTGACAGTTTTTCAATCCTCAGATATCTTAGATTGAGGATGAACAGAATTGCGATCAAAGAGAAATATAATGATACGATATGTTGTGATGTGATACAATATGATATGTATGATACGATACGATGTGCTATTATATATGATATGCTATGACATGATGTGATGTGATATGATATATGATATGATACAATATGATACGATATGATGTGATGTGATATCCAATCATATCGGATTCCCACTGTCCTTCCCCAGCCACACCTCCTGGCGTCCCCACGCCCTGTCCCTGCAATGGCACCCCAAGTCCTGAGTGTCTGAGCTTCCCCAGCTCCCAGACCACCTCCAACCAGGATCCCTTTCAGGGAGGTACTGTACCGCTTCTCTCCTCCCTTTGCTCTTGTTTTTATTCCGCTAAGGTTTATCAACAGTAGCTGCCTGGTTTCAGTAATGACCCAAAGTCCTATAAAAATATACATTTAAGTGGCTTGACAGTAGAGCACACCGGCCTGTTTATAGGACAATTAAGAGGGAGAATTTATGGGGAATGCCTAAGAATAAGATATCATTCTTCAACTGGATAATCAGATATTAACAGCATTTTTAAAGTTTTAAGATTTACGGTGGAACTTTGTTTCAGCTCTTTTAGGTAACGTAATTCTAACCCAGTGTGTATAAAACTGTTTTGTCCAAATATGTACAACAGCATCGATTTATTTTGGGAAGAGAAACAATTAATGCAGTGTTGCTTTATGAACTACTAGAAGCCTTTACTTTTCCTTACAGTTCTGGTATATCATGCTTTAAAGGCAACTAGTTGCAAAAATGCCACTGAATCAATTACAGACATGAATCATTTTCCGCTTTCTTGACATGAAGATGTGAAAGAATATGACATGCTGGTTACAGATAAACCTTTTCATTCTGGGCTCACAGACTGTGCCAGGGACAAATAGACAAACAAAAGCATGAAGTCCCCAGGCTTCTGAGAGAGGAACATGCAGGATTACAACCCACTGGATGCTCAAGTGGTGCTGCATTCACCAGCTGCATTCTGGCTCTCACGGCCATCACTCAAACGCGCCCATTCATCCCCACACAGGACAAAATGCAGTCTTTGTAGCCCCACTTCACAGCCACACATTTTCCACAATCGGCACTTGTAACTGTTGTCTATTCAGGCCTCCAAGAATGCAAATGGCACTGAGTGGTGAGACATTGCAAGAGGAGAAATGCTTACGTTCTAAGTCAATCAGATTATCCATGCATGCATCTGTCCATCCATCTGTCCGCCATCCACCTTCCATCCACCCTCCGCACACCCATCCTCCATCCACCCTTCATCCATTCATCCATCCATCATCCATCCATCCGTTCATCCATCCGTCTATTCATCTATCTATCCATCCATCCATCTACTCATCCTCCATCCATCCACACATCCACCCATCCACCATCCACCGACCCATCCATCACTCATCCATCATCATCCATCCACCCATTCATCCACCCACCCATCCACCATCCATCCATCCATCCATCCATCCATCCATCCATCCATCCACCATCCATCCATCCATCCATCCAATATATAAGTGCTTGACGTTTTGCTAAATGTTGGGAATAAATGGTGATTAGGCAATTTCGTTCTCAGTCTGGCTGTACTGAAGTTACAGGATCTCAGAGAAGACATACCTGGATTGAGCTGATAGGTCAGCTTGTGAGCCAATAGCTCTGAGAGGGGTGTAGTCTTATTCTAATACCCTAATGAGGCTGCAAACTGAGTATCAGTCTCTCTACCTCTGTGACCACGACTCTGCTTCAGGCTGCCTGACGTCTGTGTGAGTGACCTCACTCAGCAAGTGCCTGACGTCTGTGTGTGTGACCTCACTCAGCAAGTGCCTGACGTCTGTGTGTGTGACCTCACTCAGCAAGTGCCTGACGTCTGTGTGTGTGACCTCACTCAGCAAGTGCCTGACGTCTGTGTGTGTGACCTCACTCAGCAAGTGCCTGACGTCTGTGTGTGTGACCTCACTCAGCAAGTGCCTGACGTCTGTGTGTGTGACCTCACTCAGCAAGTGCCTGACGTCTGTGTGTGTGACCTCACTCAGCAAGTGCCTGACGTCTGTGTGTGTGACCTCACTCAGCAAGTGCCTGACGTCTGTGTGTGTGACCTCACTCAGCAAGTGCCTGACGTCTCTGTGTGTGACCTCACTCAGCAAGTGCCTGACGTCTGTGTGTGTGACCTCACTCAGCAAGTGCCTGACGTCTCTGTGTGTGACCTCACTCAGCAAGTGCCTGAGTGGTCATGCTGCTCTACTCTTTTCCCCATCAGTCTAGTCTCAAAGTCAGCACTAAAATACGCCAGCTCACGTTACTCTTCTGCTCTTCTAACGGCTTTCATCAAACTTGGCTTTTCATCTAAAAGTTCCAGTCACAAAATGGCTCACACACTCTCCCTCCTATCATGTCTCAAACCTTGCATCCTCCCCGTGTCCCCCTGGTGTCCCGCCACGTCCCCCCACGTTCTCCCGTGTCCCCCTGCATCTCCCCACACCCCCTGCATCTCCCCACGTACCCCCACATTCTCCCGTGTCCCCCTGCATCTCCCATGTCCCCCTGCGTTTCCCCACATCCCACCCCAACCCTTATCCTCTTCTCTCCCACCACCCCAGCCTCCTTGCTGCTCTGAATGGCCAGGCTCTTGTCTCCGGGCTTGAACTTGTGGTTCCATGTGCTGGCAACTCCTCCCTCAGATGCCCCCTTGGATGGTTCCCTCATCTCTCGGCTTCTCACTGAAATGTCCCCTTCCCACAGAGACCTAACATGGCTTCCTTATTTAAACCTTGTACATGTGCCCACTGCTCAGCTTCTCACTAACATATCCATCTGTTTCATGTTTCCTCCAAAACACACATGATAGCAATTGACCCTAGGACTTGGTTTGTTGGTTGCGTTTATTTCTATCCATACCCTCTCACTAGGATTTTGTTTTCTGAATTCCCAGTGTCTAGAAGAGTATTGGAGGCACCCTCGGCTTCCGCACACACTCATGAAAAGAGATTCTAGGGCCACCACCCACTGCTTCTTCCAATGGGTCCACCCAGGAAGTCTCTCCTTCAGGTATCTTGTTGCTAAATCAACGCCTACTTGTTGTCTAATTAGGTCATGTCCTCCCCACATGACCTATGTTTCTTTATTAGATTCACTTATTCATTCCAGATGCATGAATGCATCCTGCCCCTGTAGGACGTCAGCACGGCATGATGTCCCTGTGCTACACTGGGAATACACCAGAGAGCACACTTGGCCGTCAGGTATCACAGTCCAGGTGAGGGCTCCTGTGTAGACCAGGTGTGGACCAGCGCACAGGTTTACCTTGCAGGCCGGCCTGCCACTCCAGACAACAATGCAGGGAGTGAGGGACTTGCTCGGGCATTTAGGGAAGACTCCAAAGAGGAGAGCGTGTTGATCTAGGCTTGCAAATGGACGTCAACAGGTTGAGTCCAGAGGCAGCTGTATATAACGAGACGTGTAGAATGTTCTCTCCCGCCATTAAAATAATTAAATGGGTAAATATATATACACAAACACCAAGATTTTAAGATGGGATGTTTCCTATTAAAATTTGGATCTCCACTTACTCTTGAAAGAGCTTTAACAAGGAAACAGAGATAAGACAGTACTGGAGCCATACCCCGCACAGCAGTGACGACCCAGGCTGATCATTCTGTTTCCATGACAACGAGAAGACAAGAGAATGACCAAGAATGGAGAAAACTTAAGAGAAATGGGCTGGTATGTAGGACCTGTCGCAAGTGTTATTCCTGTGTTTAATACACAACCCGCCCAGGCCAGCCCGCACGCACATTACTTCCTGTCCGCAGGCGGCTGAGGTTGTATGATGTGATGGAGACCTTGAAGGCAGAACAGACACTACAGTCAGAGCAGGGGAGGGCGGGAGAGGAGACTGCTCAGGACACACGAGCTTCTGGAGGGAAGGGTGGGAGAAGCGGCGTGGCCGTAGTGAGAGCTGTGTAGGTAGCAGAGGGCAGAGTCAGAATGTGTCCGAAGGGCTGTGTATGAGATGCTACAATGCTGAGATGGCTGGAGAAAAGCTGAGGCAACTGTGTTTTTCAAGCTGGGGAAGGAACTCATCTCGAATCCCAGTAGGACTGTGAACGGAGGAGGAGGAGGAAGTAAAGTGAACGCGAAGGTCGGAGGGATTTCCTGTAATTCCAGCTAATGCACCGATTACAGCCGCGAGCTGCTCCGAGCTGCGGGCAGAAGTGGGACGCTACGGGAACCGGCTCTCCAGAGGTGCACACTAAGCGCGTTACACCAGCGTTAAGCCACACTGTGCTTCCCAGACTTCAATTAAGACACAGTGAAGAGAAGGATACAATGGAGCGTATGCGTGTGTGCACACTCCTGACATGGCCCAGGGCAGGTCCGGGCCCGGCTCCCTGCTCGCTCCCCACTGACCTGGAGGTGAGGGTCTACCCCTCACCGTCACTTGTCCTGAAGGGAGCTCGAGTGGCTCAGTTACGGCCCACGTGACATAAACGGAAGTCTTCCCCGGGGACTTCTGAGAAAGGATTTGCTTTCCTAACAAAAAGGAGAGACCTGCTGGGCCTCCCCCTTCTTCCTCTCACTCCTTCTGCCCAGCAAATGCCCACAGCCCACTGGCATTTTGCCCCTTTCTTGGCAGCCCTGAAAAGCTCAGCTGGGATTGTCTCTCTGCCCTCATGTGGGGAAGATACACGTCTCCGTGCTTATGCCAATTCTCACTCCTGGGTGGGTCAGCTGACCTCTAAGAAGTCCCTTGGCGACCCCACTTCCTGGTGTTCAAATCCCCTCCAGGGCGGGTGAGACCACAAGTTTGCTCTTAGGATTTGGTGGCTGTCACTTCACAGGACGGTGGCTTCCCTTTGGGGTGCCCTCTCCACACTCATGCTCTGAGGGACCAGCTGGTATGTTGTGGGCTGTGGTTTGGAGAGGCTCTGGTGGCAGATACACCGCTGTCTCTGGCCAACCACCCTCAGGGACTGAGACGACCGACAGCCGCGCACAGAAGCAGGTGCCCCCCCAACGGAACCCTGAGGGGACCACCTCAGCTGCCACTGTTCGTACAGCCCCCCTGGAAGCTGTTAGAATGAGTTCTGTGAGAGCAAGAGTGGCTCCATATTGAATGACAAGAGTAACTCCATTTTGGACATGCACAGAGAATTTAGCACACAACGCCCAGGGAGTTGCCCAGTTACCCTGGTAAATGGGTGTAACCAGCTACACCCCAGGGGTCTGCTACTGAAGATAGGACATCAGGGTCGCAGACTGGCTGCCCTGATAAGTGACGTCAGGAAGGCACTCAGAACTGCATAAGGACTGAGGACTTTTGCAGCTCAGAGAGCCAGTCTTGACTGAGAGGTGACCACACTGTCACTCGACTCAAACAACCCTCCGTCTGCTCTGCTGTGCTAGGACAGAACCTCTGCCGGACCGACCTCCAGGACCAGCCACCCTTCCTCGCTCCACCAGGACTCTGACTTTGGGACGGGTTCATTCCCCTACTTTACCCAATTATTGTATGACTCGGTGTGCTTCAGTGTGTGGTGCGTTGACGACTGACGCCTCACTGTGTGGTGCGTTGACGACTGACGCCTCACTGTGTGGTGCGTTGACTATTGATAAGTAAAGAGCATACTGAAAGGCATGTAAGATCTTGCGTGCTCTGTTTTTCGCTCGTGCCTTGACTACCACAGAGCCTCAGTCAGAGCCAGGTCGATCCCGGGGGTCTGAGAGTGTCTCGGGGGTTAGTCCCCCTGACCTGCAGGAAGAGACTGCAGCGCAAACTGTGAGCCTAGTGGTCACTTGTGACACACTGGAGAGGCAGCCTGGGCCAGCGCAGCCCGTCTCAGACACTCCTGATCAACCTCAGCATGCCGATAAGGACTGTTTGTTGTCCCAAGTTGCTATGTTTTGGAGCCATTTGTTATGCGGAAACAGAGAGTGACATGTGGGCTGGCATCAGAATGCCCCAGGGAGCTTTTCAAAACTACCTACATGGTGGACCTGAGACACTGGTGCTGTCAGAAGCAGGGAGGCCCAGTCTGGCTTTCGAGGACCCGCTCCCGCCTGCCCTGTGGCTGGTGCGTGTCTTCTTACCGCACACGCTTCCTTCCTAAGCACAACAGCTTCCGATAGTGACTACACAAAGGGATGCTCTGGTTCCCAGCGTTTCCTAATTCTGTTTTCTGTTTGTTTGTTTGTTTGTTTTCACATTTAGCGAAATGCTTAACATGGTTGTTCCCTGTCACATTCCTTGGCTGTTGCCTTATCTCGCTGTAAGTTAGACTTGGGCTTTGCTTCCCCTATTATTCGTTTTTCACAGCAGCTGTATTTGTCTGTGTTCTTATCCCTGTACGTGTAGAACAGGAATGGAAAGCGATGCCGAGTTACAGGATTATTTCAGATGTAAAGGCAGCATAAGACCTGTGTGGTGAAAACTCCGTACAAGCCCCATCTGGCTCTCTGGTCCCCGTTCTGTGCTCAGAGCCAATCCTCACGCATTTGTATCAGTCACGATGTTTCTGGGATTTGTGAATTTTTGCAAAGTACTTGGGCAAAGTTTTTTTTTTTTTTTTTTTTTTAACTTTACATAATTTTTACACACTTGAGATGACACTTTCTGAAAGTACAGGCACCCTGGACCCAGAAAGAACTGATTTTGAAATCTTCCTTTTTCACTTATTAATTCATGTTCAGTGAATTCTACTTGTAAGATGGCTCAATTTCTTCATACATAAATAGGAATAATAATATATACTTGGAAGACTTATTGTGCTATGTATACCTAGACAGCAATAAGCTCACACATCTTGGACATTTAGTCAGTGCTAATACATGCAATTGCTACTGCTGATGTTTTATTGTTAATAAACACCAGAGAACAATTACATAAAATACAACGACATGCTTCACTCACCAAAGATAACAGTCATAATCCTCATACTTTTAGTTTCTGGAAAGCTCTTAAAAGATTAGGATACAATGTTTTTAAAAAATGTGTCTTTGTAGAATTATTCCTTGTAAAAATATCTTCTTTGAATCTAGGGCATTGACCTTGCAGAATTGGAGGTGGTACGTAATGTATATAGCCTAAAATAAGGTCCACGGGACACTTTAAAACTGAAAGGACCGAACAGGAATAACAGGTACTGCATATTGAAGGGAGACAAAGGGGCAGGACGAACGAGCCTCCGACATACTTTGCTGGGATTTCTGTTCTTCTGTTCGGATCCTGCCAAAGCAAGGTCCTCAGGATGGAGATGAGAGGCACGGCTGAGACTGCAAGGTGACAACCAGCCCCGAGCTTGGACAGGTAACCGTCTGCAAGACGTCCCTGGATTCCATTCACGTCTCATTATAACATTAACCTCAATCTGGCTGTCTTACATACTTAATCTAGGGCAAAGGTAGCCAACAAAAGAAAACTAATTGGGGGAAAGTTGAAAATATGGCATTTTATGAAGATCAAGGTGTGCTCTTGATCCCGGGAAATGCGACCAAAGCTGGAGCTGCCCAGGCCCGAGAAGGGTCAGCAAACCAGGCAAAGCCGATGCCCCACGAGGCGGATCGGATGGGGAAATCTTCCGGGAGGGGAGGCCAGGATGTTCGGGGTGAGCAGGAAGGGCTGTGGGCCCAGCTCAGGACATCTGGTGGGGCTGGCCGGGCCTCTGGGGGCTGTGACGCTTACATTCAGAGCCAATGACAGGTAAGCCATCACTACGCACATGTGGAGCTGTGACCGCTGTTTGCTACACGAAGAAGCGGTAGAATTAAAGGAACCTGAAGTGGAAGACACCGTGGCGATGACCTCTTGTGGATGAGAATCCTGAGTGGCAGGTCCAGAACGAGGTGTCTGGTGACTGTCTGGTCATGTGGTTGCAGAAAGGGAACAGAGGGACAAAGCTCGGGAACTTCCTAGCTCCGTTCCCAGGGAAACAAGACGAAGGGCAGACATGAGACACTGTTTGTGAGCTGGGTGACCAGGCGGTCCGTCCACAGCCCCCCAGGAAAGTGACCGGGCTCTCCGATGGCGTCTGGCTGTCCCCGCTCAGAGCCCTTTGGTCTCATGAGTATCTTTACTGGCTAAGGGCTTCCCCTTCTCCTTGTGCAGTTTTGTCTGGGTGGAAGGAAAGCTACGTTGATCTAGGCACCCAGGAGTGTAGGGGGGCATGCGACTGGAACGGGGGACAAAGTGAGTACAGGCTGCCATCCAGCTCCTCCAGGCACCGAGCTCCCAGGCACAGACATGCAGGTGGCCTTACAGGACATAGGTCGTGCGACAAGAACCGTCTGCAGAACTTCACGTCTCAACCAGCTCGCATCTACACTGGGAAGCTGCGGGGAAACAGGCCACCGGTCACATGGCTAGTAAGGGTGAGAGTGGAGGAGGACCTGGGTCTATGCTCTTCCGTTGCAAAAGCTGGGTTTTGCTGTTGTTGCTGTTTGCCTAGCTTTTCTTTGCAAGGAGATACATGGCCGGGACAAGCACGGTGGTAATAAGGGAGTAATGACCCATGGCAGCAAATGGGGAGTCAGCCAGGGTGGTGTCAACATCCTCAGGGTACCTGAGAGGCCTGTGCAGAGCTGGGTCTGCCTGTGCAGAGCTGGGGTCCGCCTGGGGCCCCCAACAGCAGTAAACCGTGAAGCTTCTGCGAAGGGGGCTGCCAGAGGCAGGAGGTGACTGCAGACCAGGGCGAGAGCAGGTGACGATGATATTATCACAGATGCATAAACCTTCCTGCGTGTGTTCAGTCCCCAGTGTCAGGGGTGGATTTAAGGACATGGTTTCCCAATCACCCCTGAGAAAAAACCCTGGTATGTCTGGTATTGTTATTCATTATTATTGTCTATACTGGTATGTCAGGCAGTGTAATTATTGTCATTTTGGATATTCTCCTCACCGCATCGCAGATCTGCCTTGTTCACCATGGCAGACATGCAGTCTCGCACAGTTCAAGTTTTAAAAATATTTGTAAAATGAAAGTATTTTAGAGAGAAATATTTACTTAAAGTCCACATGAATTCTGGTGGTTTATCTGTAATGCATGATAAAATTAAACACTGAAGAACATTAAATATGAACTTAAAAAAAGGAAGACCCAGCATGCCCCTAAAAAACATATGCGGGGAGAAGGGAGAAATACGCAGTTGTTTGCTGGGTCTAGAATTTCAGTTTTGGAAGATGAACCAGTTCTGGAGATGGTTACACAATGATGTGAATACACTACTGAACTGGACACTTAAAATGGTTCAGATGGTACATTTTGTATTATGTGTTGTTTTATCAAAATAGAACTTTTTTTTAAAAAAATGACTGCCATAAGAAGGATTTGCAGAGCAAAACTAAAATAAAAGATCCCAGTACATGAAATGAAACACACACAGACTGCCCAGAAGACACACGCACACACACACACACACACACACACACACACGCACACACATGCCTGGGAGAGACCTGATCCCTGGAGAGGCTCAGTCTGTGTTTCCTGCTGGTGGTTTGCAGCTCGGCCTCCCCTGCCTGCTCTCAGACACAAGGGGATGAGATGAAATAAGACTCATAATTGCAACACCTTGGACCTGTTCTTAGGAGAAACGGTCTCCCTCATTTTAAGCACTGGTGGTGGTTATAGCACAAAAACGTGTTCTCTGTTCTGATTCCAGAAATTTCATGTTCCTGTGCCTGCCGCTCATGTCAGGCTCACAGAGAATCTGGGTGAGTTTCGCACCATCCTGCACATGCTGCCCAGTTCCTGTCTCGCCTGCTTACCCTTCACGATCACCTGCTTACCCTTACCTTCTGGCTCTGAGGGTTTTCGCGCAGAAAAGACAAACTACTATATACTGCACGTTTGTGTCCCCTTGGAAGTCTTACGCTGAAGATCTAACGCCCAGGTGACGGTATCAGGAGGTGGGGCCTGTGGGAGGTGATGAGGTCAGGAGGGGGCCCCACGAATGCAACGACTGCCCTTAGAAAGCGGCCCCCAGAGCTGTCCTGACCTTGCACCACGTGAGGACACAGCAGAAGTCTGTGACCTGGCCGAGGGCCCTGACCTGACCAGGCTGGCACCTTGACCTCGGACTTCCAGCCTCCAGAGCTGTGAGAAACACGTCTGTTATTTACAAGCTGCTGGGTCTGTGGTATTTGGCTGTAGTAGCCCAGACAGACTAAGCCACAAACAAATACACGAAACCCAAGCACAGCTCTGCTGGCCAGGCCGCACCGCCTGACGTGGAAACACACCCACGCACCGACCTCCCGTCAGGTTTACGGCCCAGCCCACAGCCTGGCTACATGTCACTTTTTTCTCCCCAAACAGTGAGCTCTTCAAACCGCATCCTACTGTTTCTCTGACGATGTATTTCACATCCAAAGCAGCTGCCAGAAAATTGCAGGCTTTCATTTCTCATTTTGCCAAAAGAGCTTTTTATTTATTGGGAGGCGTATGCACACCTGCACACTGCACACGCCTCACGTGCACACACACACCACACATGTGCACACATGCACACACACATCACATATGTGCACACACACACACACATCACACACGTGCACACATGTACACATCACACACGTGCACACATGTGCATACCATGCACACATCACACTGCAAATGCACATGTCACACACGTGCACACACATCACATGTGTGCACACATCACACACACGTCACACATGTGCACACACATGCACACACACGTGCACTCATATGAACACACACATGCATTCACACACACTTCCGTGTGTGTACGAGGTGAGAAGTTGCCTGTGCACGGAGATTTCAGGGACACTAGGGGCCTTGTCACCCTCTGTCATGAGTTGGACTGCCTTCCTGGTCTTGATATTGCCCATAAGAACCCAAACCTTGGAGTAAAGGACACCTATTCCCACCCCACGGCCCACTGTGGTCTGGGCTAGGGCTCTGGCGAGAAAGGCTGGGAAGGGGAAATCCACAGGCCACGACCTAGGATCCCCGCAGGAAACGGTCCAGTCAGATGACAAGGCAGGAACTATGTCCTGATGTGCTGACAGGGTGTGAGGAGGCCCCGTGGACGTGCAGGCCGCCAGCTCAGCAGAGGCAGGAGGCCCAGAGCAGCTGCAGGCCGACGTCGCAAGAGGAGGAAATGACGTGGTTGGGACCCCAGTGAGGCGTGCCCGGGAGCGGCAGCAGACAGAGAGAAACCCACTGCTCTCCGCTGGGACACAGGCCTTGTGCCAGTCCCTGCCACCGGCCAAACTGAATGGCAGTGGTCCTCAAGCTTGAACGCACACCAAAACCAAAGGCATCCTTTGCCCACCTCCAGAGTTCCTAAATTACGCGCTTTGGGGTGGGGTCCCCAAACTGGCAGTTCCAACCAAGTTCCCAGGGGATGGCCGTGCTACAGGTGAAGGTTCTACCGGAGGAAGCCGGCCGGCAAGAGCCCTGCTGAACCGGCTTTGCGTGAGCGGGACCCAGGGCGGAGGAGGCGGGGCTGTGCATCTGGGCAGAGCCAGTGGGAAGCCCCAGCGCAGGGGGGGCCACCAACAAGCACGGAAGGCACCTGGAGGCACCGACAATATGACCTGGCGGGTCGCCTGTGGGAATCTAGCAGCAGACAGCAGGAGGGATTCCACCAGCAGCTGGGAAGACCTGGCTCTCTGCGTGAACTTGCTGCGTGAACTTGGGGACAAGGCAGGATCCCAGCCAGGCTGGGAACACAGGAAAGGACCAAGTGTCCCAAGAACAAGGGAGCCACAGCGCAAGGTCCCACGTGGTGAGATGGGGTATGCTGAGTTACAAGCAGCGAGGCCGGAGGGGACGGCAGGAATGAGTCCGTGATTCTATCTGAGCCGCCAACTTCCGTCCACAACTGTCCTCCCCTCGCCACCGACAAGGCTGGTCCCAGGCAGCGAGTGAGGCTTCCTCTGTCTCAACTCACAGTAGAACTGACAAGCTGGGGACAGGGACCCGGCCACATAGGTAGAACCCATGTTAGTAACACAGCATATGTCCCTCCTCGGACCAGACAGTACTTGATGTGACCTTGAGGTTTGGGCCTTCTGACCGACTCGCTAAGTAAAGCTCAGGGAACATAGCATGGCTTTTCTTCACCAGGGGGAGTGGAGACTCAGAAATGACGTACTTTGTTGTCTGCAGACTCAGTTTTGGCTGACTGCCCAGGATTCTTTTTTTTAAAGCTTTAGTTGAATACTGAAATCGAGAACTTCCTTGAAAAATGACAAAGTGAAGGCAACATCGACCCCCTTTCTGGAAAGGCACTAGTGAGGGAAGCAGACCGTCTATGGGACACTTCATTGACCGCATTGACGGGGCCACGTGCTCTTCAGCTCAGGAGCCCCCGTCCCGCCCCAGCCCCTCGCCCCAGCCTGCCTCTTCTTTGCTCTGCATACTTGCCAGGGTGTGTTGCAGTCTCTGGTCATCGTTTTTCTGACTTTCCTTTAGATTACACTGTGCTGTTTAGTGACTTTCTTTCTCCTCTGGCTGGATGTACTTTACAGGCAAATCTTCCCTCTCCAAGGAGATTGCAAACTCCTTAAAGCCAGAAGGACCCTACGACGTCTGTGCCTCCCTGAAAGAAGCCCACGTCTGTCAGACAGAAGAAGGCTTGACAAATATTCATCAAACACAGATGAACAGTTCAGGGCAAGGGGGGATTAGTAACTTCGTCAGTTACACGGCCCCCCGTTTCCAGCTGCTCTTCCAGGTTGGACCCTGGAGCTGGGGCTTCACCAAGCCCCCGTCTGTCCGAGCAGCCTGTCTAGGGAGTGAGTCATTCCTAAAGCGGAAAAATGGTTTAGTAGCTGGTGTTTCCCAAGGGGTGTGTGCATGACACACTCAGTGTGTTCAGTTCTGGTCGGATGTTTCCAGGGGACTGACCGAATCAGCCTGGGTCTGCATCCTCCATCACGTGTTCCAATCACACGCCTCCACATACAGTTCCTCTGCACTTTGGGTCAGATAATAAAGAAAATTCATTAGATGGCCGCTCGGTGTGCTCCTGCGAGCGCCTCTGCCAGAGGACTGTATAATCAGAGAAGATGCTGATGTAGGAACATGACAGATTGCTTTGCTACCGGGTACCAGCAACCTCAACTAGTACGATGAATACTTCTGCCTCACAAGGAAAAAGGAAATACTGCGAACTATGTAAATAGTTCCTGATAAATGAAGACAGTCCCTGCGAAGATTCCAGATAAGATGCAATATGGCAGCGTTCACATCTCTCTAGAAAAAAGGCTCAAAGGAAGCCATTTTGAGAAAGGAAACATCCGTGACAGCATTTCATGTCACCCGTGAATTTGGTGGGAACATCTTCGGAACAGGGGTTTTTAAAAACTCATTTTCCAATTTATAATGATCAAACTTAAGAATAATTGGTTTTCAAAATTCTTTCTGAATGCTAATTTTCATGCCTGATCATGAAGGAAGGTCTTTAACAATGAAATCCCTGGGGTTCAGAGTCATTAACACACAGCACACTTGTTTCTAAGCTTTTCTCACATAACGATATTAAAATACCCGTGGAGCTTGCTTCTGGGTTTACGACACAGGGCAATGACATGCGGAAATCCCACAAAAATGTGCCTAGTGGCACCAGCAGTGTTTCGCCCTTGTCAGGGTGGCAGCTGGTGTCATGTGTGCTTTTTGGGGTGTCCCATTTTATACAGTGTAATTAATTTATGCTTTTCTCTTTAGTAAGGCATTCTCTCCCACTCCACTGGATTTTCCTTTGTTCTCCTACCTTCTGGAACTGTGTGATTTATTTTTAGCTTTTTCTAATATATATATATATATATATATATATATATATATATATATATATATAAATTTTCCCTTTTGAAGACTTATTAGAAGTATATGTGTTATAATCTTTCAAAGCACGATGTTTGGCTATTCTTTAATTTTTAATGGTCTAACTTTAACACCTCTTGATTCAATTATTTAAGCTATATAATTTCTGCTTTGAGGACTATAATGAGATTTTTGTTTTTGACCTAATACAGGAGCATTTTTAAAAATAGTTTATATGTTTAAAAATACCCTATGTCTCTATTTAAAGTTTAAAACATCTAGATAAACTTATTCATCCTATGAAGCTTATTAATCATATTATTCAGATTCACTCTCTTTACTATTGTCAACTTGATACGTCGATTTTTAAAAGGGAAATGACTTTCATCGTGAGTTAGGCAAGTTCTTTTATTTCTATTAGGCTTGCAGACATTATTTCAATTTTATATGTTCACTAAGATACCACATTATAAATGGGATACAAAAAAATTAAAACTTGAAAACACTGAGAAGTCAAAAGAAAGTAAAAACAGTTCAAAAGCCCATTGTATATGGGATGGTGAAAGTGGTGGAAGCCTTATCATGCCCTTCTCATGAGGCTGTTGTGAAGGTGGATGAGATACTTTGTATGAAGTGACTCGGGTGTGAAGACCCTAGTCAGTGAAAGGTTGGCACACAGTAGGTATTCAGTAAAGGGCGTTCTCCAGCACGACTACAGTCACTAATATTTCTAACTTTTATTTTTCATGAAGCTTCTGAAGGAGAATTAACACTCAGACGGCCATGTATAGTTTACAGGGAGTTCTCTGTTGCTACATAACAATTACCACACATTCGGGGGCCAAAACCCATGCACATTTGCTATCTCAGTTTCAGGAATCAGGGCGCCGCTTAGCGGGACCCTCTGCTGCAGGGCCGCTCACAGGGGAGGATCTGCTTCTAAACAGAGTCCAGAGCGATGAATTCGGCCATGTCATTCCCCAGGCTGTGTTCAGAAAGCAGTAACTGAGCTCGTAAAGTATTTGTTGAATACCTAACACATTTGGCTGGAAGCCAAGAGTGGAAGCTGAGAGGGAGACAGGCAGGGTTCTGCCTGTTTCCCATAATTCCCTCAGTGTGATCTGGGGTGGTAAGTCAATGACCACGTGCCTCAGTTTCGCCATCTGTAAAATGGGGGTAATGACACTGCTCTTTTGATAGAGCATAGAGCTGTTTCGAGGATGAAAGGCATTTGCTCCTGTCAAGCTTTGGCATGGCATGTCCTATGTGCTTAGTAAATAGTAGCTATTGTCATAACACTATTTAGTGAAAATGGATTAAAAGTAGAGACGAATGGTGGCTTCGCAAAGGAAATAAAGAGGTTAAAAACAAAACAAAAACAAAACTGAGTGAATTCTCACAGGTCAGTATGTAAGCAGGCACCAGGAGTTAAGTCGTCACGCTAATGTGGTGGAAAGTACTAGATAATTTACAGGCACATCCAGAACTGACCAACACCCGTTTGTTTTTAGCTCAATTACAAGGCTTTTGTTATTCCTAATGAGAACCTGGGGGGAGATTAAAATACAGTAAACAGGTGGTTTTTGCTCATTTTAATAATAGCAGGGTAACGAGGCCTTAGTCTCCCTATTTAATTAATAAATGGTCCCTTCTGATCCAAAAGCAGTGACAGCTTTGGTAAATAATCAGCCTGCCCATATTTGTCCAACGTCTCACACAGTCACCGTCATTTGGATTACAGCTGTAAGAGGCTCAGAAACCGCCCCTGGCTTTTTCCAGGAGCAATAATCGGCCCAGACAGAGCAGGAGGCTTTGGAGGAGCCCATGGAAACGCATTAGAAGGCGTCTCACAAACGGCCGGGCTGCCCCGGCTGCACCGGCCTGACTGAGCGATGTTAAGTCTGACTAAAGGCTCTGCCACTCCCCACCCCTTTCTTTGTATGTGGGGATTTAAAGGGAAAAAGAAAGTACTTTGATGGCGAGAGTTGTAGAATTAACCTGCAGGTTGAAATGGTGTCACCTGCCTTCAAAGGTCATCTGTTTCCCTGTCAACCGGGAGCCTTTCCCTTCCATCTCTCGAAGGCACACCAACTGCCATGAGGGTGTAGACAGACATTGGACACCAACGGGATGGACCCCACAGGGATTTCTGTCCAGGACTAATCCGACACCAATAGTTTCTAAGAGCTGGTAGTCTATCTTCCATTTCTACATTGCCATTCTTCTTATTGGTGAGATAGGGACACAGTTTTGCACATTTTGTACAATTACAAAGCCAGACGTTAATAAGATACAATATGGAAGACACTTTGGAGGTTTCTGACAGAACTAAACATACTCTTACCATATGAGCAACAATTGTACTCCTTAGTATTTACCCAAAGGAGTTGAAAACTTATGTTTAAGCAAAAACCTGCACACTAATGTTTATAGCACCTTTATTCCTAGTTGACAAAACTTGGAAGCAATCAAGATGTCCCTCAGTAGGTTAATGATAAATAAACTGAGGTCCATCCAAACAATGGAATGTTATTCAGCACTAAAAAGAAACTAGCTATCAAACCATGACAAGACATGAGGGACCTTAAATTCACACGACTGAGTGAAAGAAGCCAATTTGGAAAGGCTACGTACTATAGGATTCCAACTGTAGGACATTCTGGAAAAGGCAAAACTGCGGAGACAATAGTATCAGTGCTTGCCTGTGTTCAGGTGGGGAGAGGTGGATAGGCAGAACAGATTTTGAAGGCAGTGAAAATACTCTGTATGATATTATAGAAATGGATGTATGTTATTATACAAGGTATGATCAAACAATACAGAGCATATTTAAATACATTATTACAGTAAAAGACACGCTGCCATTAATCCCTCTCACTACACTCCCCCATAACTTCGAACACACTTGTCCCCTTGTTCTGGCCACTTTCTGAAGCAGTTCCGGGAGTCCTCTTCCGTGAGTGTCTTTACTTCATCCTCCATCATGATAACGCCCCATGTCACACATCACTTCTGGTACAGTAATTTCTGTAAAATAAAAACATTACGGTGTGTCCTCATCCATCCTATTCACTGGATCTGACACCGTGCAACTTCTGGCTCTTCCTCAAACTCAAAATGACCAGGAAAGGTCAAGGTTTTGAATTGGTTCTGGACATCGAAGCAGCCATGACAGCTCAACTAAAGACACTCAGCAGAAGAGGATTTCTTCAGAGAACTGCTTTAGAAAGCGGCAAGAATAATGGAATAAGTGTGTTCAAAGCGAGGGGGAGTTTTTGGAGGGGGATTAGTGGCAATATGTCTTTTACTGTAATAAGTTTTTAAAATTTAAACGTTCACCGTATTTTCTGATCACACCTTGTACACTGGTTCAAGCTCACAGAATATAAACACCAACCATGAACCTTAAGGTAAACTATGCACTTTGAGTGATGATGACGTGTCCGTGTAGTCTCATCCTTGGTAAAAATGCGCCGTGCTGGTGAGTGATGCTGAGGCTGGCCCTGTGGGGGAGGGGCACATAGGATGACAGCTCTGTACCTTCCTCGCGATTTTGCTGTAAACCTAAAAATGCTCTGAAAAATAAAGTCTCAAAAAAAAAAAAAAAAAAAAAAGTACACAGAGGCGATCTTTCATAAAGCAAAAAGAAAAGCTGCCTTATTCCACTAACCCGTGACTCCAGACAACAGAGACCTCTGCTAAGGGTGAAGGCATTCAATTCACAGTGTGCCCACCTCTCTCCCGCTCGGCCCTGTGCCTGTGAACTTAAGTGCCCATGAAATCTGTGCCACTACTTATTTCTAACATGAGCACCTGTGTGTCAGCTTCTAGACCAAGGCAGCCAGCTGATTTCACATACCATTGGACAGCAAATAGCGTCATTGTCTCAAGCTATAAATTTTCAACACACACACAGACACACAGGCGCGTCACTCCTGAGCTGTGGTGTGCTTGTCCAGCTAGAAGAAGTGAGAGAACAGGTTATTAAGGATGACAGACAATCTCTTTTCTCAAAATGCCCCAGCTTTAATACAGAGAAGTAATGCAGCCCAAGAAGAGTCTGGAGACAGACTGTCTGATTGCATCATAGGGCCATCAGGGAAGGTGCTCGGTGCTGTGATTTTGGTTCCCGAGTTTCTGCATCGGTAGCATGGGAATAATAGTGGGTTTGGTACCACAGGACTGTCACAATAATTAAATGAGAATGCAGGCAGCGTGCCTAACAATTTCTGCTGTGCATGATTAGGGGATGCTGGCTAGCACAAATCTGAGGTTTGTGAAAGTGACACAGCAGCAGTCAGAGTTCCTCTTTTATGTCTCTGAGTCCCACAGGATATTTTACCTATACACACATACATACATACATACGTACATACATACATACATACATACATACAAACTGTGGACAAAATCCTTCAAATTGCAAGACTCTGCCTTTCTTTCTCCATCCCACCACTCAACTAAAAATGAAAACAAAAAAAAATTGGTTCATGTCAATGACAAATATCTCATTCAAGTCTAACTGTGAGGGGGGCATAATGTACTCTCAGGAAACAGAAATATCCTTTGGTCCCGCAATTGTGAGAAACACTGGTTTTAAACAAGGTATGAGAACTGTTAAAAGGCAAACTGAGGCACATTCTAATTTTTTTTCCCCGAGAGTTCATTTGAGCACACACTGATTGGAATGGAGCGTGCCACCAACAGAAGCCAGGGGCACGGTGTTTAGAGAGAAGATGCTGAAGCAAAGCAGTGGAATGATCTGACTGGCTGTAGCTTGAGCGGCGGGCTCATCTGGGCTGTTTGTGGTTGACTGTCCTTAAGGTTTAACCTGCAGGGCCTTGCGTGTGGTCCTGTCTGAGGAAAGGCCCATTTCCCACCTGTGAGCACAACACGTGTGGAGAAGGACATGCAATTAGCTCTTTCAGAACCAATTCTGCGCTTCATACATTTGGAAGGAATTCACCTGCATTTTCATCCATCAATACTGCTCTTGTCATGGCCACTACATTACAAAGAGAGTGATTTTCTTGATTTATCTTTGCTTTGAAAAAATAAAGTAAAAAGCGTGGGCTACAAGACACAGTGTATGCACTGCACGAGGTGACACGTCTGTCGTTACCCTGCACGTCTCTGCTACGCCGGGTGCACTGATGAGAGGGTCCTAATGGGAACAGAGGCGCTCCTACTGTTGCACCACCCGTTCGCTGAGCTCCTGCTCTGGGGCAGAGAGCAGGGCTTCCCCCAGGTCCTTCCTTCATCCCTAGCAAAGGTCTGGGGCAGGTGTTATAATAACCCCAGGTGTCTAACAGATACGTAATAAAGCAACGACGGAATTTAAGTGGTGAACACACGTGTGGTCACTACAAATGGAATTCTTTCCACTTAAAAAAAATAATCATTATCACTTTACAAATGAAGAAAGTAGAGCACAGAGGAGGCAAGCGGCTGCACCAGCCCCTTTCATCCCGCAGGGGAGGGACTGGGCCTTGGGCTGGTCCGTCTTGCTCTAAAGCCCCCTCCCCCTTTATTTGTTAAACTAATATGTTATTCTGCCACTAAAAGTTACGTTTCTGACATTGTCCTTCCACCTCTTCTGTGTTGATCCTGCATCTTGTGGATGTGGAAACTGAGGCCCAGAAGGATGAAGCAGTTTGTTCCAAGTCCCTCAGTCAGTCGACTTGGGAGCCCGGACTTGAATTGGACACCAGCTCTGCGGCCTCCGCTGGGCACAGCCTGCTGGGCCAGGACGCTGGATCATGAGCTCCGGCTGGACGGTGGTGACACTGCCAGCAGCGTGCAGGTGTATTACCACGCACGAAGGAAAACCGTGAGCTGTTATGTTGAAGAATGTTTGCTGCGTGGACTGGCTTCTGCTGCTGGTGAGCCGGTGAGCCCCCAGAGGTCCCGTATGTGTTTCCCATGGGAGGGCCTGAAGTGCCTTCATCAGTGTCCCTCTGGACAATTCGCGCAGTCTCTGCGCCTCCCCCGACTTGCAGAGCAGCACCAGCCGTGCAACGTCGTCCACTAACACCCATCAGAGCCCACCTAACAAGTGTTAGAGAAGACAACGCTAAGGAAAGGGGTGCTAGTCCTCTGAACAGCCCTCCCCCCAATGTGTGGTGGGAGACCAGAACGCTGGGGACAAGCTGCTGTTCCTCTCTGGGTCTGAGAGGGACACGGGATGGAGAGGGGAGCCAGCCAGGCAGCCGGAGAACCAGGCCTTGGGCTGTCCCCGCAGGAGGGGTCCTGGCCACCTCCCCATGCCGCACGCCAGTCTCCACTCTGCTCCTGCCATCAGAAAGCCCCACGGTTTCCCAGGCCCTTTCTAGGCACATTCACTGTTCACCAGGTCCGCCTACAACACAGGCACCGAAACACGTCTGCGGTGCCGCCAAGTATTATCATTATTTTGCATGAGTTTAGGACATTTGGAAGAAACAAAAGTCTCTGAAGTCGTTAGTTGGAAAATGAGAGCACTTCAAGGGACGTGATACCAAGGCAGTGTACGGAACCACACGTGGCGATGGAGGCTGTTGTTTCAGTGGCTGGAAGGACAGTGATGGCTGCCATGCCACTTCAGCACCTTACCAGTGACACGTTGCCCTAGTAGGGGCTATGATGAGATGTGGCTGGTGATCCCAGGTAGCCGTGCAGGGGACAGCAGAGGCCTACAGGTGACTGGATGGCCTCACAGACGGGGAGCTCTTTAAACTTGCCAGTTGAGCTTTGAGAGGGAGGAAAACCTTGCCAGTATTTTAATTCTGTGAATACATTTTCAAAACACTCATTGAAAGTCAGCGTCTCCCCTTATTTCTGAAAGAACACGTCTTTTGTGAGCCGGGTTTAAACTGGAATGAAAATAATACACAGTAAGGAGGCCTCAGAATCTCAGCTGTCCCTCCAATGCTATGTCCAGTTAAGTTCTCCAAGGTCAACAAAATGAAATCATAAACCACGACCTTCAGTTTGCGAGGAACAGTTATAATTGGTACAAGAAACACTCTTTTTAGGTGGCATGAACATCAGTTACATTGGAATCTAATTTCCTCCCCAAATAACCCAACACTTTAGGAAAACTGAAAAGAAGATACCATGTCTCCGCTTAGCTATTCTATTGTCCTGCCTTTTTAGTCCAGCCTGAGCACTCTTGAAGAAAGAAAAAAAAAGAAAATAAAAAAACCTCTGTAAATATAAAGAAATGAGGTAAGATCACAAATCTTCTCTACCTGTTAAATTCAGACAGTGATTAAATATTGAAATAGATTCACTTCACGAGAAATGCAAAAAAATCAAGGATCCTTGTAAAAATAAAAAGTGCTGGCTGAGAAGGTTTCTTAATAGCTTTGAAGCTCTAATGAGTTAAGTGCCATAACATAATATACTAAATGACCCGTTCCAGAACGTTCCAGCTTTGATGTGATAACATGCCAATGTACGTTAAATCAGATGGCTGTAAATTATGGCTGTATCTGTCTGCTCTTAATTATTATTATTTTACATCTGAGCACAACCAATGTTGGCAACAGGAGACGTATTTCCTAATATTCGTGAAATAGATATCAACTCCAACTACGAAACCGACAGCCTCTGAACAACCACTCAGCCTTACTCTGGGCCCTTCAATATGTTTCCATGGTGTATTACGAGCAGGTACCTTGATCTGTACCATCTGAGTGACTTCTTGACGCTGAGCTGGCAAATACGAGCCCTCTGAGAAAGCTGAACACTCATTAGTGTCACAAGTTCAAGAAAAACACACAGAAGTATCCACGTTTATTGAAGTTTTATATTTGACAAGTTTGGCACGTAACTATAATCTGACATGGCATTATATATTGCAAATACATGGCGATGGGGATAAACTGAAACTTCAAAAGACGTCTTCGCTCTTTGTCTTTCATGCCTCTCCTTTTTCTGTTCCTCCCTACCCCTGTCCCTTTCTTTCTTTTGCTCCTTGAAGATTCAATCTTAAAGCCTTTTGCACACTAGAACGGAGCGTGTGTAGCACAGTGCGAGGGGCCACCGCGGCCTGGGCAGGGAGTGCAGGAGCAGCACGTCTGTGCAGGAAGAGGCTCCTGGTGCGGCAGGTGGATCAGATGGGGTAGGTGGGGATAAGGAGGCCATTGGCGCAGTAGGGTGGCCTGGCAGGACTGAGCGCACCGGGTGGTGACGTTTCACACAGAGAGGGCCACCATGCATACGGTGTCACTCCAAGTGGACCGAGGAAGGCATTCACCAGGTAGGGGCAGAGGAGGAGCTGGCCAAGACAGGGTGTCTGTTACACACAGGAGGATTCAGCAGATGAGTAAATAAATGAAAAGTAAGGAACCAGGTTTCTCACGGCCAGAGGAAGGGAGAGAAAAACAAGGGAGAGAACGAGACTGACTATATGGTATTGGCTTGGAGGTGGAGACACTGCTGTGAAGACGTGGTTCTCAGTGTATTTATGGTGGGGATGGAAATAAATACAGACGCCAATGAGAATGTCCTTCGCCTACACGTGAGAAAATCTCTTCGCTCTGCTCATTACAAGGCCTGAGAGCAGTGACGAACCCACAGCGTGAGCACACGCAGCACCACGTCTCGGCTTCTAAACATCATTCCACACATGAAGGACAAACAGAACATCCAGCCTGATCCTGGACTGCCTTGCTAGGCCAGGAACCAGGGGAGCAATGAGAAACAGTGGGAGCATGTCAAGAGGGTAGAGGAGCCAACTAGAAGGAACTCCCACTGGGCAAATAAGAAACAGAGCATCAGAGGAAATCAACAGACTGTAAGCCATTGAATAAAATAGGAATCCATGAGTCCATTACACAGATACCAATTAATTAAAAGTTTAATGAGAAGCAGACTATTTATATAATTTCTAAGTACCTCCCAATGAAACAAGTAATAATTACAGAGAGAAACGACCAGCTTGACATGGAAAAATCTGGCAGACACCATCTTAATCAGGTGGTAAAAATGAACAAACAGAAGGAGACAATCAGAACCCGCGGGGTTCCGTCAGGATGCTGGGAGAACACACTGCCACTCGGTGAGATTCCCGCTACGTCTGGTCACTCTGAGCCACACACAAACTCAGATTGAGAAACAGTCCCTAAAATAACTGTCCTGTGATCTTCAAAAGCGTCAAGGTCATGAATTCAAGGGAAGACAGAGGAGCAGATCCAACCTCAAGGACATCTCACTCACATCCAATTGTGACTGCGAACTGGACCCTTTGGCTCTAAAGGACATTACTGTGACAAGTGGTAAAATCCGAACGGGCTCTGAGGACTAGATGGCAATGGCGTATCAATTCTATGGCTGTATCGCGATGAAGGGGAGTGTCTGTTTAGAGGATACTTGGCGGTACCGCAGCACAGGGGCTGCCATTTACTCTCAAATGGCTCAAAAAAAAAAGTGCTGTTACTGTACTTGCAATTTTTCTGTAAGTCTCTGGTTGTCTCAAATTTTGAAAAAATAATAAAATCTTTTGTATCAGAGTCTCCCACAATATAATTTGTTATTCTCCCAACTGAAAGATAGTTGTCATAATTCTCATTGCTTTTACAATCTCTGAGTCTTAATGGATGTCAAAGGTACTGACCACCCTAGAGAATTTCTGTAAAATTCAATTATTTTTCTAGCTCATTTTATAGCTCACTGTGATGTATTTACACATTGTACCCTGGGACCTAAGAATAATATGGGAAATCAATTGTCTAACCAAACGGAACACAAGCCTTCTGACAGCATATACCGTTCTCATATTTGGTTTCAAACACGCTTACTGAAGCAATTTTAGAGTGAAATCAGATAAAATTAAAATTCTATATGCGCATTCTCCAGAAGCTACCTGAGCCCCCGAAGTGCGCAGCCAGAAAGAAATCTTAATTACTTTGGTGAAATCTGCCCTTTAAGCAGTTGGAATATTGGAGATCCAAGAAAATGATCTGTTGGGTTTTTTCTTTAAAAGCAAAAACGAAAACCCCGGAATTGAGCCGCGTTGAGTGGGAGGGGCAGAGACGACGCCGAAGCCTGTTCCTCCACTTACACGTGTGCCTGGGCGTGGGGTCAGATGGCCACGTGACCAAGGCAGGCCAGCTCCCCGGCGTGAACAGCGGTACAAAGGGGCCACGCCGGTGACGACGCTCCGCTTTCCGCAACCGAGATAGAGCCATTGGCCGCGCACTGCGAGTCCGGATAGGTGTGAATTCCCTTCCAGAGCAGCGCCCTGACCTTCCGGAGCCGTTCCTTTCTGACCGTGCACCTGCGGAGACTCCACCTCTGACCTGCGGAGACTCCACCTCTGACTCCCTGGGCCGGGGCAGCAAGTAGAGCCCAGAGGAAACACGGCCTGCCCCAGCCACCCACACTGTGGGGCGCAGCTGGCGGCGCAGCCTCGCACACCGCCATTCTCCCGCCACGGGGTCCCTTGTGCACACGCTCCCGGAGCCCCGATACGCGTCACATCAGGCTTTGATGTCACAGTCCAGCCCAGCTTCTGTGGCGGCTTAGAGGGCCCTCGACACCTCCTCTCCTTGTAATGATTTCCTGTTTTTAAGTACATGTCCCCATGCTGAGACTGACAAGCACACGAGGTCAGCCCACGTGTCGTCTCGTCACCCTCGTGCCACAGACACAGAGGGAGGGGACAGTGAGGCGGAGAGACGCGCGGGCAGGTACAAGAGCACAGCGCAGTGCTGTTTCTGTTCCTAAAGTGACCCCCCCCGAGGGCAGTGACCTCTGTCTGTTTGGGGCACTGTCACCGCATTAGCAGCACAGGAAAGAGCCTGGCAGAATCCTGATGCAAACTGCTCGTTTCTAGGGTGGAAAGGAGTTACATTCTCCCCGTGGGCTCAGGTCACCACGCTGTGGGGGGAGGTTCATTCTGAGGCGATGGCAGCCCCTCCCAGTCCTGGTTTCTGAGAATACAGCTGTGGAGTGAGCCCCAGTCAGGTCACAAGACAGCACAGAGCAAATGGTTCTCCCAGCACCGCTCATTACTTATGTATTTATTCATTACTTAATACATATTTATTAGGTATCTACTCTGCGCCAAACACTATCTCATATAAGCAGGAATAGCTAATGTCCTGTCTCAGGAAGCCGAGTCAGGACAACTGAGTGAAGAGTTCTGCACGCGGTGATAAGTGTCGCACGCAGAACATGAAGCCCAAAGCGGAGCGAGCGTGAAACAAGAGAAGACCGGCCTAATAGGACAGAGAGACAGACAGACCGACAGGAAGGCTGAGTAGTCATGGAGCCCCAGGTAAACGCCCTCAGGTGTTTCTCCCAAGTGACAGGACACTCTGTCGGGTTTCACTTTCATCACTGGCCTGAGCTCACCATCGACAGGCTTTCATTTCTCCCCACCCGGAATCTTACTACCAAACCGTCATTTAAAGCTACTGTTTCATAAGCTGCTTTTTATCTGGCACTGTGCACGGTCTCATTACTATTTTATAATATACTGCAAGTCAACTTAGGCATTTCTATTCCTGACAGAAGTAAGATGAAATTCAGGTTCAGAATCGTTTTCCACCTCTCTGGGGAGGGGCGGGCAGGGGGCAGCGCCACGGCCAGTGACTCCTTCCATCCCGATATTGTGCGGACTCTCCAGGAACAGCCCAGAAACCGGGCTCGGTGGAGGTTCCGGGGGCGGCCGCACCTGTGAGCCAGAAGGTGACAGGCTGTGATCCCACAGGGAGCGGGACGGACGCTCTGCCTCTGGGGGCCTCCCAGGTCTCCCTTTGTGACTTCAGTTGGCGCGTCCAGCCTTGTCTCCTTCACAAGACCGGGATTGTAAGCACAGCACTTCCTGAAACCTGGGACTCTTCCAGGAAATCAGTGACACAAGCAGGTGTCCTGGGAACTTCCCAGTTTATAGGCAGTTGTTCAGGAGAATGGTGGCTTGGGGACCCCCAAATGCACTGCTGGCATCAGAAGAGAGGATGGTCTTACTGGGGACCCTGCCCTGTACACTGTGGGAGACTGAAGCTCCTCCAGGTCTTAGCTGCTGAAGTGGAGGAAGTAAGTGCTCCAGGATACACACGGAGGATGAACGTCTGGGAACGTGAACGGCGTATGGAATTCTCAGACAACGCCTGCTGACAATACCCAATAGCTCACGTCACTTTTTATTTTCTCCCCAGTTATCAAGACCCATTGAAAACAACGTACCATGAGCCCTGACTGGCTCTGTCCATGGTAGAGACTTACAGCTAGGGCCCTTCACGTCTTACGTGAATTTAATCACTGAGTTATTTTGTTGCTTATGAAACGATACAAATATCAGGTGCCAAAGAAAGTGGTCAATAAATACGCAGAGCTCTTTTGTGTCGACTTTTCCTTACCCCCCTCAAGTGTCACCGACTAGCACAGACTCTGAGAAGGTACAACTGTTGAGGAAGAAAAGCCCCCCCTTTATACCTGCTCGGAAGATACAGTCCCCTGAAAATCAGTCCCCTGGGTGGAGGGCCCCAGCTAGACCAGAGGAGTTGCCACCACACACACCGTCTGAATGGATTTGTCTGCGTTCTCATCTCCGCTCCCCCGCGGACCCCACAGGAAGCACATCCAGGAAAACAGATGTTCTTCTGGCACTGGGATCAGGGAATGTAGAACTTATTTTATAAAACCATTAGCGCTTCACCAAAAAATAAATGAACAGATGGTAGAGACGCGGGCTTGGCAGGAGGAAGGCCCTGGGACTGAGACGCACGGATGGGGACACGCAGGTCAGTCAGGACCAATATCCAGGAAAGGACTTGAACCGTTATTTGGATCAGAGTCTGTTTGTATTAGAACATAATCCTTTTATGAACAGAAATCAGTTTCTCTGGAATTCTACTTGCCCTAATTTCTTTCCATCCTAGGGGCTTCTTCTCATTTGCATGACTGACCTAGAGAACTATCCATCATCCCTCTTTTATGCATCTGATTTTCTAAAGGTCTCTTGGCAAGTCAGGGATGACATTGGAGTATCCTCTTGGGTATCTTCTAATAATTGCACTTCCTCCCCGCTGCTCTGGGGGGTTGCCACACTTGTAATTGACAGCAAGATAACAATGCAATCTGGCTGGCTTCCGAGGCCACCCTCAGAAAGAGCTGGACGGCCCGAGGGTAACGAGTTCAACTGCCCGTATCCATCCCTTAGTCCCCAGGAAGGCAGGCTGGGGGGCAGATGGGGATAAGAACATCCCAAATAAAGGATTCTGATAGTTCAGTGTTTGTTTCTTTAATTAAAATGCACATCCAAATAACCATGTAGCTGGGAAAGCAAACTGGGAATAGGACAGAAATCTGAATGCCGCTTAGGGTCTGTCCAGCTGCCCTCAGAAGGGCTTGACCTCTGTCTGTCCATGACACCCCATCTTTTCCCAGCACTTCGGGCAAAGAGAGCTCTGCTTACAGGTAAAAGCTGTAGGAAGGTGCACTGACTTCTGAGTGTGCTGAACCAGGCTCACCCAGGTAACAGTACCTGTTTCTGGAATGATACAGGAATGACAGAGGGGAGAGAATTTCACCTGTCACACCTGTGATTAGAGTGGCAGAAAGGAGGAATCAATGATCCTCTCCCTGTAAAATGTGGTAAAAATAAGAAAGGTGATATTTTTTCAGCATCAGGTGTCAACGAGGTGGTTTACTAACAGCCACAGAAGATGCCAAGACCGTCCTTGTACATCCTTTGTCAAACTTTTATTGGCCTACTAAAAAATACAAGCATTTTTGTTTGAATTCCAGGGATTTTCTTGTTCTTTAAATACAAGTTCAAGGTGCTATGTTGATGATAAAAGAGTAGTTAACCTCCCTCTGAAATACAACAGATGATCAAACCGTGTAGGTTTTTAAAATTGTAATTTATTCTGTTTGTTGAAAGTTTGGGTAAAAGTATCCAAGTTTGATTAATTGTACTTCCTTGAGATTTGATTAATTATGGTATATGATATACACAGGGTTTTCAAACTCAGCACAGAATTTTACCATTTTAACCGTCGTCCTAAGCGTGGCAGATTGCACGCCTGGCCCCAGGCCTCTCCACCTGGCACACATGCCGGCCGGTGTGCACTCCGCATGTCACCTGCAGTGGCTTGGCTGTGGGCACGTGACTTGCTCCGGTCAATAGAATGAGGTGGAGGTGACTACATGCCCGGGGTGTGCCAGACCTCGAGAGGTCTTATTGCTTTGCCTGACGCTCTTGTCACTTCAGCTGTCACCCTGAGGACGTTCTGTTGCTTCAGGAGATGGATGAGGGACACGTGGAGCTAACTGTCCCAAAAGCTGTCCCACCGAAGCCACACCTCAGCAGAGGCCCCGCTGACCTGCAGGTCTGAGCAGTAAGGGGTGGTGGCCCTTTGGAGGCCCATCTTTGGGGACAGTTAGCTGAGCAGTGACAGCTCAGGGCTTCTGTCGGCTGAGGGTTGGGGTGCTGTGCCGTCCAGGTTTCCTAAGGACAACACAGACACCCCACGGATTACGCTCACTCAGTTTCACCCCCAACTCAGCCTCGCGTGGCTTCACACCCACTTCCCGATCGCAAACCGCCGTGTTCCCCGACTGAGGAGCCCTTCTAGAAACAGTGCGAGGACCTGAAACCTCAGCGGGTCGCCAGCGGCTGGGAGGCAGCCTTCCGGCAGCTGCAGAAAGCCAGGTGGCCAGCGATGCAGGAAGCACACCCCACCCCCAGCCCGCGAATGTCCTGCGCTGTGAGGACACACGGCGTGTGCAGAGCACAGCACCCAGGCAGTCACCGCAGCACGTAATTGTGAAAAGGTCTGAAAAAGAAGTGAGCCATGGGAGGGTGGTGAAGGCTGTGTTCACCCAATTTCAACACTTTCCTGAGCCGGGATCCAGGCCTGTTCAGCTTGAAAGGGCAGAGACAGCTCAGCCTCCCACCCAGTGAGTCCACCTCACTGCCTGGGGCATGGAGAGCCCACGAGGGGAACTTGAATTACGCCTGCCCTTGCTGGAAATCCCTCAGGCCCTCTCCCAGCGCCACTTATCAAGGCTTATAAATGACAAGCAAGGATGCGGAGGGGTGGAACCCGCGGCAACTGCACCCATCAGGGGACACGGATGCCTAGAAGACGGGACTGGAAAACCACCACAATTCAACTTCCATCTGGACATCACTGATGTCTGGCAGACGAGACGGGAGGGTTGTTTTATTCACTTTCTACCTGACTTTTGCTTTCCGGGACATTTACATGGGAAGACGCTGCTGCCCCCTTCCCGTCCAGGTGTCTGGGGCACAGCAGAGGCTGAGCGAGACACGCTTTGCCCATGCAGCTCCCTGAGTGGGCCCCGCGGGACGCCTCCAGGGCCGTGTGCAAAGGACAGGCGACGCTCACGCACACAAACGTGACAAGCACAATGTCACTGTCCCCCATTTTAACTGCCACCCGCACGCTGCTGGCTCTGTTTCCAGTCCAGCAGAGAGTCTGTCTGAGTCTCAGACTGATGCCCGCACGTGAGTGCCCCCGGCGCCTGCCAGCTACCCCAGGCAGGTCTCAGCTCAGGCTCGTCTGTCTCACTGCTTCTCGTCCTGCATTCTGTCTCAGTAATGGCCGCACCGGCCATCCTGTCACCTCTTCCCTTCTCGACCCTCTTCACCATCCACGGGCACAGAGCCCTGCAGTTTTACCTCTGACATCTGTCCCTCGTTTATAATCCCTGGTGTGCCTACCCATCTCCACTGAAGTATCACACCTTCTGTCTTACAAAGTCTTTCTGCACATGAAAGCTGACCATGTGGCTCTCGCAGCCACGCAGCTGCAAGCAACCCACCCACCAAAGGTCAGGCTCACTGCCACAGTCTCACAGGTCACAGCCTCAGGGCTGAGCGTGGTCTCTGGAAGCCGACTGACCCATCTCAGCTTTGGGACTCACTGCTGTGTGGCCTTGGGCGACTTTCTCAGCACCTTTGTGCCTCGGTTTCCTCTTCTGTAAAATGGGGTAATACTGCTTTTCTCCAAAGGTGGTTGTGAGGTTAAAGGAGTTAATATGGCAAATAACTTAGGATACCACTTACACATAACACCCCATAAATGTTTCCAATAACATTTCAACCCCCAGAATATCTAATGCACGAACCCCACCAATTTTTCATTGTTCTTCACTGCCTCTTCTCTACCCTCTACACGCCACTCAAATTCCAGTCACTTACACTATTTCTTTTTCATCTTTTAAATTAAATGCATTGGGGTGACAATAGTTAGTAAAATTACATAGGTTTCAGGTGTACAATTCTGTATTACATCATCTATAAATCCCATTGTGTGTTCACCACCCAGAGTCAGTTCTCCTTCCATCACCATATATTTGATCCCCTTTACCCTCATCTCCCACCCCCCACACCCCGTACCCTCTGGTAACCACTAAACTATTGTCTGTGTCTATGAGTTTTTGTTTCTCATTTGTTTGTCTTGTTCTTTTGTTGTTTTTGGTTTATATACCACATATCAGTGAAATCATATGGTTCTCTGCTTTTTCTGTCTGACTTACTTCGCTTAGCATTATACTTTCAAGATCCATCCACGTTGTCACAAATGTTCCTATATCACCTTTTCTTACTGCCGAAAGTGTCCGATTGTGTATATATACCACAACTTCTTTATCCATTCATCTATCGAAGGACCATTTTGCTTGTTTCCATGTCTTGGCCACCGTAAATAAAGCTGCAATGAACATTGGAGCACACATGTCTTTATGTATTAATGTTTTCAGACTTTTGGGTAGATACACAGGAGAGGGATTGCTGGGTCATATGGTAATTCTATTCGTAATTTTTTGAGGAAGTTCCATTGCCTTCCATAGCAGCTGCACCAGTCTGCATTCCAACCATGGGACTCTGCATTGGTGGGAGTGCAGATTGGTGCAGCTGCTATGGAAGGTTCCTTTTTCTCCACAGCCTCTCCAACACTTGTTATTGTTTGTCTTGTTGACGATAGCCATTCTGGCTGGTGTGAGGTGATATCTCACTTGGTTTTGATTTGCATTTCCCTAATAGCTAGTGAGGTTGAACATTTGTTCATGTATCTATTGGCCGATTGTATGTCTTCTTGGGAGAAGTGTCTGTTCAGGTCCTTTGCCTGTTTTTTAATTGGAATTGTTTTTCTTTGTTGTTGTTGTTGTTGAGTTGTTTGAGTTCTTTATAAATTTTGGATGTGAGTTCCTATTTGCAGGAGTTGTTTGCAAATATTTTCTCCCATTCGGTTGGTTACCTCTTTATTTTGTTGATGGTTGCTTTTGCTGTGCAGAAACTTTTTAGTTTGATATAATCGCATTCATTTATTTTTGCTTTTAATTCCCTTGCCTTTGGGGGCAAATAATTTTTGACAAAGGAGCCAAAAACCATAATGGAGAAAAGAAAGCCTTTTCAATAAATTGTGCTGGGAGAAATTGGAAAGCCACGTGCAAAAGAATGAAACTAGACTGCATCTGTCACCATATACAAATGAACTCAAAATGGATCAAAGACCTCAATGTAAGACCTCCAATAATAAAATGTATAGAAGAAAACACAAGTGTTAAAATGATGGGGCCGGTCTCAGAGAGGATTTTATGAGTTACTGTTATCTTTTTAATGCAATCTATGATCACAATCATTTTTCTTGCAGCTATAATACATCACCCCTCTCTGCTCTGCTGGCAAAACCACCCCAGGTAAATGCACCTCCTTGTATACGGAATGATTCCAGCAGCACCAGTGAAACTGGCTGGAGAAGACACAGCTATGCTGATCGATCTCATTTAAAACCCATCAATACCCTCGAGTTGGTCTTCACTGCTGTCTGTCAAGCACAGGTTATACCCTTGGTCCCTTTTCTCTTAGTTTCCAGCCAGCGTCTCTCCAACTTTAATGGGCAAAAACACAACCGTCTGGGGACTCCTGTTAAGATGCAGACTCTAGCGTTGTAGGTGTGCAGTGGTACCTGAGACTCTGCATTTCTATCAAGCTCCTCGATACGCCAGTGCTGCTGGCACATGGAGAAGCAGCGACCCAATGACGATCACAAACCTTTGTCTTCCTCTCTCAAAATTCCATCAGATATTCTCCCGTCATCACTTTCAACCTTGACCTTGCTTCCTACTTTACAGAAAAGGAAGCAATCAGAATAGGAATTTTGTAAGCAGAAGACATCACATCTGCCACCTTCCTGCACTTGGGCTCATGTACTTATCATGTCCTGCCAATAAGGCGGAGTGTTTGTGTTCCCAGCCAATGTCAAACCCTCCACTTACACACTAGGTCTGGACCTGTTTTCTGATATCCTGCTCTCTTAGCTTGCTCTGGCAATCTCCCCATACAGTGTGACAAGGATTTTAAAATACCTACTAGATTGTTCCCACAAGCATGGAGATAGGTTTCCATTTATCGCAAATTAAAGAAAAATCTCTCCCTGAACCCCTCTTCCCCTGCAACGGTCACCTACCCTCTTTCCTTCCCCCAAGAGGGCATCTACATTCTATGGAGCTATCATTCCACATCTACCTCTCCCGCCACGACTCCAACCAGTGTTTACCCATCACTCCACCATAACTGGCCTCTGATGTCGGCGATGACCTTGCTGTTACAAACCCAAGGTCAAATCTCAGTCTACATAGTGCGTGAACTCATGCCATGCTGGCCTCTTTCTCCTTGAAATATTCCTTTATTTTGCTTCCAAGACATCTCATTTTTCTCATTTGCCTCCTCCCTTTCTAAGCAATCATGCCCAGCGTCTTAGGCTGGTTCTTCATTGTCAGCCTTTCCGTATTCTAGGAGCCCAGGGCTGAATCCTAGGACCTCTTCCGTGTTTGCTATACAGTCACCCGAGGTGACCTCGTCTAGCATCGCCGCATTAACTACCTCTCTCTGTGCTCATGTTTGCTGAATTTCCATCCCCATCACAACCTCTCATCTGAAATCTGCATTTCGACACCCAACTGTCCATGGGTTGAATGCACTTGAATGCCTAAGAGGCAACTCCAATTTGAACCGAACTCAAACTGAGCTCATTATTTCTTCTTCTCAAACTCCCTCTCTCCCCATCAAAACTCCTCCTTCTGCAGCGTTTTCCATTCTAACCTTTCAGTTTAGTCCCCAAAGTTTGATATCTTCCTAACTTTTTTCTTATATTCCATGTTGAGTTGATCAGCAAATCTCCTCGGTTCTACCTTCAAGCATGTTCAGAATTCATCCACTTTCACTGCTCCTACAGCCCATCCTGGGCCAAACCACTATGGCTGGATTCTTGCAATAACCTAGTTGATCCCCTGGCTTTCACCTTTGCCAAATTGGTTTGACACATAGCTGGAATGACCCCCTTTAAAAGTAAGTCAGATCCTTTCAATTCTCCACAGAAGCCCCTCCAGGGTTCTCATTGCAACCAGACTCAAAGGTCTTACACCTTCCAGGTTCTAGTTTTTTGCCCCTTGCTCTTTCTAATGTCAACTCTTAGTCCTTTGTCCCTGCTGCCCTTGTCCCCAGCCATGACGGTTATTTGACGCAGGCACAGCTCAGGACCTTGGCACTTGTACCCTCTACTTGGAATGGGTTCCCCCAACCATCTGTCTGGCTCACCCCTAATTTCCTTCACCGCTTGCTGAGAACTCCCAATCTCAGTAAGGCACTTCCCAGCTACCGTAACTAAAATTTCCTCCAACATGTCCCAGTTAAGTCCCTCTTCTGCACTTGTCACCAGCGCACATTGTGCACCATCTGCTCACTGTCTCTCCCTGCACTGGGGGGTAAGTTCCAGGAAGGGAGCGACTGCTGGTTTTTCTGTTCATTATTGCTTCCCCAGCACCCAGATCCAAGTCTGACAGAGAGGACTGAAAAGTATTTGTTGAGTGAATAAATCACCTCTGTATTTTATGTGATAAGCACAGACATGAATAATATTTTTGCACCTCTCTCTTTACGGGGTGAGGAATGGAAAAGCGCAAATCATGGTTAAAAGGCAGAAAGCTGAGGGTGACCATGTGGACAGAAAGCCATGTCTACTGCACGCTCGCCCCACTACTCCCTGAGTCCTCTTCTGTTTCCTTTCTTCCCCCCTCTAGAGAACAGAGCGGCAGAAGGAAAGTTGCTGACATGGTCGGCTTTGCTGGGGGAGGGGAAGTGGCGTGCATAAAGGAACCTGCTTCGGATCCAAGCCTGTGTGTGTAAGGGCCGCCTGACGTTATAACTGCCCAGCCACACCAGCCGGAAACCGTCACCTGCCTCCTACCACCCTCGGCCCGGTAGCAACCTTAGCACGACGAGCCACAGACATCTGCTGTGACACTGCAGCCCGTGACACACCCCCAGTAAGGACAGATAGTCAGAAGCACGGGTTCTGAGGTCTGTGGAAGCTCTTCTACAGTCAAGAACGTCTCCAGAAACTTTCTTTCAGAGACTCATCTGGATGACACAATGGCGCTCCCTGTCCATCTCCACCCCACAGACCTTCTGAGCAGAAACGCTGCTGGACCTGGCTGGCTCTGCTCTGGCTCGGTTCCCCGCTCCTGTTACACCTGGTGAGGAGACCCCAGGGCTCTAGTGGCTGTCGAGTGGCTGGGGTTCGTGTCACAAATGTCACCGGAGCACTCCACGAGCTCTGGGTCGGAGGTCAGCTGTGAGAACACTAACCCTCCCGCTCCAACCGTCGTCCACTCTATTCCTTCTCTACTGTCTTCTTTGCACCGCTCCTGAGATGGCACACACCCTACCCCGAGAAGACATGCAGGAATCGTCTCACTCCTCCATGCTGGTCTGTCCTAACGGTGATGCCTACACCAGGACCCACGGAATGGAGGCCGCCCCCCTGGTCCGGCCCACGTCACACCCGCAGCTCCAGGGGCCACCTGTCCAGGACCCATACGCCCACCAGTCTCCACCCTCCAGCTCAGTGGTAACCGGCTCACCTCGCCCAGGAACACAGGACACACGGGCCTCATAGGGAAAGGCCAGACCTCCTCTAGTCGAGCGCTGTTTTAGAGCTGTCACTCCTCCTGCTGCTAAAACTCGCTCCTGTCCCAAACCCGCAGGGACGGTGTCCCTTGTGAGGCACTGTTGTCCCCTTGGACAAAGGACATCACGCTCCTTCCTACACTGCTTAGTCCTGCCACTTGAGAGCGGTCGTCCTGGCTCCTTCATTTATAACTTCGACCCTGGTTAGGTCACAGGGCAGGTGGTACAAGAGAAAGGGATGTGGAATCAGAACGAGTGGCCGGAGTTTGTTGTGACCGGGCCATCTGACAGTGTCACTGTGTCTGAAGGCCTCCCTCGCCTGGAGACTCTCACTTTCTGCATCTGCCTAGTGGACGGGGTCAGCTCCCCACTCTAACTCCCGTCTCAGCGTCCATGACGGTCCCAGCTCATGAGAAGGTGAGCTCTCACTGCACCCCAGTCTGGGGGGCTAACAAGGTGGAGGGGAGCCCACAGGACCCCAGGCTGATGGAGCCTCCATCGTTGTGAGCACTGGTTCCCTGGTCGCCCTGCCACTCTTCTGTGCCCCAGGCTGGCAGAAGGGACAGCACACGGAAGCCACACACAGGAGACGGTGTGCGTGTGTGTTTAAACGTGTCACCTGGAGAAGTGGCTCTCCGTTCTTTCACGACTAGAACCCAGTCACAGGGCCACATGTTACTTCAGCTGGGACTGGGGAACGCACTCCCTGGCTGGCAGCCACTTCTCAGCGATAGCACTATGGAAAAGGGTGGCACAGATTTTCTTGCTCCTGCCACAGCTGTCCACCATTCCAGTAAGGCCTGGCGGGGCTGGAAAGGGACGCCAGTGTCAGCGTTTGTGACACAGGAGCCAAGATTCCCTGTGACTGGCGTGCAAACAGAACAAGCTCCTCCGTCCTCTGCAGGGTGGTCCTGAAAGCTTGGGGTCCCATCGGGCTACTTCAGTCTCCTGTTCTCGTGTTGAATGACTCCTGGCTCATCTCTCTGTCCCCCACAGGACATCGATTCAAGCCCGACAGCCATGTTGTGTTCCGTACACGTGCGTCAAGGTGGTGTGCACACCTGTATGTAACGCTCCAGGTAGACTGGGCGGCATAGCCACTGGCTTGTGCACGATTCTGCCACCTCCAATGTGGTCAGTGATGGGAAGCCTTGTCACAAGCTTGCTCAGCACTGACCTTGCAGGTGAGTGAAACCCGTAAGAACTGCACTGCTATGTTGCTTTGCATTTCAAAGATATTCTACGACCTTTTGTCTGAAAAAACACCTGATTTTCAGACCAATATGTAAAACACTAAATAACAAAGAGAATCTGGCTTATCCAGTGGACTAAGCTTTGATGGCATGTGGGCCACGCAGCTGGTAAGTCTCTGCCACCCACTGTCTTGCTGATCCAAACTCTTTCATTTTGTCGTTTTAATTATGCATATGCTACATTCATACAATGTCATTTTACAGTAACCTAGCAATACAGGTAAGTAAATGCCCTTCTCGACACCCACCCTGATAGAATGCTTCTCCTATTACGTACATACACATGGATTAGATGGTTTTGTTTGAAAAGAATCAGACATACGTTATACTTTGCAAAATCTTTGCAATGCGTTTTCACTGACCAACTGTTTTGAACACCCCTCTTTTCTTAGGGATGTTTGTTATATGGATACGGGCAGCTCCTATCGTGAATATTCTGTTTGGAGGCATTTCAGTTCAGTCTCACTGTTTCCATTATTACAAACGGTTTTGCAGTGAACCTCCCAAAAGGATCTCTTTGTACAAGTCTGTGATTTTCTTTACACTTAAATGGCTCATTGCTGGGCCACACCAATAGCATATTTCTAACTTTAAGAGATTTAGAAACACTTTTTTCCCCTGAAAAGCTAATGCTTTTTTTCCCCGCCATTACCCCCAGTGACAGTGGAAGGCACCCACCCCCTACAACTTGGCCAACGGGCCCGACGGCTCTTTCTAACGCACTTAATGCCCGAGGTGGGCTTTCAGGCAGCCTCACCGTGCTGCTCATTCTTACCAGTCATCTTTAAACTTTGTCCAGTTTTGTGGGAAAAGGTCACACCTCTCTCTGGAGAGCAGAGCACATGCTGGGCACCAGTTTCCTCTCTCCTGTGCCGACTGTCTGTCCTCGGGCGTTTCGGTTTATTCTCTTACTGAACTTGGGCTCTCGAGGGAGGAGTGTCTGTGTCTCGTCACTGTCACTGAGCAGGGCCTGATGCTGTGTCACCCACGCTGCAGGAGCCCAGGGAGGCGGGCGGCAGCCCACACTTCTCCCTTCCTTTCACTCCCATGTCCAATGTACCAGCAAATTCTGTCGGTTCCACCTACAAAACGTACCCCAGCCTGTGTGGGCTGATTGCCTCTAATTTCCACATGAACAGGGAGTCTGCCTCTTGTGTCCACACACTATTCCCAGTCCTTAGGCAGCATTCCTAAGCTCTTGGTGACGTGTCCTCTGTCTCTTTGTTGGTTTTCCTACTTCTCTTATCCTAAGTTTGAAGAGAAGAAGCTATTGGATCCAAATTTTGACGGCAATATGGACAAATAAAGCTAATGGCCTATTTGTCTTTCGTCTTCCAGAAAAGTCGTCTTCAACCTCTGGGGGAGCCACATCGCCCCTGCAAAGTCATGTTCCTGCAAGTGGCAGAACAACCGCCACTCCAAGGACGTCCTAAGCCTGGCGCCGGGGCAATGCTCCATCCACGACACCGGGCTGCCCCCAGGTGATGAAGCACAGGAGCCTGAGCTGGTGAGGCTGGTCTGGCCTCTCCACGTGAGTCTGAGGTACAGACCGGCGCCCAGTCAGACAGAGAAGGTGTGATGGCAGAAGATGGGGTGGGAGGGGTCCCCGGAATGGCCGAGAGCCATGCAATGTGCAGCCTCCAGGGGCTGGAAAGGCAAGGAGGCCGACTGTCCCCAGAGCTTCCAGAAGACACACAGCTCCGCAGACCCGTTTCAGACTTCTCACCTCCAGAGTGAGCAGGTAATACGTTTGTATTGTCTTAACCAATTAACGTGTGGTAAGTTGTTACAGCAGATACAGGAAACTCACCCATTAATAAAAGTTCTCACCCCAGTCTGCTGCAGCGGTGAGAGAGGCGCAGTTTTATCACATCTCCCATTTATTTTGAATACCCTCCCTCCTTTGTCTTCAGATGCCCACCGACCTCGCAGCGGGAGGGGAGAACTGCCACTTCCGAGGGGCCTGGGGTCTGGGACACTAGCTGGGGGACAGTGCACGTCCTAGGATCCTGCAGACGCAGAACCAACAGCATGTGCAGAGAGGCAGACGTAGTTCAGGGATCGGCTCACACGGCTGCAGACGTCTGCAAGGTGGGCCAGGAGGCTGGAGGCCCAGTTGAGAGCTGCCACTCATCCAAGGAGTCCAGGGCCCGACTCCTCTTGCCTGGGAAGGTCAGTCTGCTCCACTCAGCCCTTCAGCTGCCTGGACGCCGCCCACCCACGTTCCAGAGCGCCACCTGCTTTCCTCAAAGCCCGCCCATTTCAATGTTAATGCACCCAAAATCTTCACAGAAACATCCAGAATCATGGGTGACCAAGTAATTTCTGTTACACTGACTTTTACCCTCATCTGCTAGTCAAAGCCTGGTCGTCTGTGGAGTCCTCTCCCCCATCGGATAGTTAAGCTTCTTTTGGTCGCAAACAATAGAAATTAGCTCTTTCTAATCAACTTCATCAGGCAGATACTGGCATTTTATTGGGCATCAACGGAATTACTGAATAAACCAGCTTCTGTAAGAGCAGGGACTGAGGTACATATCCAGAGAAATTCAGCAACAAGACTCTGGGCTCCCTCTAGAACCCTGAAAATTACCTGACGAAGCTTCGATGACTTTCAAACTATCTGTACGTTCGGCATTTTAAGTCAGATGCAATTGTGTTTCAATGGAAAGCCAGTCTGCCTGCTGCCTGCATCCAGGAGGAGGGAGCCCGGGTCAGATGGCAGAGGTGTGGCCACGAGAGCCAGACCCGGTGTCAGGGCGATCCCATCAAAGCAGAAGCCCCGGGAGACAGGTGAGCCCCTAAGGGAACTGTGTGCATCAGAGAGGCCTGGTGGCTGCCAGGTGTCACACAGCGGCTCAGCAATGTGGCCTCCGTGACGCTGGCATGTGTGCCCTGCCAGGTGCTGCCGTGCGGTGTTAGAGCTGCCTGGGCTGTCAGAGCTGACTGGTGTTCGAGGGCATGTGGCCAGAACGCCTCGTTCAGGTCTCAGCCTCGCTCTGCACAAAGGGTCTCAAGGGCTGCGGCTTCTGCAAGCATCCTGCAGGCTCCACCAGTTTCTCCTGGGACTTGCTCCGCCTCCCATGTGGCTCCAACCAGAGGCCAAAGAGCCGGAGCCAGAAGAGAAAGGTCACAGCGGCCCGTGCCCTGGTGGCACAATCACCCACGTTCTCGTCATCAGAGTCCTGTTCTTACTGCTCCGAGTGGCACAGCTGCCCCAGCTTCTCTCTCTCTGACTGCTGTTCCAGCCGGCGCCAGGGCTCTTGGGAAACAGACTCGGGGAGAATTGCGTCCTTCCCAGCGGCTGTGCTCAGACACGCCTGAGCCCTGGGGACAGACACGGTTTGCATTCTTACCCGTCTCAATGACACCTCACCTTGCATCATGCAGCCTGTGTTACAACAGATGTTACCTCATTTGACTCTCAAGGTCACGCCCAGAGGGAGGCAGGCAGGGTGGGGAGTTTGACCTTCCATCTTACAGACTCAAAGCTGTGTCTCACCCACGTCCACACAGCCAGCCGGCGGGTGAGACCCAGGGTTCTTCCATCCCCCTTGAAGGGCGGCTTGAATTTGGGTGTCCGCGTCACAATTTACCAGGACAGTGAGCAGCGGGGCGACACAATGACGAGCTCTGCTTACTCTGCACGGCGGGGCACTTGGCTTGGCAACCGCATGGTGTCAACGTCTGCTCATTCCAGAACCATGGGGGATACTTTCCCTTTTTTTTAATTAAAAATAATATCAAGTAACGCACGGTCCCTTGTTGCATATGTAAGTGTCGTGTGTTTTAGCTGCAGATAATACCATCGAGTCATCCGAAGGCCTGATGAGGAACTGCAAGGAGGTCACTTCGTCTATATTCTGCCCCAAAATGGAAAGCCAGGAACTCCAGAACGGATCCCAATAAAGCCTCGTAAGTTCGACAGGCACATTGTGTGCCTCGAGAGGCCGCACGTGCAGGCCAGATAAAAGTGACTGTGTTGTCTTTTGAATTATCAGAAACGATGTGCGGTAACAGGAAGCTTCCGAAATTATTCCAAAGTCGACGAGCTGTTTGCCCTTGTGCCTCTGTCCCACCTGTCATTTACTTGTTCATTTCAAAGCCTTCAGAGAAGGCATGGCATTTTTTCATCTCTTTTCCAAGTACAGCTCATGTTGGAATCCTTTACTATGTGTATTGGTGGCTCTGAGCCCCGTGAGGGTTGAACTGGTGAAGGCAAACGGGCATTGTACTCCAGCCACGTCACCAACTCCCCTTGGTGACGACCGCGAGTCGTGGACGGGGGTGCCAGGCACAGAGGGTCGCTCGGTGGATGAAATAAAAGAAGATCATGCAAAAGCATCTGCTTTTCACATTTGTACATACAGACTTGTGGACACTTGTCTTATTCCAGCACCCAATCAAAACTGCCTGTGATTATGTCTATTTTAAACTGTAACCATTCCGAAGAGGTCTTGAACCTTAAAAACCTCTCTCAGGAAACGATTTCTTGGGCGTCACGCTATGAACGCAGACATCCTTGTGTCGTACTTAGTCTCCTCGGCAGGTGCTTTACCAGGAGTAGAGCGCGCGTGCCCGTGACGTGTGGCTCCCTGGAAATCTCCCATTTCCTCAGAGTGCTGCTCCTGACACACGGGGCACATGTCCCTAGCGCTTCCCGTTTACTGCCAACCACGTCCACCACGTGCACACATCACATCTCAGCTTCCCATCTGCTCCTGACTGAGGTGCGGTTGTGTCCCCTGCCCGAGAGGTGAAAGCTCACTCAGAGAGACACCACCTGACTGGTCACACACAGAGGAGTGGGAGGCACACGGCAGGAAGGCTGGCTTCTGTGTCCCTATAGCGAACGTGTGCATTTGCAAGTCTCAGCCTCTGAACGCCACCCTAAGGGGCACAGTCACGGACACCAGCTAACATCGGAAACAGAAGCCGCCGTGGGGGTCCTCTCCTGCACACCCCGGAGGGGCAGGCCATTGCTCCGGGGACAGGGGGCGTTTCTCTGCAGCACCGTGGCCCCTCCCCTGGGCTAAGACAATGCACACCCTGCCCATTTTCTAGGAAACTGTGACTGAAATCCAAGCTTTACAGAGGCGGTGTCAGCTTCAGGTGGGAAGGAAGGTCAGCATGCAGCACACGTCTCAGGCCTCCCCAAACCAGCTGAGTGACTGAGCGTCCACCCCACCCACAGTGAGACCCACGTGGGGGACACAGGTGCTTCCTCGCCACCCAGAGCCCCTGCCGCTGACGGAGCCCCTGCTATTTGCTCAGTGCTGCAGGCGGCCCCTTCCTGGGCACGTCTGCGGCAGAAGCGGTGTCGGGCATCTGCTTCTCCACGTGCTGTGCTTTTCTGCCTGTGAGCCCCGGCAGGATACAGCAGGGCTTCCCAGTGGGGGAAGGGGGCCATTCTGCCCCCCACAGGACACGTGGCAGTCTGGAGACATTTCTGATTGTCAGGACAGGGGTGGGGTGATGCCCCTGGCACGTAGCGGGCAGAGGCCGGGGTGCAGGTGCATGGACACCACTGCAAGGGCACCCCACACGAGGAATTATGGAGCCCATGTGTCAAAGCACTACTGTTAGGAAACCTGTGCTACGTTAGAACTCAGAATCCCTGTGCCTTGCGAGTGCTCCTCTCACATCACTACAGGTCACTGATGATAAATAACTCTCAGGTCTCTCTTTCCAGTTCTGTTTTCTCTTTGGAGGACGGTGCCAGTAAAGCCTGATACCCTGCTGCCACTGTAACGTGTGTCACTCAGCCACATACTCATCACTGAGGACAGAGTGCGGAGGTGAGCACGCCTATTGCTGCCGATTTTACGTTTCCTCCTACCAGTAAAAGGAGAGCCTTACGTTCCCTTGGAACCTGCTGGTTTCCTAGCCCTGAATGTGTTCTGTTTGGAAATGTGAACTCATGGTCTAAAGCTGCTGAGGCTCAAACATCTCCTGCTCAGAGAACTTAATACCACGAGACGTCAGGTACTGCTGGTCCTGACTGCAACATTTACCTGCACTAAAGTGAGGAGCGTGGGTATAAAATACTGTGAAAACAAAGTAACTCGTGCTTTTCAAGGCGTCTCCATTTTAAAGTGGCATGAAGGACCCACCGTGGTTGCAAGGACAAAGTCACGTCTTCAGACACTAAACGCATTGCACATGGAGTTTGCTGTGTCTGCCCTTCATGGAATTCCCATGCAGCCTGGATGCTGTAGGGTATGCTTAGAGAAAGGGAGCCCTTGGCGAGACAGAAGCACCTGTTTGAAACGTTAACCCTGAGGTTTACTGAGAAAAAGAGGTCACATTCAACTGGCTGGGCCAAAAAATAGCCCTCGGCTTAAAAATCTGTATCAGAATCCATAATTACAACGTGTTTCCGAGATTTCAGTGGAAGCTTAACTTCTACATTTAAAGCAGTCCAATCTGCCTCCCCTGCACAGGGCTACCCGACGGTCAGCCCCGCTGCTCTTGTCACGAATGACGATGGTCAGACCACTGAAAGCAGCTGATGTATTCAGTGTCTGCAGAGAGCAGCACAAACAAACCACAATTTGATTTAGAGCTCTTTCCTTCTAACCACAGCACAGCGTTTGAAAGAGTACAAAAAGTACCTCTGTTGTCATGACAAAGGCTGGACAGACAAAGAAGAGAAAGATGAGAAGGCAGAAGCACCTGCAAAGGGAAGTTAGAGACCTTTCAGTAAAGAGAGCAGGAGACAGGTGGCTCCCGCCCACTGACTCTGCCCAGACGTGGAAATGGCCATCCGTCAGGCGGGAAAGTGGACGGAGCCTGCCCCAAGCGTCCTCTTGTGCGGGGCTGATTCCTTCACAGCCCTCTTCTGTGGAATTAACTTCTTATACTTGGCTATATTCTTTATCTTGTAGCAAAGCCACACTTGGTCTCAGCTGTAAATACAGCTAAGTGAACTTAGGGGTTTTCTGCAGCCATCCTTCAGTCACTAACATATCCAACCAACACTGACTGCTGGCCACGTGAGAGGCTGTTAGGAACAGAGGTGAAAGTTAGCACGGAGCGGGTGCAGGCTCACCTGCTGCTGCGTAGCAAGGGACTCAAATTTAGCTGCTGAAAACCGACAAAAGAAATTCATCATCTCACGCACACACGTGTCAGGAATTGGGGAGCTTCCTCGCTGCTGGTTCTGGTTCAGCATCTCATGACATTGCAATTAAACTTTCACCCACGGCTGTGGTATCTGAAACCTTATCGGCTGGAGGTTCAAGTCCAAGACGTTGCTGGTCTGAGCAGCCTCCCTCAGCTCCTGTGGGGGCCTCTCCATGGCTGTCTGACTGGCAGGTGCCTGGCCGTGCTCAGTGGGAGCGACCCCAACGACAGCGAGGCGGTAGCCGCAATCTCTTTTATGACCTCGCCTTGGAAGCCATCCACTGTAATTTCCACACTATCTCGCTGGTTGCACAGGTCTGCCTATCCTATTTGGGAGAAGATTACTCACGGTAGCTGAGGAGAGGCAGCTACTACAATGGCTAAGAGCACAGTTCTATTTACAATGAGCTCATATTATGGTGGAGACGACAGATAATGAACTAATACAAATAATTAACTGTCACATACGAATATTTCCTATCATCAGGAGACAGCAGGATAGAGACTGACTGGGAAATGTAACCGGGATATTTTCCACAGGATCGTTATTCAAGTTCTTTCCCAAGTGGCTTTTAAACGGAGATGTGACAGACAGGGAGCCAGCATCTGAAGATGTCTGGATAAGTGTGGCAGGGAAAGTGGAAGCTTACGCTACAGCCTGAAGTGGACACAAGTGAGGCCAGTTTCAGTTACAGAAAGGTCAGTGCGTTTGGGGTTAGTGTGCAAGGGAAGTGTGCACAGGGAGATCCGAGCTGACACATTTATGCCTCAGAAGCCAGAGTGAGGAAGCTCCATTTCATTCTAAGGGGGACAGGACAAACGCAATTGTAAGTAATCCTTTCCAGGGTGTGGAAGCAAGTACTCACCACAGTTAATGGATGCACAGTTGCTTTGGTGGGTGTGCATGGCTGGGTGTATGGCTATTGGAAAAGGATGAGACGGCTGTCCGTTAGCACCACGGACAGAGCCCTAAGCCCTTCACTGCATGTCCCAAGGGCAACGTTCTAACTCCAAGTCTTCTCCTATGATGTTACCTTCATTAAAATGGCAAAGGGGGGGAGGGAAGCCATCTTTCTTCCTGTCTGACTGCCTTACCCAGGCAGTTAAAGACATGGTGCCAAACGACAAGTGTCTATTACGTCATCACACAGATCTGCGGTTCTCTGTCAGTCACCATGATGTCCCCTCTTCCCCTTGCCTCACTCTGCCCTCTCATTTAAAGACAAGATGATATACAAGTCATCTGTATATTTTGAGCAACAAAATACAGTCCCAACACACGATATATGCTCAGGAAATGTTTGCTGAGTGACTGATCCAATGAACGCATATAAGAACAGAGCACCTTTTGCAAAGAAAAATGAAGTGACCTCATGCAAAATGGCAGAAATGTTGACCATAATGATATGAAAGTGACACCAATTATGTGAAGTGTGAAAGCAATTAAACCTGTGATGCTTACGCCCCATATGCAATCACTAGGGACCTTTGAGAACTTGAATCTTAGGTATTCCTGGATGTGAGATACGGACAGAACTGAGTCCTGTGGCAAGCAGCCACGAGGTGGCCTTGATGCTACTCCAGGCGCTCTCAGAATCTCTTGTAAAAGGAATAATTACACAAGATGTGAACATTCACATTGACTCGTTGCTTCTGGAAGCAGCTGCTGCCGCCCTCGTGCTTTTCTGTGGCTGGAGGACACACCTCGTCCCGCAGTGGAGTTGTAATTACTGACGCTTCGGGATCTTCACACCTTTTCTTTTCCTTCTGTGGTTTTATCTCCTTCCCCATGTGATGATTTCCATATTGACACTTCCGTCTGTCTGTGTTAAAATCTGAATTTAACAACTGGGCATATAGTAAGATTTCTTTACAAAGCACGTTCACCTCTTCAGAGAAAAAAGGTCATGAAGACATAAGAAATGTACCAAATAAACGGACTCGACGCAGACGCACAGCGGACGTATTAGTATCATTTGTTCTGGATTTTAACCATCTCAGCGATAAAGGCCATTGGAGGGTGGACGTGAAGACAATTAAGGTCCCCGGGATTTCCTGGGGATTATTAGCTTTCCTTCAAATGGCGCCAGGCCTAATATGGAACTAGGATGCAGAGGCAAGGGCTATTTCTGATTATTAAAAGTAATTTCACATGCGGTTTAACAGTCATAATTGGAACTCTGAGTTATGCTTTCCTTGGTAACAGCCCATTTCCTTTGTTTGGATAAAGCACAGGCGGGGAGAGATGAAATATGACACCCTTTAATACCCTTTAATATCTGGTGCTTCAGGAAGTTATGTTCCCTGGGCGGACAGTCAGGTTCGTGCAGCTGAAGGGGGATTTTGGGCCAAGGCGGTGGGGGCCGGGCCCACCATCGGCACACCTCTGCCAGTTTCCAGGGCTGCAGTGACCCGAGGCCAAAACACATCTGCCCGCTCTCCCCGGAGGTCCTCAGAGATGCCTGGGGAAGCTCTGGGATGCGTGGCTGTCACCGAGGGGCTGGTGGGCCCTAGGGAAGGTGGTGCTCCTGGAGCAGCGGCAGAAGCAGATGGTCTCAGTTGTTTGGGGAAAAGGAGGAGGCGTATCAGCTCAAAGTACCACCTCCGTCTGCAAGGGCCTGTGCCCACCGGCACACCCCAGTCAACCCTGCATGGCCCCTAACTGAGGGTGCTCCCCCCACTCCTGACCTGGACACGGTCCCCTCGTCCCGCCCCACACAGACCCTTTCCAAGGCTCCTCTCCCTGTGGGGCCCCACGAGGGGCTCAGTTTCTCATGCTCTGCCCCTTGGGGCCGCTTACACCCCTCTTGGTGGCAGCATCACCCCCTCCTGCGTGCTCCAAGGAAACTCTGAGCACCTACTGCGCACCAGACTCCTGAGCACAACAGCCGTCAGCTCCCCGCGCTAGTGCCTCCCATTAAACAGGGGACAAAACCTAGGCCTGACGGGGCAGGTTGAGTCACTACAATCACAAGCTAATGAGCAGTTAAGCCTTGATCTAAGTCACACCGGTCGGATCCCCAAAGCTAAACCCCTAACTCTGAGGCTACATCATCTTCGTCATACACGATTTTAAATCACACTGCATTTACTATATTTCACAGCGAACCTGTGTATCTTTACGTATGTGTGCACACAGAGCAATGTGACAGATCTATGATCCTGCCATGTCATGTCACAGAACGGACGTATGCAGAGCTGATTTGCACTGTGCACAGTAACCGACCTCCAGCGACACTCAGTGACATCGCGTTGGTGTCGGTCCCTTAGGAGTATTTACTTACACTACGGCCACCACACATGGTAGGAACCCTGAGGGGCCGGTTAAACCTTTACCCACAAGACTGATCGGATTATTTATTTCACAGTGACTGGTGTGAGCGTCCTTGAGGGAACGCGTTGTATGTGACGGTGTCTTTCTCACGGGCTGCACCCAGTGCCCAGCACACAGTGGGTGCTCGCTCAATTATTTTTGCACGAATGAGTGACTATGTCACTGCGTTTGCAGTCTTCACTCCCATTATCTACAGTCGCCATCTTTGTGATGTCACGAGTGGCGACCGAGGGAAAATCGGCTGAGCGTGAAGCGCTCAGCAGGGCAGCTGCATGTCAGGCTCTTGACACTCACTCCTACCTGCCGGCTGCCGGCCCCACAGGGGCTAAACTGATGCCTCGGCAGCTTCAAATAAACCATTACAAGCACACAGCCAGGTCCAAATGCACGAGTGGCTATGCCTGCTCGCTTCTTTATCTCATTTCTGTTTTCTCCCCCGACCTCCCTGCTCTGGTCTCTGTCTTAAGATGGCTTCCAAGTGCTCCAGACATTAAAATCCTAGATTCTTACTATGAAAGAGTCCTTTCCAAAATCAACAAAAACACAACCTCAATCACTGGTCACAATTGATACTGATGATGATTTAGTGCAGAGATTTAATTCCTATAGAGAGAAGTACCTCGGAAACCGTTTTTACCCCCGATCCCCACAGGCTTCGGCATCCCAGCTCTGCCCGGGCCGCAGCGCTCTCTGCCTGAAACGGTCCAGCGCACCCACCTCAAAGGTCACTCCAGGTGAGCAGCTGGAGGGACGCACCTGGCACCACGCCGAGTGTCTGAGCAGCAGTCAAGAGACGGCTGAGTTTCCCAGCATCTAGCACACTGCTTTCAAGTGAAGATATTTGGAATGAACAAATAAAAGGGAAAACCAAGACGGAAACACACAGCTCCTGAGGGCCGGACATTTCCCCACCTCCTTCATTCTCAGCCTCTGCCATCCAGGATGGGCCCAGCGGCCACCTGTGGCCCTTACGCACTTGAGCTGTGCCTGGTGTACCTGAGACCCTACATTTCACACACTTTTCCTGCATTTCAATGTAACGGCCTGCATGCGGCTCAGGGTGGCCACGCTGAAACGCGGTTAAAGGTTCCACCGCAGGCAACGGGCCTATCTGGGCTCAGAACAGAATTTTCAGAAAGTATTTCTCACTTTTCTTGAAGGACAATGTAAATGAAATTGTCCTTTAGGGATTGGGGGTCCACAGCCCTGCTTTCCATCCCTTCCTTATCCTGTTCTCACCCCAGAAGCAGGCAGCTCATGGAATCGTCTACACTGAGAGACCGCAGTGCGTACCGTGATTACAGAACACTTCCAGGTCCTGCCAGCTGTTCTGCTAATAGTTAAGCTCCGAGGAAGCCTGACAGGCACCGGGGTCACTGATCAGGGCCGGGAGGGCGGGGAGGGGGGAACAGCCAGAAGGTCATGGTGGCCAGGCCTATCGTTCTCAAGTTCAAACGCAGCTGTGGTTAAAGGTAGTGGCGGTGATGCTGTGTTTGCTGCTGATAAAGTCACACAGCAGCCCCACCAGCTCCATTTGCTCTCAAGTATTCGATTAGGGGGGAACATATACATTTATTTTAGCTCGTGCCCTGAATAGTGAGGAGAAAAGATGGCAGGTGCACTGAAAAAGTGCTGTAATAAAGAGATGCTCTAAGCATTGAAAGGTGCAAATGTTTAAACCACTGAATCATACAGCATAATGGTCCTTAGAAACTCTCCATCTCTAACTAAGTGTCATTCAGTTGAAAAGGCTGAGAAGTGACCAGCTCAGTGACAAAAAGACAGCAGCCCACCTAAGACTAAACCTTGGGTTTGTTTGCTGGTTCTCAAGGTTCTGTCTAATGTATTCATAGGGAGTTGAAAATAGAAAAGGAAAAAAAAAAAAAGAGCACGGGATCTATTTTGAAAGCTCGCGTGACCAAGCACTTGTAGGCTAGCTAAGACAAGAGTTACATGTAAATATACTGTAATGTGACTCTTCGGAAAGGGGTAGGGGGTTCCTTTATGTATTTCCCCGAATTCTGCCCCCCACGTGCCTGCTGGCTCCCAGGCACACGCTGACTCTGGCTCCCCGTCGGAGTACATTAGGCAGGTTGCAGATTGCATGAGGTCTGCCAGCCCCTGGGGACGCGTCTGGTCCGTCCTGCTCCAGTGCACTCCCTTCATCTTGGTGTGAGTGAAGGCTCGGGAAGGGCTCATCGGTGAGCCCAGAGGTCAGAGACCACATTATCTAGGCTTTACTGCCCAGGAGAGGGCCTGGTCTCTCACATGGGAATCAAGAGCTGACGACGGGGCCCCTGCTTGCTCGTTTCAGGGTCACAACTGGACAGCAGCGATTTGTCACCTTTCAGACACTGGCGCTTAGTGGCCACTGCATTCCACAAACCATCAGCTGTGTTTCCACAAAATCCTGAACATGGCACTCACTACACAGCCTGAAATCACTAGCATTAGCCCCACCATCTAACCGGCCAAGGGGTTGAGAAGCAAGGGCAGCTCGGGAGCCCTGTGTCACCATTCCTCTAAGTTCCCAAGGTCCTGCTCTCAGTCACACACCACCGTGGACTCGGACCCAGCATGCACTTCCAGGAGGGACGTCAGATAGATCCATGTCCCTCCTCACCAAAGGATTGCTTCCAGATTACAAGTGATCGCGACACTCCCCAACCCGCTTCAGTTCACACACACTCAGACCTGACTTTTTCTTAAGACACACACACACACACACACACACACACACACACACACGGCTATAATTCTGCTAGAAAAGAGACTAGTAAGCACCCTTCGCGATTCCTGATGCCAGGCTTTTAGAAAATGAAGAATTTACAATCCTGCCAGTGGCGTTATATGCATGGAAAGATAAAGTCAACATAGCAGCTGAGTCAGCATTCCCCTGCGGGACGCTTCTCCGTCTTCCCAGGGACTGTGTGAGGCCCTGGCTGATGAGCGTTCACGTCCATTAGGCTTGTGTCTCATTTGGCAGGAAGCTGCCCTCTTTAAGCAAAACCCAGTCACAGAGAAACAGAGGGCAGTTCATCCCTCTGGTAAATGCGGGGCTGGGGGGGGCAGGCTGCCAATACTGGGGGATAGGGAATGGGGGGGGTTCTGTGCCAAGCGAGTGACCTTACGATCCCAGTGGAGGCAGGAAGACCAGACCAGCTCTTGGAGGCGAGAGCAAAACCACCTGCTCAATAGTAACCATGTGATGTCTTGGCCCGAGTGCTGCGTTTGCACCTGGGACCTCAGAGCATCTCACGAGCCCTTTCTATTAAGTGCCTGTGGTGTCCTTGGGAGCAGAGCCGAGGCCAGGCGTGCAGTGCCTGCTGAGACCCTGTGGTACAGGGACGTGTTCTCAGGGAGGCCAGCGGGCCGAGTGCCACAGCGCTGAGGGGACATCACCAACTCTCCGTCACGGCTGTGGGGAAAGCGGGGAAGTTTGGCAGGCACACACCATCTGGCATGACGAAGCCAGATGGTCACTGTGGGCGGGAGGCGTCCTAGAGGAACGGACCACAGGGGGCAACAGAGACCACTGCCAGGTCCCACGGGACCAGTGGTTTGGGTGGAACCTTCCAGTTTATGTAGACTGGCAGCCCCTGGCCACACAGCCAGGACTGCAAACAGAAACCCTCGGACACCTTGCCCTGAGGACATGGGGACAGGCTACCTTCCTTGTAAGAAAAACAAAGGAGCAGCCACTGCCTTAGAAATTCAGTGACGTCTTT